>NC_139349.1:171858619-173058619 GCF_055883805.1 Amblyomma maculatum | reverse complement strand
CGAGGTTCGACGGCGCACATTTTGATGGCAACTGCAGTTGAACCTTGTCCTCGCTCTCGAAAAGAAGCTTGCGCTCGGCATGCCTGAAGGTGAGTTGCAACTACGTGTCTTTATTGCTCTTAAGTCGGAGGAATAACTAACGCGTTGTTTTCTTTGACCAGCGGCTTTTGCAGCTCCGTGCTTTGGTATATGCTGTCGAGTATGGCGTGTGGCCCGTGTTTTTTCTTCGTATTTTTTTTTTCCCCTCTCTCGCGAGTTGGTTTTTGTTGCAGTGTGAGCGATCGTAAACTGTCCCAGCTTTTCGTCTTCCTTTACAGCGAGTCTTTTGTCCCGTATTTGACTTCTTGTAAGCAGGTCTCGAGCTCCAACTATAGTTACCATAGCTACCTTGACAGGTTAAGGTCGCCCGTGTCAATGCGGTAGAATGCAGTGGCGAATACCCCTCGAAGGAGTCCCTCCAGCCAAAGGCGTCAATTGTCGACGCTGGTCCCCTTCAAAAGCAAGGAACACCGGCCTTTGACAGCCCCGTTACGGTGGCACCTAACTGATTTTAGGATACAGTTATAGTGCTGTGCACCCCAAGTTTTTGACATTAATTCCCCTACACTACCCGCCACAACACAGAACCTCAAATCTCTCTAGAGCGCAGCTCCTTCCTTTCGAGGCTTGGGTCTAGTTCGTTGTGCTTGTTTCCCTGCTGTTCACTTTACCCGGTTGGGATGCCTGCTTGCGCCGGCTTATCACCTCAGTCGGCCGCATGACTGCGGAGGGGAGAATGGAAGGTTGTCCTGCAGGAACCCAATCACGTGAATGCGTTCGTGTGCGTGCGTGTGCGGTCTTTGCACGAAATCTTCTCTCCGGTGATTCTTCAGACTTTGAAAAAGTTGAGAGAAAATGGACTCGGGGAGGGAACGTATAAGGCGAGGTGTGGGCTGTGGTCGGTCACTGAGGGTAATTGAGTGGATTCCTAGGGCGGGCAGTCGTAGCCGGTGGCGGCAGAGGGTCAGATCGGCAGACGATCGAGATCTACGGGATGCACGGCAGGGTTAGCTATTGGATATCATTGAGAGGGACCTTTGTTTCGCGGTAACTGAGCGACTGCGGCAATTGCAAAGGCGACCAAGATACGATAGCCGGATTAATTGCGACCACCTCGATGTGAATCTATGCACCAAGATGCAATAGCTCGAGCGAGTAGCTCATAACCGTTTTGAAGTCCACGAGGCTATTAATACCATGATATTCTCGCACCATCTGCGGCACCCGTCCCCGTATATACCAAATTTTCGTGACAACTCAGCGCGCATGCCTGGCGTGTTTACTCGCTGCTTTTGAAAGTCGATTAACGATTCGATTGATCTTTTTCGCTTGCATCGCAGTGTCTTTGTGCCCTGTATACAGAATGCTGCGTGACTCGAACGACAATCGGCGGGACGATTCATTGAACGTTGAACGCGTCCTCCATGCAGTCGATGAAATAGACTGTGTGACGCATTCGTTGGGCAAGAAATGTGCAAATTCTCGCTGTTGCTGAGCTGCCGGGCGGGCTGCTGTTTAGCTGAACCGTCGTTTCTTGGGTTACAGGTATTCCGCGTGAGCAACTCGAGGGCTTTTGAATGCTTCGTGCAAGTTTCGTATAGCTAGCTAAGGTGCCCGTTTCTTATGACCCGGTAAGTGGTACGCACACCCGCCTGTAGGTGTCAGGTGGCGGTGGTGCAAGGAATCAGTTGGGGTGAGTCCGCGGTGGCCTCCAGTCGGGGGCGGCCTCTTGAGCTCGCGTTATGAGGGCCAGTTGCGTTGTTTTGTTGCGAAAGCAACACTTCGGCAGCCAAAGCGATATATCGGGTGGCTGCAGCTGCGTCGTGAAGAGGAGCTATGGTCTACTCATAAAAAAAAATAATAATAAATTGTATCCACCGTGAATCGAACCTCCATCCCTCGGATCCCCAGCCGAACGCTTTAACCAACAGAGCCACGCCCGGGAGCTTTTTTTAAGGCGAAAGTCTTTAATGCCTCCTACTGTCGTTACCAGCCGTATAGGCAGATGTGTCCGCGTTTCTAGAGTGAGCTATACAAATAAATTAATATACCTTGTTTTCCACCTCTCTGTTCATAACTCAACTCTGTTCATAATCCCCCTTGTCTACAGTGAGAATGATAGCGGGACTCCGCGAGTGACAGATACAGCGCCTTTCCTTTCCTCTAGACGGATTATAGAACGCCGGAAATGCTGCATTAAGTTGAGACAGTCTGGGATTCCGACAAGTCTGCCCCTGGCAAAAGTCACTTTTCTACGGCACCTAATCCTCGGAATGTCGCGGGCACTCCCGTTCGAAAAGCTGCGTGCTTTTGGTCTCGCCAACAATAGGGAAACGAAAACTTTATTGTCGGGAGTAGTGTTACTGGGTTAGTGAAAGAGCCAAGTGGCCGTTAGCTGGCGACTTTAATACCTTCGTGTGGGCGAGTCGGTGAAGCATCGTGCAGAACAGGAGCGCAAAAAACCAGGAACACAAGGAACACAATGAAAAACAGGAACTGCGCTAGTCCTGTTTTTCAGTGTGTTCCTTGTGTCGTGCTTTTTTGCGCTCCTGTTCTGCACGATTCTTCAGCTGAGTTTACGGCGCCCAATTGTATATCGGGGATCGCGTTACTTCCTCCCAGTATTCAAGTGAGGGAGCTTCTATGATAGTCTTGAGAAGTGGGTCCTCTGACCTATCCCATAAGATATGATTAAGGTCGCCTTTCTCTCCGCACCTCGTGCAGGATGAGCTTATGCTGCCCGGAAATATGTGTGCGTAAACCGCACGGTTGGGGAAGGAGTTCGTTTGTAGTTTCCTCCAGACAGTTTCTTGTTGTCTTGTTGGTGATTTCTGTGGTGGTGTAAGGTCGCTGTACGTGAGCAATCCTTCCATTTCGAGTTCCTCGGTCTCACCGCTCGGCCGACAAAACGTCGAGCGTGTTGCCTTCATGGAAGGATGGATGCATGTTTTTGGGCAAAGGTTTGGAGATAATTTTGTCGCGCACTCCTCTTGGTAGTGGGCCTGGGTGGTGGTTCGGCATTAATTCCCATGCGGTTGAGAATTTGTCTGCCTGCTTTAGAGTTTGTTAGTCTTTGTAGCTGTGCTGTCTTATGTGATGTGATCAACTCCTCGATAGTGTTGTGTATCCCAAGTGAGAGAAGTTTTTCGGTCGAAGTGTTTCTGGGTAGACCGAGCCCCGCCTTGTAGGTACTTTTAATGAGTCTAATTTCTCCTAGTCAGATTGAATGAGGCGGAGATATGGGGCAGAGTATGTGAATCGACTTAATACAAAGGCACGGATAAAACGACAAGTCTCAGCCTCTTTCATTGCTCTCTTTCTAGTCGTTACTCTGTGTATCAGTCTTGTGATTTCATTTCCAGCCTGTTGATAGTTCTTCCTATTGCGTGATAACGCCTGCGAGCGTCACCATTTTCACTTCCTCCCTTCTTTTACAGCGCAGAGAAGTGTTCCTATAAAGCGCTTCGCATAGCAACGGCGCGTCACTTCCATCGCTGCAGCGCTGCGTTGAGGACGATGACGTAGATGCGAGGTGGACGGCTCCGCGGCGGAGCCAGAAAGGGTTGCGAGGCTGACCGTAAACGAAAGCGTGTTATCGCTGCATTAGTCCCGCATTCAGCCACGCGTTGTACTGTGCGAGCCCAGCCGAGTTCTCGTACTCAGAGTAGCGATCCAGAATTCCTCGATCGCATCAATACGAGCTCGACTCTGGTGCAGCCTGGATTGAGTCCCGCCGAGGCCGTTCTCCCCGGTTCTGTGGACGGCGGTTGTCGCAGAGGCCTGCACCGGTGACAAACGAGCGCGCGCGTGCTCGGGCACTAGCAACGACGCGATCACCGCTGCGCATGCCAATCGGAGGGGCTGGGGTGGTCCCGCGCAGTGCCTAGCGTTCGTTCCTCCCACCGTAGCGGTGCTGGGTCGCCTTTGTGCTCAGCCCATGATCACGACTTGCACTTCGTTTGTACAGGAGAGAGAATTGTTGTGGCCCCTTCCATCAACCTACTCCAACACCGGTCTCATTAAGCTGGCTCTATCTGCACAGGAGTGCTTCTTTTTTTGGAAATGCTCGAAAAACCGTCCGAGAAAACTAGCTGAAAACAGGCGTCGCAGGTGCTGCGAAGCTCCAGGTGAGCACACAAGGTGGTGCGCATGAGTCATCACAGGTATTTTTTTATACGTCCGTTGGAGAAAGCGGACGGAGAGAGACGCTTTTGCACTATTGGTCGACAGTTGCTAGAAAGCCAAGTGTGCGGACCTCTGAAGCCCCTCCGTGATGCACCAGATCTAGGGGGCGCTGACGCCCGCTTACACGAAGTAATGTCACATGAACAAACAAGCAGAATTTTAATTCGACGTCAGAACTGCAATAACGCTCGCGCACACTGAGTGGTGCCACAAGAACAGCTTGGAAAGCGTGCGTGCACTGCCTGGCAGCTTGGGGGAACGAGCATGGAGACGCCCGAGCAGAAGAATGAAACACCAGTACGCACACAATGAAAAAATAGCGGCTCAGAAACTAAATAACGTTTCGAAATCATCGGGTCGAAAACATCAGTTCAGTTCAGTCGTGTCCGACTCTTCGTGACCCTGTGGACCATATATCACGCCACGCTTTCCGGTCTCTATCTTCCTAACATCACATAACTTCATCTGCAGCGCCTCGAGCATGCCATCTAACCATCGCGTTCGCTGCCTACCCCTTCTCCGGTAACACTCAACCTTTCCCAACATCAAATCTTTCTCCAGCGACTGCTCTCTTCTCATTAGATGACCAAAGTAGCTGAGCTTTAACTTTAGAATTTGACCCTCCAATGAGCAGTCAGGGTTTATGGTGGACAATATCGACTGATTTGATCTTCTGCCAGTCCAAGGAACTCTCAAGAGTCTTCGCCAGCACCGCAATTCAAACGCGTCAATTCTTCGGCGGTCAGCCTTTTTCACAGTCCAACTCTCGCATCCATACATCACAACTGGAAAGACCATAGCACGAGTTATACGGATCTTGGTTGGCAGACTAATGTATCTGCTCTTTACTAGGCGGTCAAGGCTAACCATTGCTCTCTTTCCCAGAAGCAGGCGTCTCCTAATTTCATGGCTGCAGTCTCCTTCCGAGGTAATCTTGGAGCCCAAGAACGGAAAATCTGTCACAGCTTCCACTTCTTGTCCATTGATGCTCCAGGACTTGATAGGGCAAGACGCCATGGTCTTTGTCTTTTTAATGTTCAGTTTAAGTCTCACTCTCTTCTTGTACGCGCATCAGAAGTCTCTTGAGTTCCACTTCACTTTCTTCCTATAAAGTGGTATCATCCGCATATCTAAGGTTGTTGAGACGTTTTCCAGCAATCTTCACTCCAGCTGAAGACTCAGCATATAGGTTAGATAGGCATGGCGACAGTATGCAGCCTTGTCTAGCTCACTCCTTTCTGAATCGAGAACCAATCAGTAAGACCATGCTTTAGTTCTGACTGTGGCCTCTTGTCCTTCATACAGGTTCCTGAGGACTGAGGAGACAGATGAGGTAAATTGGAACTCCCATCTCTTTGAGAGCTTGCCACAATCTGTTGTGGAAAACATACAGATGGCACAAAAAGGCAAGAAAGGCAAAAATCTACACAGAGCGTAATGATGTTGCTTGAAATTGTCAGCTAGGCCAAAAGGCCTGTATTAGACGTCATGCTAATTCCATTCATCCATAAAATTAGCGGTGGCTTTTTTGTATTTTGCGTGGGAAAATTAATCACACTTTATTTGCATGACCGAAGCGAGAAGAGACATGAGGAGAAGGAAGAAGGTAATTAAACGGCATCGAATTGCAAATTGCTATAATAAGATCTGTGAAAGAAAAAAAAGGCTAATTGAGAAAATTTCTTCCTGGTCGCTAGAGATGGTTCAGATTTTATTTAAGTAATGATACCCTTCTTGAGTAAGATGACGGTGTGGACTTTGCTGCTGTTCTTGACAAATTCGAGAAGGCTTTCGAAGAGGAAGTCCCGGTGAGGATGCCTTATAATATAGAACCGTATTCTATACGTAGTCCGGGTTCTGATACGCTAGTTCGAAATCTGACTTCAGGATCTGCGGGATGTAAACGGCATCTTAACATGCCAATGCTCCATGGCAGTTCGTTCTATGCGAGTATTTCGGGAGATGATTAAAACACAATTCAACTGCCATATATTTTATGCGAGAAACAGGTCCAACATTTATCCTGCTTATTCTTCAAATGGTATATAACTGTGCAGGAAGAGGCGAAGATGCATGGAGGAGTCGATGTTGCTTTGTACATCATTTACATTAATCAAAGAGCAAAGGCCAGAGTATTCTCCCGTGTGAGAGACCCGATTTCGTACGACGTGTTTAGTGGTAGAGATTGAGTGATTTATCCGAACTGATTGAACCGGTTTGCCAGGACCTCGCATCAAATAGCTTTGTCGTCAAGCTTTATACATCATTTTATAGCTTTTTCCGCGTTAATATCGATTCGCCACGTGCGGCATCATTTAGTTAGTTTGTTTAAATCAGGATGAAGCGTGGTATTGTTCGCATTGGTTATAACAGATCACGCCGCCGCCTGCGGAAGGATGCATGGAGGAGTCGATGTTGCTTTGTACATTATTTACATTAATCAAAGAGCAAAGGCCAGAGTATTCTCCCGTGTGAGAGACCCGATTTCGTACGACGTGTTTAGTGGTAGAGATTGAGTGATTTATCCGAACTGATTGAACCGGTTTGCCAGGACCTCGCATCAAATAGCTTTGTCGTCAAGCTTTATACATCATTTTATAGTGTGCGTTTGTGAGCAACACGATCGAAGGCTTTAGAAAAATCTACATACAAAAATGACGTATGTGTCAAAACATGTGCAAGTCAGTAACCTGTTTAGGTTACTGGTTTGGAAACTATTTTTACCGGAAGCCATGTTCTCTTTAGAGTAGTTTGAGTTTAAATGGTTCACGGTAAAGGTGATTAAGATGTGTTTAAATAGCTTAGGCTAGCATATTGAAGACAGTGAAGTCGGGCTGTAGTTAGCAAGACCAGAACGCTTTCCTGGATTTTAAGCTTCGGGAAGCGTGTGCAATATTCCAGTCATCGGACACACACACACACCAACTGATTGTTGAAATGGAAAAGATAAAAGGTACGTGGCTCATGACATGTGTGTTGAGAAGTTGAGGCGTGTGACTCAGTCGGGAGCTGATCAGTTGCCTTCGCCATGAAGTGAGTCGTTTCGCAGTGATTGCTCGGTAATTGAGCAGTTAAAGTGCGGTCATGAGCAACCTTATGTAGAGCGCCGAAGCGATATATGCTGGAGGCGCGGTTCTCTCAGCGTCACGATACTCGCCCTTTTATCGCTTTTAAATATCAGGGCCTTCGATTGAATGCAAAAATTGCTTCTTAAAATTACTCAGATGGGTGGAAAGCTGGGCTTGTTGGTTTACGATCACGTTGGAAACAGCGTTAACACAGGACGGAGACTGTGTTGTGTCTTCGCTCCATCCCGTGTTTACAACGTGATCGTTAGTTACTACTGAGCTCCAAAATTTAATTTTCACTCGTTTCCATTACTATAGTGGTCCGCTCGAACGCTTAAGACAAGCTTGCTCACCACTCTTTTTGCGAGCTTTTAAATGGCCGTAAATACTTCGTGACAAGATTCACGGACAATTATTATTATTATTATTATTATTATTATTATTATTATTATTATTATTATTATTATTATTATTATTATTATTATTATTATTATTATTATTATTATTATTATTATTATTATTCACGGAGTGTTTGAACTGCTCCATTTTCTGTTCCGCCTTCCTTATCTCTTAGGAGAGTCGCACTTGCGATTAATGGAGGGCCAGTTGAGTTGTTGCATGCCACAGGTTGGATTAGCCTTGCTTATTCTGCCGGAAATTGCTCCACCGTAGCGTCACTTATGTGTTAATGAAAATCCTATTATCTGTGAAATCTGCCCACAAAGCGCACAGTCACTTATAACAGTATATATTCCACTCCAGCAGTCACCATCTATGCACACATTCACTCACAATACAACATAGTTCACTCCAGAAGTCACCATCCGCCGAGGAGCGTAGGAGGAACTGCTGGATGCCAGCACAGACGTCAGAGGGTTTTGGTCAGTCAAGATATCAAAAGTGCGTCCTTCGAGAAAATGACGGAGGTGCTTCACGGCTGAATATATTGCAAGCAGCTCTCGGCCGAAGGTGCTGTAGCGGCGCTCAGGGGGCGCAAGTTTCTTGGAAAAGAAGGCGATTGGCTGTCAAACACCAGCCACAAACTGTAGCAAGACTGCGCCGAGAACAGTGTCTGATGCGTCAACCATGAGGGATGTGGGCGCATCACATTTGGGATGGACGAGGAGCGTGGCGCCAGCGATGGCAGCTTTGATGCCGCTGAATGCGCGGTCAGCGGTATCGCTCCAAGCGACAAAAGGTGTCGGCTTGCTGTGGCCCGTGAGAATTAGGTCGTGAAGAGGCTGCAGTATTGCAGCGCAGCGAGGAATGAAACGTCGGTAATAGTTGACGAGGCCGAGACATATTCGCGCAGCTGCCGGGTGTTGGTGGGCCGGGGAAACTGAGTGATGGCGGTGACACGGGCCGGTACCGAGCGGATGCCATGGGCGTTCACATGATGGCCGAGAAAGTCCAACTCTGTGACGCCAAACTCGCTTTTTGGTCCATTGACCACAAGACCAAAGCGGCTGAGCCTGGCGAGGACTTGACGCAGATGGAGCTTGTGGGCCTCTGCCGTAGGGCTGAAGACGAGATTGTCATCAAGTTAGGCAAAGCAGCATACGTCAAACCGCGTAGGACTTGGTCAACAAAGCGCTGAAAGGTCTGGTCCGCATGGCGAAGACCGAAAGGCATCCTCAGATATTCGAACATGCCAAAAGGTGTAATAGCGGTCTTCGGGATATCCGAGGGCTCTACAGGAATCTGGTGATATGCCTTCACGAGGTCAACCTTGCTGAAAATTGTGCAGCCATGAAGGGCCGATGTAAAATCCTGGATATGTGGAATCGGGTAGCGGTCAGGGACTGTGGCCTTGAGAACCCGGTAATCGCCTCACGGGAGCCAGTCGCCGTTTTTTTGGGGGGTACCATGTGGAGGGGCGATGCCCAAGGATTGGAGGAGGGACGAATGAAGCCAAGCTCCAGCACGTGCTCGAATTCCTTTTTTGGCGACAGCAAGGCGATCCGGTGCGAGGCGACGAGCGCGAGCAAACACGCGAGGTCCAGTCGTCACAATATGGTGAGTCATGCTGTGCGCAACCTGGGTTTGAAGGGACGGGGGTCGAAAAACGTCCGGAAACTCGGCAAGGACGCTGGACCAAGGGTCGGCAACTGTGCTGTGCGCCTGGAGGAGCTGGAGTGGGGGATCGCGGCAAGAGACGCATTGGACGACTAGGGTCGTTTCGGAATCCAGTATGCGGCTTTGCCGCATGCCAACTAGGAGCCTGTAGTGCCATAGGAAGTCGGCGCCGATGATTGGCGAGCGCACGTCCGCGATGACAAATACCCAGCGAAAGGTGCGGCGGAGTCCGATGTCCGTATGGTCGATCCGTTGACTGCAATCAGAGGGGGAAAGTCTGAAAGACGGCGTCGCTCAGCCACCGTAGGCGGAAGAACACAGATCTCGGCACCGGTGTCGATTATAGGTAGCGGACTTTCGTTATACGGTCAGTAACATGGAAGAGGCGACTGGATCGTGGGCCGAGAACACCGGTCGCTTTCAGTGTTCGGCCGGACCGTTTCCCGCGAAGGAGCCGGGCTGGCGGCATTGTCCTGCGCGAGAGCCATAGCGGCGGTGGTACCAGCAAAAGGTCCTGGAGGGCGGAGAACGGTTGCCAGGAGCACTGGGGTTGGTACGACGAGGTGGAGATGAGGAACGCGGCCGCTGTTTACTAAGGGCTGCAACTTCAGCTGTAAGCCGCGCTACTTGCCGAGTGAGCTCCTCATTAGCATCGGTGAGGCGGGAATAGTGATCGTCAGCTGCTGCGCTGGGCAACTGAGAGGCAAGAGGACGATGAATTGTTTCTACGGAGGGAAAACCGGCGTCCACGATCTTATCTGCGAGGGATTCTAGTGTCTGAGATGATGATATGCTCAAGACCATGCGCACCTGTGGTTGTAGACGCTGCAGGAAGAGTTCCCGTAGGTGTGCGCTGTCGTGAGAAGCAGCGGAGTCTCCAGCCAGGGCGGTCATGCGACGCAACAGCTCGGTAGGCTTGGGATCTCCGACATCTAAGGTAAGGAGCTGCTGCAGACGATGCGGCTCCGTTTCAGAAGTTCGCTGGATCACCGTCGCCCGAAGATGATCGTAAGGGCGATCGGCAGGGGGAGAGCGCAGGACGTCGCGAACAATCGCCGCAGTAGTAGGCGTGAGCGCGCCAATGACGTGGTCGAACATGGTCAACTGCGAAGTGATGCGGTGGCGGCGGAACAAGGCCTCGATGGTGAGGAACCAAAGCTCTTAGTCCGATGACCAGAAGTCAGGGAGCTTGAGAGCGGAGACCGCGGACTCATGACGTGGTGCCGTGTCAGGCGACAGAGACGGTAGATGAGGGAAATCCGTGGCCATGGCTTACACGATCGAAGGTTGGCGGGATCTCCGGGCGCTGGTACGCCTAGCAAAGCGGCTGGTGCAAGCGCAGGACAGGAGCAGAGAGCGAAGACGCGAAGTCCGGAGTCGCCAAATTTGTGGAGATAAACAGACACTTGTCGTCGGGTCTCCACAAATATATTTTCGCAGGACCCGCTGTGCCAGGCGGGAACGGAACAGCGAACCGCCGGCATTCAATCCTGCTGCCACGTAGAACTAACTGCGCGTGCTTGGCAGGCCTGCTGAGGCTGTCATCGTCGTATTCGCCGAGACGACGATGGCATGCCACAGGCTCCTGTCTTCTTGAAGGAAGCGAGCATCACACACCTTTCCGCGTTGTACTCTGGTCAGCACATGATATAATGTTCTATATCTCACCAAGCACCGCATATAGAACATAGCGGATACGATGGCATGCCCTTCTTATGCATCCAGGCAGGGGTACGAGCAGAGCCCGTGCGAATTCGATGTAGAGTGGCCTGATGTCTTCAGTCCCTTGGTCACGCATGGCTTGTGGGGCGCACTGGTACTAAAATGATTGAGTAGCGGGTGTATCGAGGGCCAAAATTTCATGTTAGTGTTGGTTTTGAGTATATTCAGGAGCCTGTGGCTGAAATATTTTTGAAATGATAGCTTCACTCTGCTAGCTAAAGCCGGATATCGCTGTGTGTGCAACACCCACGAGCATGGCAGCTGACATGGCCGAGCACTGCCATTGGTTTTGGCAAGAGCTGTCAACCATATATATATAGGGCCTCTCATTTGATGTCAGAATCAGCCTGCCATTCACGTTACCCCAAGGTCACGCAGGCACGTTCATACTGCATGGTTAAAGTACGCGGAACCTGATATGTTGGGTGGTCTAGGCTATCGCGTCATACTCTTAAAGGCGGTGCTTAAGAATTTTTTGTTTAGCACTTTGACTGACCGCTGCTGTTATGTCGGAAAGGTTGTAGCTTTCTCATAGATGTTTTGGTTTGTGTTTTTCGAGTTCAGGGCATTTTATTGAGACTAAGAGGCGTTTTATTGACAACATGGCGCAGTCAATTTGGCGACCTTCACAGCTGGCCTGTAGGCTTGTAAACGGATCCTGCGGTTGCATTCCTTTAGCAGCCCACGAGACGTTCCCTGTAGTGTATACGGCTGGTTGACAAACTATACATGCCTTGTGCTCCCCTTTTACGACCACTTTCTTCCCATCTGTTTATTATTAGTGGCCGCATCGCGTAAACGCACTGTCAAGCAGCCCAGGACGGTTCGTGTTAAGCAGCGCGTCGCCGACGGACGTTGCCTCGTGGCCGTCGATTTGGCGCGCAATTGAGACGCGTGCGCATTTAATTCTGGGAACCGATTTCTCTCGCAGATCGCGTTGCACGCCTCGTCACGTTCGCCGATTCCACTGCTCACGTGCAATCCCCGGATCTCATTTTGGATGCTTATTCGCTTCTTTTTGTTCGTTCTTTCTGCTGCTCGCTATCTCTGGGCCAGCCCGCTTGCACGTCCCTTGCGCGCTGCCTGCTCTGCGCGAGGTGCCCGCTCGCGATATCGGATGTCTTTCGACATTCGTTCGCTGATTTGCGTGCGCTTTCAAAGCGTGGCACATCTGCGCACTTACGAAATGCGACCGGTTTGTCCGCTCATGCCACGTCGCCGGCGAGCAGTGTATTGGTTTGATCATCGTTATGTGCCTTATGTACGCCTTCGGCGCCAATGTTAAGGTGTTTGATCGCTTTTTATGCCGGCTACCTGACAAAAACCAATTAAAAAGGCGATTGGCCTTACGTGACCAGGAAGTGTTTCAAAACTACGATCGTGATTTCGTATTATACAGTTTAGCAAAATTTGAAGATGGGCTAGATGGTTTATTGCAATTTGACGTCCTGTGTCGTCTTCACTCGAGTGTGAGTCTTCCTGTGCGCTTTTACCTTTCGTCAAGTGATTTCGTATCGGAATTGTTTTTTTGCTGTTTCATGGTCATATCATTTCGCTTCCTAGTCAAGTTGGAGACCGATTTGCGATAGGATTTCGAACGGATGTTTGTACCTTCATTGGCATACTGCTGTAATTTCAAGTGTTAAGGACGGTTAACAGTTTTGCAAACTTTGTGCCAATCTGTGGCAGTCTCTGTTTTAAACCGCCAAGAAGAACCGTGCCAAACAGGGCTTAATTTCGCACGTCTAAGTCGGTTTAAGCGGGGTTCAATTCCGGCTACTATTTTAGAGCGTAAGATATACTACTCGGGGGGAAAGGCGCAGTATCTGCCACACTTTTCGATGGACGCCTGAACCGCACTGTAAGGGAAGGGAGGAGAGAGAGGAACTATTTCCTTGATCGTACGTGGTTAGGGCAGGTGGGCTTCTAGGATGTCACCCCAGGATGACTTCCCGGGCCCACGAGACGAGTGCCCTTCTCTTATGGTGTGGCTCATGTGTCCACAGATACAAAAGTGGCAGATACTGCGTCTTTCGTTTGTTGTGAACCAATTATTATTATTATTATTATTATTATTATTATTATTATTATTATTATTATTATTATTATTATTATTATTATTTTATTATTATTATTAACCGAGAGGCAGCCCTGGGTTGTGCGATGTCCGCCCACGTTAAGGCCTAGAGGTGGCCAAATGACGCCGGAGTCTTCCACTACGGGACCCCTTTCTCTCCGCTTCCACTTCCTTCTCTGATTTGCCCCGCCGGTGTGGTGCAGTGGTAAGACGCCCGACCACTGTGCCGGACCTGGGTTCGAGCCCGACCTCGGCGGCTGCTTTTCGATGGAGGCAAAACGAAGAGGCGTCCGTGTGCTGTGCGATGTCAGCGCACGTTAAATATCCCCAGGTGGTCGAAATTACTCCGTAGCCTCCCACTACGGCTCCTCTTTCTCTCTTTCCACTTTCACTCCCACCTTCCTCCCTTCCCTTACGGCGTGGTTCAGGTGTCCACAGAAACAAGTGTGACAAATACTGCGCCTTTCCCTTCCTGTGAACCAATTATTATTATTATTAGGGCGGCAGTATGAAGATGCGTAGCGTGTGTGTTACGTCACCACCTCTGTAAATGCCTGCAATAACCTTTGCCCGTGCCCCGTCGAATGCGACTAGCAAGGAGCCCTTGCTATTGTGGACGCATGCAGTGCTCAACAATACGTGGTGACTGGGCTTAGCAAGCTGTGTCCGGCTGTCCTCAACGATCGCCTTGCCGCCGGTTGTTTGCGTGCGCATGGATGGGTGGATGACATAAAAAGCGTCCCATTTGAAACGGGGTGGTGATAGTCGTGATCGTGCTCAACCTTTCTTTTCAACTCTTCAACTTTAAAGGCTTTAATTTTAGAACCAGTATATTTCTAAATGGCTTTTTAAAAATTTGATTTAGCTGCATCCTCGCAGCGACCATTCTTCCAAGCGCCTCTTGCTAACCTTTATGTATTCACGCTTCATTCGTTACCTTTACACCTCCTTTGGTTATTTTCTCACTCACCTACCCGCAAGTTACGCTTGCGAGAGATGCCGGCTGCCATGTTCACAGTTGCAGGGGTGCCATGAGTCTCGTGTCCAGCCCTTCGCTGTGGATCTTTTTTTATTTAGGACTGTATTAAGTGCCACGCGCAACTTTGTCGAACCAACCACGACGCCTTTAGCAACGAGGTATGGTCTTCGGCATGTTTGATCGCATTCAGCGAAGTTGGGTAGGCGTAGTGGGTGCATTGTGGACTGTTACGCACGACTATTTTGGTAGTGTTTCATCGAGTCGTGTAGGTTTGAGATGCATTGACTCTCGGGATTATTCGTGTCTGCCTCTGTGTGGTTAATGCGCCTTTTCCACCTTTGCCTCACATAACACGACCTAACCAAGACCTGCTCTACACGCATAGCGGTGAACTCCACTCTCTTATACAAGCAGGATCAGGGGTTATCGTAGCCGACCGATACTTGTCGGACGCTTGCGGTGAGAACGTTCCTCGCACCCGCTGTGTTGGGTGTTGAGAGCGGTGCGTGCCTCCGCCGATGAGCGCACCAGTGACGCAGAGCGAGTGCCAGCCTAACCTTGGCGCCGTCTACGACCTTTGCTTTGCGTGTGTTGCCGCTGTTTACCGTCGGTGAGTAACCGACCTGAACTTTCCCCTGACGTCATCTGGAGACCTTTGGGGCCGAGTGCTGTCCGTTGTGGGACATCGCGCGTCCTTCTTCGTTTTCTCGTGGACACTTTCCGAGACACGCGTATCTGCGACATTGATGCCATAAATGAATACCACATCGTTCCTTCATGCGTCACTGTATGTGAAAAACTGTTGCCTATATAAACTAGAATCAAATGTAACTATGATTTACCTTGTTTTAAATTTATTTTTAATTTAGCATGATTGCGGAAAAACTCGCATTTACAACTCCACGGAGGGGGCATCTGTTAAAGCATGTACTGTGCGACACCACGCACCCTGAGTACCCACGCTTAGCCGTGCGTGACATCGCCGTGTCTGGGGAAAAGGGGACCCTAGTGGTTGAGCCGAAGCTGAGTGTTTGTTTGGACCTTCCTCGGCGGAGGCAACGCACCACTTTTTCCCACGCTTCCCAAGACTGCACCTCCGGCCTGACCCGACCGGAGGAAATCGGCAGTCGCCTTTTCCTATCCTCCCCTCAGTCTTTTCTATCTTACAACTCTCCTGTCCACTCCTCCCTTCGGTTTTCCTGTCTTCGTGGCGGCTAGGGTTAACCTTGTGTGGTGCAGCTACCTACCCTCAGTTGCCCCAGTGTACATGCTGGCGTGGGCAGCACGTCTTGCATGTTCCTGCCCCTCGGTGGTGGGTGGCTGGCACCTCTGCTGCACAACAAACGTTTTTTCATCGCTTCTTCATACCAAAGAGATCGCCTTCGAAAAAAAAAACAAAACAAAAAAAGGTCGGACCGAATGCACTGCCCGGTTCTTCCCGAAAACGAGAAGGAACAGAGAAAAGTCTCTCCATTTCTTGTGTCAAAGTGGCCAACTGATGCCTTAGGGTATCGAAAATGCCCAGTGGTGACCTTCCGTTTGAAGTGAAAGACAATGTCCAGTATTCAAAACTGTCATGTCGATTGGGCATTTCAATCACAGCTCATAGAACCTTAAACACCGTCCGTGGTGTGATCTCTGAAAACGGCTTCCTAAATCTGACTGAAAAAAAAAAAAAAAAAAAAAAAAAAAACTTCAATTCGGCCACGGCTCACAGAGTTGCCGCGGCCGTCAAACTTGTGCCAAGTGTGCATCTCAAGGATCAGACAACTGCGTGCTGCACCACGCTGTGCCAATGGGGAACACGCCGTGTACTCACGGTCATGCTCTTTATGGAAAAAGAAATCATAAATTTCAAAACAAAAGAGAACTTATCCAGAAGCGCAAAAACTAGTGGAAAAGAGTACTTTCTCAACCACAGCGAGAGCAGACTTTTCTGACTACTCCGAGGAAGAGGCAGCACACCACACGAGGATGAGGCCGCTGCTCAGTGCAAGCTGCGCTGCCATCTTTGAAAAAGAGCCCCTGAATCAGCCCAGCACCGGGAGAGGCCAGAACACCTGCGGCTTCGCGGACCTCCAGCGCCTCTAGCCAGGCAATGGACACCAGTCCGCCTCCGCTGGAGCACACGAACAAAAAAGAAAATCCCAATAACGTGTCCAAAAGACGCTTTTATCGTTATCCCCTCAAGTTTATAATCATGGCGTTTTTAGTTTATTCGAATTGCCGAGGACTTTTAAAACACTGAACAGACATAAAACATATTTTAAATGCAATTGCCCCTGTAGCATTGTGCCTACAGGAGACAAACTTAGGGCCACAACAAACATTCTAAAAAAGTAGTCTTTCGGTGTAACAGGGAACATTCAAGCAAGCTCTCTGGCGGGGCTGCTATCGCGGTTCAGAGTAGTGTTGCAACACGAAAGATCGATCTAAAAACCACATACGAAGCAGTTGCAGTCACTGTGGTTGATTTTAAAACAATAATTTGTTCCATATACCTTGCGCCACAACTAACGGTCACACTTAATGATTTCGAAAAACTTTTAAAACGATTACCAGAACCATATACGAGGTGTGACACAAAAAAACGAGACTGGTCCAATAAATTATTGTACTTACAGAATCAGTTCTTTGTGACATTATCACCTTCAAAGTAGTCGTCTTCAGCATTCACACACTTCTGCATTCAGTGCTGCCACTGCTAGTAATAGTTCTGGAACGAGGTTTTTGGAAGGCTCTTCAGGAGATTCTCCGTATTTGCCTGAACCTTTTCAACTGAGGTAAAATGGATTCCCTTTAAGCAAGATTTAATTTTAGGATATAAAAAAAAGTCGCATGGAGCCAAATCAGGTGATTAAGGAGGCTGCTCCATCACAGTACTGTTTTTGCTGGTCAGATAGGGTCGTGTGAGCGGGTACATTGTCCTGATACAGCAGCCATCAATCACTCCACAACAGTGACTTTTTATTTTCCTAATTTTTTCGCGGTCTTTTTATTACTTCAATGTAGTAGTGTTGACTAACAGTCTGCCCACTGAGAACCGGCTCAATAATTACAATTCCACTCTTTTCTCAAGCTACACACTCAGTCTCTTTTGTGTCACACCTCGTATTTTAGTGGAGGATATTAATGCTCATTCCACTTTCTGCGGAATCTTGGAAGATTTTACTTTGTGCAATGATATCCGCCTGCTAAACACAGGAAAGTTCACGTACTGCTCCCCAAGATCGTGAAAAATGAGCTTCTTAGATTTGTTTTTCAGCTCATCATCAGTTTTTATGGATTTTAAGTCAGGTCAGGGTCATCAACCAGGTATTACACCATACTTGAATGCGGTTAAGGTTCTCCCGAAGAAATTATTGATCATTACTATGGTAACCGTGCTATGTTCTTTTCTTCAGTAGAGCCTCTCTTTCAATATTGTATCAATAATAAGCTTAAACAAATTTGTGGCGGGGATTTCAATATCGACATGATGTCCGACACTCGTGAATCAAGAGAAATGACATGGCTGTACGAGAGTTATGACCTCAAGAACGTTATTTCCTCGGCAACTAGAATTTCCGCTACCTCTTCAACACGTATAGATTTTTTTCTTGTTAGCTCTACCATCAAAGATTTCATGTCTGAAGTAATAGCATCTTACCTTAGTGATCACTTACCTGTGTTTGTAGCCATTCCACACCACCAAAAAGAAAATAGGTTCCCGATTCTCACAAGATATTTTTCAGCCAACAACCTAGAAAATTTTCAATTATCAGCTGTATCTTGGGAGAACGTGCTTTCATCTAATAATTCAAATACATCTTTTGATTACTCTTTTTCCCCAATTAGAAACATTTATGAATCAAGCTTTCCACTTCGGCATATTTCCCAATCCAAGAAGATCCGAAAACCATCGATTAATCGAGATTTACATGCGAAAATAAAAATAAAGTATACGATGTATGAGGCATTCCTAAAACAACGTGATCCTGAATTACTGAAAGCTTTTAGGAAATACCGTAATAAACTAAATAAGGAACTTAAGCATGCCAGAGATACATATTTCAGCAATCTTTTCCTACACTCGTCTAATGCGACCGTAATGTGGAAAAAACTAAGTTCGACATTCCAAAATGTGCAACTGTCGAAAACAATTCATGACATTGTTATGAATGGAGGAAAATTTTCAGGTCAATCGCTTGTCAATCGCGCTAACAGTAATTTAAGCAAACTTCATTCTTGGTGTGCTTGCAATGGATTAGTTGTTAATGCACAATAAAATAAAAGCAAAATAATCGTATAAAACAGATATCTGCACATAAACCAGCAGCCTAATCGCCAGCGAATTTAGAACTCTTGGAGTATTTTTCTGAGAGTACATGCTGTGAGATGCTCATACAAATCACGTCATAACGAGCTTAGCTCGCATTATAGGATTATTGTATAGAAATATGGATTTATTTCCGCTTAGCACAAGACTGCTCATCTATCATACATTGTTTTTATCACACGTAAACTACTGTTTTATAGTATAGGGCAAGACAGCATCAACAAACGTTAAAAACTTTCTGTAATGCAAAATCAGGTAATCCGGATTATTACAAATTCCAAACCAGACTGTGCCGCAAATAGCTTGCGACTAATTAACATGGAGAACCTCTATAACTATCGCCTTTGTAAAATGCTAAGAGATGAAAAGAAACCGAACGTTAAACCTAGCTGTCACTAATCTAGCAAACTTACGAAGAAACGGGCATTTTTATACAACTAGGCATCCTGAGCCCTGGGTAGTGCAGTGCAGCCGAACTAACTATGGCGACCAAATGCTACGACAGACAGTACCAAGTATATTAAACTATTTATACCAAAAAGATTTAATTCTGTTTTGTTCACTGCACTATACTTCATAAACTTTTTTTTTCTTTTTTTCTTCCCTTTCCTTTCCTGTTCAGATTTCTTTTTAACTGAAAGGAAGTGAATTTATTCTACTCAGATACCGTTCGTCTTTTTATTGTTGTATTATGCTTTCAAATGACAGGGTCATGTTGAGCGTGAATGCATGCTGTCTGCGTTTGGGTTTCATGGAGGTTATGGTTAATTCCCATTGCGTTAGTACTGTATGGATTTATCACTGTGTGGTTTCTGTACGGATGATCTGTATGGACACGTCTTTAGTGCGCTCTGCTGCTGTCTGTGTGAATACGGGGGGTGAAAGCTTCTCAAGCTGCTGTCCAACAGCTTTTTCTTTCATCTCCCCATGTTTTGGAAAAACATGAAATAAACAGTATCCTTAAACAGTATCCTATCTTATAAGTAACGCAATCGTCGGCGAATAGACGAAGTCTACAGGATATATTTTGTGGTAAATCATTAATATAGATTAGGAATAAGCTAGGGAGCCAAGGACAGTTCGTTGTGGAAGGCCTGAAGTGACTGGCATACGGTAAGATGATCAGTTATTAACGATAACAGACTGTGAGCGATGTGTGAGGAATTCGCGTGTCCAGGAAATAGTCTGGTGCAAGTTAACTCGGGAAAGCTTTAATAGTAGGCGTTTATGAGGAACTTTATCGAAGTCTAAGAAGATGGCATCAGATTACAATGAAGACCATGAATGAACGTAGCATCTCGCATGAATGGCCCTTTCGAAATCCATGTTGGGATGGAAATTTCCATAAAAAACAAATTATGGAATCAAGGTGAGAGTATATTACGTGCTCCGTGAGTTTACAAGGGATACTAGTTAGCGACACCAGACGGGCTGGTTTCCTGTAGTTGCAGAACCCATACGTACCCAGCAGCTCCTGGCCTCTGTCTGTCAGTGCGAGCTGAATCGACAGGGCGAGGCTGGGTAACGAGATCTCGCATCGCTCAAGGGATTGGGGGTATTGGCGGGTAGGGGAGGAGGGGGAGTCTTGAGTTTTGTGCATTCTGCCAAAACGTGCGGCAGAGTGCCTTGTCCTTTTTTGCAAAAAGGACAGAGCATATCGTGTTCGGTTCATCAGTATACGGGATCCGCAAGCAATCCCGCCTGCGCTCGATGCAGGATCGTCTGTTGTAAGTTTGGGGTGCAGTTCTGGCAGTGTGCACCTTTCCTCTCTGTACATCCGGCTAATGTCCGGAAAGCTGGTAACCGGGTGCTCGGTCCGGATTGACATTTCTCGGGTAATAGGCGATGGTATTGCGACCATGGCTCTTCCCGGAGGCTTGCTTTTTGATAGAATGGCCACCCCCTTGCGAAAGCTGCTCTCTTTGAGTCAGCGAAATGGGGCGGTAGTTGAGGGTTGATCGAATCCTTGTTACCTGATTTGAACACAGGAACGACATTTCCATTCATCCGAGATGATACCTGTGGTAAGTGACTGCGAAAACAACAAGCATAGAAAAAAAAAAAAGCAAAGTGTTTGGTTTGCGGGGTTTACCGTCACAAAGCGACTCACTTTATTAGAAACGCCGTAGTGGAGGACTCTGGAAACTTCGACCACCGGCGGTTCTTTAACGCGGAAGCACGTGGGCTCCTTGCTTTTCGCCCCCATGGAAAAGCGGCCGCCGAGGCCGGGATTCGATCCCGCATCTATGGGAACAGTAGTCGAGCGCCGTAACCACTGCGCCACCCCGGCGGAGCAACGTCTTTGGCGTTCTCGAGAAACTTGCAAGTTATTTCGTCGGTTCCAGCTGATGATTTCTTTTTTTTTGTTTGTTTATCAATTATGCGCGAAATGCCGTTTGGGTGAAAAATGATGGCTGGTAGCAGAAGGGCTCATTAGGCTCAACCTCAGTTGAAAACGCTGCGTTGAACAAAAAGGCACGCTCTGTATCATTGACAACTTCGCCGTTGTCGTTACTAGTAAAGGTGATATCGTTGGGAGTTTACCAGTTGCGAAAATTTCCTTCGATTATTGGTTATCATTTTCGGTATGGAGAAAGGAACGTTTTACGCCGACAAATATTCGACTTCTTCGCGTAATATTTTTCCCATGCGGCGGAGCTCATCCTAAGCCTCGCTGCGCGGAAGAACCGTTGCTTTTTATGTTTCAGTCGTTTGAGTGCTTTCTTAAACCCAGGCTTTTGATTATTAGCTTTGATAGTGCACGTGGGGATATTTTTGTTGGCTAGATGATTAACTTTATTCTTGAAGATAGACCAATTTTCGTGCACCGTGTTTTGATTGGAAGCGTGTTTGGATGGAAATCGGAAAAAAAGGTGAGTATTTCATTATTTATTGCTATGTAGTCAGCCCTATCGTAAAGCCTTATTGTTTTTTTGTTCACCTTTCATCTTTCGGGGGAAATATTAAACGTTGCATGAATTACTTTGTGATCGCTATTTTCTCTCATATAAGTAATAGAAGTCAGCCTCGGGGTTACTGGGCAAAATCAGATCCAGAATGTTTTCCGATGAATAAGTGACGCGCGTTGAGTTATTAATTGTTAAAGATTGAAGTTAAGAGACAAATTCATGGGGTTCCTGAGTTATATGGTAGCATAAGCTTCATAATGCCAGTTAATAGATGGATAGTTGTCACCAAAAACAATAGTCGTTGCGCTGGGATACCTTGGTGTGAGTTGCAACAGAACGTTGTTAAGTTAACGGGGAAAGTCGGGGCTATTATAGGCGGTCGGTAACAGACGCCAATTAGTGTTGTTATCGGCGCATTGCGGTATATTGGTCATAAAGTTCCTAGGTCGGATGTGACGTTTACAAGAGTGAATGGTAGTTCTTAGTAGTGAATGGTACGAATGGACAATTGTACATTAAATAATATATATATATATATATATATATATATATATATATATATATATATATATATATATATATATATATATATATATATATATATATATATATATATATAGCGCTTTCTCATTACTCCGCTGCCTGGTTTTGCTGAAAGTGAATTGGTTATATCCCTTCAGATTTGAATTCAAAAAGAGGGCTTTGTCGGGCTGGTTAGTTCATGTTGAACGAAGTGAAGAAACAGCGCTAACAGACAGGTCGAGTGGAAAGGCGAGACAGACACAGCGCATGTGTCTGCCTCGCCTTTCCACTCGACCTGTCAGTTCGCGCTGTCTCTTCACTCCCTTCCGATTTGCAGGCCTAGCCTTCGAGCGAACAGTTGCATTTCATTTAGAGCGGTAGCTCTGTACCCTCCGGGACACAAATCTCTTACAAAGGCACAGGATGTCACCCGGCGAAAATTACAGACGCATATTCCTTTCCAAATACAGTCAGCTACGCCCATGCATACCCTGCATTATACACACCGTACTGTAGCTTATGCCACCAGAGGGCCAACTTGCACCACATACTATAGGATCTGCAGCTCTCCACCTGCAGTGGGAGGCCGCTATGCTCAGCTCGGCCATCGAGCGTGCAACCCAGGTCGCCAGAGCTCGAGGGCTCCTGGCCATCTAGTGCGGAAGCTCCTGCCTGCCTCAAATAATGAATGTTTATCCTCCTCCTCTCCATGGTACAAACCCGGTTCCGTCCGGGTGGTCTTGTAGTTGAGCCGAGGTCAAACTGGGACTCGGCCTGTCTGGCGGCAAGTCTGTTATGCCATCGCAAGCTAATGAGCGTGACTAATGACCTTTGACCTTGAAAAGCGATTGATTCTCATTAACGTCGAAGACTGCGTGTTATGCGCGCGTGACGTCAGCTAATAATAATAATTGTTTCACAGGAAGGGAAAGGCGCAGTATCTGTCACACTTGCTCTGTGGACACCTGACCCGCTCCCTAAGGGGAAGGAGGAAGGTGGGAGAGAAAGTGGAAAGAGAGAAAGGGGAGCCGTAGTGGAGGGCTACGGAGTAATTTCGACCACCTGGGGATCTTTAACGTGCGCTGACATAGCACAGCACATGGACGCCTCTTCGTTTCGCCTTCATCGAAACGCAGCCGCCGAGGTCGGGATCGAACCCGGGTACTTCGACACAGCAGTCGGCCGTCTTACCGCTGCACCACCCCGGCATGTGACGCCAGCTAAACACGAGGAAAAACTCAGCAAAACAGAGTTATCACTCGTGAAACTTTGTTTAACCGTGTTTTAACCAGTGCTATTTTTTGACACAGTAAATGTATTGTGTGCGAGCAGAAAAGCCGCTGGCCGAAACGAACAACCTGACATACACGATAAAACCGATCTTTTCAGCGCTTGTGTGGACAGAATTAATAGTTATAAGCTGACTGCAGGGCCTTTCTCGCAGTGCTCTCGGTTCGTAAATATAGTGTGACGCTGGTGCAACCAATGAAAATCGTATGTCAATGCATTGAGGGACCCGTTTACGTCGAAACCTCCCCTTCCTTGAATTAAATGGCCCATTGATCCGCGAACCAGATATCACGTGACGTTCAACTTCTGATCCGCTCTTCCTGGTCGGCTTTCAGAGAAACGTTGCGCCCGGGTTTCATTCGTTTGTCGCTACTCCTCTCGGCTTCATGTTTGGTAAGCCGATTAGGCGTCCACACGCTCTGTCGTTAGGCTATATTCACAACGTCACAGTCCACGCGCAGGGGAAGTGAGACATCACACGTCGCGCGGTCTGCCAGTAGATTGCCCGCTCCGTGAAACCAAGCAATGTGCTAAAGCGGTTGCGCTGTGATAAAACGCTGCGCCTATATTTAAAAGGCCTGTTAGTATGCTATAGCGCTTTTGGCCTTTTACAACCTTGTGAAACAGTGTGTTCAGTTAGAGAATTAGTTCTTGTGTCGTGCTTACCTTTCTTTTACCAGGTGCGCTGGGGACGAATGCTGTACATTTATTTCGTTTTCATGTTTCCTCGTGTCTTCCGCGAAAGCTGAGTGTGCCTTTCGGACTCGTAAAGTCACTGGGTTTCCTTCTACTTATTTCTAAAGTGAAGGACGTCTTTTCATGAGGTTAAGAAGTTCGCAAGGGTCAAGTGGATGCATCTCGCACAGGACCGGGTTAATTGTAGAATATAGGAAAGGCCTTCGCCCTACAGTGGGTATAGTCAGGCTGATGATGATGATGATTACGTCTTTTGCACTCTCTACAGCACGCAACGAAGGCGTGAAACGTACCAAACGTTTTTAGGGGAACGTCGTGTACACCGGCGAAATCTTTACGCCACATAAACTACAGGATTGCTTGATTGATTGATCGATTGATTGATCGATTGGTTGATAAACTTTATTCAATTAAAATTTGGGGATGAGGTTTATCGGGCTAGGAAAGAGTGAATAGATGTAAACAGGTGAGAATGGGTGGCGATTCTGACCACCACCCGCTGCCCTGTTGATGGCCCCGTGTCGGTAATGGCTTCCGAATTGATTACTGCACATCCTCAATATTACCTACATCCTCAGTGTTACCTCAATGTATGTTTGCTGTAAGCAGGAACTCAATTAAAAAAACAAAAGCCCTATGACCATGAGAGAGGGACGAGCGGCGCGCCCATTCTGATGGTGATAAGTATTCGAATGGTTCGACGCAGCTTTGCCGAAGCGTGGTGTGGACCCATGTCGCGCTCAGTGAGGGCACGAATGCGGGTCACTGTAATATCGCTTCTTTCTCAAGACCGCATCTTAGCGACTGGTGGAAAGAAGGCACGTCCAGTGTTTCAACGCGCTTCACCAGCCTTCTCAGCCCTTTTTTAATAGCCTTGGCATTCTTGTTTTAGGCACTGCAGAATTTTGTATTTGGGTAATCTCGAGTAAGCATCGCTCCTGAATTTCCTCTCTCAACTTTCATTTTTCATTTGCGCGTGACCTCAACTTAGTGCGAATAAATTCCCTGCCGTTCGCAGCGCCTTTGGATTCCTCCTCGATTTCTTTTTTTGCTCCTAGCGTCAGCCTCGGTTTACTTTGCCCCTTTCATCGGGACTCGGAGTCGCAACTTGGTGCCGAGAACCAGTGTCGTACGTATGCGAGCAAGCTCTGTCCTCGGCAAAGCCGGACAGTTTCTCGCACCTTTGCGAGCGTTATTTTCGTTGTCGTATCCTCTGTGAGATCCTTCTTGGAATAATGGTGCGCCGTGTTCATACCCGGAGCGAGAAGGGGCTTCAACACCCCTGCCGTCGGCGGGCACCTGATCTTGCTTCGTGGACGCTTCCAAAGCACGTGCAACCGGGCGCGCTCTACCCATGGTCGTGTGTTTTGCTTTAATTACCCCGTCCCTTCTTGCATCGCGTCGTTCCTTTGTGTTCGCCTAGCTTTTGTTCCTTTTTATCATTGAGCCTTCTCACCCCTCTTTTTTTCACTCTATCTTCTACCTCTACTTTCGAAGGTTGAGAAAAAGATACACTCGAAAAAAAAAAAAAAAAAAAAAAAACGTCAGTAGCGTTCCCGCGCTCTGCCTTCTAAGATGCTTTTGTATTTGTGCATTTTTGGGCCCGCAGTTTGTCCTGGACGTGCGCGCGCGTGTGGAAGCGAAGTGACGGTTGTGGCGCTGAGGAGGGCAGTCTTTGTTCTTGTTCTTCCGGAGGAGGCCTTTGTTCTTGGAGCTCCCGCTGCTCCTGAAGCGGGCTCCCTGAAACCGCTCTCTTTCACCTCCACAGCGCGCGGCGAACTGGAATTTCCCCCCTTTTTGCTTCCATCCTGCCGTTGCTCCTTTTCTTTTTTTCACCTTGCTGTCCCCTTCCATCCTCTCTCTGTTTCTCCCGCTCGTGCACGCTGGCTGGCGCGCCCAACGAAGCAGCACGTGGTGTTGGCGATCTGGTACCGCTTCTCCGCCTCGTCGGATTTTTTTGCGTTTTTCTGTCGCTTTGCCTCTGACAGTGCTCGACTTTATTTTGCTTTTGGACCGTTCTTTTGCACCTCCCCTAACCGGCTTCCTCTCCCTTCACGTGGACGAGCTGTGGCGTTCGCCCTCGGCATCGCAATCTCCGACTACCTCGCCTTCTTCCTTCCACGTCCCATCCTCATCCCAAGCTTTGTGCTCTCGGTGGTCATCGCTTTTATTTTATTTTATTCGCTTTAATCGCTGCCCTCCTTTGCACCAAGTCTCTTCCTCTCCTTGTTCACTTTTTTCTTCTTGCTCACCGCCTACCGGACGGCAGCGGATCATTGCATTTTTTTTTTTCGTTTTTTTTTCTTGCCTTCTTCCGCGCTGCCGGTGCAGTTCTGAGGCGGCAGCCAGCCACTTTTAATTCTTGTCCGCACTTTTTTTTACTTAGCGCTGCAGCATGTTTCTTTTTTTTTTTTTCTTATTTGCTCCCGCGAGCGCTCACGCACGGTGTCCGCGCTGTGGGCGTAATTTATTTTGTCTTTCGAAACTTCGGCTTCGTCCTCTAAGGAGCAGTGAGTGAGAGTTGGTGGAGGAGGAGGAGGAGGACTGCTTCTCTGCCAGCCCTCTTTCATTTTTTTCTTCTGTCATTTCTGTCCTTGCGCCATGGCGCTCGTTACGTTCCCTCTCCCATCTTTTCAGCTGATGCGCGCGCCGTTTTATTTTATTCTTGGCTCCATTCTATCGTTTTGTGCTTTATTTCGTCCATTTCGCGTTTTCTGCGCCTTCCCCCGTACTGCGGCATTTGGCGCCTTCGATTTTACGTTGCGTCCCAGCCGCGGTGCTTGTGTGCGTCTTTGCTTGGTCGCTCGGTCCGGCAGTCTGTCGGTCGCTCTCTGGACAGGGACGCCTCTCCTGTCCCATTCTGTCTGTGTATGTTTTTTTGTTTTTTTTTTCTTTTTTTAGCCTGGTCGCTCTCATGTGAAGTGTTCCAAGCGCAGGTTTCTGTGTGTAGCTGTGCAATTATTTTTGAACTCCGAAATCTCAAAGCCTTGGTTAAACTGCACACACACACACACACACACACACACACACACACACACACACACACACACACACACACACACACACACACACACACACACACACACACACACACACACACACACACACACACACACACACACACACACACACACACACACACACACACACACACACACACACACACACACACACACACAAAAAAAAAAAAAAGAAGAGGGAGAAAAAAAGCCGAATGTGCGAACAAAATGTTCTTATCTGCCACCGCTCGAGTTCTTTCTGGGCCCAGGGTCTTTAGCTGGCGGCTTCCTTCCACCGCCGCAGTTGCCGGCGCGTCTCTCTCTCTGGCTGTTTCGGCTTTGCTCCTGCGCCGGCCAGCTTTCCCCGTTGTTATCGGAACTGTTACTCCGATCGGGAGCGTTGCTATTTTTTTGCTTTTTCTTCACCACGAAGGATACCGCCCAGCTCCATCGTCGGTTTTGCCACTTAGAAGTTGCGTGTTCTTCGGACCTGCCTTCACATCGATCGGGCAGGCGGTGATAGGTTTGAGATAGCGTTATATTGGGTTTTGCGAACCGACCCTCCCTGCCATGTTGATGCCTCGTGTAGTGCTGTTTGCGCGCTTTCTGGCTGCAACGGCGTCGAGTTTTGTGCTTGCCTTAATCTCTTCGCCGTTGGTTCGCAGTTTTATTCGACTTTGCCTGTCCTTTTTCCCCTCCCTGCTGCTGTCCACTGCCCGCTCTCCAAAAGCGAGTTGGTTGCGGTGAAATTAACGATAGAGAAATAAAAGAACGAACGTCAGGAAGAACAGGCTCCGAAAAAGGGGAGAAAAATAAGTGATCTGGAAGCGAAGTTTCATCTCGTGCGTCAATTCTTGGGCGCCTTGCTGAGCCTGACCAATAGTCGCTTATCGCCGTAATCTTTGCACAAGCACTTGGTTGTGTGAAACGATCCCAGGCAGCACAAGACAGTTGTCCAATATGGGCAATGTATTGGAAAACGGTGGGCATACAGATGCCCAGCCTTGCTGATGTATGCCCAACATCGGTTAAGCCAATTTACAGCACATACAATGATGGAACAAGCTTGACATGTTCCCCCATGTTGGTTCTACCGTTCTGAAATGGTGGCGATATTGGAAGTTTACTCCATGTTTTCCCGATATTGGCGCAACCGCCATTAGAACTGGCTACATTGGACCAATTTGTCTTGCTTTCACGCAATATCGGACGCACCACCTCTAAGAATTGACTACATTGGGCCAATTTGTACTGTGTACTCCCATTATGGGCCGTCTCGGTTTTAAAAGCTGTCTATAGTGGACCAATTTCTCTCGTCTTATTCAAATATCTGCCAAGCCACTCTAAAGAAACCGCTGACAATGGACCATGTTGTCCAGACGTGTCTCGATATTTTTCGCGCGACGCTGACGCCTGGCTATATTTGATTTGAAAATAATACTTATTGTTATTATTAGATCAAACCAAAGATCGATATTCGTATATTTCTATACACGCGTACTAGAAGCAATTCAATGGAATTTCTGAGAATAGCATTTTAGTTATTCTTTAAGATGTTATCTCTATAGCATTTTTATTCCACCATGAACCGCAGGCCTCAGCACACGGCGGTACATATATATTAACTGAGTGTTTCAAGCTGTTTTGGAGAAACGGATAGGGATGATCGCGATTTTCGTTGAAAAGTAGTGGCAGCAAGAGTTTATATATGACTAAAAATGAAATCAGGGATCTGATTTCTATATTTTATTGCACGCAGGCAAGAAGCAATTTAATAGAATTTCTGGAGAAAGGCATTTGAATCGAATTGCATTTAAGCGCATTCATCGCATGGCTGCAGAAGCCGAATTTTGCTTTTGCCTGTCTACTCATCTGCTGTACAACTGGTATTCACATGCCACGTTAATACATGGATACTTGGGTTCCCGAGCACAGCGCGTCAGTCGTCGTTACTCCGAATAGTTAAGGAACAATGTTAATAATAAAAAAAGAACGTGGTAGGATTAAGGTTTGCTTTTTGCATAGTGGTGGCCAATTAGGTTGGAATTACAATTTTTGCATATACAAGCCTATTCCCCGGACTTCATGAAATATAAAATGGGCTGGTCTATATGCATCTGTATTGCTCGAATGACTCCTGCAATGTCGTACTGCTCAATTAAACAATGCATATCAATACTCAGTGGGTTGAAAGCGTCTGAATTTAGCGCTCTATTTTTCCCAACTGGAGCTTTTCATGGAACACGCATACAAGTCACGAGAATGGCAATGTGAGTCGCCCCGTGCACGCGATAAAATTCCACATGTCGCGCCATGTAACAGCAGATATTCCTGAGGTCTTTGACGAGGTATTTCATCCTTCCCTGCCGATGATGGTGCAGTAACTTTTTTTTTTTCTGCGTGCTTAATTGCACTCTTGTGGAGTGTTTATCGGTTGGCACTAGCACGGGATTTTGCATCTTTGTAATATGTTCTTGCTAGTAAACGTTGTATTTGAATAAATGCATCAGTGTGATCATTTTTGTTCGTTTTGGTTGTTTCTTGCATGAAGCTGTAATACATTTCGAATCAGTTCCTGGTACAGCGCACCACCATATTCAGATGTAGAAGTGATGCGTGGGCGGGCAACATGGCAATAATATAAGGCTGTCAATAAACGTGTTTCAATCAATTCGGCCGACCTGCTAAACGTCTTGCATAAAAAAAAACATAAAAAAACTATGGTTTCTTGTATCTGCGAGAAAATGAGTAGACTGACGATAGGTGTTGGTCGGATGTGTTACATCCTAGTTCAAGAAAAAGCCCGTATCCGAGTGCATTACTATTTTAATAAGTGTTTTAGATCTGATGTTTTCTTTGAGTAGCCTTTTTATTCCACCATGAACCAACAGGCCATAGCACACTGCCGCACTTCAGCAGTGTTGAGCTGCTTTGGAGACGTAAGTGGCTGAGTTCGTTATGAAGCAGTATAAGCAAGCGGTTACATAAATAAAAATAAAACAAAAAGGAAGATATTTGTGCGAGAGCGTGGGCTGGTGGAATGAATGAGACGGCGGTTTTACTTCGCCTTTTTATCGCCTTTTGGCTGTGTAGATAATGATCATCATCTCGGCTCATTCATTCTTCAGCTATAAAGGAATATACAGGGTCCTGAATATTTGGGAGCTAGGATTTAAAAAATTCCTATGCAAAATCTACTACCCATTCGAGCTGAAATAACGTTCACAAAGTAGCAAAATATCGTCTACGTTATCTGATAAGTGATTCAACATCGATACTTGCCTATATTTTCCGGAATCGAGAAAAAAAACTACTCTCGGGGGCGTGCACAATTTTCGCAGAAGAGAGTCAAAAAGCTATTTTGACATGTTGCGTCATCTGTCGGGCAGCGAGGCAAGAGCGCCAACGGCCGGGATGGAGCTTGTCTCACTGCTCGACAGATGACGTATCATGTCAAAATATCTTTTCGACTCTCTTCTGCGAAAATTGTGCATGCCACCGAGAACAGTTTTTTCTCGATTTCGGAACATTTAGGCAAGTGCCGATGTTGAATCACTTATCAGATAACGTAGACTATATTTTGCTACTTTGTGAACGTTATTTCAGCTCGAATGGGGTAGTAGATTTTGCATAGAAATTTTTTAAATCCCAGCCCCCAAATATTCAAGACCCTGTATAATTCCATCTAAGCTATCGTGGTGAAAAGCGTTTTGCTTAGGATTGTAATTATGTACACATTAGAAAATGGTCTTCAAGAACAGGGCATTGTCAATTTTTCTCTTAAGAGAAATGAAATAATCTCATTAAGAACTTGACTGAATAGCGCAGCACCCTCGCATCAATAACATATATATATACCGGGTGTCCCAGCTAACTTGAACCAAAGGATACAAAATAATACATTTGAGGTAGGTCAGTGAAACCAATTGCATTCAACTGCCAGCCTCCTTGCGCACTACAGGCAATTTTTTGTTTTGCGATTACCTAATTAGCTAATTATGTTAATTTTTCTAATTTAATAAATATCGACTTTAGACCAAACATGTGAATTGGAAACTTGTAGAGCACCTTCAGAAACCCCCATTCGAGTAATTGCGATAAAGAAAGTCTCACGTGTATCTTTTTTTTTCTGGGATCAAAAGAAAGCCCGCGAAATACAAATAATACCACGTGACTAGCGCATTTGTGCACCGCGATTGTGGTGCTCTCTGTCGTGGTTTGAGCGAACGAAATTAGCGGCGGTCGTGTCTCGGCCCCGTTAAAGCGGTAGGCCGATATGCCTGCAATGGCTTCTTCGCCCGCGTCAGACAGCCGGCCCACGTGACGGTGCAAGTAGCGGCGGGAGCGGCGAGCCGACACCACGAAAATTCTAACAAGGCCTGCTTCTCTCCCATCAGCGAACGTCACGACAAACGGATGAGCGACGAGGTATCAGTCACTGAATCTGCGCATACAGGCTTGGGTAAAGGGGCGAGATGACATCATGTGACTCGACTAAAATTCGCGCTGCACCTTTATTTGCCGGTTCTTTATCGTCATCCGCCTGTCGTGATGTAGGCTGCTGCGGTGCGCAGGTCTGGCCAAAATCGCGGTGGCGACGGGCGAGCTCGAGCTCGCTCGAACCATCGCCAACATTTTTGCCTGCCGCTGCAACGGGACCATCGGGTCACGGCCGCAGCTGATTTCGTTCGCTCAAACCACGACTGAGAGCACCACAATCGCGGCGCACAAATGCGCTAGTCACGTGGTATTATTTGTATTTCCTGGGCTTTTTTTTTTTTTTTTTGAGCCCGGAAAAAAAGATGCACGTGAGACTTTCTTTATCGCAATTAATGGAATGGGGGTTTCTGATGGTGCTCTACAACTTTCCAATTCATATTTTTGGTCTAAGCTGAATATTTATTAAATTAGAAAAATTAACATAATTAGCCAATTAGGTAATTGCAAAACAAAAAAATTGCCTGTAGTGCGCAAGCAGGCTGGTAGTTGTATTCAATTGGTTTCACTGACCTACCTCAAATATATTATTTTGTAACCCTTGGTTCAAGTTAGCTGGGACACCAGTATTACATCGAACTTCTGACGCCTACTCCTTAAGGGGAAGCCACAAGCATTTCTATAGAATGAGAACATGCGTTCAGTTTTATATTTGTTTCTTACATAGTGCAATATTTCTTATAGTACCTGATGTTTATAAAGTATTTAGGATTGTCTTTAGCAGAATTCGATAAATATCGAAGATGCGGCGGTTTTTTAAATCGGAGTCAAAGTTATCCGTTTTTTGATAGTTTTGAATTTTGGCCGATTTCATAATTATATAGACAAAGAACAAACAACTGTAAAGCTTCCGTTGTTTGGAGAAGTAGAGAACTAGTCCTGGATAATATAGAGAAAACGTTTCAGCGGCGAAACTTTATTAAGTCATACCTGTATGTAGGGCTGAATATTTACAATTTTCAAAACCAGCTCTCAGTTTTATACCTATTTTTATAATTTTAAACAGTATAATGCAACACTTTTTCAGGCGGTAATATTTCTTAGGTAATGAGAAACCTTGAGAGGGATCTTCATAAAAATCGATGTTTTTTCTTTAAATTGCAATCAAATTTGCGCTTTTTTTTTTTTTTTTTGCAGTTTTCGAATCTTGGGCGAATTTGATGCGTTTTAGCAGTCTACAGCTCCCAATTTTCCCGAAAATAAGAAAAGCATCTTAATAATAAAGGAAAAAAAATCCTTAATGATAAAAAGGCATCGTTCCTGCATTTAAGTTTGAAAATGGACTTGTTTGTAGCGCGTTGCTTCTGGAGCAATGCTTGCGACTTTTTACTAAATCTACTGCAACAAAAAAAAAAAAAAAAACGTTTTTAATAATTTCCATAAAAGTAAAAATTTCATGCATTTAGTGAATAGAATAGAAAGAATAGATGACAAAATTTTAGCAGGTCTCTAAACTTGCAACTTTTTGAAATGGCAAAAACGGCGTTTTCCACTTGTAGTGATATGCGATTTTTTTTTTTTCCCGAGAAAACTACGTCTTATCTTGCAAAACTAAAGCCCATTTCTTTGTGTCGGCACATTTGCCCGCCACATATGAAAATTTCATTGAAAACAAAAAAAAAAAAATGTCATAGGACACACACACACACGCGCGCGCGCGCGCGGACGGACCGGACCGGACCGGACCGCGCGTCGTCACTTTACTCACCACAAGGCCACCGAAGCCACCGAAGCGGTGGCCTTGTGGTAGAGCATCCGCCTCGCATTCGGGAGGTGCCGGGTTCGATCCCTGGTGCCGCCGGTTACCCACCGGTTTTCAATATAGGTAGATTTCCCCTGGCCTGGCGCTTCGCTCTTCTGGGGTGAAATGCTTGGGAAAAGGGGTCACGGCCCAAATAGTTGCGCCGATGTGGCAGTGAATCGTTCCGCCATCGGACAACAATAAGTCCGCCTTGCGCGGCAACAGCCCATTATGTGGCCCCCTTTTTTTTTTTTTTTTGTTCGAAACTAAGCTCCCGAGGGAGCACCACAGCAGGGTTAGCAGAGCCTCTTCCAAACGCACACCCCTGAAAGAGCCGGGCGCCAGGCCGGGGGACGCTTGTAGCCAATTTTACCGGTGGGTGTCCGGCGGTGGGTTTCGAACTGACCACCTCCCGCAGCCGAGACGGGCGCCCAAACCACTCGGCCACGACTGCGGCTAGTGGTTAGGGCGTCCGTCTCGGCTGCGGGAGGTGGTTCGTTCGAAACCCGCCGCCGGACACCCACCGGTAAAAATGGGTACAAGCGTCCCCCGGCCTGGCGCCCGGCTCTCACAGGGGTGTGCGCTTGGAAGAGGCTCCGAAAACCCCGCTGCGCTCCTTCTGGGGCAAAATAGTTTCGAACACTTCAGCCTGCAAAGGTGGTTCGAGTTACCGTGTTTCACGGGGTTCAAAACTGAAAACGAGTCGTGTCGTGCACACGCGAAAACTCAGAAAAGCCTTGTTTCAAGTGCGAAACGCTCTAAGCCAGCGTGTCGAAAGACGTAAAGGTTCACTGTCACTGATGAAGTTCACTTCTCAGAGATCACTGCAGTCCCACGGCAAGTCCGGATTTCCGGCCTGTCTGACCCGGCTATCGGTCTCTCGAGCTCCTTGGGTCCGCGACCTGACTTTGCTGTGTGTCGACAAAAGGCACCTTGGTCAAGCTGCTCACAAGCAGTTTGCATCACTGCGAAATTAATTCGAGGGAAATCCGGGCGGCGCGCATTTCGTTCCTATTTGCCGGACCGCTTGATATGGAAACAGTTGACAGTCGGATCGCCCTCACCTTTCGATGGTGCGGCAGACAGCTTGAGTGTAGTGCCAATATAGTTCCTCATTAGTAGCAACATGAAAACAGTTTCACGGGAGTGTCACGTGATCTTTTTTTCACACGTGCAGACAGACCGGTTTGGCGGCTCCTCCAGCACCGAACTGCATCCTATTCTCTCTACCTGAGTGGATGCAGTTTCAACGAGGCATCTGATTCGAATGGTTAACACCGCGAGGCGGGCTGATCATAATACAGATGCACACTGGAACCGTACGTATAAGCTTTCAGGCAGAGAGCGGCTCGGGGGCCCGTTAGACGCGCTAGATCTCTCCGCATGTGCGCGACCTGTGCGTAACGCGCCGTCGAGTGTTCGGCCGACCATCGAACTTGCTGCGTGCGGTAGGGGGTAATTTTCCGGTCGATCATCGACGCGAGTCTCCGACCGATGCGCGCTCTTGTTCTTTCTTTTTTTTTTTTATTTTTTTTTTATCGGTTTTCCTCTCTCGATCTATGTGCGTAGCTTACTGCGTCACTCGATGCCGCAGGCTTTTGGCTACTCCCAGGGGTTGGTCTGTGCTCGTCGGGAGCGCGGTCGTCGCCTTGGCTCATCGCAATAATCGCAAATAACGGCTTATATTTTGGCAGCATTCGTTGTCGCGTGTACCGACTCTGCACACAGTGGGTATTTTTTCTGCGTGCGTTGGTCCTGCGTGCCCTGGCCACGTAAGTGTAAACAGCCGTCCGATTTTAGAAATAACAGAGACTCTGTCGGTCAGCGGCGCTGCTTGACCGCCAGTGCTCCTGAAATGGACCTAGATAGACGCGCATCCGTACAAAACTCTCTATGGCATATTGCAAATTGCATTGCGAACCGGCTGCTCTACTGACTCAAGCTGATAGAGTGGCTCGCACAATCCCCTTTCCTCGGGCTGTTTCCATTCTATATGGGAGCTTTTGCTGTGTGATACAAGATGTACGCCTTCGGGTCTCATTTTGTGTGGGAAAAAACTTCGTGTCCACACCAGAGGTCTCCTGCATCTGTGCTCTCAGATGTGCATCTCGGCAAAAAAACAAAAAACAAAAAGGAGGGGCTAAAACAATATGGTGGTGGTGTCCCCATTCTGACTTAGTTTCTGCTCGGTCAGACTACACAAACAGCAGCGGGATGACCTTCTAGCCGACACGGACGCGCAGCATCAGATCATGCTGGTGCAGCGAGCCGCAGCTGAGGCCAACAGACTAAGGATAACTGACGATTGCTCCCTCACCAACTCTTTCCTAACCAAATAAAGTTCATCAATCAATCACTTTTTCCCAAGAAGGCTCCCAGTTCCACGCAGAGATCATACGACTGAGAAATCTAATTGAAACAGATGCGCTTGCGTATAGCGGGTGCTTTACGCCAGAGTAAATATACCTTTTATGCGTGCCGTTATATTACAGTAATCTATGGTTATGGGCTGCAGCCTTAATTTGTCCCTGATGCCCCCTATGAAGTTGACCCCGCCGGGGTGGCGCAGTGGTTGCGGCGCTCGACTACTGTGCCCAAGGAAGCGGGATCGAATCTCGGCCTCGGCGGCTGCATTTCGTTGGAGGCGAAACGGAGTGGCGCCCGTGTGCTGTGCGGTGTCAGTGCACGTTAAAGAACCCCAGGTGGTCGAAATTTCCGGAGTCCTCCACTACGGCGTCTCTCATAGCCTGAGTCGCTTTGGGACGTTAAACCCCACAAGCCAAGCAACCTTTGAAGTTGGCTTCTCCGCTGAAAGTTTCGCACGCGTGGTAGCGGTGAAGCTAGCTTCTCAGTAACGAAAGGTTTCGGGCATCGCCGATCCAGGTGTCTGTGTGGTGGGCACGATATTGAGTGTTTCTAGAACGGTGCTACAAAAGACGGGGCGAAAATGGTATACGTGAAGACAGGGCGGGCATTGTTTAGTGGCTGATTTTACTCCGTGAGGAAAGGGCGAGCAGTAACAGAGCTGGCATGTTTCTTGTATGCGCGCGCAGCAAGTCCGGGTGTTTTTGTGCGTTTGTGTTCGTTGCGTCTGCTTCGCGCTGCTTTTGAATGCTTACTCTTCGTCGCTCGTTTCTTCAGTGATGTCTGTTTTTGTTCATGTGTGCACCGTTTGAAAAATAGACAATGGAGACAGGAAACGGGTGTGTGTTCGCTGAAATTTTGCAATGAAAGGCGCCGAACCGTCAGGCAACCCTGCTCATTTACCCTACGGCAGTTCGACGCGCGTCGGTAAATGCCGAATCTTATAGGACGTTTTTTTGAGCGAGCGCAGTCATGACCATTGCATTTAGCGTCGTTGCTTGCACGTACGGCGACGAAAACCGTCGAGGAGGGAAAACGAGCTGCTTTTTGTGAGGCCAACGAAAGTGCTTTTATCCTGACACATTTACCGTGCTGACTTTTGAGAAGGTATTTGTTTCATTCGCTTTCTGTATAGGGGGCGCTTTTCAAACTTGCAAATTTCGAAGCACTGTGGAAAACATTCTCATCGGCGCGTTTTGATTCCGAGTGAATATCCACTCAAGTTTATGGCCAGCTCTAATAAATGGAGAAAACCAAGCTGGAGGCAAGTAGAACCACGGCCGGTCTCGAGAGAGAGAACGTTGCGGCGTTGCTGCAACACCGCGACTAGTGGCGATGTCGTCACGTGTGCAGTGCTCGCTTCGTGGCTCGTGCTGGGCGCCACATCTCGAGACCCCCTCGTTGAAGTGGTGCCAGCGCGAAAGATAATCGGCTCAGAGAACACGTGTTTCCGCCCACCCCACGACGTGAGAAGAACATGGCTGCGCGGGTTTCTTTCCCCGTTTGGCAGACTCGGGGCGATTTGGATGGAGGGCCGGGTCAGCACCTATAGGGCATATCGTCATCGTGCACGCCAAGCGCGTTCCGGACGCGCCTCTGTAGCCCGCGGGGGGTGCGCCTTTCGTTGGATTTTTTTCGAGGCGCTACGGGTTCTGTCTCCTTTTCTTTGCGGCGACTCCGATAAGGGGCGGCTCTGCGTGCGCTCGCGTCCAAGTTTTTGGTGCTCTTCCCAAGGAGCGGATCAAGCTTCCGCAAGCGGCGCCCGGCCGCTGTCGCGTGCTCGAGTTGTCCTCGCTGGAGCGCGCGGCTTCCGGTTTTGTCGCGATCGTGTCAGGAATTGCGCGCGCAGCCTCGGCGCGGTCCCGGCCGGGCGAGAGACAACTCGCCCCCGTTCTAATTCCTCGGGAGATAGCGCCTTTCGTTTCTCCTCTTTGCGCTGGCGAGTTTCTCCGCCGAGACGCGAAGCGTCGCGACTTCTTTTGGCGCCAGTCGGCACCGGCGATAAACGTGTTCTTTATTATTTTTTTTTTTACCCTCTGCGATTCGGAGATCCGAAGACGTCGTCGGCGCTTCTTGCACGAGGCTGGATGCAAAAACTCTCTAGTCTGCTTCCTTCCAAACGTGGCGTCGTCTGAACAGCTCAAATCTATACAGGCTGTCTACGGGGTTGTTGATACATCATGGATGATAATGGATGGCATTGAAAGCGATTTTTCTACAACACGCTCTTTCTCTCTTTAGGAGAGGAATGCTAAGCGCACACAGTGGAAATGGCCTCCTCCAATCGTTCTGTGCCACGAGGGAGAATAAATTTGTGCAGAACGCGCCGCACCGATCGCAGCCTGGAGCGCGATCGCCGATGCACGTTCAAGTCGGGAGGCAGCGTACTGTTACGACCAAGCATCCGCATTTGCGCGCTCTATTGTTCGCCTGTGGGCATGGAAAAGTATTGTGAATATGTGGTGATGGTCCAATGGCTCTAAGTGAGCCTGTTTCCAGGAATCCTGTTTTGTAAGCCTGTTTTGCTTTGTGGACAACCTGCAAATGCCAAATTGACCCTGTCAAGAGAACGTCTGGAAAAACACAAAGAAACGTCCCCCTGCGGGAAATAGCAGGAAGTGCTTTCTTTTGTTCACCCTTCCAGTCGAGAAGAGCTATCGTCCAGTGAGGAATGTCTACTTTTCAAAGGAGACGACAGAGTGACATGTCCGCTGACGTGCAGGACAAGAAAGGAGCATGACGCATACAGCCATTAAGTGATTTCCCAGGAATGCAGGAAAGATTTGCAATTGTCGAAAACGGACAATGCTGGGAGCGGATGCGGCGCCACGTGCACTCGGGTTTCTGAGAAGTAAAACCCCTTGTCAGAACCAGCCTGTGGTTTCTTTGCTGAAGAATAGAAATGTACCTCCTCTCCTCGCCGTTCCCAAGCTTTTCCCGCCAACAAGTGATCACGCCCAACGAGTGAATGCCGGACCAGTCAGTGCTTCAGACCATCAGTGCAGTGATGTGTTCGATTGGATGCCGATACCTGAGGGGCGTGCCCTGGATTTGGTTGGTCAGCATCTTCAGAGAGGGGCTGGACATAGGGGGTTTTAAGGACGCTGCAGAGCACGAAATGTCGCTCTGGGCCCTGGGTAAACGGCTCATCCAGTCGCTTCTCGCTATGAACTCTTAACGCTTGCCATTTTGCTGATGTACCCTTCTTTTTCGTGTAAATAATCTTGTAAATAAGTTTCTCAAAGTGCCTTTAAACCTGCTTGTACATATTTCACCAACTTCGAAGATTCAATCCTACTTCAACCCCGAGTCTCTGCACGCTACCAAGTGAAGGCCGGGTCGACGTAGCCCCAGCGTCACGACAACTGGTGGCAGCGGTGGGATCTGAATCTACAAGCCACAACATCTGATGACTGGAGGTGGGATCTGAATCTACAAGCACAACGACTGGTGCCCAGCGGTGGGATCTGAATCTACAAGCCACAACATCTGGTGATTGGAGGTGGATCTGAAGCTACAAGCCACAACACCTTGTGATCGGAGGTGGCATCTCAAGCAACAAGCAGGAGCAACAATCGGCCAAGAGGGCAGCTCGGAACATCGATCGCATGTGTGGGTGAGTGCTTGGCTTTTCTTCTGATGTGGACCAGGTTCTAGAACAGGGTTAGATTTTAGAACTGGTAAAGAGAGTGTGGAAACGCCTTTAGGTTGGTAGTTTGCACAGTTGTTTTGGAAGTAGCCGACACTCGGAGCGATCATGGACCTACAAAAGCTGCAGAAACCGGACCTGTTGCTATTGTGTGAGGAATTGGGAATTGATACAAGTGGTTTGGCACGAAAACCCTTGATTATAAAGGCAATCACTGATCTGGGAACCGATGATGAGGAGCTCAGTGAAGCATGGAACCTCATCGGTCAAAAAAAAGGAACAGCTCAGACAGCAGAAAGAGCGTGAAATTGAAAGAGAAGCAAAAAAGCTGGAGCTAGAAATTGAGCTCCGGAAATTAGAACTAGAGTTGAGCAAGAGGTCGGGCGATTGTCCCCAGCTAGCGGTACCTCGTCTCAACAAGGAGGCAGATTTCAAGATGTCAAAGTACATGCAGCCATATGTGATATCAGGGGATATCGGTCTGTATCTGGCTAACTTTGAGCGAACTTGCGAAAAACTGTCCTTCCAGCGAGACACGTGGTCTCAGAGATTATTGACGGTTCTGCCCTGCGAGGCAGCGGAGGTTGTCGCGCGGCTAAGCAAGGAGGACGCGGACAACTACGAGAAGGTCAAAGCTTGCCTTCTGAGAAAGTATAGGCTTAGCGCCGAGGCGTTCAGACAACGTTTTCGGAACGCTACTAAGTCCAGGGACGAGAGTTACCCTGAATTCCTGTACAATTTAAGAGTCAATTTGGGCGAGTGGCTAAAGAGCACAGATTCCTACAGTGATAGGGACGCTGTAGTCGAGCGAATTCTTTTGGAGCAGTTTTATAACTGCCTCCCAGAAAAAGAAAGAAATTGGTTACAGGACCGAGGCGAAATTAAGTCGGCAACTGAAGCTGCCGAACTTATTGAGGAGTATGCTTCGCGCCGACAATTCAGCAACCCAGCAGTGGATAGGCCCCGCAATCCCAAGTTGAGAGTGAATAACCGTCAGGAAAGGCACTTTGCTAGAGTTGGAAACGAAGAAATGAAGGTTTCTTCAGGCAAATTCCCTAGAAAGGACGGCAGTGAGAAAAGTGGGGAAGTGACCAACGTGCAGAACACAAAGAATAAGCTTGAGGCTAGGAAGCCGCTCACATGCTTTAGGTGTAATGAGCAGGGTCACATTGCCGTCAACTGCCGGAAAGAAAAGATTGCTTTCTCGTATGTCAGGGACTGCGATGAAAATATGCAGCTTTTAGAACCCTACCTGCATGACCTAGTAGTCAACGGGAAGCCTTGCAAGGTACTGCGCGATTCGGCCGCAACGATGGATGTTGTCCATCCGGCGTATGTATCGCCTTCCGACTATACAGGACAGTGTGCATGGATCCGACAGGTAGTTGAGGAACAGAGTGTGTGCTTGCCGATCGCGAACGTGGTCATCGAGGGCCCTTTCGGCAAGTTAACAACCGAGGCTGCCGTTTCAGGAAAGCTTCCTAAGTGCTATCCGTATTTGTTCTCTAACAAATCGGACATGCTACTGCGAAAGAGGGGCATCCTTTTCGGAGACAGAGTTGTGCCAGCCTTAACACGTTCAAAGGCGCGAGAACTAGCTACACTGCTCATTCCAGAAAAATCCACAGCGGAAGAAACGGCAGTTAAAACAGTGGTCGATGCGGAAGATAGCCGGTCAGAAAACTTTGAGAGCGAGGCATCTCAGATAAGTCAACTAGAAAGTGAGCTTGATAAGACACGGAATGAGGACGTTCTAGAGAGTAACCTCTTGCCGCCGGTGTCTAGTAATCTCACGAGACTTCTAAGTGGAACCCGAGAGGACTTAGCTATGGAGCAAGCCAATGATCCCAAGAATAAGCTCGAAGTACAGTGGGAAGGACCTGCTGAAGTCGTTGCAAAGCTTTCTGACACTAACTACGCAGTGAAAATCCCCGATAGGCGTAAAGAAGTGCGCATTTATCATTGCAATCTTATGAAGCCTTATGTGCAGAGGGAAGCCGTGGTAAATCTAACGTTAAACCTTCCCGAGGAGATGGGGGACAACTTGATTTGCCTCAGCGGAAAAGGAAGCAACGCTCAGGAGCTTCTCAAAAAGACGGAGCAGAGAGGAGAACTAAAGAAATCCCAGCTGTCCGATCTGGGCGAGATAATAACCGAGTTTGAGGCCTGCTTCGTGGACAGGCCAGGCAGGACTGATTTGACTGAGCACGATATTGAGCTGACTTCAGACGTGCCAGTGCGATCAAGGTGCTACCGATTTTCTCCAAGGCAAAGAGAAATTCTGGATAGGGAAGTAACTCGCATGCTGGAATTGGGAGTAATAAAACCCTCGGAAAGCGATTATGCTTCGCCTATGATCTTAGTAGAAGCTCCAGGTAAAGACCCTAGGCCTGTGGTAGACTACCGAAAGCTAAATTCTCTCACCAGGGATCAAGTGTATCCTATTCCGAATATTGAGGAGAGAGTAGAACAGGTCAGTAGAGCGGCATATGTGACTACGCTGGACCTTACTCGAGGATACTGGCAAGTACCGCTCACTGAGCGCGCCAGCAGATACGCGGCTTTCGTCACTCCGACGGGCAGCTACCAGCCAACAATGATGAGTTTCGGGCTCAAAAATGCTCCATTTTGTTTTTCCCGACTCATGGATAGGGTTTTAAAGGGGTGTGAAACATTCGCGGTGCCTTATTTGGACGACATTGCGGTTTTTTCCGACTCATGGGCGGACCATATGGTACATCTAAGAGCTGTACTGAGCCTTTTGCGTCAAGCTGGACTAACCGTAAAGGCCGAGAAATGTTGCCTGGCAAGGGCGACCGTGGACTACTTGGGTCACAATGTAGGTCAAGGTTTCAGGAAACCCAGCGAGATTAAGATTTCTGCGGTAGCAGACTACCCGCGGCCGAGCACGAAGACGGAAATTCGAGCATTCCTAGGTCTGACTGGGTACTACAATCACTACATCCCTAACTATTCAGCTTTGGCTAGCCCTCTGACCGACGCTCTCCGCAAGACAGAACCGACAAATGTAGTCTGGGACGAACAAAAGGAAGCCTCCTTCGTAAACCTGAAGGCTGTGCTGATTAGCCGTCCGGTATTGCGAGCTCCAGACTATGGCCGAGAATTCACGGTCCAGTGTGATGCCAGTGATCGAGGGTTAGGTGCTGTTCTCTGCCAGAGAGATGACGACGGTAATGAGCACCCCGTGCTCTACTTGAGCAGAAAACTGAGTTCTAGAGAGAGGGCTTATTGCGCGTCAGAGAAAGAATGCGCTTGCATTGTATGGGCCATTCAAAAATTGCAGTGCTATCTTGGAGGGGCCAAATTCACCGTAGAGACGGACCATTGTCCCCTGGCTTGGCTGCAAACTGCGACATCGAAGAACAGTCGCCTTCTTAGGTGGAGCTTGATTTTACAGCAGTACAATTTTGAAATAAGATACAAAAAGGGGAAGTTAAATGGGAATGCGGACGCGCTTAGCCGCTCTTTCTAAGCGGTCCGAGATGTTCCTCACCATGTATCGAAATTGATAATCAGGTTTTTTTTTTTTTTTTTTTCCGTGCGCTTGTATATGTGTGACTATGTAAAGCAGCACGTTTGGTTTTCTAGGAATACGTGGGTCCTGAACGTCTTGAGAGTGGGCTTTTCTCGAACAACAATGGCAGTTTTCTTTTGACCTGGTCTCTTCAGACGGGAGCCGAGTGCTTGTTTAGACATGTGGTTGAGTTTCAGACAGCTCGAGCAATTTGGCCTACAACAATCAAGACAACGCGACAAGCAACAGCGAGCTTCAAGCGTTCACGTGCAGGCCATTAAGTCGTCTCTTCATGCAGCAGCTGGGACTGCTGCCCTCCGAGACTCTTCTGGCGGGGGAGGAGGCTGTTACGACCAAGCATCCGCATTTGCGCGCTCTATTGTTCGCCTGTGGGCATGGAAAAGTATTGTGAATATGTGGTGATGGTCCAATGGCTCTAAGTGAGCCTGTTTCCAGGAATCCTGTTTTGTAAGCCTGTTTTGCTTTGTGGACAACCTGCAAATGCCAAATTGACCCTGTCAAGAGAACGTCTGGAAAAACACAAAGAAACGTCCCCCTGCGGGAAATAGCAGGAAGTGCTTTCTTTTGTTCACCCTTCCAGTCGAGAAGAGCTATCGTCCAGTGAGGAATGTCTACTTTTCAAAGGAGACGACAGAGTGACATGTCCGCTGACGTGCAGGACAAGAAAGGAGCATGACGCATACAGCCATTAAGTGATTTCCCAGGAATGCAGGAAAGATTTGCAATTGTCGAAAACGGACAATGCTGGGAGCGGATGCGGCGCCACGTGCACTCGGGTTTCTGAGAAGTAAAACCCCTTGTCAGAACCAGCCTGTGGTTTCTTTGCTGAAGAATAGAAATGTACCTCCTCTCCTCGCCGTTCCCAAGCTTTTCCCGCCAACAAGTGATCACGCCCAACGAGTGAATGCCGGACCAGTCAGTGCTTCAGACCATCAGTGCAGTGATGTGTTCGATTGGATGCCGATACCTGAGGGGCGTGCCCTGGATTTGGTTGGTCAGCATCTTCAGAGAGGGGCTGGACATAGGGGGTTTTAAGGACGCTGCAGAGCACGAAATGTCGCTCTGGGCCCTGGGTAAACGGCTCATCCAGTCGCTTCTCGCTATGAACTCTTAACGCTTGCCATTTTGCTGATGTACCCTTCTTTTTCGTGTAAATAATCTTGTAAATAAGTTTCTCAAAGTGCCTTTAAACCTGCTTGTACATATTTCACCAACTTCGAAGATTCAATCCTACTTCAACCCCGAGTCTCTGCACGCTACCAAGTGAAGGCCGGGTCGACGTAGCCCCAGCGTCACGACAGTACATATAAGTCTTTCTCTGACTAAAGCTGCCGTTGGGCGATGTTTGCCGCATGACGCTCTAAAATTAGCCCCAGTTGATGTCTGCGCGGGGACTTCGAGCGTTCTGTAAGGCTGTAAAAAAGAAAAAAAAAAAGCACCAGATTTCCAGATCACTGATATCTGTTACACTGGAAGAAAACGGAAGCAACATATCTTGTATTTTGGTGTTGATGCAGAGTTCCGATGTTGCATTCAGAAGCTCTGACCCCGGGTGTGACGTTTTTCGTCAGGTTGAGACGGTGGAACAGGTGTATGATAAGTTCCGGACAATACCCGCCATAGTGGCTCAGTGCATCGTTAGGAAGCGCGGCTACTGAACCGGAGTAACCGGGTTGGAACCCGACCGTGGCGGCCACGTTTCGATGGAGGCGAAACGGAGCTGCGTTCGTCCGTGTGCTGTGCGATGTGAGTGCACGTGGTGATCGAAATTACTCCATAAACCTCCATTACCGCTCCTCTTTCTCGCCCACCTTCCTCCCTTCCCTTACGGCGTGGTTGAGGTGTCCACAGAGATGAATATTGAGCAGTGGACATGAAAGACACAGACAGTAAGAATTGGGACAAGCGCTGAACTTAGTAATGAATTGTATGCAAAAGGGCCAGAATAAATATGATACAACAGCACAGACAATACACAGCGATACATGGGATACGGACACCACAGCAACCTCGCAAATCACCTACACCTACCTATGTATATAGTTTTTTTTTATTTTTTTTTATTTTTTTTTTTTTAAATATGAATGGAAGGATCGTGCTGACGCAAGATGCCTCGACATGCGCTATTGCGTTGGCCTCGAAGATTTATCTTGTCACACATAGTTTCTCCTAGGACTTCACAGCCGGGATTGTCGGGTTAGCAAGTCTGTGTTCACAGTGACGACATTGTTTTGACAGAAACCCGATGTAATGCTTCGTACATTGTAATCTGCTCTCCAACCTTTCGTTAAGACATCGGCCATATATTATTGGCGTGCTCAGTGTATGCATGTGAATGAAATGTGCTGGCCGTTTCTTTGAAGCGTTTGGACAAGAGGCCTCTGTCGGAAGGAACTGCTGTTGTGCGCTTGGCAGGACAAGAGGAAGGATGTCCAGGCAGTGCGAGCTCTTTGTCGTTTTTTCTTTTTTTTTTTGCGCCAGCGGACTTGATTCGCGCTTGTAAATCAAGCTGCCGTGCCTGTATATATATTTCATATGCCCACATCGTTACCCATCATGATCTGCTTTCTTCTCCCCTTCCGCAGTACAGAGTAGCAGGCCAGATTTTAATCATTCCGGCCAACCTCTCTGCCTTTCCTTTCAGTACACCCATCTATCTATATATCTATCTGGCCGATGTATGTGCAAGGTAACTTTATTCGATCACATGCAATAGTTGCTGATGCTTTATTTTGCATCCGGGTTTCGGCTTCCGTCGCGTGACATAGCTGCATCAGTTTCACGGGGGCTAAAAAAAAAAAGACCTTTACGTTGTGTGCGATACCTTATGGATTTATAAGGTACGACCACAATTTCTTGCCTCTCAATTCCTTTTGCTCAATGCTACCCATTGCCCGAACTTCTGTCTTTTTTTCTTTTAGAATGTTTTCGGCAACCGACAAACCACTGGGGTAGCCTGCGGTGCTGAGACGAGCTGCTTGTTTCTTGAGGCTCTCCAAGTGTGTGCGAGCAGGACTTGTTTAAGGCATTACGAAAACAAAGCCTCGTAATCGCTCGCTTCATCAATTTCGAGTGTGCTAAAAGCGAGTTTCTCTCCCTAGATTCATTCACCCAACAAATGTGTTTTTCAGAAAAGCGGAGACTGCGGCAGTTCATGCATCAAAGTGAGAGTGTTCAAGCACTCTTCGAAAATTCCCAAAATGCTCCCCAAGGTTTCGTCGAGCAGTTCAGTTTTCCTTCCGAGTAGAATAAGAAAGTCAACGTTTCGTACTACTTTTAAAACATCGCTACCTTCCGACGTCGGGACAAGTTATCGCACTCTGCCAAAAATAAGTCCGAAGCACAGGCGCAATGCAAGAGTCTATACAAACGCCTTGCTTTTCCGTGGACATCGGGTACACGTGCAGTAGTTCAAAAAAAAAAAAAAAAAACCCCTACAGTTATACTCGTCATTTTGAAAGTTAACAGCTTCTGTCTTATCGATACCTTTTCTATGCATGACATTAATCTATCATCAGAAAGCACGATAGATTATAAGTTATCGCATTTTTCTATCTGCCCATATTTTACAATGTGCTGCGCAGAGAGAGCATACAAGGGGGATGCCTTTAATCGGATGTAGGATATGTTACATCGTTATAGGATAGCCCTATAACAATGGACATCAATTTACCCTTGTTCATGTGCGGTTCTTGAACGATCCCTCACGCAGGATAGAAAAATGACTGCAATGATTATTTGTTTCGCTCGCTTAAATAAGAGCCTGTCCAAGAAGTGGAAAATAATGTAATTGCCTTGTAGGAATGTATAATCTTGGCGTCTAGTTCTCGGACCCTTTGATTTCAGCTTCGCATATATGTGGACGGACGGACGGACGGGTGGGTGGGTGGAATGCTATAACTGATGTAATGTAGTTCACTGCGTTGTCACCCTTTAAACAATTTCCCTCGTTATCTTGAATCCGATCCTGCTTTCTTTGATTCTTCTTCCGAGCCAGCTTATATGGTTCCAGAATTTTCTTGCTCCGCCTCTAGAGGCATCGTGTATGTCAGCCATCCAGCGATCGGTGGACTGCCTTATTTTACTTTGGACGAGGGCCTGCACCTCAAGTTTCTTTTGCCGATATGATTCCCATTTTTGGTCGATTTCCTCCTGAGATACCTGTGCTTTCTTAGCCACTCGGTGTTCCCTTGAAGCAGCCCGTCGTTGTTCAATAGCTTCCCTGATTTCCTTATTCCACCAGCTCCGTGGCTTCCTCTTTCCATTCCAGCGGTTTGCTACTTTAACCTCCTTAATTTTCCTCCTTATGAGTAGTTCTACCTGTTCATAATACAAGTCTTCCATAGGGCTTTTCTCTATTGCTTCCTCTATGTCTGCTGCTATCTGCGCTATTTGATCGTCGTTTAATTTTGCATTTACGTTTTGTCTAAGTTCCACTTCTCTTTTCATCAAGGGCCCCATCTGCAGACTAATACGTTTATGATCACTTCCCAGACTACACTCCCCTTCTTCGTCTATTTCCATTTTTGTGACCTTGCTATAAATTTTCTGCGATATTAGACAGTAGTCAATGGTCGTTTGCCTGTTGCGGAATTCCCACGTGATTTGGCCTTCACATTTTGTTTCTCTATTTACTATAACCAGATCGTGTCGCTCACAGAAATCTAGCATTAGCTTCCCGTTACAATCCGTGTATTCACCCAGATCGTCGATGTGGCCGTTCATGTCCCCCAGCAGAATAATATTGGCCCCGTTTCCAAACTGGCTTATATCGTCACTGAGACATTCAACAAGATCCCTGTTTTCTTGCCTGCATTGATGTCTTGTTCCTAAATAAACTACCCCTAGCCATGTCCTTATGCCGGCAATTGTTCCTGAAACCCAGATATGTTGTTTACAAGATGATTTAATTCTTTGCCAATTTGTTCCCTGGTGTATCAACATACTACCCCTCCACCCTTTTTTCCGTTCTCGTTCTGTTGCACCCTTCCCAGACGTAGCCTTCTATAAACGGGGGATCTTCTAGATCCATGAGATGAGTCTCGCAAAGAGCGTACACGCGTATTTTGTCATCCTTCAACTGCTGTTCTATCTCTAGCCATTTCGCTCTTTTTCTACCTCCTTGCATGTTTATGTAGCTGATACTAGTGTTAAATTTCTTTTTGTACCTTTTCTTTCTCGACCTCTTCCTTGCCATTTTTGGGGGCTCAGCCTCTGTTATTACACTTCCTTCTGCTTCACTTCTAAGAGACACGCCACTTGCGCCCTCTGTCGATGTTTTCGGCCGCCAAGATCGGATGGCCTCTGTGCGATTGACCGGACGCCTGTGGCCCGTATGTGGCAGACACCCAGGCAGCACAAAACCTCGGGTCAGTATTGGAGTGCGTTGACAATGCGCTGGTCCTATGAAGGGCCGCACATTGCTAGCACGCCCTGAATGCTGGGCTGGTGCTTTGCGCTGCCCGGGTTGCACGCTTCACTTTCCCGATTGGTTTCGGCCGCTCGCAGGCTACTTGAATGGCACGGCGCCGACCCCTGCCTGCGAGCCCCTCCCTGGACTGCGTGGCAGTTCGCCGGGTGGCGACACGATGACCGAAATCGCGTGCGAGCATCGAGACACCAATCGAAGCTGCCGCGGTGGCGCAGTGGTTACGGCGCTCGACTACTGTTCCCAAGGACGCGGAATCGAATCCCGGCCTCGGCGGCCGCTTTTCGATGGAGGCGAAAAGCAAGGCGCCCGTGTGCTGTTGTTAGTGCACGTTAAGGAACCCCAGGTGGTCGAAATTTCCGGAGTCCTCGACTACGGCATCTCTCACAGCCTGAATCGAAGCTGCTTCCAGATGGATGCACCGTCTTTTCCATTCTGTTCTCACCGCTGCGCATTCTCTCCTGTTTTCGAACACGGGAAGTACTTTCGCGTTATTCCTTTTTGTTGTTGTTGATAATTTTCAGTGTTGCCTTCGCATCAGTAGTCGAGAATTTTCTTACCTTCAGGGAAGTTGGTTGAGAGGGATACGTCTATATGCGACTTTTTTTTTTTCCCCCGCTGATTAATCAAGCCCCATGAGCACCCAACCTTGGTCACGCCGCTTATTGTTAGCAACTCACCATTGAATATACGTTGAGGTGAACCGACGCCTGCCGCCGTCGGCTGGCCGCAGCTCTGATGGACTTCCACCGCTCTTCGTGGCGGCAGTGCGCCGTAGTAGGTTTGCACGGTGTCTAGCAACCAGAAAAACCGGGAATTTTCAGGGAAATGTTATGCACCGTGTAAAATCAGTGAAATGTCAGAGCAACCATCAAAAATTTCGCCAAGTCAGGGAAAATCGCACGATGTATTTTGCAGTGCATTTTCATTTTAAGTTGGCGCAGAGCAAGTATATTGTCCATGCCGTTTCTTTTTTTCTTGCCAGGCGAAGCGCGATATGGCGCCAGCGCATGTCTGAGCTGCCACAATATTAGAACCAATACGCACGTGATATGGGTACTCAATAAAATATGCGGAGGCGCTACGTGAGTGTATATATAGTGCGCGACAAAAGCAGGAATAACCGCGCCGGCAGCGGCCAGCGCGAAAGCGATCGGCGAGCTATGCTGCCAAGCGCGCGCGCAGCCATATTGGATGGATTGGCTCGGCTGTTTGCGGGGTGAGTGGCTCACGTGCTCTGAGGCTGGCATCAGTGCGCTTTTAATTTTCAGTAAACTTTCGACGTTCTTAATGGCCGTTCAAACTTTCCTAATAAGAGCATTTTTACTATTGTAAATTGCAGAATATTATTAATGAATAGCTTTTTGTTCTGAATTATTCCTCTATGCTCATTATCATCAGCAGGTAAATTTTTGAGCCTCTTCACTCGTCGGGGAATTCGAAATGAAATCAGGGAAAACCTGGAAAAGTCGGGGATTTTGAAAATACTGGTTTGCTAGGCACCCGAGTATGTTGTAGTGTGGCGAGCTCGATTTCTTCAGCTGTGCTCCCAACACCACTGATGTGCGGTTGTTTGGTGTCTCCATTTGCGATCGGAGTCGATGCTCGGCGCGCGCGCGCACACTTAACTCTGCTCGCAGAAATGGGGACGCCAGGTAGCACTCTCTCTAGCTACTGATGGAAGAGCTCCTTTATTCCTTCCCCTCTGTCGATGCAGCTGCTAACGCCGGCGGCACCTGTGGCGCCCAGCTCATTGGCGTCTCGTTCTCTGACGGTTTTCATTTTTCATTCCCTTAGTGGCGCGCAAACATCGGGAGACAGCGCCAGTTCGAGAGCACTTGCGTTTGCTGCGGTTCAGTTTGCCTTCGCGCTCCAGAATTTCGCCAAGTAAACGGAAAGAAGTGAGCCCACCCTCTAAAGTGGGCCGCCAGATAGTGGCACACAAGTTTGGAAGGTGCTGCTCACCTCGAGGACGCGCGAACACGCGAGTGGACGCAGCCTCGACCGTGCGGCAGGGGGGAAAACATATCCTTGCAGTGCGGCTCTGCGCTCGCATCGAGTCAAAGCACAGTGGTATTCCCATGTTTCTCTAAGAAACTATAAAGTGCCCTTTTGCCCCGGTGGGTGTGTCACCGTGTATGTACCTTGTTGTCCTGGGCTCCTGTCAACTCCGCGCACTTCCATCTGTGTTGCCTCATCGGTCTTCGGCCTCTCGTAAAGGAGACGCAGTAGAGGGGACTACGACTGCCTGTGATGTTTGGTGTAAAAATCGACTGTTTGTCTCTCTTTACCATTCACTAAATGGAAAGTTTTTTTTTTTTTCCCCTCAACCTGAGTCAGCCCGGATACCTAAGGACTGAAAGGTTACACGCAATCACTGCCACAAAATAAATGACATGATATTGTCACGTGGTGGTGACCAGGGTCGATGACACAAATGAAGAGTCGGTGATCGCACTGAAGAAACTCTTTATTGGGCTGACTTGCGCGCGCAAAAGAACTAAGCAACTCGGCGGCGGCGATAGCAACAAACGTGCTCGTCGATCGTCGAACAAAGAATTCCCGTCACACTCGTGAACGCTCAATTTAAAGGCTGCTCAGAACAATCTAGATGACGTCGCAAACTGCTACTAGTGCACCCTGGAACATTGTAGAAACATACGCAAGTGATCGGAATCTTCGAGACAGATCTCGGGGCATCTTTCGCGACAACGAGCATAAACAAACACGGGATACAGAATTGATGCGCGTGCCCGAATCAGAGTGATAAGGCCGCATGCCGGCGGCTGTTAAAAAACAACAAATACAGTTTTGAAGGCAATATACACTCATATCCACAGAAAAACGAAATCACTTACCTGTCTCTACAGGGCGATATCGTTAAAGACATCATTTCCCAGAAAATCCGGTGCCTCCGCTGTGGACGTTGTGAGCGAAAAATCGTCGGATTAGTTCTGCCAGATGGTGTAGTTGGCAGTTGGCATCGCTGTGCGCTGATTGGTCTTCTAGTTGTGTGACGACCACATGACATGGCCGAGTTGGCATGCAGGCGCTGCCAGCTAGGGCTTTGAGATGGGAGTCGAACCCTAAGGGACCCTAATTGGATCAGAGTTAGGCACACTTTCCCTGTAGGCCACGGGTGCAGGCGCTTTCGTAGTTGGTGGTTAAACCGGAGCTTTGTGTCCTCGTCGGTTGGTCTTCGCAGTTTGCGACTGCATGCCAAGTGTATGTGAGATGATATGGGATAATAGTTGAGGATAATAGTTCAGGGATTAATGAGTAGCAAAGTGCACGTATACAAAAGAGCGAGGATTCTTAAGGGGAGCTGCAGCCATTAAGACACTAAACTCTGGTCACACCTTGAGTCTTGTTACTGGCACGTAAGACATTGCTGTGTATGCATATGAGCCCTTAATAATATATCATTGATTTTTATTTTCATATCTTTGCTTCGGTTTCAACAGCCGAAGACGGCGTCAAAGTGGAGTCTGTAACGCAGATGAAAAAACTGCATGCGATATGATCGCTGCCTCTGCACTGGTTGTGATTTCTGTTGTCTGGCTTTAGCATTGTGGTGAACTGAAACTGCGAAGGAAGAAGTGATTATACTGCAGTTTTTCAATCGCTCACGTTACCTGTAGCCTCCACTGTGACGTCACAGCCGTCGGTCGGCTGTTAAAACCGAAACAGGTGAGAAAATGAATTTTATTGTACATCAGGTAGCGGTTGTAGGCAAATAACAAGTGGTGATTTGTGCATAGTAGTGGCTTACGTATCATTACGAAGACTGAACCACTCAACCAAAAAATACGTGTGTATACTACTCAAGGGTTTGAAATTTATTTTGTTTTTTACCTTTCCTAACTTAGTGCAGCCTCCCTGTCATTGAACGCGGTAATTTACGGTTACAGTTGGACCTCGGTTTCTCCTCAGTGCTGCGTTTGAGTAACGCCTTTGTTCTTTGCTACCGCAGGTTGCCAACCCGCGGTCCCCTCACGCGCGCCTCACCCAAGTTGGCGTCGACGACGTCACGTGAGCGCAGCAGCGCCTGAAGGTGAGTGCGCCACTCGTCGACGGTTGCCCAGAATGCACTGCGGCACTCGTGACGCCTCCGTTGTACTCGTTACAGTGCGCAGCATCGGGATATTTTGCCGATTTAGCGAGCATTGGACGTCTTTGGTTTCGAGATCATTACGTAACATGCTGGCAATAAATGGGGAGCGTTTTTACCGCCGGAGCATTGCCCAGCGGCGGTATATATAAAAAGAAATCAAGAATATAATAACCATACACAATACAAAGGGCGAATCTAACTCACGAAGTCTGACCAGATTTTGTTCTGCTGAGGCGCAGAAACAACCAACGAACAACTCGCTGCTTCCACTGCGTACAGTTTTTGTCAAAAATATACAGCCCAAGGGTAACTTGCTCCTAAACCCTTGCTGCTAAATATGTCTAAGCTACAGAAAGATTAAGGACAAAATTTCTGATCACCTGCGAGATTGGGAACGTTGCAGATTCGTCCCCATATACACTTATAAGCAAACACTTTGGGCCGTGTACTTCGACAAACTTTGTAGATTGCAAGTGTACTAGGTTAATAAAATTAGCTGGGGTTTATCTTTAGTTAAACCCGGTAGGTTGCGTAACCAAAGCCGACGTAGCTTCTCTTCCTGTTCTTTCTTCTTCTTTTCCTTTTTCTTCTTCTTCTTTCTCTTTTTTCTTCTGATTTTTCTTTTCCTTTTATTCTTCTTCTTCTTGTTTTCCTTTTTCTTCTTTTTTTCTTCCTCTTTTTCTTTTTCTAAAGGTCAAAGGTCAAACATGGCTACCGGCCGCGTTTACGCGATGGGCTGGAACCTCGCGTTGTATTGCTTGCGTGATAATAAAAATAAACTAAATATGCACTGCTCGCCGCGGAAATAAGCGCATTTTTAATGTCTGTGGCTCGTTCACACTTCACGATTCGGCGGCGAGAGCGAGCGAATTCCACCGCCGCGGGAGAGAATCCGCCGGAAATCTCGGCGGAAAGACAAATCGGTCCGGGACCGATTCTCGCCGCCGGATTTTTTCCGCCGAATTCCATCAGCCAATAGGAAGGCGAGGAAGTTGAGCCGGCGTGGCCCGCGGCGTCGACCGGTTAGCATCCCTCTGGGGCCAACATGGCAACAGCGTACTCGCAATCGACCATCGGCTCACAAGTGATGGCCACAGCCAAAATATAAAACGATGAGGAGAGTAATTTACTGAGCGATGGGCCCATGAGAGAAAAACAAACATAGAGCACTTGTAATGCATAATACTTTACGTGTTTATGAAGCTTTTGCGCTCCTTCTTGGACTGCGTATAAACAAACCGAGCCCTCGGTCATCGCTTTGCTTCCCGAAATGTTTACATACAAATAAGACTAGTTACCAGCAAACTAGTGTCCTCGCTGCTGCGCTTGCCGGTTTTGAAGCTTTGTCGCGCTTTTTTCCTTGAAGGTTTGTGTTACAGCTCTGTGTTCAGCGAAAATTACGTCCATGGTAGCAGAGCATGACCGAAGAGCCGGCGCTCCTAAATTTGCCAGCGCTGTGAAACTGCACATGTTAAAATGGTTCCAGTGCACAATATAGTGCGCACAGGCATCCAGAACATTAGTTGCAAGTCGTGAGAGCAGGCAGCATGCTCCGATGGTCAAGAAGTAATTTTTAGAATGGCAGCAATGGCCTGTACACTTCGAAACATGAAGTAATGCCGGAAGTTGACCGAGTTGGTGAACGTTCATGAATAAAAGTAGCGCAAAAAGTACACGAAGGACGGATGGACGACACGGACAAGCGCTAACTGGTGTTTATTGCTGAAGCACGCAATGAATACTGGTCACTTGGAAAAAACAAAAACAAAAAGAAGCAGCCTCTTTTTTGTGAAGCTAGGTCATAACATAGGCAGTAACACACAGTAACACGTGCCTCTCATTGCTGGAGAAGGAAGAAGAAAAAGGGAAGAGAAACCTAAATAGATAATTAGATCAAGGTAAAGTAGAGGCTAAAAAATCAAATTCGCAATCTACCAAGTTAACCGACGGCTCGCTGACACAAAAATTTTGACATTCTTTTAATATGGTAAGCGTCCATAATTTCACGAACCAGCTTGTCACGATGTCTAAAAAGAGCGGTGGCCTTAGAAAAAAGCGGTGTGCACTTTTTCTTGTTCGAGTTATGGTCCTCTTTTAATGCTACAAGCGCGGCAATGGTCCGGAAGATTTCCAGACTGTTCTTTTAAGGAGTTGTGGTGTTCCCTTAACTTAATGTTGAGACACCGCCTCGTTTGCCTTATGTAAACGCCTCCGCAAGCGCTTGTCCGTGTCGTCCTTCGTGTACTTTTTGCGCTATTTTTCATCGTGATCGAAACATGAAGTTCCAACTTTATAAATGCAGCCGTGACGTAGGATGCAAAAATTTCTCTGCTGCCATATCTCGGCCAGAAACTTCTGAGGCGCCATATGATCTTTTTGTGCTCATGGGACTTTTTAGCCTGTGCAAGAGCCGCATGACAGATCGCCAAGCAGAGCCACCACGTTCATCGAAGTCTCTGTTCGGGGAACTATGTGCTATGGTGCGGGGGGTATATTCTGCGCTGGATCGACCCCCTGCCTAGTTACATTTACTGGCTGCATGTCTCCCGGAATTTTGATGTGTGATCAAAGTGAGAGCTCGATGCTGGTGTAACTGTGTATTGACAGGTTGCGGAATGCGACCTGGGTAAATTGCTCAAAGTGCTTCCATGCAATAAAGAGAGAAAAAAATCTTGGCGTGGTCGAGTGGTTAGCGCACAACGCTACAGAACAAGTAGTGAGTTCGAATCGCGCTTCCGCTATTGTTTTCTTTCTTTGACTTTTTTCTTCTCACCTTTTTTAGCTTTTTTAAAGTATTTGATATGCTTCGTTACTTTTTAGTTTTTACTTTTTATCCGAGACCTCTTTTCGCCGGTCGAACAGCGCAATACGGAAGAATGCAATAGGAGAACATTTGGAATAAGATAGACGCTCTGCTTGGTATGAGCGGCAAATATGCCCCTTTTTATTTACGATGCCTGCAAATAACACGTTGAAGCTCTTGTTGCCGCAGTATGTGGGTCAAATGTGCCATGATTCTGTGAAGAATGATAACGCGTTTTTCCTTCGGCACTTAGCATAGCTGTATGCTTTTCGTGGCGTACGTAGCTGCAGTCGAGTGGTCAGGTTAGGGTTAACGGGAGCTCGCAGTCGAAGCGGCGACGGCGGCGACATGCTGGCTCAGAAGTGTGAACAAAGGAGCGTGTCGGCGGCAGCGAATTTCGCTCGCTCGCTCCGTCGAATGCTCAAACGTGAACGAGGCATTAGTGTGTCCGTAGTGGCAGTGTGCTGATTTCCTGCGCCTTTTTCTGGCTGTTCAGGTGAGACGGAGCCGATGAACGCGAGGTCTGCGTGAGGCGAGAAGTGTCGACAGCTTGGCATCGCTACAAAGAGTCATTGCTCTCAGGGCATAAACAGAAATTAGGCCGGAAACGAAAACATTTAAGAGTGGGAATGCGGAGCTATGCGCGTTCCCACAGTGTAGCGTCTTAAACTGACACTACATACTGTCAACTGCGATGCCTACTTATGCCACGTTAGGGGTATAGTAGGCAGCCCATCGTGCATTGGTCCCGCTCATTCAGCAAAAAAAAAGGGGGGGGGGGGGGGCAGTTGTTTTGCAGAAATGCATGGATGTGTGAATGTCGCTTCAAAACATTAAGTGGAGAAAAAAACACAGTCGATGATTGACTGAATAAATTAATCATTCAGTCAACCGTTTACGCATTTATTTTCGAAGTGGGTAAGTGTCGTCCGAAAGCAGATTCCATTAGTCTATTATTGCTGCGCTCATAAAATGGTGCTGGAGGCTTCTTCGTTGTCCTCTCGTCAGATTTCGTTTCTTCTACAGCGACATGTGCCGTAATTAACTGACGCGGAATGGAATATACGGAATAGATGGAAGTCGAAGAGGCCGACTTCGCCCACACAACTGTTGCCGGGCGAAATACGACGTAGTACCGATCTGTGGACGTCGCGATATGTAGGCCTTCCCTCCCCACCCCTCCCTCCCGGTAGGCTCCGCTAAATGGACGAACTGGTTGACCGGGCCACTCGTACAGCGCAAGCTGTTGAACCCCTGGACCTAGGGCTCCACTCGCAAGTGCGGGAAAACTCTTCCTTCCGTCCAATTAACGTTTTTAGATTCGACTCGCGTTTCCACCGAGTTTCCTGGCCGTCTAATGCGCATAGTTTCGGTTTTGTGGGTGAAGGAAAAGGGAAAAAGCACCTCAATCCCTCGCGTTCCGAAAGTTAGAGAAGACTTGTTTCTTAGTTTCATAAATTGATATCGCAACGTGTTTTCCTGGTTTCTAACATAACCTCCACTCAATCTCAGAGAGGTGTGAAGGGCGTTGTCATGTTGGGCTGCACTCGTAGCACTGGAAAGAGTTGGCTACTCCCCTCTTAACAGCCCTAGTAAAACCGGCTTCTGCGGGAGCTGTGAAATGGTCCCTCCGTGGATTAATTGAAAAGGTAATGAACCTTAGTTAATTAGCCGTGTGATTTGAGATTTTACGTCCACCGCGGCTGTCAATACATGCTTCTGAAAATATATTTCTTTTCTGTTTCGAAATCCCCACATCTTTTGCAAGTCGCGAAAGTGTTCGTTGAAGCGCCTGAGCGATATGTCTTACGGAGCGATATGCTCCTGCTTCTCTCTGGGTGGTGTGCAGGCTGTTTAATTTCCTTTAGAAAGGAAGGGCAACCAGTGCAGTCATGTGAGCAGATTGCCTGCACGTAATGTAGTCAGAGCGGGCCGCAAGGTGTACAGCCTTTGTCAAAAATAGACGGGCCATCCGATTTTCTTTCGGACCGTGCAGCGTCGATCGTTTTGCATCGTTACATCTGTCGTTTCCAGTCGCACAGTTTGATGGCACCGAAAGGGGAGCTGCGGTAGGCGAATCGGACGTGTCTGTGCACTGCCGTTCCCACAACAGCGGAAATGGTATTCGCTGTTGCCAAGACGCCTGTCGCCCCCGACGTCGAAAAGTGTGTCTGGGGGCCTTTACTTTTATTTATTTATTTATTTTTTTTTTTCATCAGGCGCCAGCTCTGCGTCACGCGCTGTGGCGGACGGTGTCGTAATACAGTGCTCACAGCGATGATCGTTCGTTGCAGCTATCTGCGGTATAAAAGGCAATGCACATTATCCCGCATTCATCTCACGACTGTGACTGCACAGAAAGGACGCTCGAAAAGTCAAAAGTCGAAGTTGTTTTTTTTTTTTTTTTTTTTTTTTCAGACAGCAGGTTGCTTAGGATAGGCAGACGTTAAAGCATTAAATGCCCGACTCAGTCCCCCCCCCCCCCCCCCCCCCCTTCAACCTCTCCACCCCATCCCTCCGTACAGAAATCACTTTTTTTTTTTTTTCCATTCCAAAGCAGTACTTTTACATTCGTTGTACAAATAATTAACAGTCGTGATAATGCGCTACTTTACGTGGCCAAATTCACTGCAGAACTTAGTAAGAGCAGAACTGTCAGGTGTGTGTGTGTGTGTAGAGGGTAGAGGCAGTGTTAGTGATGATGTGGCAGAGGTTGAAAATAAAAGGGCCGGTCGCCGTGGCTGCAGGAAATGCAGCCCCGCGATGTTGTCTGGCGCGCTGGAAAGGCGCGTTCGAAAGCGGCGAATTCAAGAATGCGTCATCGACCTGCACGATACACACCTGCGTGCGTTCTCTGACCGCTGTTGTGTGCCTGCCCACCTGAGGTCGAAAGAGTTCGCTGTGGCTTCTGCATATGTCGCGGAGAGTTAGCCGCGGGCCAGTCAACTAGAGGCCAAATGATGTGGTGCGTGAGGGCGTAGTTGAGCTTTTCTATTCTTTTCCTTTTAATCTCTCTTGAGAGGTGGACATATCTAACATTTCTACACTGTGTAAAGATTGGGTTAACATTTGCGTCTTCGCTTCAGGAAGGCCATTGACTCGGGGCTTATTTGAAATCGGTTGTGTGCAGCAGCTGTGGCTCTTGTCGGTGTGTCAGACACTTTCGTGACCACCTGTAAGCCGTCGAGTGGGAATGTACCGTGATTTATTGCGCACAGTTGACATACGTTATGTGGTGTGCTATTTAGCGTACTTAATTGCCTTATTTTTCGGCTTAAACCGAAGAGTCTAATCCCGAATAGCAAGTGAAGAGAGGTGGTAGATGTCCGCTAGGTTTGGTTTGGTTTGGTTTGTGGGGTTTAACGTCCCAAAGCGACTCAGGCAATGAGAGATTCCGTAGTGGAGGGCTCGGGAAATTTCGGCCACCTGGGGTTCTTTAACGTGCACTGACATCGCACAGTACACGGGCGCCTTGCTTTTCGCCTCCATCGAAAAGCGGCCGCCGAGGCCGGGATTCGATCCCGCATCCTCGGCCGCAGTAAGGTTTCCGCTAGGAGTGGACACCTTCACAATACCACAGAGAAGGAAGAGAGAAAGTGGCATGTATGAAAAAAAAAAAAATAGAGCGACAAGGGTGGGAGAAGTTTAGTTGACGCAGAATTTCTCAATTTTCGCAACAAGCGCAATGTTCCAGGCTGGCTGTCATACAAGCGAAATAAGTAATCGCCTCTCATTAGTGTCTACTCGCAAAGTTTCATTTTGGTTCCTCAGTTATGACCCGATAAGCTAAAACAGGCGTCATTTTCTATATGCTCCTATAGGTGGTCAGAGCTGTGCTTCATACTCGCCTATTCGGATGTCGGTACCTGTGGGCGCATCCTGCAGTACTTCTCGCTGTTTCCGACACGAACGGCGCCGAGTTTGCGCTGTTCTTCTGAACGGGTCTTTGTACCCAATCCTCACGAAGATCAACAGCCCTGCGACGGTGGCAGGAATATGTTACCGGCCGTACAACAGCTCGTCTGGTCTGAGGGGGCCACCGCAGAGGGCGGCAAAGTTCATCCATAGCTGATGCTTTGTGTCTCTTTAATTCGGCGCTTCCGAAAATGAGCGCGCTGTGTGTCGCCACTCGTCAGATACGCGAGCCGGTGGCTGCGCTGCTCTGGCACGCGTAAGAAAAGAAAGCGCTGCTTTTACGTCACTTCTGAGTAACTGACTTAAAAAAATCCAACGGAAAACGCGGATTTTTACGGGAAAAACATCTCAAACGCAGTTAAACCAAGTCTGGCGAGCGACCTGTTTTGTTGATTCCACTTGTGCAGCTTTTCATTGAGCGCCCATGACGTCATATGTATCAATCACCTTTCAATGTCAAAGGTCATCAAGTTAGTCATGTGGTCATACCATATCATAACACACTGGTCGACACTTGTCGCTAGACAGGCAGAGTTCCAATTTGACCTTGGGGCACGCTTCAAGGTCACCCGGACGGAACGCAGCGGTTCCGGAATTTGTACCTGCAGGAGTAGAGCAATCACATTAAAGCGGAAATCATGGTTTGGGCATTCGCCGTTGACGAAGACGGCGTAGAGCTTTAAATGAAATAAGGTTCCGTCGTACGTACATCCGTGCGCTGAGTCCCGCCGAAATGGCTCAGTGGTTACGGCGATACCGAAGACGCTGGTTTGATTCTGGCCGCGGCAGCGACATTTTAGTGGAGGCTAAAAACAAGTGTGCCGTGTACTGTGCGGTGTCAGTGCACGTTAAGGAACCAAAGGTGGTCGAAACTATTCGGAGCCCTCCACTACGGCGTCCTCACAGTATTTGTCGCCTTGGGACGTTGCTGAACTCTATCGATACGAGCAGACATCGATGCCCAAAAGTCGAATATATGATAGTAAGTGAACTGCACGGCGTGTACTCATTCAGCAGAGTGGGCTGGCTTATTGCGCTTATAAACTTTACAAAAAGTGCACTGACACAGAGAGACGAGTGTAATTAGTACCAGGTGTCTGAGGCAAGCGCGCCTGTAGTTCTAGCAGTAAACTTTCTGGGTTAAGAAGTTGCAGTGAATAAGTGAAGTTGCAGTGCCATGGCGGACGTCATATATAATTGTGTTAAATCATTTCTTATTCTTACCTTTCAAGCTATCTCAGGTATGCGTCTGGTTCAATTTGAGGCTTATTTCTTTCTTCTTTTTTTAAATCCTCCACAAGCAGCATACAAGTATAGGCGCATCAGGTTGGGATAACCCGTGACTAGAAGCAAAGCGCAAGAAACGGCTGCATCTGGGAAGCGGCCCACATCCTTTTCTCACCGACGTCAAATTACTTGGCCGCTGGTCGGCCTGCTTTATATAGTGCACGCCCTACTACACTGTGCTTGTATTAAGACTGTTCGCCCTATCGTTCTTCAAAGGGGACTGCGCCGGCCCTCCTTCGTGTATGCGTTCGTCCAGGCTTCGCACGTGCGCTGAAAACCAACCGCTGCAAGTACAGCGAGCCGCTTTCTTTTGCATATCGTAGCGGCTATGTTATTTCTTTTTTTCGCAAACTTGCCATCAGGCATAAGAATCATGTAAAGCGTTTTCTTCCAGAAACTACAATCGGGCCACTTTCTTTACTTCTGTGGACAGCCACAAAAAATTAAACCGTGCATGTTCGCATGCGTAGTGTGCGTCAAGAAAAATTTCATCCTCTAAATGTCCGGAAATTACGCTCCTCTTTAATTGGCTTCCCTCACGGACTCGTGTCTCGGCTCCGACCGCAGTAACCGATTCGTGCGTTCATCACTCCACGAGTGGAAGCGAACGAGGCGTGGGCTGGCTTGGACGTTTCGATGGGGTAAATTGTGTTCGGCAGAAATGGACTTTTTTAAGATTCTGCCCCTTGCAGACTGGCTTCTGTGTTGATCACAACGGGGTTAAATAAATTGGTTCACAGGAAGGGAAAGGCGCAGTAACTGTCACACTTGCTCTGTGGACACCCGAACCGCGCCGTAAGGGAAGGGAGGAGGGTGGGAATGAAAGTGGAAAGAGAGAAAGAGGAGCCGTAGTGGAGGGCTACGGAGTAATTTCGACCACCTGGGGATCTTTAACGTGCGCTGACATCGCACAGCACACGACGCCTCTTCGTTTCGCCTCCATCGAAACGCAGCCGCCGCGGTCGGGTTCGAACCCGGGAACTCCGGCACAGTAGTCGGGCGTCTTACCACTGCACCACCCGGCGGGGCAAACACAACGGGGTCCAGATCGTTTTGGCGGGCTTACCGTTGCGCGGTCGACGCTCTGTTATCGATGTGCCCCACTCATTACGTCGCCTCTGAAAGGTCTCACTTGAAACCGTGGACATGTAATGAGGCGTGGGTGTATATGTATTGAGCCGCCCACTTTCCCTGCCTTCCGTCCTGTGCAACACAGCACGCAACTGCGCCACTCCGTGTTGTTGAAGCACGAAAACAAGTCAACAACGAGGATCCTGGTAGAGGAGGCCACGAAGCGAGCAGGCCAATGAGGGAGAATTTTCATCACCGCTGACGTCAGAGGAGTGAGTTTGCGTGGAACGAGTGCGCCGATTGAAATTCAGAAAAGCGGCCGGGCGGCGTCGTCGTTTTGCGTCGCGGTGCTGTTGTTGCGTGACTCTGGTCTCCCCCCGGGGGAACTTTTTTTTTTTTTTCTTTTTTTATGAGGCCGTATTTAGCGAATGCGCGCAGAGACGGAGCCCCACCACTATCCAAGGTCTGCTGCCCCGCCTTATTTATCGCTTTGTTTTTCGCCGGGCACGTCTCTCCCCGCTTGCTGTGCACCCAAGTAAGAATTATGCTGAGAACAGCCTCCTCACGTACGGAGCACCCCTGAATGCGTGATGCGATGTGTTGCGAATGCGCCCGCTGGAATGTGGCCGGTTTCACGGCGCCTAATAACGTAATGCGCTGGAGAGAAGAGGGTGGTTGCTTGCTCAAATTGCTCTTTGCTTTATGGCTTTTCTTGCTGTAAGAAACTTCGAGATTGATTTAAGCGACTTCGGAAAGGACGGAGAACTCGAATGACAGAACCCGGTAGCGGGCGCTCTTTCTTTTTCCTCGCTTCGGCAGCGCTGCAAGACCCAGTTGCCGCAGAGGTCCATACCGTAGAGGCAGAAATTTCGCCTGGCTAATTCGCTCTGCCCAACATGTCTGCGACCGCTGGATTATGAGCGCGCGGATGATGATGAACAACATTTATTGACACAAAAGTGAGAGGGGAGGGGTGCTGCTGGTTGACGGTTCACCGGGCCTGGACGCTGCCATATTGCACCCTACATGTTGCTTATTAGAAGATACGCCTCCATTTATTTGGTCTGAGAACTGATAGTGGTCGCCATGTGGGCCATCACGAACATCGTGTCGAGGGTAGATCGGTTAGAAACGAGAGAAGGGGCAATAAACGACGCCCACGATATTATGCGGGAGTAACGGCACTTTTTTATGGGCAGCGCTTGGCGTGGAAGGTGCCGAAAGTTGAAGTCGGATACTCCGCTACTTATACGGCCCGAAGTTGCACCCTTGTCTTGTATCTCGAAACGTGCCCCTATCGTGTCGCGTCAGGAGGCCAGTTTTGAAGCGACTTGTGCGGGGAAAGCTCGCTTGTCTGCTTTCATCTACTTTGCTCCGCCGTGCTAGCCAGCCTGTATGTAGGCGCCGTCATATCGGCCGTTCATTCCCCCACCTTTCATCCTTTTATTTTTTCTATTTGTTCTTATGCTGTCGAAGTTGAACAAACGATGCTTTGGCCAATCCAGAGAATAAAAAAAAAAAAAGTTCATTTCCCTTTTCGTGAAAATTTTATTGTTACGTAAAATTATGCTTATACATAATATTCTTAAATTGAGACTCATAGGCTGCGGAAGTATCCATAGGAAGTGTTCGCACGAACTGACAGTCAAGAAAAATCTCTCCGCCGGGAATTGTTTTTTTTTTTCTTTTTACCTGTTTATTGCATGGGAAAACTTCCGAGCTTGGCTCGTGGGAAACAGATCGTAAATCCTGTCCGATCAGTTTTTCTCAGTATGGAATAGGTTTTTGCATTCACTTGGTTTCGTAGCTACTTTCTGTATATTCATGAAATTTGTGATTCAGATAATCTACACCATTTTATAAATGTCTCATACGTTGTAATACTTTCATCTGCCAAACTGTTCGTTGTTGTGACTCTTTTTTTTTTTTTTTCTATATGCACTGGTATGCCATTTCATTTCTGTTTCGCACTGTTGTTTTACTCTTTAACTCGATGATTGCTCTCAAATGCCATATTTTTGCTTCTGCTTTGCTGTTGTCTATTAGTTGTTGTACCGCCATCTGCCAAGCGATCGGGTTCCACTGCCTCGTCAAGCTGTTATAACAGCTTTTAGTCGTGGGACCCGTCCAGGATGTTTTCTCGGCAAATAAAGAAATGAAATAATTCTCCTTGTCTAGCGGGAGGATGATAATAGCGATGGCGATGCAGTTAGTGACAATGAAAGTAGAAACGATGACATCGACACTGTATTTAGTTGATAAGGATGAAAACCCCTTCTTGGCCGGAGCCATTCTTTCTTCAGCGGGTCTTGTAATAACCGCGCGAAGCCTTCATCCCTGCGTGGCGGCGGGGCGATGGCACGGGCTGCTTTCGGCTCGTTGTTGTTCCTCGCGCTGTCCGGTGAACTGTCAAGGCCGCCGTGGCCACGATAAGGTCGGCTCCCAATGGGAGGTCTCGTAGCACGCGTTTTCGTTCGCGCGGCGGTCGTGTGCGGCCTGCATGCCGAGCGCGACCCGACTGTCATATCAGCGCGCTGCGTGCACTCCTTGGTCAGGACAGATTCATCAAACTTTTCCTGTGTGTTTCTTTCTGGCCTTGCTGATATTTCTCCGGCTACAGAATGCGCATTTGCTGCGCAGAAATTTTTTAAAAATTTTCTGACACTTGAATGAAATTCGTGACATCAGAGACTTCGTGGTCATTAAAGATCCACGGCGAAATACATTGACGTCATCGCGGTTTTCTTGTCCAGGCGACTTGTCACGACGACACCTGTACGTTTCCGAAATATAGCAGATCTGTTTCTGGGTCAAGCAGCGGCTTTGTCGTTGTAGAGTGCGGTTACCTGTCGGTACAGGCGGGGTTGTGTGTCCTGTGCGTCCCCTTTTGTGAGGACTGTATTGTCTGTCGTCGTAACTGTCGTGATTTCTCAGTTATGTAGCCCTGCCAGTTTCGGTAGCTGGGAATTGCAGTCTGCGGCTAGGATACGGGTCTAAGCTTTTGGAAGCTAACAGATCGTGGCGCCTTCTTTTTTTCTCCCTCGAACGTATGTATATCTCTTGATCAATCCGGGAGTTCGTCTTAATGCCGCGAATTTCGTGACGATATACAACGCTGAATCGGAGCGCTAGATCTTGATACATGGGCTCGGCGGGGAGTCTTGCTTGAACAGATATATATCGATGACGTCATTGTGCGCGTGAAGGCTGACAGGGATGCGTTCCAGCGCGTTTGCGTGCGTGCGCAGTGCGCCGGCTCTCATCCCCAGCTGCTGCGTTGCTGAACTTGTTAGGGGCTCTTGTGCATTGATTTTTATTTTCCCTCACACATGCTCACGGTTCTCGCGGCAACCCCGCCAGCTGTGAGTCCCCGTTAGGCCGAAAGGCTCGGCTGATGAAGGCTGCATTTTCATAAATGTGCGCCAGGAAGAAAACGTTTATGTTCGATTATTGTGGATACCTGCACGTTGACATCGGTCAGGCGCCTTTCGTGCACGCGCGAATATGATTCAGCGTATATGCACTAATACTTGCGCTGACTGCTGACCAAATTAGCGTAAAAAAACAACGTGGCAGCACAACACAGGCGCTTTCATAGAGCTATTTTTTTGCGCCGTTTTAGTCCCCACTCTCCAATGCACCAACTAGCGCGTGGCGAAATGCTCTCTTGGATTATATTGTAACAACCCTGGATTATATTGTAACAGCCCCGACCTCCACCAGATGTGTGACAGTTGTTGACAGGAGTACAGAAGGCAGAAATGCAGAAGGAAGGGAGGAAGTTCAACTTCATTATTAATTGAAAGGAGAGGGGTTGTCAGCGTGGTTAGCACACGCTTCCGAGATCATAAATATCCCGGGCGACACAGGCCCACGACTCATGATTGAATGTTCGGCTTGTCTGGCCTTTTATTCCACTGCAGCGGCTGAACAAGCACACTAGAACACTTGTACCTCTGCGCGCGTGGTCTTAATTTCTTCTTCTACACCTAACTCACGTGCCAATATTTCGCGTTGATGTAGACAACCTGTAAAGTACCAGCACCCGAGGCATCGCCAGCTACTACGATGTGGTTTACAACCCTCACAGGGCAGCCACTATACGCACAGCCCAAGAATGGAATGATCGGCCCGTAAGAAGTAGCCACAGTTATCAACGCCAACATTCAAGGGAATGCGACGCTAGTCATCTAGTCGTTAAAGAACGACCCTTTTTGGGATGGCTCGCGTTAAGATATAGTTGAGAGTATATGTAGCATAAACGATTGAATATGAGAGAGGAGGTGCTCTTACAATGGGCGTATACATGGGAGGCTTGGAGGATTTCCCCGCCTCGGGCACTGCTTGCTGCTAGCGGTGCGAGGAGGCGCACGCAACCAAATACCGATCGCGCGTCAATGCACTGCGCCTTTTTTCCTTGTTTTCTCAAAGCTGCGGCAGTCGTGTTGCCCCCTCCTGCACTCCGGGAAGTCAGCGGCGATAGTTGTTTGGAGTACGGTTGAAGTGCCGCGGCGCCGTTGTATCGACTACAGCTTCGGATGTTTTCATATCCACAACTCAGGGGGCTACCAAACTCTGCGCCGTTCAGCTGAAACTCCGGAACGCTGTTGAAAACGGTTTGGATGTGCAGAGAAATGAACAGCGCGAAGCGAGGCTGAATTCCGTCAACTGGTAGATGAATCGCGGTAGCATTTTAATCTTCTTTTTGTAACTGGTAGAAATTCAGTATAGAGTCATGTGACCAGATTTTTACGAGCTGGACTTTTCACCGTGACATCACAACGTCTTGTGGGCGGCATGGTTAAAAGTGACAGCTGCTGTATAACCACTTCCCGCTTTAGAAGACGGAGAGATCGCATTCATGTTTTCCCTTTGATTGTATAGGCCTCATTCAGCGGAAGAACCGTTGAAAATGCGCCTACCAGGCGTCGACCGGAAGTGTATGATCAGAAGTGGACCGAAATATCGACGGCGAAACCGAATTCAAGGTCGCTATGGCGTTCAGTAATGAAAGACCAGAAATTAAGCAAATCAGGCTTATTTATTGCAAATGCGAACTTGTCGCTTGCCGCGTCTTGCGATGGCCGTCAATTATCTTTGCATTTATGCGACGTAGGATGTGCCATCGCTGCGGAGTATGAACCGGGACTGAAATGAGCAATGGATCAGGGTTGTTGAAGCCGGCGCTTTTCTTGGCTTGCAGCGCGCATGCATATGAAGAAGTGCACGTCCCCGAGTGTCCTGGATGTGCTCCACTTCGACGGTGAAAGTACCGTAATAAGAGTGTTCACGAATCGCCGGCGCGATGAGGTGTGGTGCACAGCAGCAACGCAGCGTTGGTGCGCTGCATCCTCCCCCATTCCTCCTCACTACATGATACCCTGTCAGCGCCTTTCGGTTCTGAATGATCGCGCACGCGAGAGAGACAACCCTTGCAAAGATACCTTTTTGTCTCTTCTTTTCCCCGTTCATTTTATTGTGCGTGCTGCCGGTTCTTGAAGAGCGGAGATCTCGTGCATTCTACCGAGTCCTTGGCTGTCCTATGTCCCCCCTCTTTTTTTCTGTTTGTGCCTCAATGGGGGTGCCTTTGACAGAGGGCGTGCGGGGGAGAATTGGAGCTCGCGGCCCGTGAAGAGAACCAACAATGTGGTTCAGGTCTGCTCGAATGCACGGTCGGTAAGAAAAGGGCGATGTGTCCGCATGACTGCATGCTGCACGCGCGAACCCAACTCGTAGCCGCTATTTCGACGGCGCGCTACAGCGGCCAGGAACAAAAGGTCCGCTGCTGCACGTGCCTATACCTCGGCGCCGCGCTCCGATTTCTTCTCGTGGTGCCGTTGGTCGTCTGTTTTTTTCTTCTTGCAACTCGCGGCAACATTACTGGCTCATTGCATGACGAAGATTGAGCTCGGTTCAGTCGAGCGGAGCTGTCAAAAAAAAGAGAGAAAAGCGCGGCTCGTTGTGATGTGGTTAAGGACATTACGTGCATTCCTTTCCGACTAGTCGAACACTAGCCTTCTCAGGCACTGAACCTGTGTGTGGTTTCAGCCGGAGCTTTTTACGCACGCGCAGTCAGAAGATGCCGTCGAGCGCTTCAGAACGCCTCTCGACCGGAGTGTTTGCGTACGCGTGCCGAATTTCTAATCAACTGTATCCACGATTGCATTTATATTTTCACATTGATAAAAAGAAAAAAAAATGCCCCTATGCTTTATTGATGTCGGTGGCTGTTGGCTCCCTTCGTATGCAGTGTAGTCACGGTACAAGAATACTATATTCAGGCATTTAGTCTACGAAAAGGAAGGCGCGGAGGATTAGCGGTTTTTTAAGCGTTCACTCTATATCGCGCCGAGGTTCAGGATGCATGCGGTACGCCTCTGGCGACGTAAATGTTTATGGTTACGTAACTGTGCACGGAGCGTGCTAAATGTCAACTTCTGCTTCCGATGAACTGGATCGAAATGATATCCTGCACTCTTAAGCCTTGCTTTGAAAGTGGTTCAAACTTTCCATCTAACAACTGCATTTCACCTGCCGCGACTCATTTACGCGAGTGTTAATGACGATCTCACTAGGCAGCTGCCGCTTTATGATAAAATAATCATGAAACATACTCATATTTGAACGTGGTCAGATTTTGATGTTGGAGTGTGTTCGCACGGTGATTTTCTCGCGAGTATTTGCACCGTTTGATTCGAAATGCATGTTTATGCATTCTTTGTGTGTCGAAAAAGAAGTCTCGCACTACGCAACGCTCGAACCCGCCGTTTCGCCACAACCTCGACTCTGGGGTGCCGTCATCGAATCTCTTTAGTACTTTTCTCCAAATGGCCTCGAAAAGCGTGATCAGAACAGCTGTGCCAAGCGTATTGCGGTAACGGCAGTCGACTGACAAATGAGTCGGTAGCGTAACGAGCTGTGCGAGCACTTTCAATGACGAGCCCTGGAAAGAAATCGGCACCTTTCAGTGCAACCGACCAAAGCTGCATTTCGCTCCTGTCAGGTTCGAGCTTTCAAGGCTAAATAGGTCTAATGACAGCTAGACCGCATATATTGGGCTGTTACTGTATACCGGAAGTAACTTTGTCTCTCGTCTGCTGCTCGGCACTTTTCTCGGGATTCCTTCCGGACCATGAGAGTATCCGAAGTGAGAGAGAAAAAAAAAGCACTTTTTGTGCCAATTTGCTGAAATCACTTTCGGGTACGAAGGAAAGAATTCAGAAGAGCAAGTTGGCGGGAATGTTGGTTCTGCATGATGATGGAATAGCGCAAGAGACGTTTCGTTGTGTCACTTAATTCCCTCGCGCTTTTCCATCACTAATTAGAGAATTCAGTCCTAAGTGCTTAGAAATACACCTCTCTGATATTGCGTCATTGTTCGGTCTCGAGGGAGAGCGCGCTTCTCTTGCTCTCCTTCGAGACCGGACGCAACCTGCGCACACACAGCGGCTCCTGGGTGCGGCCGCTGCCGCCACTGCGTAGGGCATCTGGTAAATCGGTATGCTTCTGTGCTATGTACGTTTCCGGTCCGCTAAAAGCCTCGCATGACAAGTTGGTGAATTGATGCGATTTCGCTGCCTGATAAGAGGGAGAGAGCGAGTAAACGTTATTGCCACGCTGCATCAATGACAACTAAGCTTCGAGGGTGTCATCAGGGCAGAAATGGTCTGTCAGCTGCCACGCTGTCGTGGTCGGTGTAATGATAAACAGTGATAAATGACGATACATTGACGATCTGTCTTCCCACATTTCTTCTAACATTCACCTATTCGCCGACGATTGCGTTATGTTTAGGAAAATGAGATAGCGGCGTACTAACTCTTCAGTCTCACATCGATTCCATTTCAACCCGGTGTAAATCATGCCTAATGGACCTGATTTTAACCAGTGCAAATTCATGCGCGTCTACAGAGTGTCTAATACTTTCAAAAGATCCTTATCAGCAGAACTCAGTCACTGGAAATGATCCAAAATATTTGTTCAGTTCATTATTACTAATTAACAGAACTGCGGCATAAATTCTATGAAAGTCAGCCAAGGTCTCCTATCCATTGCATCTCGTCGAAGAGTACGTCGTCTTCACGTTTTCCTAAAATGTATTCATTCTCGAGCTTCTGCGCGAAGAATTGCTTCACCCCCAAAGTGCAGGTCAACACTTGCGCGCACATAGTTGGAGTGCCATTCTGCAGAACAAATACCTTCTTTCATTAATTTTTTTTTGCCCGTACATCATTGGAATCACCTTCCCTCATCACTAGCACTAATAATGGCCTTAATTTATTTCAGGAATGCATTAGACAGAGTTATATGACCAGCAACGTTTCTTAGGACGACGCTCATATTATGTTTTCTTGTATTTATTTGCATTATCGCTTCCCTCTGAATGGCGTATTGTCTTAGGAGTATTTTCAGTAGATACATAAAGGGGTGATTAATTGACTACAGAGCAGGAGAACGAGGAAGATCGCACTCTCAGCATAGTGCTATCGGTTACCGCCAGCGAGCACCATCAGTACGCATGCGCAGGTCGCCTTGAGGGCACCAGATGGCGCCACGTGCTCGGCCATATGCGAGCTTACCTGGCTCGCCGGGATGGATGGATGGATGGATGGATGGATGGATGGATGGATGGATGGATGGATGGATGGATGGATGGATGGATGGATGGAATATAGGAGCGCCCCCTTTGAAACGGGGTGGTAGCAGTAGCTAGCTATCATGCTCATTTTTCTCCCTATATCTTAATTATTGATTTAGAATTGTTAACTAAGCCATCATTCTATTTATTGAATTTGTGTTTCTACATTACTAACATTATGTCACTGCTCTGCTTTTAAGCCACCAATCTTCCAGTCGTTTTTTGCTAGCTTCCACCGCCGGTTTATTCACCTGGGTAAAACAGCGCGTGCGCCGCTGACGGCGCGCTTGAGCTCTATGCTAAAAGGAGAAAAAAAAAAGTGCACTAAATGTTTTTTTTTTTTATTAGCACAGAGTCAAGTTCATTTTGAAGTGCGCTTTAGCAAAAAATTACGTCTTATGCGTCGAACAAAGGTTGACATGGTCAGATTGGGTGGTTCATTTTCAGTTGGGCACTTTTAGTTGGGTACGTAGCAAATGTGCGTACGTATTGCTCACTGCGTTGCGTGCGCTGCAGTTGTCGCGTACAACGACAACACAAGCAAAAGCAACAAGAAGCTTGAGCATTGTCGTTGCTATGACGAGTCGACGACCACGTACACAGCTTACAGATAGGCCTAGAAGCTTTAAGTTCGCGAAGTTATCTAGAAAACTAGGGAGCTTATACCTTGTCGTGCGGGCGAGAGTGAGTGTAAGAGAACGCCACCATTTAGAGCTAACTATCGCATCGGAGGAAGCAGCGGCGAGTTGCATTCGTTCCGAAGCGGGCGGCCGCCATGTTGTCAACGCATCCAGCAACGCCCGCAGCAACGGGCGTACGCCAGGATTTGATGCGTGCGTGCGCCTGCAAGACAGGCCGCGACGGATATGCGCATGCGCATTCGTTACCCGCATCGTTGCTGCGTACGCCCAACTAAAAGAATTCTTGCCCCTAGTGTCCGTTAAAAGTGCTCCAGATTATGCCCTCCCTCCACTAATGTGTGTGTTTCGTTATTTAGAACGGAAACGCTTTTTATGCTAGATGGTGTTTGAATGTCTACCTCCTTTCTTGTTCGTGATCGATGTATAGCGAGAGAGAGAGAGAGAGAGAGAGAGAGAGAGAGAGAGAGAGAGAGAGAGAGAGAGAGAGAGAGAGAAACATCTTTATTGTTGTAAATTAAATGCAGGCCTCCTGGTTAGTGCTTTCTTTACGCCGGCCATTCGCTATGACCCCTGAGCTTCAGGCGGGGGACTGTGCTACCCTTGACTTTGCGAAGGGTCTTCGTGTCAACTGCTGTCTCGTCGTATCGACGCGTCAGCATCCATCGCACTCGAGACCCACTGTTCGCTCGAAGCGCCGTCGTTAGAGAACCGGTTCTTTCCGATCACTACCGTCGCCCGCATGCACGCAAATCGGTCGCGTGGCTGTTGGACGGTGCGCTCCCCGCCTCGCACTCTGCCGTGGCTGGCAGCTGTCATGGTCACCGCCGTCGTTTCTTGCTCAGCATTATTCTGCACAGAACAAGAACAGCCGCTCAACAACGCTAAAGCTGCTACGAGTATTTTTTTTATCAAGCATAGCGTAGCATAGAAAAGCTTCATTGAGCTTAGATCAAATGTGGTTTTTCGGTGCCCACCTGCAACTGCCTCCATGCGGCTTCCTCCTCTTTGCTGAGCTTCCTATGTGGTTTTGTATACTCCCCTCTGCTAAGACATAACTGGTTGATATCAGGTCAAAATTTATCCACGGTTGCACAGATCTGCGCTGAATTCCTTAGTGGCTCGGCAAACGCTGGCTCAGGATATTTACGATATCAAATCTTCTCTTGTTTGTTAATGCGAGATTTGAGGGCCCCTTCAAATTCAAGTCCAGCTGTTAACAAACGTAATCTCAAATCTTCCTTCCAGCAATGGCAATTTAGAAAACTAGTCGCGCGGAAACATCATATCCTACTGTTCCTACATGACCTTGCCTTAGAACATGACGAGAATTTGGAGTACCTGTCTTTGAAAACTGCTAGTTGGTTTGACGATAACCTCATGGCCGCGAAGTGCGCACTGAGAGGTGCCATAACTTGGCAGGAACATTAGCGAGCCACCACGTCATTTCATTATGAAGCTGCCGGATTTTCAGGATAATTGCGAGAGCATCGGCGGAAGCTTCTTTTGCCTGCTACAGTATTCCCCTATATATCATGCCCTATCAGTGTAGGGTGGTACAATATTGAGGACACTTAAGCTCATCCTTTAATGGTATGACGCGGCAGCTTAAGCTGCCAGCCCACATATAACGTCAGGCTTCAACCAAGCCGTATGGACTTGCCTGCGTGTGGTAGGGGTAACGAGAATGCAAACGGTTCTGGCAGGCTGATTCTGATATCACCCTCCCATATGAAGGGAGCGACCCGAGTTGGCAGGTCTTGCCCGTGACATAGGGGTGATGTGAATTCAAATGTCATGGCAGGCTGATCTTTTTATGAGAAGACCGTAGCTGCGGCCACCCGAGGTCTCGCTTTGACCGTCGTCGCCGCAATAAAAAGAATCAGTCTTTCATGTTTACGAACGCCTTTCCTTTCAGTACTCGACGTTCAGAATCTCTGCGAGGCGCCTGTCTCTTACGGGAATAGCAGCTGCTCTTATTCATAGACAAGGATTGGTACAGTTGGCAGAGTACATCCAACACGCTCATCGAAGTCCTCCGGTATTTCATCTCTGGTCAATTCTCGTCGACTCCGCCGTTTCTGCAGTGATATAGTGCTGTTTTGAAGATTGATGCACGAAGCATATGGTTAACAAATTTCCGAACTTTCGCTATCTCTTCTCCACGTGTTATTGGTGTCAGAAACATGGCTACACAATGGTGTATAAGATTCAAATGGTAACCCCATAGGAGACAAGAGATTCGGGAGAGGTGCCATGGCCCTTTTTATTTATTTTTTTCGGCCAAACGTTCGGTTTTAATATCAGCGTCTTTATGGTAAGGTTCAGTTAGAAAACTCAACTGATTGTTTAATTACCGTTAGCCTGGCTCAGTTCACACTCAGTTACACACTTTCAGCACATTATTACATGCCGTCATCTGTGACATTGAAAAGTGTCTGTTGGAAGGGATCAATTTTCATTCTCTTATGGTTTAATTAATGCGCTTTTGGCGGACATTTTTTACTCTTATAAATAACGCTCACCAGTGCATCCGACCACAAAGCTGTGTTTCCGTTACTTGCAACCTTACTAAATCTCGCGTTACGGCATGATTTCAAGAGCAGTAACTGACGCGATTACCTTTGACGAGTCTTTGCAAATAAGTTACACTGGTGGCGCTAATAGTTTACCAACTTTGGTTGGTTTGTGAGGCTATGAGAGACGCCGTAGTGGGGGACTCAGGGAATTTCGACCGCGTGCACGGACTTTTTTTTTAGTCGATATTTATTGCCTCAGGGTATCAGTAGGGTATGAGATGAAGGATGAATGAATGAATAAATGAATGGAAAAAGGTTGGCTGATTTTATGAAGTCCAGAAGTGAGCGATGATGAGGTCGTTGCGTCCAAGTGACGTATGAGGCAGGATTGGTTGCTGAAAGGCCAGCTATGCTCAGGTGCCGAATTGGTGTTGGTTTGCGTGCTGGGTAGTCCCACAGAAAGTGGTGGATGTCGGCCTCGACATCTTCGTTTTTACAGATCGGGCATCCTGGGCGAGGATATAAGTGTTGGTAGTATGACCACGTCCTAGTGACAGCTGGTGTAAGGGCAACACCGACCCGGATCTTCCTAAGCGCAACCTCCTCTGCACGGTTGAGACCGCGGGGAAGGGATATCGTACACGGAGGGATAAGTGCACGTGTGCGGCACCGGAGGTGCTCCTTTCTTGACAAAAGGAGGGTAGCGTCGTCCACTTCGAGAAGCCGTGGGATTGATGCGTCTTGGTTCACGAGGCGGGTTGCTAAATCAGCTTGACTTTGGGAAGGCAGCAGATCCCGTGCGACCCACTCAATGCGTATTGATTGTGGGATGCGCGCCGCAAGCTGACATGCACGGGCATCGCGCCTTGCCTTTCAACCCCATCGAAAAGCGGCCGCCGAGGCCGGGATTCGATCCCGCATCCTTGGGAACAGTAGTCGAGCGCCGTAATCACTGCTCCACCCCGGCGGGAGTTTACCCTTTCGTCGAACATTTTGTCAGAATGGGTATCAGTCGTTTCATCCCTTTAAAAACAAAGCAAAATAACTCTGCCATTCCGTGAAAGATCATAGAAATTGAATTGTTGCATTTACCACTACACAAGGATCTGTCACTTTATGGATATGAGTTCCAAAGGGAAGCTTCATCTTACGTTGAATTCCAATGGGAGATCGCGAGCGCTTGGCCGGATCACAAACGGAACGCATCGCTCCGGCGTAGGTCCCCTTTTTCATATTTGCTACTGGAATGCTATCGCTCCCGCGGGTGCATGTTCCCTGGCGGGCGTAAACCAATCAGCGCGCACACTGGTTCTCGTGGCTCCGCCCTCTGCAATGGCTGCCGTCGCCTTCGCTCTGTTGCGAGCACATTTTTGCAGCTGTTGGCAAAACAAGCGTATCTAATGGCATGAATCTTTACGTTTCTGATAAAGCATACTCAAATCTTGGACCAAAGCTAACACATGTCTTTGAAGTGACAGAGTTGCCATTAGAAAAAGCTGCCAACGCCGAGCGCAGCACGACATCTCAAGCGAAGAGAAGGAAAGATTTTCATACCTGCAGTAATTCAGGGGCTCGCACGTTATAATACAAACTACTGGCATAACCTTGCTCTTAAACGAATACGCAAACGACGACACCCTTATGCGAGTATGAACCACCAACTAGCCCCAAGCTTTGTTATAATATAATTGGCGTAAATAATGCTTAGAAGCATATTCTTCTTGCGTCGGTTGGGATGTGAAACCATTTGCGAGATCCGAATGCAAAAAAAAAAAAAAAAAAAAAAAAAATGCTTCGAATGTCGACGCTGTCATGGCGGGCTGCAGAATTTCTTCAATTTGCTGCCGCCGAAGTGTGCAGAATAACGTTGAGAATAATGCATACAGCTCTTTTGTTTGTTTTTTCTGACATGGTATTTATTATACAGAAAGGGTTATGTACACAGACTATTTACAATTCATTCAGCCATTGCTGAGATGCACAACAGAAGACACAACTTTTTAAAAGGCAGGCAAAAATAAGCACCGTGTCACCAGCGGAAACCAATCAGATTGAAAGTCATTTCCATCATAAGTGTCCTTCAGTTGCAGCATCATTCTGCTAAAATGGAGTCTAGGTGGAACAACAGGTTCAGCGTTGCTATGCGACATGCGTGTCTTCCACAAGCTATGAAGTCCAATAAGGAAAAACATGTCATATGGTTCGTAATCAGATTGTGTAACAGCAAGATACCGCACATTGTACGAATGTAGAACAAAGTCTTCCTTTAGAGCACATCCCAAAAAAGAATTGCGTCTTTTCAATTAATGAAACAGTGCTCACTTGTTTCGGGCACATCACACAGACGGCAGTTTACAGAAGATACAAAAATATTTTTTCTATGGAGCCATGTGTTAACAGGTAGAACTTCGGTGTGTAATTTAAAGAAAAATGTTTTCGTGCAAGGAGAAATCTGCATTTTGCGCACCCTTTTTAACACATCATGACCATTAAAGCCAAAGTATAAAGAACGATACAGTGGTGGCGGAAAAAGCATTGCTACCAAATCCTTGTATAGTATATTGAGCGAAACAGAATATAAGTACTCATTCGAGAATCGTACTGTCAAAAAACTCACCGAAGCGTAAACTTCCTGCATAAATCCTAGTAACTGCGGGCTATCAGTAAAATCTGAAGAAACCACTAAGTCGGGAAGCAGATTCATGAAATTAACTTGTAGGAATGCTCTAATAATCGGATCTGAACAATCATGAAAAAAGAAGAAACGGGCAACTAACTGCCTTACATACAGATGCACTAAGCCGAGCCCCCCTGCACAAACAGGTTATCACGCTGAATCGGTTCAAAATTGGATGACCAAATAAACATCGCAAATATTCGGTGAAAACACTGGATGTAATGCCTAGCACAGTGGAGGACCTGAAGCACGTAATAAAGTTTTGTCGCCAAAAACATGTTGCAGGCCTGAGCCCGACCGAATATTGAAAGTCGATAGGGGACAAATGTATTAGCATAACGCTGGACTACTGGAACGGGCTCTTTCCAGTAATTTGAACTTGACTTAAATACATGCAGTGGAACGCCTATATATTTAGGGGGCACACATGACCATTCAATTCCTGCATATAGGGGTGGTGTTGAGCCCCACGAACCAAACCAAAGGCCGGAACTCTTGGAGTGATTCATCTGAGCACCAGAAACAACGCCAAATTCTGCTATGCTGGATATAACTTTTTCTATGCTTGGTTTGTCAGTGCAGAAAAACGCAAGATCATCCGCATATGCAAGTACTTTAAACTCATTTCCAAGGAGAGGGAAGCCATGGATACTACTGTTATGTAAAACACTCTGACAAAGTGGTTCCAAGTAAAGAGCAAAAAATGCATACAGCTCGCGTGACGTGCTTTGTAAGGTTAACCACGGCCGGTCTCGAGGGAGAGCGCGCTTCTCTTCTCTTACGGCCTCTCCAATGGGGTCTGTTTCCACCGCCCGCCGCGCCTCGGTGGGGTCGCCACCGCCCCACTGCTACCGCCGTTCACGCGCAAGGGAAACGCGCGCTCGCTCTTCGCTCCGCCCGCATCAGTTGCAACCGGCAGGTTCTGACATTTCACCCCTTATGGCTTACACAAATAAGCCGTAATCAGCGTCTTTGATTTATCGTGTATGAGCACTAAAATAGTTAATAATCCGCGTGCGTCCGCCTTCGTCAGTGCGGTCGCGCACGGTCGAATGAAGTTTCGGGTACACTTACGTCAACACTTTTTGCCCCTAAATTTTTTCACAAAACTATATGTACAGCCGCCCTGATTTTTAACAATATAGCGCGAGCGTCGACTAAACTGCTGCTCAGCGCCTTATAACGGCGATAAGCGTGCAACACGGCGAGAGTTCGCGCACGCGCAAGAAAAGAGAGAGTCTTCTGCTACGCTGTTCGGAACACAAAGACACAGGCCCTGCCACAATATCTGTTCGCGACGTTCCACATTCTTGCGCATGCACGAACTCTCGCCGTGTTGCACGCTTATCGCCGTTATAAGGCGCTGAGCAGCAGTTTGGTCGATACTCGCGCTATATTGTTAAAAATCAGGGCGGCTGTACATTTTATGCAGTGTGCCTTTGAAAGCTGTAAGCAGGTATAGTGCAACCTGACGCTAGTGCATGGTAAACTGTTCGGTGGATATTCTGTCAACCGCTGCCGTTTTTGTTTAGAGCAAAAGAGGCACTGACGAAAATTCATAGCACGTCTCAGATTCAGAGTAAGGAACAAAAATTTACTCATATAGTAAAAATTTCACTTGTCTAGTGGACTGGGCTGTTCTAGCTTCGTTCAGAACAAATCAGTCGGTTGGAAGACAGCAGATGTATACGTAGTCTCGCGACTGACGCATACGTAGACAGTCGTAGTCATTTTAGTACAGTGATAAAAAACATTTAATCAAGGATATGGGCATAAACAGATGTGCATAGTTGAAAAGAGCGGCAAGCAACCTTATAGCATGGCTATTGTCAATGCCTTCCGGGCAACTCAGCAAAAGTGAGTTCTCAAGTGCTGACTGGATTAAGACTTGAAGGACTTCGAGGACATCTGTGTGGTAGGTGCACGACGCCTTTTTCAGAAAAAGATACATCCTTGTTCAAGAGGGCTACAAAGTTTGCTTTTGGATAATGCAGTCCACTATAATCTTGTCCTCGTAGAATAGTGTGCATGGGGCCGCTTCTTTCGCTGGTTTCAAGAAGGATAGCACAAGCGTCACACCCGAAGTCACTGATTAACTTAACAATGTATCCATTGACCAGAATACCAGAATACGTGGGAGTGGGTAATGGGATGACAGGAGATACCATCACTTCTTTCAGTTCCTCAGTTACTGATTGCGGCAGAGCAGAAATATATTTTTTTTTTTTGCATTGACGTAAGGTGCCTTGATTTTGCTCTCAGATGAAACGTCTGTCTTGACAATGTAGTCAAGTGCCGCTAGCTGTTACGGCCCTCGCATCTTGCATGTCGTCTACTTCCGCACATTACCTTTACTTTCCCGAAGAGAGCCTCAATGGGGTCGCTATATGGCTTGAAATGTGTCTTCAGTGAGAGTGTCCTTCTTTAAAGCTTTAGAAGTTTCTTGCATACTTTCGATATAGCAGGTGAATTCATTTGTAAGCCACTGCGTTGAGTATCACCTGCGTCATTTATTGGCCTCTTTTTACCACTTCGAGCACAAGTGGTGTCATGAATATCAAAATATTTTTTATTGTTTTCATAACAAGCTTAATATCATGAAAAAATTTCATTAAAACAACGTTTATTTGCAAAATTAAAATAATGCTTATAATACAATACATTTGCTAATATATAAATTATAATAACATTTAAAACTCAACCCTACAACGTTTACTTTGACTGCTATACTAACACTTTATATCGTACAAGCATTTTGAAATTTACATTACATTTTTATGAAATTATTTTCATAGTTGGTGCTACATGGATGGTTTCGCTTGTAGAGCAGAAAGACGGTTTTGCTGTTGCAGACGAGTTGCTGTCATGTTAGCCTTGAAGAAGCTTCGATGTGATCACTGCTCATTCAGCTTTTTTATTCCTATTCTTATACAGGCTTGAGAAAAAATCGTATTAAAATGGACAAAAGTGGCTACCATGCCGCAATGTATGTCATACGCTTGTCGAACGTTTGCTGAGCGACAGTGTTTTTTATATAAAGACTCCGTTCACGTGTGTAGTACGCTGACGACATGCGGCTGCAACATCTACCTTCTGTGTTATTTCATTTCGGGGATGCACTCACCACGGAATCCGCGAGCGACAGCGCGAAGCCAGGCAAAAGCCACCCGCCGCCGCTGAAGCAGACGCGGAGCGAACAGTTAAACGAACAGTGAGCAGGTCGCGCCCCTTGCGGCGGTGGAGAGCGCAACTCAAGGAGAAACGTTCCCATATTGTTCCCGCGGCGACTGAGAAGGCCGTAAGAAAGAGCGCGCGCTCTCCCTCGAGACCGGCCGTGGGTTAAAATAATAGAAAAGCTTACGGCAGTTAAGTTATTCCTTCTTATGCTGTAGCAGCTTCTTTTGCGACCGGTGGTCACTGCTCGTGCATACAGCGTCGTTGCAACGGTTGCCCATCTGCGATAGACCCGATGTCGGTGCTTGCCGATGGCGTACGCTTTTGGTCAATTTCGATGCAGCCTGCCGCGCAAGATTTTCCTCCGCGATGATCTCGCAAGTTGACTCCTTGTAGGTCGGCAAGCAGGCGCAGCTTTCATGTCAGCTGCTAGGACCAACGTGCAAGCGACGAGGAAGGGAGAATATGCGCCGGTCGTGACAGGGAGCAGAAGCGGAAACATGAGATACGGGCTTCCGGCCAAATCACCCGATATCGGCAGAGCAAATATCGTTGCTCCACGGAGCGATCCGGGATCTACATCTGTCATTGGAACAGACAACTTTCGCTCCCATTCTGCCGTTGGAATACAACTGCCCCAGACGGAGCAGAAAAACTTGATGCTGATCTGCCATTGGAATTCAACATTAAACTGAACGCCGCAAAATATTGTTACAAGGCTGCTTTGCCAGAATTAATACTCCCCGTAAATTCTGGAACTGATTTCTACCCTCTGAGTGAAATTGGAATACATTGGTAATAAGCAGTTTCGCTGACGATTGATCCACTCGCTTTTCCTTACACTCGGCGTCTGCTGCGTGTATTAGCTTCGATGCGAGGATAGACCGGTTTTTCGGAAACGTGAGAATTTGAGGCCCATGAAGCGACGGAGCGCACAGCGAATTTCTACTCTAATGAGGAGTCGGAAATTTTATACGCCAGAGCTAAAAGTGAATCCGCGGCCGCTTCCGGCAAAAGTGCACGTTGAAGAACCCTATAGGTGATCGAAATTCCGGAGCCATCCACTGAGGCTGACTCGCTCCGGGACGTTTAACCCCGTAAACTAAACGAAACCAAACTTTCCGTTAAAAGTAGCGCATGCGCAGTCGCGTCCTGTTGTGTACTCTGTTGGCTGTGATTGAACACCTTATGCTACGCCTCTTTTGCTGCACAGTGATATCCGATCGGTGTATCTCTTCTCCAATAGTCGTTCGTCTCGTTAATGTGGAACGCTGCCCAGATTTTTCCGGCCCTCTTCGTTCATGCCATATATGCCAGGTCTTTCGTGCGCCTAAACGTGCACGTGCACGTGCACCTGTCGCAGTCATTGGCCCAACTGTGCCCACGTGTCTTCGTAAAAATACTTGCCCATCGTGGAGCCTCTTCTTTAACTCTACACCTTTATGATGCATGTATAGGGACTCGGACATGATATTCCACTGGTACAGATAGAAGCAATATGAAAGGAAGCGCGTGGCCTCGGCGCTTTCAAATGCGCTGTCACTGAGTGACAAGTGATGAGAATCAGGGGTGAGGATGCATCCAAAGTAATCTTGGTCGTCTGCTCTTTCCGAGCGTATACCTTTTGTGCCACCCCTTCTCGTCTTGTGTTGATGGCATCAGCGCTTCCGTGTTCCCTTTCATTTAGTTGTATAGATCAATGAGTGCGTAGTTCGGAAGCGTTCTCTCTGGGCTCCATTGTACCGCCTCGATCTAACACAAGCCCCCATTGTTTCTCGCGAGGAGGCGCGTGAAGTGATCAGTCTGCGCGTAGCGTGGCTTCGCCAGGTTCGACAGTGTGACGTGCGCGCGAAGTAATCCGATGAAACCGAGCTCTGTCGCATATCCGTGGGCGCGAAAGTTGCGGAATGCGCCGCGTTTTGCACAGCGATGTAAGGCCTCCACTGAGTAGAGGCGCCACAGCATTGCGGAGTTTCCTGCGCAAGGATCGAGCCATGTGTTATTGGCACGCGTCCCTCGATCTGTTGTACGTGTCGGGGCGAGGCTTAAGAAGCCAGGGGTCGAGTCCGGTTCAGCTAGCAGGGGAAAAGGAAGAACGCGAATAAGCCAAAATAGTTTTATTAATGGCTGTTTTCACTAGTACTGCAACAACTCCGGGGACTTTAGAGGACCCGCTGTAGTGAAGGACTGTATTTTTGGTTGCGACCAGATGCAGTTCCTGACCTCATGCGGAAATCGCAACAAAAATTGTGGCTGCTTCGAAGGTTTGGAATAGTGTCTGTGGTTGTCACGTTTGATTTTTTTTTTTTTTTCAGGACTGAATTTCAGGTCAAATTCGGGCACACTAGTCGGGTTATTCACCGAAACAAATGTTTAGTTTTTTAGTGCGTAGCACTACGAGCCGCAATCACGGATTTCGCCGATGTCTGTCCGAAGCCGTTCACTCTCTCTCTCTCTCTCTTCGTGAACTTGAAGTGGAGAAAAAGAAAGTTGCGCGCAGCTCGGCACTGAGGAGGCGGAGCAAATCCGCTCTCACTCTCTCTCCGTCTCGCTGTGAACTTGAAAGGAAAGAGAAGGTGGCGACGCCCGCATTACGCGACTTAACAGTGAAGGGGCGGGGCCGGTCGCACAGATCCAACCAATGAGATAGTGGGACGTGTTACTCCGGACTGAGCAGTCGTGTGTCGCTCGCGCGTCCTCAACTTTACTCAACTTCGGCATCTCTCCCCTCGCATCATTCACTCCTGAGCCTTCACGGACAGCAGACCAGCACGCGCGGGGCTCCCTCGGCTCCGAGCCGCTCGCCGCGTAGTGAAGCAGCTTGTGCTTACGTCCTCGCGTTTACTGGCGCTCGCCTTCAAGCGCATTTCCCTGCTCTTGGATTACCTTTCTTCGCCCTGGAGACCTTCTTTCATGCTCGGAATGTGTTGAGGCAGAAACGCCGGAGCATCTGTTTTTCGCATTTCCTACATTCTCCTTAAATCTTTCTCTCCCCCCTTAGATCCTACTTTAGACCTTTCAGGCTCAGAGCTGTGCATTCCAAAGAGGGATGCAATACATTGTGCCTATTCTCGCTAATTTGTAATAAGAACCACTGAACATGGTGCAAGGAAAGCTGAGGAAACGTGCCGAGCGTGCTCATGCAAAACGAAGCATAACAAAGGGTAAAATGCATGAAAAATATAGTAGGGATAAGAAGGTCTACACATCTACTTCGCATTTGATCGACAATGCAAATCGGCTGTATTTTTTTTTATAATTGACTGTCACGTCTCATCTTTCTGCAATACATATTGCTCTATGTGTTGCTGTACGGCGCAATCAGCTGTGCTTGAGTTCAAGCGAAGATGATAATGATGATGCCCTGAGACAAAATGGCACATACCCATGGCGGGGGATTGGCCAGGGTACATTGTAGGTTGTAAATAATTGTGTTCAAGGACTGGAGTATTCAGGTAAATATGAATTTTTAACTAGAATTTGGAAAAAATAAAATGAAAAAGAAGAGGTGATGAAATCGTACTTAGCATAGGAATCTACCTGTTGAAATTATGTAATCATGAATGAAATCGCAAACTGGTTTTAAGGGCTCCGAAGGAGCGAAGATCGTCGTCTGCATGGGCTCGTGCAATCCGGATTCCTCATAGCGTTTCATCATTTGACCATTTCTGAGGGTACTGCGAAAATTAAAGAAAAAGGGGGGGGGGGGGGGGGGGGCACGTCTGTGGGCGGTCGAGAGACTCACCCTCATGAAGATCGGTGAAATGCAGCGCGCCACACGAACGAGGTGCGCCGAATGAGTTCTGCGGATCATCCCTTGTTTTATGTGAAGTTCAAACAAGAAGGGTTGCTATAGTTACTTGACAACGAAGCATGCATCTGCGCTGAAAGGAAGGCTGAAAAACGCCGCTAACTTCTAGAATGCGGAGATCGTCGAGAAGACTTCGACGGGCTGATTACGGAGATGCTTAGACCGATTCCTGCAAACATCGTCTCAGCACGTGCAGCAAGTGCCGCTGTTTGATAAGGAAGCGCAGCTCCTTTAGGTGGATGAAGGGTGCCCCAGATTATCTTTCTTGGTGCATAAAAGCACGGGGGATTCGAGTGGGAACGACATCGACCGCATCGTGGTGGGCTTTATTAAGCGATAGCTTATACAGCTCGTTCGGTCGAAAAGCCGTCGGCGTCTTAATAGTTGTAGCTGTCGGCACCATGCAAGTGTCGAAAATAATAGGGGGTAATTCCTGGTTCTAGTAATTGATGGTTTCTTGGTGTGGCGTTGGCTATGACTGGGGTTTAAAGGGGTCAAAATGCTTATAATGAAAAGCCAATATGATTGCTGGGGCTAGTTTAGAAAATTTAGTCTGTAATTGACAATTAGAACAATTGAAAAAATTAGAACGTAGGGATAATGAGGCTTGAAAGGCGCCAGAATGTTCAGGCTGAGAAGCTACTGTGTAATTGATTACTTGATTGATGTAATTGAAGGGGTAAAATTGTAAAAGGATCGAGTTCAAAGTTGTCAAACTGCTCAGAATGAAAAGCCAATGCTTGATTATGCTGATTGACAAATATTAGTCTAATTGGTTATAAATTGAAGCATGAAAAAAAAAAATGAACAATACGGTCAAGAGTGTCAAACAGTGCAGAATAGAAAGCTAATGTTTGCTGATCCTAAGTATCGGTGTATAAAAAAAATAGAAAAGCATAAACGAAAAGAGAAAACGATTAAAAAGTTGCAAAGTTGCAAGTGTGTTTGTGTGTGTGTATGTGTGTGTGCTCATGAGTTAAGTGTTCCCCTAATTTTTGATAATTACGTTATAAATGAATTATGAATAAGGCACGTAGGAGTTGTTTATAAATTATATCGACAGAGATCGAAGACGCGTCGCTCACTGAAAATTGCGCTTTATGTAAAAAAAAAAAAAAAAAAGGCAAGTGCTGCCATCACCCGCCGATTTTGCAAGTAAAATGCGTGCGTCGACACACATTCTTGGACGCTGATCACGGAGGCTACGCTGAACCGCCGTTGATAAGCCGTTATTTTGATGAAAACGTCGTGAGTTTGAACAGACTGGCGGGAGAGAGAAAAAAAACTTTATTTTTCAGCGATTAAGATGTTTTTACAGTTTCTAAATAAGCACTGACGATAAATTCATCATTTTCGGCGGGGCTGAACGAGTACTAGACAGATATGGCTGCAGTCTTCATCAGACCTTGTGGAAGGGGCGCTTTATTCGGTTATCCATTGCCGAAACTGTGCTAACACTCGCGTCGATCAGCGCCAGTTGCGTGAATGTGTGGTTGTGTAGTTGTCGGTATACGTAGTCGGAAGCCTGACTTCGCTGGCTGCGATAAAGGAAAAAAAAAAAAAGAAAGAAAAAGCCCGGGATTCCTACCCAGACTTTCGACCTTTCGGCCGAAGGCCTGCGGACACGTTCGGTCTGCGGGCTTTTCTCGGCTGTTCTCTTCGTTTGTGCCGTAGGTTGCGGGGGTGGTAAGACGGGGAATGAAGTGTGCTCACCCTTTCGTTTCACGCTTGTCGCGTGCGCGTCGGACGTTTTCCTCTCGCGCTCTTGCGAGCAAGCAGCCCGAGGCTTCAGCGCCGCGCTGATGACGCACGCGCGTTTGCGAGCGGGGGTCCGTGAAGGAAATAGAGTAATGGCAATCGCTGGCGGCGAGCGAACGCAACTGGCGGCTTCGTCTGCGCACGCCAGCTCGTGCAGAAAGGAACGTGAGGCGGCCGCCGCCTGCACGCCATTTCGCGCGTTCCCTTGCTTGTTCTGTTTTCTTTTGCCCCGTGCGTGCGAGCGCGCGCGTGCTCGTCGCGCAAGCGGCACCAGCGAGTCAGAAATAGCGAAGAGACAAAGAACGCCAGCAGAGACGGCGCTGGGAAACGAAATAGAACTGGACGCCTTCCATTTTTTTCTTTGTTTCTTCCCTGGTTCCCCCTCCTTTTCTCTTGCTTTCGCTGATCCCGGCACCCTCTGCGAAGAGTCTTGCGCTGTTTGCGGAGCCGACGTCTTTCCAGCTCTGGCGCGTGATTGCTCGGAAAATGAGTTGCGGAGCAGTCGCCGATGCGTCCGGGTTAGCTAAGCGTTTTTTGTCCCCGTTGCCCCGTTATTTTTTTCTTCTTCCTTCTGTTTTCATTCGATCTTCTCTTGATGTGTCTGCCCCATCATCGGTGCGCGTCCGAAGCATCGGCCTTCCGATGCTGAATGCTTATTCGAAGCCATTCCTTGAAGACGTCCGTGCTGCTCCGTTTCCGTGGCGCTTCGTCCGCTGTCCCTGTGCTTTTCATTTTTTTTTTTTCGTTTGGGGATATCCGCAAACGATGTAACCTGCGCAAGGGGTGGCGTCGGGCGAAGGGAGTCGGTGCAGCTTGACAGAGAAGGACCGAAGAAGAAGCGAAGAGAGGCTCCGAAGATTATGAAAAGAAAAGACGGAAGGGGGAGGCGAGCGCGCGGACGATGTGGAGCTGTTCCTCGCGCGCGCTCCCTTCGCGACGTTGATGATCGCCCTTCGTGGACGCCTCCAAGGGCAGTCAGGAGAAGGGCGCCGATCGGAACTGCGAGGGAAGGGCGGGGAGGGAGTGTGAGGCCCGGCGTCCAGCACTGTCATGATGATGATGGCGACGGCGACGCCCCGCTTAAGATATAATGATAAAAAAAAAGGTGAAAATGAAGAAGACTTCGGGGGTGCTAGTGGCGAGGGACGAGCCCTGACTCCTTGTGCTGCTTCGGGGGAAGCCAGTTTAGAATTGTTCTACTCTGCCTACTTTCTCTCGCTTGAGCCCAGCGCCGCGTTCGGTCCGCGCACGCTTTTTTTTTTTCTTTTCTTTTGCCTCCTCTCTTTAGCGAGAACCTCGCTTCTCCTCGAGCACGTACGTTCGTCGGTCTCCGCTGGCCGGTCTCACCTTTTTTTTTTTTTTCTTCTTTTTCCCCTCTTCTTTCGATCCTGGCTTGTTTTCGCCCAACTTTTTCTTCTTCTTCTCTTCCACTCTTGTCACCTCCGACTGGGAGCTTTGTTTTTGTTTTTGGCCGCTGGACGGTCGCCTTCTTCTTTCTTTTATTTTCCGATACGTAGCCGCGGTGGCTCATGCTTGCTTGGTCTTTTCTGGACTTTTTTTTCGGCATTGGTTCCCCCCCCCCCCCCCCCCTCACGATCTTCTTTTGCACGTCCCTCTAGCACGCGGGTTTTTATTAGCTTCGCTTCTCCGGCGGCCTTCCCTACTCTTCTTTTTTCTCTTCTTGGAGCTGAGCTCGCGTTGGGTCCTCCCAGCTCTTACTCTTCTTATTCCCCCCCCCCCCCCCCCCCCCCGTGCCTTCGGCTCTTTTTCGGTCTTCACGCGCCAGTGTACGTGCGTGTGCGTGCTCTGTTATTGCGTGCGTGCTTCTTTTCGGATTTCGTTCGAAGCCGCGTTGCGCGCGGCGTTCGCTCGCCGGTGGATTCCCTCGCTTTTCGTCTTTTTATTTTCATCTCACGCTTCTGCTGCTGCCGCCGCTGCAGCTCGCGCAGCTCGCTCGCGCGCGAGCGTTCTCTCGTTTCCCCCTTCCCCCCTCTCTCTCTGGCTGTCGTCCGCGTCTCTTCTGCCTCACTTCTCTCTTTCTTTTTTTTTTTTCTTTCTCTTCAGTGGGCCCTCTGTTTTTAGTCGCCATACTCGTTTCTCCACGTAGCTTGCCTTTTCTATTTATTTTTTTTTCTCTGCTTCCCTTGTCGCTTGGAAAAAGCGAGCTAGCGGCGAGTGCCCGCTAACGCTTCTATAGCTCGCGCCGCGCGCTCAGCAGCGTGCTGCAGCAGCAGCCAGCTACTTTTTTTTTTTTTTCTGCTCTTTCTCTCTCGAGTTCTTTTTCTTTCTTTTCGCTTTCTCCCCTGTGCCAGTCCGCGAGCGAGCGGGCGTGCGTGTGTTCTGCGCTTGCTGTGTGCTGTGCGCGCGCGTCGCTGGCTCGTTCGTTCGTTCCTTGCACGCAGTGCGTGGTAGTTAGGACGTGGCAAGCGCGCACAAGCGTTCCTCCCGTGTTCCTTGGCTCCTGCTGCGGCGCTCGCAGCAGCCGCACATCGCCACCGCTGCGAGAGCTGGTCGCGGGAGTCGACCGCCGGTGTCTGCCGTCAATGCCGGCTCTGTCGTCGCTCCTCACTGGAGCCGTGGTGGCAATGCCGCGAGACGTGCCTTGACGCTTGCCAGTGCCGCCGACTGTGTGCGAACCTTCTTATTCGCGAAAATATTCGGGCGATTTCGCCGCTCCGCTTCTACGATATCTTCTACCCCTGTGTGTGTGTCGGTGCGTGTGTGAAACCACGGTGCTCACCTGGGATCGTCACGAAAACGAAACTCTTGTCGCCTTCTAGTAACGATCGAGTCACCTGTCGGAGTGGGAGTATCGAGGTGAGCATACCGATTTGCCCCTTTCTTGTGAGTGGTGTCTGAGAGCATCTTGCTCAACAGCAGCCAAAAGAAAAGCGAGAGCAGCGGCCACGCGCGAAAAGCTTCGTGAAGTAAACTTTCTCCGCGGGGCGCTCAAGTTGCGCTCTCCGACGCCGGCGCACGACGGTAGCGACCCGACCCGTCTGAATGGGAAACTAGGCGTGGGAATACGAAAGCAGGGGGGGTCCGCCGAATGTGGACCGAGATTGAAGACGGCACCGCCGCTCCTTGCCTGATAGAAAAAGAAAGAAATTGAGCGCTATAAAGGGGAAATAAGGGTTGCGTTTTTTTGTGCTTTCGTTATTTGTTTCGTCGTTTTCAAGGCGAGCGGGAAAAGTAAACGCATGAACGGGAAATAGTGAGCCGCTTTGAATGTAGCGACACGTAAGCGTATTTTATCGCACCCCAGCCGCGAGTGTTGTCGGAGAGGAGAAGGGGGTGTTCTTTTCTCTCTTTCTTTATTGACTCTGACCGTCGTTATCAGCTCCCTCACTTTCTGCGAGGCATTTCTGGCGGCTTATGAATTTGTTGACGGCGCTATAAATCGCTTTCGGTGGGAGTTCTCCCCGCGCATGGAAATTGGAGTGGGCGTGGCGGTCGGCGCGATGTTTGCGGTAATGAATATGTAGCCGCGCGCCTCTCGCGCTTTCGTCGGTTACATAAAGCTCGAACTGTCGCTTCGTATTTTGTGCATTTCGCGGACCTAGCTCGGCGTCAGGGGAGAATTAAATAGCGATATGGGAAATGTTTGATTTGCAGGTTCCGTAGTATATGTGTTATTCCTGTTGTTTTAGTCCCACTTGCATTGCGTACTCTAAATGTGCCATCTGTCGTGTAGAGAGAGCCGAAAGAGGTGCTGCTTTTTTTTTTTTTTTCTGCATTGCGGCTTTGTCTGAAGAAGTGCTTTGAAGGTCGCTCTTTCGCAGCATGTTCCGCGAGAAAGGTTTGCGCATTTTATCGTAGCTTGCTGATAGATGCCCTTTGTGGGTTTTAGCGATTGTTTGCGTTTTTAGAAGAAGCAAACCTTGAAAACGAAGTCTGAAATTTGAAGACGTTTTTAGACCGTAACATAAACGAGTGGTGCGTACTGGTCTAAATAGACCATAAAAGCTCGGGTTGCCGGCACAAATTTATCCGCTTCAGTAACCATTGTCCAAGGAATAGGCACGCATTAAAACGCGAAGAGCCCGCACGCGGGGAGTGTGATCGAGTAAGACTCATTCATTTCGGTCAGCATTCTAATGGGACCACGCACTGAAACTATGAGGCGACTCTACGAAGATGTGCTTGCTCTACATCCGCAAACATGGTAGGGTAGATGAAGTTACTTCGTGACTTGCTAGAAACGCAGTGAATGAGCTGAAAAAAAGAGGGCCACCAAGAAGTTCGCTCTGAGCCAGATGAGTACCACAATAAATAAAAAGTGAGACGTGGCGTGCAGAACGTCGCGAACGAAGTGCAATGCGCTGACCTTTCACGCAGTAAAAGCAGCCTCTTTCTCTCCTGAAACGAAAGTGTAAAACCTTATGCACTCCCAAGTACGGTAATGTAGCTTGCTGCATTAAACGCGCATTTTAAAAGTTTTTTTCGTAACGTACCGCACGAAGGCGCTTTGCACACACCACCCTTGCTAAGTGACGGCTTCAAGAATGCCCCTGGCACGAGATGCAGGGTGTTTGCCGTCAGCTGCGAGGCTCAGGTGATGATGGAGCTAATTCTTTGTACTCGGCTGCTGCTGCTGCTGCTTGCAGCTGGCCTCTCCGGCATTTTTTTTTACTTCACCGCTTACTAAGAACTCACCGTGAGCGAAGATGCCGCAGTTCTTTGGCCGATGACATTTATCGTTCTGCCCGCCAGCTTCATTAGCCGGTGCAATTGAAAACCCTGGTTCACTCCAACTCTGGTCATTAATGGTCAACGCTCGGTGACTTTTTGCGCGGTGGTTTGTATTCTTGTGATTGGTCTTTGACGTCATTCATTGAGGTCTTCAGCAGTTTTCATTTCTGAAGGTTGATAGCAAGAGTAAGGATAGAGTTTTGGAGATCACTTTGTACGACACGTGACGCACTTGAGCGTTAAATGCGCTGCAAACGCGTCAGAAGCATCGCCCGCTGTTCCGGCCGAAGCTTCGGCACAAAGGCCGGTCGTTCAGGGACTTTCTGTTGTCACGATGTCCCACTCAAAGCGGTTGCATATGCGGAAATAAACTATAACTGATCGTTCGATGGTTGCGCATTAGTGTTGGAATCGTTGACCGGAAAGACTGGTGTTTACGTTGTAGACGCTTCGGCGGAGGTGCCGGGATTGTTTTGTTAGGTGCAGCATCAACGCAGCTGTTATTGCTGCCGCTGTGGGCCACGGTTGCGGGGTCCAAGGTCGCGGGATCGAATCTCGGCTGCACTTCTGTGCAAGCGAAATGTGAAAGAGGCCATGTACACTGTGCGATGTTTTAGAGCGCAGCTCTTTGGCGCCCGTTCCTGGGTTTCGCGTCGTCGTCGCCATTGTCCCTCGTAACCAGTTGTCTGTAATTGTACATATATGTCTTGCTCGAATTAGTTGCCTAAATCTATAGAAAAGCTGAAACAGCTGACGAGCTGCGCTCAAATTTCGCATTAGAAAGTACCGTAATCGTCGTCATTTTTTTTTATAGCGAATAACCGATTTTGAACCTGCATCATCCTCCATATACACGGAGTCTCTCGTACGCCACTTTCCATGCAACTTTTAGAAATAAAGAAATTGTTCTCACTACAGTCGGACAAAAGAAAAAAAGAACAGTTTATAGCATTGGACTGTTTTACTGCGCTGACTAGTAGCAACATCAGACGGAGTCGGGTTTTAATGCGTAAGCATTGTCTGGCTGTGGGTTTTGCGTAGGCACGACCTTCTCGGAGCTTTAAAAGAGGAACTAGCTGGTATAAAAAATGGTACCATCGGATATATAGCGTCAAGGAAAGGTGTGCAAGTGACAAAGGGGTTGATGTGGGTTAATTAGTTAAAAACTTAGAGGCAAATAAGTCAATCAGACGTCGAAATAGCCGGGAGGGGTAATGTCAAGGTCCAAAGGGGGTTACACGTGGTACTTTACTTCCGGTGGCGAGAAGTTAGAAATGTTTAAACTGAATGAGCAGGAAAGGGCTTGGTGGTGAATGGTTAGAAAGCGTGTAAAGGGAGGTAATCAACCAATTGCAGTCTGAAAAATTCCGAGAGCACTGAAGAACCTGCAGTGCAGAAATGCGAAAGCCTGAGCATTGCTGCTGCACAGCCTCGCCGGGTTGGTACAGTGGTAAGACGCCCGACTACTGTCCGGAGTTCACGGGTTCGAACCCGACCTCGGCGGCTGCGTTTCGATGGAGGCGAAACGAAGTGGCGTCCGTGTGCTGTGCGATGTCAGCGCACGTTAAAGACCCCCAATAATGGCAGCGTTTGGGCGAGTTGGTTAGACATGTTAAACCTGGAAAGCGCATAAAAAACACACGACAAGTTTAAAAAAAGATCCCCAGGTGGTCGAAATTACTCCGTAGCCCTCCACTACGGCTCCCCTTTCTCTCTTTCCACTTTCACTCCCACCTTCATCCCTTCCCTTACGGTGCGGTTCAGGTGTCCACAGAGCAAGTGTGACAGATACTGCGCCTTTCCCTTCCTGTGAACAAATTATTATTATTATTGCTGCTGCACACGGTACTGTACATCGCGTGCCCCTTGTCGAACAGGCCGCGGCGGCTGCTTTTCGATGGCAGTGAAATGCAAGGCGCCCGTGTGCTGTGCGATGTCAGTGCACGTTAAAGAACCCCTGGTGGTCGAAATTTCCGGAGTCCTCCACTGCGGCGTCTTTGGAACGTTAAACCCCACAAACCAAATCAAAAACAAGTGTGACAGATACTGCGCCTTTTCGTTCCTGTGAACCAATTATTATTATTAACCAACCTTGTCGAACGCAACCGGCGTTCCGTTGAATGCATCAAAGTTCACAGGCGTTCTATAATTGGTTTGCAGGAAAGGAAAGACGCCGTATCTGTCACTCGCGGAATCCCGCTGAGACATCTGGCAGACAGGAAAGCAAGCTCAGGCATTTCTCCAGTGCATATTTTGCTGTGATTTCGAATATGAAATAGGCAGCACAAATTATTGAGGGCATAACAGTGATCTCTGTGTGCTGGCCACTACCAGCTTTGGTTGTATTCGACTGTTTGCATCGTTCACAATGCATTGCAGGGTGGTCTGACGCCTGCAAGTTAGCGCTTCGTTTTCCGTACGTTTGAAAAGGTCTCAAAGAAGACACTCTTAGCTTCAAATTGCATACACGTCTTTTAGCAACTGGGCCCAATCTTCTAGAGCACTATACTAATGCTTTCGCTCCACACGCATATCATTTTTGCGCATAATTGTCGTTGAAATACTCCTTCCTCGCATTAACAACCTAAACATTTTAGAACTGTCACTTATGCTGTCGCCTAAATATTGGAGAGAAGTCTTGAAAATGGTGTTTACATCTCACAAAGCCTTGCTGTCACAGGTCAGTGACAACAGCAGCAAAAAAAAAAAAAAAAAAAAAAAAAAGAAAGTGTCACAAAAAATATGTGCAGCAAATATATATCTTAACAATATATATTTTGACGCACAGGATCCGGGAGAATAGCATTGAGTGTAATTGACAAAACACTTACGAAAACGTTGCTATAAACTCACGCGCTTTGCAATTAAATATTTGCCTCTGCCACGTGATATCTTCTCTGGATTACGGGTCTGCGCATACCTGCCAACTCTCACAATTCGCTCAGAAGACTCCCAAATTCTGACTGCATTTCTCAATTGTGCGAATTGTTCTCCAGAAAAATTGTCCCTGCGCACGCGAATAGTTTTTTGCGACAATCCCGGCGAGACTCGCTTCGCAGTCGCCAGCATTGTCATCAGCGGAGCAGCGTCATCGGATAAACAGTCGATGGAAGCCAAATCGAGCCAATAGGGGCTTGTTTGCTCGTACAGCAGCGTTCCAGAAGGCTGTCTCTCCAAGAGGCTTCCAATGCCAAGACGTAGACCGCGAAGCCGCAAAATTTGGACTCTGCATGAAATTTAAAATTTGATGCGAACCCATTAGTGGGCGATATCATACACAACCTGAGCCACAATAGAAGGATAAGGTTTGGACGTTTCAGTTTTTGCTTCCGTTTAACTTCAGAGGGGGATATTGTCAACGGAGTAACTGCTGGCTTTTTCGGCATTCAACGTGACAATGCCTATCTGGGCGGTTTGGCAAACATGAACTCGTATTTACCAGTAACTAATGGATAATACTTGGAGCTGTGCCTGTGGAAACAAATACATTAAAAAACGACGCTAGCCGATTCCCAGCGGACAGAAACGCGAGTGGAAGTTATGCTAGAGGCCTCGCGTGGCTTACCTGTGTATGGAATCTGCGGCTCAGCCGAAGCGGTAATCAGAACGCCCGTGCACAGTTTTGTATCAGTGTCATGCATTTGATAAATCTGCATGGCTGCTGTGTAATGGTAGCAGACATCCAGGCGCCTTCGGTCGCTTGTAAGCAAGCGGAGCAGCATATACCTGATATTGGCCAACCGTATACAGCCCCTGATTTCCCTGCTTCGTTGTTTCAGCCCTGTACTTAACCAACTATATCTATAGCCTTGCGTGCCACGGTCAAAAGGCCAAATGCCGGGTGAATTTGCGGAAGAGAGAGGCAGGCGCTGCCGAAGCTCGGAGCAGAGTAGCTGGCAGGGAATTGCAGACTAAATGAATAGTGTAAATAACAGCTGCACCTGGCAACGCTTATCACAGGAGAACAAAAGCGATCTTACGTCGTCTTCGTATATAGGGCACGCACAACTCTCTTTTCGCAAAGCAAGAACAACTGCACGCGGGGAAACAGACCAGATGGGGGTGTGCCTCGACTGCGGACTTTACTCGGCATCCGAGTGTCGCCGCTAGGTTGGACCAATTGGCGACAGATCCCCTCCTCAACCACCAAGTGCGTACTGCAGAGGTTATTCCAGGGGGGAAAATCAGCTGTCAACTGCAACGATACAGTATAATGAGTCAGGAGTTAGCAGATGCAATGAAGCGATTAAAACCTAAAGCAGCCTAAACTACAGCGCATAACAAGTAAACGTAATCAGGTATTTCCTACGGTGTTCAAAAAGTGTTCTGATGGCAACGAGCGTACATCACCGGGCAGAGAATTCCAGCGCTCAATGGTATGAGAGAAGAAGATAAATTTGAAAGCTTCTCTGCGTGCGTAAATAGGCTACGCATTAAAGGAATGATAGTTTCTATTAGGTGAAGGTTTTGAAAACAGCAGGTATCCATTCAATAGAGCAAAACGAGATGACTGAACAATACCCGATTACTCAACAAGGAAAGCAAGGTAGGAATAGCAGATGATGGTGAAAAGTTCCTATCATAGAATATAAACCGCACTGATTTCATTTGAACCGACTCAAGCTTATTGATGTTGTTCTGTTTATGGGGGTTCCAAGTTATCGACCCATATTCTAAAAGTGGACGTATTTCTAAGGACCAATTTAGTTTCCTGGGGGGCAACAGAAAGAGGCCGTTTCTGGTGCCCTAGCCTCCGCAATGCATTGTCGTATATTGTGCTGATGTACTTTGACCACGACAAATTAGAAGGAAAATAACAACTATATCTTCGTATTCAGACACATGTTTTCAAACATGATTCGTCGTTGAAATTCACACGAGTGACCGTCGGTCCGCGCGTCACGTGTTTACACGTCACTGCACATTGATCCGATGCCGTCTAGTGGACCAGAAAAAGCACTGAACGAACCAAACTTGCTAATTACTTTTAAGCTATTGACAACACCACAAAGCAGGAAAATGAAGGAGACGAGCTTTTTTCCGCGCGCATCTTAGGCTTACCGACCAGCTTCTGTCCAGCTCCTCCCCTCCGCACCCCGAACAATCAACTAGCCAAAGGGCACGGGCATAAAAGCCCGTCTATTGTCCCACGATTGCAGTCGCAAGCTGCGGTGAGAGTCCACTTCTGGGAAGAATTGGCCGGTTGCCACACCTAGTGCGGCCCGCCGCTAAACTTCGCTGGAGAAATGCCGACATTTCTCGCTTGAACACGTGTGAACACGTAATGTACGCGCGGCCCGCGGACCGATGGTTCCTCGAGTGAATCGGCCTGTGCTTGCACAAAAATCGGCACACAAGCATATTCTAGAAAAAGAAAAAACGGTATTTTCTGCTAAATCATCGATGAATAAATAGGAATAGCAGTGGATACTTGTGGCACGCCGGATGATACATCAGCAGTTTAAGCTGACGTACTGCATGCGACTAGAAAGAAAACTTGATATCCAATTCACTAGTGAGGGCTTTTTAAGTATTGCATTCAGCTTACGAAGTTCGGGGGAAGAAGGTTTAGATAGATCGATGAATAAAGCGTCAACTTGAGCGCAGATATTAAGCAACGTCATCTGTGACTTCAAGGAGTTGGGAAATTGTGATAAACCCTCGCCGAAAGCCACGCTGATATATATACAAAATGTTGTTACCTTCAAGAAATTTTGTAATGTACTTGTGAATTATGTGTTCTAGTAATTTACAAGACTACGAAGTTAGGGCAGTAGTTGGATAATATCCGGTGGCTTCCAAAATTTTTGCAGGTTTCCAAGAATAGCGATTTCTGGAAGATGATAGTCAGATAGCGGCTAGTCCAAAGACAGTAACGGTGTAAAAACGTCATCCGGGCCAATGCTCATCTTCGCATTATAAGTTCAGTATGAGGTTAGGAACACCTTGGTCACTTATTGAGACGTCATCGATGGAACATTCTGCGTTGCTTGCAAAATTATTCGCTCCTTAGTTATCCCTTGAAAAGACAGACTGAAAATATGTGTTGAAACCTTTCATAATGAATCGAAGACAGGCTCATCATCAATATCGAAGGCATTTGCACTGGTATTATGGATGTCCAGAATTTTGTGGCATTACTTTTCATCAATTGCTGCAGTGTATTTCTATAGTAAGAGTCTTTTTCCCTGTTGTTCTTTAGTATCGTTGAAGAGGATATAATCAGCAAATGGTCGTCAATGTGGTTTGAAAACAAAGCGAGAGAGGTGCAACATGTCTCTTTGGTTGGTTGGTTGGTTTGTGGGGTTTAACATCCCATAGCAACTCAGGCTATGAGAGACGCCGTAGTGGAGGACTCCGGAAATTTCGACCACCTGGGGTTCTTTAACGTACACTGACATCGCACAGCACACGAACTCCTCTTCGTTTCGCCTCCATTGAAAAGCTGCCGCCGAGGCCGGGATTCGATCCCGCGCCCTTGGGAACAGTAGTCGAGCGTCGTAACCACTGCGCCACCCCGGCGGGGTCTCATTGATCCACGGCATATTGAGGTTTTGTTTTCTACTCTCAAAATGCTGAATACAGAACTTAACAATGTTTTCGAAAGAGATTACCAATGAATCCAAATCGCCGGAGTTTTTGAGACTTTGAAACGTTTCAAATGAGTCTCCCAATATATCTTGGATGCCCTCGTCTCTACTAAAATCCGGAAATGTTGAATAAGTGACACAGCTCAGGAACAGAAAACGGGAATAAAAACAAGGCAATGTAATGATCGGGCGTAAACTGTTTCGCGAATAGAGAAGATCGAGCTTTACAAAAACCAGTTCCAGTGTTGCAGCGCGCCTTGTACATTCATCGACTATCGGTTCATAAGCTCATTGCTTATTGTAATGTCCTAACATGCATGAAATCGGAGAAACTGAGAAGGAAAAAAAAAAAGAAAAGGAAACTTGTAAAGATTTGTTGTTTTTTTTTTCTTTTTTTTTTTTTGCGTACGAATCCCATATCACTCCGTTTTCCGAGAATTTTTATTTCATTTTATTTGAGACGTTCGTCTTTACGTATAGTGAAAAAGAGAGGGGTAAGTAGATGACAGAAGTGTAAACTGGTCTCTCTTTAAAATTCGCACAAGTTCCCGATGAACTATCTAGTGTCTACTTGTTGTAGTCACGTTCAAGCTCCCAGAAGAGGAAAATTCGCTTGCTAACGTTTTCCTGTTTACGAATTTTTCTTTCAAAATAAGCAGAGTTCCATAAAAATTGCTGTGGGATTAAAAAAAAAAGTTTTTTTTTTGTGCTTTCTCACAAAACAGGATCATATAACCTTCGTTTAGTGCATAGTAGTTACTTAATACTGCATTAATACTGCTATTGCTGTTTTATTGTTGCATTTTTATTGTTTTTTTTTGTGTGTGTGTGTGTGTGTGTGTGTGTGTGTGTGTGTGTGTGTGTGTGTGTGTGTGTGTGTGTGTGTGTGTGTGTGTGTGTGTGTGTGTGTGTGTGTGTGTGTGTGTGTGTGTGTGTGTGTGTGTGTGTGTGTGTGTGTGTGTGTGTGTGTGTGTCACAGAGCTGTTCTGCCACTGTTGCGTGATGCCACTATGGGAGCGTGGGGCAAGGTGTCCGTGAGACACCTTTTTCCTCGCGCTTCCAGTGTCATATACACATTGTATGTGATATGATGCAAATAAACTTCAATTCAATACTTTGCCCCGCCGGGTGGCGCAGTGGTTACGGCGCTCGACTACTGTTCCCAAGGATGCGGGATCGAATCCCGGCCTCGGAGGCCGCTTTTGGGTGGAGGCGAAAAGCAAGGCGCTCCAGTGTGCGATGTTAGCGCGCGTTAAAGAACCCCAGGTAGTCGAAATTTCCCGAGTCCTCCACTACGGCGTCTCTCATAGCCTAAGTCGCTTTGCGACGTTAAACCCCACAAACCAAACCAAACCTATTCAATAGTTGGCCCTGCCTTCGGTCCATGTGCCCTCTATGTGGGTGCCATATGAACACAGGTGAATTTCTAATTGTGCTCAGTGTCCCTCTAAGTTAATTTAATGGATCGCTGTGCTTGTCGCGTTAATACGAGGCGATGGTGACGAAGTTTCGCTTTAGCTGCACAAGGTGCGAAGGCTGCCAATGAATTCCTGTCGTGGCACCATTTTACTGTGTGCCCGCCTTCGGTCGGTGACGTATGAGACCTTTGGGAAAGCGCATTTGATCGAGTCGTTAGGCCTGTGGGGTTTGGGCAAGCGCAGGCTTATAATGACAACCTCCTATTTTTGGCGTGAGGATACGACGGGTCCCGGTGGGGAAATCGTCTGTGTGGTCCCTTGGCTCCGACGTAACAGAGACGCGTGGCGCGGCTTTCAAGAATCCTCTTCGGCCGAACACAAGGAGGTTGTACATAACACCATCGGAAGAGCACACCCGTCCGGGCTCCGGTTTCGAGAGTGCTTTGCATGAATTGCGAATACGGGCAGCACAATCAGCCGGCACGTCGTGTGGCTCACGAGCGTTTTGGCCAAGTAGTGCGGACTTTTTTTTTCCCATCTAAAGAATTCGCGCCTGGTTGTAGCACAGTAAGCACGCCATTTATTAGTGGCATGGGTTGTTTTGGGTTTCTTTCCCCTGCTCAAGAAGCTCACCGCGCCTTGGGGAAGGTGCAACCGCCCCTACGTCGAGAGGGAATCGACCCGGCGACATTGTGTGCATCCGTCGAAGGCAAAACAAACGCTTGAATTTATCGTCGGGTTGTTTCCGGCGGAGGCGTCAGCTAATCTGGCGGGGATACGAGCTCGCGGAAAAAAAGGCCTAAAATGTGCACTCTTGGGCGCCTTTTTTTATATTTATTTATTTATTATTTTTTAACGTTGTCATTGTTACATCGCGAAACGAGAGCCCTGTTGAGGACTTGTGGCGCGCTTTCATCCACATAAGCGCGCGCAGTGTAAACACCTCGCTGCGCAAACTGCGGAGTTGTTTTTGTTTGCGGCTCGTAATTAGCAGCCTGTTTAGCGCCGAGCCTCGTACGTTGGCGTCGGGGCCACGACGCAAGAGGAGAGTTCGCAGAAGAGGAGGCGGCAAGATGGAATGTCGGCGCTGGTAGAGGGTGAGGGACAGGGAGAGGGCGAGATCGTGACACGGCGCCGCTGGGGCAGACCGGAGGGGGGGTCAGCGGACGTCGTGCAGTCACGTGATCGCGTGTCAGGATGAACGCACGCGTTTTCGTGAACTGCTCTTCTGCGCGTGCTTGACCTTGACGAGAACGAGCAGTCGCGGCGGCAGGTACCCCCCCGTTTTGCGTGTTTTTTTTTTGTTTTTTTTTTTTTTTACCTCCTACTTTTTTTTTTTTTTTTTTTTTTCTTCAGTCGCGTAGGGAGGGGGCGGTGTCCCGTGCCCATCTTCACTCTTCCACAAGGCGGGCGGCGCTGGCTGCCCCGTGTCCACGCGATTCCAAGATCTCATCTCATGCCGCGGCCGCAGGACCAGTCGCCCTCGTGCTCGGCGCGGCGGTGACGCTCACGGGCAGGACGCGCCTCGAAAAACCGCACAGTGGCGGTTTTTCAAGGCCTCTTGGAGCCGCCGATTCGGCTCGCGCTGGAAACGATAAGTGCGCAACTTGACCGAGATGGCCGACAAAAAGAATGCGCGTGAAGGATCGCATGCATATGCTCATCTGTAAGACTCGTTTAACTGGCGAAGATGGTACTCTGCGGAGCGCTACGTTATTTTAAGAGGAATTCCTGGCAGGATTCTGGGTCGTTGAAGGTGGCCGTCAGGATTGCGGGCCATAAGTAGGGGGTCGCCGCTTGAAGTTTTTTCTGCCGCCTTTTATTTTGGTCATCTCCTATGCGTTGCTGGTTCCGTATTAGTCTGCCTTCTTTAGTCTATGTTATGGTGCATTTCTAACGGCATTTCTCTTTGGTAAATGTCGCAGGCCGAGTCTTCAAGGGTTGTGTGATACTTTGAGTGTTCGAAATCCCCTCTTCGCTTTGCTCAGTTTTTTCTACGCTGTCACGTGATCGTCTTCATCCTGTGTTCGGTTGCTATTACGTAAGGGCCCATTAATGTAAGCTAAGCGCTGGCTTTGCGGCTGCCCTGCAGTGGAGCTCTTCTCCGCGACTCTGGAGACAGCTTTGAGAAAGCGCACGAGGTCGCGACAGATTAATTAGCCTGCATTGTGGTGTTCTATCGGCGTGTATTTTCGTTGCTTCCAGTGATATGACGCAGTTTACGAGAGTGTGCAGGAGTTGCTGTGTGAGCTGAAATCTGTCGAACGCTGGTATCGCAGTGCTTCATGACTGTGCTGTCTCTTGCGTGGTGGCAGTAAATAAACGTTTATTCACACACACACACACACACACACACACACACACACACACACACACACACACACACACACACACACACACACACACACACACACACACACACACACACACACACACACACACACACACACACACACACACACACACACACACACACACACACACACACACACACACACACACACACACACACACACACACACACACACACACACACACGAGCCCTAATTCTCCTCCAATTTTCTGATATTTACAGTGTTATCTGCAACTTTATCGGGACCGTTTAAAAACAAAATTATCCTGCTTTTTGTGCTTGTCCCGTTTAAAGCGTAGCACGTAATTTTCTAGAAAGTCCAGCATAGCCTGCGTCGCTTAGACGCATTAAAACTCGCTTTTCATTCAATCAAGAGTAATTGTATTTCGCCTAAGAATGGGGTGTCCTGACACACTCTAAGTTAGACTACACATTTCATGGCAGTCCGTAAAGGGTTCAGGTGAAGTTTTCGCCAGAATGCATGGTATTTCCAACTGCCTTGATACCGTTCATTCACTCGATTGTGGAGCCGGATTTATCGGTCACCCTTGTTGGGGCAGTCCACCCGTATTTCTTTCAATATTGTTTTCTGCGAAGGACGTTCAGCATGGTTTTCTCGTATCCGCTCTTGCTTCGTGTAAAGCTTTGCGCAGCAGTTGATGACATTGCGTATCGATTTAGACTCGGTGTTTCGTACCTTGACATTATCAATGAAACATCCTCATAGCGTTCCTCTCTGAAGGACGTTAAATAAGTTTCTCAGCTGATGCTTCTCATGGTTGGCCTCGACCTTGAACTTTTTAACGGCTTGAGTAATCGCGCGCTTCTTCGCTCGCGTTTCGCTTTACGCGATTGCGCTCTTGTCGCGTGTCACCCGTGGTTGCTTCGGAATGGAAGGGCTCGAAGCGGCGGCTGCTCCCTCGGCGCGATGCATGGAAATGCGCATAAGGAGGGTATGAAATACTCTAGCTCTTCAGTGTGGCGTTTGTTTTTCAAGCAATCTCGTGGGAGAGATAAAAAAAAAGGGAGAGAATGATGAACAGTGCGGCGGCGGGCGGCCGCGCCCGTATTGCCGCGGCCTCGGTGGCTTCGGCGGAGGGGCTTGGTAGGATTTGCCCCCCTCCCCCGCTTGTTTAACGTGTCGACTGACTGCCCCGTATGCGCGTTTCTCATCCTCTATCTCCCTCGTCCTTCGCTACTCTTCACACGCCGCGAGAGAGGGGAGAGTCGGCCTTTTTTTCGCTGTTGTTGTTCTGACTAAATCGACGCTATAGGGTGAATAATTGGTTCTGCGAAGCTGATTTCCCTCTCCTGCACCCGACAACGGCATACCTCTTAGTGCTTTTCTATCTCTCCCCCCTCACTTTTTTTTTTTTTTTGCATTTTCTGCATCGCGGTGCTGCGCGCGCTTGCGTTGTTGTTCTTTTTATTTTTTCACTTTGGTTTCCTTTGGTGTCGCGATTATTATATACTATATATATTTTTATCACCGTTGTAGCGCTCTGCCGACCTTGCGTAACGCGGCTCTCCCCAAGGCGGGTTCTGGTCGCGCTGCTACCAAATTGCGCTGACGGTCTCTCCGCGAGTAGGCTCTCTGCCCTCCTGGTGGTGGAAAACATTTTTTACAGGAATGGGAGAGAGTGAGTGGGGGAATGCTTTCCGCTGGTGGCGTCGCGCGCTTTGAATCCCTTCGCGGGACGGGAGCGTCGGCGTACCTTGACGGGGAAAGCGATCCGATATGCCAAACGTCGCTCATTGTGACTTTCTGCGGCGCTGCAGGCGTTGCGGTGTTTTCGGCGATTCGCGTGCTGCCGTCGCGCTGAGCCTTCGTTCCGTATCGAGACTCGCTGGCAAGTGTCGACATCTAATGAAGCGTAATCACGGTCCAGTGAACGGGAGGTGTTCGAAGAGGAAGGGCATAACTAAAAAGAAAAAAGATGGGGATCTTGGGCAAGCTTGACGAGCTCTGCTTGCCTCTCACTATTAGCTGCTTTTTCTTCCGGTGCCCTGCGTCTTGTCGGGAGATGGGAGCTGCCGGGCCCGCTAATTAGCCACTTTGCGACGATACTTGGAGCGAAAAGTGTCTCTCAGGGTCTTAAATTAGGGAAAAAAATCGGGGAAGAGCCCCTGCCATTTACGCTTTGTAGCTTGCCCCAACTTTTTTTTTTTTTTCATCGGCTTTGTGTCTTGCTACATGCTTGTTATGTTTTTTGGAACATTAAACGAGCACCTACCACCGCCCCCGAATTTTTTATTTATGTTTCAGCGCCCATTTGTTTTTCTTGAATTTCTACCAAAATGTTTTTTTCCTTCTTCCTTGACACCTCATCTCCGCGCCCTCCCTCTCGGTTGCTGTGAACATCGGTGTCCATAGTCTGGCAAGACCTAAGGAGGGTCCGGCGACGCGGCGAGAATGTGGGCGGCCTTTTTCTGTCTTCTCGCCGATCACGAACTCGCCGGGGCCGCCATCCACGCACTGCAAAGCACGCTCTGCTTTTCCTTTCTTGATAGCCCGCGCGCGCTTATTTCTGTTGTGCTTCGGGCCGTATACTTTTCTATTTTTCTCGCCTCTTGGTTAACTTGACGTCTGGTCGTCCTTTCTTATTTTTTCTCTTTTGTTCTGCAGGGTTTTCTTTTTGTTTTTCGTGTGTGTCCTCCTCTTTCCCCACGTCGGCCGTTGCGTGCCGTGTGCGTGCGCGTCCGCTCCCTCCCCACTTTTCTCCTGACCTCCCGCTGAAGCCTCGGCCGGTGCGTTCGTCGTGCGTGGTGGCCCAATGCCGAATCGATCTCGGTTGGTCTCTTGCACGAGCGTCGCCATGACAACACAACTCACGTCCTCCGGGCCGCGCGAACAAGCGCCAAAAGTTTTTCGCTGGTCCAGCCGACCTTCTTGTTTTTATCCGGCCTTGGTTTCGTTCATTCGCTCTTCTCTCTCTATCTGAACCATCTCGAGCATCTTTTTCTTGCCCTCTCTCTCGTTCCTTTCAGCCGGTCGGTGCGGTTCTTGCAAGAGTGGGCGCATCTTGTTTTTTAACCTTTTCAGGTCTGCCTCGCTTTTCTGTCCGCTTTTCGAACGCTCTGAAGTGAGGATACCCCTCTCTTTTTTTTTTTTTTTTTTATTGGTTCCCTCTCGTACCTCGCGGACGACGCGTGCTTGTTTCATTACCGTTCTACTTTATTACAACTTTTTTCGCGGCAGAGGCTCTCTCGAAGAGCCTGCATTGCGTCCCTTTTTTTTTTTTTTTTTATCTTCGCTTTTCTCCGAGCGTGAGAGGCTCGCTGTAGGAGAGAACCCGTGGCCAGATTTAGTTTCTGGCCGCGTTCTTCTTGTTTTCGCTCTATCTCTCGCTCTTGGCACTTTTAGCCGCTGGCGTTGCTGCAACCCGCCTGTACGTGCGTGCCAGCCAGCGAGCGTCTCCCCTGGCAACCAATGCTAGCTGCTGCTGATTCTGAGCGGCGCGCGCTGGGACCCGCGTCGTCGAGTGCGCGCTTTTTTGCTCGCGGAACTGGCCGTGCTGTGCGCGCTTTTTCTCTTCGCTATTTTATTTCGTTCTTCCACTCTGTTTCATCAGTACTGGTGCGGCACGTCTTTTTTTTCTTCTTCCTCTCCTCAGTTTAACCTCGCTCCCCCCTTCCTTCTGCGGCTCGCGCGTGGTGGTTCTCTGTGGCAGTCTTCGGAATCGCGTGCTGCTCTGTTCTAAAAGAATCCGCGCTGGACTCTCCCTCTGCCTTCTCGGTTTCCTAGTTTTGTTTTTGCAAAGAGTCCAACTCCAGCTACCCCCACCCCGTATCTTTATATATATACATATATACTTGTCTCCGCGCGCACTCTCACACTGTCCTTCCACTGTCGCCTTTCCCACTAGCGCGCACGGCCGATTCGGGCGGCCCGTTTGCTCCGGCTCGCTCGTTTCGAGCCTTTCCACAGCGCGCGCTGCTTACGGCACACACACGCACACCATGCTCGGTGGATCGTTCGTTCCTCGGTGGTTGCTTCCCTCCCATCTTTCCTTTTTGTTTTCTGCCCTTCTGTGTTGCCGCCTTCTTTGTCCGTTCGGCTTTGGCGATCATCTCCGCCTTTGAACTCTTTGCCCGACATTTTATTTTTTTTTTTCTCTGTCTCTCTCCCTCGTCATCGTTACGGGCGTGCGTCCTCCCCAGTGTTTCAGCAGCCGCTCCTCTCTTTTTTTATCGATGGCGGCTGCAGCGTTGCGCGCCCACGTTCGGCGGAGCAGTACGTGCGACGACGACGACGACCGTCGTTGAGTTCTGTCCCCTCGCCCCCCTCACTGCCACCGTTCCAATCCCGACGAGTGCGCTAGGGAGGGCGACTTCCCTTTTCCACCACACTCTCCATCGGGCACCTTTTGGGACCTTTGCTTGCATTCTTCTTTTTCTCTGTCGATTGGCCGGCTCCTCACGCGCAGCGTCTATGGCTGTGGCGGCACGTACTGTGCGTGCGTTTCGGTCCTGCTGCCCCGCTTTTTATGTTGTATCGCTTAGATGGAAGAGTAAAAAAAAAAAAAAAAAAAAAAAAAAAACGAAAAGAGGGGAATCTTTCGCGCCCTGTGCGCTCTTCGTCCCTTTAGTCGAGTCGCTTACAGCAACCTTACCGCCCAACAGGCCTGTAGCTATTGATTTTGAGGCTCATTTCTGCCTCTCATTTTTTTTTGTTTGTTCATTTGCCCCGCTACTGGTTAGTTTTTCCCGTTTTTTTTTTCTCCGGGTCTCCCTACTCATCTCCCGATGTATATCCTTTTTTTTTTTCTTTTGTCTCCTTACCGCGTCCTTTTCTTGCAGTGTGCGTAGCAGCTTGGTAGAAGCTGGCCGTGGGTCGCAGTCGCAGCACGCTCTCTCGTGCTGCCGGATCGCGTCGATCTTTTTCTTTTACTCCCTTCGCTTTTGTGACGGCCACTGGGGAAGAGCTTAGACGCACTCACCCTCCCCTGCAGTCAGCCTCCGCTAGTACACGGCGCGAAATTCGCGGCTCGCGCAGCTCCATCGTTCTCCGTCATGCCAGATCTGACCGAATAACGGCGCTGATGGCGTTGAAGTTGGTTTCGGCAGCTCTGCGCCGAGCAGTGCCTGCATACTGTCCGGAATTAAATTACTAACCGTAACCGCGGTATAAGTGGGGCCGAATTACTACAGATCATCCGAGTGTGAACCGTTTGTGGACTCGCATAGCGCGCCTTTTTGTAGCTGCAGATTTCACGAAACCCCGGCAAGCTTTAACCTTCGATAACATGTGCGGTTCGACATAAAAATTCCCGGTGGGGAAACGCCAAGTGGTACGCTGGCCGTTTAACGCAACATGCGATGCAGTGCTCGAGTGGTTTAATAAAACTGGCGTTACTGCCTTGCACCCAAACAGCTGGAAATGATCCGTTCATGTGCACTGTTCTTGGTTCAGCGAAATTACTCCGCGAAGGTGCATAGCTGAGTTAATTTCTTGCAGCCTCGTATGATCAGGGCAACAACAAGTGCACAAATGCTTCCAATGAAATCACAAGGAAACGCGCAGAAAGAGCATCAAGCTGCAAATCACAGAACTTGAAAATTTTCGATGGTCTCGTGTAGGTCCAGGAATGCGGACATAAGTAAACGGAGCACGCCTTTCTGTTCAAATTAAAATCAACCGTTCTGATAACAAAAAGCTATTTGTCCAAATGAAAGCGGTTCTGGTGTCGACTACACCGGTGTGTACATACCACGACTGCCAGTTTCAATTATCCAAGGCGTGATAAATTTTAGAAGCGTGCTCCGCACACTTCTCTGACCACTCGGGAAGCGGGCGCGAAAACATGCGCCGTGTTCAGCACATTGTTGTTGCGAATGGGTCGTTTTCGACACCAGAAATGTGTATGTAAAGTATGTCACGGATACTCTAGCTGCAACGGGTATGTGAATGTTGGAGAAATTTCAGTTGCCAAGCGGCGCTAGTGGAGCGTAGCGTTCAGCGCCGCCAAAGGCGGCGCCGAGTAATCTGAGGGTCGGGTTGCAATCGCGTTGTACGGCGGGAAGCATCTCGGCTCTTATTTTCTACGGTTTTATGGCAATCGAATGTCTACAGAGCTACTTTTGAACATCAATACTGGCGAAAGGAAACCGCCTGTTCGAGAATGGTCATGTTTAGAACGTGAACGGCGTCGACGTCACCGCGAAGTGCGCGCCGCTAGCGGCGGAATGACCGCGCGCTCAACGTTCAATTTCGCGTGAGTAAACGGAGCTTTTTCTTTTTTTTTGTTCTTTGTTCTTTTTTCTTTAAGCCTCCGATGAATTGCGGCTGGAATTCAATGCTGCGGTTGCGCGACTTCGTTGCTTTTCTGGACGATACGTCCTTTGAAAGAAGGACAATGCCACTCGATCCTGCACAGTATATACTAGTACACGCCAGACTTTACAGCGCGGAGCGCGTACTGAGGAGAGCGCTGCAACCAGCCTGCGGCTCCCCGAGTCAGAAGTAATTATACCGTTTTCTCCGCTCAACGAGCAATCGTCTTATTTTAGCTCCTTGGCGCCTGTACGCCATTGGCCTCATAACAAAACGAATTTCAGTTACATTACTCTCTCACCAGCCACTATCCCCTTCTCTCATCATGTTCCCCAGATTCTCCACAGCAAGCGGTACGCTTGGGTTTCCTTCGCGATTGTGGCAGTCTTTCTCGCCGCCCCTGCGCTTGTTTTTACTCTTGTTCGCTTTCGTAGTCGTCGAAGCATCGCATGAGACCACTGAAGCCACTAAATGAGTAAATCACACTCAATGGGATAAAATAAAAAAAAAACGCGAATGCAGAAGGAACACAGCGGCCACAACCTACACGGCGTCTGCTTCTGCGCCGCCTCATTGTTAGCTTCCGTCAGCCGCCAGGTGGCGCCACACGTCTCAGCGAACTCCATTGCAGGTTGCCTATAGGAATTGAATTTTTCATGTCATACTTATATATCATTCTAATGATGACCTCTTTTGCGTGATTCGCATATAAGAGCTAAATAATCGCATATCCAGGACTGCATTCACAGCTCGGGTGTTTTTGTTGGAGTTTTTTTTTTTTTTTTTTTTTGCTAACGAAGGAAGATAAGTCTGTATGTGAACCATGTGGTGATGAGCTCACTGTAAATCACATTTTAATCACATCTACAAAACTCGAAGAGCCGAGAAAAATAAAATTGACTTATTCTGTAGTCAATTAACACATCCCAACTTCATCCAGCACTGCCTTTAGGAGATCTCAAGAAATCGAATTTTTTATGCCAGCTATAGGTGTTTTGCATATGATAGCCATAATAGGGTATGCGCCATAAAAGCTTTGTTGGCGAACGAGGCTTGGTGAACTCCTCGTATATAGAGAACATTCGAAAGCAGGGTCATTTTGGCGTCTGTATATGCGCAACTCAGTAGTGCATATTTTCATTTATTGCATCCTCCGTGGCTGTAAGGGGTCAAAAAGTTGGGCGCCTACTGCAATCATGTAGGACGGCAACTATTTATTCGAGCCCTTAATTAGCGACGCGTGCAGACTATAATCTGCGGCGAATGGCTCGTAACCTTTTTGTTCTCTATAAGACTCCAGCCTCGACTTCTCTTTGCATATTGCTGTGACTAGTCGTGCATTCACATAGTGGGGAACGCGTCGAAGTGACAGTAAAGCTTTGAGGCAAGCTGTTCTCCGGAGGGGCATCGTATTCACGCGATGTTCACCTTCCTGCGCAACTGGCTTGGCCTTTCTAATGAGGCCCTTTCCTGTCACATTTGCAGCAACGCGTGCTCGCTTGTTGTTTTGAATCGAAGCTTTGGTTGCCGCCACTTCTCCTTGGCCTCACAGGACCGTGCGGTGAGTAACGTTGGTTCGCCACGCACGTTCCTGTGCTGTACGCGAGCGGCGCCGCACTCGTCAGAGGAACACTTGCGCGCACGCCCGACAGCAGTATAGGACAAAAAAAGAAGGATAAAAAAAAAAAAGGAAAAGGAGGTGATAGGGGAAACACAGAGTCCCAAAGCGTGGGTGATGCAGGTGGCGCTAAGCTTTGGCATCGGGTCGAGAGGCAAAAGGGTGACGAGTTTCACCAAAGCCACCTGGTTTCACCCACACACTCGTTTCCTCTCCTTTGCCGTTCGGGTGCTGCCAGGTATGCCCCGGTCACTGCGGAGGCGACAGAACTAAAATTAGAACGTGCGGGTGAAAGCATTGTTTGAGACCGTTTTATTCCCGATATGGCGGCCGTGCGTAATATACCGTTGGTTGCCACTCGATGCCCGTGGCTGTAGAAGTGCACAGTTCTCTCCGGTTTTTCTGCGTCGGTCGGCTCCCCCTTCAAATGGCTGGCACTCGACCTGGTTCTAGGGAAACGAGCTGTGAGCAGTCGTTGCGCTATTCAACCTTTCCTTATGTGAGCTGTGAACATTACAGGCACTGACGGAGTTCCGTTCTGTCCCAGCCGATAGAAGAAGCTGGAGTCTTAGGTAATCGCATACATCCGAAGCTTGTCGCAACAGGTGTGCATATTCCAGCAGTTATATTTGGAGTAAGCGAAAGAACAACACTTTTGCGACACCATTTCGCGAAGCAGCTAAAATTTATTTGAAAAAGGATCGTGAACCGTACTTTTCATCGCGTTTCTATTGCATAGTTGGTGACAGTTAAAAGCTCCTTTTAATTTCTCGATCGTTTTGAAGGGCTGAATGGGTTCGTGCGAATTCTCTCCGACCGAATATTTTGCCACAAACTTTTATGAACGTTTACTTGTCGATTGGAAAGAAGCTCAGTAATGATTGTCAGCTATGTTCGTTTCTGCAAATTGCCATTGTATTTTTACTAGCTGCAGAAATTCAGCAAAACCGTCGGTTACCGCTGTTGGACGGTGTGCCGAATGTTATTTCGTGCGATCTAAGTTCGACCAGGGGGCTGACTCTTGTGCATCGTTTCTTTCGTCTGAAAATGATAATGACGCTGTGGTTATAATGTCGCATATTGTGAATGATTTGCTATCTGTTCACAATGCCGTCTTCAAAGGTGACAAAGTTTCAAACCGTCCACTGCTCCTCTTGCCGTTGACCCATATCCGCACACTTTATGTGGTCTTTTATTTCTAAAGTTTCTAACCATATGTAGCTTTTGAATTGTTTACGTAATGCCAACACTGGGAAGGCAACCTTAGCATATAAAACAACAGGCGCTCCTCTAAACACGGGGAATCGAATCAGGGGAAAGCCCACATTTTTTGCCCACCTAATTTATAGTGAGAGGGTCGGAATGCTGCCCCATGTGCCTCGATTCACGAGCGCGATATACATCGACGGCCTTCGCCCGCCGCGCACGAATTTCCGCATCGCAGCGCGAATGGCAGCTCGGAGCTTTCCGCTGGACGATATGGGTTCCTGGTGCTTTTCACTTTGTGCTGGCTGCACGTAAACAGAAGTGAGAGAGAGGGAGGGAAAGAAAGAAAGTAAGTGGCAGCAACTAGCGTGGCTGCTTGTGCACCCTTGCAGACAGTCATGACTGGTGAAAGTAAGTTCTCGCCTGGCACACCTTTCCTCTTCCTGAGCCTCCACATCGTTGTCTGCGTTCGCGGTGTCAGCGAACACCTGGTCGCCGTCATCGGCTCAGTGCATCGACGAATCCCGTGACGAGCTATCGCGTAATATAGGTGTTTGAAAACTGCTGCGTCCAGACTTGGACGAAGACGTGGTGAAGCACCGTACTTGAGGCTTGCGAGGACAATCTCCAGATGCAGTAAAACACGTTGTTGGGCTAGTTGGTGCATTGCATGAAGTAAGACTAACCGGCCAAGAAGACGCACACAGGAAAAATCGACTCAGAAAGAAAGAGGCTGGACTACCAACTGAACATATTTGAGCCCCGTTCTTGCTAATAAGTTCAGTTGGTAGTCCAGCCTCTTTCTTTCTGTGTCGATTTTTCCTGTGCGTCTTCTTGGCCGGTTAGTCTTACTTCAGATGCAATCGCCGCTTGTTTCTACACTGTTTCTCCTCTGTTTTCAACACGGGAATCTAACTTTAGTCAACTTGCTGCATTTTTTTTGTTAACACAAAAAAACGCGTTGGAGTTGGTGGCGGTTGTCGAGCAAGCTGAACGCACCGCGTCCATCGTCTTTGAGTGATGCGCAGGGAAAACAGTGTTGTAATGCACGGTTTCATGGAACGCCATGATAGTAGAGCGAGTCTTGGCTCACCGACCAGTTGTCAAAAAAACAGTTAGTTGACGGGTTCCTTGATTGTGTCAGGTTCGGGAACGTCTTGAAAGCACTACGGCGCAAACACGCCACCACATGCGCGCACTACCAACTGTTTATTGGAAGAAAAGGGGGCACTTTCTCGACCACGCATGTGTATCAACGCATAATCGCTCTCAACCCTGCTGGTAACAAATGACAGGACTGAACACTTAAAATAAAGATTACAAAATGTGAACCAAACAAATGGCAGCAATAAATAGCTGGTAATTTGCGCATGTGGTGTCGTATTCTTTCTTCTCTTGTAGTCTTTGCGCTGTAGTGTTTTTAAGCCATGAACCGAATCGCCCCATAGGTCGTCATTCCGAAACGTCAGTTGTCCGAACTAAACACTTTTGACAATTGTCAGTGTTGTATTCAGTTTCGTTTTCCATTTGAATTCTTTATTCCACACACATATATATATATTCTCAAGAGGAAGAAGTGCACAAGGAACATTCCAGTCAGTGGCATCGTGATCGCTGCGCGTGTTGGACCTGACTGTGTTCGCTGTCGCTGTGTTTACCGCTGATCTGCCCAGTCCGAGTACCTCAAGCCCAGGCTATAGTACCATCTTACAATATATATATATATATATATATATATATATATATATATATATGATTTTATGTATGAATAAACGTTTTTTTTTTTTTTTTGTGCATCCGGATGGCTAGAGTCTGACTTCCACCATCGGAAACATCACAGTCAGTGATATAATTAAGACCCGCTCTACCAGTGAAAACAATTTCGGGATGATTAGAGACATCCGATGCGACAGTTCTACGAAAGAAGTTGGATTTGATGCCTTCATTCTAGCGAATGCTTTGGTTTCTTGGAAGGCGAACGCGGCTATATTAAGTGGCGTTATATGGTGGGGAAAAGTCCCATCTCAGGGTAGGGGGGCACGAGGAGTTGGGTGGTGTATGGTGGTCCAACCCACGCCCCTCCCGGGGAGGGGAGGCGAAGTATATAGCATTGATTTCGCAGTTGAAGCACACCGTTGGTCGAGCCGGCAACCTTTCACTTTCCAATTTCAAGGCCGGCTCATTGCGACTGATCGAGGAGCCGTTTTTTTTTTTTTTTTTTGATGATTCCTAAGAAAACTGAATAACAGAGAGAGAGAGAGAGAGAGAGAGAGAGAGAGAGAGAAAGACCAGCGGCGCCTCTTCTTCATCATCATCATCATCATCACCAGCCTGACTGTACCCACTGCAGGTTGAAGGCCTCTCCCATATTTCTCCAATTAACCCGGTTCTGTGCTAGCTGCATCCACTTGACCCCTGCGAACTTCTTAACCTCATCCGCCCACCTAACTTTCTGCCGCCCCCTGCTACGCTTTCCTTCCCTTGGAATCCAGTTTGTTACCCTAAGCGACCATCGGTTATCCTCTCTTCGCACTACATGTCCTGCCCATGCCCATTTCTTCTTCTTAATTTCCACTAGAATGTCGGTAACTTAAGTTATTTCTCTGACCCACTCTGCACGCTTCCTATCTCTTAATGTTACCCCTACCATTTTTCGTTCCATAGCCCTCTGGGTTGTCCTCAACTTGAGTAGAACTCTCTTGGTTAGCCTCCACGTTTCAGCCCCATAGGTGAGTACAGGCAAGATGCAACTGTTGTATACTTTCCTCTTGAGCGATACCGCTAAGATGCTAGTCATAATCTGCGAGTGCTTGCCAAATGCGCTCCATTCCAATCTTATTAATCTTATTTCCTTTTTCATGGTCCGGATCTGCGGTTACTACATGTCCTGAGTAGACATATTCGCCTACTACTTCCAGTACTTCGCTACCTAACGTAAACTGCTGTTCCTTTCCGAGGCTGCTGAACATTACCTTAGTCTTCTGCATATTGATTATCAAGCCTACCTTTCTACTTTTCCTGTCTAGGTAATCAATCATTATTTGCAGTTCATCCCCCGAGTTGCTTAGCAAGGCAATGTCATCAGCAAATTGCAGATTACTGAGGTATTCTCCATCTACTCTTATCCCTAACTGCTCCCATTCCAAGTCTCTGAATACTTCCTCTAAGAAAGCTGTGAATAGTACTGGGGAGATTGTGCCTCCTTGCCTAACACCTTTCTTTATGGGAATTTTGTTACTTCCTTTATGCAGAACTGTGGTTGCTGTGCAGCCACTATATATATAATCTTCCAGCACTTTCACGTACGGCTCGTCTACCCCCTGATTTCGCAATGCCTGCATCACCGCCGAGGTTTCAACTGAGTCAGATGCTTTTTCGTAATCAATGAATGCTACCAGCGGCGCCTCTTAATCGGCATTAATTGCATGCACTGACAAGAAAGCTGCGTGGAAAATCTAGAAATTCGGGAATGGGCTTGTATTATATTTGTGCTCTCGAAGTTTCTTAGCCGTATGTAGGGAAATGGGATATACTTATGACCCACTTCATACTATAGGGATCATTCCTCATTTCTGTTTGGCCGCCTATCTGAAGTTTTCAACTCTTAATTAGTTCAAATACAGTTTCAACCGTGCCCACTAGATGAGGCAGCGAGTGGAGGTCTTGAAACTTCGTTGTTTTCGCTGGCGGAGTTGACAATTTGTTTACTGTTCTCGCGAGAAAAAAAAAAAAAGAAATCGGCAGCGCACTAAACCTTTTTTTATTATACATAGAGACTAACAACCATAGAAGCATGCTCCCATTTTGAAGCCTAGAGATAACAAGGTACGAGGAAAGCTATTTCCTTTTACACCTTGTTGCAAATATATAGTTGTAAATTTCGTTGAGCCCAACGACAGAACACCTTACGTATCGTGTGTTTGGCGCCAGCGCATCAGTACAGCCAGACATTCAGAACCACCAATAGGAAGAATCACTTCCAAAATAAGAGAGAGAGAGAGAGAGAGAGAGAGAGAGAGAGAGAGAGAGAGAGAGAGAGAGAGGGGGGGGGGGGGGGGGGGATGGTTTTCTGAAAGAGAACAAAAATTGGCCGACCGGCACTGTAAGCGATCGCAGTTGTGACGCAGAATTTCTGCACCGGTACCTGGGCTTCCCGCAGCAGTAGCGTATCCGATATCGGAGCATCATCTTATGCTCTGATTGGCATGTCACTCATCTTTGTGCATTTAGAAACCGCTTTGCAGTTCGGACGCAAACATGCTTGCTCCCCTCGCTTCGATCCGCGTGGTTCCTGCGCGCTGCGGTATGTGCGGTGAAGCCGTCCTTACATGGAGGTCGTCACTTGTAAAGAGGCTGCACCACTATACCGCGTCGCACCTGTGGAAGAGGCCACGGAGCAGTTCTGTTTTGATGTACTGCCGACGGTTGGCAGGCATGTCAACCGTCGGCAGTATATCAAAACAGAACTGCTCCAGCATGTCGGAATTGCGAAAAATCATGTTCACGCAGTTTTCGTTGAGTTTCAAAATGCTATTTGTATGCACAGATGAAGGAAGCTGCATTTGTGTCTTCAATCATTACGTTCTGACCTGATAATTGAAATAGAAATATCTGGCCCCTTGAAGCTAGTTAACGGGTACTGCATTTGTTTACTGCATTTCCCAAAGTTGTCTTCTTTTAAGTTAGAGACCTCGATGCGCGATCCTGCGACTAATGGTGCAGCACTGCATTACGCTTCCAGCACTGTTTGGCAGCCTAAGGGATTTGGAAACTGAAAGCCTCATGCTCCAGAGTGCTTCTACTGCAAATCAATGTGTTTTTTTTTTTTTTTTGCTGTTAAGCTTTTTTGTTTCAAAATACCCCAAATAGAAAATTTAAGTGCTCCAGACTGCTCCTGAATTGGCATTTTCCCGCTCCATAGTGCTCGAAATTTGAAAATTCAGTGCCCCGAAAATTGTTCCAAATGGTATTTTTCTAGAAAATAGTCTTACTGAAACAAGAAAATTACCTTTTGTCACGGAGAAATTCTGTGTGGCGGACACAGATTTCAGTTGTATCCGACTGTAGTATGAAGTTTGAAGCAATGCGTCTCGTATGGAAAGAGCCGAAATTTATTCGCTAAAGTTTCATTCTCAAAGTTCATGACGACCGGTGCACATCAGCCGTGTTGACTGCAGAAAGAGTTCGTTTACTACAGTCAGTTATGTTTTGGAATACTTCTGTTCTTTTTTACACCACGAAGCTGTTCGTGAACTTTTCCTATGCGTGTGTAGTTCGTAGCGAATTCCAATGGGCGATCAGGAGCAAACTTTCTTTCCCCATGAAACTAAAAAGCTGGAGCAAGTTTGGATGCCGAGTGCTGATCGAACCGCGAGGGTTCCCGACAGCCTTGCCGATTCACCGACTCGCAGATCGTTCTGGATCACAGACTGCAACTTGCCTTTGATTATCGTCCACCATCTCCCATCGGCTAAACGCGATGGTTTGGTTTGGTTTATGCGGTTTAACGTCCCAAAGCGACTCAGGTTACGTCGCAGTGTAGGGCTACGGAAATGTCGACCACCTGGCATCGCCTTGCTTTTCGCTCCCATCGAAAAGCGGCGGGGATTCCATCCCACATTCTTGAGCACAGCGCCTTATAACTACTGCACCACCACTGGGCATATCGCCTCCTTAATTATTGCTATGGCTCGAGTCTGAGGAATCGCGTAAACCGTACACGGTGGCTGCGTCAGGCGTGAATAGCACGGTCCAGCGATTATTTGAATGCGCTAGAGCTTGGTAAGAAACGCTTGAAGTGAAGATTCGAAGTACGTCGTATAAGATGATGGCATTCCCTATTGAACGCTCTGAGCACCTATATAAGAGAGAACAATGCCTGTAGGCGGCTGTCGTCGCGGCACGTGTTGGAATGGGTCGACGAAGCAGCGACGCGTTTTGTGCGCGATGAGCGTTTCGCAACTCGCGTTGCATCATGGGCCTCCTGCCGTCGGATCCACGTGCGCCGACTGCTGCAAAGTAAAGTGCGCATTGCCACGGGCGCTGGTTCCATTGTGAGAAATGTGTTCGGTACGTCTTTTACGCACTTCATTAAGACTAGTTGCTTCCTGTGCACCAAAATGGAGGAAACGCAGGGTTACTGCTTCGTCCAAATGGGATTCGATCCCGCGCCCACTGAGCCACCGCGGCTCAAGACAGGCAACTCCCCCCTCCTCTTCCTCGCTTATGTAGAGCACGGGGAAAGGAGGGAATGCGCGATGGCACTGAAGCGAGACGCACCTGCGCTCGCTCTAATTCCTCGTGGATCGGGGCTAGGCTTGGCTAGTGTGTTAACTTGGGTTCCCACCGAGCGCGGAATCACTGCCACCTGTTTTGCAGTTGCGATGACTGCATTTTAGCGGGAAGTGGCCCCAGCAACATTTCGGAGGAAAAACATGAACCTGAAAAGGTTGCAGAAAGAGACCGGGGAAACGGATGCGCAGAGCTGTGACGTAGGAGCAATGTAAAGTGATCGGCTACGTTTGCATGAACACGACAGAGTCGAGCCGCCTTTTACAGAAAAAGTGTGAAAACGTAGATGAATAGCGTAGAGAACTGGTAACGCGTGTGCTTCTGAAAACTCGATCTTTCTCAATATTAATCAGATCGATCGACTCGCATTCTGTCGAGTTAGGACAGTGCTAGAAAGAACGAAGCGAATGGTGCACGCGGCTTTGAACCGATTCGAGTGTTATCACCTTGCCTACGTCACAGTATGAATTCCCAGGGGATGGCCGGAGTACTGAAGTGTAATTCTGATAAAGGCTTCACTACTCATTATGAACCCTGGAGACCTGTTGGCAGATGGTATAATAGTTCACCAAGAAAGATCAGTGGCCAAGATACTTTCGCAACCGGGTTGATAAAACAACGGCTCTGTGTATTCAACAACTTAGAGCACCCAGGAAGTGAGTGACGTCACCAAGCCTGTCTAGTTTATTTCGAGCTGTCGTCAGTGAGCATGCCTTATGTCGCGTCTGTAGAGAACAGGATGGAAGGTTGTACTTACCGTTACGTCGTTCTTCGTTGTCTTTATTTGTGCCTTTGATTGTAGCTCGACACTTGGTCTGTTTGTTCGTTCCGCTTACAAAAGCGCCGGCCTGCATTGTGTCGCTTTCGCGCTGTTGTCCTTTCCGCAAACGCGATTTTAAATTTTAATGCCGGCATGTCGAGAATGTCCCTATTGGTCGAAAAGGTATCACGTCATACGTGGAGTGGCGGAAGTGAAAATAAATAATTTGAGTCGAAAAGAAAATTTACAGAGGGTGATGTGGGAATCGAACCCGGGACACTTGAACGAGTCGATGCGCTGACGTCGCTGAAGTGCGTGTGTGTGACGTAGCGAATAAGCGGCTGGTAAATTAGGTACATATATGGTGGGGTTATCCCCGTTCTTTTTCTTTTTTCATTTCACGGCTCTCCAAAGATCCAGTGCACAGTGCCTTCCAGAAGAGGGCGAATACAGGCTGGTTGTTACGTACATATTGATAAAAAAAAAAAAAAAAAGATGAAATAGCGCTAAGGCGGGATACGACAGCGCCGAGTGTCCCTTTCTTGTCCCGTCTTCCTTATTGCTGTTTCATTCTTTTGGCAGTGCATTCCTTGGCGGAAATCAGTGTCGTTTGTCCCAACTTCTTTTCGTACATTTCAATGGGAAACTCATCGGCACCCTGTCAGCGACAATCGCGCTGCTTTTCCCCGAGTGCTGTGAAGTAGCTTTGCATCAGGCCGCGAATTCGCCGCGGGAAGAGATGGGTCCCCCTACTCGCCGAACGCGTATAGTGATGCCGTTCGATACGCGTTCTGGTACTGGCGTCATGCCCCGAACACCTGTGGCAGTGCTGTCAAGGTTGCGAGTTCATTGGTACAAGGGATGACACAGCCCAGCTGGCTGCTCTGCGCTGTGTTGAAAAAAAAAAATAATAATAATCGAGAGTGAGAAGGGGCGTTTGATGGCCAAAGCGCGCAGCGATGGCGTCACTGGAAGCCTCATGTATTCATCCAGCGCATGCTGGCTCTGGTCTTCGAAGAGAAGAAACGGGAAAAGCGGTGTGGCGCGCAGCTAAACATTTCGGTGTCGAAAGCTGCGCGTGTTCCTCCTCCTGTTAAAGCGTGGGCGTTAACGTAATGGCGTTAAAGGCCCCGTTCTCTTGAAAGTCCGGAGCCGGCATTGTTGACGTCGTAAGCGAAATATGGTTCTGGCAGTTGATATGACTGCGCTAATTGGTCATCGTGTTTTATGCCGTCGCGATGCCACGTGACATGGCCGAGTTGGCTGACTAGAACTTCACCTTTGAGATGGGAGGGTATAAGATGGACCGGTGGATATCGAGCGCTCCTAGGGCACGTTCGTACGGCTCTGTGTCGGGTGACATTTCACATAATGCGGTACATTATTACTGCTGTATCAGTATGCAAATGAGCGTGATGTGATATCGGCACGAATAAAACTTAACGAGTAGCAAAGTGAATGGAACGCGAGCGAGGATAAACAAGGAGCGTTTCAGCAAACAGGAGCCATTAACGCTTTAAAGGCGGAGCTTCACTGCCCTCTCCAAACAAATAAGAACGAAAAAAAAAAACAAAAAAAAAACGAGGTCGATTCATCGCGATTATCCGTGCTGCAAATGTGCATTCTAAACGCACGAATAACCCTATGAGGGAATAAAAAGGAGCAACATGTCTAGCGCACTCCCCAATTAGGAGTAGTATGTGCTGCCCAAGCCCTGGGGTAGACGTTCGTCACTTAAGTACGGAGTGCCATACCGGTAAGCATGTGGAAGAAGGTTCTCGCTTCAGAACATGCGTCGCGACGTTCTTGCAGTTCCTAAATTTTTAACCCCCTATTTCTTCTAATTACTGACTTCAAGATTTCAAGTGGCTCGTTCCATTGGAAATTACATCTAATGAACATGCTGTGGGATAATATGCCGCTATTGCCAGCCAGCAGCATAGCATTTGTTTTATGTAGTGACGAAAATGCAAAGTACCAGCCTTCCATGGTTAAATTATCGTCTCTTGCCCGGACCTGTAGCGTAGGCGTTGTCTGACAGCTCTCTTGTTTCCGGCCTTTTGCAGGGAAGCTACATGGCACGGGCGACGCGAAGCATTCTCCTAAATCTGCCTCAGAAGCCATCGTCGTTATACGGGTAACACGAAAACAAGTCGGGAATCTCAGTGCCACTTCTACTCACCAACTCGTCGACCTACTACCTCATAGTGTACAGACAGCAGCGCACACTGTCAACGTTTGAAGAAAAAAAAAAGTGATGCTCGAAGGAACCCGTTGAGAAGCGGACCTTTCCGGGAGCCGTTCGTCGTCATAGCCTGCAGAGCGGGCCGATCAGTCCCTTCCCTGCGGCTGCTGCAGCGGTGCTCGTGAGATGATTCTGCCGTGCGACGTCGCCAGCAGCCATGTCAGCAGCAGCAGTAGCTCTTCGTCGTCCATCCACCCGCGCGCGTTGCCGTCGTCGCTAAGCGCTCCGCCGGCAGCCCTCTTCGCCAGCATGGACCACCACCAGCAACAGTCGCCCGAGCAACTGATGGCGCAGTACGCGGCCCACGTGCTGCGCCAGCACCAGCAGCAGGCCAAGCCGTACAGCCGTCGCACGCCCGCGGCCAAGCCCTACTCGTGTGAGCAGTGCGGCCGCGGCTTCAAGTACCTGCACACGCTCCGCTTCCACATCAAGACCACGCACGACAGCGCGGCGCCCGCGGTGGAGCCGCGCCTCTCGAGGCTTCGGAGGGATGCGCAGCCGGCCACAGACCTGTCCTCGAGCGTCGCCTTCTGCGGCGAGCCGCCGCCGGACGGGGGCGAGGGCCGCGAGGAAGACCTCTCGCTGCCGCCGCACGCCAGGGCCGACGGGTCGTCGTCCCGGTCCGAGCCGGACGTGCCTCCGGAGTTTCCCCAGGACGCGGCGAGCCTAGCAGCTGAGAGGGAGCCGCCGTCCTCGGTCAAGGAGGAGCCCGAGAGCAGTTACGGTGTGGTTAAGTCCGAGCCGCAAGATGTGCCGACCACGACGTCGTGCGTAGGCGGGCTGTCGCGCATGGGCCTGGGCTCGAGCCTGGCCACCGCGGGCCTGCCGCCTCCGTCGTCGTTGCTTGGCATGGAGACCTGGCGTAGCATGAAGCTTCAGGCCGAGGTTCCGCTGGCGAGCAAAGTGGACGTGGTGAACCCGCTGACCGAGCAGCAGTACACCCTATACAAGTGCGGCATCTGCGGCGAGACCCAGCCGAGCCTGCGTGGCCTCTGCGATCACCTGCAGGCGCACACACGCGCCGTCAAGGAGCACCACTGCGACAAGTGCGGCGCCGTGTTCAAGTGGCGCAGCCAGCTCCTGGTTCATGAGCAGGTGCACCAGGTGATGGAGGGCAAGGCGGGCCTGCCGCCGCCTCCCGCGGGTCTGCCCGTGCTCAACCCGCTGCCGGACGCGCTCATCGGCGAGCCGCGGGTCTCGTTCGACCAGGCCCTGCAGCTGGGCGCACTGGCGGCGGGACATTTCCTTCAGCCGGGGGCGCTGCCCAACATCGCCATGAGCTTGCCACTGGCCATGCCAGGCACTACCTCAGTGGCGCCGTCCTCGACATCCTCCATGACCGAGTTCACGTCTCACGCCCCTCAGCCGCCGCCTCCTCCGTCCCGCGCCAGCGCCGGCTCCAAGGGCGGTGGAGGGGGCTCTTCCTCATGTCCGTCGTCAAGCCAGGAGGCAGGCATGCGGCTGCCCTTTCAGTGCAGCTACTGCAGCAAGTCGTTCGACCGCATCTTCTCGCTGCAGCGCCACGAGCGTATTCACACGGGCGTCAAACCGTGCTACTGCAAGGCGTGCGGGCGCGGCTTCAGCGAGCGCCGCAACCTACGACATCACATCATCCGCTTCCACTCGGACGTAAGTCAGCGGGACCAGCTGAGACGGCGCCGGCGCGCGGCGGCCGCTAGGAGCCGCGCCGCGGCGGCGCCTGCCGGCGGCGCCAACGGAGGCGTCGCTGCCAGCGGGTGCGACGGCGAAGGTGACATCGCTGGCAACCCCCCAGGCTCGCTCAAGCTGGTGTCCTTCCTCAAGAAGACAGCGGCGCACATCCTCAACTCTGTCGACGAGAGCAAGGAAGAGGACGACAATGATGAGGATGACTTGGAAGACATGGACGACCTTGAGGACAAGGCTGAGGGCGACCTGGATGACGATGATGACATGAGAGCAGGGGACGATGGAGGCTTCACAGAGAATGGAAGCCCTGATGGCTTCAAAGATGACCACCGCATGGATGGCAGCAATCCAGAGCTGTCCGATGAGGAGGGGGCCAGCCCATTGGCGCCAGATATGCCTGTTGCACTTTGCATGAAGGACAGTGGAAGCCCTACATGCTCAGCTGAGACAGAGAGAAAGGCTGATGAAGAAGAAGGGGAAGAAGACAACAAGACCATCATATATCCTCTGGAGCCAGTCCCCATGGCAGTGGCACCTGCTGAACCTGCACAGCTGGATGAAAAGAGCAGTACTGATGCTGCCATGTCCTCACAAGATTTGGATGCTAGCAATGAAGAGCTGAGGCGGCCGACAACGGGCAACAGGCGGAAGAAGGGAAGGCCAATGCGCTATGGGCCAGCAGTTGTTGAAACTACTGAAGATTGCGGCAACGATGAAACTGCGGAAGAAGGTGCCAGTGAAAGCAAAGAGATCAGAGCTGACACCGGTGATGAAAGAGCTGCTGAAGATGATGTAAACCCTTATTCTAAGGAGGAAATGGCTGCCTGGATGCAGCTTGGCAAAGCAGCTGGTAAGGTTCACAATTTCATATTCTTTCCAGTTCGGAGTAGCAATGTCTAAGTTGCAGTAAACACCTGTTCATGATCAGCTTTCAAGGGCCTCTTTAGATGCACTTCTTCCTGGAGTTACGAGAGATGATGTAACTCATTTGCAACAATGTCTTACTTGAGTCAGTTGTGAATATTAAATCTTTATGTGGTATGTTTGAGGTACTTGGTATTAATGTTTCCAGCATTTGCCTCTATGGCCCTGCTTTGTAACCATGCCATAAAAATTTACAAAATTTATAGTTTGAAAAAATTGTAAACTTGAAGGTTTAAATTAGTCCAAAGCAACACATGGACTATGACAGACAACGTAGTGGAGGGCTGTGAATTTAGGCCACCTGGTGTTCTTTGACGCAGTGGCAACTTTTACATGTGATATCAGTGACAAGAACATGTGCGTGTTGTATTTGAAGGCCTCCCTTCACCTTGGCAAGATTCGCCAAGTTTTTCATGATGCCTCCTTGCTTTTTATTTTATCTCATGTAAGTTGCCTGCAGCACTGTGGAGGTAAGCTCCCTGAACAGAAGGCTGAACACATCTCGCGGGTACATTTGCATGTCTGACCTCCTGAATGTCATCATCTGATGGAAAGAGCTAAAACTGAGAAAAATACCCGTGCACGCTTAGGGAAAGAAGCGCATTCAACACAACAAATTTTTCCTGTCTGAGGCTTGAAATAGCTGTCGATCTCTGATGTAGAAGCGAATTGATGGATGCCTGTTTGTGAAAGCTGCTGTGCTAGCATCCCGCTTTCCTTTGGCGTGTGTGCCCCTGCTGCTTACTGTCAATTCTAATTAATATTTTTATAACAGTTGGTCATAGTGATGTATAGAACACTAGGTTGGAATATGTCAGGTGGTTTAGTATTATAGTGTCTGAGAAGCCCATCATAAATTTTCAAAAATAGGCTTTTTGAACTACAAATGTGGCTTATGTGGTTTAGTAGTTACAGTGTTGGCGGATATCAGAGAACAGGTGAACTATGTTTAGTAGTATGCTGCTGAACTGATTTGTTATAGTTAAGTGACAACTCTGGAGGTTTTTTGAGCATTTTGGGTTTATAATTGCATTACATTCTTTAGAGTCTCCTCTTTTGGTACAAAAAGAAGAACATTTTTCAGAATATCAAGCAGAAGTATTGACAAGAGCAAAAACCAGGAAACCACAACCGAAAGTAGGTTCCAGCCCACCTATGACAGCATTGCCCACCAATCAATGATGTCTCAAATATGGCCACAAATCCTTTCATGCACATGTTGATTTTCTAAACTGGTGACAAAGTTGCAGCTGGAGTCATTATGTTTTTGTCTGAAATGACCAAAAGTAAGCTCAAAGTTCTTTCCCGCAGCAAATGGAGAGCAAATATATACTGCCGTGCTTGAATTTTTTCACACGTTTAATTTTCAACTGGTGTGAAGCCACACCTTTTGCGTCCAGTTCAGTCTACAGTGCAATGTGGGCAACAGTAGTGCTGTGCACAAATGCAGGCAGTGTGAGAAATATTGAGAAGGTCGTAAGTAAAATGTGCAGGTCGAGCACACTTTTGAAAAAGGTCCAAAGTGTGTCCAATACTGCTATTTTCAAGTTTAATATAGGCTTAGTCATATACATATTTTTGCAGTTTGCTCTAAACATACATACTTATTACTATTCATGTTCAACATACATTTTGTGTGTTGCGGCAAGCAAAATGTGAGACAGCAGTTTGCCAGCTCTTTTTTTGGCAAGTTTGTCATAACTGTCGCTAGAGTCAAATGTACAGCTTAAGAATGAAGCAGCAAACCCTCCAGCCAGCATTGGCCATTAGTCATGATGTCGCTGGCAGCTGCCTCTAGGGATGCCTGTGTGCAATGGAACTAATTGCAAGTTCATGACTTTGTTGACTGGAGAGATGAGTGGCTTGACATGTTCTTGTTCTACCTTGCTTCCAGCAAACAGTTCTGTCAAGTGTGAAAATGGGGAAATCGGCAGCCCTGACAACAGCGAAAAAGTTGGCACAGCCGGTCACGGGCCTTTCATGTCAGCATACAACCCAAGGTACGGGCACTAAACAGCAGAGTTTTCCAGGCTTGGACAGAATTAAAGTGCTTTCGGCATGCATCTTCCTTTTGATCGCAGTTGTCTGTGCCAAATTACGGTTTAACTTCTTTGCTCTGTTTCCGCAGTAACCATGATATTTGATGAGCATCCGTTCATGGGCATCTGTCATGAAAATTCATTGCCACATGCTTCCAAACTGTAAATGGTACTGTGCAGAGGGTCATTTGTGCCACTAGCTCCTGTAGAGCAGTCAGCTAGTGCTCAGTTTCTGATGGGCAGTTCGAATCTCACTTTTGCCTGTACTTCTCAAGACTTTTTTTTTTTAATATTGTGAGCCACCGCTCGAACGTCTTTATTCTAGCCACAATCTGGAACGCTGCGCGTGATCTTGCGAACACTGGTGAATGATGACGATGCTGCGTATGTACAGGTGAAAAAGGTGAACATTCTGGCACCGCGCCCGCACAAATCCCCCCGGCAAGGAAGCGGCCACCTTGGTTGTTGTTTAGATGGAAGCGGTTCGGCGGGTGTACGGCTTCATGCGCGAAACATGAACAACTTCAGAGCGCCGACGCCAATCGGCGACGGTATTTCGATGGGACAACACAGTAGTTCATGGGAGATGTTTGCTGGAGCACGGTGTAAGGACCGATATAGCGATGGAGGAACTTCTCGCACAGTCCAGGCATGCGGATCGGCATCCAGAGTAGCATTTCATCACCAGTTGTGAAGGAGGCAGTGCGGTGGTGCAGGTCATAGCGGTGCTTTCATTCTTGCTGGGCGACTTCAGTGTTGCGGCGAGCAATTTGCCGGTAATGGGCCATACGTGTAGAAAACTGGTCGCCCAACGATGCAGATGGGGAGGCAGGAGCAGAGAAGGTGGTGTCGAATAGGGTTGTTGGTTGACGGCCATAAACTAAGAAGAAAGGGCTGTAGCCAGTTGTGCGTGCGTTGAATGGTGGAATTATAGGCATAGGTAACGAAAGGCAAAATGGTGTCCCAGTTCTTATAGTCAGGACTGATGTTTATGGATATCATGTCAGACAAGGTGCGGTGAAAGTGTTTGATGAGGCCATTGGTCTGAGGATGATAACTAGATGTCTTGTGGATGGTGTTGGCAGCGTGGAGTACTTCCGCCAGGACTTGGGAAAGAAATGTCTTCCCACGGTCGTTAATCAAGATACGGGGAGCACCATGACGCAAGACGATCACTCGCAAGAAAAACTCTGCAACTTCAGAAGCGGCACCGGAGCAAAGAGGGGCTGTTTCAGCATAGCGCGTCAGATGGTCAATGGCGGTTACAGCCCATTAATGACCGTCGGCCGTAAGAGGTAGGGGGCCGAATAAGTCAATGGCAACAGAATCGAAAGGCATGGGTGGGCAAGGAAGAGGTGGCATGGGTGGGCAAGGAAGAGGTTGCAGGGGACCGGCAGTAAGAGATGTTGACCGCTTACGATGTTGGCAAGGCGCACACGATGATATGTATTTAGCGACGCTGGTAGAAAGCCCAGGCCGAAAGTAGTGGCTTTTTATACGGTCGTACGTCTTGTGGTGTCCTAAATGACCGGCAGTGGCATCGTCATGGTAAGCCTCCAACACTCGATGATGGAGAGAGCGAGGAACAATGGGAACCCACCGGTGACCAATTGTGTGATATACAGAGCGGTAAAGCATTCCGTGTTGAACTCGGGAAAAGGCGAAGCTGACGACGCAGGCGACTGTTGGGTGCCTCCTGGACACAAGTCCTGGGTCATCTACCCTATAGGGTACGCATGTTCCCTTTGAGGTTGCATCTTGAGACACTTTTAAATGGAAATTACTCTTTGAAAACGGCAAGAAGTTTTTACATGTATTTTATTTCAACCAATTACCACATAGCAAATAATTTACAACTTTGGTGTGTTTCTTGCATGTTAGATTGCATTCAGAGGTGCTTTAGAGTCAACATTGCTGTCCAAAAGGGTTTTATAAGACCTGGTACATGGGTGCACTGTACCGTTTACAGTTCGGAGATTACACAAATGCTTTGTTGTCACCCTCCTTCTGGACAGAAGGATGAGTTGTTTTTTTGGGAGGGCCAATTTAATCATTTCATCGCCACAGCCATCACTTGCACTTAGCCTTCCAGCATGTGAACAAGAGTTTTTCCAATGTCAGGCTTTTCTACTGCATCGATTACAGCAAACGCTAACTAGGAAAGCTAATTTGAGTGTTTGCTTCGTGGCCTTCACTTCATTACAGTCACTACATCAGCATCGTAAGGATGAGTTTTTGCAAAAAATTTTCAATTTGTCAATTTGGCCTGAGTAGACAGTATTTGGTAGCTGACCTGGCAGTGGGTGGAGCACTGTTGATATGTCGGCTTACAAGGTACATGGTCGTCTGCTGATTTTTGTTTGTTTTCAGCACAGCAGCCAACAGTTTCTTGTCTCTGTGAAGGGCATGGCTGCAGGTTTTCAGTGCAAACTGTTCAGTGGCTGGCCTAACCTCTTCTTGCTTCCGCCTTGGCCAGGTTGGACACGGCTGAGCGACCCATTGGTCGGGATGAAGCCTGCACTCCCCAGATGGGGCCAGATGGAAAATTTGTCTACCCGTGTTCCTACTGTTACAAGACCTTCTCTTCTACCTCTGATCTCAACAGGCACATGGACTTCCATGAGGGTACGTCCACTTTATCTGTCGAAACAAGGGTCTCAAAGAATCTTGAAAACGAGGGCTGTCCCCACCCCGATTGCAGTTCCGAGAGGGCACCAGAGCCCTGTGACAGTGCTGGAGCTGATGGGCAATTTTAGTGACACTGCACAACATTGTAAATCCTGCTGTACACTGCTGCTGTGGCTGAATTTTCAGCATACAATGCAATGTCTACTTGAAAAGCAACTCGAGCTAAAAGACCTGGGTTCGAACCGGGCTGTGGCAGCTGTACTTCAATGGAGGTGGAAGTGCAAGGAGCCCGTGTGCTGTGCAATGCTAGTGCATGCTAGAGAACCTCAAATGGCTGAAAATATCCGGAGCCCTCCACTGCAGTGTCCCTTGTAGCTTAAGTTGCTTTGGGAGGTTAAACCAAACTTCGTAAACCAACCAAAATTGAAAGTCACCCACAGGGGTGATAAGGAAATATAAAAACAAAATGCATTATGATAGCACTGTCATTGTTATTTAAAAAAAAAATAGTATTATCATTTGAAATGCTCTGCAGTGCAGTTCAAGCATGAGTCCCTTAAAATTTGCAAAAGCAGAGAAGCAACAAGCACAAGAAGTGGCTGCACATTTTAAACTTTCATTAGGAAGCCATCAGGAAGCTGGAGTGCATAACCAGTAACCAAAAAGCATACAGTTTCAGTCTGATCTTCATGATGTACATAGGAAAGGATCCAGCTACCACTGACAGAAAGGAAAGCATGGGGCTTGCTAATTGCACTTGGATTACATTGACGGACTGTTTAAGACTAGGTGATAAGAGATTCTCTCTCTCCTCTCATTCCCTTAATGCGGCCTCATTTTACAAAGCAGAATATAGTAGCTGTTCCCTTTCCTCAGTTTCTCTGTAGTAACTGCTGAGCTTGTTGAGAATGTAATACGACTAATTGTTACTTGACCAAGTTTATGCTGTATTTCAGCTGCAAGGCTTCTTTTCAATGGGTAGCTGACTTTGCAAAGCAATCACAAAAGTTGAGAAAGCTGTGCTAGCTTTTCAGTGCTGCCTGCTATGCCTGAAGCAGCAAGTAGGATTGAATCTCATTATTGTAACATCGGAGGGACTTGTAACCATTGCTTCGGTGCAACAGTACGCCACTTTATTTGCAATTGTCATTGGGCTTGCTTGTCCACACAGAGGGCAACATAGCCAGTGTTCCGCTTATGTGTGTGGCGAAAGCCTTTGAGACACACTCTGCGGGCACCTGCCACGTGGTGGAATACATGCGCACCATACAAATATGTGAGCGATGTCTTCCACAACCCACATGGGTTTCAGAGACAGTAGATATGAAATATACGGGTTTTGATGCGAGCTTCGAAAGATAATGGCTGTTTTTCTGGTCTGTTTATTGTTACGTTATAGACCATTTTGTTTTAGCAAGGTTTTACTGTATCGTGCAGAACAAGCCATATGCTGGTGAGGGATGTGCACAAGTGCTCAGTCACAGCTTGGACAGGCTGGCACATTTTTTTTCCCCTAGTAAAACAAAGCGGGACAGTGTGGCAGTGCTGGCTGCTCTTGTTTTTCCCAGTTCCTGAAAAACAAGGATGTTGCTTTGCATTTCTCTTCTTCTTCTTCGTGTTGTTTCATTGTCATTTCTATTTCTGTCCTTTCCTTCTTCTGCCTTCGCACAGCGGGGAATTGTTCTTTCAAGTTGATCTGAGCTGTAAGTACTGTGCCATTTCTACTAGGCAGTGAAAATTCATCTCAGCTCCTTTCCAGCGCTTACATAAAATAATGCCTTCCCTCTCAACTTTTGAGGCCAGCATTTTATTCCATGTACAGTGCAGTCCACTTATAACGATATTGAGAAAACCTGAAAATCCAATCGTTATAACCGATTATCGTTATATCTGAACCGGTGAAAAAAAAAAGAAACACATCCACATATTTTCCCATGCTTGTAGGCTTGCCTACTACTAGCGATGAGTAAATCGGGTTGAACAACGCTAATCATCGTACTGAGCACTAAACACTTTATTACAGTATACATCAATAGCCATGAAATAACTTCAGCATACTTAAAGTTGGAAATTCACGCTCGCTTGAGCAGCAGCTGAAGCTTGACAATTGCTGGGAGCATCGCTTCCAGTAGCGTGTACGCTGGTGGCAGTCCTTTTTGCGTGCACGAAACCGATTAGTGGCTGGATGAACTGAAGGACATCCCCAGCCTTGATGATCGTTAAAATCGTAGAGTACGAATGTCCATATTTTTTCACAAGGCTTCCAACTTTGAAATCCTGCGAAAAATTCCGATGAATCTGCCGTTTCATCTCGTGAGCTATCGCGCCGTTCGTCAATGTGGTCGCAGCCATCTTTCACGTTTGGATTGGATTGGATTAGTATTGAGGCTTCCCTTTTTTACCAGGTGGACCAGACAGGTCCTAGCCAAGTCAATTCCCTACTGTGACGGAGTCTGTCCCGCCCTGGCGCAACGCCACCAACACTATTCATCTAGTATGCCTTATCCAGTTCTCAAGGCGTCGTTTGGTTGTCTCCACAGCCACAGCCCTCTCATCCCGCTGTGTCGCATCACTGTCCACCGCAGCATCTCCTTGCGGCTGTCCAGACGTGAACCCCAGCACATGCGGCAAAGTTGACCCGCTAGGCTGACACGGCATCAGCACTTGGCAAGTCAACACAATATGTTCGATCGTCTCTGTCTCCCGCCCGCACACAAGACATCCGCGTTGTCCTTGCCCTCGATCTGCGCGTGCCATTTCTTCGTGCGCAGCACCCCCGCGCGGGCCTCAAAAGCAGGGTGCTCCCCAGGGAGTCATCGTAGAACAGCTCCTGAGTGATGTCCCTCTTGTTCGTGGAGTACATACCAAGAGCCGGCTTGGCCACTGCACCAGTTCGCCACCGCCTGCTCTCCACCGCTGCCACGTATTCACGCACCTTCGAAGTAGTCCAGCAGGTGTCTTTAGTGTTTGTCACAATTGGCAGTGCTACCTCATACTTTGCACTCAGTTCACGTACCCTCCTCTTCCAGTGTGTGCATACTCTGCTGTACAAAAGGCAGCGTTGGACTCGATGAACCCAGCGGTCCGCCCCCAGAGTCCACGAACGCATTTCAAAACTAATCTCGGCTACTGCCTCCCGGGCCTCGAAGGAGGACCAGCCAACATCACCCTGCACCGCCTCGTTGGGGGATGAACGGTGGGCTCCCAGTGCCCGTCTTCCCACCTCTCTCTATCTTCGTTCCATAAATTCCCGCGTCGAGAACGTGGTACACAACACTGCATTTGCATATGTCAGACTTGGCAACATCGCCGCCTTCCATATGATGCGTAGGACCTCCATTCTGTTGAACGACCACAACGCCTTGGCTCTGAGGACATTCTGGCTGCGCACCGCCTTCGCATGGAGGCTGCTCTCGTAGTCTACCAGGTAGGCACGCTGTGTCATGAGGTCTATCCCGAGGTACCTGTAGACTGAAGCCCACGGGATTTCGCGCCCTTGTAGCAGTAGTCTCGGTTCCACAGCCATCCTGATAAGAGACGAGCACAGTACTGCACTCTTCCTCATGCTGAACTGTAGACCCAACTGCTCCGCGTGCGCTGTGCAGATATCTAGCAGCTTTCGCAGTCCTGCCTCTGAGCCCGCCATAAGGACAATGTTGTCTGCGTACGACCTTTCGCACTACCCGGCCACTGTCCATGTATGACAAGTCGAAACCCTCGCCACACCTTTCCAATTCACCCTCAAGATCGCTCAGCAGCAGCATGAACAACAGCGGGAAGAGAGGGCATCCCTGTCGTAGACCCCGCTGCAGCTCGACTGAACGAGACTGGAGGCCTTGCCACTCCACAACTACCTTGGTGTCTGTATAGAGGGCGCATAGCCGGGCGATGACCTCTTCAGGAAGACCCATGAGGCGCAGCATTCTCCACAGGCAATCATGTTTCACGCAGTCATATGCCTTCTCCACATCCAGGAAGGCAGCAGAGCCCACGGACGCAGAATCGGTGATGGCAATGACAATATGGCCGCAGCAGCACCCTTCGGGCGGCTGCGATTGCGATGATGATAGTGCTCATTTTCTTCAATTTTCGCCGCATATGTCGAGTTTTCACGTCATTATCGTCTTAATTTTTTACCTTTTATTGAATATTCAGTCAAATGTTCATGATAAACACCTATCGAGCAGCAATAAAGCTATCATATCCGATGTACCGCCGATAATCGATCGTTATAGTATCTGGTTTATTTTTACATAGGGGCAAGGGGAAAAATGATGAATCTCAAGAATTTGATCGTTATAAGTGATATATCGCTATATCTGGTATCGTTATAAGTGGACTGCACTGTACTTCCTAATTCTCAGGGGAACTAGGGCTACGATGGAAGGAGAATGCTTACCCTAATGCTGAGCACTAGCTTCTCTGACACTGCCAGATATTTTCTGGCCCTGCATGCTTCTCAGAGTGGTTTAGATGGCTGCATAGTCAACATTTTCATGTCATGTTTGCCCTCAAAATCTGTGGCAGCTGCTTGCCACAGGTGCAGAGGGGTTATTAAATTTTACTTTGGCTACAATGCTTCTTAACATGCTCAGTGTGTCCTAAAACTAGTGTTAACTGTATCGTTCTCCTTAGAAGACTAGTTCTGCCGTGTAGCAGACAATGTGTGCACCTGGCGGCATGTTGCAGAGTTAGGCAACTTACCAAATGTGATTTAGGAATGGGCACTCGAGAGCTGTCCTCAGAATGGGCCCATTTTATGGACAATTGTACGGACAATGGACACTATGCAGTTAAAGACTTGAAGGCTGAAATGTGGCTTGGCAGTCTTAGGTTTCATTTAGAATGTCATTAACTTACATTTGTTGCCTGACCCACTTTCTGTGCTTCCCGTCTCTTAACATTCAACCCACCATTTTCCTTTCGTTAGCCTCGACATTTCTGCCCTATAGGCGAGTTGCTGGTAAGGTAAAGCTGTTATATATTGCCCCTTTGAAGGAAGTACTAGCAGGAAGCTATCAAAATGGCATAATTACAGCACCCAAGGTTCTGATTGCACCTGTTTCTATGACATTTCCTTCTGTTGCCCCCTTTTTTTCCAATCTAAAAAATGACTGTTTTTGAGAGCGACACTGGGTACACTCACTTCTATATGAATGGTATGGTTAGTTTTTAGTTATGTACTACTCAAAAACACTCCTTTTACAGAGCAGAAAATTTAGCTGCAGTTGGCTTGCAGATTTTAAAAAGGCCAATGGAAACAAAATTCAATTTGCCTGCAATGTGGTCGGTGAGTCCTAAAACTAATCCAGATGAAGTTTTATACTCCGTAGGAAAGTATTTCTGTAGACATAAGCATTTCAAAGCTGTGTAGCAGATGACATGTGCACCTGGCGGCGTGTTGCCGAGTTGGGCAATTCACTGGCTATGGCATAGAAATGGGTGCTTGAGAAGTGTCCTGAACAGTCTGCGGACAGCATGCAGTCAAGAGCTTGAGGCTGAAACTTGGCTTGGTGGTCCTAGATTTATTACAGTGCTGAAGCTTTTATTTCCATCTAAATTACCATGTCGAAACAGTGGGCAGCCATGAGGGGCATGAATAAGTGGGGCGTGCAAGAAATGAGCGTCACATGCACTCCAGAAGCATGGAAAACTTGGGACAAAACAAACTGATCCATTTTGGTAGTTGGCTTTTGTTCACAGTGCTGTAAATTCATGCGATCGACGTTCACATCTCTCAAAACATTAGAAGAAAATCCATGCCCACTCGCTGATGTTTCTGCAAGCAGCAACAAGCTGCCAGTATGCAATATCTAGAATGCCCGGGTATCTGATTCGCGCCCCTTTCTGCGTCATTTCCGGTTCTTAGTAATGGCTGCCCTTTTTCTATTTTCGCTTTGAGAAGTGGTGGCTTTTGTGAGTGATTCCTGAAACACTTGCTTCTATTACGAATATTAGTTTGTGGTATGTGGGGTTTAACGCCCCGAAGCGACTCAGGCTATGAGAGACGCATATTTCGTTTTTAGTGCTCTCTCGGCACACTACTAGAAAGCACTCCGGAGCGAAAAATTTCGTTGGCAGTTAAGTTGTCCAGTTTTAATTCATGACCCTCGTTTTTACTACATACTCCTTACTGAGGCTTAAGCCATGCTGGGAAACATGGAAAAAGTAGCAACTCTCAAGGATAGGAGAATGGAATGAACACCTTTCTGCACCTTTCTTTTATGGTGCCTCTAAAGGGACACTGAGGACAACTGTGTTCAACAATTTCTCAGTGAAGATTGCTACTCTTTCTGACAATGCTGACATTTGTCCAGCAGCAAAATGTGCATTTATTGACTAGGAATCGGGACATTAAAATCTTTCTGCTGCTCAATTCAAACCCGTGAAGTCTTCTTTGAAAAGAACTCAGTGACCATCGTCTGTTGAAGTGAATGGCACTGTAGCATAGCCTCTGGGATCAGCACCTAAAGATCTGTGCTGATGCATGGACATTACTTTTGAAATTGTCTAGGGAAAATCCGCTAGGTGCAGTCAGTTTATAATTACTTTTTTAACACAACCAGAGAGCATCGCTAGGCAATTATGGTCTGAATCACCCTTGTGCTAAGCGCACGAGGGCTTTACCACCTTGAAAAGAAAGTGACATTCTGCTGGAGCTGCTCTACACAAGGGGGCAACACATTTGTGCTTCTGTATGTGGTGTACTCTTAGTATGAATTGCGATAAATACGCCAAGTGTGTTCAGGGCTTCTTTCATGATGTGCGGGAGGTGATGAAAAAGTATGTATTTGCCTTTCTCATTCAAGCATAGTAAAGCACAAACTACACCACCATCAGAAGCACTATTGCAAGCCGTACTGTTTGTCTGTGCCATACTTTTTTTCATGATTGGTGTCTCATACTTCCATTTTGGTCCACGGCTGTCGAAATGTTCCCGTTTTACAAGGCCTGTGAGTTTATAAAACTTTTTGTTGTGCTTAAAGCCCACAAAAGCCTTACTACAATGCTCTCCGAAAAGAGATTTGACTCTGGAGTTAAACTGAACGGCCCTCAGTTAAATAGGGTTTGGTCTAGTTAGCTCACTTCAAAACTTGATATGCATCCTATGAAAGTAGACCAGAAATTTAAACATCGCAAATTAAAGAAATGGGAAACAGTGAAGAAAATGTAAAAGAAAGCAAGTGAAGGAACTGTACGCAGAATATCTGCCTGATGCAAGGATGTTATAGCAGGCTAGTTGGTGCATTTTTTAAAGTTGGTTTTAAGCGCGGAACAACGAGACACAAGTAACAGATTCGGAAGCACCACAGAGTGGAAAAGAGGAGTGAGTATCTGAAAAACTAATGAGCCCAGAGACGCGAGACGAAATCCTAGCAGCAGTGGCTGCATTTCACTAGAGGCAGTCACAAAAGACGCCCGTGTGCTGCGCTAAGTGGGTGCATGGTAAGGAACCCTCAGATTGTTGCAGCAAATTTGGAGCCCCCTCTACAATTACATCTGGGACATAAAAGCCCAATAACAGTATAGTATGCCTGGAGAAATCATGGTGAGCATGCTACACTACGCATCCATGCCAAGAACACAATCTGCACGTTTTTTGTGACAAGGCTTGCCCTGTTGTTTCTGGCAGGAATCCGGCAGTTTGTGTGCCGTGCCTGCAGCTACCACGCGGTGACGCAGTCTGACCTCGGTCGGCACGAGAAGACGCGGCAGCACCTGGTGCGGCAGCAGAATGCTTGTCCCACGTGCGGCCGGGGCTTCGACTCTCCGACCCTGCTCGGCGAGCACGGCCTCAGCTGCGGTGCCGTGCGTGACCTCACGGCTAAGGTCAAAGGCAGCAACACGGAGGCCAATAACAACGACCGCAGTTTCGAGAGCAGGAATGGCGGCGAGTCGCCAAGCCGGCTCTCACCGTCTCGAAGGCCACTCGTGGAAGACCCGCCAAGTCTCTCCTCAACAGCGGGGGGCGGAAGCCGGCTGGAGAAAAGTTGTGTCCTCTTAAAAAAGAAGTTGCTCTGTTTTGAGGCGGCGCTGTGAGCAGGAAAGGCACAGCAAAGATCTCACTCCCTCTCTTCACAAGCCCGCGGCCGTTGCCCGGCTTTTCCGAGAAGTGATAATTCATAACGGGTCTACACACAGACGAGAATGCCACGACACACACAAACACAGACACTGATGTGGATGAACTGGAATACTGGTGACTCCCCCCCTCCCCCCCCCCCCTTTTTTTTTCTGACTGCTTTCTTAGCATGGATGTGTGAGAGCATTGTGGTGACATTCCAAGCTGATGACTACGGGAATATGTCCTTTAGACATTTTTTTTTCTGTTACTTTGCTGAGTATGCGTGCTGAGTTGCTCCCTGTTTTAGTGGAAACCAGCTGAGAGTATCTAGGTGTTTTTTTTTCTTTGCATTAATATTTCTGTTGTTGCTGTTGTTGTTGTTCCCGCCTCAAGGCAGGCAGTTGGAATCTGCTGGCTATCCCGAGTGGAATGTGTCATTACTTGAAGTTCCTTGGTTGTTGGTTATTGCAGAGCGGTGTTCACAGGAAGCTTATAGCAGTGAGTTTTTTTTCTTCTTTTGCTGTTTTTGCTTGAGAGGCAACAGAGAACCCTGTTCTCAAACCCACCCAATTTTTCTTGGGATGCTCTTTGCCTGCACGAGAAAAGTGCAAAATGCAGCACTTTTGCATCTTCTGTTGATAGTTTGGCCATTTAAATGATTATTTGTTACTTAATGGTCTCGTTGCCAAGCTCAGTGCAATCTGTTCAAATTGCGTTTCTGTTCATTCTCGCTGCCTTTTTCTGTTGTGTGGGAAAACTAGCATGCAAGGGGACGTCCCTTGTGTTTTCAGTGGTGCTTTTGTTGTTCAGCGAGCGGTGTTAACACATGTGCCAGACACACATGAATACGGGTGTTTTCTTTTTCCGCCTCAGATTCCAGATGACTCAGGGCCTGTAGTGTATCGGATCTGATGGGTAGATGCCGCCCTGGCTCCGGGAGCGAGCCAAGTCACGTTTACCAGGAGCGCCAGAGGCGGCGTTGCATGAATCAAATGTCCAGAAGCATAACGAGCACTTTTTCAAAATGTACGGGTGAATTTGTGCAATTCCCCTCCTGCTTGTTTTTATTTGCAACGAACTGCGGGAATGTATAACTAGTGTCACGCATAACAGCCTGTTATCTTAGAAGAAGCTGTTTGCAATATATACGTGGTTGCGCGAATTGAAGACTGTTGCGCAATTGTTATACATGTGCTTTGGCCAAGTACACTAAAAGGAAGCAAAAGAAATGTCAATGTGAGTGTATTTTAGTGTCTCTGCAAGGCAATAAACATGTCAAAGTATATAAGCCTTACCCTAACGTTTATTCATACATGCGTGCATGTGTCTCCGACCCCAACGATGACAGCTTTACCGACACAAGAAGCATTGCCAGTATGCACTAAGGTAGGTCAATGTACCAAGTGGGTTGTAGCACGTCACTCCACAATGTGCCCTGTGTATTCTGGGTTTTGGGCTTCATTCCAGTACTTCACCAGGTATGTACACGACAGCCTTGCCTGGAGACCTTCATTGACAAGGTGATCAAAAGCTGCCTGTAAGGCAACAAAGCACATGCACTGCAGTTTCACCGACAGTCTCTGGGATACACTCAGCACCTCTCAAAGAGAAAGGTGGCACCAAATTTATAACACTCTGGCACCTCGGTGGTGGCCACAGTGATATCAATAAGCGACAAAGCTGGCTAGTTGGTGTCCAGTACAATTGTGAGATATTATTTCAGCGCACCAAAAAACACATGAATGAAGGCAGAAGAGACAACATGAATGCTGGCTTCAACTGAGGTTTATTCCACAAAGAGGCAATTATGTACAAGAGGGATGCAAGGACATGCAAGTATTCCACGACTATATAACAATATCGGAAATATACTCAGCAAGCACAAGCACCATGCCACTCACTTTTTCTTTTTTTTTTTTACATCACCGCATTTTCTATCGCCTACTTGGTTGACCCAACATGTTTGCCTTCAGGTTATCCTAGGATCGTCCGTGGTCTCTCTTCTACCTTTGCCCGTGTGTTTTTTGGTGCGCTGGAATAATGTCTCGCAACTGCACTGTGACATCACTCCTACTTCAGACTGTGCAGCAACAGCCTTCTCTGTTATGTAGAGTGGCATTGGTACACCAGTCCACCTCTATCACCGGAACATCTCCCGACAAATATTTGTATGCAAAAGGTTGTAAAGTCTGCAGATGCTGAATCACCAAATATGAGGCAGGGCGGCAAGGTGGGGAAGAAATTGGAGTTTGCCAGTATTTATGGGGTACTGCGCTCTAAATCACTCAAATATACAGCTTTTATAAGTTAGAAAAGACAAAAACAAAATACAGTGGCATGTTAACTACTTCAGAAAGATGTGTTTGTCAACATATATCATTTATGCATGGTTCACAAAAGTTGTGCTGAACTACCATTCACATCAAGCCAGTGGCAACCTATTGCCTTTTTTTTTTAAATTTTTTTTTTAGTAACATCACATCACAAGCTTGAATTGGCTGGCAGGAAGATTTTTGGTTCGAATTTTCTCAGTGATAAATGCATATTTTGGCACTGGACAGCTGCCGACACACCCAGAGAGAGCGAAAGACACCATGCTGATTCATCACAACTGCAGGATTGCATATACACATGCGGCTTTGTGTCATTGGGATGCTTATAAGTACCAACACAGAGCTATATAGGAAGGGGGTGACCTCGAAGAGAAGGGAACCATCAGTTTGGTGAATGGCTTTTTGGGGCTTCTTTGATTTATTGCTCTATGTGACACCATTCTGTTAGGTTTTATTTTCATACTCTGCACTAGTAATTTTTTTTTTCCACAGGTGGTACTTGAATCCCCCTCCCCGCATTCATTCACTTGTTGCCTTCAAAGGGACACCAGGTCATTTTTGCTTTTGGTAGGAAAGAATTGGATGTTTATGATGAATGTGGGCAAAGGCAAGGCCCATCCCTCACAAGCCAATCTGCCAGTTTCACACCACATGCTGCAACACAGGTTGCCTACTACACATGAACTTGCAGCTAGACTGTTTTCTAGACATTGCGTAACATAAAACATGCTTCAGTTGGAGCTCAGTTCAGAAAAAGTGTTACAAATTCCCACTCTAATGCTCCCTTGCAAGCAACGTTTACTGCATAGAGTCTGAAGGTATCTGCTGAGAGGTCAGAACATCATTAAAGCAGTACTTTACGAAAAGCAGCTAATACTGAAATAAAGCACAAGACATCATTTGAGGATGAAGTTTTGGTACTGCTCCTTTGCTGCATCCATTTGTGCAAATTTGCCAACGTAGGGACATGTGATTCGGGCTTGCAAATCTTTCCCAGCGACGTATTCAAGAGCAGCCTGAAAGCAAGAGATTGCTTCCCTCAGTGTTTGGCAAAGGGAACGTCATGGGTGTAAAATGCACATTGGAAGTGCACACATGTTGATGCACATGGCGACAGCTGATGCCACACTCAGATTCCTATCGTGACTCGGGACACTGCATGATACAACAAGCTACACCACTCCAACGCTCAGCATGTGCTAAAAAATAGGCGACGATTATGGCACTTTCTAATGCAAAATTTGAGCGCAGCTCATAAGCTGGTTTTCGATAGATTGAGCAAAAAAATTCGAGCAAGACATATATGTACAATGACACCAATTACGAGGGACAACGGTGACGATGACGCGAAACCCAGAAACGGGTGCCAAAGAGCTTAATGCTTAAACGATGCCATCCGAAACATTTTTGAAAAGCGAAAGGTTTTTTTTACCATGGTGAACTAGCTGTATATACGCAAACCACATCAAAATATGATGCTTTTCTCTGCGAGTGTGTGAATTCTCGGTTACTGCACATGCTCGCATTATTCATGAATTATCTTTGCAGTGTGTACCATGTGTGGTCATGTCTTCTACTTGAGCTCTGAAGCGTAGCTTTCATAATTGGTTGACAGGAATGGAAAGGCGCAGTATCTTTCACACTTGTTTCTGTGGACACCTGAATCCTAGCTTAAGGGAAGGAAGGTGGCAGTGAAAGCCCACTTAAGCTCTGAAAGGTGCCTTTCATAACTGGTTCACAGGTATGGAAAGGTGCAGTATCTGTCACACTTGTTTCCACACCTGAATCCCGCTGTAAGGGAAGAAAGGAAGGTGGGAGTGAAAGTCCACTTGAGCTCTGAAGCGTGCCTTTCATAATTGGTTCATTGGACTGGAAAGGTGCAGCATCTGTCACACTTGTTTCTGTGGTCACTTGAATCGCCCATAAGGGAAGGAAGGAAGGTAGAAGTGAAAGCGCAGCTGGTTAGGAAGGACAACTCCCATGGCGACGACGCGAAGCGCAGGAACGGGCGCCAAAGAGCTGCACTCTAAATGGAGCGCAGCTGTAGGTTGCCATAGGATTGTAACCACTGATAAGCGTCCTTGCATTTAGCAGCACTCCTGAAGAACCTGCCTTATGTAAATGTATACTGCACCTGAGGCAAAAACAATTTTCCTGCGCAGTGTATTCTTGGCTTCAATCAATGACTTTCTGAATAAACCACAGTTTTCTGAGGTTCCCTGCATATCTGACGACGGGCAGCTATCTTGCGAGACAGTTGCCACATAGCTGCAGATTTCAAAGCTTCTTTGGCAAGAGACAGTTGCCACATAGCTGCAGATTTCAAAGCTTCTTTGTGAATGCCACATTCTCTAATGAAGATATTCTATTCGGTATAAAACTTCAGGAAGGCTAAAAACTGGTGCCCTTTTCAGATTCTGCATACATGACAACTGTACAGTTCTTTTCTCTATTATACATTAATGCACTATCCTGCACCTTATATCTGCAAAACTGGAAATCTAGAAAGTATTTTATGTGTATATTTTGTGTATGTATTAAAGATACGTAAGAGGCCGATGGTATGTCACCACTTTTTGAAGGCACAGACCAAAAGCATAAAACACACGGATGAATTGTTTGAAATGCAGCTAGGAAATGCTCTACCCGGGAAACTAAACATAATGTTTCAGATTCCACTCATGAAGTGTGTGTTCACATTTGGCTTTGAAAGGGGATGTAACTGTTGCCAAGAGCATGCATTTCCTAGGCACGTGCTCACTCGGGTACACCTATGGCTATGGCCAGCCTCGAAGTACCACTGTGCAGCGTCTTTTGTGCCAACATAACTGCATAGTGGACACCACTCGGATTATTAGCCACAATTATTTCTCTGCAGGTCTTGCCCTAAACATATCAGCATGGCTTATGGACACACCAGAATTCATTGCACTTTTTACTTTGCACACATGAAGCATCTCCAGCCACTAGTGTTAAAGGAACTTAATAAGTGACCCATCCTACAGAAACCACCGCTTTATTTTACTGATTTGCTGAAGCAATCAGAAAAAATACCAACAAGGGGATTACCCTTGGCAATATTCACAAGCTTTCATGAAACACCTCTCAACATTTGAATGAGCCTTCTTCACTTTGAAACAGACCTTGTGTAATTTGCCAGATTAAAGCGGTGACGTGCTGCTTTTAAGCCGTTCTGTCAAAAAGCGTTTTGATGAACTGCGCCGCAAAAGAAGCCAACAGTTGTTGAAACTAAAGCTAGCTTTTTTTTTAATTTTTTTATGACATTACCAAGAAGTGGAATTGTGGAAATATTTTACAGGGTGGTAATTTTACAGGGCGTGGAAGTGGAGACAACACTATGTCACTGATGGGATCGAAATTAATAACTTCTGTGCATCTTATGCGATGCTCCATACTGCATTTCTCAAACTGTCTGCAGCAAGCACTGCGAAAGGTAAGGGTGACCTGGGCCAGTCAGGATTATGCGTGCACTGCATGAATGTGTTCTTAACCCACTTCTAGCATTGTGGTTGACAGGCGCATAGGATCACAGTAATGCAGTGCACACCGTAATGATTGACTGATCTCGCCCTTGCCTTTTGTAGTGCTGCAAACAGTTTAAACGGAGTACAGAGTCGACCTGCACCACTACTGGCCATAGTGATATGTGGCTCACCCTGTTATACCAATGTGCCATCATCATCAGCAGCAGCTGGGTTATGCCCACTGCAAGGGGGAAGGCCTCTACCATATTACTCCAACTAACCCGGGTCCGTATTCCGAGTTTGCGTCGTTATCGAAAGTGTCACTATCTCCCCAACCTCCAGTCATCTGATTGGTGGAAACGCCGGAACATGATGTTGCCACCTCATCCGGTTCTGTAGTGGACTCCAAGTGTAGTGGCAACACCTGGTTCCGGCGTTTCCACCAATCAGATGACTCGAGGTCACGTGAGATAGCGACACTTCGATAACGACGCAAACTCGGAATACGGGCCCTGGTCTTTTGCTAGCTGCATCCACTTGACCCCTCCGAACTTCTTAACCTCATCTGCCCACCTAACTTTCAGCCGCCCCTTGCAGTGTACCATGCTACCCTGAATGAGAGCACAGAACATGGGTAGAGGGGCAGCCCCAGTTCACAAGCCGAGCCGTTTCTACAAGTGGACTTGTCTTTGTCTGGGCATGTACCAGAGTAGGCCCACTCGTTGAAACGTTGGCTCAGCTTGCTAACTGAGGCTCCCCCTCTACCCTTGTTCAACTCTCTTTCATATTTTGTAGCCATTTTCTTTCTCTTGTTCTACCCTGGATGCTTTACTGAAAGTGGCGCATAAAACTTTGCCGCCGGTAATGGGAAAAGAAGTGTGACAACTCTTTTGGGTTATTAATGCTGACCTCGCTATGCCAGGAAGAATCCAGAACGGAGATATAATAATAATAATAATAATAATAATAATAATAATAATAATAATAATAATAATAATAATAATAATAATAATAAAATTCTGTATTGTTCGATGGTCCAGACATGCGTGAATATTACCAAAGACACCAACAATCATTGAAGGAAATGCATTTCGCTGTTTTGGTTTCTGCCTTCTCTTTACAGTGTCTGCAAGTGCCAATGCATGCATCTTGAATGACGTGCGAAGACGGACATAGTACCTTGGCAAGATGCTTAGCAATGCCTTTTCCTCGCAGGGACTCGGGCACTTCTGTGTGAACCAAATCGAGGGTTTTTTGGTCAATCACTTCATACTGCAAGACGGCTTTGTCTGAAACACGAAATAAAACCATTCAACCATTTAAGGTAGCGGAAGAGAAGACGAAAAATGAATGCTGCAACCAACAGCAGCAATCATGTAGAAAGTGAAAAGACCGTAAATGATAGGCAGATGTTAAACCATGTTTCGCAGCTTCGAAAGTACGCACACAGAACATAGTGTTATGCACCTTTGCCGAATTTAATGAAGAACTCCCGGTTCGCCTTGTCATGTTCCACCTGAAAAAACTCTTGGGAAAGATTCCGTGTGCATGTCATTGAAGGTGATGCTGTCAATGGACTATAGAAGGGATATCTTGAAAACAATCGCACAACATTGCCCAAAGCAGCACTGCTCATTGTAGCACACTGATAGATAACGCTTCGCACCTGGCTTGGCTAACAACGCAAAAGTAAACATACCAGCCATACTATCATAGAGTTAATAGTCTTTGTATTAACTCTATGCATACTATAGTGCGCCATACCAACCATTTTGGCCGAAAGCAAGAAAATATTGAAATGCTTTTGTTTCTAACTTGCGCACTTAATCAAGGTGAATCAATGAGTAGTGAATTGTTTTTAAAGTTAAAGCATGAAGTTCAGTGGCTTTCTGAATACTTTTAAAGTTCCACTAAACTAAACTGCACTCAATTCCTGGTGTCAGCGACCATAGAGTTATGATTATAGTGCCTAGAATATTCTAGGCACTATAGTTATAATATAGAGTTAACTCTATGTCAGCGACACAACGGAATGCCTTGGCAGCCTTTGCGAGTACAATTACAATGGTGCGCGACATCAATTCGCGCTCAACGCAAACAAGGAAGGAGCACGAGTCGGCGGCGCAGGCATTGACGAAGGCATGCTAAGTTCAGCGACTCCTGTTAATGCTGGAGGAGCTATCAAAGTTCGCTTTGTCGGTGACGATGATGTCATTGAGCACATATACGACCTTTCAGATGCGAGCAAGAAAAAGAAAAACGGTAAATTTCCACGAGATACCGCGTGATTCCTTAGCGATGCTCAGTGCTCTGTACAATGTGCTTGCGCATAAATAATTGTACTAAACAATGCTTTTGTCGCCAATACCTTTCGGGCAGTTCTCTCCTTTTCATGGTTTGGCGTTAACGCAGACACGCGCATCGACTTGCTTTAATAGCGTAGAACTTTTCTGGTTAGGTGGGGTAGAAAAGTTGTTGCGCGCATGCCAACTGTCTGTATCAGGGGGAAATTCTCCCGTTATATTTTGTGTCGACTCCGATTCTCCGTGCATAATTAAATACCAGACTCATCGGGCTTTTTCCAGTGGTCGGCTACAGTTCTCTTTAATTTTTTACGACCATTGTTGGCTGCTTCTTGAGTACTCCACAGCGCCGAGAAGGCACTACCTTCCACTAGCGCGCGCCAGCAGTGCTCTGTTAAAGAACCCATGCAGCTCGCGGACGCAACGAACAAAATTTTGCGCGAAGTCTTACCAAAAGTTCAGCTGAAGTTTGTAGAGTTCCGCATGTCAAGCGCGGCTGCAAATCTCGGGTTGACACAACCCTCACGTCGTTACCCTTCCTTTTAGTCTTCTTTCCTTTTTTGAACGACGACCATGAAAATACAAAAATTTAGCTAACATGGCAAAATGTCACTTGGTTTTTGTAACCAATCAGAGGTGAGTACCGGGAGAATTTCAGCAAATAATTTTTTCCAGCAGGATAGCCACTTCAAAATTGCTTTGTCCTAATAAATGACCCGCTTCCAAACGATGGGTAGGTGTAGCAGCGGCTGTGGTGTTTTTATACGTTCTCCATTGTTAGTAGTCGGTGTTGTGCTTGCATTGTCATTGCAGTTAAAGGAGCTGCACCAGAGTCATCTTTGGTCGAAAATCTGCCACCTGTTGTTAGTGTGGAACAAGACGAGACGCCTGTCCCCGTTGGTAGGTTGCTGGACCACCTATGACAACGTTATCTGGCCTCATCATTAACACTAACCCCTCATGTAAAACCCCGTACTCCTGGGGCCTTTGAGGTATTGGAAATAAATAAATAAATTTATGCATTGTTTAAGGTCTCCGTGCCAACAGTGATACACTAACCGGACGTGAAGTCTTTAACCTGACGTGTATACCTAAGGCTAAGCATGGTGAGTACAGCCATTTTGTAAGTAAATTCTCTTGTGTTTAAATTTATGTCAGTTTTATGTACCTAGTGGTCAAGGCGGCTTCAAAGACGCCCATCAGAGAACAAAGAAAAAGTTCATCTAGCACTCCTCGTCAGCCTGCTGCCACAAAATCACCTTACACGCTTCGAAAGAAGATCAAGCAAAGTGAGTTGGCACAAATCAAGTGCATGCAGCTGCCATACTAACTAAAGAATTGCTTAACCTTCTATGCCTGTGAAGAATTATCAAAGATGAAAGAGGAGAAAGATACATCTTCTGGAGAGTCAGACAGCGAGAAGTCGTCTGAAGATGATGCGGATGTGTCTGGCGATGTAAGTTGCTGCCTAATTTTTCTTATAGAGCTAATGCTGATCAGAACAATGTTACTGCTTGTGTGCAGTTACTTTCTTGCCGCAGGCAAAAAAAGTCATACTGCATATATAAAGATGCCTTTGCATTGGTTGTGTCTGGAAAGCTTGTCATTTTAGTTGTGTTGCATCGAAAACTGCTGAATTCAGGAATGTGCCATAGCTGGCTAGACATCTGGAAGGCAGGATCATTCACTAGTTCAGTCACCAGGTTGAGCACTATTAAGACACAAAGACTATGTAGTGCGACCAACTTGAGCGTTCCTTATTCAGGGGGTCAATAAGCTTTGGCCACAGATAAAAGGGTGGAAAAGCTTTTACTCTTTCTAATGAGAAAAGGGTAAAAAAAAGCAATTATCCCTGGAAGTGTTGGAGGGCAGGCAGAAGAAATTCATCATCATCATTTAATACATGTATATCCTTAAAGGCCTCGGGTGGGGTATTACATAAGGTGGGCGGGAAGGTAACACATTAATATAACAAATGTTGATAAACAGAGGCACAAAATGTCAAAATGCTCAAATACAAACACTTCAACTAATGGAGGCATTTCAATGAAAAGGAGGAAGCAATCACTTATAATGCGAGATGACATGTCGGACTTTTTTTTAAATCTAGTAGGATCATGTTTAGTTACAATATGTTCAGGAAGCTGGCTCCATTCTTGAATTGCGGCTGGTAGAAAAAGATTTGTTACTCATGATGGTGAGCTGTTTAAGATTACAGTAACTCTTTTGAGCTGAGGTTTAGGAAAGTACCTAAAAACTTGGACACAAATATTTGCACATTCCAGACAGAATGTTAACTTGATTCTATTTATTGGTAGCCATCAAGGCTTTGCATTTTTATACCTGCCATCAGTTGCATCATTTAAAGAGAATTATGTTTTTTAGGGAAGATTTTCTAGGGCAGGAATGGGTCAAATGAGAATTTAAGATATTTTAAAGAAAACATTTTTTTTTTCGTTTCCTCTTGTACGTTTGTGTGAATGTGTGCCTGTGTGCGTCACACTTAAGGAGGGAGGAATGCCAGGGGGCACTCGAAACGAAAGGCATTGAAGTGGCGCTCGGAGCGAAAGACGTTGAAGTGAATCGGCTCCGCGCTCGCGGGACGTACCTAGAACTCGGACCGTGGAATTTCACCTGCACCGGCTCCATTAAGCCAGCCCCAGTCACCAACATCAAATCTGGGGGAGGTGCGGGAACTAGCAAGAGATGATTAAAAAGCAGTTCTAAAGTTGCCTTCTGTGCTGTTTTGTGTCTGCACTTTGTTCTATTCTATGGAGTTCTTAGAAAAGGCGGGTTCAAATGCTAGTGCTTCATACTGTGTCACCAAAAACAGTATAAGCTGTCAACTGGCCCCTACCAGTTCACTGCCAGGAATTATGGCCTCATTAGTATGAAGCCGTAATCAAATACATCTCCAGAATGAAGCAGCAGGCACCCCTTAAAGGGCGTCTTGCTGTCAACTGTTTGTCATGATGTGGTTAATCCCATAGCATTACATTCTGTGTGGCTGACATGACAACCAATCAGTGCCATTGGCTGGAGTGCTTGCTGCTTTTTTCCTGAGCTGTATCCAACTACAGTGTCGAGAAATCTCAATGGTTAACACTTTCTGTACCGATAAAGACAGACATCTTGGAAAAAAAAAGTTGGCTGTGGTTTAGCTCTGGTTAACCCTAGTTGAATTGTGAAAGCAACGTCTGCATGGCTATGGTTGTGGTTGTAGCTCGTGGTTAAGCGTTTGATTTAGCTCTATTGTATAGACAAGACAAACCGTTCAGGTAACAACTAGGCTTTTATCTACATCGGCACCTACCTTGTTGTCCGCCGCCTCAGTGACGTAACGCACAAAGTTGCACCAGCCTCACTAGCCCGCTCATCTCACAACAGCAGGCTCAGCGACGTGCGCGTTGTGAGAACAAAGCCGTACTACGAGCGAACCCCCAACTGACGTTCAGACTGCATGCAGTCGATTATGGGATGTCAGACCCATGGTATAACTCTTGTACGCTTTTAGAGCGCAGCTCTTTGGCGCCCGTTCCTGGGTTTCGTGTTGGCGTCGTAACCAGCTCCGCCCCCCTCTCAGCCCCCCCAGCTCAGCCCCCCTCTTCCTGCGTGGTGTCGACCGCGCGTTATCTGATCGCTGTGCGCGCTCCCCTGTTCGCCGCTCCCCCTCTCCTCCCTTCTTCCCACGTGGCAGCGAAGGTGCTCTCCGGTTGCCGAAATGCCAGCTCGCTATCAACGGATCACAATGCGTGCGTGCATCCCAAGCCGAAATGCAGAGTTACGTTTTTTTCACTCGCTAGCGGCGGCATCAGTCATTCGCTATCTCTTCGTCACGCAATGTTCCTATGGGCCCATGCGCTGCCTCCCGCAACCTCCTGATAACTTAATTGCTCTCTTCATTTCTCCGACCAAAAAGCTTCTTTCATGTCAGCCAAAGACTGTTAGTGGAGTGTTTCTTGAAGGAATATGTGTGAAAAATTAAAAAAAGTTGTCTGTAAATTTACATACGTGTCTTGCTCGAAATCTTTGCCTCAATCTATCGAAAATGTGAAACAGCTGATGAGCTGCGCTCAAATTTCGCATTAGGAAGTACGTAATCGTCAGCAATTTTTCTTTCCGCTCTTCTATGTGACAGGTAACACTACATCGGGGTGATGTTCCAGAGGGGCAGGGGCAGTGACACGTGTGTTAGAGGTAGAACAAGAAAGACCACAATCGGTAGAAGTAGAGGACGTAGAAATGTAGGCCCGTTAATGGTGCCCTCATTCCCTTGTTCAGCTCTCTCGGTGCCCTCGCTCATCTGCTGCAGTGGTTCTTTTGTGTAACAACTGTTATAATATCATAAAGCACGAAATTCATAAAAAATGGAAAACAGAAATGTTGCACATAGTTGATGCCATTGCCAGAAGTTGTATCTAGCTAGATGGCTGCAGCCTGTGACATAGGTTAAAATAACCAAAATACCTGGGAGAACACCTTGGAAGACTTGTATGCACCCGCGTTTAAAATGTGCATCATCTCCAATGCACTTGATGGCAAAGAAGATTGTGCATTGTACAAGGAGGATAGTGACAAGGTGGTCAGCTATGATGACTACGAGTGAATGGGAGCAGATTCGTGCAAATAAATGTCATTTGCATGCTGCCTCTGCTGTTCAAGGAAAGTTTTCTTTTTAGGGAAGGGGGTGGGGCTTTCAATTTTTGAGTGTAGGCTTAGAATGGTGGACAATCTCAGTTCAGTTTAGTCGTTCAGTTGTGTCCGACTCTTCGTGACCTTATGGACCATGTCACGCCACGCTTTCCGGTCTCTCACTATCTTCCTAACATCACATAACTTCATCTGCAGTGCCTCGAGGTTGCCATCTAACCATCGCGTTCGCTGCCTACCCCTTCTCCGGCCACCCTCAACCTTTCCCAACATCAAATCTTTCTCCAGCGACTCCTCTCTTCTCATCAGATGACCAAAGTAGCTGAGCTTTAACTTTAGAATTTGACCCTCCAATGAGCAGTCAGGGTTTATGGTCGACAATATCGACTGATTTGATCTTCTGGCAGTCCAAGGAACTCTCAAGAGTCTCCGCCAGCACCACAGTTCAAACCCATCAATTCTTCAGCGGTCAGCCTTCTTCACAGTCCAACTCTCGCATCCATTCATCACAACTGGAAAGACCATAGCACGAGTTATACGGATCTTGGTTGGCAGTCTAATGTCTGCTCTTAACTAGGCGGTCAATGCTAGCCATGGCTCTTTCCCAGAAGCAGGCGTCTCCTAATTTCATGGCTGCAGTCACCTTCCGGGGTAATCTTGGAGTCCAAGAAGCGAAAATCTGTCACGGCTTCCACTTCTTGTCCCTTGATGCTCCAGGACTGGATAGGGCAAGATGTCATGATCTTTGTCTTTTTAATGTTCAGTTTAAGCCCTAACTTCTCACTCTCTTCTTGTACGCGCATCAGAAGTCTCTTGAGTTCTACTTCACTTTCTGCATTAAAGTGGTATCATCTGCATATCTAAGGTTGTTGATACGTTTTCCAGAAATCTTCACTCCAGCTGAAGACTCATCCAGACCGGCCTTCCTCATGATGCACTCTGCATATAGGTTAAATAGGCAGGGCGACGGTATGCAGCCTTGCCTTACTCCTTTCTCAATCAGAAACCAATCAGTAAGACCATGCCCAGTTCTGACTGTGGCCTCTTGCCCTTCAATCAGGTTCCTGAGGAGACAGATGAGGTGAATTGGAACTCTCATTTCTTGGAGAGCTTGCCACAATCTGCTGTGATCTACGCAGTCAAACGCTTTCGCATAATCAATAAAGCAGAGTGGATTGGTTTTTGGACTCTCTTGCTTTTTCCATGATCCAGCGAAGGTTGGCAATTTGGTCTCTAGTTCCTCTGCCGTTGCGAAACCCAGCTTGCACGTCCGGAAGCTCCCGATCTGCATACTGCTGCAGCCTACCTTGGAGGATTTTCAACATCACCTTGCTAGCATGCGAAATAAGTGCGATCGTGCAGTAGTTGGAACAATCTTTGGCACTGCTTTTCTTTGGAATGGGGATGTAAACTGACCTTCAATCCTGTGGCCACTGCAGGGTTGTCCAAAACTTCTGACATAATGTATGCAGAATGTTAACAGCATCATGGTTGAGGTTTTGAAGCAACTCAGCTGGAATACGATCAATTCCGCTAGCTTTTTTCTTAGCAAGGCTGGCTAAGGCCCATTCAACTTCACTCTTCAGGATGCCCGGCTCGAGATCAGTAATCACAACCGTCTTATGTTGGGTTTGCACATCCGGGTCCTTCTTGTACAGTTCTTCTGTGTATTCCTGCCACCTCTTCTTTATCTCTGAGGCTTCAGTAAGGTCCTTGCCTCGTTTGTCCTTTATCACGCCCAGCTTAGCACAGAAGCTTCCTTTCTTATCTTTGATTGTCTTATACAGAGCTCTTGTGTTCCTTAATTGGCTGTTGTCCTCAACTGCTTGGCACTGTATGTTCAGGAAGGCATTCTTATCTCTCCTTGCTATTTTCTGAAAATCCGCATTGAGAACCTTGTATCTTTCTCTTTCCCCCATAACTTTTGCCATCCTCCTTTCCTCAGCTATTTGCAAAGCCTCTTCAGATAACCAGTTTGCTTTCTTGCATTTCTTTTGCTTTGGAACTACCTTGGTAGCAACTTCTTGTATTATATCACGAACATCAGTCCACATCTCTTTGGGCTCTCTGTCTTCCAGATCTAATTCTTGAAATCGATTCCTCACTTCCACAGCATATTCTAATGGAATTTGATCCAGATCATACCTGAAAGTCCTCCTAGTTTTCTGCGTTTTCCTCAATCGAAGCTTAATTTTGGCAACAAGAAGCTGGTGATCGGTGCCACAATCGGCCCCAGACCTTGTTTTTACTGCCTGTATAGCGCTTCTTCATCTCTGCCGGCAAAGAATGTAATCAATCTGATTAGACCGTCCGGTGAAGTCCATGGGTACAGGTGCCTCTCGTGCTGTTGAAAATGAGTATTTGCTATGGTCAGGTTGTTTTCTTGACAAAACTCTACTAGCCTCTGCCCAGCTTCATTTTGCTCTCCAAGACCGAACTTGCCTATAATTCCGGATATTTCTTCACTCCCGACATCAGCATTCCAGTCTCCTATGAGAAAAATGACATCTGATGATGGGGTGCGGTCTAAAAGGCGTTGTAGGTCCGCATAAAATCTCTCAACGTCAGCTTCTTCAGCAGCAGTGGTCGGTGCGTAGACTTGCATAACTGTTATGTTGAAAGGCTGACCTTGGATCCGAAGTGAAATCATTCGGTCGTTTTTGGGGTTGTACCCTAGCACTGCTTTGCCCATTCTTCTGTTTACTATGAGAGCGACCCCATTCCTTCTCTTGGATTCGTGCCCACAAAAAAAGACATAATGGTCGCCGGAGTTAAATTCTCCCATTCCGGTCCACTTGAGCTCGCTGATACCCAAGATATCAATATTCAATCTGTCCATTTCTCGCTTGACGACATCCAGTTTACCTTGCGTCATAGATCTTACATTCCATGTTGCTATGTGATATATCTCCTTGCAACATCGGACTTTCCGGTCGCTTCCCGACACATCCACAACTGAGCGTCCTTTTGGCTTTAGCCCAGCCGCTTCATTCGTCCTGGAGCTACTAGGAATCGCCCTTTGTTCATCCCCAGTAACATGTGGGACGCCTTCCAACCTGGGGGGCTCAGCTTCCGGCGCCATATCATTAATGGTATTGTGACTGGCCATAGGGTTTTCTTGGCAGGAAATACTGGAGTGGGTTGCCATTACCTTCTCCAGTGAATCACATTTTGTCTCTCTGCCGTGATCTGTCTATCTTGGGTGGCCCTACACAGCAGAGCTCACGAGTTCATCGAGTTTCGCAAGCCTCTCCGCCACGACAAGGCAGTGATCCATGAAGGGGACTATCTAGATTCGAGTAAATACGGAATCATAGTGCCTTCCACTCTGTCACAACAAGAGGTAGGCATGGGAATGCAAAGATTGCTTCTTTCAGGCTGTTTTATCCTTCATTCCTTGCAGACTTGCTTGGGTAAATACAGCAGTTATTTTACAAGCAGCACACGGTCCAAGACTTCCAACCACACACTGACCAAGCTTGGTCGGCCTGTGATGGCTCCGGACGAGATCAGCAGCACCTTGGAGGCTGTCGCTGACCCCCACGCGAAGCATCGTGAGAGGCTGCTGGTGCACTACCGCACATGCTTTTCACACTGGCTGGCATTGCTGAGGTAAGAATCTTCTTTATTGTTTTATGTACACTAGTGATAAGACCCTCATTCCATTTGGCTGATGTTTGTTTGTTTGTTTGCTTGTCCGGCCTTCCTCACAAGCGTGCCTCTGGCAGGTGGTAGTCAGCAGGTTGACATGGCCAGGCATCGGTAGCTCAGTGGTTTGTGTGCCTTCACAAGACTACATGTCACACCTGATTTGGCAGGAGCTGCCAGCTTCGCCAGCACTGTTGAGATGGGAATCCATGGATGAAAAAAACTAGAAAGAGGCATCACTTGACATTTTTGAAGCCTAGTCATAATAAATAAAATGCAAAGCATCATGAGAAATTGGCCCATCGAGTGACACAGCAGTGGCATCTGTTAGCTGAGTTCTGCTTTCACTCACCGCTTATCGTCACGCCTGCAATAGAAATTTGAGATGCACCTTACTTGCAGCTTATTGAAACATGAGGCCACTTCAGTTCACATTTGGCCGGAGCCACCAGACATTAATAGGGTGGATTGTTGAGCTAGTTCGTTGTGCGTCATAAGAAGCAGCAGCAGCAGAGAAATCAACAGCACAAACGAATCACGGACAAGGGCAGCGCTGCTCTGTCGACTGAAATATTACTCAAAATCTGCGCATCCTCTTTGTTCACTTCGTCTGCCTACAGCTGTGCGTAGGAAGTCCGCTTCCTTCTTTGATACGAACACAGTCGGCATGCTGACACACTGCTCACAAGAAACCTTGATGGCCTCAGCTTTTAAGATCTCTAAAGGCAGCTTATCTTTGTTTTGTTTGTTTGCTGTTGTTTTTTGCTTTTTCGTTACCTGCACATCATGAAGGTATGTTTTGTTGTTTGCATATCTCGCATTCTTTGCAGTGTATCTTAAGGTTGGGGCCAGATTTTTTTTCATTTCATTTATTCCACCTTAAGGGCCCAAAGGCATTACATAAGGGGAGGCAGGTTACAGATTTTAACGTTTCATGAACGTTATATATATTAAAAAAGATGAAGCCAAATACAATGCAAACTAATACAAGTACAAGAAAAACAGAACAAGCAGGGGAAAACAAAGGGAAAATATAAAAGGCTCAAAATAAGGCAGAGTATAGTTTGTTCAGCTGGAATGGCATATTAGCTTATATGACTTTTCAGTTTATCGCGAAACTGTGTTCTATCTGTGCAGGTGACTATGTTTTCGGGCAGGGAATTTTATAGAACTATTGCGGGGGGGAAGAACAAGCTATTCATTTCTAGGGCGCGGGTAGAAAGGCGTGTTAAAGACTGGCAGTGGTTTAGACGGGAAGATCTTTGTGGAGGTGGTGTTAGAAGCTCGTGTCTGGACCGTGAGTAATAATAAAACGTATGAAGAAGGCACGAACGAGATATGAGGCAGCGTGATGCGAGGGACGATAGCTCAAGGTCTTTCTTTAATGAAGTGATGCTGCATCGTTTTGAATATGTCGAGGTGATGAACCGTGCAGCACGGTTTTGAATGGCTTCAATGCTAGCGGTGTGGTAAGCTTGTGACGGATTCCAGATAGCGGATGCATATTCAAGTTTTGGTCTGATGAAAGTTAAATAAGCCAGTTTTTTAATTTCTGGTGATGGATCACTTAGATTACGTTGCATGTAGCCTAGAGTGCGCGAAGCCTCGGAGCAGATAGTTTCGATATGCTTTGTCCAAGATAGCGATGGTGTCATGTGCAGACCAAGATATTTGTATGATGTTGCGTGGGTAACAGGGAAAGAATTCAGGTAGCATGTAGAATTAGCCGGGCTCTGGAGGTGGGAAAATGTCATGACCTTGCATTTGTCGGTATTTAAAGGCATGAGCCAGGTGTCGCACCAAAGTGTGATAACATTCAGGTCATGTTGGAGCGCGCATGTGTCATCTTGGTTGATTATAGTGTGGTATACGACGCTGTCATCAGCAAATAATCTCAGTTCAGATTTGATTTTAGAAGGCAGGTCATTGATGTATTATTAGTAACAATAAAGGAGACAGGCTGGCACCCTGAGGAACACCTGATCTTACGCTAGAGAGAGAAGAGTTATAATTGTTAGCACATGTAAACTGTACGTGCCCTTTTAAGAAGTGCTCAACCCACGATAAAAATTTTTGTGATATTCCGATGCTGGATAGTCCTTTAACAACGCTGCCCTCTCTCTCCCAGTGCTTCTTGTGCAATGAATTTTGAGAATTTGGCCCGCATAGTTGCCAGGCTTGATACTGCTGTGCTGTGCTCTGTTGTGCTATTATTGACACAACTTCCCTGAGGCCTGTGTAATGCTTCCCTCAGAATAGGAGAATCCAACAGAGAATACCTTGAATGCATTGCAGAATTTTCTCTGTCGGTGTGTTTCTTTGGTGCTGGTGTCTCCTCTACTGCTACTCTTATTGCCGTTAGACAGCCGCTGCCCCGCAGCACGTGCATGCAGAGAATCATGCTGTTTTGAAGCCTTGCAACTATGCGGGCCAAATTCTCAAAATTCATTGCACAAGAAGGCCCTCGGAGAGAGAGGGCAGTGTTGTTAGAGGATGGCTTGCGGAGACTGAGCATGTGGTGGTACACTCCCTCCTAATTTTTTTCCCTACATAAGGGTTTCGAACCCACTGGGACCCTACAATCTCGAGCCAAGTACACTGCTCCTAGGCCACGTAGATGCATTCGTATGGCTTGGTTAAGGCAGGGCTTCATGTTTATGACAAATGGTCTTTCAAGTTGTGGTAGGTTTTAATTGTATGTTAATTAGTATGGGGAACTCAAAACTGAAACCAAAGTCCTGGCTGTCCCAGTTTGCATTTGGCCTAACTACATTAATCATTTCTTTTTGTCTTCTGTGCATTTCTTTCAAGGGAAGGATTCAGCCTCCTGCTCCATGGGCCTGGATCAAAGATGAAGCTCCTGCAGAAGTTCAAGGACGAAAAGCTCGCTGACTTTGCAAGCGTTACGGTCAATGGCTTCAACCCTGCATTATCCTACACGGAGGTAATATTGCACAATTGGATCATGCTTCATCTATCAAATTCTTATGGAATGTGGTATTATAGGGAAAAATGAATTCCACCACCATCTTTCTATGCAGCCTGTAGAAAAAGTGCATGTATGCATTCGACTTTTCATACTTTTTATTATGACTGTTTGGTGAAATTTTTGCCGTTTTATAAGTGCAGTTTTCACTTTTTTTTTTGTTTTCAGTAAACGTTTCAGTTCAAGGCAGTGATCCCCTTCATGGATCACTGCCTTGTCGTGGCGGAGGGGCTTGCGAAACTCGATGAAGTCGTGAGCTCTGCTGTGTAGGGCCACCCAAGATAGACAGGTCACGGCAGAGAGTTCTGAAAAAATGTGATTCACTGGAGAAGGTAATGGCAACCCACTCCAGTATTTCCTGCCAAGAAAACCCTATGGCCAGTCACAATACCATTAATGATATGGCGCCGGAAGATGAGCCCCCCAGGTTGGAAGGCGTCCCACATGTTACTGGGGATGAACAAAGGGCGATTCCTAGTAGCTCCAGGACGAATGAAGCGGCTGGGCTAAAGCCAAAAGGATGCTCAGTTGTGGATGTGTCGGGAAGCGACCGGAAAGTCCGATGTTGCAAGGAGATATATCACATAGCAACATGGAATGTAAGATCTATGACGCAAGGTAAACTGGATGTCGTCAAGCGAGAAATGGACAGATTGAACATTGATATCTTGGGTATCAGCGAGCTCAAGTGGACCGGAATGGGAGAATTTAACTCCGGCGACCATTATGTCTTTTTTTGTGGGCACGAATCCAAGAGAAGGAATGGGGTCGCTCTCATAGTAAACAGAAGAATGGGCAAAGCAGTGCTAGGGTACAACCCCAAAAACGACCGAATGATTTCACTTCGGATCCAAGGTCAGCCTTTCAACATAACAGTTATGCAAGTCTACGCACCGACCACTGCTGCTGAAGAAGCTGACGTTGAGAGATTTTATGCGGAGCTACAACGCCTTTTAGACCGCACCCCATCATCAGACGTCGTTTTTCTCATAGGAGACTGGAATGCTAAGGTCGGGAGTGAAGAAATATCCGGAATTATAGGCAAGTTCGGTCTTGGCGAGCCAAATGAAGCTGGGCAGAGGCTAGTAGAGTTTTGTCAAGAAAACAACCTGACCATAGCGAATACTCATTTTCAACAGCCCAAGGGACGCCTGTACACATGGACTTCACCGGACGGTCTGTACAGGAATCAGATCGATTATATTCTTTGCCGGCAGAGATGGAGAAGCGCTATACAAGCAGTAAAAACAAGGCCTGGGGCCGATTGTGGCACCGATCATCAGCTTCTTGTTGCCAAAATTAAGCTTCGATTGAGGAAAACGCAAAAAACTAGGAGGACTTTCAGGTATGATCTGGATCAAATTCCATTAGAATATGCTGTGGAAGTGAGGAATCGATTTCAAGAATTAGATCTGGAAGACAGAGAGCCCGAAGAGATGTGGACTGATGTTCGTGATATAATACAAGAAGTTGCTACTAAGGTAGTTCCAAAGCAAAAGAAATGCAAGAAAGCAAACTGGTTATCTGAAGAGGCTTTGCAAATAGCTGAGGAAAGGAGGATGGCAAAAGTTATGGGGGAAAGAGAAAGATACAAGGTTCTCAATGCGGATTTTCAGAAAATAGCAAGGAGAGATAAGAATGCCTTCCTGAACATACAGTGCCAAGCAGTTGAGGACAACAGCCAATTAAGGAACACGGGAGCTCTGTATAAGACAATCAAAGATATCAAAGGAAGCATCTGTGCTAAGCTGGGCGTGATAAAGGACAAACAAGGCAAGGACCTCACTGAAGCCTCAGATATAAAGAAGCGGTGGCAGGAATACACAGAAGAACTGTACAAGAAGGACCCGAATGTGCAAACCCAACATAAGACGGTTGTGATTACTGATCTCGAGCCGGGCATCCTGAAGAGTGAAGTTGAATGGGCCTTAGCCAGCCTTGCTAAGAACAAAGCTAGCGGAATTGATGGCATTCCAGCTGAGTTGCTTCAAAACCTCAACCATGACGCTGTTAGCATTCTGCATACATTATGTCAGAAGATTTGGACAAGCCTGCAGTGGCCACAGGATTGGAGGAGGTCAGTTTATATCCCCATTCCAAAGAAAGGCAGTGCCAAAGATTGTTCCAACCACCGCACGATCGCGCTTATTTCGCATGCTAGCAAGGTGATGTTGAAAATCCTCCAAGGTAGGCTTCAGCAGTATGTGGATCGGGAGCTTCCGGACGTGCAAGCTGGGTTTCGCAAGGGCAGAGGAACTAGAGACCAAATTGCTAACCTTCGCTGGATCATGGAGAAAGCAAGAGAGTTCCAGAAACCCATCTACTTCTGCTTTATTGTTTATGCGAAAGCGTTTGACTGCGTAGATCACAGCAGATTGTGGCAAGCTCTCCAAGAGATGGGAGTTCCAATTCACCTCATCTGTCTCCTCAGGAACCTGTATGAAGGGCAAGAGGCCACAGTCAGAACTGGGCATGGTCTTACTGATTGGTTTCCGATCGAGAAAGGAGTGAGGCAAGGCTGCATACTGTCGCCCTGCCTATTTAACCTATATGCAGAGTGCATCATGAGGAAGGCCGGTCTGGACGAGTCTTCAGCTGGAGTGAAGATTGCTGGAAAACGTATCAACAACCTTAGATATGCGGATGATACCACTTCAATGGCAGAAAGTGAAGTGGAACTCAAGAGACTTCTGATCCGCGTACAAGAAGAGAGTGAGAAGTTCGGGCTTAAACTGAACATTAAAAAGACAAAGATCATGGCGTCCTGCCCTATCAAGTCCTGGAGCATCAATGGACAAGAAGTGGAAGCTGTGACAGATTTTCTGTTCTTGGGCTCCAAGATTACCTCGGAAGGAGACTGCAGCCATGAAATTAGGAGACGCCTGCTTCTGGGAAAGAGAGCAATGGTTAGCCTTGACCGCCTAGTAAAGAGCAGAGACATTAGTTTGCCAACCAAGATCCGTATAACTCGTGCTATGGTCTTTCCAGTTGTGATGTATGGATGCGAGAGTTGGACTGTGAAAAAGGCTGACCGCCGAAGAATTGACGCGTTTGAATTGTGGTGCTGGCGAAGACTCTTGAGAGTTCCTTGGACTGCCAGAAGATCAAATCAGTCGATATTGTCGACCATAAACCCTGACTGCTCATTGGAGGGTCAAATTTTAAAGTTAAAGCTCAGCTACTTTGGTCATCTGATCAGAAGAGAGGAGTCGCTGGAGAAAGATTTGATGTTGGGAAAGGTTGAGGGTCGCCGGAGAAGGGGTAGGCAGCGAACGCGTTGGTTAGATGACATCCTCGAGGCACTGCAGATGAAGTTATGTGATGTTAGGAAGATAGTGAGAGACCGGAAAGCGTGGCGTGACATGGTCCATAGGGTCACGAAGAGTCGGACACGACTGAACGACTAAACTGAAACTGAAACGTTTGTGCTTGACAAAATTACTAGTTTTATTTTTTTGATTAAACGTGTGGTATTCTTGTGCAGCGATTAGTACTGTGGAGCTTATGTAGGCTTGTTTGTTACCATGGGAATTTGATGTACCTTAATTGAATCGCATGCAGCCATATTTAGAGCACTGCTCTTGTTATTGGTGTGAGAAAAAATTCTAAGGACGATTACAATACTTCTAATGCAAAATTTGTGCGCAGCTTTTTAAGCATTTTTGCGATATATTGAGGCAAACAACTTGAGAAGAACTTGAGAAGAACTACTTGAGGGAAACAATTTGAAAGACAAGCGTGGCTCTTCTTTCTCTTCTGAGAAATTTTCTTTGGTTCTTGGCGCTTGGCTACACTAGCAACAGCACCAGCTGCGATGCGGTTCAGCCGCCAAATTGGTGCATAAGAGCTGCACCCTGACATCACTGGTGCAATATTTGAACGATTGAAGTGTAAAACAAAAGGCTGTGGCTAAAGGTACGTCGGACGGACCGATCAATGGTTTAAAAGGTACATTCGACGTACCTGGTGTTTTTTTCTTCGGGATACGTCAGAAAAGCCGGATGGCTTCAGGAAATATTTTTCAGGGGTACGGCGGACGGACCCGATCGGTGGTGCTACGTCCGACGGACACAATGTGTTTTTCTCCAAGATAAGTCGGAAAACGGACAGATCCGAGATCCCCGGGTGTGTGTAGCAGCAGTCATATGTAGCCTAGAATGGGTGATAGAATAGTCCACGTGATGGCATGATGATAGGTTTACCTGAGTTGGGCCATGGCAGAGTGGCAATACGGCCAAAGTGCAAGCGCATATGTGATCGGTGTCGATGACGGCCAGCCCGTGGCCCGCACGCCCGCTCATTTGGTCCGTTATTCTGCGGATTATAGTCTACGACGGTAGTTATGTAGTTTTTATTCTTCAAAGTTTCCTCACTTCCATCTGTGATGAGATGCGTCGCTTTCTGCTGCTGCTTTGCGGTGCTGCAAGTTGTATACATACAAGCGGCGCTGAAAAAGCTGCTGGGTACTGCCTGCGTGTTGCTAGTCCACCATGCTCTAGTCCAAGCATCATGTCATTTTGGTTTGCTGTACGGCTGGAGGTGTAGGCATGTAGGTGCCGGTTTGTACTTTCCGTGAGGTGCATGATGTCTGGACTACGTCAGTGCTGTGATGAGTGTGCTGAGCGTGTTCATGATCGCCAATGTTCCACGTGCATGTCAGTGTTTATTCAGTGGTAAGTCCAAAAACGTCGCGTAAAGAGAGCGTCATGGGAACTTATTGACGTGCGCTGTGCAACAGTCAGACCAAAATAAGTGATTGACAATTTGTTATCAGACTGCACTACGGAGCTCAAAACTCGGAAAATACGCTGTTTCTACAAAGTACATGCCTATTGTTTTGAAGCTTCGAAAAAAATTTGAACGTCAATACATTAACCTACCGTTGCACAGAGTTGGGAATGGCATCATGTAGTTTTCGCATGTTGGAATGGACAGAAAAATAAGTGCCCAGCCCACACCGCCAAGATGCGCATTTACAGCTGAAAATATTAGCTGCCAGGCACAGCACCTTCTTTCAGCCTTTGTGCTGTTATTGAAGGCAACTTTATCATCAATAAAGGAACAAGTATGCTTTATGTGTTAATGACTAGTGCTTTTTTCAGTGTAAATTATGTTTTTTTTTTTTAGTTTTTCCTTAGTTTCTTTTGCTTTATCATGCTAGGCAAATGCAAATGGCACACATTTAAGCTTGTCAGTTCAAAGCTGAACATGAATATCTGCCATGCATGTGGCAGCTGTAATGCTGGAGAGGTTGACGTGTATAGCATGTACGTACATGCTGTGACATCTCAGCATTGCGTTCTGCTACTTGCCCCAGCGTCGTGATATTTAATCCCAGTTATGGCAGCCGCACTTTGGTAGAGGTGAAATGCAAACGCAGTTGTTTGCTGCGAGATGTCAATGCAAGGTACAAAGCCCAGGCAGTCAAATTAATCTGGAGCCCTCCATTGCAGTATCCTTCGTATATATCACTTTAGGATGTGACACCCTACATACCACTTGTAGGGTGTGCGTTTCTTTAGGTTTTGTAACCTCTCATCCATATTGTGCAACATTTGGCTAACTATAGTTCTGGAACAGTTGTTGAAGACGAAACCGTAGCATTTCTTGGTATGGTTTCCTGCTTGGAATTATTTGCTAATTGCACTTCTTTGAAGCTTGCATCAATGCTGGACAGTTGAAATAGCAGGCAGTTGAATTACAGGAATGTGTGTATCATGCATTTCAGTTCTGACAAATGGAAGGTAACAGTCCCCTCCATGCATGCACAGGTGCCCTTAGACAAATACATAATCGGCGTGTGATTGAGACATATACCAAGGGTTGACAGAAGGCCGTATGGAGCCAGTGTGGCATTCTTCATGAAGGCTAAAATAAAATTGTAGAACACCTGTTGTCCCATGCAGAAAAAAACTGCTCATTTTATGTATGATTAACTGACTATGAATAGCATCTTACTCAGACTATGATGTGATATATAATATATATATGGTTTTGCGTCCCAAAACAGCTAGGGTATGAGGGACGCAATATTTGAGGGCTCCAATATAATTTTAATCACCTGAGGTTCTTTTAAGCACTGGAATCGCACGGTGCTTGACAGCCTATAGTTTTCCCTCTATTCATCATCATCATCATTTATTTATTCTTAAAGGCCCTTAGGTTAGGGCATTACATAAGGGGGGGAACAGACGTGACATAGTACTTGGCCAGTGATATGGAGCAGAATAAGAGCAATAAATGCAAACATATAGATACATGGGATGTGATAAGATACAAAAGATACATGAAAAAAAAAAAAAAATGAAATCAACGCATCAACATAAGACACAGCGGCTCAAGAACAACCCGGAGAGATTAAAATGCACATACACACACATGAACTGTGGAACATAATTCAGTACCTGAAATACACTGTTAATAACTGCCTGAATTTGTTGGGTTCTCTTTCTGTGACAATGGAAGCGGGCAGCTCGTTCCGTATTGCAATGGTGATGGGTAGGAAAGATTTATTAAACGAGTTTGTGGAGCCGTGTATGCATTGTAAGCTTAAGGAGTTAAAAAGGTGGATGGAAGACAGAGTTTCTTAGCTGTGGTAAGTTATAGTACAATTTATGAAATAAACAAAGCTGTGACATTTTTCACCGAAAGGCCAAGGGCTGAAGATTGAAAGATGTCTTGATATTAGTTATGCTATCTCGTCTGTCATAATGGGATGTGATAAAACAAGCCACACGATTTTGGATGGCTTCTAGGTGATTGATTAGATAGGTCTCATAGGGATTCCAGATTGCCGAGGCATATTCAAATTTAGAACTAATGAAAGTTTCATAGGCGAGTTTACGGACGGAAGGGGGTGAAAAGGCGAGGGATCATCTGATAAAACCAAGCAATTTGGAAGGATCTGTACAAAATTTTTCAATATGTTCGGACCAGGTTAGTTTGTTGTTCATAATGATACCAAGATATTTGTATGATTCTGTTCCGGTGAGTGGTGTAGAATTTAATGAGTATGGATATCTGAGATTGTTATGCTTTCTTGATACATGCATGGACTTGCATTTGGGAATGTTCAGTTGCATTAACCATGTAGAACTCCAGGTTAATATGAGATTTAAGTCGCGTTGAAGCAGAAACTAGTCATTGTTAGTAGATATGCAGCGGTAAAGGACGCAATCGTCTGCAAAAAGGCGGATACAAGATGATATGGTATTGGGTAGATTGTTGATAAATATTAAAAAAAGTGTGTTTCCAGCACCGATCTCTGAGGAACACCAGAGATGACATTAGTAGTTTCCGAGCTATGGTTGCCGATAATCGTATATATTGTGAGTGATCTAGGAAAAAACAGTCAATCCATACTAAGATTACAGGGTCAATGTGAAGGCACGAGAGTTTTGCCATTAAACGCCGATGTGCAACACGATCAAAAGCTTTAGAAACGTCTAAGAAGATGACGTCAGTGTCAGTTTGGTAGAAAGAGTCTAGGTTGAAGTTAAGGTCTGTGGTGAATTGAAAAAGTTAGGACTCGCATGAATAGCCTGCTCTGAATCCATGTTGCTTTTCGTAAAAGAAAGAATTATTGTACAGGTGCGATGCTATCTGCGAGTACAAAATGTGCTCTGGCAGCTTGCATGCAATGGATGTTCATGAAATCGGTTGGTAATTAGAAGGATCAGATTGGTTGCCTGCTTTGAATACCGGGGTTACTCTGCTAGTTTTCCAATCATTTAGTATTTCACCACTTGAAATAGACTGTTAAAAAATAATTTGCAAGAAGTGGCCAGAAATTCTAACAGTTCCCTTAAGTATTTTGGCAGTTATGTTGTCTGGCCCAGGAGCGCTTGAGAACTTAATGTTGTCGATAAGTTTACTTATACCCTCGTGAGTTATGACAACTGGTGGCATTGCCTCTACTGTGGCTGGAATCAAATCTGAATCCATGGGTTCTGCAGCCGATTACTGTTATCTACTGAGCCAACAAGATGGTGTCAAGTAACAAAAAGCATGCCATTACATTTCTTTCTAGCCTGTGGAGTCCTTCACAGAACTAATGTATACATGAAAAATTAAATAGCAAAAAGACACTAGTTTTATTGCACATTGTATTCCCATTTCAGCAAACATTCACTAGAAAGAAATTTCTCACAATGTTTGCATGGAAACCATGAACATCTTACAAAAGCAAAACAATGCACTTACTGCACTCAAATCGTTAATGGGCGAGGTTGCATCTATGCTACTACACTGCACTTCTCACAAAGCCACAAGCCCCATATACTTTGGCCGATCACTTGATCAAACTAATGGAGACAGATATCGCACACGACAGTTGATCGTCTCGCAACACATCTCTGCATTCGTTGCATTTCAATTTCATGCCTTTCTGCTTAGCTTCAACTGTTGCTAGCACTGCTAGTCACCCATATTCTGTGAAATATTTTTCTTGCGCTGTTGAGATCAGCATCCTCGTTAATGATTTTCTTGGGCATTCTCGATGCTATCATTTTCACATCCTCCTCACCTGGAAGAACGAAGAAAATATTTTAAGCCTTGAGTAGACAAAAAATTAGGGAGACATCTAACCTCCACCTGTAAGGGTATGATGGGCCAGTGTTAATGGCTCTTGTCTGCAGATACCACTGCGGATTCCCGTTAATGTACACCTGTGAGCAAAAATGGTATACTCCAAGTGAACCGCAACGATTGCATTTTTTTTCAGTATAGACCAACATCGTGTTTACAAACACGGCGTCGCAGCCTACTGGAGGTGAAAAGTAGGGTTAGTGCCCATAGGAATACATGGAACCGAAATACAGTCGAACCCGGATATATCGAACTCGAAGGGGATCGCGAAATAGTTCGATATATCGATAATTCGATATACAAAAATCGGCTTGTGACGGCACTTACGATGCCAAAAGACGATACCGTATTTGTCGCGTAAGCAACCCACTCGCATAATGAATCCACCCTGCACTTTTGCACAGAGAATTTAAAAAAAAAAAAAAAGAAATTGTTAAGGCCAGCTCGCTCACATGCAAGCGATTGAGCGATCTCAGGGACGAGCGGCAGCAATGGAGTGAAAAATTTTAAACTCCTTCTCGCTGCTCGAGCCACCGCGGCAGCTCTAAACTAGGTTTCTGTGTTGCCGCGGCAGAAATCGAGAGCGTTTTCAGTTGCATGTCGATGGCGCGCATCACTCCGTTTCGGTCGTCTCATCCACAGCTCATTTCTTGGCAGCGTGCCAAGATGCTGCGCAGCGATAACGTCGGGGCGCGTTTATCTTTTGATAGCTCCTGCGGTGGCGGGGAGCGCACTAGGCAGAGTGCCCGTGACGGCTTGATTGCACATACAAGCCTGGTTCGATTTATCACGCCGCGCTTCGGGCGGGCGTCGTGATCGCAGCAGCTGACCGCATGCTTTCGTTCATTCATACATGCAAGGATAAACGCCTCCCGCAAAAAAAAAAGAGAGAAAAACCTGCCACTTCTTAACGTCCGAACAGCACAACGATAAAAAAGGATGACTTGCAAAAAGAAACCAAAAAAAAACAAAAACAAAGGGAGAGCTGCCGCTTTTTAACGTCCGCAGGCACCATAGCCATCTCAGCCGCCGCGCGCGCGCGGAGGGTTCGCAACACACGCTGGAGAAAGCGTCGACGCCTGTCTGAAAATGGGCTGAGCTGGCTTGGCGCATGCGTAGCGCATGCTGAAGGAGAGAGATAGCTTGGCAAAAGGATAGGCACACCCACGCACATGCCTTGCAAACGTCATGTGTTGGTGCGCGGAAAACGATAACTGCAGATGTGCACGCCTTTGTGGAATGGGTGCGGCGCTGCCCAGACCAGCCATCGCCGAACTGTCCCATCTCATTCCTTCCGCACGTGGCTTGAAAACCGCACGCGGCAAACGGCCAAGGGTGATGCGATCGTCTTTGGGGAAGGCACACTTTCCAGTGCGTGGTGCGGAGTTCGATATATCGAACGACCGGTGAAATTAAGTTCGATATATGACGCAGCTTTCCTATACTTTTACATGGGATTTTCAAGGGGATATTCCGTGAGTTCGATATACGCAAAATTCGATATATCCGGGTTCGATATAACCGGGTTCGACTGTATTTCTAAGCAGTTTTCTAATTCCACGGGACACCTATGATGTTCTTGTTTGGTGCAGAGTAACCGTGAGCATCCTAGAACAGATCGTGAAAGTATGAAATCTCATGACTGAGGCGAAGTATTTTTAAAACGTCGCGAAACGTATGGGGGTGCGAGTTCGGAAGGCGACCCATAGAAACACATGTAAACATAACTTAGCGCAACATTTTTCTCGTTTCCCAGAGCACCAGAAGTGGTGACCTGTCGTTAAACATTGGCCAGTGCTGTGAAGTATGCTGTGTCATTGCGGAGGCGGTCTACTTTTAAAAACCCCCGAATCCAGACACCCCCAATATGCTCATGTCGCTTAGTTTTGTTTAGACTCTGATATGCTGCCGCATGAAGTAAATTAGCTTGATAATACTGTCACTTAAGTGATACATCCTAGACAGAATTACATTTAAAAAGCAGTCGTCAAACGCCATACGACAATACGGACCAAACGAGATTCGTGCATTGCAGCAGACGACAGCGCTGCTGGCAATACCCACCGCGGCCGCCTCTAACTCCGGAGCGTCTGCTAGCGCAGGTTATGCATGGTCGTCTGCAACCGTGCGCGGTCAGTTTATCGTGCTGTGAATAGTCCCACAAGTTGTCAGACTTGCAGTACTTGCAAGGGAATGTAGTGTGCGATGCATGGCGATGTCGGGGCGTGATACAAGACGTTCACTAAAAAATGAGAAGGGTTCAACACTGCTGAACCAAGAAAACGTTGCGGCAAGTTGTGCATGGGTTTTTATAGGTCGCCCTCCCAACTCGCACCCTCATACGTTTCGTGGTGTTTTAAAGCTACTTTGCTTCGGTAATGACGTTTCATACTTTCACGATCTGTTCTAGGATGTTCATGGTTGCTCTGTGCGAAATTACGACATCATATGTGCCCTGTGAAATGAGAAAACTGCTTTGAAATCTTTCAGTTCCGTGTATTCCTATGGGCGCTAACCTTACTTTTCACCCCCAGTCGACTCAGCCTGGTGAAAGTAGCGCCACCGCATCGTGCTTACGTCACAGATCGGTGTTGGTCTATAAAAATATGTGCCACACAAAATTGCTTGCACAGGATGGCAAGTATATCAAGGAGGGTACGTAATGCATATCTCAGAAATAACTGCTTTTCTGTCGGAAAAATTTGGTGGGCAGTTTTCTCGCAGCGCGTGGGGTATACTACTTTTTTCTCACGACTATACATGCCCTTTGCTACACACTTAATCTCTAATTCCTTAATTCATGTCTCTGTTATCTCACGCATATTCATTAGCATGCAGTCATAGGCTGCCGTGTTATGTGAAAGACAACTTGATGTAGACCTCTGTAAACCTTGTGTTAACCTAACTGTACAAATGTACCTACATGGCTAGGAGTAACCTTTCTTACTCGGAGCTGAAACGTCCCAGAGCATATTTCAAAATGTAACCTTGTAAGCTCGAGTTAGCAGCTCCTGCCATGTCGTGTGGCCTCGTGACGTTTGGCTCGTGGCACTTTTGGCTTGTGCACAGGGTCTGTCTGTTAGTCATGCTGGTTAACATGCATGAAAAATACATTTTTGCACAAACATTGGTGGCAAGTGATCAAGTGGTGCACTGGATATTCTGAAATGTATACCTATATGCATGCAAGGGCAGCATCATCACAAAACATGATCAAGAGTTCTGTCAGTGCCTGTAGTTACATGGCACCCCATTAAGGGGGGATGAGGGGATCGGAGCAAACTTTTTATTTTTTGACTTAGAGGGATGAAATTTGGCAGGCTGGCTTGAAATAGCATCAAACAGAAAGGTATAAAGTTTCAAAATGATAGCTTCAGTATTTTTTATTTTACCATTGTTTATATGTTGGTAAAATGTTGCTTGCTCGTGGAAAGCCTAGCATGACAGCAAAATGGGCTATGGGTCTGTAAATGTTCTTAATAGTTACTAAGAAGTGCGGCCTAGGTCAACATTCTCCTTAAAATTTTTTAAGCTTTTCTGCTCTTTTCCTAAATGACTTATTATAGATCTTCTCTTTATGTTTAGAAGGTATCATGCTCTAATTACTGTGTAATAAAAAAAATGGTGAGCCTAAATAGCAAATCTGAGACTGTCTTGATGTAAAGCACATATCAGCAATTACAACAAGACAAACGGGATAAAAATCCATTCACCCATTGCGATGCTGCGCTTTCCACAAGCAAGGTGGTAAGTTCAAAACGAAGTTTTCAGAAAACAAGCTTGAAAGTTCCAAACTGGCACACACTGTCTAAAATGCTCCTGCACTGTAAAATTTCATATCTCTGGCAGCAGGCAATTTCTTAGACCTTTGTCCTTTCAAAAGATGGGCTTTGTGGGCCTTCTTAATGCGCTGAGAGTCTTTCTCGGCGGCCCGCTGAAGAGAAAGGGCTCCAGGGCACAGGCCCAATCTTGTGCACAGGTTTGAATATGCTCTCAGATTGCCTGAGTTGTACTTCAAAATCGCCTCGTGCACTGCTGTTTCCACAGCGAACAGTGAGGCATGCTGGTCTTTTGATAATAGTGACCAAATCACTGAATGGAGGCTCTCAGCCGCATTTTGAGTTTTGCCTCCCCTGCACCGGGCCAGCAACTGAGGGTCTGAGAGGCGCTGGTACACTGGCAGAAGTGCTTCAGCGACCTTCGGTGACAACTTGTACTTGTGAGGGGGTGGTGGTTGTCCTTCTGCCTCTGCTGATCGATGTTTGCACCAGCTAAGGGGGCCAGGGGGACACAGCTCATGATGGGGCTCACCATCCGTCGACGTCACATGATAATAGGTCGACATTACTGCCCTTTGCATTTCTTCAACTTCTGAGTGGTTCCGCAGAGCGAGGCCATAGTAGTCAGTCAGTTTTTTCATCAGTTGCTGTGTCAGGCCCCCCTTTCCACCTAGTGGCTCTCCTTTTTTAGCCTTGCTGACCAGGGAGCGAAGTGCAGCACCCATCCGTATTTTCACGTGATTTATGCAGTCCTCTTTGGAGAGCTGCACAAAACCATAAACTTCTTCGTCACACAGAGTGCGGAACATGCGGCTGTCCCCATCACAGAATATGTTTGTGTACCGGAGATCATTCTTGCTCAAAGAGCGCCTGAACAGCTGCAGTGCAGCCTCCACCTCCATTCGTCCAGAATTCACATCAGTGTTTTTCTGGCACTGGTGCTGTTGCTTCCACTCAGCATAAGTGGGGTCACTTTCAGCTGGCTGTCTGCTGCATCCAAGGCAGAAGTTCGAGAGAACCACACAGTCTAACACAAGCCCTGTATGAAACTCAATTACACAGCCTACGCCAGTGTGAGAACTGTGGCCACGTGTCAGCCACGTGCCATCGTACACGACTGTAATATTCCTTGAAAAGGTAGTTTCCATTTCTGTGTACACCTTTCTCACTGCCTCTACAGCATCTGCAAAGATGTTGTTTGCAGCTGCTTCTGCAGCAGGCTTGAAAGATTTTTTTAGATGCTCTTCATATGTTTTGTGGTGTAATCCTCTATGTGAAACATTCATGGTGGCCCAGAAGTCATTGAGAGCAGTTGGTCCTTTACCAATGCTCTTTATCGCTTGAATTGATCTGATGTTGATATCAAAGGCTCTAGAACCACTCTGCCTTTGTGAAGACCATTCAGATTGGAGGGCACCACAGGAAATACACGAAAGTACCATCTTCGCCCTAATTTAGTTTCCCGATGCACTGTTAGGCCAGGCTGGTGACATATTGGGCAAAGCATGGAACTAATCAGCGAGTTCAAGGCTGCTACTTGCACAAGCATAAATTCCTCTTCTGGAGGTGCGGAAATGGTATCTTCTCTTGAGTCAGTCAGTGCAAACTTGCGCTCCGTAGCTGAAACCACGCGAAGCGATTCGCAAACACTCGATGCTTGCACCTTTGCCGTTTCCGCAGACACAAATCGTGTTCTGAGGTGAGCTTGAATAGTGCGACGTTCACTGGGTGAATATTCGTCACTGCGATGATCGGCCACCGGCGAGTCCGTGGAAGCGAGCGTGCACCCGCGATCGCCGTAACTCGTCGATGGCTCGGCCGCCGGCGCGTCTGCGAAAGCGAGCGCGCGCCCGCGAACACCGTAACTCGTCGATGGCATAGGATTGCCTTCACTCGCGGTTGTCGGCTGTGGACACATTTTGGAGTTGAAAAACACATCGTGGAAACGTGTCTCCACTGCTCTGCAGTCAGGCAGTGATGACTGTTGCAAGACCACTTTGCTCGACGAGTTCGTGCCGGGACGCTCGCATACGGTGACATTCACTGGCGTGTCGATCCTCACTGGCGAATTAACGTTGCGCCCACGGCTCAACGGCGAGAAATCGTGGCCCGTCTCACCTTCGCTGGCTGGTGCCTCACCCGACGAACTTGCAGTGGCACGTCCGTGCACGGCGAGACACACGTGCGGCGACGCTCACTGGCATGTCGATCATCGCTGGTGAAGTAACATTGCACCCGTGCCTCGACAGCGCAGCACGCTGTTGGTTGTTCTCACAATCGCTGGCTGGTGCCCGACTCGGCATGAGATCGCACAGCACATTGGGAGAGAGATCGCGTAGCACGCTGGGCGCGTACTCCGCCGATTCCGAACGGACGCTCGGCTCGGTAGAACCACCTGTTGATGATCGCCGCTTCTTCCTTGCTGTAACAGGCTTGCGTTTTCGCTTCCCATAAGCATGCTTTGTCCGGAACTTCTTTTCGAACGTTCGCTGATCCATTGCACGTGGTCGAAGACTCGAAACGCAAGAAAAAGAATTTGCTTTCCAGCGGCGAACAAAGCAGACGCTCCTTGCGCTGGCTGCCATTATTGCCGCGGCATCAGACAATGAGGAGGCGCCTAGCAACACGTCGCGGCGCAGAGCCAATCGGGGCGCGGTATTCATTGGCTGCTTCGTGCTGCCGTCCTGCGGATATTCCTTTTTTGTGCGCTTGCTAGCTGGCGGAGAAGGAAGGGAGGGGTTGGGACAAAGAGCTGAAGAGTCGGGCTTTCCAACGATGCCAAAATGGCGGCGCTCCGTGGCGGGAAAGTCAAGCAGTTATGCCCTGAACTTGGCTGCTTTTTCGCAGTTTGGGAAGAATATCTTGACGCCGGCACCGATAAATATATTTATTTAGACTACTTAGAGTTTGTTTTTTGGTGATCATATTTCAGGACAACATAGAAATAATGTTGTAGATTCCGAAAAGCACACTTTTCAAAAATCGATTTTTTCCGCGATTTTCGCGATCTGATCCCCGCATCCCCCCTTAGAGGACCACCTCAGGCAGCGGTTGTTACAAGACCTATTCTAACAGCGTGCTGACAGCATTCCTCTGAGCGATGGACATATATATGCATACCTTAGATAGCTCATTATTGTGAGTCTCATTTATTTCTATGACTTCCAAGAAGTTCCTTTCGTCAGAAGCCCTACACTTTATGAACGCGGGACAGCTGTCTTGAAAGGTGCTGAAGAGAGATAACCAGGTTACCTAGCCGCAATGGTAAATTACAGAGGGTGAATATACTGCATAAAGATTAAGAAGCTTGTACTAAGAAATTTGAGAGTGAAATTGCAGAATGTTTGGAACATTGAGATAAACAGCTAACTACACTTTGTCAAACCTGTCATCGAGGAATGGAAATCATGCAGTCATCAAAAACACATCATGGAGGACATTTTAGATAATCTTTGCAAAACACGCACCCACACCTGACACAGAGCTTCATAGCTATGAAAGAGGACTAACCAATAGGCAAAGAGGGGAGGTGAGCTAGCAGTAAACCATATCTTACTTTCATAACTTTCATATGCACCAGACGCGAGAAATTAAGAGGAAAACATACAAATTCACCGCATCCGATCTTTTCTCCTTAAAAAAGGTTTTCTTTATGAAGTTGATGGCAAATGTAAGACTTATTAAGCTTGCAGACAAAATAACTATTATTTGCTCTCGTCAAGAGTAGGCACTATTTTTCATTGCGGATGCGGAGAGCGCAAACAAGAGCTGTAGCATTGGCAATGTTGCACTTGATGTATGAAACGGAGTATAGTACGCTTTTATGTTTGAACGTGCCTGTGACTGTGCACACATGCATGTGCACTCGTAACCAAAATTTATGGAAGGCAGTATCGGCGAAAGAAATATTTAATTTTGGCACCACCATTTCAGTTTACATCCTGGAATATATGTATATAGTATATGTGCTTCCTAATTTTGTATTGTTTGAAAATTCGCTTTATTGAAGTTATGATTTTTGGTGTCAGGTGTTTATAAGCAGATCAGTGCATTTGTGTTTCTTTATTTTTTTTTTTATGCTTACCGGGTATAGGAAACCAAGTGCCAGAAGAAGCAGGCCTTTGTTTCAGTAAAGGTTTACATGATAGTTTATACTGCTGACGCAGCTCTTCTGTTGAAAACCCAGAACTGAAAAAAAAACGTGTTGGAAAAAGTACAAAAATCAGTGAATAAATTTGTCACCTTCAGGGTTTGAACCCGTGTCCTCTGCATGACAGGCGAGCACGTAATGCATAGGCCACGAAGGGTGGCAGTACCAAGCATGTTAGAGGGGTGCCTAGTGAACGCGTTGTGGCAACTAGGACTTACGAACATGTGTTTGAGATGTGTGTTGATATTACAGTAATAACAGTTCTGAAAAATTAAATGACTAAAGCAAGAGAAATTTTTTAAAATTCACGGAATGAAAAGGCAGGGTTAAAGGCACCATCGCGTCTACTGTTAAGGTGAAGCATCCTCTTTCTCTCTCTAGATCCTCAGCAGCGTTCTCCAGTGCATCCCGAGTAGTGAGTCAACTTTGTCACCACTTGGGCAGACCCAGGTGGATCATATTGTTGAACATTTCTCTAAAGAGGGTAAGTCAGGTTTTCTTGTCTTTGCCAATTATACCTTCCTGGGCATGAAATATTTCTTTTTATGTTCTAATTTAAAGTACGCATTTCAGTTTTTTTCTCTGCAAACTTTAGTTTTTGCAGTAAAAAACTTGAACCTCCGCGAACTGAGGGCGAAGTGTCTGCACTGCATTATACCATTAGAGAAAGCTGCTCCACAATGCACCTGTGCTGCATACTATATATGAAACCATGTCATCCATATAGGGAAGTTTTTTTGCCGAGCTCTACAGAGTTCCCAAAGTGACCTTTGCCACCGGACTTACTAGCCATGGAGAAAAAGTCACAAGGTAAAGCGCACAACAGTCACATAAACTGAGCCATGATTTCACAAATGAAAAGTGCTTTGGGTGCGAAATGAACCGGTTGCACAATGTTGCCATTTTATGCTATTTTTATTTCTCCTTAACTAACTGGCTGATTATATTTGTTGATTATATTTATATTGGTTGATTAGTATCAGCATTTTAAATATTGGCTCATACCCCAAGTGTGATACACAAAGCTATAGAACATTATCAGAAACTTTTTATTATTTCCTACACAATACATCTCAACGTTTATAGAAAAAAGTATCGATAAACGTTGAATACACTTCGCATTGTCCTTTTGTCTACATTCCTAAGAAAGGTCATTGATTATGAAAGAAAAACTGGCAGGGCTCATCTCTGTTAAAATGATTGTAGTGTGAAAGATTTAATCGTATTACTTGTTTTAACTCGGTGGTGTAATTCCTCTTTTACGCAATACTTCCCTGGTACAAACTTTCCTTGGCTATGGGCCAGGTGCGCTGCAGTGTCAGCTGTACATATTGTGCCATCTGGGAGCATCAACTGGTGGAGGCTTAATCGTGGCTTCTGCAATCAGCTCTAGTGCAATGGTGGGCTGAGGCCATGGGTTTAGCCCTACTTGTGACACCATCTGGGAGCTGCCGTGTCAAATGGCAGAACTTTAATCCTACTTAAACCTGGTTGTAATAAGCCAAATCATTTGCCACGTTGGCTTAATGATGAAGACTTTCGGCTATTGAACCGGAGTACCAGGTTTCGAACCCAACTGGTCCAAATCCGCTCTGATGGTATTTACTTTTTTTTTTTTTTAGTGTGAGATCATAGTAAAAGAGGTCACTGTCAGTCAGTGGTCAATCATAGGGTCAACGACTCTTTCTGTTGGGCAGCAGACTCAAAATATTTGTTGGGGAGACTCATGTGTTGAAGCTGCTATACCAGACTTAGTTTCACTTACCCATGCGAGCTCACTTGGTTGACTTAGTGAGCCAATCAGAGCGACCACATGAACAAGATCGGACAAGATTCTTGGTTGGTGGAGGGGAACTTGTGAGTGCTTTTGCATGAAGACCATATGACAGGGTAGTTGCTCACTGCTGTTCTCAAGTATGCAGTGCATGAACAAGGCTGGCTGCAGCATAACTATAGTCACAGGGAAGCTGCAGGGTGTTATGCTGGTCCTAGTTATTTGGGCCTGTGGTTTTTGGCACAAGCTGTAGGTGTGGAGAGGATGCTGAAGGTGTGGAGAGGAAAAACAAAGGATGCTGAAAGAGTTGAATGGAGGAGGAAAGAAGAGCCGGGCAAATAGGTACAGCACCGGGCAGCTGAAAACATCAAGTAGTGCCGAGCCAGCAGTGAAAATGGCCCTTCTCATGTCATATTAGCCATTTTACCATTTTTCTGTTGCTCTCACTGACGTTTGTAACAGCAGCAGCTTAAAAAAAAAAAAAAAAATGAAACTGCTAATTATATGATTCTACAAAAAATACATAAATTAGTGATTTTTTCCAAACTTCTGACTAAGTAGGTGAGTATATAAAGTAGACATTTTTTTCATAATTCTTAGAAACTAGGGGCTTATCTGGGCTAGAGAAGTCGCTTGCTTTCAGATGTGCTGCTGCAGTCGTGTGTCATTAGTTCTGACTCGCATATCCTAAATGTTTGATTTGTTTCCATCAACATCGTATATAGTTAGGGGAGCTCATACTCTATTAATTCTGCTTAGTTTGACACATTCCTTTGAACCCTATAAGTTTGGATTTAAGAGATTCAACTGTACCCAAAGGCTGCTGTGAGAATTGGCAGCCTAAGTTGTACCCAGGTGACAGACAACAGAACCTGTTTTGGCCTACATCAGGGGACATCCCACTTCTGCTCTGTGAAGTATGTGCAGAGTCCGCAAAACGGATGGGGCAAGAAATTCCATAGCATTTTTTTCAGGCAGTGGACCTTTGGATGTCGTTTTAGAGAGTTTACTCGGGTGAAAGTCTGCACACGTCCCTAATATGCTTATACCTACGGGAAAAAATTTCAGCCAAGTTTTGGTGCACATATTTTCAAATGAATTAAGAATGCTTGTGTGACAAATGATGCGACGAACTGCAGGACAATAATAAGGCAGATGTGTGTGTGGAACGGCGTGAAGAAAACAAGGGAGAGGGGGGGCTTTTTGGGGTCAGAACATTTCCAGAAATTTTCTGAGCACTGTATCTCATTCCCCTCCTGGCTTCCTTACGGCCTATTTGCCGCCCCTTTTTTTATAGACAGGAGGCGTACAACACTCCCTGAAAAATATTTCTGCTTGTGCCAGTGGTGTTGATCGTCTGTATCTTTGTACCTGGGATTAGAGTGGAGTGCATGCATTGTCAGTGCTTCACTTCAATGAGGTTTGTCCACAGATCACTCACACCTGTTTGCTAGACAAATTCAGTATTGCATTTCATTATTGCCCAAATGTAAGACCATCTCGTCATTGTACAAAATAATTTTTACAAAAGCGTAAGAAAAAAAAAAGCGACTGTACAGTAAACCCTCGTTAACATGAACTCGCATATCTTGAAAAATCGGTCAAGTTGAAAATTTTCCACGCCGCGCTTTCACCTCCCATAGGTGCTATTTATTAGCTCCCATTTATCTCGAAGCATCTTTCGGGCGTAATGTGGATATCTCGAAATTTTGACCAGAAAGACCGAAGGCAAAAGTCACTACCGAAAGGTAATAGGGGCTCCGAGTGAGCGCTTTGTTCTTATACTAAGTGCCGAACGCAGTCACGTTCGAAGAGCGAATACAAAATTCTTGCGGATGCAGCCGTTTTTCACCTTATGAGCAGTCACGTGAGCGCTGATCGCACGCGGGGGCTGATGAGTCTTATAGGGTGTGGTTCAGTCAGCTGCCCTTCGCACGTGCATACCGTCGAGCGATTTAGTGATTGTGTGGTTCTGTTTCGTAGCGCCATGCGCTTGAAGCATTGATTTTTGTTGTGTATGTGGTGACCGCAACAAAGTTGAATGCAGCGGCGGCGACCAACGGCTTATGCGACGTGTTTAGCAGCTTGAGGACGCTTTTGTTGGGCCGAATGCCAACGCGAAGCGGGCAAGCATTACACAGTTCTGCCTTCAAAAATTATGAAGTTGAGTTTTTCCTGAGAATTTTTTTCCGTGTATTACAAAAGTTACCTTTGTGCAGTGGTGTGTCGACGGGCGTGACGGGCCAAGGGCCACCAAAGCATTTTCGCTCGTCGCTGTCATGCTCAAGTTCTGGGTTTGTAGAAAATTTCGCCTATCGCCCAGCATCAGCTCGCTAGGCAGCCAATCGCAGAAGGCTTTGGGCTACTCAATGTCAGTCTGTTTTTTTTTTTTTTTTTGTATGAGCGAAGTTGGTTTTCCTAGTCCGGTTTGAGCGAAGAACCTGCAGATGCTCACTTCGTCTGATCTGTGCATATATGACATATATGAGCACATCGAGACAATTCAGTAAAAGCTTGGTAGGGTAGTAAAGGAAAATAAAAAGGCTAGTGTGGCTAGATATTGTTAATTTTCGAAAGGAGCAAGAGGAAGTCTCTGCTTGCATCGCAGTGTAGTAGCACACCACTGAGCTGTGACCTTTTTTTTTTTTACACGTGATGCGTTACAAAACAATTCATCACTGTTTTGCCGTACATCATGCTATTTAGTGTTAGAAACAGGATATAGCGTAATTGTACTCCCCCTGACCTAACGACGAGGCGGCGGTAACAAAGCAACGCTGAAACGCGCCTCTGTCGCAGAGTTCCGTCGCTCTGTGCGGTGTGCACCAGCAGCAACGACAGGCATTGGCGGCGGCGGCGCCCGGCTGATCGCCAGAGATTGCCACCAGAAATTTTTTCCATTTTGTTTAACTCGAAACTCCGCTTATCTCGAAATTTTTCCCGGATTTTACAACTTCGAGGTAACGAGAGTTTACTGTAGTTAGTCAGGGTGTCTAGCAACCAGGAAAACCGGGAATAGAGGCTTTACAAAAGTTAGCGCCATCTAGTGAGAGAAACAAACTGTGTGTGGCGGCCATGTTTTGTTCAGTCCGCTCACGCCTCCCATCGAGTACGCTGTCAACGTGCACCTTCGTAGAACCCGTGCATGCACCGAAAGGTGCATTGGAATACTCACAAGCGATTGTTTCATTTTTTAACATCACAGCAGTTGCTGTTAGCTCCAAGCTCTATTCGGAATGATGCCAGCATGTTGTTGTGTGCCCTTCTGCAGCCAGCGCACCGTTGTAGACGCGCACGACGGAATCAAGGTATACGCGTGTATGCGACCGTTCGTTTGCATTCCTAATCGGCTTTACAAGGGTCACTTGCATCATGTAAAGCATTACTGCACGTCCCTCTGACTGGGAGCTGGCTCACCGAATGTGCTATCGCCTAAAACAGTAAGGTTATTTGCGCGCTACGGAGCCTTGTGAACTAGAAGGATAAGCTTATGCTGCGATGGAAGACACGGGAGAAGGAGCAATGCATGTATAATGAATGCTATTGTGCAAATACGTTCTTTGAAACATTTTGTACGTAGGTTGCATTGTGTATTGGATTTAAGACACGGGCATGATTACCGAAACTACTTTTCACAGTCGTACGAAATGGTAGTGCCTGGTGCAGAGAGCAATACGGTTGTCTAGTGCGCCCGAGGTGCGTGTTTCACGTTGCAAAAGCAAGCGGTGCCAAACCCGCCACGCCTAGAAAAGCAGGAAAAATGACATCCCACTAGTGTGTTGTAAAATGCTCACGTGCAGCCCGTTTCGACCGGTCCACGTCCAGAGCGCGCAGTTCAGGTTTTATACCTGCCAGCGCGGCCGATAAAATAATGAAGCGTGCGCTTCACTTTTGTGTGTTTTTTCGAGTCACCCGATGGTTCGCTAATTCACAGCTACCTGAAATTCACTGGAATTTTTAAATAGGTCGATTTCTTGCTTATTCCCTTTGTCAGAAAGTAAACATTTGAAGCCGTAATCTCATATGAAAGCGCTGACATTAAAAGCTTCGAGGAACTCGGCTGAAACGAAAAGAAATTTGACAAGTCAACTCACATTACTGTGAAGTGTTTGTGCTTTGTGCAACTGGCTGTGTTCATAAAATCAGATTTATATTATATCGTATCGTTATAGAAAAATTAGGGGGTCACTTAAGCTCTGCCGTTAAAGGTATAACGCGATAGTGTCTCTCTCTCACACACTCACACATGATGCTTTCTTTCTTCACGTGTTATATTTTAGCTCTTTTATTTATTTATTTTATTTACCAAATACTGCAGGCCCTAACTGGGCCCTAGCAGGAGGGGTGAAATGACTACAATGCAGTGAGATATGAATTCATCAAAAGTAACATACTACACACAAGTGTAGTATGTTATATGTATGTTATGTATGTTATGTATGTTATGTTATATTTCTATCATTTCTTTATTTATTTTTATTTTATTTGACATTTTATATTTTTATACACCAATACGCATGCGTCAGCAACAATCGGCTTTCCATTTAAGCAATTTGACACTTTTGAACGTATTCTTCAATTATTTGAATTAATCAATTACACATTCTAAATTTTCTTCCTTAGCATCACCAAGCATTGGTTTTTCATTCTGACACCTTTAAACCCTTACTTTTCAATTTTTCCTTTTTTCATTTCTTTATTTCATCAGTTGATTAATTAATTACAAATATTTTATTAACTCATCATCGCCTATCACACACCAATAAAGATTCAATCACTGGAAGCACAAATTACCATGGCACTTTTTTTTTTTATGCAGTTCCTGATTATTTTCGAGACTAATGCCAACTACTGCATCGACGGCATGGGAAGGAAAGTGCTAAGCGCCAGTCCAACTGACGTCAAATTACGCAAGATCCTTTTATCATAAAATAAAATACATCCTCGCCCATTTCACCAACCAAGTATCTTCCAGTGGGATGAGTGACGGTGATTGCGCAAACCAAGCAAACAAACTCGCGATGATCTCTCATAGGCGTTTAAGTAAACAGCAAAGGTGCACGGACAACAAAATCCACATTACAGAACTCTGGAAACTGTACCTGGATAGGGATGACGCTGCGGAATGCTGAGGGGCCCATGCACGACTCGTATAGCAATTTGTAACTGCGCTCGGCAGCGCGGCCGGTGGGCCCCGCCACGTCTCGGCTGTCAAAATACGCTTCTAGGCGTAGCTAACAGAAACCGCCAGGGACCGAATAGAGGTCCAAGCACAGCACACTAGGTTAAAACGTGAAAAGTGCGAGCAGAACGGCGAGCGCTGACACACGGACACGAAGCGAACGGATGGAGCGAACAAAATATGGCGGCCAGCGCGTGATCAGCGTGCCGCTCATGGTTGCCAGGCATACTTTTGTAAACCCTCTATTGTCAGGGAAATTTTGTGCACTGGGAAAAATCAGTGAAATGTTGGGGAAACCACCAAAAATTTCGCAAAGTCATGGAAAATCGCACAATATATTCTGCAGTGCACTCTTTTTTTATGTGTTGTCTTGCCAGCGCACGGCCGCAAGGCAAGGCGCGATATATTACTTCGACGCCAGTGCATGGTTAAGCTGCCACAATAGAAGAACCAATACGCATAGGAGGTGCGTATTCAATAATATATGTGGAAGAACTGTGTGAGAGTAGTACGCGACAAAAAACAGGAATAAATGTGCCGGCAGCAGCCAGCGCGAAAGTGATCAGCAAGCTGTGCTGCCAAGCCGTGCGCGCAGCCGTATTGGATTGGATTGGGCGGTTCGTGTGCTTTGAGGCTGGCATCAGTGCACTTTTAATTTTCAATAATCTTTTGACGTTCTTAACGGCCATTAACACTAATGACAGCCTTTTCACTATTGTAAATTGCAGGATATGATTAATAAATAGCTTTTTGTCGGAAGTCATTCGTTTATGCTCATTATCGTCAGCAGCTACAGTCTTGAGCCTATCCACTCATCAGGGAATTTTTAATCAGAGATAACCTGGAAAAGTCAGGGATTTTGAAAATAGTGGTTTGCTAGACACCCTGTTAGTGTACTGTGAGCATATTATAGAGCTGTGGGTTCAGTCTGTCCTGATCTGTCGCCTGCCTTGTGAATGCTGTCGTTGGCTTAGCTGTGCATGGTCAAGCCCATGTGGCCGGTCCGCAGCCCGGTCCTGGTGTACTTCTTGTAAGGGAGCGACATAGTTTGGATGAGTGATTTCTTTTTGTTCTGGCCTCTAGATGCTGAGGACATTTTCATCCTGATCAACAACATTGATGGTCTGAACCTGCGAAGCGCCAAAGCCCAAGAGGTGCTTGCGACACTCTCAACAGCACGCCACATCCACATGGTTGCTTCGGTAGACCACATCAATGCTGCACTGTGTAAGGTTTCTACCTATAAATCCTCGTTCATATCATATCCTCCTAATACTATTGACGCTTTTCACCAATGTTTGCTTGGGCTGAAAGGGGCCCAAGTATAGCAGAATTCGGATAATTGGAATGCCAGAAAGTGCAAGACATTAAATGCTTGGCTCATCTAAGTCCACTAAGGGTGTTTAAAATACACAATACTGCAAAATGTACTTTCAAAAACGATACTTAGTAAGACTTCCATCTTCTAGTAGATTCCGCTGGCAGTATCTACTGTTGATGTTTAAATGTGTCAAACTATAGCATTGAAGTGATAATGCCCATGCGTGCGAGTGTGTAGACAAATTTTAAGCATTTGTGGTGGTGCGAAAGCAACAAATTTTTCATAACATGCTGTGCCGCTACTGGCATTGCAACATTTTGACACTCGGCCAAGTTTTCCGGACAAATCATTGCAATTTGGCACGCTGCCAATGGTGACTTATTGCAGCAGGTGGTCTGTGCTTCAAACAACACCGAAAACTGAGGAATGAGCTGGAAACTGTAGCTGTAAAAGAAAAAAAAGTTACAACCGATTTGCGCAATTAATCATGTGTGAAGTAAGTGCGCTAACCTTGCTTTGCCAGGTTAAGCTAAATCGGATGGACTCGTTTTGTCCATGGCAGCACTCTGACAAGACATGCGGCTCGACAGCCTTTGCCGCCTCTCTTATGCCATGTGGGATGTGAATGCCAATGCACAGTTCATAGCTACAGATTACAGCGCGGCTGGCTCAAGGTAATTGGGAGAGAACGAGCCAGACAAGAAAACATTGCCAAGATATGCGGGGGTTTCAGAGTTCGCACTCTAAAAAAAGAGAGGAGAGAAACAAGTGATGCCTTAGTCAGCATCCAAAACAGCATGCAGCTGACCTACACTATCGCCACAAGCTGATGGCAAAGCTCAGATAACAAAATAACCTAGCAGAAGCCTGGAACAAGACAAAAAGCTTGAATAAACTGAAATCGTGCTATTGATTAAGCAGCTTTGGAATACATTGAGCAAATAACTGGCCATCCAACACTTCGAAATATAGTATTTGAATTAACCAAAAGTTTTAATTATCTGTGTTGAATTACTGCAAGTATGTTAATGTTTTGAATTGTGTAGTAGATTTTATTTATTTCAATTCACTTTTTTTCTTTAGCTGTGTACGCCTGGTTTTTTTTAGGGGAGGCACGAGAAATAAATAGACAATTCAGTCGAAATTGTTTATTCCTCAATTAATATATTTTCTCATAACCGTCAGGTGTTTTATCCGTATCAGGACAAAAAATTGTAGCAAAATGAGCTGTGGAATGGTCAGTTTTAAAATAATGTTTTCTGATTTGTGGTGATTGGAAAGTGCAAGTGAATCATCTAGCCTGTCACCAAGGCTGCAGGTTTGCAACAACAGGGTGTGTCCATTCACTATGGAGAGGAATGATCACAGGGTCAGAGCTTCCATTGGTTCCCAGTGGGGCATTTCTGTGACCAAGGTAGACAGTGCAAATGTTGATTTTCTTGTCTTTCACTTGTGCAAATGCTCTAACTCACCCCTGTGGCATTAGGCAGTAGAATTATTCTGTTTGTCACGCATGACACCAGTAAAGCTAATAATTTCACAATAGAGTAAAAGCTCAATATAATTTGATTTTTCGGATAATGCAAACTACACTGCTTGGTCCAGCCAAGCTTCATAGAGGTCTGTGTACAAAAAAAAAAGGCCGTTAATCCCAACGCGAATCGGTTCTGCTACGGATATTTGGAACTACGCAGCACATGGCCAAAGAAACGCCCCCGCGATAAGGCGGCATAGTTAAGAGGCTGCGTCGTTAATTCAGAAATACGGGTCAGTATTTCCGTCGACGCAACCCCAGCCGACGCCCATGAATGGCTATGGCATCGGACGGGCGCTACAGATCTCACACCGGTTAGGTTAGGCCGTATCCGGTTACAATTGCATGATACCTTAAGCGATCGCCAAAATAGCACTCCCCAAACCTAAACTACATGTTGAGCAGTTGACCGCGCACCTCTGACGTGCGTGCAATGGCAAATGTAACGAAACACATACGGCCTCTTTCCGCATTACCTTAATAGTCCGACTACGTAGTTTAAGTTTCATTTTTATGAACACCGCACTGCTGTCCGTGCCAGCCCGCGGCAGTGGCGCTCATTGGCCATGCACCAGCCAGCTAACCAATCGCAGTTATGTGGCGTTTCGGATAGTAATTTTTTATGCGCTTCTGTCGCGGTTCTTGCTCCTAAAATGTGCGGTGGTCAAGTTACGTTCAGCGCGTTGTGGTGCAGTGAAGGAAGGGACACTCCCGCAACCTTGCACCGCACCATGAAAGATGAGAAGATTAGTGCCTGTGAAGAGTCAAGGGTAGACCACTTGCCAAGTCTGCTGCCCCCCCCCCCCCCCCCCCCCATTTTAATGACTAGATACAGGCACCCACCGCACTGCGCAGCATCTTGGCACGCTGCCAAGAAATGAGTTGTGGGCTACCAGGGTGGCAGCACGAAATGAAGGGACGCGCTAATGCTTTCTTTCGTTTTTTTTTGCAAATTCTCAGTTCATTCCGTGAGTGAATATGGTAATTTCACCGTAATTTAAATGGTTCTTGTTAGGTTTTTTTTGAGGCCTTTCGATAACTCGAACATCGGATAATTCAAACTTTTCTTCCGGTCCCATGAATTTCGAATTAGCGAACCTCTATGCCTGTAATATCGTCTGAGGCTTATTTTTGTAGACATAGTTGTCACGTAGATATGTGTGGCAGATTTTAACTTTTATTTTTAGAATTGCTAGGCAATAAAGAGAAGGTTCTCATGGAGATATTGCGCTCAATAAACCTTTGCAAACATGTTGACATCCAAAAAATTGTAATGTGATAGTTGCTCAAAAAGTGTACCCACTAGCTTAAAATATAATGCAGTGAAATTCCACGAGTTTTCATGTAATGGGTTACTAAAATAACATGATATGATAGGTAGTAATTCCTCATTGATTCAAAGGATCCGAAGAAAGGCTTGAATTTTGTACAGGTAGCAGTTGCTCCCAACAGCCAAGAATGAGGTAAGTAGGCTTTATCACAGACAGTCTGTAATGAGTGCACAGTTTTGGCACTCTTAAAAGAAAAGCTGTGTCATAAAGGATGGGAACTCGTATTCGGCCAGACACATACCTTGATAAAATCTTGAATGTTCACTCGGGCTCACTTAATAAATTTTGATCAACATGTGGGCTTACTCAAGCTCAGCCTCACAGAACCCATGGCCTCATTCAGACTCACAACTCACTAAAACTCACTCCTGCTCACGACTCGTCTGGGTTCAGTCATTAATTTCGACTGATTACTCGCTTCTACTCACTCATTTTGACTAACGGCTCGCCTGGAGCACTTATTTGAGCTCGTTCATCCTGACTCAAGAGTCATTTGGACTCACTAACTCAGGGGTGGAAGGGCTGCGCCAATTGTGCCATTCTGTGCCAATTTGACTTTTTGCGCCAAGCTGTGCCTAAACAGCAATTTACGCGATAATTGACCATCGGAAGTGTACAACGCCAAATTTAGCCGGTTATTCATCGGTTTGGAAACAGTGGGCGCTCAGTACAAAAGGACGCAGCCGCATCCACATCTAAAACAGTTTGATTTACTCCCAGTGTTAGTCCTGAAGCTGTTATCGCCGCGGCTCTCACGAAAGGCTGGCAGCACAAGCATTTCTGAATTGAAGTTAACAGCAGGTAATCGATTCCACTACTGTTTGTAGTAGCTGTCATTTGTCTATTTTTTTTTCATCAACTTGAGCAGAAATCTTTAGAACCATTGTACTCATAAATAATTCTGGCCAATTGGAAGTTTTGGGGCTAAAAAAAAAGGCTTTAGTTCGACCCCCGTCAATTCAGAACTTCGGATAATTTGAACTAGGATCACGATCCCAGCCGATGCCCATGTGCCTGTGGCGTTTGGCGTTCATTAATTTGGACATGGTTGGGCTCGCTCTTGTTATTTTGGACAGGGAATCGCGTTGAGGCACGACATGCACTGCCAGTGATCACTGAAATAGGCCTCCTCAACCCTGAATTTGCATATAATAGTTGTGCCTAAGGAAATTGTGCGTGCTGTGGCAGGTATAACGATGGTGGGAAGTTCATCATTTCCGAAATCAAGCTTAGTTGCTTACTTTTGGACTCGCTTTGACTTCATGCCATCTCGAGGCTGCGAGTGGGCGCGCGCATCGGACGCTGCTTATGGTGTCACTGCTTTTCTATTTTTAATTTGGGATGGCGTCATGGTGTTTTAAAGCATACACATATATTCTTCACTTGCATCCACATTCTGCCTCCAACTGGTCACACGCACATGCACAGTTTTGCCACATTGCACACTTCGCCTCAATGCTTCACCGTGTGACCGTGCAGTGAAGCATCCTCGAAGCACAAAGGGGCCGTTTTATGCAGAGGTAGCAGAGGTATCAATACTATTGAGCCGCGCTGCAAAAGATTACCGAGGCTTTTACGATTTCGGAGCAATCCTTCCACCTTCCTGACCAACCGGACCTTATGCATAGAGCAAAACTCTTGCGAAACCGAGAAAAACTGCCCTTTTCACTTGAGTCTCATCTCAAATGCAGACAGCTGTCGTGCAGGTGTTCATCAGATTAAATTGCTCTGACGCAAACTGTTCTGAGCAGTCTTTTCGACCCTATTCGATAATGTGAACTTTAGATTCACCCTTTGAGGGTCGAATTTTTTTGAAAACTTCCCCTGATGGTCAAATTACTTTATTGCGAATTTGAAAGTTCAATGTGAGTAAAGCCAAGGAAAAGTTGTCGACAAATATTTGGAACCATATTTTGGTATCAACGTTGCTCCACACTGCAAACTCAGGAACCTCAGGAAACCACAAGGAGAGGGGGATGATAAACAAGAATAAAGATGGAAATGGGTTTCTGTGGCCCCTGCACCTGGAGTGGTCATAAAGATAAAAATCAAGTTTTGAGCTCCTGCCTCCATTGGGATCAGAGGGAAGGGGGCAGGGGGCTTGCCACAGACCAGGCCACAAGCTGCTGCTAGGTATCAGTTCTGTTTATCCCCTTCATAGAAGGGCCCATAAAGATAGAAATCAAGTTTTATGCCTCCCTTGCAATCAGTGGCTGGCCAAACCGAAACCAAAATCATGATAGGGCTGTGGTGTTGCCACAGACCAGGCAACACACTGCAGCTAGGAATCACTTCTGTTTATCTTTGCAAGAAGCCAGTTCAATAAATTTTAAGGGCTTCTTGTAAGTCCTAGGAGGGGGTAGCACCTCCCAGTGAGCATGCATCCTCATTAGGGCATGAAATATCAATTTCAAAAGGATTGAAACCTTACTGGAGATTGAAACCTTACTGGTACAGCAAAAACCTTGCAGGACAGAAAACTGCAGTCGTACATTTACGGCAAAAACCCTCAAAGGGTTAAAGGGACTTTAAAGACAGCCAAAGATGGTATGAAAATCTAATAAACTACATTTGGTGACACTGTCGCCGCATATCCGGCAGCAAAAAATCGAATAATTGCTGAGATATTGCGATAAGAAGTTGAGGTTTTTTTCTTGTTCCCGCGGTCGAATTCAAACTGTGGCCTCCAACTACGTAGTTGGAGTTGAGTGACGCACACTATGACGTAAGCGGAGACTCCGTGATAGCTAGCGAGCCGGCGCGGCCCGCGGCGTCGCATCCCTCAAGGGCCAACTTGGCAACAGCGTACTCGCAATGACGGCCTCAGCCGAAATAAATAAAACGATGAAGACAGTAATTTACCGAGCGATGGGCCCATAAAGGAAGAAAAAAAAAAACATAGAGCGCTTGTAATGCACAATACTTTACATGTTTCTCAAGCTTTTGCGCTCCTTCTTGCAACAAACCGAGCCCTCGGTCATCGCAACGCTTCCTGACATGTTTACATACAAATAAGATTTAGTTACCAGCAAAATAGTGTCCTCGCTGCTGCGCGAGTTCGAATCTTACCGCTTATGGAATTTTTTTTTTTTTTTTTTTACAAATCGATTTTTTTTTTATCTTTTTGTAATGTATTTCTGGTGCTCCGTTATTTTTAGTTTTTACTTTTTACCCGAGCGCAATATATCGACGCTCTCCTTGGTATGAGCGGCACGTATGCCCCTTTTGTTTACGACGCCTGCAAATAGCACGTTGAAGGTCTTGTTGACGCAGTATATGTTGGTCAGATGTGCCATGATTTAGTGAACAATTCAATGATAATGCGTTTTTCCTTCGGTACTTAGCATATGTATGCTTTTCGTGGCGTACGTAGCTGCAGTCAAGCGGTTAGGTCGCAGTCGAAGCGGCAACGGCGGCGATATGTTGGCGCAGAAGTGTGAACGAAGGAGTGTGTCGGCGGTAGCGGATTTCGCTCGTTCGTGCCTCCGAATGCTCAAATGGGAACCATCAAGGCGCATCTGCTGCTCGAAGCTCGTAATTCAGGCGCTGCAGGTTCAAACAAACTATCCGAGTGCGCACGAAATGCCTGAGTCGAAACATAACCAAAACTGAAGTGGGCGCCTGTGGCGCCTCCAAGTATATTTTTGTATTTGCCTTGCAACGTTTACGTTGTATTTTCGCCGTCGATTACGTATGATAAAAGCGTGTTGTCATGTTTGAGAAAAAACGTACTACCGCATTTAAACATACAACGTAATTCGCATTTGTCAGCCTCCGGGATCCCTAGCGCGTCACGTGATTTGTAGTTGCGAGCCTCGGCCGTTTGGCTGTGGTGGCGATACCTGTATTTCTGTTATTCTTCTTTACTACCTTATAACTGCTCTGTTTTCAGTAAGAGTGGTCTTTTTGTAATCAGGAACTGGCATTCTATCGATGCAAACCCACTTCCTTTCTCTCTTTAGTGTCCCTCTAAGAACATTTTTCAGCTTCATTGGAGGCCAAATTAAATACCATATTTTCATGAATCTAAGCATCCTCGATTTAAGCACCTCCCCCATTCTTGCAAAAAAAAGAAAAGAAAAGGAGAAAGATGTTTGCGCGTGACTCTAAGCAGCCTTTATTTTTTTTTTTAAGGTAGAGCATGTACCCAAGGTTGCCGAGATGTGAATAAAGTCACTTAGGCGTGATCTATGGCTTCATGTGTTGTTGGGCTCCGACACTACATGACGCTGAAAACCGGCCAAAAGCGACACTGATAACTCTATAAGTGTGTTGGTACGTGGGCCTGGTGCTGGCGGTGCTCGGCAGATTTCACTCGCATCGCTGGCGTGTGTTGCTTGGATTGATGTCAGTTGTTCAAAAGCCGTAACTGAGGTCAGAATGGGTTTGTAGTGAGATGCCTACAGCTTGAAGTTTAGGCGAAGTGTAATCGCATTTGCCGAAAATGTTTGCCAAGTTTGTTAGCCAAATAAATGATTTAATTCTTGCATCTGTCTAGTCGAGATATCCCTGCAAAAAAACGGAGTGGGAGGGGAAGCAGGGCTCGTTTAGATTTTGCAAATCTAAGCATCCCCTTCCCACCTAACTTTCAGCATCAGTTCAGTTCAGTCGTGTCCGACTCTTTGTGACCCTATGGACCATATCACGCCACGCTTTCTGGTCTCTCGCTATCTTCCTAACATCACATAACTTCATCTGCAGCACCTTGAGGATGCCATCTAACCACCGTGTTTGTTGCCTACCCCTTCTCCTGTGACCGTCAACCTTTCCCAACATCATTGTGACTGGCCATAGGGCTTTCTTGGCAGGAAATACTGGAGTGGATTGCCATTACCTTCTCCAGTGAATCACATTCACTTTCACATTTGTTTCAGCATAGCGATTATGAAAAAATGGGTTTCTTAAAGTTGAGTAAATACGGCAGAACTTAAAGTAGCTGTCAACAGAAAAATGTGCGTACTACCATCAGCGTGCTCCAGAGTGCTCCGAAATAGCCTATAAATTGCTCCAAACATGCTCTAAAATCAGGCTGGCTGCTTCAAAATGAGAATTTTGCTGCTCCCGTGCCTGCTTCAACAAGCTGGAGCCAGCTTCCGCTCCTCATCACTTCATGTGCTGAGCAGTTGCTTTAGCCCGAATAGCCCCGACCAAGGCTATTATCTTTAGGTGGCCGGCTTCGCTTATTTTTGCTTTGGTTTATGATTGTTTTTATGTGAACGATGTAGCACATATCATTTTTACTTTGTTATCAAACACAGTCAATTTAATATTATAGGGTGTCAGCAGACATAACCTATAAATTAGAAATGCCTAACTTGACTAGGCCTTTGTCCACCGTAATGTTATATGTCAGTGGTGACATTCCTCTTGTTCAAAACGCACAAAATACTCCTGGGAGCACACGCAGAAAGCCATTTCACAGATTTCACTCTTACCAAGGGACGTGCCAAGCCACCACGCCCCCTGGTGTCCTTTGTCATAGTAATAAATCTTTCTGTCCCTCCGCTGTCAACAAATGAGGAGAATAGGATGTGCACAGTCATGAAAACACAGACCATGATGTGAAAAAGAGTCCAAACTTACTCGCAACTCAGGTCACAATATGAATGTGAGTCTGTACTCACTCACAACTCAGCTCATGATCTGAATGTGGGCGTGGTTAAGCCCGAGTGATTCCCCCAATCTGTAAGACCAGAATGGTGAGGTTGCTTCTAAACAGAAAACAAAATGACCGGTGACACACCAGTCGCCATCATAAAGTGGCATGCAGCTGGGTTCAATTGGATGATGAATTGGCTGACTGCTGCCGCTGCAAGCTGATAGCGAAGCTCAGAAAGCAAAATTATGCAGCTGTGGTATTTTCTTTTTTTTTTCTACCTGGGGACAGGAGCCTTGGAAGGATTAGACGAACGCAAAAACAGCCGTTGTGATTGTTCGGAATGGGTGATGGGCTTCTTGCCATTCTTATGCAATAGTATATACAGCTCGTTCATTTAAAAAGGCAGCGTCGTGTTGCTGTCGCTGTTACCCATAATCGAGAAAAACCTGTTGGCAAAAATCCTGCGGCATCGGCATTCAGTGACCATCGGAATCCCATTGAGACCTAGTACATCATCACCAAAGCAGGTAGCATCTCCACATCCTAAGTTTGAAGGCAGCTTCCGCAGTGCAAACTTTGCATCTACATTGGGAAGCATCCCCAAGGGCCGCAGGCTACTGTCGTGTCGTACCCTAAGGTAGTGTCCCCCTTGTTTATTTAAACTAAATGTGGTATGTAAGGAAGCTGAGGTAGAGAATTTTGCACAATCCCAAGCCTAGCAGCATCTGAATGTAAAGCGGTACTTGTGACAGGTGACAGAAAAGAAAGCATAGAGGATGGATTTGCACTTTTTTTCTAACAGTTTGAGCTCAATCTTGTGATAATTTGCCCAGGTGTTGTGGTTTCGCCATGAGCAGATTTCTGGCAGTCGGCAGTGTTTGGTCGCTGCCAAATGTCAGGAAATTTTCTAATATTCATTTCTTGAACTGGATATAAATGGAAAGATAAATATTATATTGATATTGGGAATTCCAAATGGTCACACACCCCTGCTTAAAAGCAAAGGATGTGCATTCCGTCTTGTGTCACCTGCATGTTGGCAACAAAAGATGTGTTTCAGCAAATGATATGGCCTGCAATTCCTTTGTGTAGGCAGTGAAATCAAAGTGTCCTTTCATCTTGGCAGCGAAATCAGTCTTTGCTTTCCTGATTAGGGAAGTTTTGCTTTGTTTTGTTAAGGCATAAATGCGCATGTCTCTGTGAGGGAGTTTTTGTCTAGGTGATCGAGGGCACCGTGTTAGCATTGAAGTTCACCTCTCTGATTGAGGTTGCAGACTTACTTGTAAAGGCTTTGCCTCGTGCGGTTGCCTGCTTCTTGCAAAAAGAGTGTTGCTTAAAATTCCAGTCACAAGTTGTTGTGCTTTTTGTGTTCATTATATAAGTTGTTTTTTTGGTGCAGTGTGGAACCAGGAAATGCTGCGAAGGTTTCGTTTCCTGTGGATGAATGCTACAACCTTTGAACCATATGTGCTGGAGTCCAGTTTGGAGCCCCTCAAGAGCTCGGCATCCAACACGCTGAGCTCACTGAAGCACGTATTCTGCAGCTTGACTCCCAACGCACGCAAGATATTCATCCTTATTGCTCAGCATCAACTGGACAATACAGACTCACCAGCATACGCAGGTTTGTTACATTGGCCATACCTAATTGTACATAATTAGCCACAAAGCTGCACCTGTCTCGAATGAGAAAGTGATGCTCTAAGTAGCGTCTGAGTGCAATGTCATCATTCCTGGTACATTGTGAATAAGTGTGCAATGTTAGTCAGGCTTAGTCCTGCTATTGCAAATCCTGTAGTCCTGCTGACACCGTTATCATTTTACTAGGCAAGCTAATTTTGCTTCAAAACAGAGGCTGCAATTATGCTCTCCTGCGCAGTCTATGGCTACTCCGTCTGTAGCACCTTGACTGCATCGTTTCTTTGGAAGTGCTTTTTTTTTCTTTTGGTGGCTTTTATTGATTGCAATGAACGAGATCTAATCGGATTAACTCATGACTCAGATCATGATCTAAATGTGAGCATGAGCGAGCGAACTCATGAGCAGTGGCGTCGTGAGAGGAGTGCGGGGGGTGCAGTCCGTACTGGGTGCAACGCTTGGGGGAGGTGCAGCTGGGCTGTGAGGAAGGGGCGTGGAGCGGAATGAATTATTGTGTAAAGACGTGGAAAGGTGCGCATTGGTGCCCCTGACTGACAAGTGTGATCTTCTCGTAGAACGAAATATCTGTTGTGAGGAGTGCTTGAAAACACATGCCTTAGTTTATGTCAGAGAATCCACGCCATCTTAATGTTTGACCGGGCCTGTGTACGTGCGTGTACCCTGAAAACACCAGCATTAACCCGACAACAATTGGAAACCCCTGAGCGGGAGCGTGTTAGATGACACCCGTCGGCGGCCACGCCGCCGCATCGCTTCTTTTTGTGTATGTGCAGTTCGCTCTCCTTTCCCAAGCGGGCACCGCTGGCCATATCTCTACGGCAGTCTTTTGTCTTGTTCATTTATCTCTTATGCCTTTCTTGCTCCTCGGCCCAGTCACACGTACGTCTGCCTCGCACTTTCAAACTGGCATGGAATGCCTGTTGCTCAGTGGAATGGGAAGTCTGGTCACTATGCGCTGACTATAAAAAAACAAAAAACAAAATCACACGGGTTTAACGCTGCTGAACCGAGTGTGAAGCGAAATTTATGGCCGCGGGCGACCAAGCGTTGCATCGAACACAACCAGCGTTCCGTTGAACATATCAAAGTTTACCGTCGTTTTAGGTGGTGGTGGTAAAGGCGGTTATTGCATATAAACATGGGAGACACTTAAATTTCGCCTGGTATGAAGAGATAGCGTAGGCTACAAGCCCACATATAAAGCCCGGCTTTAACCAAGCCGTATGAACGTGCCTGAGTGGCCTATAGACCGTTTTACCGAAAGCAAGCCAGAGAGAAGGAAAATACTCTCCAACCAGGTTCATTGCGCCGGCCCACTGTTGCCAGTACCGAGTGGGCTGTGCATTCGCACGCTTTATGTATGGCAGAGCGGCCTTGCTCATCAGTATTTTGCCTTTTAAAAGGCTTAAATACATTCATTAGTGCCATTCATGGTGATAACATCATTGGGACAGCAATGCGTGATAGTGGATGGCACAAATATTTAAAGAAATTGAAGACTGATTGCCGAGAGCGTATGCGGGAAACATGCAATGACAGTCCCGAGCGCGGCTTACATGTTTTCGCTTCACCGCTTTCCAGTAGATCCTCGATTAAATCGACTATGAACGTTTTCTGCTAACCGGACAGACTTCGTACCAACGGCGAACTCTCGAATGTGATACCCATTTCACTTCCCCCACCGCCGTAAACATCTATGCCGGACGTGCCTCTCGCAAGCCCCGTGTCAGCGATACGGTGCACACCGTGCGCCAGCGTCAGAAGAGCGTGCTAAAAAGAGCGTGCCAAAAACAAATCTACAAATGTTACTTCAAGAGCGTTGACCTGTACGGTGCTGTTGATAGCAGTGGTAACTGCAATACAAGCAAGTTTCTGCTCATAGGCAGCTGCCGAGCTGCCGCTGCTATGGCGCGGCTCATTGTTTGCTTTTGCGCTGGCTACGCTATATTAAATCGTCGCCGAAATTAAACATATCTTTTTTTTATTACATGAGACAATGGGATTGTATGACAGACTCTTTACTCTAGCGCTGAGCAAATCCAAAGTGCCATCCGATGTGCCCTTGATGCGAATCAGTTTAGGCATAGCGACGACTAGGGAGTAGTGCATGGCGAGAGCGCCATCGTCCGCCACGACAGCGAGCGGCGCGTTTTGCTAAGCTCGAGGCATCCGCTGCTGTGTTTGGAACTTGTCGTTTATTTGCATGGTGCAGCTGAGACCGCTCGTTTTTGGATGTTCAGTTCAACAAAGCATTGCGGAAACACTGCTGCAAAGATGCTATGTGGGGCTGCGCTGCCGTGCAGTCGTGCATGCTCGGAGGCTGAATCGGACATTACTCTACACACAGCTTGTTTTATGTGTGCTTATTGAAAAGTAATATAGCGTAAAAAGTAAGTTGTTGAAATGGTCCAGCTCGATTGTATACGCTCTTCGCACTCCGGCGCGCCAGAGACGCAGACGCCAAGCTTGGTTCGCAATAGCAGCGGTTAGCTTTGTGATCGTGGTGTACGCTGCCCATTTATAACAAGCCTCAAACCCTTGAATGGGATACGAAGGCAGTGAAATATCAAATAGGCACTGTCGAAGGAAAATACAAGACATGAAATGGGGCGCACTTCTCAGTAAATCAGTGCGACGATAATTGAAAAGCATCTCTCGTAGTAAATGCCGCGTTCGAAGCCTGCCGGTACGGTTCATTCACTGTGCGCTTGTGTTTACAGTTACTATTAGAATTGTAAAATATAACTGAAAACAGAGAAATCGTCGTAGTTAACTGTGACTCTCATCATAGTAAAAGTTCAGCCTACGGAAGTGGAGCAGAGTCCTTCGCAGTCACCGTGGCGGACTGATGGGGGCCAACTGCTGGGGACAGTTAACAGCTTCCACCATGCAAAATGGATGGTACGGTTTGATGCCGCACTCAAACAAAACACAAAATAGTACCACGATGGCAGAAAGCTTCCACGAGCAGCGTGCAGTAGCCTTTGTACACTGCCGCTACCACAGAACCAACGGCATACGTACATCCCAAGATGGCGTCGGGCGGAATCAGCGCGGACTTTCCCTGTTTGGTTCATACTTGGCGCCACCGTAAAATGAAGATGGCTGCGCCCAGGCATCGAAACTGAAATGGTCTATAGGGTTAACATGAATACGAGGGTCCTGGCAGGCTAATTCTTACATAACCGTCCCATGTGAAACGAGAGACCCAAGTTGGCAGCTCCTGCCATGGTGCTATGCCGACGGCTTGAAAACCTACAGTAGTGTAACTTTCGCTACAAAATAATAATGAGAAGGAGGGCACCTTTAGCAAGGCCAGATGCTTTAAAGGGGAGCTGAGATTGAGTGTACCGAAAAGTGCTCACATAGCGCATTTTGCGGTTCTTACCTTTTTTCTCTGAAAAAGGTGGTTATTGTTAAAATGAGAAACGCAACTGAAAGCGTTAAAAATAATGAGCCTGTAGACTCCCACCGTCTCCCAGCTCCAAAAAGCCGTTTTGCGCTTAATATTTTTGGTTGGTATGGCATTGATGCGCGTTGGTAACTTTGCAGTCTGGATGCAGAAGTCAGCTTGCACCTTTTTGGAGGAAAGGAGAGGCGAAAAGTTGAGTGTAGAGAATGCAAAGTAAAAGGCTTTCACCTATGCATGTGGCATGTGAAAGGCTCTGCTCTGGACCTAAGTACAGCGCGTGGTCTCATACTGGGCAATCACCTGTCTTAAGCTGCTTGCTCAGTGAATTTCCTTGCAACTTAGACGCGCTAGGATTTCTATCTTTTTTTGGAAATATGGGCTTTTTGTGTGATGTTTTGCTGAAATATTAGTCGCGGGTCATGATCGCTGCGAAGGCTGCTTATTAAGTATTAAAAAAAAACAATGCTGCTTCACTTTTACTGCACGTTTGGGTGCAGAGCGAACTTGACTTCAAAGCAAACCATGAGGACAAGAGGTAGAAAGGAAGTTGCGAACGCAGGGATGGAAACGGCAGAGGAGAAGAAAGGGGGGAGGGGGGGGGGGGGCAGAATACAGGGCCAGAATGGCGCGACTGCTTCTAAACAGAAAACTTCTTTTTTTTTTTTTTTTTTTCATTGACAAATTATGTGTCGGAGTGTGTGTGCTACCATTGCTTTGTACAAGGGGGCACGGTCCCTGTCAAGCCGCTAACTGGCTTTTTGACTTTGCCGTCCAGCATCAATGGTGTTGAATAAATTTTGATTCCAACCTCACCTGACGTGTAAAAGAGATATCGCCACAAAGTCACTGATTGCCTCCAGGGAATGGCATGCTGGGTGTCATCATCCTAGAAAAGGAAACTAACTTTGGTAGCTATTCAGTTTGTTCATTGCACAACCTGGAACTTTGTTTAAGGGGGGACACGGCTCTTTGGCACCGAAAATCGGCCTGAAAATCGGATTTTCAATTTTTTCATTTTCGTATTCCTCGCACCATTCCGCATCTGCACGCAAATTTTCATCCTTATACCCCGCGTATTTATGAAGTTATAGCGATTAAAAAATGCAGTACCACACCCACTGCCCTTTAAATTGTGGACAAACGACACCCAATTTCGATCGCCCGGCGCATGAGAACTACGCGCTCCACCGCGGCGATTTTGGTCTCGTTCGAAAGCGCGCGCTTTCGGCTTATTTTTTCTTTCGGAAAGCAACCCTGTGCGCTCCGCCTTCCCCATAAAAAACAAACAAAAAGATAGCATGCAGCGCGCGCTACTATTGGCCGGTTAAGGCACGTGATCAAAATGGCGTCGTTTGGTTGGTTCCGGCAAGCTAGCCCTGAAATGCGGACTCCCAGTGACGCCATTTTGTCTTTCTGCCGACCACGCTAGTGCAACGCGAGAGTCATGCCAGGCGCGAAGAAGTACCGCTCTTTGCACAAGTTCGGGCGAAAGCAACCAAAGAAACGCGTTAAGAATGCGACTTCGTTGCATACTGTGCAAGAAGCAAGTGCCAGTGCTGCGGGATTGTGTGACGATCACGTTGCGGGCGGCGACGCTTCTCCGATTCCGCTGGACAACGGCGCCGTTCTTCGTGCCGACTGCAGTCGTGTACGTATTGATACCGCGCCTGTCACTAACAGTGACATAACTCAAGTGAGTGCCCGTGAGCAGGCTACGCTTGATAGACTGGTATCGACGCCGGCGACGGCACGAAAGACCGCGCTGTTCGCCGATGCAAGTGGTGCGTCCGCAGAGTCAGATGCGGACGGAACAGCCTCCTATGCGGTAATTGACCTCAGCATTGTGAATATCCTTCTGGATGCCGTGCGGTGCAAAACGTGTCGTGGATGCGTGCGTTTAATTACCAGCGACCGGAGCTATGGCCTCGCCGTAAAACTGATCGTGCTGTGCGACAACTGCGGTGAGATTGCGGCCGAGTGGAACTCGCGGAGGGTTGACGGTGAGAAAAGGTGCAATCCTTTTGAGCTGAATATTCTGGCTAGTCGAGCAATGCTGTCGACCGGTAACGGCCAGACAGCAATGAACGATATCTTTTCGGCGATGGGGTTGCCGCGGCGCGGGATGCACAACAAGACGTTTCAACGGCATCTGAAGAACACACTGCAACCCGCTGCTACCCGAGCCGCCACGACCGCTATGGCACAAGCCGCGCAGGCAGTGGCGAAGGTCTACGATGACTTGTGTTTTGGGCATAGGGGGAACATTGCCGTGTGCTACGACGGCACATGGATGACGCGCGGACACTCATCACATATAGGCGTCGGTGCCGTGGTGGAACTCTTCACTGGTTACGTGCTTGATTATGTGGTGTTGTCAAACTTTTGTCTGGGCTGCGAAATTGGTCCCAAGCCAAACACTGACGGCTACGAACTTTGGAAATCACGCCACCAGTGCCAAAAAAACACCAACTCCAAGGCTGGTCAAATGGAAGTAGAGGCTGGCAAAATTCTGTTTGAAAGATCTCTGCAGCGCCACAACATGCGCTACACAACCATGCTATGCGATGGGGACAGTCGCACGTTCAGTGCTCTTATTTATTTATTTATTTATTTATTTATTCAATACTGCAGGCCTTTACGGCCCAAGCAGGAGGGGCATACAAATGACATCAGCGTATAGAACGAAGATAACAAATAATAATTTCAAAACACTTGTTCTATGGGCAGTAGAACATGAGCAAAACAAGGACTAAACGAAATGCAAACCGAGCTCTTCATTTGGGAAAGTGAAACATAAACAACAGAAGTAAGCCAATGAATGAAATGAAATGTGAAACTTGCAGTAAGGCAAAAACACTATCAGTTTGGGCAACCAAAAAGCAGACAAGAAAATATTCAAGAGCAATTCAAGGTTTCAATTGAATCAACACTGGCTAGAAGAGGCAGAGGTAAGTTGTTCCAATCTGTTATCGTGCGAGGAAAAAAAGAATATTTAAAAACATTAGTTTTGGTGCTGTATGGCGTTAGAGAGTCATCGTGTCGATGTCGTGTTCGGCGTGCAGTAAGTGGTGTTATGTACGGATCAGGAGTTAGAGCAAGAAGGTTATTTTTAAGAAGGAACAAATTTTAAGCGCTGAATTTTTCTTCTCAGTTCCAGTGTCGGTATACCATGTTGTTTCATTAGTGCTGTCGGGGAATCAGTTGTACGGTACTTCGAAAAAATAAACCTGACTGCCTTACGCTGGATTCTTTCGACAGCGTCAATGTTAGATTTGGTATAAGGGTCCCATACTACGCATGCATATTCAAGTTTTGGTCTTATTAATGATGTATAAGCTAAAAGTTTAGTTTCGGCGGGGCATGTTTCAATTTATGACGGAGAAGGCAAAGTTTCCGAAAAGCTGTGTCACATACGTTAGTTATGTGAGTGTTCCAGTTTAGGCTGTTTGTTAGTGTGACGCCAAGATATTTATACTCGCTGACTTCGGTTAGTGGTTCTGTCCCGAGGGCATAGGGAAAAGAAAGGTTATTAAGTTTCTTGGTTATTTTCATATACACTGTTTTGTCAGCGTTCAATTGCATATCCCAACAATGACACCAGGAAAGAATATTTTGTAGATTATTGTTAAGAGTTATCTGGTCATCCTCGCTTGACACTTCCCTGAACAGCACGCAGTCGTCTGCAAACAATCGTATTTGGACGGGTTCGGTAGTAACGCTCACAATGTCATTAATATATATTAAAAACAACAGTGGTCCTAGCACACTGCCCTGAGGAACGCCGGAAGTAACTGGAAGTTCATGGGAGTAGTACGTATCAATATTAACAAACTGTCTACGATCAGTGACATACGCAGCAACCCAGTTAATAATGAAAGGAGGAAGGTTAATCATTTTAAGTTTTTCAATAAGCTTACAGTGTGAAACAAGGTCAAAGGCTTTCCTGAAGTCTAAAAAAATAACGTCCACCTGGCCGGATTTGTCTAAAATTCTAGCAAGGGAATGGATTACCGTTGTTAATTGTGTCACCGTAGAAAATCCTTTACGAAAACCATGCTGCGCAGGTGAAAGTATATTGTTGTCCTCCAGAAAATCTCTGATGAAGTTGGCTATGGCGTGTTCAAGCATCTTACAACAAGATGATGTTAACGAAATTGGTCGGTAGTTAGTAATCATTGTGGGGTCTCCCTTCTTAGGCACTGGTACTACACGTGCCGTTCGCCAGTCAGGGGGAAGGGCTGCAGTGGACAGTGACGCACCGAAAATAATTACCAGAAAGTGTGACAGCATTTCTGCGTATCGGCGCAGAAAAACATTCGGTATGTTATCCGGTCCTGGGGTAGATTTTGTTTTTAGATTAAGGATCATAGAAAGCACACCTTGAGCGGATACAAATTCAGGAGATACATTTGATAAAGGTGAAAAGGGAAGTGCAAGCTCTTCTGAGTTAATAAACACACTGTGGAAGAATGCATTAAAGTGTTCGACGATACTCTGCTTTTCGACAACGGGAATGCCATCTTTAATTATTTGATCCACTGCCTTGTTCTTTTTGCTCAGAAATTTCCAGAATTTTTCTGGAGCCGTACGAATAAAGTACGGCAAAGTGTTATTAAAATAATGGCGTTTGGCATGCCCAATTGACGAGCTCAGCGTAGCTTGCAAGTTCTGTACTGTAGTTCGTGAGGCATTCCGTCGTCTTAAGCGTTTTATTTTTCTTTTCAAGTGAATGACTTCACGCGTTATCCAAGGGTTTTCATTTCCTGTTTTCTTTGTTTTCGTTGGAACGAAATTTTCGATGCAATAAGTGCAGATTTTTTTGAACTTGTCCCAAAGTTCTACTACATTGCTTCCTTGAAAGTTGCTTAGGTGTAAATCGAGGTAATCTAACACGCTTTCGTCTCTGGCACGTGTGAAGTCCTTCACTTGTACAGTTTTTGCCTTCTTAGCGGTACATTTTTTTAAATGACACGAATAGTACACCATCTCATGATCAGACATTCCATGTTCAATTGATACTGAAAAATGCTCGATTGTTTTGCTCACGAAGACAAGATCAAGCATTGATGATGAAGAACCATGCACTCGCGTTGGTAAGTTGACAACTTGGTGCAAATTGTGGCATAAGATTATTTCACGCATATAATTAACATGAGTGCTAAATTCACCACTAGAAGAACAATGTTCCCAGTTAACTCCTGGAAGATTAAAGTCCCCCACTAAAAAAATTTTTTTATGTACGAATGAATTGACATGCTCACGTAAATCACACAGGAATTGGGGTGGTGAGCCAGGCGCTCGATAAACGGCAAATAGCAAGAATGAATGTCCATAGTAAGAAATCTTTAGGCTAATAGTTTCAATGTTATCAGCCTGACACAAGAGAGTTGCTGATAAGTTTTGCTTTACCAGCACAGCCACCCCGCCTCCCCTCGTTGATCTGTCACGACGGAAAACACTGTAAGATGGTGGAAAGACGTCTTCATCATCTATGCCACTGTGTAGCCAAGTTTCGGTCAAAACAACGATGTGCGGGTTGTAACCTAAGATAATAGCCTCTAACTGATCACTTTTGTTAACAATGCTGCGTGCATTTATATTTAATATGCGCATATCTTTCGTATCATGCCGGAGAAGTCAGTCTTGTTTAGCACTGTTATATTTACCAATTTTTTGCCTACAGTTGTTAGCGTCATCCCAGATGTAAAGGTCGTTGTCGACTCGAAGTTTCTCGTTGATTAGTTGAACTTTTCTTTTGTGCTCCCTTTCCTCTGAAGTACTGTCCCACAAAAGCTTACGCTTCCTGAGCGTGTTTCGTGAGTAATCGTTTTGAACAGAAGTATTAGAACCTTTGAGTTTGAAAGCATTTTGCATGATACTTTTCTTTTCTTCGTAATCTTGAAAATATAAAATTACTGGCCGCGTTTTATCCCTCTTGCCGATCCGATGTATTCGGGCTACAGACTTGCACGTGATTTGTAACTTGGTAGAAAATATATCAGTTAGAACTTTACGACGCAGTACAGCCTCTGTCTCTTCTGGTTCCTCTGGTACCCCAAAAACCAGTAAATTCGAGCGTCTACTTTTATCCTCCAAATCCGTAATTTTCGCTTCTAAGGCTTTAACCGTGCTTTCAAGTGCTTCTACGCGCGCGGCTTGTTTCTCCATTTCTGTAAATCGAGTCTCCCAGTCCGCCAGACGTGTTTCCATGCTAGTTTGTTGTATACGAAGTGCTGCAACATCCTCAATTAATTTATTCTGTCCCAAAAGCAGTTTTTCAAGTAGTTCATTTGTGCTGGAACCTTCCGTGTCAGGTCCGGGATTCAACTCGATATCTCCGCTCAAGAGGAGCAAGCATACGCAGTACACGTCATACACCATTAATACAGCTTGCTGTGGGCACGGCAAGACCAAAAGACAACGGTTGTCGCTTTTAACAGAGCTGTAGTAAGCACTAACCTGCACAAGGCAGAAGAATGGTCTGTTAGGCCACATGGTCGCTCTCGGTCCGCCGTGCCCACTGAAGTCGAAGGCTTGAAGCTGCTCTTTTATATCCCAAAGCGACGAGGTCACGTGTCGTGATGGTGGCGCTGTCGGTGCATCACGGAACAGTAAAGGTATCGCCAAAGGAAGAAGAGAGCTTCGGTTCCTTGATAATCTTGACGCAGCCGCAGATCGTGGATCAGCAACTGCATCTGGCAGGTTTTGAAGGTCGATCTGCCCGTCAGCTTGGTTGATTTGCTTTCCGACGAGACCAAAAGCAAGGACCTGCACAAGGCAGAAGAATGGTCTGTTAGGCCACATGGTCGCTCTCGGTCCGCCGTGCCCACTGAAGTCGAAGGCTTGAAGCTGCTCTTTTATATCCCAAAGCGACGAGGTCACGTGTCGTGATGGTGGCGCTGTCGGTGCATCACGGAACAGTAAAGGTATCGCCAAAGGAAGAAGAGAGCTTCGGTTCCTTGATAATCTTGACGCAGCCGCAGATCGTGGATCAGCAACTGCATCTGGCAGGTTTTGAAGGTCGATCTGCCCGTCAGCTTGGTTGATTTGCTTTCCGACGAGACCAAAAGCAAGGACCTGCACAAGGCAGAAGAATGGTCTGTTAGGCCACATGGTCGCTCTCGGTCCGCCGTGCCCACAAAGATGCTGCAATCTATGGCTACATTGAAATAGTCAAAGAGGACTGCATAAATCACGTGCACAAGCGTATGGGAGCAGCTTTGCGCAACCTCTTGCAGAGACACAAGGGTGCAGGGAAGCAAAGTCTTGGCGGCAGAGGAAGGCTGACAGCTGATCTAGTTGACAAGCTGGCAATATATTATGGCCGAGCGCTTCGATCAAATGTAGGTGATGTGGATGCCATGCAGCGAGCTGTGATGGTGACATATTACCACATCACATCTACTGATGACTGCCCCAAACACAGTTTGTGTCCTACCGGTGAGAAGTCATGGTGCCGCCACAACGCTGCAAAGGCAAAAGAGGAGCCTGCACCAAAGCACAATTACAGTCTGCCAAGAGATGTGGCTGATGCTCTTTTGCCTGTTTATAGTCGTTTATCAGAGAAGAGCCTGCTGCAGAGGTGCATTCGGGGGAAGACCCAGAACTCGAACGAAAGCTTCCACTCGGTCATCTGGACCTTGATCCACAAAGAGCGGCACTCATCACTGTTTGCTGTGGAAGCAGCCACAGCAGAAGCTGTGCTGCGCTTCAATGCCGGCTGCAAGCATACAGCAGCAGCAATTCTGCAAGAATGCAGTACAAATGTGACAGCAACTGGGTCCAGGAGAGCTGAAGAAAAGGACTTGCACCGTAGCGTACGTTCTGCAAAGAAGCGGCCGGCTTCGCTTGGCGTTGCTAAAACAGAAAAAAGAAAACACCGCGACAGCATGCACCCCGACTATGCTCCTGGTGCATTTTAATAGCATGAGGTCTTTGAGGTTGCCCTTCCTGATTAAATGCCGTGAGGCTTGAGTGCTTCCGACAATCCCCCAATTTTGGTAGTGTTGCATTTTTTAAAGATCAATATCTCTGGTCCTGTTCTTGTTATTGCTTTAAAAAATTTTTTTCTAGAAAGGGAATCCTGCGAGTCTCATGAAACCAAGGTAAATGCAGTGACGACAAAAGAAAATTTGCTGAGAAGGTTATGTTGTCTTCGGTACCCAAATGGAATTTTCCTTTCAAGCGTTTCCTATTGCGTAACTTTGGCTCAAATTGGCATAGGCCATTAATTTTCGCTTCAGATCACTTTCCACCTGTTTCTGATCTTGTTGACATATCAATCATTGACATAATTTACACCTACATGCTGTGAAGTGTTTTTCCTCGTTTTCTCAAAACTGCAATTTTGAGGGTGCTGCAATTTTGGAGGAGAGATATCTCTTAGTCTATTTGTGCTATAGCTCTCATTCTTGTCTTGTTAGAAAGAGAAAACCTTCGACAGTGCCGTAGGACAAAAATATGTACAGTTATTATGCGGCAACATTTACAGAATTAATTATCAATCTTAGGTGCCAACCTGGGCTTTTATTCATAAAAGTTTGACTTATTGTAACTTTGGTTCAAATTCTTCTACCACGTTAATTCATGACTAGCGGCACTCTATGATCCTTCTAGATCACTCTGGCAGGGCTATTCTCCTCATGCCATAAAGTGTTTAGTAATTAACTCACCTACAAACGAAGAACATGAATTAGGTAATATTTTGAAAGCTATTTCATCTACAAGAAAACTAATCAGATATTTGAAATCAGCATGCAAAAGTACATTAATGGTGCAAGTTTCAGTCAGATCCACCCATAAATAAGGAAAAAAGTTTTAAGAGGGGTGTCCCCCCTTAAGAAGCTGACAGGTGTCGCAACTCTCCTCCTAACCTCATGCAACGAACAGGAAGAGAAGAAAAGAAGAAGAAGCGGACGCTTGTCAATGGTTCCTTGTTCAAAACACCGACCCTTTTCAGACATCGCTCGCACTTTCTTTTGACATTTTTTTTTTCTGGCTAAATAATTTGTGTGGGTGTCAAGAAAGCCAATTAAGTTTGCATCACAGGACATCAGTGGCAATATTTTTACAAGCACTTATGAAACTTTTGCATAGAAGGTAGCTGGAAATTAGAACATCAAAACGCCAGGATTTGTTAGGCTCAAGGGACCAGCTGATCACTTTGATATTTTTTTCCTTAGGCAATGACACACATGACACTGGAAGCACAGAAAGGAAAGAAGTTATTATTGGTGACAAAATTGCTTGCACCAGTCGGTTGGAAAGACACGCTTCTGCACTCGCTGCTTTAGGGATTAGTTTTTAGTATGTTTGCTAGAGATTATGATAGATTACCCCAGTTGTACTATGCAGAGTGCTAAACTCATCTGAAACAACAAAAATCTGCTAGCTGTTGTTCATTCTTGGAAGAAGCTGGCAAATCACAGCATCTGGAAGGATTGAAAACATGTTGTTGTACCTTGGTATGTTGTCCCTGCTAACTGGGCCAAATCATCGCACTTCTGTAGTCATCGTTGATCCTGCGTTGCTTGTGGTGGCGGATGTGTGGCACACACAGATAACTGTCACTCAGAGAAAGCATGCAAAAGGAGCCAACATTCCACGAAAGCATGTCAGGTATACCAGGAAGTTGCCGCTGTTTTGTTGTTGTTGTTGTCAATAGAATGGGGAGGTGGCTGAACGTCATCTTGGGCAGCAAACAATTGAAGCTAATAGAAAATTTCTCAACGTTCACATGCAGTTCTATACCAGCTGAGCTAAGGCATCAGCCATCTTCAGAGGACGTTTGTGCCTAGTTAGGTCTGCTGTAGATTCCGAGTGTTTGCTGGTGCCTCGACCCAGATAGTGGTGACATATGACACACCCTTTTAAAACTTGAATGCCATATAAATCAGGGTTGAAAGATGGAAGAGGTTGTTGTGTCAAAATTCTCCCTGTGTTACATGTCAGAGTCAAAAGTATTGCTCTGCTGTGACATGGACTGGAATACAGAAGATGATGGGCACACTTGTTTGGTTGCTTTATTTCCTCCACACAGTTGTACAGCTGCACTTAGTGGAACAAAAACATTGTGCGCAACATGTCCCGAAAAGGGCAACGAAGAAGCCATTTCAGATTGCCCACTTTCCAGGAGGCCAAAAAAAGAAAAGGCCTGCAGCTCCTTGCTTTGGAATGAGCATGAGAAAAGTTAGGGAGGCACTTAAGCTTCACCTTGATGACTCCCGTCTGTGCCTTCTCTTACAGATTCTCGTTTGCAACATGCACTTTGCTAATAGATTAACACCACTAGTCTCATGATTTGTGCCCCTATTATCTCGTATGTATTATTAGTATACAGTTGTTACCTACCACATTATGTGAAAGACCACCTGACATAGATAAGGGCCTGCTTTCGATCTCACCAGCAGTATTTATTTATTGATACCTCAAGGGCCCCATTAAAGGACTTTACATGAGGGGTGGGCTTGTGTGAGGCGATAAATGGTGACGGGCTAGCGTTATACATAGCTTTGAGGAGACAGCTTTCTCAATGGCAGCCTTGAAGCGTACAGGATCACCGACGAGTGCCAGGTGGTTGGGAAGACCATTGCAGTCGTAAGCGGTGCGCACGAAGAAAGACTCATGAAACGTAGTTGTACGGACATGTGGTGGAATGACGCTGTTAGGATGGCCTGTGCGAGGTGTTCAAGGCACTCATTGGATGAGTTGACTGTCACGAGGTAATGCATAAAAGCACTTACGATAAAGGCAGAGGTGTGAATTTCGGCGACGAGAAGCGAGAGCAGGAAGTTCCAACTGAGATTTCATGGCGGTGATGATGGAAGTGTATGAGTAGTTCGAAAGAATGAAATGGGTGGCATGGTTTTGAACAGATTCAAGAGCTTTAGTGAGGTTAGAATGGTGTGGATCAAAGATAGCACTGGCATATTCGAGTTGAGGTCGCACAAGTGTTTTGTAAGCTAATAGTTTTACACAAGAAGGTGTCACTGGCAGGTTACGGCAGAGGTATCCAACAGTTCGATTAGAGGAATCAAGTACGTGGTTTACATGGCAAGACCATGTTCAATCATAAGTGAGATGAACACCAATGTATTTAAACTAATTGGTTGAAGCAATAGTGCTACAGTTGAACCTGGATGTAACGAAGCTCTATGACACGAATTCCTGAATTTAACGAAGTTTTTAAATTCCCCAATGCCACACCCATTGAAGCCAATGTAATTTCTACCTCTATGTAACGAAGGCGTCGCGGCAGTCAACCTTGATGTAACGAACGCGCGAAGCTGATCAGTCATTATTTTTCGAGCTTTTACTGAAAATGTGGCCGAAGAAATGCATTAATTTAGTGAATATTAGAACTCTAAGAAGCCAGCAGCTACGTGAACGCCTGTAATCACAGAAATCAAGCAAAATTGGTGATGATAATAGTATTACCTTCTAGCGCCACTCCGTGGCTAACGCAGCAGCCTCCTCAGGCGTTGGTAGTGTAGTGCAACACCAGGTGGCATTAGTGGCTGCAGTTGATTTCTTTTTAGGTACTGTACGTGCGTGTAGCACATGCAATTTTTGCGCACGTTGTGCATTCGTCATCTTGTCTGTTGTTCTGCATCTCGTGCACGTCTCGTGTGTCTGCGGATTTGCGGTGTTCGTTTGCCCAACGTGTTTTGGAAGTGCTAGGCCAGCCTTTCTGCCTGTATTCCTAGGGCTCTGCTTGTATTTGCGGCATCAGTTCGTCGTGTTGAGTTCAACGGCCAGACAACGAAAAATTTTGTCATTTCAAGACAAACTTGCCATTTTAAATGCGGTCTCCGCGGGCGAGAAGAAGAAGGACGTTGCTGCTCGTTTCAACATCCCAGCGAGCACCCTGTCAACAATTTTGAGTGCGGAAGAAAAGGTTAGAAGTGCAGTGGAGTCGGGAACAAAGGCTAAGAAAGATTGAAACTGTCAACATATAATTTCATTTATTTTATTTATTGAAGCCTTAAAGGTTCGAGGGCATTACATAAGGCGGGGGCAATAATATTGTATAACAGCATACGAACACCAGTTCAAGAAACAAAAACAAAGAAAGAAAACGAAGCCAACAAACAAACATTAACATAATGATGTGGGCAAGGCAGTGTTCACGGTGTTTTTGGACACGCGAGCCAGGAATGTGCCCATAAGCGAAACGATATTACAAAAGAAGACGAAGAATTTTGCGTGCATCTTGGGCCATGATGACTTCAAGGCAAGCAACGGGTGGCTACAAGGTTTCAAGATCCGACACAATGTCATCGGGAAAGTTATCTGCGGCGAATTTGCCTCTGCAGACAGCGATGCTGCTGCTTCGTGGGTGGCTGACACGCTTCCTGGAATACTGAGTCGCTTCGAAGTGGCTGAAATCTACAATGCCGACGAGACGGCTCTCTTTTATCAGATGCTTCCGGGCCGCACGCTAGCACTTCAAGGAGATGACTACCGCGGCGGAAAGCAGAGCAAACTCCGCGTAACAGTTCTACTGTGCACCAACCTCAACGGCACAAACAAGCGAGTCCCGCTAGTTGTGGGAAAAAGTGCCCGTCCCAGGTGCTTTAAGGGAACGAAGCGTATGCCTGTGAAATGCACGGCGAAAACTAAAGCGTGGATGACTCGGGCAATATTTTCTGAATAGCTGAAAGACTTCAACCAGGATATCAAGCGGCAAGGCCGTCAAGTTTGCCTGCTTCTGGACAATTGCTCTGCGCACCATGTTGAAGGCCTGCAGCTGTCTCACATCGAACTGCATTACTTCCCGGCTATTTGCACATCACTAATACAGCCACTGGATAATGGAATAATCAACAGTTTTAAATGCTGTTACCGGCGCCGACTGATACAGAAGCTTCTTCTAAACATCTGTCTGGAATGGGAGCTGAAGATCGATATTTATCAGTCAGTGTAAATGCTTGCTGCCTCCTGGCAAGAAGTCAGGGCAGAAGTTACTATGAAGGGCTTTATGAAGGCAGGGATTACAAAAACCGCACAGGCTGGTGCCGACGACGAGGAAGAAGAGACTTCAGCTTCATCCGATATAGCCGAAGCGTGGGATAAGCTACGCAGCAAAGGTGGTGTCCCCGACGACGTCGACCTGAGCGACTTTTTGTTTGCCGACAACGCCGCCGTAGCTACGGAAGAAATGAATGATGAGGCACTTGCTGAAAGCGTGCAAAATCCCGATGTCTGTGATGATGGTTCCTAAGAGCCAGATGTGTGTGACGTGCCCACCGCGAAGGAGGTGATAAACGCAATAGACATATTGCGCCGTTTCTTCAGCTCTCGCTACGACGAAGGAGCATTACATAATTTAGCTTCATTGGAGCGCCGTGTTGTGCCTTCGCTCGCACGGAAACAAGCAGAGATTACGCAGTTTTTTACTGTAATATGAATGCCTGAAGGGTGAGTTCACCTTCACTGATATCTGAAGCCTTTCGGTTTCGTTTCCGTATCATTCGTGCGAGCCTTCGTACAAAACCTGCATTTAACAAAAAATTCCGAACTTTTGTCAACTTCGTTATATCCAGGTTCAACTGTTTGTAAGTAGGGGGAGTGTAGTTTCGGCAGCGGTGGAAAGAAATCGTGAAAGTTTTAGAGGTATCCAGCGACATCAGCCACATAGTTTGGCAATATTGCATGCGAATTAAATCATTCTGGAAGACTGAAGCCTCGTACGAGTTAGTTACAGGGCAGTAAAGTACACAGTCGTCAGCGAAAAGGCAGATGGTAGAAGATACTGATGAAGGCAGATCATTAATATAAATTAAAAAGCGTAAGGGGCCAAGGACAGTGCCTTGGGGCATACTGAAAGAACATGTGAAAAGGAAAAGGACTGGGTATTGGCAAAAACAAACTGCATGCGGTCGGTTAGAAAGCCTTGGATCCAGTTAAAAACTAGTGGAGAAGGTTTAATTGAGATAGAAGGCAGGAGTGAGGTACTTTGTCAAATGTTTTCTCGAAATCTAGAAGTATGGAATCAGTAAGGATGTTGCGATCAACATTAGAATGAATGTCATGAAGGAAGTGAATGAGTTGTGTTTCACATAAATGTCTTTTACAGAAGCCGTACTGGTTTGGGTGAAAGAAGGCAGCAGATGACAGAAAGGAAGTTACATGGGAGTAAATGACGTGCTCCATGATTTTAGAGCGCACACAAGTTATTGAAATTGGTCGGTAATTACCCGAGGATGATCGGTCACCTTTCTTGAAGACTGGAATTACCTTTCCAATACGCCAGTCAAGAGGGATGAAGCCGGAATCAAATGACTTCTGAAAATTTAGGGATAAGATAAGGCTGCAAGGATGTTTATTGTTTTTTAAAACTTTGGAGCTGATTCCGTCGGTGCCGGGAGAGGACGAACACTTTAGTGAGTCGATTATTTTAACGATGCCGTTCGGGTTGAAAATAACTCCTTCCATTGGCGGGTGCGAAAGAAGCGGGAAGTCGGGAAGGTCATGGGTGGATTCCTTAGTAAAAACAGAACAAAATGAGGCATTTAAGAGATTGGGTACATCAGACAAAAATACAGGCGAGTCGGAATTGTCGCAGAATGAAACGGCGTTATATTTGCACCAGGGTTAATTGTCTTCCAGAAGCACTTTGGGTTGGTCTGCAGCATGGTAGGAAGAGTAATAGAATAGAACTGGTATTTAGTCTGGATAGCTATATTGGAATACTGTTTCTCGATGGTGTGGTATTTGTTCTAAGCTAGTTCAGTGTTAATTGCTTTGGCAGACAGGAAAATTCATTTTTTCTTGTTTTTTAGGTATTTTAGTGTCACCTTAAACCATGGGGAACCTGTTCGTTCTGTTATGGTGATAGTAGGAATAAAAATCCCTATCAAATGTAGTAATTCGGATTTAAGAGCAGCCAATTAGATTCAGTGGAACGCAGATGATAAGTGAAGGCAAAAGTATTATAAAAGGCAGCAAGATCATAATTAAATCTTGCGCAGTCACCTTTGTCGTATAGAGTTAGCACCTTTTTAGACTTTATGCTCGTTGAAAAGCTTGAAGAAAAGGTGGGGTGAACCACGATGTGATCGCTAAGGCCAGAAATGTATGAAAGGGGAGAGAAACCATCAGGTTGGGATGTCAGTACAAGATGAAGAATGTTAGATGAATGATCAGTTGAGCGTGTGGGGGGTTCCATAACAATTTGTGACAGGCCGAAGGTAAGACGTGTCCAAAAAGTTACTAGCGCCATTACTTTTTGTTAGGGTACAAGCTGTATCATTCCAGTCTATTGACGGTATTAATTATGTATTAAGTTAAAGTTGCCGAAGAGCAGAATAGGGGTATTGTGGTAAGCCAACGTTATTGTTTTGAGCGCGTAATAGAAATGCGATTTGAATAAGTTGTCCAGGTGGACAATAATAGACACCTGTGAGGACTCGAGGAAAGGAAGCATGGCAGCAAATCCAAATCATTTCTAGCAGGGTTGTAATGTTCACCACTGAGCAATTTAGGATGTGCTTGGCTGCGATGAGCACGCTGCTTCCATGGCTGCCATCAGGCCTGTCTTTCTGGAATATTTCAAAACCAGATAGGTTGGGCAGAATTTCAATATCTAATATGGAAGAATTTAACCAAGTTTCTGTTAGCAACTCTATGTTGCTGGATGAAGAACTGATTAAGCTACATAAGGCGTCGTGTTTCGGTATTATGCTGCAAATATTAGTGTAAAGGAATATTAGTGTAAAAGATGTGTCTGTTTCTACCACTAGATGCCTTATTTTCCGATTTAGCCTGTGTTTGTTTGTCTGTGTGACTGAAGCCGTTCTCAACTTGGGTGGCACACCTGGGATGGGCACCAAACCCACCAGGACAGCCCCCATGCACTGATTTTGCTGATGTCTGTCCGTCGAGCCGAGTAATGCTGTTGTGGAGGAAATTGGGTGTCATCTTTAAGGTGGGAATCGAACCCACTGTTAGATTACAAATAGACCACATGGGCACATTGTACGGTTCTGTAAAAGCGAGGCTTGTATATCTGTTGCTGGTGGCCTTTTACACAATGTGTAGATTACAACCGCTAATGAGTATGCACAGCCTGGAGCTGAATTCGAATGGAGCAGCAACAATGGGGCACTCCCATCGCCGCAGTGCAGCAAGGAAAATGAAGACTTAGATGTCATGTGGATCATCCCACAGCAGAGCGTGAAATGCAGCTCACTGTGAAACAAGTTGCAATTGGCTCATTTCAGCTGACTGCACAAAGCTAGGCAGCAGAAGAGTAGAACCTGTGAAACAGTGCCTTAACACAATATTAGAATTTTAGCTACAATTCTCTGCATTGTTTTCTTCTAATTTCTAATCAATTCCCTTTCAGCAATAAGATGATTATCACATTCATCAACAGAAAAAAAAATTTTCCCTATGCTTTTCTTGCTGTCAGAGAGGTGTAGGGCATCGGATATTTTGGCTAGTGCGGCAACCGGAGCTTCCCGAGTGGCACCCTGAGCGATAAATGCTGGCAGTCGCCACCTGGAGCGCTGCAACCCGATTAGGTGCTAACCACATCACTCTTAGCCTACCATGCTCTCCCGGCATTGTTAACAGGGCTGCTGCATTTTTTGCTTTCTGAAGTCGTAACAGACCACAGGTGTCATTGAGGCAGCTAACTTCAAATTTCAGGGTCTGTTCTGAGTCCTGGACTAGAAGTGGCGTTCATGCTTGCGAAAGCTTCTGCGAAGTTAGTGCAACTTGATGTTTCAGACATCCCTACTCACAAAGGGGACACGAATTTGTATTCTAGCGATGGTTACACCATAGGCTTTTTAATTGGTATAAAGTATTTTTGTTATTTCTTTCCAACAAGGTGAAATTATTCAGTTGTACTGACTTGTACTTATGGGTTCTTTCTGTGGTCTCTCATATTTGCTGAGAAGTGAACATGTATGTGCAATTTCATATACATATTGTATACATTTAGAATGCAGGAAACAAAGTTGTACAATGCTGGTTTTATTTATATGAAATAACAAACACAGGCAAATGACAGAATTGCAGGAAGAGCAGAGCATAAACAATGAACGTTTACTAACAGTGGCGCAGTTTAAGGTACACCGTGGCCTCTGATTGCCCGCCAGGTTTTCCACACAAAGCCGTCTTTTCAACGAAGAGATTGGTGAAGCTTTTTTCTCAGTCTCACAGCAGGCATAAGGTAAAAACTACTGGTACAAATGGCACTTCCATCCATTATGTCACTGGAATGGGTGGAGACTCTGTGGTATAGTTGATGGTAGTTGTGCGCCATCATTTTGCAATCCACGGGCACAAGTTTGCTTTTCAGGACTACATAGAGTGTGTGGTGCGCTTATCAATTGTGACAGCTTCGTTGTCAGCATCAGATCATTCCAGGCTCACTGATTCGGCACTCTCAGCGGCTGAGCGCAACTCACAGGCTTTTGCTCACACGCTTGTGACGCTTTGCTGGAGGCTCTTGCACAGATTCCTAGTTTTCATCTTTGCTGACATATTAGGTGCAAGGTGACTAGGATGATGCGTGAAGTCGCGGGCATGTGATCGGGTTTCAGACGAGGCTGGTTTATTATGGGCAGGCTCGTCGGTAATGTCGTGTCTTGCTGAACATGTGCTCGATACAACTACTCTCAAAATATTTTTGGCAAACCACAGCAGTTGCCGTTAACATTCCGTTTTCTCTTAACATGCATGCACAATACTAACAGCTTACTGCCTTATGAAGCGAGAAAGCTGTGTCGTCTGCTCCAGCAGCACCCTCCCAACAAGTAGCGCCCTCTGCCACCATCAGTTGGCTTTCATTGCAGATGGTGCCACCCTCGCCCATAGTGCAGTGCAGGCACTCGTTACACTAGCCAGTATACCCTGGGCACTATATCTGAATCGCTTCAACCAAGCCAGAAATTCTGTTATTTGCCTTTAGAAATTGTGGAGTCGAATAACTCCAGCCTCATGATTACATGATTCATTTAAAATAAACGGTGTGTGTGAGCGTGATGATGCTTTGGTGTGCACGGCTTTTAATGAATATTTCAAATCGGTATAGGCTCCCGAAGCATCGATGGGCGGCGCTGCGTCTCATTATTGGCAGCACTATCTGTGACAGAAAAGCACACACTGGGACGCCACCAGGTCAGCTCGCTACCTTCACGGCATGCGCCGCGCGCTTTCTCTCGCACGAGCACGCGCCCTGACGTGTCCCCGCAGGTGCATCGCAATATACCGCCTGCATTCCGTCTTGATTGGACAACCCGCCGCATATTTTCATGGGGGAAACCTAATTATAGGCGAGAAACTTTTTATTCACGTCTGCACTTAGAGCAGACGGCAGACGGCGATGAGTAAATATGAGACTGTGAATACGTTTCAAACATTAGCGAAAACATAGGAAGTGCATCTCGAGGTAAGTCCGCTATGTAATTTATTGTCGTATACAATATGTTTAAAAACTGCGAAAGTAATATCAGTACTGTGAAATAAATTGGCTCACTCGTCGACCATCGTTTTGTTCTGTAGCATGGGATTTATGTACGGTTCTGTGTTTATTATAACGACGGTAATAAAGCAAATCTTGCAGTAGAAGAATAAGTATATAGTCCGAAGGAAGTGTTTTTTCAAAGGCACGAACGCTAGTAGTCTCAAAAGCACATGCGTGCTCCGTGTGCTGCGCGCAAAATAACCAGCTCGCTCGCTCGATAGGCAGGTGAAACCCAAGCTTGTACTACATTCGTGTTTTATTTCTGTTCTAATAAATGGTTGTGCTTCATTTATGATAATATTTGGTTTGCACTCACGAAAACTGTGACGCAAATGGGGTGCTCCTTGCGAGTAGTGTCAATCGAGCCATAGCTAGGATCGCTTTTGTATTGCACTTCCGACATATTTTCCTCATTATTATTAATAATAATAATAATTGTAATTGCTTCACTTATTTGTAAAAGCGTCTCAGCAAGGCATGTTTCCCCCCTCCGCCTACACTTTCCCCCTTTCATAAAAAACAAGGACCTCGTTCCTAGATATTTCCTTGGTTTTAAAAATGAAAAGGCAGGTGTGGACACATAGGGCACATTCACACGTGAGGGTCGATCGTGGACGTCGCATGCTGGATATCTGTTGATTTGGTTGCTTTCAGAGCACTCGCAAAGCAGGGAGAGAGCACAGAAAATCGGCAAAGCAAGACATGTGGGGAGCGAAGAGCAAGATAATCCTCCATCCCCTTCACTTTGTATACATGGTGTTAAACCATTATACTCTTTCAATGCCTCTCCAAGCCATCTTTGTCAACTGTCAGCAATTCTGAGTTTACGGAGAAGGAGGAAATTGGCTCTTTTCATTTTCACAAAGAACGCGAGACTCCTCAGAATGCTGTCATGCGGTTGGAAAAGAGGTCTTGCGGAAACGTTTCCAAAGGAATCTGCACAGTTTCACACGTGAGCTTCGTCTTTTAGCGCTTCGTCTACTATTGTGGCTGCCCATGACACAATACTACTTAGTAGGTCAGTTTCGCATCAGCGGAAGCGTTTTTGTATCGCCAAATAGCTGCCAGGCGCAATTTGATCGCCGCACATGCACAGAAAGCTAGCGGAGCGTCTCCTTCGGCACCGTGCCATCGTTTCACATTTCGCTACCGCGCCAAGAATGCGGCACTGCCATCGCGCAGCGAAACTTGAGCTTAGGTTCCCTATTTACGCAGAATGACGGCTCTCTTCCTTGCTATTGCACAAATTTGCGTCCAATTTCTGATGTTGTGATTTCCGAGGCAGGTGTTCTCAATTTAATGTTGAAGCTTAACGTAAAAAGATCTCCCGGACCAGATGACATTCCCAATGCATTTCTGAGGCATTATGCAGAGTGGTGTTCCAAGTATTTATGCATCCTTTTCAACAAGTCACTAAATGAAGGTTCATTACCGGATGACTGGAGAATAGCCAAAATTAAACGTATTCATAAAACTGGAGACAAAACATCTGTTCAAAATTACCGTCCGATTTCATTAATCTCTACATCATGCAAAGTTTTGAAACACATTATTCATAAACATATAACAGATTTTCTTTAACAATGAGTTTTTAAAGCATGCACAGCACTGCTTTAGACGAGGTTTTTCTGCCGCCACATAGTTAGTACAAATTATACATGATTTTTCACAGGCAATAAATGAAGGAAAGCAGACTGACGCTATATTTATGGACTTTAAAAAGCATTTGATAAAGTTTCGCATAACAAGCTTCTTTACAAACTGGGTAATGCACTAAAGAATGACAAATTACTAGCATGGATTGCAGCTTACTTAAGAAATCGTCGTCAGTTTGTAGCATTAAATAATTCTTCTTCCTCTCCAGTTCCTGTTGATTCCAGCATTTTCCAGGGATTCCTTCTCGGGCCGCTGCTTTTCTTGGTTTATATTAATGATATTGTAGCCAACATCTTAGCGTCTATTAGATTGTATGTCGACGACTGTGTATTGTATGGAAAGATTAGTACTACTGAGTATCAAGTCCGGTTAAATAACGATTTCTCTAAGGTAACAACATGGCATGACCAATGGCAAATATGTGTTAATTAGGATAAAACAATATTCATGCATATAACTCAGAAAAAGAAGCCTTTGCTGTTTAACTATGCTGCTAATAGTATTGTTCTCTCTGAAAGGCATTCCTACAAGTACCTCGTCCTTTGGATCTGCAATAACCTCTCCTGGACAGAGAATAATAATAATAATAATAATAATAATAATAATAATAATAATAATAATAATAATAATAATCTTTATTCAGTATATTAAAACAGCATACACAAACGGATGCGCCGAAGCCGCAAGTGGGCTTGTGCGGCGACAACTGGCAGCCGCGGCAATGTACGCGCTACATCCGTACTCCATCAGAAGCAAAGAAAGGAAAAAAAAAAAAAGAAACATTTGGCACAACATATCAAAACTGCACTGATAACATCACTACATATTAAAGGTTCTCTAACGCTTGAACAGCAACTCTCAGTGTTTTGCGGGTGGTCAAAGAAAATACATAGTCTGGTAGTTCATTAAAGATAGCTGGAACATAATAGCGTCTTGTTGCTTTACCGTAGTGAGTGCGCATTAAGATAACGAGGAACATGTCTTAACGGTATTGGTTTCGTGTTTATGTGCCTGTATGCACTGCTCCAAAAATATTTTAGTACTATAATTTGCTTAAAAAGATTGTCAAAAGAAGGCAAACCGGCTGTTCTAAAGACACTGCTGGGCAAATTCTCCTGTGGCATGTAGAGGACGCTTGTAGCGATGTTTTTCAAAACCCTATTAACTCGACATTTCCATGTGAAAGAGCAGTTAAAAAAACAACACATACCGTATCTTAGAACACTATATCCCAGAGCCTGGCGATTAGTTTTCTGATAGAAAAAGGCATCATGGTTTTCAAATTAAACAACAAACATGCAACACTTCTAAATTTCTTACAAATGTGGGTCAACTGAGTATTCCATGTCAGATCGCTTTCTATGTGCACACCAAGATACTTAACCGACGGGATGCTAGCTATAGTTTGTTGACAGGAACACAAAGAGCAATATGAGGGGTGTAAATATATGGAACCTACGCTTGGTACATCTTTGTGCGGGTTACGAAAACAGACAAGTCTGGATTTGGTGCTATTTATTTGTATTAAGTTTGAGGCAAACCAATCACTAACTTTAATAGCGTCCTCCTGAAGGTTAGCCAGGGCGCATGAAAACTCAGGGTTGTTTGATACTAGTAAAGTGTCATCAGCGTAAAGGAATACAGTGGATGCTAAGCATGTTGATAATGTCGCAGCTAATGCCTTACTACGCAAACTATTTTTACTCCGACGTGCACTGAAACTTAGCCCCCCAAGTGTACATTTCCTTTCTTATAACTCTATTATTCACCCCATGTTAGAATAAGCCGTCATAATCTGGGATCCTTTCACTAAATCTGACATTGATAAATTAGATAGAGTTCAAAATAAAGCAGTGCGGTTTATTTACAACTCATATAGCCGCACATCTATCACAACTTTTTTAACCAAAGTGGTTTGCTTCCAGTCTCACGCAGAAATCGTATCTGTCATCTAAAATTCTTTTTCAATTAATCGCAGGTCAGTGCAATATTGACACATCCAATAATATATTTTTCTCTTCTGGATACAACACTAGACATTGGCATGATTTTACAGTAACACCATTACACGCACGAATTAACACGTATAGTACTCCTCCTTCCCCAGAACAATTATAGGCTGGAATAATTTTACTAATGATTCAGTGACACAAACTTTGCTAAAGTTGTTTGAAACCCATATTTAGGACTGTACCGCTACATCCCTGTGTTTTGTTGGTATTCCTGCAATTGTATTTTTCACTTTTTCCTTTTGTTGTTTCCAGTATTCATGTACTTCAGTATTGTGTGCCCACCTTGCTAAGGTCTTGTAAAAGACTGCAGTATCAATAAATAAATAAACAAAAATGCCATATGAACATGCTTGCATAGCCCAAGGCAGCATGTCTGACTCTGGACCCAAGGGTGCTGGAGGGCTCACTTCCCACCTTACCCTTCGTAATGGGCTCCAGTCAACTCATGTCATGTGGTTTCGGGACACCACACAACATGCCGGCCAGTCAGTGCCCGGTCGTGTCACCTACCCAGACCCCTATTGGCCAGAGGCATGCTCGGTATTTTTTTGCACGATGGGATCCTTAATGCATGAAAATTAGGTGCTTAAGTGGAGACTCATTTCACAGGGATGTCCTTCCATGACTGCTACCATCGATGCCGAGAGGCCTTCCTTGTCAACAGTGACCTGACGCTGCGAGCTCAGCTGAGAGAGTTCCTTGACCACATGCTGCTCAAAATCAAGAAGGTACTTTTTCTTTCATTCACGATGTCAGTTTTGTTATGGTTAATAATATTATGCTAATCTCGATAGAGTGTGATGTTGTATGTTTAGAGGTAGCTAAAGGGCAGCTGCATCACTTTTTGAAGATCTGGCGATATTAAAGATTCAAATCTATGTAGGCTCTAGTTAATATATTCACAGTGTTTCTGCACAAGCATTCAAACTGTTGACGTAATCGATGGTTCGAATTCACACTTCTCCTAAATGCAGGCAAGAACTGCGGACAAGTTTGGCAACGACGTCACAGATAGTATATTTCTAATTTTCGTTAACCTTGCCCACATCTTGCGGAGCAGTATGCTACCAAACAACTCTTCGAGGGCTTTGCTTTCAGCAGCATTGTTTATACTACTTCAGATCAGTTGTTTTTATGTGGAAGATGTGCTGGTACCATTTTTGATGCCATCATGCGTCCTGCACCTATTGGTGTGCAGTGCAGAGAACCCTGAAAGTTGCTGTGGTTTTAATTGCTGATTGTGCCACTGTTTCAAATGGTAGTGGAAAAATATTCCACAGGTATAAACTATAAGCTTTAATATTCTACCCCTCGAATGTCGTTGAATTTTGGAACCTAAAGGGGCAGTCCCCAATGCTGAACAGCAGTTCTTGAATCTTGGCACCATGCCATTAGAATAGAGCAGGTATGTGAATGGGCCACTCCGCAGCGAAAAGCAGATGGCGACGCCGATACTCGGATTTCCGCAGGCTGCCGAGAGGTGGCGTTGACTATTGGCTGCCGAGGTTCCGCTGGTTGCTGCAAGGAACGGCAGTCAGTTCTCGGCTTGCATTGCGTGCGTGTTTCGTTTGCCTCACTCATTGCAGAGTGCATATCACTGATGCCCACGCTCCATTCCTTTCTTAGTCATGGTATATTTTTCCGTTCATGTGATGGGAAAAAAGTGCTTTGTTTCCTGCTGCAATATGGGTTACAAATCCTATAAGGAAAAATTCTCGCTTTTTTCAATGCCTAAAGACGACGAGCAACTTGAGCTGTGGTGGCAGGCCATACCAGGGAAGGACCAAGCGACGATCAACCGACTATGTTAGTGAGAGGCATTTTGTGCCCAGGTTTAAATATGGACGACGGAGTACAGTGGTCGTGTACTGCAAAGCGTGCCGCGCCGCCCGTTGCTGGCAAAGGATGCTGTCCCCACGATATTCCTTGCCTGCCCCGTCTACTCTTCGAAGACTTCGAAATATCGAAAGTGACATGCCGAAAGGCAGCCCCCGGAACCGAAAACAAGAAACAAAGACCGTCGAACCTTAAGGTCTCGAGGTGGCTCATGCTGTGAGGACGCCGTAGCAGATGGCTCAGGATCACTTCAGCTACCTGGTGTTCTTCACTGAGCGCTGACATCATTAAGTATGTGCCTTCCATGCTGCCTGCTCCGACTGAAATGCTGCCGCTGCCGCTAGGATCAAATTAGGGTATCCCAGATTAGTACTCGAAAGCCTTAATGACTAAGCCACTGCAGTGCAGTAATAAGTGAATAAATAGGTCAATATGACCTAACTTTTTTTCTTAGCGTGTACAATATGACTATTTCTTCTGTTTCGTTGCTGCAAAGCCGCAGGTGTGTATTTCACTATGCAAAAGTGAATAAAAAGCACACATCGGCCCTCTGTGTACAAACCCGAATCCGGCTCGGTCCCGCAACTTTAAGCCCGGCCAAGGACTGGCCAAAATGCTCATATCCCGGCTGAGATGGGCCAGGCCGCTTTTGGGCTGGCCTGAGCCCAAGCAGTGCCATGTGAAGCGCCCACTCCTAGGTGCCTAATTATAACTTTAGAGGGCCAATTCAATTAACTTTAGCGTTAATAAAACTGACCTCTTGCTGCTTTATATTAAATGCTCGTTTTGAAAAGTGCTGGCTGCTAAGTAGCTGTTCGCTCTTGCTTGTAACTAAAGTTTGAATTGGCGCAGACTATTATAGCAGCTCCTCTGCAAGCCCCAGAAACATAACCTTTATTTGTTTTCTAGTGTCTAGTACAGCTGTATTTTTCTCACCTGAGAAAATTGCAAGCAAAAGTGGGCATGCTTTTCTTTTTATCTGCTGACCGAAATGTCTCATAACTAAAAAAGCTGCAAAAGTTTGGAAAAAGGGTTCAACGCTGCTGAACCAAATATTGAGCGAAAGCATTAGCTGCAGGTGACCGAGCGTTCTTCACTTTTTCTTCTTCCTCAGGCCAAATATAAAGCCCCATTTTAACCAAGCCGTATGAACGTGCCTTAGATACAGCGCAGCCTCTCCTCTTCTACTTACCGAAGAGAGAAGAGAGGCAAAGTGTCTCTAATGGAAGACGACGCCACCTGTTAGACCACAGCACACCTAGTGGGAGAAGCACGAAACGTCCGGCATGGCTACGAGCCACGCTACGCTGAAGAGCCGACTTGGTAGCCCATCTTTGCCTCACTTATGATGTCGCACCACCTGTTAGACTACAGCGCACCTAGTGGGAGATGCGTGAAACACCCGCCGTGGCTACGAGCTATGCTACGCCGAAGAGCCGACTTGTTAGCCCAGCTCTCGCGCTTGTATGACATCAGTAGTCACGTGGTGTAAGGTGTACCTACCGGACCACGCTACGCTGAAGGCTCGAAACCTGGTGTAGTATTGCTTTCGCAATAAAAATGGTAGAGTTTAGAAATTTACTTGATGAGGAATAAGATAAATTTTGAATGAGCCATTTTTAGATCGGGTTGATCAATGTCATAAAGAATTCAACGCGCCGGTCACGTTGAACGATACAAACGAATATGTTAAATTACTCCTTTTTGTGACTAAAGAGCAGCAGTCAGACAGCGTTCTCGTGTTTTTTACAGCTCATAACGCCACATGCGGGCTGCGCTAGTGTAGTGCTGCATGGAGTAGCACCCACACGCGGCCCATTTTCCATCTATTAATTTACAGAGTAGTGCCAGATGAAGCTGTTTCAGCTATCAGCGAACACAAACCGTCTGCTTTGCGATAAGGCGCTTCTGCATATGGTCAGTTTGTATTACCGCTGGAGACTGCAGGAACTGGAAACCTCAAACAAACCACAGGGAAGGGCAAACGTTCGAACGCTTGACAAGCCGCTGTGTTTTCCCGGATCGGTTTTCAAAACTCTGACATCTCAGCCACCAGAACAGTATATATGACTTGCGTGAGAAACATACATTGTATTTTGATGCAATGCTGCTGGTGCAGTGGGGCCGAATTGCTCGAAGGGGAAAGGGGCAGGGGGGGGGGGGGGGGGGGGAGTATGTGACCTTCTACATCCAGAATCAGCGAAGAGCATTGCAGCTGGAACATTTGCCGGCCTTGGTGGCGGTGCTCTTGTGAGCTATGATATAACACCCAGCACCTCTCGCGCACCACAGGGTGGGCACACCATCTGAGCTTCTTGTCTCTCTTCTACTGCCGTCGCCTCCAGTTCACAGATACATTGATTCGAGAAGAATATTTGCTTTCTCTTTCTTTGATGAAGTGATACCTTGGCTCGACAAACGGCAGTCTTGGCATGGCGTGAAGACGGCATACGGGCGCAATTGGCTACTTTGCGTTTCCTCAATATTTTAATCAGTTATATTTTACTGCCCTCGATGTCTAAATATTAAAGCCTCCTCGCAAGAAGTCTGATAGCATATTTTTTTTTAAGTGAATACGATTTCATGCATTGAAATCATGGCCAAACTGGTCGCTTTTAAGCAGAAGCAAAATGTAATATGGCTGACGCATTGCGTGGTGTGTTTGGAGATTGTAAACGGCCTAAATAATATGCTCTTTTTCAGCAAATTTCTAACAGTGTAGAGTTATAATATGAAGACGAAATATTCACACTGGCCTTACTCTTCCCGAGTTCACACTATTCTACCCGCATGTTTACAAGCGCTGCGTTTTGGCGTCAGTGGCTCCTAACAGAGTCGCGTCATCTGTCGGAGTCTGGGCACACTACGATCAGCAGTGCGCCAAGTTGGCAAGGCTCATTCGTACTTTCTTTCAAAAATGGACGAAGCGCAGTAGGAGTTGCTTTTTAAGGAACGGTAGCTCTTTTATGAAGATGACCGCAGGACTGAGAGCTCAGGGTGATTGAAACTTCATGCGACCACAAACTCTCAGCTCACTTTTAGGCCAGCACTGCCCATTGTGGTGTGAACAAGTGATAAGGTTATTTTTGATGCTGTCTGTCCACAGCCGAATTGAGGTGAGCCTTGAGCATTAGCTAGTGAGGAGCACATGAAAAACTCTTGTTATTTGCTCTGTTCATGTGCACGTGTAGTTAAAAGGTGCCAACCACTGCCGTCCTGGCAATGCCTAAAAGTTTAGAGCAAATGAATGTTTATACCAATATAAAATTAAGTTTTGTACTTACTGTTGCTGTCCGTGGAGACATCTCTCTAATAGGAGATGAGCGGAAATGAGAGAATACTAGTTCAGATTTGAAGCCTTGATTGTTTCGACATCAGATTCATGGAAATTGGTACATGGAATAAACCCAATACATAGGTATTGTATCAGATTTGTTTTGACAGGCTAGCTAGATAGCACCATGGCTTTTCTGTGCATGGTTTGTTGTGGGGCCCGGAGTTCTAAATTCAGTTGGGTGGGTATTTCTAAATTCAGTGGGTATTTCTCTAAAGCTCCTTATCAGCTGTATGTTACAGTAGCCCAGTCGTCCCCAACCACGGATGTATGGGGACCCCTTGTAAACCAGCAAAAGTGGTGGAGGACCCCTTAAAACGATGGGAGAGATCACCTTTTGTGGACTGCTGCCACACTTCCAAGGGCAGGTCGTGGAATTGGGATTCAGTTAAGGGTAAAGTGGCCTCTAAATAATGCGCACCTGATAAGCCAGCTCCCCATGGCCTGCAGAGGACATGGCGAAGAGGCGACACGTTTGCACCAGTATGAATGTCACTAGAAGGGATTCGACTCCTTCCAGCACCACGCTGCTAGCTTGTTCGATGCACCGAGATGGTTTGCAATGCAGCCTCAACCAGCAGTGCAGCTGGAACTCGAGTTTTACCGATGCCGCCATCAACAAATGTGTAGATGCTCTCTCTCTCTATCTCACGTGCATTCTCCGTTTCCGTTCTTCTTTTGCATTTTTTTCGTTTTGAGAAATTAAAGCCGGCTATCAACCTCTGTGCTTTTAAACAATTCTTAACTGTCTAGCCAGGCCAGACTTGTCATGTGACCTTTCTTTCATTTCCTTCTTTTTCACTTGTGAACTTGTATTTTGCAGACCCACATTCGAGAAACACTGTAATAGGCATGCCCAGAGGCCACTTAGGCATAACCGTATGGCTTGGTTGGAGCGGGGCTTTATATCAGCCAAGTGGCCTTCCCAGAATGTGGTAACCAACGACTGTATGCTAATTAATATGTGTGAGAAAATAGAGGCACATGTTTAAGGAATCAATGATGAAGTGAGTAGCAAGTTTCATGTATGTTAACAACGGTCCGCAATTTGAGCTGCAGATGATTAGCATTTTCACTTTGCCCCCTTAATCCCTTGAAGGCCGAGCTCAAGCGTCCTCAAAATTTTTTGATATTTTGCTTCAGGGCCATGACGGCACAGAGAACTTGTTGATTCCTATCGAAACTGGAGCGCTGACCCTGTTCCTGGAGCAGCAAGATGAAGATGGAGTCTAGGTAGTGGCTTTCATGATGTACGCGGGCCTGGCAAGTCTCTTTACATCGCTATTTTTATGCCATCGTTGATGATGAGCTTGATGGAAGAATGTTTTATAGATTGTATATACAACTAATGCTGTGCACATATTACTGCTCCCGGTTAGTAAACTAACATTTTTGTTTTTCTGTTCTGCTATTTTCGAACACTAATAAACTACTATATTGTATATATAGTTTATCCTGTTTTTCTTTGGCTTCGCTCTTTTTCATTCTTTTACTGCATTGTTTGCTGCCTTATTTCATCTATTATAGTACTGCTCCCCTTTAGGTATGTATACAACTGGATGCTTTTGTTTTTTTGTCTTGACAATTTTAAAGTAGCAGATGCAGATGTCTGTTATCTTTTCAAGCATTAGAACATAAAAATGGCTGCTTGCAGTTTATCGAAGTGAGTAAATACCCAGAGTTAGCTGTCTGTTGATTTTAACATTTATATTGCAACCAATCTTTGCACCTTCAGAACCGCTGGGACATTATATCTGCCATTCGCTAAATTCCTGGAAAGTTCTAGGAAGGATTGGAGTAGACTTCCTCCATTCTCTTTAATTGTGAACACTGAGGAGACTTTCTTTTTGATGTGAAAATGTTAAAGGTCTCGTTCTCTGGAAAATTTGCCCTTCACGTTGGTGTCTGCATTGTGATTGGAAAATTCAAAGCCATGCTTCTGACAGGCGACATCGCTGTGCACCGATTCGCCGGTGAGTTGTGTGATGTCGCCGAACCACATGAGGTGGGAAAGTTGACAAAAGCTGCCAACTCGGATAGCTGTTTTTCATGGAACTGGTGCCCCACACTAGGAAAAGCAAGACAAACAAGGTGCAGTGGATAACTATGGTTTTATAAGAAGAGGGGTACATTAAAAATACTCTTTGTGCACACTCAGTTCCAAGTATTTAAGCAAACTGATTGCCGCCAGCAGTGGCACATTCATATGCATCTTATGCTTCTTCATTCGTTTTATCTTTTCCCGTTTTTAGCATGACTGACGGTATGCTTACGCACTTAGTCTTCCCCAGCCTCCGGTATCTTCTCTTTCCTTTTCGTCTCTTGCATGAGCTGAGATGGTGGCTCTTTGAAAGCAATGTGTCTGTCTGTGCAGTGAGGGGCAGGACAATGTGTTTTCACAGTGTCTGAGAACACACCGTCTTAGGAGCATTTTGTGCACGTTCCTTTAGAGTTACAACCTGAAGATTGATATTGTTGCATTCAACTAAATACATCTACCTGGTGATGCTGTCTACATATAGTATAGTAAAAACTGCATGTAATATTGGCCTCAAGATCGACCAGAGTCACCACCTAGTGGCATAGCGGCGAACCCTACCCAGTGTGGATGCATGCTCGCGTCGCTTGCCAGCCCACAGCAATTTACGTGCACGCGTGCGGCATGTACGAGAGTGCTTTTTGTTTGTTTCGCGGTTCCTGTGCGCTTTTGCTTATGTATATGCCTCTTGCAAAAGAAATATAAAGAGGCTATTACCCCACGCTTCACTAAAAAAAAAAATACTTGTCCATGTTGAGCATGTCACGCTGGAAAGGACATATCAGTCGCGGTCTTCGACGCTTGAGATTCTTTGACAAGCGGTGTCTCAAACGAAGCAGTGTCTCAAACGAAGCGCTGCTGTTGTTAGGTGCTGCGTCAAAGCAAAACAGGTTGCTGCCATCAATACAACTTAAAGCAAACGTTTATTCCCATTTCTGTTTGGAATACCGCAACTACTGAAGCATGCGACCGCAGACTGCTGCATAGAAAAATTGAGTTTGAACAAGCCACTTTGTGCCTTCTGTATCCATGATAGAGTTTTCTGAATACTTATCTTTTTTTCTTTTAAACCTCTGTGCGGTATCTCAGTGGGAGGGCGCTCGACTGCTGATTTTGAGAACGGGGGGTTCAATCACAGCCGTTTTGAAAGGCGCTCCCCGGCTGTGGGATTTGACTGCACGTTAAACAATCCCACGTGGTCGACACCAAGGCCCGCCCCCTACATCATCCGTCACATAGCCGGCGTCGCATATGGCACGTTAAACCCATATATGCATTTCATTTCTTCTTTTTTTCTGTTGAAGGATTCTGCGCACCCATAACAGTGGTAATGAGCATATTTGGCTTTAGAGAAATGCTCGAACGTTTGAGAAACAAATCTTCGCAGCACCTGTTACACTAAATTACATAATATACACATAGATCAATGTACACTGGTAGCCCGGCCATTAGAATCATCAGAACCCCTTTTCGTCTATGCGGTCTTTCGAGCAAACTGGTTGTTTCTGACAAGGGGAGTAAAATAGCTTCATACGGGCTTAACCATTGGTGTTTAGTTCGGGAATAAATACATATCTATTGTCATATCATAAGATGAACCCCATTTCTTTCAGGATAGTTTTATGTCCGACACCTGTTTTGGGAGTAGAGGACGGAACCACCCCAAGTCACTGCTCAGCAATAATTACAATGATAAAAAAATCTTCAGCCTTCAAAATTTCTTGCCAGAACATGACAGCGATCATGCGTAGTTTTTTACGATGTCCTCGCAATGACCGATTCGTAGCTTGCACTTTAACATTATAGAAAATTAATTGCTAATAGTACTAAATTTTATCGAATGTGTAAACTCTCCCACACAGTGACATTTATTGGCATTGTAAAAAATTCATTACACTACTAATTTATCATTTATCAACTTCACACACATCAGGGCCTGTATTCCGAGTTTGCGTCTATCGAAGTGTGGCTATCTCACGTGACCTCGAGTCATCTGATTGGTCGAAACGCCGGAACTGGATATTGCCACTATGGAACCGGAAAAGGTGGCACCGTCATGTTTCGGTTTTTACACCAATCAGATGACTAGAGGTCACGTGAGGTAGCGACACTTCGATAACGACGCCAACCCGGAATACGGGCCCAGAAATCCCTTATACATTCCTTGGTATCAGGAATTCGTTTGGTAACTGGCTCGGTGCTACACTACCAGATTCTCTGATATTGGCCACAAGAAGCATTTGCCCATGAGCTCGCCAAACTCAGTCCACTCAGTGTTCTACACGTGGACAGTCAGCTTTCCTGTGCGGCGAGATTTTCTGTTCAGTGTCGGCGTAATCTCATTTTTGGGGAATACTTGTGCCTGGTTGTCTAGCCAGAGTTGATGTCCATTCAGTCTACGGCAACCCGCCAGGCTGTACGCTGTCAGTGCTGCATTTCCCCTGCTTAATACTTGAATCAAGTACGATATAATGAACCAGACTGTCTCGATTCATTCTAATGTACTGCAGGTCAAAGCATGAACCTTGATCTCTGTGGGCTTGACACTAAATTTGCCTGTCTCACTCCTATAAGACACGCGCACGCTGTTGAAAAGGTGATATGTCCTGTTGAGGCCCAAGCATCAGGCCTGTGAATGCCATACAACGCAAAAGGCATGTAAACCGATGCCAGTAAATCTAAAAGATGGGTGGTTGCATGCCTTGTTTTCGTAAAATCCACGCATCTTTTTTTTTTTTTTGCTGCATTGGCGAAATCCACAGATTTTTTTCTGCTTTCTGCAATATTGGAACACTCTAAATAGTAAATTGCTAATGCATTGCATAGGGCACATTTTCATCGCCAACAAAACCGGCGTAAACTCGGAAGCAGACATACGCTGCGTGCATTTCTGCGAGCGCTGCCGGCTGCCGATCTCCACTATCGGGACGACAGTGGCGCCACCTCTAAGTCGCTCTCACAGCGAATTGTGTTTTTTCCTCAATTTTATCACGTCGTATTCGAACCCGGATATATCGAACGCGAAGGGGATCGCGAAATAGTTCGATATATCGATAATTCCATATACAGAAATCGGCTTAGGACAGCACTTACGATGCAAAAAAACGATACCGTAAAGGCCAGCTCGCTCACATGCAAGCGATTAAGCGATCTTAGCGACGAGCGGCAGCGACAGAGCAAAAAATTTCCAACTTGTTGGAGCTGCGTCCCTCTGCCGTTTGAGCCACCGCGGCAGCTCAAAACAAGGTTTGTGTGTCGCCGCCGCGGCAGAAATCGCCAGTGTTTTCGCTTGCATGTCGCACTCCGTTTCGGTCGTCTCATCCACAGCTCATTTCTTGGCATCGTGCCAAGATGCTGCGCAGCGATAACGTCGCGCCGTGTTTATCTTTTGATAGCTCCTGCGGCGGCTGGGAGCGAACTTGGCAGACTGCCCGTGATGGCTTGATTGCACAAGCCTGGTTCGATTTATCACGCCGCGCTTGGGGCGGGCATAGTCCACTGCCACAAAATCATCGGAAAGCATGATACAGCAGCTGCAAATGCTGTTTCAAGCGAAAAATGCTAAAAGCCGGTGTCATGATCGCAGCTGACCTCGTGCTCCGTTGATTCATATATGCAAGAATAAACGACTCCTGCAAAAAAAAAAAAAAGGCCGCTTCGTAGCATTATATCTTACGCTACGCCGCGCGTACAGCACAAAGATAAGAGAAAGCGTCCGACGTTCTGTCTGAAAGCGGGCTGAGCTGGCTTGGCGCATGCGTAGTGCGTGCTACTGCGAACGAAGGCCGGGAAAGAGGAAGGAGAGAGATAGCTCGGCAAAAGAATGTGCACACCCTTGCGCTTCGCTCTATCGCGTTTTTCCCCTCTCGTTCCTACCAGTTCTCTCTGGTTTATTCACGCACATGGCTTGCAAACGTCACATGCTAGCGCGCGGGAAACGATAACCGCAGATGCGCGCGTCTTTGGGGAATGGGCGCGGCGCTGCCCTAGCCGAACTGTCTTGTCTCCTCTCATTCTTTCCGCGCGTGGCTTGAAAACGTCACGCGGCAAACGGCCGAGGGTGATGCGACCGCCTTTGGGAAAGGCACACTTTCCAATGCGTGGTGCGGAGTTCGATATATGACGCGGCTTTCCTTTACTTTTACATGGGATTTTCAAGGGGATATTCCGTGAGTTCGATATAACCAAAATTCAATATATCTCGGTTCGACATATCCGGGTTCGACTGTATGTGCGGATCCCAACAAATTTCAGCCTAAATTCGCATTTTTGGTCTCGTTATTATTCAGCACTATCAGCATCAGTCAGCCTGGATGGATAGGTGGATAGATGTTAGGAGTGTCCACTTTGAAACAGGGTGGTGATAATCATCGCCATGCTTGACCTTTTTTTTTTTTTAGCTTAGATAACCCTTCAACTTTAACGACTTTACTCTTAGACTCAGGCTATCTTTAAATATCTGTGTTTAATTTCGACTTAGCTTTCACGCGCCCCCTTCCTGGTCTTTATCCACTAATCTTCCAAACGTCTTTTGCTTACCTCTACCACTGATTTGTTCACGCTTCCTTTGTTACTGCTAAACCCCAAGGCCTCGACTAGGATGACTATGTCTGCATTGACATCGGGGTGGATACTCCCACACTGCAGTATAAGATGTTCAATTGTTTCTGGGTATCTACCGCACATGGCACAAGATTCATCTTCTTGGTTAAACTTTCTCCTGTAGCTTCGGGTTCTAAGACATCCTGATCTAGCTTCAAGAGGAAGGCTGCTGACTCTTCAGTTGTCATAGAAGATTTCCTTCTTGATACGAATTTTTGCATTTTCTACATATGTCTATGGTTGGCTTCTTTTCTATTGAATTATTCCAGCTTTTGGCCGCTGTGTTCTTTACATGTCATTTAATGTACATTCTTTCTTTGTCCCGCCTTCCTACATACTTACTGGTTAGTTCTTTGGTCCTTTTCTGCCACTGTGAGTCAATGCCCTTTCGGTATAAGTATTTAAGTACTTTAACCGCCCACTTATTGTCGTCCATTTTCCTGAGGTGTTCTTTGTACAATATTTTGCTCTGAGCCTCGCATAACTCGAAAGATGCCCAGTGCATGTCTCCCTGTACTGCTTTGATTGTAATTTTCCCGTGGGCTACAAGTGCTAACCTTCCCACAGATCTTTGATTTATTTCTAACCCCGACTGGACTTCTGCCCTTAAGCACAAAACCGTGTTGCTGAAGGTAAGCCCTGGTGCCATTATTTTTTTCCAAATACCATTAAGTACTTCATATCCTCCATAGTGCTCTGTGCTTCATTATTGCGGCATCCCTTCGTCTCTTCACCTTGGTGGCCTGTTCATGTTCTTCCATGTATGTCCTTCGTTGATATCTGCTCCAAGGCACTTATATTCTGCCAGTCTTGGTATCTCACTCCCTTGTATTGTAAGCTCTCAGTGAAATTGTTGAATACCATCAGACCCGACTTAATTGCGCTGATGGTAAAGCTGACTGCATCTCCCTCGTATCCACATATATTAACATATATATAGCTTGTAAATGTTCCTTGTTATTGTCTAATAGAGCAATGTCGTTCACGTACATTAATCCTGAAACCTTTGTTCTATGTTTTTTACACCTAGCTTATATGAGAGATTAAAACCAAGGTTGCTTTCTTGCAGACTGTTTTCTATATTCTTCATATAAATCATGGACAGCGGTGATAGCGGACATCTTTGCCTTATTCCCTTGCATACCTCGACAGCAGACATACTTCTTAACCCCTCCCACGCAATTTCAACTTTATTATCTCTGTATATTTCCTTTAGTAATTCAATTACTTCTTGGCCGATGCCTTCAGATTTGAGTATGTTTCACAGAAGTTTCCTGTTTATGCTGTCGTATGCTTATGTCCATAAAAAAAAGCTATATACTTCAGTCTGTTTTTCATTATGGGTGGTACAGCGTGAAGGCACGAAGAACGAAAAAGAGAAACAATATGAGGTGTCTTTGCGCTGTACTACCCACAATGAACTACTACCAACTCACCCAACTCGCCCAACTTCGGGTTACTTCGACCATTGGATCGAAATGGCGAGTGTTCCCAAGACATTTGAAGACCTGCGCGATCATGTGATCGGTGAGCAGTTCCTGCGGTGTTGCCACTCGAAACTCGTGTTTTTGAAAGAACGGGAGTGCAAAACCCTCGACGTAATGGCTGACGCAACCGATCGCTTCTTGGAAGCTCAGAACTGTTCGAACATCGGTAAAGTTCCTGACGAAGAGAAACCTTATACCAAGAGTTCCGTCAACTTGCCGAGTAAACCCCAGTTGCGGTGTATGCTGTGAAATCGTCCAGGACATCGGGCTTCCGATTGCCGCACGTCCACTAGACCGGTGCTCAAATGCAACTTGTGTGAAATGGTCAGACACAAGGCCGAAAACTGCAGGAATCAGCAACCAGTGGAAGGACAGAGTGCTGTTTGCTATGTAGGCCCTGTTTCCTTACCTGCTGCGCCGACGGGCAACATACTGCCAAAACCTGTAAAAGGAAATGTCCCCACCTCCATGGTTCGTGATCAAAGATCAGGACATGCGCTTCAACCTGAAACAGGGACTATGCCAATTACAGAAGGACTAGCGGCAGGAAAGCGCATCCGTGTTCTTCGAGACACGGGTAGTAATGTGGTTATTATCCGTCGCAGTTTAGTCCCAAAGAACTGCTTAACAGGGTGCACAGGGAGATTGTCTCTCCTCGATGGTACATCAACCCAGTTATCGGTGGCACGAGTACGAGTAGACACGCCATACTTCAAAGGACAGGTGACCGCATTTTGCATGAAGTGGCCTTTGTATGACCTCGTGCTTGGAAATATACCAGGTATCATGGTCCCAGATGATCTTAACCATCACTGGATGACCTTAAACAGCCCAAAGGTTCATGCCTCACAAGGTTCCCAAGAACAGGAACAACCTGTGAAACATTGTGTTGCAGTCTTGGCCAAGCCAACAAAAAAGAAAACTTCCCTGTGCGGGTAACCCAGTCATCTGTGTGATCTGACAAAAGACCAGTTAGCGGAAGAGCAGCATAAGGATGTAATGCTTAAACGACTCTTCCATAAGGTCAACAAGGAGTTCAGATTCGGAAAGGGTGATAGTACTGCTTCCGTGAAGAAGAAAAAGTCCTTTACCATTACTACTCCACGGTGACTGGAAGGATCGTCAAACAGGTTGTTGTGCCCCAGGTATTCAGGCATCAAATCTTGCGAATGGCGTATGAGTATAATCTGTCCGGACACCAAGGATGTCAGAAGACTTGTTAGGGCCTGACTAAGTGCCAAAGAACGGCACCAATGACACCAAGTCATGACCAGATATCATGCAAGAAGCAAAAGCAGGCAAAGTACTGCAGCAGCAAACCTCCAGCTACGCCTCGAGTATCAGCCGCAGCGGAATTAGCGCGTATCAGAGTGGGCCTGGAGACATCCGACGGTGATTCCACTAAACAGCTGCCTGCGACTCTGCGTCGTAGGATTCCGTCAAGAGCTTCGAGGAAGGCCAAGTCACCACCAAGTTGTCACCGCGACCAGAAGGCAGCTGTGCTCAAGCACGGTTCACGACCCTCATGAAGTACATCGGTGAAAGTTTGGTGAGCTGTTTGTGAAGTGTAAAATAGAGTGTTTCTGGTGACAGAAAGGAGTCTTTTAAAAACGAATTCATGTGTTTGGGTGTGAACGAGTTTTGTGTGCTTCTGAATCATTATTGTTTGTGTAGTTGTTTGTGTGATACGTACCTGGTGTCGGGTCGTCGCTGATCAACGAGGGCGCGCCCCGAGATGAGGCCTCGCGCTGACTCTCGCCACTTTCCCAAAACGGGTTAGTGGGGCATACAATTTTTGGTAGTGGGGGGAGGGACAAATCGGCACATCCGATCTCCTCCCCCTATTTTGTACCGAGGCGGTGGCCTTGTGGTAGAGCATCCGCCTCGCATTCGGGAGGTACGGGGTTCGATCCCCAGTGCTGACGGATACCCACCGGTTTCCAATGGGTACAAGATTTCCCCCGGCCTGGTGCTCGGCTCTTCTGGGGTGAAATGCTTGGGAAAAGGGGTCACGGCCCAAATAGTTGCGCCGATGTGGCAGTGATCCATTTCGCCATCCGACAACAATAAGTCCGCCTCGCGCGGCAACAGCCCATAATGTGGCCCTTTTTTAGGACTGCTGCAGCTGAGGCTCTAAGGGAGCACTTCAGGTGAGGCTCAAAGGAAGTACCTTTGCAAGACAAACAGAACCACCTTTGCAGGCTGCGAGTTTCGAAACTGGGTTTGGGCCCACTGCGGAGGAGGGGCCCGCAGCGGGGTTTACGGAGCTTCTCCCAAACACACACCCCTGGAAAAGCCGAGCGCCAGGCCGGGGGACGCTTGTACCCATTGTACCCACACCACGTCTTCCCCCTCCCCGGCGCCAGAACAGTTGCAAGAAACTGTCTTCAAACGGGGGGAGGTTGTGATGATGTTGATTGTGGCGAGTGTGCGGGTTGCTCAAGAAGAAGTGAAGTGCGGCCGCGTGCAGGGCGTGCCAGTGCGTGTGAGCTTGTTCGGGGCAAGAGGATGGGACGGATGTTCCTGAGCGAGGCTGGTGGTCGAGTTCATCATCCTGGGCCTGGCGTAAAAGGCCGGCTTGTCCGCACCTGCTGGGCACCTGGTCCGGGGTATGGTGCCGCACAGCACGTCGCGATCCCACGAACTACTCCCGGAGGCAGCTCGACTGCTTCATCGTGCCTGGCAGCCGCACTGGTGCCATCGCACTGGTGCCGTTGCAGTACCCGGCGTGACCCACCGCAGTTCCTGGTGCGAGCACTGGGACGTCGGGCGTGGCCTGCCGCGCGACCGGGTGCTCGGACGCCTGGGCAGGAACAGGGCCCGCGTCACACCCCGGCTACCGGTCTTTCCTCAACCGGATTCGCCTGCACCGGCGTCGAGTCCACGACCAGACTAAGCGAAAGTAGGACGGTTTTTTAGTGTGCGCCAGTAGAACGTAGCTAGGCTATAGACGTGCGAAAGTGATTTTGTGTGGTCAAGAAATGCGTGCATGTGTCCGTGAATCTGATATGGTACCTGCCCAGAGCTTCTGGACGGACCTGGGCCCATAACTTAACATCACACCATCCTTCTTCGATGGGTCTGTTTTCCACCCTAGCTGTTTCTGTGCATTGGTTTATTACGAAAATGCTATCATCCAGGCGCACACTACTACTAGACCCATTCTACATTTCGCCGAGTACATTATTACTTTCTATCCATGCCTGCAATTTTATTTTCATTGCCTGCATTGCCGGCCTGTACGTAACTGATGTTACCATGATTGGTCTAAATGATTTAATGTCCTTCCTATCTCCTTTTCCTTTATAGATTAAATTCATCCTGCTCAGTCGCCAGCTGTTCAGAATTTCTCTATTTGTTATGACTGTTTCCAATGCCTTTAACGTGTCCTTGCTTCTTGGACCAAGCATATAAGGAGTGTGTGCACTTCGCAAAGTATTTGCAAAATGTAGTGCAAATAAATACTGCTGAAATTTCTTTGCTTACATTATAATGTGGATGTGAACTTTTTTTCCTGTTCTCGCTATCCCAAAATTTAACCTTGTATTTTACGCGGGTCCGTATTATATGCGGGGTTTTTACGTATTGCTGTAATATTACTTGCCAGGCTTCAACTGCAGCTTGTAATAAAAATATTTCATTAAAATATTTTGCACTCATATTTGCATCACTTTCTTTTGCATATGAAACACATTGAGTGCAATGAAAATAGCTTCACCATCTAGAACAACTCTCGGGCACTACAGCCATGCACTTCGTGTTTGCTTTTGACGAAGTGAACCTGCCAATATGCCCCGTAAGAAATAGGCTAAATGTCTTACCTCTTTATCTAATTCAGGTGTGGAAAATGAAATTGCACATTTGGAACCAGCGGAGTCATCTGAACAAAAGTCTGAAGTTTCATTCACTTTGTCATAGAATAACAAAAATGATTTAACACTTTCACTGCCTAGTTTTTTGGGACTGCTGCACACTCCCTGCTGTTTCTTTTTTTTTTTTTTTGCACATTATCCGGGAAATTTTCACATGTTAATTACGTGGAAATTTTATGCTTTTAATGCACTGCAGAGCTCTACAGGACAAGTTTATTAAATATTTTAATTTTTACACTTGGCAAGTTTCCTTTTGTTGCCCATAATCATAAGTGGCAGGATCACTTCCTTGCTGTCTTCATTTGACAAGCTTTTTATAGAAAAGCTCAGCTGCTTCATCGTTGTCACGTTCATCTAAGTCAGAATTTATCGGCATTTTTGTTGCGAAAGCAACACCAGCAATACTCTGACAGCCAAAGTGAGACCTCGGGTGGCCGCAGCTACGCCGTGAAGAGGAGCTACGATGACCTTGAGCCACCGCACCTAGTAGATGGCGCGCGTTGCTTAGCAACGCAACAGCGCGCGCGCGCTCCACCCCTCGCTGTTGCCAGCAACGCGATAGAGGTGTGTGCGAACTTATACTCCGATGTTTAGCGCGCGGACGAGCGCCGGGTACGTCAGGTTGGCGATGCTGCGCCTGGCGTTGCCTGGCGCAAAACCGGTCCCCCCGGTCCCCCTATACCAAGCCTATACTTGGACGCAGCCTGACGCGCACATTGACTCGCGGATAGCGAAGCGCATGCGCAGAGCGTCCAGCGCGCCGCCTGCCATGAAACTCGCGAAGCAATCCTCCGCAGCTGCTCGTCCCTTTCTCCTCCGCTCCCGGCGAGGAGATTTCGCGCCTTTTCATTGAAAGCGTATGCAGCGTCTTCAGCTCCAGCACCTTGTGGTCGCTCGCTCCGGGGGAGGAGGTGATGCCTCGAGGTATAACCCGGCGCGCTTCGGCTCGGCTGAAATCTTGCCGTGCATAAAGCTAAGGAGAGAGCAAGAAAACAGACTGAGGCAAGGAAGAAACAAGGTGCTGAAGAAACGGAGAAAGAGCGTGCCGCACGATGTCAGCAAAGGCGTGACAGAGAGGCAGCTAAGCGGGCTGCTTCTCAATGTGTTTCGACCTCTCAGTGGGACTCTGAAGCTAGCTGCTCTAGTTCCCATTGTGAAGGTGCTAGGTTTGCGTGGCGAGACCACTGGAATGAAAAGGTGCGAAAATGATGTGCCGAAGAAACTGAGGAACAACGCAAGGAAAGGAAAAAGTGTCTTCATTGGGATTAATAAACTGCCTGACTAAGCCATACTGTGTCTTTGCTTCCAAAGATGACAACAAAGCACACCCAAGCTAAACAGTAAAGCCAACCGTAGCTAACCACAAGGCCTAACCATGGCACAACCATAGTTCAGAAACAAGCTGTAGCCAAGCTGTGTTGCTTTCGCACCACAGCTAAATCACGGGCAATTTTTTTCATTTTCTTCGCACATCAAATTGTGGATACACGTGGCACGCTGTTCTAGCCACGGCTGCACTGCTGTCGATGAGGAAGCAATGCGGTGTTCGTGATGATGATGATGAGGATGGAGATACGTCCACTCCATATGTTGTTTCAAATTTTCCCTGCAAGTTTTATGTGTTTGTGTGACTTCTCCACAGATGGCGCGACATGTCTGCATCATTATTTCTACATGGGTAGTACCAGGACTGGCAGGGAGTGAGTTATAAACGCAATAGGAGTATGTTTGGGAGTGGCAGGGGAGGTGCGTTTGTGGTCTTTGGAGATATCTCTAGAGTGGCATTTAAAGGGTTGAAAAAGTATCGACTTCAAATGTTTGTTGCATTTCTCTTCTTGTTGTTGATGCATATGACATTCCTGTGTTTAAATCACCACATTGTTTTTGCCTATAACTGCTAAATAGTGTATTATGAATTTTTTTTTTCGGTTTCAGTTTCAGCGGTGAGTGATGGCTGTGATGTCAAAGTCAAGCCTAGGTCACATGAGGGAGGAAAAAATAGCGATATAATCACTGATTCTTCACTTGCTATAGTAATTCCTCTTTTTGAGGCAAAATGGCTTCAGTGTTGTGAATTGAAGTGAGCGAGGAAAAATTATATTGCAGTTTTTTCATTGCTCATATTTATACATAAGGTATAAATTATTAAAATTATTTTTTGTGCATTAGCTCATTTTCCATGGAATATTGCAGATCTTTTATTAAAAGTTCATTAACCAAACATTTTTTATTTTCATCTATAATCAGTGACAAAATTGAGATTTAATGAATAAAGAATAAGGCGGAGACTGGTGACACGCACCGTGGCACCAGCAAAACGCTGCTGCCACGCACAAAATACGTCACCCTACGTCATCATAAACTAAGCAAAAGAAAAAATGTGCGCAACAGCAAGTGAAACATTTATGATACTAATTTATAACTTAAAATCGTGGCTTAAAATAAGTTATTGTTCATTTTCTTAATAATTTTAACTTATGTAGGTATCGGCCTATCGGCGGCGTTGGGTTGGGTCATGGCGTTGGTCGCGCACTCATAGGCGCACTTGTCTTGCACTTGTACTCATGGCTTATTTCCATGCCTATTTCAGTCGAAGCGTTTCGCGTACTCATATATCAAATCCTCCTCGCTAATCTCCTTGCTAATCTCCTTGCTAATCTCTGAATTAGCAAGGAGGATTTGAGAAATCCGCGCTTGGTTGCTACAATCAAGCACGGAGTTTGGACGCGCTTGATTGTGACGTACAGTTGCAGACGAAGTTTTTCTCGTGTAGTGCAATTTCTAGCTTCGCTCTGGGCTTCGGGTTCGGCTGTGCATTGTGCGCTTCATTCGACGCAAGGGAATTAGGCTCCCCGTGGGCTGCTTATCTCGTTGTTCTGCCGAAAGTATTCCGCCTTCAAATACGCAGTTGGTGCAGTGTTCTGTTCCATAGCTCTAAGGCTGTACGTTATGGCACTGCATTTATTTACCTCCGAATTCCTTTTTGCGGTCAGCTAGGCTACGCGTTCGCAATTAATAATTCAGTGTTTAATGTATCTGATAGAAACAGGAAATACAGGCTGTACGGCCGGTTAACATCGCTTGTCAGAAAGAAACTGCAGGCAGCAACAGCTGGTGAATATTCGAGGTTGCTTTGGTTGCCTTTGGTACTTATATGAAACTATATATGTATGACCGCGAACTGGGTTTGCATTATGGCTCAGCAGTGTAAGTCAGAAAAAACGGTACATAATGCAAACTCCTGTTTTTGGAAGGTGCAGTTGTACTGAGTGTGCCCTGTATCTGAATTAACTCAGCAGTTTTCGTGGAGCCTCCCCGCCCATACTTCTATAGTTTCCATCTTTCAGAGATTTGTTCAAGTCAGTGCAGTGGCATCGTCTTTTGACTTGTTATTATGTGAAAGTTGCGATATGGGCAGTATGGTATGTTTTTCATCAAGACACTGGCCCAGTCAAGAAAAAAAATGATTTTCAATTGAGGTTTGCAGTTGCAAAATTTCTAAATATGCTTTTGGCACAGACTCGAAGCACCAGTTTGAATAAATTGAACATTCCAATTAGGCAGTTCAGCTAAGGCTTCCAGTTTTGATGCTTATTTTGCTGGCACTGACCTGAAATGGCAGCTCCAAGCGGGCGACAGGCAAGCATGCATTCATATGACACATAGACCATAGGAACACTATATATACCCGAAGAGTTGACACGATCTTTTCTTTGTTGGGGTTCATATGCCTCGCACATTGGACCCTCCTCTTGCATTCAGTGGCAGATCTTCAGGAGTCAGAGTTACTTCGTTTAATCACAACTTATGTGGTTATAGAAATTATGCAAACTACACAGCAGTTTAAGTTGTAACATTTTTTTATTGAATGTTCCGAAGTAAGTGCCAATCAGAAGTAGAGAAACCATTTGAGCTACCTGATTACATTCACAAGTCCAGCTGGCATGACTTAATCTATTTCATTCCTAATAGACACTTGGTGTCTTTTATCCTGGGGTAAATTGGCAGCTCACTTGGCAAAGTTACTGTTCAAAAGCAATTAAATTATATTACCAATTACTTGCTAAGCCTTAAAAATATAATGAAATTGCTAAATACTGCTCCCAAAAAGTAATGACATTACCATTACTTCCGCAGAGCAAATTCCTTCTCATTAATTACTGTCTGGATTTCATCTGTATATAAACTAAGTAAAGCTTGTGAACAAAACCTCTCCAAACACTAGAGCACATTCCTTCCTGCCTAATTCCATCCAGTAAGACTATTCCCTCCCCTTTTCCTACAGAACAGGCTATTAAAAATATAAGACAATGGCAACAAAAACAATCGTGGTCAAACACGCCGTGAACATTTCCGCCTGTCTTTTCCCCCAAACCCCTTGTTTGCCCGTGATGGCAAGTGTAACCAGGCACCACTGTGCCTATAGCCAGTATGCAACAGTGAGTGCTACTGCACACTTTTAACTAGTTTTGACCTTCTACCATTTTGCACCATCTGTCACTTCAATGGACCCTCAACGCCTTACATGTATACCTTCTGCTTAGAGAATGGTTGTGATCCGGAGACACAGGGCAGGTCTGAGGCCTTGAACATGTAGTTCTACTCAATTCTGTCTTTTTTGCTTATCCATCACTGTGGGACAGGCTTGCTGCATGTCATTACTCTTTTCTTGGCATCGTACCGGGAGTACATAGTATGAAGTATAGAAACAGCAGTGAGTCACTTTAGTAAAAGTAATTTTGAAATGAATGAATTACTTTCAGTGCTTAAAGTCTGGCTCTATCAGAGAGTGAGAGACTCTAGAAATTTGAGCGCAATTGTTGAGGAGGAACTAAGAGGGTGAGAGAAAGGGCTGGTGGCCTTTGCACATGTTTCTATTTAAATGGGAGAAATTATATATATATATATATATATATATAATAGAGCGAAGGGTACGCTTCATTTAAAGAAACATTTTATTAGACTCGACGTTTCGATCGGAGACCGATCTTTCTCGAGAGACTCTTGAGAAAGATCGGTCTCCGATCGAAACGTCGAGTCTAATAAAATGTTTCTTTAAATGAAGCGTACCCTTCGCTCTATTATTTTTTAAGCGGCCAAGTACGTTAAATGTTCTCGCATCCTATATATATATATATATATATATATATATATATATATATATATATATATATATTAAGGAGGTTTTTGTGATCATTTTATGACATGCACCTGAAAAAGTGATCCCTGCACTCTGCCAGCATGATCGATGATCTGTGATGTAAAGCAGCTTATAGTGAAACAACAAAGTGTCAGCACTTGTAACATATGCAATATTTCTTTAAAGCACTTTATATAGAAAGTACAATCTTAATTGCACGTTAAATGTAAAATCAACTAAGTAAAAAATATATATGCTATAATTTTTACACTTCAAGTGAACGCAATGAAAATTACCAAAAAATATTGTAAGAGCTACCAGCTTGGTTTGTCTGGTGACAAGTGCATCATCTGAATAATATTGCGTGAGCATATTGACAATTTGCTCAGCTAGTACCAAAACACAGTGCGAACCGGCAAAACCAAAGAGATGGCATGTGAAAATACCTTAATTAGTTCCAGCCTCTGTGTAAAGGGACTAACTTTTGTTTTCTTCATCACAGGTTTTAGAAAATTCTAATTCTTACTAAAATTAAGTAATAATTCTTACAAAAACTTGCTGCAAAATTTTCTAACAATCATAAGCATTCTCTGATTGCCACTGAAAAGAATAAAATTCGAGGACACTTTGGTGACTAAAGTGATGAAAGGCGAAAGCCTGAGTGCTGCATTCTGCTACGCGACTGTTGCGCATGTAGCGATGAGTGCTGCTACAAGTAAAGCGAGTGAATACTCTTTCACATTCTGCAAGTGCATTTATTCAGTGCATTGTGCTTGGCAGCGCAGTGACAAGATCGCGCTCCTTGTATCTTTGCAGTTGTTCTACATTTACTGTTGTGTGGTTGATTTTACCAGGTGTGTGGCATTAATTAGTAATTATGAATGAATTAGTCATTAATGTGTAATTAGTAATGAAATAAATAAGTCATTTATTTGCAGTTAGCCATTAATTGATTAGTAAACAGTCATTGATTGCCATATGGCCATATAAGCCACGCATTCGCGCATACTGTGGTGGTGCTCTGCGATTGGTGGAGACCTCCATGACGTCATCCTGTCTCGACCGATCAGAGCTGCCGCAAAAGTGTGATACTTTGGCTGACGACAACGATGAGGCAATAAAGGCCTTTGCCAAACAAATGCACCTGCTTCATATTCGTGCAGTGCTGGACACCGGATATATTCAAGTGCGGGGGGTCTCAGACCTCTCGTAAAAACTGATGAGGGTTCTCAGACACAATGACACCCCCCTGACTTTAAGTGATAATCTTTTCATGTATCTAAAATAATAATGTGGGCTATTGTGAATTGCACCTTTATTGTAATGCTAGTGTAGTGCATCTGGCAAGTATATTCCCACTGAAATCAGGGCTAGTAGCTGGTAATCGATATGCCTCCAAGAGCAAGTATATGATAGCTTGCTTGTGACCATTGATGAGATAGAAACTTCAAAAAGGCTTGAAATTGAATCTAAGACAGCAGCAAAGGTAGGAAGAGAGCCTAGTGGAAGTGAACCAACAGGAGCTCAAAGGCAAGATATCCAACAGTTAGTTGTAAAGGAATGAATTCCAGGAAAAGATATATGCAACAAGGGGACCCAGATAGCCAGGTGGGCTGGTGAAGTAGATAGCTTGTAGGGATAAAGCAGTTTACACTGGAGAGGGTTAGTTGGAGAAAAACTATAGATGCCTTTGTCCTAGCTGTATAGTGAATGCGATTATGCTAATGATATGTAACTTGAAACTTACATGCCCTGGAGAGGCATGCTGTGTTGAACATTTTCATGCCTAAGAGAAACTGAGGTTTAGGTCGGTTATCCCCCATGAAAATAGACACCTAGTAGACTTTGTTCAAACGTAGCCATTTCAGCTGGAAAAGCACATTTCCAGCTGAATTTCTAGCTGGACGGCCATATTTTCCAGCTGGAAAAAAAAATGATATTCCAGATAGAGGCTTGACTGGAGGTGTAAATTTTCCAGCTGGAAATCTCAAAATTCCAGCTGGGCATGCATGATTTCTGGTTCCATAATCTAGCAGGAAATAGATGTCATTCCAGCTGGAATTGCTTTTTCCCAGCTGGAAATCACAGTTTTCCAGTTGGATAATTTCGGTACACGGTTCCATAATCCAGCAGAAAATGAGTGTTTTTTTTCGTCTGGGATGAGCTTTAACATCCTAGAGCGGCTCAAGCTATGCGACATGCTGTAGTGGAGGGCTTCATAAATTTTTACCACTTGTGCACTGACATCGCATAGCACATGGGCACCTCCAAGCAGTCTCCACAGCCGTGAATCGATCCCATATTCTTCAATAGAGCAGTCGAGCACCCAATCACTGAGCCATCAGGTTGGAGCGCTATTTAAATACTTATACTTACCATGTGGATAGTATATAGACATACGCACATCAAATGAAAAAAAAAAACTGAAGTTATCTATAGGCGGCAAAATGGAACTGCAGTTTCGCTTCACTAGCTGTACCATGCATGTTCTGCAGCATACAGTTTTACTGATTCTGACAGAATGTATATGATAATATCGATAGTATTAATTGGTAACTCATGGATGCATTTAGAAACACTGAGCTTTGTTCACCACTTGATGCAGCATATAACTACAGTAGAACCCCGTTGTAATAAACTCGGATATAGTAAAGTGAAACTGAAGTCCCAGTTCATCTTCCATAGACAGCTGTACTTTTTCCCCCCTTTATGTAAAGATAATTTTGGTAAAAATCGGTTATAGTAAAGTGGGCCTGGCCGCGGCGACGACTCCCAAGATATGACATCGCCGCCCGCGTACTACCTAAAATCACGAGGAAAAGATATATATATATTTCACGACAAAATAACACCGAGTGTCCTTTCAAGTGGCTTTACCACCAGACTTAGCAGTATTCAGAAGAAGCCTACTTTACAAAGGCCTTGGCGCCGTGAGAGAAAGCACGCAGCGCGTAGGATAAAAAAGGAAAAAGCTGTCTACAAACATGGAAAGGAAGCGGCGCAGTCCGTTCAGAGAATAAAGGAGAGTAAAAGTGTACCAAGAAATAGTTAAGGGGAAGAAACGGGCGAACATTCCCAGCACTGCAGCAGAAAGCATGAGGCAGCGGTGTCAATGAAGTGAAGGTGCAGCGTGTGTAGTATTGCAGCACTTGACTGCCACTCGCATTTATCATTTATTGCCTTTTAAAAGACAGAAATAGCAAAATGTGACGCCATGTTCATGCAAGGCTTTGATTTTCACTTGAAATCAAACTTGGTTGTATTCGTAGCCACATCCTCATTCTTCAGAGGTACTTCCACTAGATGTAAAAAATTTTGTAACTGAAAAAAAGTGCATGAAGACATGATAAGGGAGGGATGGAAGCGATTTCAGAGTGTTTTTTTTTTTTCATTAAGCAACAAGACATGTTCATTAAGTGCCCACTCAGCTACTAGACAGAATCTTCAGGACCATATGTCATCACCAACAACTGATATAGCAAAGACCCTGATGCTATAGTGGCTCACACAGCAGTCAGCTCAACCGCCAGAATGTGTTAATGTGAAGATATGAAGCAATTTGAGAACAAATTTTGTGCTCCATATGACAAGAAATGAAGCTCATTAATGTTGTAGATTGAACATGTTTGTGTTGCATGAAGGACAGCACACAAAAATGGATAGGGGCACATATAGCAACAAACGACAAAATGAGCACTCATTTGTCTGGTCATTCCTTTAAGAAAAGGAATCACGAATTGTGTCTTCATCATTTCTGAGCTGTTCATTTCTGTCTGCCAAGGTTTCAATAATTTTAAGGGAGGAGATAAGAAAGAAATATCTAACTATGGACCAATATCCATTCTATCCGATTCTTCAAAAGCTCTCAGTTCAGTTTAGTCGTTCAGTCGTGTCCGACTCTTCGTGACCCTATGGACCATGTCACGCCACGCTTTCCGGTCTCTCACTATCTTCCTAATATCACATAACTTCATCTGCAGTGCCTCGAGTTATAGTTAAAAAAACTGAGAACTCTTCAAAAAACACTTATTATTAATGACAGTCAGCTCGGCTTTTGCAAACGACGGTCCACTGAATCTGCTCTGCTGCTGCAAAAAGAAATTATTTTTCAGGGTACTGAATGTAAGAATACAACACTAAGTATGTTTTTAGACTTTAGTAAAGCACTTGATCTCCTCAATCATAAAATATTGCTTAATAAATTTGAAAGGTACAGCATCCGCGGCTCCCTTCTTATTCTGTTTCGATCGTATCTGAGTCAATGTAAACAGGCTGTCTGTATTGATGGTATTCTGCCTAGTTTAAGAGCTATACAATGTGGAGCTTCCCAGGGTAGCCTTCTGGGTCTGTTTCTTTTTAATGCTTAATGATATAGTTATATAAACTTGCTTTCGACGTTATATATGTTTTGTATGCTGATGATAAAAGCTTTTTCTTACTGATTCGTCCATATATAAGTAACCTATTAAAAAGAGGAAACATTGTTCTTCAGTCACGGTTAAGATCAAATGGACTTGTTAAAATTGTCAATAGTAAGACATCTCTTTTGACTTTTAAACTTTAAAGTAACTTCATCAATGCCCATTTTATTTACCTTAAAAATTAATAACAGAATAGAAATTATCTACAGCTTTAAATCGTTGGGCATCATTTTTGATGCACATACGGAAGGAACAGAACAGATTACATACATTGCAAAGAGGAGCCACAGTCTGTTGGCATCCTTTGCAGATGTCTCAAAATTTTCTCCAAATCTAAAGTTGATAATCTACAACACAATATTCGAATCTTATCTTAACTATTGCCATTTGGTCTGGGCCACCACATCAAGCACTAACTTTAATAAGTTACTAATGCTTCAAAAGAAAGTAATTAGATTAATTGTCGGGGACAGTTATACAGCTCATAACAGCAGATTTGTTTTCTTAAATATAAGGTTACTTGCATTAATGTCCTCTCTAAATACCAGCTAGTATATTATCTGAGGTTCTCTTCTCCCACAGCAGCTGCTTTTCTTGTGTCCCTCTCTAAATTAAAACCAAAAGAGAAATATCTGCCACCCTTAAGAATAAATTATGCAAGACACTGCAGGCGCTAAAGTAGTTCTCATTGCCTCATTTAATTGGTAAATAAATATACTTCCAGGGTAAATGATTTCTTTTCCTCATCTCTGAGGGCACTAAAGTTGCATTTTGTCGTGAGTATGGTTGATATACACCAACATTATTATTCCATTATATATATATATATATATACATATTGCCGTGTAATTCGTTAGCTTTGTTTGCAAGCTCCCTTGTATGCCATTTTGTTGTTTATGTTGCTTTTGCACTGGGTCACTCACTTTCAAGCTACAGAGTGGTAGCTTTTTCGTCTGCGGTCGCTGAGTCACAACCATATATTCTCCATGCAGAATTTAAGGTACGTGAGGCGTCGAGGGTCCGTCGAAGGGACAGATGGTGCAAGGTGGTTGAAATTCAAAACTAGTTGAAAGTGCTCACCAGCACTCACTGTTGTGTCAGCTATAGGCACAGTGGTGCTATACACTTGCCGTCATGGGTGAAAAGGGGGAGAGGGGGAGGAGAGACAGGTGCAAATGTTTATGGCGTGAACATTACCAACTGCAAGCTGTTGTGGTCAAGTGTAAAATATATAATGTTCATTCATTCATTCATTCATTCATTCATTCATTCATTCATTCATTCATTCATTCATTCATTCATTCATTCATTTTATGGATAAGGAGACATGAAGCAGTAATATCTACTGCTTTTGAGTACTGCAATTACTTTATTTATATTTGCAGTCTTCTGAAAGTGAAGCTTCCAGTACAGCACTTGGAAAATATTAATTAAAATATAAGACTGTTGGTACTGTGGTTGCTTCAAGTACCAATGAAGAGAAACAAGCCATATATATCTCCTGCTTGCTAACTTCACCTTGAAAATAAACTGACATCTGATGTACAGACCAATTATGGCTAGCCAATTGAACTGAATTGAGCATAGAACTTGCTACAGCAAACAGCTCACGGTTACATTTAAGGAAAACTCAAGTCCCAGTTCGTCTTCCGCAGACGACTGTAATTTTTTCACTTTTATAGTAAATACATTTTTGACAAAAATTTGAAGTGTGTCTGGCCGTGCCGACGTACTTCCCATGAATTAAAATATACCTATAGAATCGCAAAAGCAAAGTTTTTTAAACTCTTTACCACTAGGATCAGCAGCTCTGATAAGCAGATATAGTAAATAAATTTGCTGGTCCGACTGACTTTACTATAAAGGGGTTCTAGTACTAGTACTTATTCAACCTGAATCAATGCTTTCAGGGCCTGCATTATACGAGCTCAGTCAAAAAAGACCAATTGGATATTTTCAACTGTAGCCATTTAATTTTCCAACTGGAACCAATGGTGTTTTTTTGACACTTAACCCATTGCAGCCAATAGGTGAGACCAATTGCACTCAGTGGGTCCAATGGGATGTGCCAATGGTACGTATATACAATGGGTCACACTCATTTGGGTTCAACGGAACATACCGAATGGGACAAAAGGTAGACTGACTTACAATTTGCATGGAAACATTCTTGATGGATATCAAGGAGTACAGGCAAGCATACGTCTCGCATAAGAAATGCAATACTGTACAGTTTCACAGATGCATTATATAACACAAGATTCCATACACCCAGCAAACATACTTCTTTCTACTCTCATGCTGGAGCCAGTCTTGCCATTCGAGTGTAGTTATTTCATTTAATTTTGTAGGCGCAGCGATAGTAAGAGGAAGAATTGTGTTTTACAGGTTAAGCTACTGATAGTCATATATCCAAACCAACTCGTCCAGTTTTCTGTCTTCCAGACCAATTGAACTCAGATGGTAATTGTCTCACTGTATGCAATGGGTTTGATAAAGTGGGCTAACCAGTTGGTAAAGATTCATCTAACAGAGTAATCATTTGGAACATATATGAACTGATTAATACTATAGTTATGCACAGATGGCACTCTATAGACTACTTTGCACAAGTAGTTGCAGGATCCAATTGAATCAAATTGGAACCAACTGGAATGAGATTTTCAAATGGAATCAAGTGTTCCAAATAGACTTTCCAGTGGGTTCCTATGAATTCTAACTGGAACCCATTGAGCCCAATCGGGCTGCCCACTTGAAAGGAAAATTCCAATTGGAAAAAAATTGAGTGCGTCAGTACCGATTGACATTCCACGGGGTTCCAATGTTTTTTTTACTGGGGCCACTTTAACTCCCTCTTTGCCACCACACAGATGAATCGTAAGTGTATCATACTTTCTTGTGGTACACTAGCTTCGACGTTGACATTTGTTAGCACTACATCAATGTTTATAGGCTGACCTGTGTTTTTGCTTGTTTCCAGTGTAAAATGGTACCGCGTGTAATATACATAGTAGATTGAGTTTTTGTGTCCGTCATGTTGTAATTATCGGTTTGTTGTAATATTTTGTGTATGTAAACGCTAGTCTTTATATAACACCCTGATATAACTTATATTTTCACTTCATTCGTCTCATTTGTATGTCTGTGATAAAATATCAGTTTTTTTTTTTTTTTTTTTTTCCAAGTAGCGACTGATCTCTTGTACTCATTTTTTTGTACTGCTGCCACTGACTGCTGTCACTGTTGCCTGCCGCCGGTTTCCAGGCCCCGTCAAGCTGTCCCTACAGCTTTTTGCCTGGAGACCATCAACATTGTAAATGTTGAAAAATAAAAGTGACTTGACTTGACATGTTTACAGAATTTACCAGACAGAATTTTCAACCTCTAGTTGCTTATTTCATCTGGAAGTTTTCTAAATGACATAAAATGAGGAAAAGTTTTGGTCATATATAAAAGACGAAAGAATATTTTCCAAGGGCCTTGAAAATGTTATTCTAAGCCACCTCGACATAGTCAAGCACAATATTTTATCAAAATCTTGGCATGGCTTTCGAAAGGGCAGGTCGATCCGCCCTTCTATGGTTACAACATTAAGGCGGACATATTCACTTTTGGCATTTTTGTTTTATTTATTATGCCATGTAACTCTTAATAAATTAGATTGTTATAGTGCCCATGCTCTTTTGCAATCATATCTGACCGGCTGAACTCGGTACATTCACATCAATGGATATATTATTCTAATTTGCTATGCCAGGTGAAAACCTTAACTGGTCTAACAGGTTTAAAAAACAAATTTCCAGTTAATCGCAGTAGAATTACAGTTGGGGATCCATTGTTATCCAACTGGGATGAACTGGAAATTTGTTCCTTAAGCCAGTTAGATAGATTTGCACATATATGTTCCACAAGGCAGCATTCTTGGGCTGTTCTTAAATCTAATTTATACATAAATGATCTCATGCATCAACTTAAGTTTGTCTTTTAGCTCAACTAATAAACTTGATATGTTTGAAATGGCTAACAGTGTGCACTGTAAAAACTACTTGAACTACCAAATAAACAGCCTAAAAATTGATGAAACTAAAATCAAAGAAATTTTATTTGCACCTAAAAACAAACATGTTTCCCCAAGCCTCAATTTAAAATTAAGAAGTCATGAAATAAACGTTGTGATACACCATAAAATCCTAGGTGCATATTCTCAAGTCAGCTGACATGGGATAGTCATATTGAGCAGGTATCCAAAAGACTGTCCTGTGTTGTAGGTATGCCCTCTTTCAGACTCAGTATCAAGTTTACCATGTCATATTCTGTTCCCACCTTAACTATTGCACGCTGGTATGGAAGGCAACTACTAAAAAAAAAAGACATCAGTGCACTTCTGCCTCTAGAAAAAAAAAAAGCCGTTTGTTTCATAAACAATGTACTGTCAAGCTTCAACAGAGCTAATCATTCAGCATCAAATTGTCTATCTATATTATTTCTTTATAATTTATTATTACCATCTTTTTATCATTTGCACTTTGATGACGAAAAATGTCAGCAATTTATTAACCCAATCAGGGGCAACATTGTTTTAATATTTTGTACCTGTGAAAAAGGGATGATTTGACATTGCCAAACTAATTACCTCCTTTAGTCTTTTAACTTGTACAGTGCTGGTTTTACTAAATAAACTGTATTTTTTCAATATCAACCATGTGAGTGACAAAGTTTTGTGCTCAATATTTCTAGAGGGACCTGTGCTTTCTATTTTACTGTGCAATGCATGGTACCTTGTTCACTGAACCTATAAATGGAAATTTCGTGTGCATTTTGCTATGTTATTTTAGGAATAGTAATGTTGCATATTGGTGGTACTTTGGTTCATCTTTCATTTATATGCATGCACTCAGAAAAGGCTGAATTTCTTCGTTAGAAACTTCTTGTTTGAACTTTTGATAATTCTGTCACTGCAGCCTCCCTTACCTCGTCCTAAACTGTCTCTGCAGCTTTTTGTCCGAGAGTTCATAAATGAAATGTTCAGCATAAATTAGATGAATTGAATTAAAATAATTTGAATTACAGCTGGGCTTTTGAACGGGAAATCACTTCTTTCCAGCTGGAAACCATATTCCTGCCAGAATGACATAGTTTTCAGGCTCGATTATTGAACTACCTATCCATCTGGAATGTATCTTTGTTTCCAGATGGAAAATTTGCATCTCCAGTCAAACAGCTAAACACTTTTTAGCTAGAGTGACTCCAACAAGTCATATAGTGACATATATATATGATCCTGCACAACACTAAACAACATATACAACTCGGTGCACTCGCGTCGATACCATGCATGGAGCCAAGCATATAATAACCAGGCCATAATTAAGAGGTGCTGTATAGTACTTGGTTTTATATGCTAGTTTTCTGATTGTGTTTGTGCGATATTATGTAGATATGTTAACGTAATTGCTTAATGTCAGACCAGGTGATTCATATGAGTGGGTGAAAATGAGTAGCCGGAGCCCTCTGTTTTATTGTTTATGTAAATAGAAAAAAAAGGGTGCCCCATGGGGTAGTGATGAATGGGTAGTAAGAAAACCTTTCTAACAAAATACTATATCTGTGCATGCGCTTTGTTGCAGGCAGAATTTAAGAGATTTAGTTGCAAAGTACTGTTAGTTTAAATGTATTCGCGGTAAGAGACAGGGGGAAAATTCTGCAACCCACTGCTTCAAGTATATTTTTATTATATTGTTTTATAGTCATTATTGAAAACGTGCATAACAATGTAGAGAAGACTATATCAAAGGGATTTTGCTTTGTAATGTTAAATAATGTTTATAATACAACATAATGATATTCTTTGATAATTTATAACAACATAATAATTGTAACATTGAAAAGATCAGATAATTACTTATGTAACACAAACAATAATACTTACACAATAGTTTTATTATTCTAATGTTGCTTCCAGCTGAAGAATTATTTGGCAATTGCTGATTTGCTTCTTGTTCATTGTTTATTGGCATAGATGAAACATGTATCTATGAGCGGAAACAGGTCTTGTCATCACCTTTGCATGCGGTTCACTCTGCGGAGAAAGTCTTTTACATTAACATGACCAACATATGTGCAGCAATCCCGTCCTTTGAGCTAAATTGTAGAATATATTTGTAGCAAAAGTTATAAATTTTCAACATGGATCTTTTTTATCACATTAACCAATTCCTATCACTGCTTTGCCGGCTTCCGCCCACGATGCAGCATCACAGCCAGTGAAGAGGATATCGGGTACTTTTTTGTAAAAAAATATCATAATGGGTGGGCTTTACAGCAACATAAGTTGGCATGCAGAGAAGCCCCCTGTTTGTATACTGAAAACGTCCTTGCATTCCATCATTCTACAGTGTTCCTTTTTTTTTTTTCTCTCTTTCAAAAACAGCGTACCTGGAAAATCATTGAGATGGGGCAGTAAGTAAATATTTTCCAGCGCTGAAAAATCCGGCAGATATAATATGTGCCTCGTGACTAGTTCAACCCGCATGCATTAAATAAAGATTTTAGTTTTTTATTACTATTTTGCATGATCACCACAGCTCGTTTCGTAATATATTCAACCAGCTGTTACGCCCAAATGCGAGCACCCTGTTCTTTCTGTGGTACATATATGTCTCACTTGTAATATGTGGCACATATGATAACAGGCCGCGCGCACTACCGCGACCCTAGTGTGATTCGCATTTCATATAACCTAGAATTGCTTACACGGAAGCTCTACGGATAATATATAGCTACGCTTAGGCGTCGTTAGGTGGGATGTCCTGTTCACTGCAATTCTCTGAGACACTCGAAGTTGTATACTATCTCGTGTATGGTGTTCTCGTGTCTCCCAGGCCGCGTCGTCTGCCATCTCAGCTGCAGCCATGGATGGTATAACAGAATTTACAGGCGAAAACTAAAACACACCATCTATGCGGACCTTTATAGAGTCTGAAATTTAATTTTTAAGTGCAATATTTTCATTTGCGGTTGCTTTCTTTTTTTGTCAACAATTGGTACAGTGCGGCACTGCTGCAAGCTACTTTCACTGCGGGACGTATTACAAATGGCGGCGAAGAGATGTGTCGTTGTAGTAGACACCATAGTTGTAGTAGTGTTCTAACCACTGTAGTTAGTGTGCTAGCCTCCAGGGACCATATTACCACATTGAGAACACTTCCCGCATTGACTATTTTGGTAAGGCTCTCTTAGCATTACTGAAAGTTATATAAAAAGAATTCACAGTGTATTTATTGCATCAGTCATTTATCGTAAAATTTGCGCGTAGATACTTCAATCATTTGTGCTCCCGGTTTCTTCACGTCGTTGGGATACAAGCGGGACAGTGTGTGTACCTGCGAGGTTTGTGTGCAGTGCGAGTTGCTTACAGCCCCTTCGGTCACGTCTTCTCCAAGTGTGCAGTGCTGTACTTAAAGTAGTACGTAGTACATGTTAATTTGGTGCGGTAGCTACTCGCTGTTGCAGTATTTTTTTTTTTATGTTGCTTTCCCGAGAACTGGACCTCATATGTAAGTGCATCGTTGTTGCTTTCAGCTGTTTTAGGCACAGCCTGCCTGTATGCTAGCACACCGTTTGTTGTGTATGCTTCGCCCCTCTGTACCTGTGCACTGCAGAGAAGCACCAGGGCAGATGATCATCACTGTATTTTAGTTCATGTCATGGGCCGCCGGGACTTCATGTTCTGCCTTGTTTTACATGCTTACATTTTAGTTAACTGTTAATTCATATAGCTGTAAATATTTCGTCATACTGTCCAGGATGCCAAATGAGTTGTTGAAATGTCAGGATGACGCTAGAAATATATTGATCCTTGTTTACCCTTTTGTGCTGTGCTACTGCCACAAATTCTGAACAGAACCAGTCAATTCATTTTCTATTGCTGTCCAAAAGAACTTAAGTATACTCTCTTCATCAGTTTAAAAGAACTTCTGCTTGTGTTGCCTCATATATGTTCTGTTTTCACCCAGGACCTCTCCACCTTCCCCAGTACTTCAAGAAATAAAAGTAGTCACTGAGCCGAGCTTAATTGTCCTTTGCTACTTTCACTAGAAACACATGACCCTGCTCGTCCATGTCATGGGCACGGTTAATGCTGACTTTGCAGAGTATGCTTTTCTTGTCTGCAATATTTGGGCATTTTCAAAACATATTCATCATTGCTCGTAGCAGGCATGCCCAAGTGGACAAAAATACTGACTCTTCTAGAAATGAGCCCCACCTTGGCTTATGTGTCATGACATCAACTGTAGTTGATGTTGGGACTTGAGTCACAGGTGCCGACTCTAACTACAAAAGGCCTCAATTCAACTGGGAAGGGCATTCTTACACATCTCTTGACTGTGGACCAGTGCACTTGCGCTATTTCGAAAACATGCAAAAATACAGATCAAAACAGGATTGCTGTGCTGGGTGTTTAAATGTTTCGTTACTGGACAGTAGGTGCAGCAATTTCGCAAGAGTCCATGTGCCTGGTACGTTGTCACAAGAATGCACACAAAGAGACATATATATTACTTTGGTTGTTTTTATTCTAAAAGTATTGTGAGCTTGAAAAATTCCTTTATGCTGACAAAAGTATGTTCTCTGTGCGAGTTCAAAGTGTTGTGGTGGTGCCTGCTGGCCACAAGGTCAAAAGACATGCACAGAGAGAGAGAGAGAGAGACCCTTTAATGAAGAACAGAGATTTTAGCCGTTTAAATTTCTCTGACATGCTACTCTGTGTAGGAAGGGGAATTCGGGAGGTAAAGATGGAAAAAGAATCCTGAGGAGATTAAAAGAAATTAAGAGGGAGATAAAATGCAGCCATTAAGTGTGTTCTAAGGTGCATCGTGGAGTAATGGTATAAAATGAAATGATGAAATGCATAGTCCGATAAATGCGCTTATATAGTTCACAGCATGAAAAATGCCACAGTGCGACATTCAAGGTGAACTTAGTTTGTCTAAAAGTCCAATGTCTTTCAAATACGTAAATAAAAAGTTCGTTGCGAGTCTCTGTTGCCTAGGGCAGGCTAAGAGACCTAAAACAATGCCCATTGTTAAAGGCCCTGAGGAGAGCTTTTCTATGCTATGTTCGTAGTATGCACGCTCGTCAGCGTACGCAGGACACTCAAAAGACATGCACATGTTTATTCAAAGCTTTAGGCACTAAAAAAAAATTATTACTGCTTAGAAGTGTGCTTCCTGTCATAGCAGTATGCATACACATGCATGTCCTTTTAAGAACCAGCTGGCAGTAAATTTACTACCAGTAGATTATTATACCTACAGCTGTATGCGCTCACATTTTCTGTGATTCAGTTAACTTTCTTTTCAGCCGTATAATGTGCTACTCCTGTGTGGGTAAAGAAAGATCACTTGGGGTTTACTTCTTTAGTTAATGGGTTTAACGTCTCAAAGCATAGTAGAATAGTCGAGAAATTTCAACCACCTGGGTTTTATAGCGTGCACTGACATTGCACAACCCAAGGGCACCTTGGTTTACCTATCAAAAAAGGGGTCGCCGCGGCATGGAACTTAGGGTCTACCTCAGTCTTTTTGTGAGCCCAAGTATTCAATGTAAGTGTAGTTAATGCAAAAATGGTCATACTTAGATCTGTACTGTAACGAAGAAATTCTGCTCTTTTGCTGTCATATAGACCTGAAAAAAATGTTTAATGTGGGAAATTTAATAAAGCAAGCAAGAACATTAGTTTGGCGTAGTTTATTTTGATATATGTGATATAAGGTGTATGTAGATGACTTTGTATCTTCTTGCCTGCTGTTCCTTGTATCGCTTAGCGCAAGTTTCTCGGCATTTGACAACTGCCACAAAGGACCAGGCCTGCTATTTTAAAGCAGATTGAAGATCAGGACAGTTTACATGGTTAAACCACATGAGAACATATGTCGCTGCTGATGTCACACGCACATTTAATGCAAGCAAACACAAAGGCAGGTAAATTTAAGACAGATGACGTCGCAGAAACAGCCGAAAAGTGGTAAGGCATGCCACCTGCCAGAGGCATGCTGTGAGGTAGGCCGTAATGTGTGCTGCTCAAGCTGCCAGGAGTGACATAGATATAAAGCCCAACTTTAACCAAGCCGTATGAATGTGCTTGCGTGACCTAGGGTAGCATGTCTAGCCTGGGACCCAAGAGTCCTAGAAGGCGATTCTGATCTCACCCTCCCATCTCAATGGCGAAGCTAAAGTTAGCAGCACTTGCCGATTCAACCGTGACATGCGGTCTTGTGACGTCACAGGAGTCACCTGTTCATGTCGCCTGCCAACTGCAAGAGGCATCCTCAAATAGTTGAAGACAAAGGTCACGGCATCAGACATACCTCACACCTTTATTTACCCCATGCTTTTGCAGTAAATCTGAATTCGACATAATTGTTTTGCTTTTTCTTGGTTATTGAAAAGTCGTATCTTTGTTAAGAAACGAAGGTGCCATTTAAAAGCACTTTATGAAGCAGAATGTATATAATAGGTTACAATCTTTTGACTCTTTTATGAGGCACAAATAGCCCAAAGCTCAAGATGTATGTAAGGTGAGGATGGGTCTTGTCTGCTTCCCCGAGAAACTTCGGCAGCTTCACAAGTTCCCTATTGTGCAGCTTAACTGCACACCCCAAGGCATGGGGTCCTTTGACCAACCATGCAGGTAACCTGCATGCAACAAGTGTGCTAAGAAAGCTTTAGTAAAAGTTCACGAGGAATCTGTGCTTGGCTTATTGACTACTGCTGTCAAGCCTTATGGGCCACAATGTCATGCAAAAGGTGCTGTCACAGATACCAAAGCCAAGGGAGTAGTAGACTGGGCATTGCGACAAAAGCATTTTTGAAGAGTAACAAAATCATAGGAAGTGCCAGGCAACTCTACTCTTTGCTCTTGCAGAGAGTCAGGGTCTGCCATTATGGTACTCTCGGTGGGGTGGCACAAAGAAAACATGGGGGAGAGTACTGCTCTTCATAAACATAATTAAAAAGAAAAAAACAACAACAATGAGAGCTTCACATGCTTACCAGGAAGGAGGCATTATATGAATGTGTTCTTTCTGTCAGGGCCCGAAAGGGGCTATCGGATAGCTTTGCAGACGGTGCCCGCCTGCCACCGTCTCTCGCTTTCCTTCGCCATAGTCATTGCATACAGTGCATTAGGAGTGCACAGTAACTGTTCAAGCTTTGCAACCTGTCACCAAAGTTGCAAGATCACTTGACTGGGTGGCAGCAGTGCCCTGAGCACTGCATAGGCTAAGATGGCCTTAGAGCTTGGGTTTAAAGTTGCGGCTCCATATGCAGAACTTCAATGTCTATCTATATGGGGTTTTATGGCGCTTAAGCAACTGTGGCTATCATGCACCAAACACAAATGTCTTGGCTTTTGATTCATTATTGTCAAGTGAAGTAAACTTAGGGTGTTACAGCAGAGACATGGATGAAATAAACTATAGTGTGTGCCAAGAAAAAAGTCAAGGTTTATATACCTATTTTTTTACTTTTACCCCGCCACAGTGACTCGGTGGTTAAGATGTTCAACCACTGAACCAGGGTACAGTGGTTTGAGCCATGGCAGCCGTGTTTGAATTGATGCAGAACGCATAGCACCCGTGTACTGTGCACAGTCAGTTCCTCTTAAAGAAGTTAAAGGTGATCGAAATGATCCAGAGCCCTCCCCTACAGTGTCGCTCATAGCCCAAGTTAGTCTGGAATGTATACAGCTGTTGTGCTTTTCATCCCGTTCGATCATGAATTCAACCCGTAAAGCTATTGATTAAAAAATGTAATTCCACTGACTGCGAGGATGTTTTAATATTTAGACATAGTAGGTAAAAAAATATGACTGAATAAACATGTTTAGTAAATGCTAAGTAATTTAACTGCATGTGTATGCAACATTCCCCATTTAGGCTCTTGGAACGTCCGATCAATGTTAAAAAGGGAGCGGATCAGTGTCGCGCCTTAACAAAGGAGCACTATTTAATTATTTTCATGGAAACCTGAAGTAAAAGCAGATAACCTTGTTGGTGGAAAGTCGTCTTAATAAATAGCGTCGCAGGTCAGTTCCAGCCCAAAATGGGGAGACTCGACTATTCCTCCAGTAGGTGCGCTGAATAGAGCGCCTCTGCAACTCCAGCCAAGGAACAGGCCTACTGGTAGTCTACCAGATATGGTTCCCTCACCATCTTGGATACACAATGCAGTGCCTACCTATAACGATCGTTTGTGTGTAGAAGTTGAGTGGTCTGGCTTACATTAGCTGTGTACTTGTTCTGGTCTCACAGGAGAATGGCGAAGAAAGCAATTTACGCCAAAGGCTTGCTCTTGACAATGCCGTAACCTAACCGGTCAAGTGAGTTGGTAAATGAGAACATAGATGTCATTTGCCCCGTGCAAACATCTTTAGCTATTTCTGTCTGCTCGTACAAAATCGTGACTGCTACATGAAAAATATTGGTCAACATAATTCACTGTCCTAGTCACCATGCAGCCACCACACGACACACTATTTGAAGGTGAGCAAAAGTAAGGAACATCCCTTTATCTTTCGCACGACGATATGCACAAAAGGCCAGAAGGGCTATGTAATATATGCGAAAGACTGGCTCATTCCTACCAAATGCCTATACCTGAATTGAGCAATACTTTACATAACCAACTACTGTTCTGGATGGAGCACCCGGGTTCGAACCAAAGAAACATAATGCAACTTGTAGCATACACAAGACAGCAACGCAGAAATTGAATACTCTCCAGCCGTTCTGTATTTCACTTCGTTTTCTTGCGTACACATGTGCAACAACACAGTCTTTATCATATTTCCACCGCACTTAAAAGAAAAAAAAAACCTTGCTAATATCCTCTAATACATCACAGTCTTTTAAACCTTGCGGGAAGTTTCTCTTCACATTTACTTCTGCGGAGAGAAGGAAGAGGAGTAGTAGTTGCTGCTGTTGAGGCACACTTTGGTTGAGGGGGGTCTGTCGGTTCTATGTCGGGCAAAGCCAGGAATGAGGAAGTTCCCGGGCTAACATCTGCATTATTGGGGTTATGCGAGGTTGGACTCTGGTCTGCGTTTCTGGTACGTGGACTGGTCGACACTCGGGTGCAGTCAGTGGGCAACAATATGTTAGTGGGGAAAGCCATCAGAGCCGAAGGCGGAGGTTGGCGCTGAACAACTGCTTTTCTAACAGCTCATAATTTGGACGAGTGCCACACTCGCCCATCATCCAGCAGGTGTGAGACTGGTTCAATTCGCTCCACAACTCTTCGAGGCTCTGGAACCGAGCAGCCAGCTTGCCTCGCACAATCTGCTTGCAAACTCGCACATAGTCGCCAATCTGAAAGTCATAGTGCTCGGTTCCACTCTGCTGGTCTGCATAAAGCTTATATTTGGCTTGCTTCTGCTCTAGCCACTGGCAATAGAGCTTCAGCGCTCTTGTACGATCAGTCGAGAATCACTGATCCGGGCAGGCACACAACGTTAAGTCTTATGCAAGGCATCTGGCCATGAACTAGGATGGCTAGTGCGATTCCTGCCGTGGAATGTGGCGCACAGTGGTAGACACAGAGTTATAATAGCGGACGTAGGTCACGTTGCTCGCAAAGAGCCATCTGAACATATGCCCTGAAAACCCTATTAAACTGTCCTACAAGTTCTTTGGGTTAAGGGTCATAAACTGAGGAGTAGCAGTTACGTATACCCCGAGGATGAGAATTTTGGTCCGTGATCCGACACTATTTCCTCAGGGTAATCCTCGTGAACAAATGTACCTAGAAGCAATTCTTAAACTGTGGCAGTTGTGAAAGAAGCCTCTGGCCATTTACTGTAATAGTCAATGAGTGTTATTGCAAAGCGACAGTTACTAGGAGCTTGGTCGAAACGCCCCACGATGTCAATAGCAGGCTTATCCCAAAGCTTGCCTGGCAAAGCAACAGGTTGCAGAGGAACAGTAGAGACCTGAACAATAGCAGCACTGCTGGAAGAATCATCTTCGACTTTCTGCACTTCACTGGAACGATCAGACGACTTGCAGACAGATTCCAAATAGCCCACTTCGCCGCACCGACGACACTTTCGTTTGCGAGCTTGCCATGTGGAGTCGTTCGCCAAGTGGGCAGGAGAACCGCAGCGATAGCACGAACACTCCGGAAGTGCAGATGAAGATTTACATAGGTGGCAACTGCATTTGATGCAAGGGACCTGAAGGACCCGTTATGGTGTGCACTCGCATCCCACGCGCTGTACTGGTGCGACCTCTTCTGACAGCTCCTTTGCTTCACAGGAAGCTTGCTGGCACTGTCTAGCGCGACAGAGTCAAGAAGGAGATGGCGTTCACTGAAATAGTGACTAATGGTCTTCACCAGCTGGTCCCTGATGATGTCCGCGAAGCTCCCAAAACCGCAGTCGCCGACAAGGCTGCGAAGGGCAGCGATGTACTCATATGCTATCTCTCCGGCAGTTTGTACTCGGCAGTGAAAACGGTGGCGTGCGGCGATCACATTTACGGAAAATTTGTAAAGATAGCATCGAGTGTGAGGCAGCAGCGGTAGGCGCTGAAGGGGACGACGGCGACAATGTGTAGAAAATTCGCTGGCAGGATAGCCCTCTCCGGTTAGCAGAAGTGTGGAGGTATCTAGTGGAGACACCAGACGCCATCATTAGTTGTGGAACGCCAGCCTCCATTACTCCCACGGAAGGGCGGAGGCGGCTGAAGACCTGAAAAGCTCATGATGGACGGTCAGCAGTCTACGCCGAAGTCTTGGATTAAGCTAACATCCTCGTCGCCAAAATATGAAGGTATCTTACACGAGACAGGAACGCAGCAATTGACTTTTTCTCGCTGCGCGCGTGCAACACTTCGCCTTTACCACACAACTCACAACACAAAATAGCTCATGCGTACCAATAGCAATCATTAACACCGCCGCAACAAAATTAACGCCTTTAAAGCTATGACAACGAGCAAACTTAACACAGATGAATCGCCACTCGGCTACAGTACCACGCTGGTACAGAACACTTGCAGAGCGCCATTTTAACGGAAGCGCGCATTCACTGACGTCATCATGCACGGGTCACGTGAGTGTGACGTATTTCCGTGCGTGGCAGTAGGTGAAACGTGTGTGGGGTCGGCTGCTGCCACGGGCGTGACTCTAGCCTCGGCCAAAGAATAATTATAACTTTGTGAAATCAGCTAATACAACAGTAATGATAATCTATAAATGTCCTAGGCAGATGAAACTACAGAAGTAAAACTGCCTGCCATGTAAAGCATTAGGAGCAAGAGAGAGACAAAGAGAAATTGATTTAATGAAGGAAAGGTGAAGAGGCTGGCTGGCAGTAGAGACCCTTGCCCACTACTCCACACTGGGGAAAAGGAAGCAAAGGAGAGTTAGGGTGCGTGCAGGGGGTGATGATGTCATAGTACAATGAAATTACAGTAAAACCTTGATAATTCGAACTCTCCTAATTCGAAAGCCCCCGTAATTAGAAGATTTCTGCAGGCCCGTAATTTCTAATGCAAATTTAACCACACACTTCACAGTGGTGGCTTCCACCAGCCCTGTTAATTCAAAAGTTTTCGGTGCTTTGCTGGAATGGTCTCTCCAACCGTACAGCTCCCAGCTTAGAAAACTACTCTGTGGCGCAACTTGCCGACAACTGAAGCGCATCACTGCGGAAATTGAGACGTGCTTCATTGCAGCGTAGCTGCGGGAGCTCATGGTCAAGGCAAGGCCGGACTGGAGGCAGCGTATATTGAAGGCACTGGCATCAATCTATCTGCCACTCAGAACAGTGGCGGCACATATCCTGCGGCGCGCCCACTCTTCCTCTGTGCCCTGACAGCGCGCAGTGTTGACCTGCGCTGTTTTTTTTTAATGTTGCGCCATGGGCTTAGAGGGTAAACAGGCACCGTGGTTATCATATGTACTTGCGTAATGAACTCACTCACGTAGCTCCCACTTTTGTTGTAGAGAACTTGAAAAAAAAAAATGTTTATTATTAGCGCATCCCTCCATTTCGTAGTGCCATTGGTGAGGTCCACAGGTCTATGGCCAGGGCGTGCCAAGATGCTGCCATGCTGTGCAGCCATAACATATCACGGCGTGTTTATCTTTTGATTTTACCTCCTGTGGTGGGCAAGGGGGGAGGGAGGGACTTCGCAGAGTTCCAGCGGTCTTGACAGGAGGCGGTCTTGCAGCGCTCGTCCGGTTCTGCATGCCTGGTTTTCAATATGTCAGCTTTGCCACGCTGGGATTGCGGCTTGTGTTGTCCACAGCCACAAAATCATTGTAACGTATGATAGCAGTTTTGAACGATACTAGAAGGCCAGCATCATGATTGTGGCGGGCTGTGTGTGTTCACTGATTGATGGTTGGAAGGATGAAAGAGGATGTGGGGGCATGCCCAGCATGTTCTTGCAATGAGATATTTTGCCTGGGCCAGATTTTTTGTAGTGTTCGATTAATTTGAAAACTCGGTTAATTCGAACAATTTTCTCGGTACCATTGACTTCAAGTTAATGAGGTTTTACTATATTTGTGGTGGTCTAAATTACTGAGGAGACTTTGCACTCACTTGGCAACACTCGTTTCACTCAATTATGCTGCGGATGTCTTCCACACGCGCCATTTGTCACATAAACAATGGCACAGTTACAGATAAGAGCTTTGCACTTTTGCTGCAGGCACAAACATGTGTGAACGCCATGCATTGCACCAGAACAAGCTCAAAATACACTTCACATGTCCCAGCAGAAGCACGGCCTTTTAATCATTAATGACGCTGTGATGGCTTCATTTTGCAGCTGAGATGAAAATCCTTTGGCTTCAGGACTTTTGACCAGGACTGTACATCTATGAGCAGAAACAAAAACTATTCACACTTTTATGTGCCATATTACAGGTGACAGATGGAACAACAGAGCGTGAAGTAAAACTTGAGTAGCCTAGATGTGCATATTAAAATTCCCGTGCCAGTTCTATGTGTCTCATATCAAGGGGGTCATGTGACGATTTCAGAGTGTGAGACTGTTGTGGTCTCACGACAGCAGGGGAGGACGGTCCAATTGCACTGTTTGAGCCCTAATCAGTGACAGTATTGCACATTTCAAAATTATCCTCAGGGACAGGCGTGTGATGTCACATCATGATGTAAGAGTGCAATGAATGCTGCTTTGAATGCTCTTTCTCTAACATTTCCATACGTATGGCTTTCTAGATTTATTATTTATTTAATTTATTTTTACACACTGCAGCCTCATCGAGGCTATTGCAGGAGTGGGGTATAGTACAAAACAGAGAAACAAAAGTAAATATACAACATTACGAACGGGCTGCTAAGTATTAGTGTTAATGATAATGAATGAATGTTGTCTGGTAAAGAATTCCAAACTTCAATGGTACGAGGGGAAAAACTGTACTTAAAAATGTTAGTGCATGCAAAAAAGGGGGAAACGTTCAGGACGTTATGGCTCTTTGTAGATGAAAGTTCGTAAAATGTGAGATAATTATGTAATGAAGAAAAGCAAGGAGAATTTACTAAAGTGTACATGAAATTGAAACATTCGAGATGATGACGTGCAGCAACTGTACTGAGACCTAGTTGTGAAAGAAAGGAAACGAAATATCCATGGCGTACCTTCTGCAAAGAAAACGCACAGCCTTCTTCTGTACAGATTCTTGTTGATGTCACACTGTTCACATGAGTGTTATATATGTCAGGAGCTTAGTTTCTTTAGTAGCAGCACGCAAGGTGCGATATAAGTGTTCTAGTTAAGGGCCTTAATAAAGATGACATCAATGTGTTTTGACCAAAATGTGTCGTGTGGTAGGAGGAGACCGAGATACCTGTATTTGTACACTCTGTGTAAGTTGACCGTATTATATGATATGTGAAGAAATAAGGGCACGGACATCATGAAGATGACACACAGTCAATTTTAGAACAGTTAATATTCATTTTCCATGTATTAGACCAGTTGCAGAAATCAGCGAATGAATTGTTATGGCTAACATGATTAACTGGGGATTTCATGGTTCAATATAAAACAGTCGTTGGCATAAAGGTGTAACTTTACTGAAACATTAAATGGCAGGTCATTATTGCATAAGAGGATAAAGTCTTGGACAAATCCTAGGACAAAGCCTTGGTACGAGGGACTTTAGCGACTAAGGTAGTGAGAGGCGAAAGCCTGAGAAGTCTCATCCTAGATGAGCTGCTACTAGAGATGAATTGTACATATTGGGAGCGCTGAGAAAGAAAGTCTGATATCCAGTCAACCAGGAACAGGGTTTTTAGTGTAGCGGACAGCTTGAGCATTAGTTTGGGTGAGAAATTGTACCGAAGGCCTTGCAAAGTCTGAGCTCTACCGATTTCTTTTGCGTTACAGCAGTCATGTTCAGTCAACGGCCGTGCTACATTTGACATTTTGCTCGATGCTGCCATCAGTTGCTATTCCGGTCGTACTGTAGGAAAGATCCTTTCTGTCGAAGATAGGTTGCCAGTCATTTTCTGAAAAGATTGTTGTTATTCTTGTACATGAAACTGTGGGACTGTTTGATTGAAAACACTGAATACAATTGATTTCATGCTTCTGAGCTGAGCGCAGGACTCGTAACACAGGGATGCTTTTTCTCTTTATTTTTTCTCACTCAGGAAATAACAGCATAACATGTGCGAGGCTAGCGTAAACACGAAAAATGTCAGCGGCCAAGGTTAGCAGCAGCCAGCATCTTCTCTAGTCGTTCAGCATTGCTGAAGATGGTGGCCCTTGTTGCAGAAATTTCTTCCAGCTGGTCACAGATGCGCTGATCCAGTTCTTCCAAGTTCTGTCTTAGTGGTTCCAGGGCAGAGTCGGTCACACTGTGAGACCAAAGGATCATCGTAAGGCCCGTCGTTGTCATCATCATCAGCCAGACCATACCCACTGCAGGGCGAAGGCCTCTCCTATATTCCTCCAATTAACCCGGTCCCGTGCTAGCTGCATCCACTTGACCCCTGCGAACTTCCTAACCTCATCTGCTCCCTGCTAGGCTTTCCTTCCTTGGAATTCAATTTGTTACCCTAAGCAACCATCGGTTATCCTCTCTTTGCACTACGTGCCCTGCCCATGTCTACTTCTTCACGATTTCGACTAGACTATCACTAATTTGAGTTATTTCTCTGACCCACACTGCAGGCTTCCTATCTCTTAATGTTACCGCTACCATTTTTCGTTCCATAGCCCTCTGCACTGTACTCAACTTTGTAGAATCCTTGTTGTTCGCCTCCGTGTTTCAGCCTCATAGGCGGGTACAGGTAAGAAGCAACTGTCGTATACTTTCCTCTTGAGCGATACCGGTAAACTGCTAATCATAATCTGCGAGAAATTGCGAAATGCACTTCATTCCAATCTTATTCTCCTAGTTATTTCCCTTTTATGGTTTGGATCTACTGTTACTACCTGTTCTAAGTAGACATATTCGCCTACCACTTACAGTGTTTCGCTACCTAACGTAAACTGCTGTTCCTTTCCGAGGCTGTTGAACATTAATTAGTCTTCTGCATATTGATTTTAAAGCCTACCTTTCTGCTTTTCCTGTCTAGGTCATCAATCATTCTTTGCAGTTCATTCCCTGTGTTACTTGACAAGTAATGTCATCAGCGAATCGCAGATTACTGAGGTATTCTCCATCAACCCTTATCCCTAACTTTTCCCATTCCAGGTCTCTGAATACTTTCTCTAAGCAAGCTGTGACTAGTGCTGGGGAAATTGTGCCTCCTTGCCTAACACCTTTCTTTATAGAAATTATTTCACTTTCTTTATGCAGAACTATGGTTGCTACGATATACCCTGATTGCAAACCCAAGGTACAGACAAAAGCCATATGTGAAAGTTCATCAAAGCAGCATTTCATTCATCCTCCTCACTACTCTGCACTGGCACACTATATATTTTTTGCCATTCAAAGTGGCTGCTCTCTAAAGTAATAAACACTTTAGTGGTTTATGTATTTTTATAGTGGCTACCATGATATAGCAGTTTTCATCTCGTGTGAAGAACTGCTTTCTTTTTGGTTTGTTAATGTTATTTGCAAACACCATGTGAGTTCTAAAATGAACAAGACGAGCAATTTTTCGTATCCTTTAATGTTCCTTTTTTTTTTCATTGATCAGATATTCAATATTTGATAGCATTTTTTCCCCATATTCATATTTAATTTATATTTAAAAAAAGTCTGCATTTGCACACCCCTGCTATTTACAAAAAGTAGAAAATGCTCCCGAAAAATAGGCATCCCATCAATCCTATCCACAACACATTGAGAATGATGCTCCTCCCTCAACTCAGCACATGCCGGCACAGAAGGAAGAAATGAGGAAGAAGGAAGAAATGGGGGGGTGTCCATTGGATGGATGCAAACCCCGATGATGTCATCAGGGAGGGAGCGCACAGGAAAGTCTCGCCCTAATCAGTTTCAAGCGATCACCAGAACCACTTTGTAGAGATAATTTGTAAATTATAGGCTCATTGCAAAGCTTTTAAGCTTGACTATAATGCTCGTAAAGACCACCTTTAAGGATTTCTTGCATTATAATATTACGGCGAATACCGCTTAAGGGCCCTTTAACCTGTGGCCTTTGCAGAATGACACACCTGTGACCAAATGCAAAAGACTTATTCTGGTATAGTACGTCTCGTGGTGGCATCACCATGATCGAGTAACAATAAAGTTACAGAGCTGTGGGCACGTTAGATGAAACAAGGATATAATTTCCTGTGCGGTGATGTGCCACTATGCGGGTGACACTTAGTGTTTGTCAAGCACCTCATTTGGGGATAAATACAAAAGTCATTTCGTATGTGCAAAATATAGTTTTTTTCCATGGGGAAACACAAAGGTTATGGCTAGTATCTGATTTCTTGAATTTATGCAGCACATAGCTATTCCTGGGAGGCTGTGCTCACAAAGAGCATCATGCCATTTTTCTATTCAGCATTTTCAGGAAAATTCAGTATCACTACGGTGTACACCTGTATTCGTGCCTTGTTTTTCGGATACATATTGCACATTTACAGCTCAATTGAATGTTTTCTGATGCTTATCTACATCCAGATTGCATGCACTGTGTGCAATGGTTCATTATCAAGCCACCCATCTTTTGTGTTATTCATTACGAGCAGTACAGGCAGACTCGGAGTGAGGTGTTGGCCACTTATAAATTGAGACAGCAGGCACAATCTGCTCCACACATTGAAAATTGAATTAAACATAGCTTCTGGAGTGAGGCAGCAGCTTTTTTTTTTTTTATTACTTAGTCTGCCTTGGACACGTCTTCACTAGGGATACAAAACACATCAATTTCATACCTTTGCTCAGAGCTGTATGCGCGGAGGTTCTTGGCATGCTCCTCTTTCCACGTGCTTAGCTCAGCAACCATGGAATCGAGGTCTTCGGAGAGCAAGTCAAGGAGCTTTCCAAGTGGTAGTGCCCCACGGCTAACTGCTTGGATGTGCTGTCTTAACGTTTCCATCTTGTCCTGGCTGGCTGTTGTCTTGGAAACAGCACTGGGCATGGCCTGAAATAAACCATGCTTGATAGGTCAGCACATGATTTGCCAGAAACAGCCATGCCCACGCAGTGCAGACACTCCAGGAACCAAATGGAATTTGTAAGCAACATACCGCCTTTGTGTCCCATTTAAATTTTGCATTGGCTGTACAAAGAAACTGATGAGTTTCCACATTTGAACATGAAGGTTTGGTAGCCGTGTCAAAAATAGTGCTTAAATTTAGCTGTGCTTTCCAAGCACTACAGAACTTCCAGTTAAGATTCTACTGAAATATGCTGGCATGAAATCAGAACCCTAGTATTTGAGGACACAATGACCTTGATGTTTGTGATAAGAACTTATCCATGGCTACCTTGTTTACCTTAACAATGCATCTGGAGCTTTAGGAGAGGCCTCTTAGGAGAAGAAAGGCAGCGATTATCAATTGCAGGTGTGCATCCGTAATCCACATATGACCAGTTTGTCTTTCAGTGCAGCTTTTCTTTGTCTTTTAAAACATTTGTTTTGTAAATGAGCCTTGATAAGTACTGCAGATGCTAGAAGCAAGAACATCATCTAAAGATATCTTGGTTGAGTAGTGAAGATAGTTCGAAATTGCACCAGCAAGTTACTTTTTGCAAATAATATGTAGAGCTCTCAGTACAATCATACTTTGCCAGAACCACCGTGGTTTAGTGCATTTCAGGGCATGTATGCATACAACTCCATTGTCTAGTTCATAAGGCTGGCTGTGTCAGCTAGCCCTGCTTAAATTAACCTCTCCTCACTCTCCCCTTTTTGATGTAACTGTTTCTTCCAGACTCATTTTCTACTATCTAATTTGCTACCAGCACTTGCCACTTGCCACTTGTAAAATAAGATCAGCCGTTTATTTTTATTTAGTTCTGCTTAAAGGCTTGGCTTCTGCCTGGCCTTGACTAAGTGCCTAGTGATCTCGAAAACCTAGAGTTGCCAGGGAAACTACTCTGCCAGGGAATATACTCTGAAAAATCGGGGAATCATCAGGGATTGGTCACACAAGTAGTGAAGTCTGAGAAAAACACTGACTGAAATGAACCCAATGGTGTGCCATCAGTTCACATTGATGCAACATCTTTTTGCTCCCAGTCTGGCATCATCCCATCCGTTTGAGCTTTTTCTGGTCATCTAAGAAGTGAGCACTGTGCAATTACTGGGTTGGTTCTGTACTGGTTCTTACACTCCTCAGTAAGTCTGGCTTGGTGTGGATAATAAACATGGCTGCATTCAAACGTGTTTCTGTGGCTTAGCTGTAATCAATTATGTGTGGAATTCACAGCCTTTCGGTGTTTCATGCAAGGCTAGATCTAGAAAGCTTGCTCCTAGACTGTGCCCATCTCCAGCCCACGCAGAAACTGAAACAAACTGAATCTAGATGCCCTATGGTTTGAGTTGTGATGACGGGGTCGTAAATGCCTGCTATTTTTGTCAAAGAGCCTGTCCCACGGCTCTTCGGGTGAACAAAAGGCTGCCTGCAGAGCAAAGGCAGTGGTTTTCACTGATGATGGAAGAACCAGCCTGTGTCAGCCCTCTCTCTGAGGGACACCTAGTTAAAAGCCTGAATAAATCTCTGGCAGTACACTGAGCAGTGTATTTATTTATTTATGAAGCCCTCGTAGGCACACGGCTTGTCATTTAGATGATTTCTCAAGCGTACCTGAAATTGAAGCTGCCTGTTTCTTTCATGAAGGCATTTGTAATGTTGTTGCCTGGACCACTGTTCTTATGAACCCATGAAGCAGCTCGAAAACTTGTGAGCATAATTTTTTGAAATTTTGAAAAAACACAGAAATCATTGGCATGCTTAGAAGGGAAAGCTTCATCTAAAATTGCTGCACTAATTACCACGGTTGACAGCGCTTAACCACAAGGACAGAGTAAGGAACTTAAAAGAGACGACGACACAGGCACTGGACTAACACCAACTAGCTCGACAGCTTGTACTGATTACCATTTGAAATGTGACACCATTTATGGTCCTGTTATGGTTGATGATTTCAGTGTGGTAAAGTCATTATGCGAGGGTGAAGCAGGTCATCCCATCTGGACTCCTAGTGGTGACCACGGTTGAATCTGTGTCACATTAGGTGTCACAAGTTGTTGACTCGTTGCTGCTTTTAATTTATTTTACAAGTCATGTTGTGTCTCTCAGCAGTGTGCCATGCCATGACATTCGCAAGTTGACCTCAAACAGTGAGGAGGTTTCCAGCCGCACAAACAGGTAGCAGAAGATAAATACTAAATATCTTCGAGTAGAACTGTTGTTTGGGCTAGTTGGCACATTTTGAGTGAAAAATACGGCATGGCGGATGAGGACAAAGAAGGCACACAAAAAGGCACTAGTCCTGTCGTTTGTGGACTTTCTTTGTCCTCGTCCGTCATACCGTATTATTTTTTATTCAGATAAATACCATAGGCCTTTTCTGCACTTGAACTGTAACGACAAGAGCATGCCCACTTGTAGGAAATGTTGGGCAGCTCACAATATCTCGTGACATTCAGCAGCTCGCTTGTCGTGCGAGTTACGAGATGCACTCACTCTACACAATTTTCCTCCTCAGTGATGTGATGCCCGTATGCATTAAGTAGTGACCAATGAGGAGGAGGAATAAAATGTTTGTAAGGCATCTCTTGCTTTCCATCGCTGTGCTTTGGGAAATGCATTTGTCTTGTAATTTAAGCTAGCTGTTTTGATATTTAAATCATTTGAGGATACTCAGTTTTATTTGCAGCCAATATTTATTACTCTTATCTGCTTCAAAATGAAAAATGTGACATTTACACATGCCAGGGGGAAACTAGATCCTTAGAAAAAAGAGGAGAATGGTACCTGCCAATATCAAAGAGCGCAAGAGGAAAAGCTGCAATCGCTTCATAAGTCGCAGTTTGAAGCTGGATTTCGAAATGAGCTGTCTCAGAAAAGAAGAGAAAATGTAATGCGGTATTTGCAGCTTCAGTAAACAGTATTTCTTTCCCTTGAACTGATCTTGTATACTGTCAATTATCATCGGCCACTATGTTTACCCGCCTCTTCTGCAGTCAGGGGAATTTTTACAATGTTCAGGGATAACATTGAAAAGTCAAGAGAATTTGAAAAGAGTAGCTTGCTAGAAGACATCCTGCCTGAGAAATTTATGGCAGAATATACATAATGGGTATTCTCTTGCAGCCATTCTAACTGAAAGTAGACCAGATGCATATACTAGTTCAGATACGATGCAAAACATCTTGAAGTAAACCACATGAGAACAAAAGCAAATGTGAGTCACCCAAGAGTATTGGACACGTATCTCACCTTCATCTTGATTTAGGCATAGCATGCTGTTTCTGGAGGTGTACAATAATCTTCTATTTCTCACACCAGAGGTATTCACAGTTCAGCTTCTCACAGTTCAGTATGTAATAATGAATTTAAACATTCAACACTGTGTTTCAGATATACTTTCAGATAGGTAGCTCTAAAGTGCTTCATAAAATTATGGTGGAATCATTTTTGTAACTGCTTTACATGAACACGAAAAAAAAATTGTTTGTTTGAACACCTCATAATATAATAGCCAGGAGTGTAGGCTGTGTTCAGTTGGCTGCAGTTATAAGCCTTTTGCAGGTCTTTTTGTCAAAAGTCAGTTGTCCAGCTTTTTTGTGGCCCTTACTTGACCAAACTTTGTTCACCTTTATGAGATCTCGTATTTTATTCCATTTGGTTTGTAATACCAATATAGGCTTCAGCTGTAACAGCACTTGGTGTCCACTTTTAAGGTGTCACATGCTTGATGCATTCGCATGCAACCGAGTCATCTTACGGGTTCTGTTGCTGCGAAGCCAGTGGACGGCCTTTGGCTTCCTTGCTCCAGCTCTTTCTTTGCCTCAAGGATCTGCTTTATCAGACTTCCTGAAACCACACATGCATCCAGTTGTGATGTTGTCCTCATCAACACTGATGAAGGTAGTGAAGAGAAGGGTAAAATGGGGGGGGGGGATTGGTACAGACATGACTCTGCATCACTATAGCATACCTCAAAACACCCTGAAATGCCGATCGTAAAGAAGGTCACTGTAGGAAGCTAACCTTAATGTTACTAAATCCGGCTAATTTCTTCACGCTTACCACTGTTTGCTAAATTGTCAGTTCCTCACTTGAAACTTGTACTCTCCAGATCTCAGTTCAGGATGATAAATGCTTGCACCATCTCCTGAGATTATAGGTTAACAGCGTAAATATGTAATGGGAATACGAGAGAAGAGGACAACACACAACAGCGCACATTGTGTCATCCTCTTCCCTTTTGTCCCCGCTATGGCTTTTGCGCTGTTAACCTATAATGAATCACCAACAAGCCAAATCTGCTGTTTCGAGCATCTTAAAGTAAGTGGGCGCACGTGTACTTCGGCTGATTTGGATCAGTGAACTTGCCTTGTTCAGACTCGGGAAGTTGCTCTGACACTGGGGCATCCGACCTGGCCTGCAAGATGTAACAGACAGTCATACTTCATGACGCCCTCCTTTTCAGCCTTGGATGTTTTTAGGCTGAGAGTATATGAGCACGCAGTTACTGTTTCAGCTGAACGAGCTAGCTCTTGGGCCATCAGTATTTGAGGCTCTTAACAAAATCTAAGCTGAAACAAAATGCATGTGTGCTGAAATCAACTTTTTCCTAAATGCGTATTTTACTTACTGTCATGGGTTCCACAACTGGAGCTTCGGTGATCACAAATTCCTCGTCTTTGTCATCTTCATTCTTGTCATCGCTTGTGTCTAAAATTACATTTTCAACTGGCTTTGCAGTTGGGGCCCTGCAAAGCAAACAACACCAGTATTCCTAGTATAGTGATTGGAATTGGGACCAGTTGTGTACCTGCATAAAAACAGGTGTTTGTGTGTACATCTTGGCTGAGCAAATGTGCTTCACTTTAATAGCATCAATTCACTCAAAGTCTTTCATGACGTGGGGATGCGATGTTGGTAGCACAACATGATAGCTGTCTCCATGAAAAATTGTTTGTCGCTGCATTTGCTGTACATGGGTGATTTCAGCTATGTTCACAGTTCAGGATTTCTAAATCTCTTACTTGACAGCGCACAAAGCAATATGCACCGTTTATGTCTAAGAGTAAATTAACCATGATGAGCTCTGTTTAAGTGTTCAAGTCTAATAAGCTGCATAATTTTTCGAGCTTTTAGCTCTAAGGTAGCTCCCCTCCTTCAGCTGAAAATTTTGGAGCAGTACCATTGAACACTGAGTTCAAATCCAGCATTGTGACTGCAGCTTGCAGTACTTAGCCAGCCATGAAAGAGCACTGCAAGAGCCACAGATGAGTCGTTACCTTGCTACGGGAGTGCTGTCAGCCGAAGTTTCCCTTTTTCGAATCCTCGGGGCTGCTGGTCTGGAGCTTCGAGGCCGCGATGATCGCAGTGTTGACCTGACAAAAAGATACCACTCATGGAAAAAATGTGTAATGCAGAAACTGCCAATAGCAGTGAACCCAGATTCCATTCTTATTATTTTGTACTTCAGAAATACTACAGGCATACTAGGCCCAAGCAGGAGAGAGGTCAAGTACAATCATTATTCATCTTGAAAGCAATTACTGTCGAGCTTCTTTTGAAATCTTGTTTTGCGAAGTGCTTGGTAAGTTCTTATTGTAGTTTCTTTCTTCTGCAGTTTTGAGGCACAACATATTACCGTGCCGATTGTGCATCCACAGAACCAGCAGTAGAGTGGTGGTAACACATTGCTGGTTTCATTAGGCAGGCACAGCCACTGCTAGCCCTTTTTTGGTACACTTTTCAAAAGTTGCCACTGAGCAGCAATGCTAAGTAAGCACCTGCTTTTGAATGGCACAGAACGTGACGCAATGGCACAAACAGCGTCAGATTTATGTCTGTCTTTTTTCATGCACATTTGTTGTACTAGGCGTACGGAGCACTAGTTAATGCAGTAATTATTCTGTTACAGCACACATTTCAGCATTCAGTTTTTTCTGAAGCCACATTCCACGGAGCTGAATGGTGTGGCCCGACAGCTCTGAACACTTCAGCCTTTGTTCCAAAAGTGTGTAACTGCTTCGCAGGCTGTCTTTACCACCAGGCTCCTTTTCCAACTAAGATCTGAAAGGCCTCGTCTGAAAGGCCTTTATGGTGTCATAGCTATTTACAAATTCTGTAAGTATGTCTGCGATAAAGAGCTGCTGTTTTTAGGCGCTCATGAACATGTTAAAGGTTAAAGGACGGAGCTGGAGCAATGAGATAATCGTGCCAAGATTGCATGAGTTGTTTGCTGTTGCTTTTCCTTGTATTGTCTTGGGAATGGGGGCCAAATAAGCGATGGACAGTGCTGTTAGCGAGTGCCTGTGCTTGTGTCAATCGTTCTTGCCTGTGTCACTGCTGTGCTGTACTATACCTCTGTATCATGAACCAACAATCCAGCCACTGTGTTTTAAGCTCATGGGGTGTCACGCACAGCAGATGTATTTTCCATGGTGTATTGCCCACTGTTGTAACTGTCCTGACGAGCACAACAGAACAGCAGTATACTTGGCACTGCTTCTTTTCAGGACCAAACATGGCAGTTTGTGTGGTATATGTGCTTAAATCTTTGATGCAGATGTTTTACTAGCCCTGTAGGCTGATTGTGCACTTTTAAGAAGCTGTTTATAATATACATCTTACAGAAGTTTCCCAACTGTGAAAAACGTTTGTGCCGGAATCAGATCTCTCTAAGGTATGGGCCTCGGCTTATTGGCAGTTCATCTTGAAAGAGCGCAAGAAGGTGACAAATCAATACAAAGCTCACTTTGTCAGTACTTTGCATCTGCACTCTGCATCCAGACATAAAAACAAATTTCATGCGTGATGAAGGTGCACTCTCTCTGGTTGCACATAATGTACTAGCTTTGGGCACCTCTGCCATTTAAATATGCATTGCCATCTGTGGACAGTATCCTGCAACCCAGCAAAGCTCACCGTGAAACTGGTCTCTCAAGTTCTCCTGGAGCACTGACTTCAGGTTCAGGTGGGGCCAGGTTGTTTACCTCCCCGGATGTCATCGCCTGGCTGTTTACTGTACAAAAGTGCATTTGCCACAACATGTTGAAACTACACCTGTGGAAGCAAAGGCGGACATGCATGCTTCACAGTCATTTCTCTTACAAGCAGACTGCCTCTCCTGCTGTGCTTCAGTTCTGCCATCAGAAGTTTGTTCCTTGTGAGAAGGCTGCTTGGAACTTCGTGGACGTTTGACTTTGACTTCCTCTTCTTGTTGCATGTTGTGCTGTGGAACAGAGAGCATGTTAGCAAGCACAGGTTGACAGAACACTGCACCAAACACTGTAGTGCACGTCGTAGTAGTGCACATAAGCGAAAATGCAAGTGGAAGCCACAGCCTACATTACTGGTATGCAGCTCCAATTGCGTATTGTCTTCTTTTGTGGGTATTTGACCCTGCAAGAAGAAGAAAAAAAGTACACCAAGAATTTGCCATGAGGTATCAATACCTGAACTGCATTCCCATCTCACAAAGCACTGAAAATGCATTGCATGTAAGGTTTGTTTGTTTGTTTGTTTTTTGAGTAGCAAGGCTTTCTTGAGAAACACATCATAAACTCCAGTGCACATGTGGTTGTGGCTAAAGCTAAGAGTCATGAGCATGACACTGCTGAAATGATGCACATATAGCTGTGAATTGAAGCAGTGGAATTCTCCACTGCGTCCAAAAATGACATTATGTTAAAATGAAGCAAAGCAAACAAAACAATTATAATAAACAGCCAATCTAAAAAATATTGGTTTTCTATCTTTTACTGATAGAAAAACATGGAGGCTGCAGAACTCAAGTGAACATGATCAGTCAGGAGATGCTAGCAATTTGATAAGCCGTTAACATCTGTAACCAATTGGAAGCCTTTGTTACGATTTGCCACCAATGTGTGACAACCGAAGTGGCCTCAGAGCAGCATCAGTCAAAGCATTTCGGCCATTTCAGCGCAGTGCAATCGGCTGCCCAACGCTTCCTCCTGTGTTCCGGCACGCCGAATTTACACGCGCCGAATGTGTGTGCGTGCGTGCGTGTGCAAACGCTGGCCAAGGCGAGTGCTCGAGGGGGAGAGAACGACACCCTCGCCCATCTGCAGGAGGTGGAGGGGTTGCTGTCGCAACACCGAGACTAAGTCATCGCAGCTTGCTCGGACATGCATGAATTCTTCGCCCTTTCCCTCTGAACTGACGAGCGCATAAAAAGCAGCGGCAGTTTCCGCTGCGAGAGAGACTATACTACAAAGTGACTTCAGAGACGCCGCAGCGACGACGCGTATCAGTTTTCTCTCTGGACCTGCTTCTCTGCTCGTTCCTACGTGACGTTGAATTAAACGTTGTTTTGTTAGTCGACACCTCGTCTTTGCTGGGGCAGCCGAAGCCTTCCACCGAGCCACGGAGCCGCCAGGCCAACGCTACAGATGGAGCCGCAACCTACATGTAACACCTTAGACGCCTGCAAAAGCCAGTTGTTGCTCAATGTGGCCAGGCTCAATGGGTCCAGCTAGTTCCAGCCCAGAGAAAGGCAAGTGCTCTCGTTAGAAAGCAGACGGGCTCCTCCTTCAACTCTTACTTTGTTTTGTGTTCTCTACAATCCCACAGGATTCTTCCGCCTCTCTACCTCAAATCAAGAATAAGCTCGTTAAGTTCAAGTGGCCTACTGCTGTAATGTGGGGATTCATTTGACAGTTTCTCTGTTGTGCCTTTTACAGAGTACAGGTGGCACTCACATGTTCAGCTTTTTCCACCCCATTGGTGAGCTCAGACAGAGCAGGATCGGTGGGCTCTTTCCTCTCCCGTGATGACCTTTTTCTCGAACTGGTCCTGGGTCTGTCACTGCTGCTGCTCTGATGAGTGGTGTCTGATGCACCTTCGGGAGCTTTGCTAGTACTAGGCTCCCTGGATTTGGGTTTGTGCTCTCCGGAGGTTGCTTTGCTTGTCTTGGTTGACTTGCTGCTCGATGTAGTTTTATCTTTTACCTTTGGCACTGACTTCTTGTCGTCATTCCCTTCGCCTTCACTCGCAGTCTTTCTTGACTTTCGTTCACCTTCAGACTTCTTTGATATTTTCGATGACTGCAAAGGGAAAGGATTATTACTCTGAAATGATTTTCAAAGATATGTTTTCAAGATATTTTAGAAGCAAACTGTTTTGCCTTTATAATCATATGGATTGAGTTGAAAATTCGGAAGCAGATATTTGAGAATGCATGCATGCTGCGAAGGTTCTAATGGTTCAAGGCTTTTGCCTGGGCTAGTTGGTTCATGGCGAAGTGATGAAATAATGGCATGAAAAAAAATAAAAAATAAAACAAGGACGAAGGAGCACACGCAAACGCAGGGCTGGCGCTAACTACTGACTGTTTATTTTTCAAAAATCAAGCATGATAATTGCTACACACAATGGACCATGTGGTGTAGTTAGCCATGTGATAAGCCATAGTGTGCCTTTGAAATTAACAAAGATAGCACATCAAAACTGAAACATAACATTGTTACCTGTGCAGTTCAAGAAATGGTACCTAAACAAAGACGCATCGGCTCGTGTTCACTCCAGCCGGAGAAAGGATGACAGATGAAAAAAAGTGAGTGCGCAAAGATGAAGGAAAGAAAGGTCAGAAAGTGAAAAAGACAAAAATGCGTGAAAGGTGTGGAAGAAATCTGAATGGACCTAAAACCAGCATGCACAGCAAAAGGCAGACTCAATTAACTAACCAACAGCCAAGAAGAATTCATAAAGAACAGCGCAAGGAGCAACACAGAAACACACACAAGAATGGATGGACGGTGTTGTTCCTTGCATTCTTAACAGCGCAAGGAACAACACAGACACACACAGAAAAATGGACGGACGGTGTTGTTCCTTGCGCTGTTCTTTAAGAATGAAATACCAACTAGCCCAGCATCTCATACTTGTAAACCAGCAAGAAACACAGCTAAAAAATTAAAACTTAAAACAGGTGGCAAACATTTCTACAAAAACAGCAGTGAATTAAAGAACAAAAATCTGAAGGAATATGGAGCCATGAGACAAAACCTTCACATATAGGCACCCATTAATGGCTGCGAAAAAAACATTAGGCATCTTCCAAAAATGACCGTTCCTTGTCCTGCAATAAATTTAGGGGGAGGTGATACATGTATCCACAGCCTTTTCCATGAAAAAAGTTCAATGATTTCTTTTTTTCATTTTGTTCTTTCCTGTCGCCAAAAACTGGGGCTGACAGACATGGCAAGGTTGATTGCAGTAGTTATATCCCCCCGACTTGTCCTTCACATGAAGGAAGGGCTTACCATCTCTCTCATTAAAACAGTACCCAATCTGACCAATATATGCTTTTCCACATGTGAGAGGGATGTGGTACACTATGCTCTTGCCTGGCAATCAGTGTACTATCTGGCATGTTTTACAGTGCACTCTGATTGTTTCTTCTGGTTCACCATCGAGCAAACTTAAGCCAATTTGCATGGAGCCAAGAAGACAACAGTCACATCCAACCTTGCCACTGCCTTCTTGATGTTATGTGACAGCTTGTGGATGAATGGAACAACAGTCAACCATTTCTTTTCAATCTTCTTCTACCATCCTTCACTTTCTGAGGTATGGCCTCACACACTCACGAAGGAAGATGAGTAGCCAGCAGAGGCGTGTGCTCCTTCATCTTAGTTTTTCACGCTATCCTTTCGTGACTTGCCCAATGGAGTAGAACATTTCAGAACCTTGGTAGATTACGAGAATTGTTTTCAATTTGTAACAATCTAAGAACAGAACTGTGCATATAGTTTTTTGTATAATAATGTGCATTAACTGCTTGTAGTGACTAGAAAGTTCATAGACGCTGATTGACAGGCTGATGGCAACCTGGCTAATGTACATGAAAACATCTTTCACGTAATAGTCAATATCTGCTTTCAAAATATTGTGAAAACTCGTAAGTTTGGATACCTCGTATAGTGCAGTTTTCGTAGTATACACATTACCTCTTTTTTCTTGCTTGCATCTTTTTTGTCAGGCTTGCTGAGTGCAGCAGGCTTTTCACCTGCCAGCACTTTCCGTACAGCCTCAGCAGAGTCTACCTGCAATTTTTATACGGATACAACCAAGTATATGCAGCATAAATTTAATTGGGCTTTTCTCGTAGTTACCTTTTTTGCTGCACATTTTGCAAGGGCTTGAAGAAACTCGTTGGTTTTATCCGGTTCGTGACCAGCAACAATTTTTGACGGTCGTGCTGGCAATGATGACCCGGTAGCAAAACCTGTATTTCAATTTTAAAAATTGTTTACAACACGTACGCTTTTTGACAGACACATATGCTTTTTTCTATAGTTCTGAGAGAAAAAATTCATGGCAATGACTTTAAAAAGCTTATAAATTAGCAGGAGGGGTTCACCTACCCACAGCGTCAATAGCCTTCTGTAAAAATGCTACTTTGCCTTCTTTGTCCTAAAAGGGAAAAAATAAAAGACAGAAGCTAGCTTAGCTGTATCAAAATTCCAGAAATAAATCGAACAGTTTAATTCGTACTCACTTTAATGTTCTCCGACGTAAGCTCTTCTTGCGTGTACAAGCCATCCAAAAAATTTGTTGCTTTTATGACCTGCGCGGTGCATCGGCATAAATAATAGCCCCCTCTTGCCATATATCGGATCAACATAGTGGTCCTACAATCTTGACAAAGGTATTAGATGAGTAATTGCTTACATTGTGGATAACGTCATGAAGAAATCTGAAAGGCGGTTTCTTGAGCAGTTTATCAGGCAAAGGTGGCTTTTTTATCACAGATCCTAAGAGGTCTTGTGTTTTCTTGATTACTCTGGCGCTAACTTCGTCATCCATATTGTTTCGACTTTTGTGCTTTACGCGCACGGGGTAGTTGATGAGAGTAAACGAAATAGATTACATCTTCGGTGGCGATGGAACGCGCGGAATGTGGCAACGTAGTTTCAGTTTTGGATTCATCTCCATAGTAACAGAAAGCAAATTTCACATAACCGCAGTTTCGTATATTTTGTTTTGTTCTTTTGATCGTTTCAGATCCGTTTGTTTTGGAATACACGAATATTTTTTCGAATATTTATGTTCCACTATAATTGTTAATGCCAGTGTATTCACTTTATGCCTCGATTAATAATTTGATGTAATTTACTGGTTTTAAAATAGCGGTGCAGTTAACGCGGCTGTTGCCGTTTGTTTTGGAACGCCGAGCGGCAGCATTAGAGCGCGTGCAAGGTTGTCACAAGATTTGCTAACGCATTGGAAACTGCAATCGTATAAGAACAGTTTAGTATGGCTGAGTAAGTATAATGTTACCTCAGATCTAAGGTTGGAGCAACGTGATCGAGAAACTTTTGTAGCTGCAAATGTTTAACAGCTCTAAACTATACACAGGAGAAAAAGGTTGGGCAGTTTCAGTGTCAGTAAGGGTAAACTTTGGCCGTTCCGATTCATTTGGAGCGTTGTGTGCCTCACGAGGAATTGACGTCTTGGTGCTTCCGAACAGTGCGTAATTGTATGCAACCGTTTACGCTGCTGTTGTACGCCCTGCAGACTCATCATATGGAGCTGATCACAATGTAGCCGTCGAACTCTTGGTGCTCCCTACTTTCGGTGCTATGAAATGGCTGTTCCAGCGTTTCTAGTTCTAGGTGAAAGCTATGATTTTTTTTTTTTTTTTGCCCCGTCGTGCCGGTCTTCAAGAGCTCGAGGGCTGCGCTTGTATACTGACGGACGGTGGACAGGGACGCTGTTGCAGGCGGCAGTAATGCCCGGTTCCTATTTTGTATTGTATTGCATTTCAGAGGCATCATAGTTTTAAATGTTACACTTCTGATGAAGGGATTTCGTTTATTTGTGAAAGTATGTATTTTGCAGCACTTGTTCCGTTGTCAACGATCGGCGATGTTTGGTGATGGGGGCCTTAGCCTTTATCCCACTCCACTGCTCTCCTAGGCACGGCGGAGCCAAGGCGGATATCATCGGCGATGGCGGAGCCAAAATGTAGAACAAGTCTAGTATTGCCGTTTCCAGGCGTTTCGAGGGGCTTCTACCGTCGGGCCGGCAGCTTGCAACTGTTCATTCTAACAAGTGGCTCCTAAACATGCATATACGCTGTCGACTGACCTCAGGAAACTATCACTTAGTGCGAAATTTGAGCCTATATGCGTTGGCGAACGCGGTCTTGCACTCGCTCCATCAACGAATTTAAGGAGAGGTCCTCAAATGCATATAGTTGCCGTGCAAAGTGTACTCCAGCAGAATTCTGTGTGAGCACGTGCTATATATGTCTATATTTGTCTCGGGAAGGATGATTGCGCATCAGAATCGTGATTGTTTTTTTTTTTTTTTAAGAGTGAGACTTTCTGACAAATACTGAGGCAATTATTGTTGCGATGACCGCGGCGCCTCGTGAATATGTTGACTTGACTTGGGTTCCTTACAAACATTGCCCATAAAGTGATTTCTCTGTAATGATAAATTATGAAAAAAAAAAGCAGTTTGTGACTAGTGTCTGCTTCTGTGCATAGCGGTAGGCACTGAAGTGGTAATGAGATGAAATCTTCAGAGCTCCAAGTATGTTGTCGTGGTCACCATTATGTGATGCAGTTTCAAGCAACTGTTGATTTATGAAGTGTATCTCATGGCGCAGTGATGTGTCTACTATTACGACTGCTTACATGCCATGAACTGCTAATACGTAATTGTGCTACAATGGTGCACGACCATATTCTTATAATTTTCTGCCCCCCTGGTAGCTATGGTTTTGAGTGAACACTATGGGACTGGTATACAGTACTAGTAAGCTTGACGAAATGAACTTTTCGCAAACAATTCTTGCTGCTTTCGGTTTCTACATATTGTGGAACAGCAGGTGGACGGTGCGCCGTATCCTTTTGCATGCACGCAGAGCGAGTGAAGGGGCTAGCAATGTCCAGATAGACCCGGTTGTTGTGGACCGCCTGTTGACGCAAGGTGCCACACTGGTGTTCCTGGATGTGCCGCCTGGCACCGAATTTGGCCTGGACATGTCCACCAATGTGGTGGGGGACAAGTTTCGCGGTGTCAAGATGATCCCCGCAGGGCTACACTTTGTCCACTACAGCGCCGTGAACAAGGCTGGCACAGCAGCACCCCGCACAGGCTTCTTCCACTACTTCGAGAAGGGCGAGATGCTTGTCAAGAAATGGGACAAGGCTGCCGAGGGTGAGGGCTTTTTGACATGGCCATAGTCTGTTTGGGAGGAGAGACCAAATATTTTACATTGTGTTTTACTGTAATGGTGTGTGTAATATGTTAGCAAACATGAGTCATCACTTGAAATTTGTCTCTTTTGGTGAATAATTTATAATTAAGCTTCTTCTAAGCAAATTTTGTTTTATTTTCAGCATTCGAACTGCAATTGTGACATAAGTATGATATTGCTTGAGGCATACAGAAACTTGCTTCTCTGAGTTCACTGGCTGTCATTCCATGTCTTTGGACCAGGCTAACATAAGAATTGCAGTGGACTAAAACAACATAGTGGGACTTGCATTGAAATTTTTATATGCAATTTTTGTGTGATCCAGCCTATACTTACTTGTTATTGCAGTCATCTTTTGACTTCTGGAACCAAAAATGAAACTAGTACATGTAAAAAGGAATTAAATTATGTATTATGTACAGTGGAACACTGATTACACGTCCCCCGTTCATTGGTTGACGTCGGATGATTTGCCTGTATTTTCTTTGCTTCCCGTTGGTCTTGTTCAATTTATGTCCCCGTACTGTAATCGCCCTTTGTTGCTGTTATTTTGTTGTTACTGCTTTGTAATTTTTTTTTTTTAACTTTGTGCACTCCTGCCTTGACCGCCAAAGCGCAGCCGGCAGTATTTATGAAATTATAATACGACGACCCACATTTTACGAAAAATCGGTGCGGGCCTGGCAGATCCCCCATAGGGATAATGCATTAAATTCCTTGATTACACGACGTAAAATTATGCACACCCAGCTTCTTACTACCGCCGACGGAAACTGCCCGGAATGAGAGATGGTGCAGAATTTCGCTGACAGACGTCTTGTCACCCTAACGATATTCCAAATCGAAGTTAACACGGGGTCAAGTGCACGCAGTGATGCGTGCGATGCCCTGTAGCAACAGTTTTGCTGATGGCTCTGACTCCGCACATGTGACCCACGGCCATTGGTATAAGACCGGTCTCTGCACCTAGCTTGCTCTTACGCGCGTCAGCATTATTGAAATAAAGTTTAATGTTCTTAGAATGAAGTTACTGTGTTGGCAGTAACAGATTAGACGTGCGTGATTAGCAGTGCTAGTTTGAACGCACCTTCCGCTGCTTCGTCAAGTTACAACCGTCACCCGGTGGGCCACATGTCGCTGCAAGATGCGTGCCTCCAGTGTGGGTGCACTTGCACCGCAGGCAAACAAGATCGATTTCATTTTTTTTTTCTTTTATCAGAATGAGGCAATTGCTTAATACAGACATTGCTGCCGCGGGTTGACAGGGAGTCTGAGCAGAAGCAAATGTAGCTCGCATGGCTGTACTATGAGCCTTAAAACGTCTTCAAATAGCCAAAGCAGGCATATTTATGGCACTTTGTCCAGCCTATCGTTTTGAGGTGCGTGTGATGCCTGCTAATTGCACAGTGATGGGAACGCACACGAGTACTGTCAAATGTCGTCTTTTCGATGCTAAAAGTTCTGACTGCGCAGTCTCAGCACTACCATATTTCAGTTCAGTTCAGTCATTCAGTCGTGTCCGACTCTTCGTGACCCTATGGACCATGTCACGCCACGCTTTCCGGTCTCTCACTATCTTCCTAACATCACATAACTTCATCTGCAGTGCCTCGAGGATGCCATCTAACCATCGCATTCGCTGCCTACCCCTTCTCCGGTAACCCTCAACCTTTCCCAACATCAAATCTTTCTCCAGCGACTCCTCTCTTCTCATCAGATGACCAAAGTAGCTGAGCTTTAACTTTAGAATTTGACCCTCCAATGAGCAGTCAGGGTTTATGGTCGACAACATCGACTGATTTGATTTTCTGGCAGTCCAAGGAACTCTCAAGACTCTTCGCCAGCACCACAATTCAAACGCGTCAATTCTTCGGCGGTCAGCCTTTTTCACAGTCCAACTCTCGCATCCATACATCACAACTGGAAAGACCATAGCACCATATTTACTCGCGCAATTTGCTGACCCATGATGCATTTCTTGTGCTTATATACATAAAATTGCTGCTCGCATTATTTTATGCTTCCTTCTGTTGTAAGCCACCAGAATGCACGAGAATGCGCGCAAGGCAAGCTTTGGATGATCAGAGCGGCCACATTGCTGTATGTGGCTGTGAAAGGTGCCAGCTGCGAGTGGACGCCATCACACCGGCTGCAACGCTTGTTAATTTCAATGTTGATGCCAGTAGAAAAAAAAAAAATTGAGTTCAAACTGCACGCTGTTCACCCAGCTCACTCATGCTGATTGGGCTTACTGGAAAGACACTACGACATCTCTCATAGCCTGAGTTGCTTTGGGATGTTAAACCCCATAAACCAAATGAAACTCGTAAGCAATGACGCGGTAACCGGAATCCAGAACTACCAATCTGAGTTTGGTTTGCCTCATCATTATCACCTTTTGTCTCCCTTTTCCTCTGACGAGTACTGCTCTTAGCTGTTCATATGCCCTCATTCTACGAAAAAAGAAGTAAGGTGGTGGAGTGGGAGGTGCTCGTTAGCTCCGACCTATAATTTCGGAGCAAACTTTATTACTTTATTTTTGTGCCAGTGGGTGGTACAAGCTCGGGGATCGACGTTTACGCAGAAATGTACGGCAGTATACACAGTTCAACCTTGATATAGCGAAGTAGTACGCTTCGAAAAAAAACTTCGTTATATCGCAAACTTTGTTGCATCGAGGTTTTTGTCTTTCAATGCTGCAAATGAAATTGCGCATTCTTAGAACATTGCCGTTTCGCTTTATTTTGCCCACGTGCGTTGGCGACGATATTACAAGCAATTGTAGAAGAAACATCAAGCAAATAGTGCGGCAAGAGTAGTTCAGTAAAGCTTCGTTACCTCAAAATCACATATCAAAATATCTATTCAGTTGAATTTTTCTGTGGAGCCGAGCTGTTGCCCACGGCGCAGTGCATTTCATTTCTTAGTGAATTGCGGATACCTCGAAATCTTGACTTATAGATAGAGATAAATGTCGCCACTGAAAAATTAGCGCAAGCTAGCTTCGCATGTTGCTGCAACAACTAAGAAGGGTGCGGCATCACCAAAAACGAAACCAAACGGCACTGCGGAAATCTATTCACAGTGTCCAGCAACACTGCAACCCATCACGTGCTCTCGCGGGCTGATGGGAATTGGGCATGCAAGCTAGGAGTCCCCACAAAATGACGCAGCTGGTTGGGCTGAATCTGTGCACCGTGCACGTGGCGGCATGCAATTCACCAACTAGCGACTGTGACAACACGGGACAGGGCGCGATGGCTTTGGTTTATGGCGTTTAACATCCCAAAGCAACATAAGGGACACTGTAGCAGAGGGGTTCGAAAATTTTGACCACCTGAAGTTGTTTTAACGTGTACTGACGCCGTACAGTAGATGGGCCCATGCATTTCGCCTCCATAGAAACAGCCACCGCGTCACCGGAATAGACCTCTCCCTGTTTGCAAACAACGTGACGTCAGGGAGGGACGGGACGATGGGGCGTGCGCCGGGCTTGGTGAGCAAAAGCGCTTTTAGCCGGGTCTTCCTGATGCAAGAAGTGGCGGGAAACTGCCCGCTGTTGTGCAATGTTTGCTTCAAATCTTCCAATAGCCATATTCGCATCCGGCACAATATGCGGAGTCCTTAGTACACGCACCTATTACCAATTTTCGCCTCGAAAAAGATGACAGTCTCGGCAAGCATGCATGCAATTATTTTTGTTCAATGAACAGGCAGGCCGCTTGCGGACGACCTGAAGTCCTACCAAACGCTTGAAACTCATAGGACGTAAGCATGCTGGAAAATGGGTCAATGCAGGCATATTACAGGCATTTCCTTTTTCTTTTTTTTTTTAAATCTTTGCAAAATCGGCTGTGATCCCCACGAAGCGTAGGCAGTTTATGAGCGAAAACAGCAGTGCACGCACGAGCTTCGTGCTTGGCTGGATGATTTCCATCCCAAGTAGTAGTAGAAAGTGGTATTATTATAGAATAAAATAAAAATAATAAAGGACGGAAGATTTTTTGCCTGCCCCGATATCTGCTTTCGAAATGAGCTGAAGCACTTGAACTGGGGCAGTGGAAATAAAGGGACAGCAAGGAGGCTGGTAAGAGAAATCAAAGAGGTGAGCGACAGGGAGAAAGGAAAAACATTGTTTTTGTTATGTTCGGCCAGACAAAGAAAAAAAATTATTTCTGCCTAGCCGTGTAGTGCTGTCACCAAAACTGTGTTAGAAGGAAGCTAGCAATAACACACGAATGAGTCCTGTGGTATGGAAAGTAACAAAGCGCGATTTGTACCACAAAATAATAATGCTACGAAGATGATGAAGCGGGCAGTGGCGCGGGGCGGAGCGCTCGCGCCAGGCCCGCTGGCCATTAAAGCATATTTCATCGTCATGTCATCATGTTGTTCTGTTTCTGTTGTGTTGCTATGTTCCATTGCTTGTCATGCCACCACGTAACATTTGGTTGGAGGTGCGGTTCATCCCCATCCTCGCCTTGCACCGTCGGAGCCAACCGTACGCCGGGTCCATCTGCCGAAAGCCCGTGGAGATCGCCGCCCAGCTTTGCCCCAGCCCTTTTTCTTCAGACCCGACCAGCCACTGTCCCCAGCCCTGACCACAACACACGACAACCAGGAAGAGCCCAAAGCCGACCGTACCGACCCTACCAACCCCACGACAAAGCGACCTCACGACCACTCGAGCGAAGACAGCACTCCCGCCCAAGCCGTTGGGCGGGTCCATGAGCCTTGGCCTTCGGCAAACGGTGAAGATTGGACTTGATGCTCCGGTGCAAGCATTCTTCCCATCTTCGCATTCATTGTGGTGTCCAGCGTTTTATGTCCCAATCCTGTGTCTGTGTTCATCGTCACGTCATGCATTGGATTTCTAGCAATCGATCGGGACAATCGCTTGGTGGCCCCGGGTAATGCTACGAAGATGATGAAGCGGGCAGTGGCGCGGGGCGGAGTGCTCGTGCCAGGTCCGCTGGCCATTAAAGCATATTTCATCGTCATGTCATCACGTCGTTCTGTTTCTGTTGTGTCGCCATGCTCCATCGCTTGTCATGCCACCACGTAACAATATTCATGCAAGGCGCACAAATGTTCATAAGGGCGCTTAAATGATTTCAGTAAAAACACTTTTCGCTTGGAACACGATAGCTTATGAACGAGCTTCCGTCAAGGGATGCTGTTGTAGTTCTGCGATCGTGCCACTGGCATGACCTTGGGAGCCGTTTGGTGAGAGAGCTCCTTCAACATGGCCTACTGAACTGGAATAAATTCAATGCCGAGCAAGAATCTTTAAAAGCGCTGCAATTGATGGCATGCTGCCCGGGCCTTTTAGAGCGCGATTGGCCAGCATTCAGCACGATTCGTTCAGGATGGCAATAAAGGAAACTAATAAGTGCTGGTTCTTTTTCCCAGAATTACGTGAACGCACTTGTATACCAGAAAAATGTGCTTACGGTCGAGAACAATGTCGAGGCCTTCCAGCGCACGACGTTTGTCGCTTGGCTCTTTGCACAGCTGAAAAATACATTTGTACCGCATATAGAACGGAAGAAACATGTAGTTGGTAATCTGCGATCGAATATCGCATCACACCATGCGGGATCTTGACGGCGTTGTGAAAAACACAGCAAGTTGTCACCAGACGAGACCAAATCCTCCGCACCATGTCACCAGCAGCGGAATGTTTTGCCCACCAATGGGCGGGTGCCCCCTTCGCCTCTCCTCCGAGACGTCATTCGTGACGTAGGCTGGGAGAGGTCTATTGGCAGTCCAACGCCCTGATCACCGAGCCACCGCGAAGTGAAAGATTGACGCAAGTTATCTGAAGCAGAGTTCGAAAAGAAGTAACCCTTATTGTGCATAAGGCAACCCGCTTCATGGTGCGTTCATGAAGTCTGTTATTTTTGCCTGATGTTTGCTCATGAGGGTCGGCGTTATGTGGCACTCGTAGATGGCTACTGCTACCAACGCTTACTCGTGCTCTTGCACGCCAACATACCTATACAAAATGTCAATTGCATTGAGCACTTCTGTTGTCGTAGGCATCTACACTGCCTCTTTGATGTCTTGGTCTGTGTCATCCCCGTCCTCCACAGCAGCTTTTTCTTGCACACTTGCAGTTATTGCACTGCCGTCCAGTTCTTATGTTGTGATGACACATTCATCATGAGTGATGAAGTCTTCAAAGCTGACATCCTTGGGAACGCCGCCTTGCTCGCACAGCTGTTGCTAAGTGTCAGCAAAATCTGACTGTGCAGGTGCCTCTCCTTCGCTCGCTTCATCATTGTCTTCCTCATCTGAAGAGTTGCACACAGCTTTAATGCGAGCCTTTCTAAAGCAGTTGACAATTATTTCCTTGCTGGTTGACTGCCAGGACGCAGACATTTCTATGCCCATAAACACGTCAATCTTGGTGTCCCATTTATTGTACATGTTCAGTAAAATTCACTCGATCATGCGCTTCTTGTTCGCACACTTCACGCTGTTGATCACTCCTTGATCCAATGGCTAGATCAAAGATGTGCAACTTGAGCAGAAAAAATTCCAGTTCGACGTTTGCAAGCTCCATGTCAACATCCTGTGCCGAGCAGTTATCCAGGAGAAGGCAGATTTCCTCCTTTGCTGCCCCATTTTTTCATCCAGCTCTTTTAGCCAGTCGCTCAGCTGGGCTCGTGTCATCCAAACCTTCGCATTTCTCACATACTTGACAGGCATGCTGTGAAGCAACGCTGTCTTCCACTTGCTCCGATAACCAGCGGCTTGTGTTTATCAGTTCGGTCTATGTTCACGCATAGCAACACGGTTAGTCGTTGCTTGCTCTGTTTGCCGCCATGCCAATGTTCATTTTTGAGAGCCAGGGTCCTCTTCGGCAGGAGGCGGTAGAATAAAGCTGTTTCATAGGCGGTGTAAATGTTCACGATATCATAGCTAGCAAGAATGCCCGCATGCGGTCACAAAGGCTCCGATTGCATTCGCCTCTGTACATTCACCACTTATTACTTTACCAACAATATTGTGGAACTCTTTAAAACATTGCAGCCACTCTCTGCTGGCTTTGCGTTCGTCGCACCCGAGCATTTATACGAAGTTCGGGGCTTTTTGCTGCAGTATGGCGCCACTCAAAGGCATGTTCTTGGCGTGCATTTCCATGACACGTAAATATGGCCTTCTCCACGTCACCATATGCACCTTTAGCCTTTTCCTCATACTCAGGCCGCTGTCACTGACAGCAACCATTATGCTGTCCTTTGCCTTCAAAATGGTTGAAAGTGTACACAGCACTATCTCGTACCTGTCGGCCACTTTCTTCTTCTCCCTGCCGGGGGCTACTTTTTAATTTTAGCTTTAAGTTCCAGGGAAAGTACTTTTCTTTTCCAAGGCACGCCACTCATTGTTGCACAAAAGTACGAGTACTACGATCACAGAGAAAGAAATGACTGCCGCAGTATGCCTTTTTCGTGACAACCATGGGGGAAGAAAATGCCAATGAACAAAAGACAGTCTAGGCTTGGTTTGGATTGACAGCATTACTCTAGACGTCAAAACGTCACTGTAAACGTCGAAACAGCAGATGTTATCTGCACGTCTATACATCTGGGATGCTGTGGTGGGGAAAATTTCTCTACGAACAAGTTTTTACAAAAGAGAAGCTTTTTGTTTTTTTACTTTATACTGCTGCGGAATTTTTCCAAAAAACTTCATTGTATCGATAGTGCGGTGTGAAACCACTTTGTTAAATCGAGGGAAGTAGCGAATGCATTTCATTGGGAGGAAGAAACTGAAACGAAAAAAGTTTGTTGCATTGTGAACTTCGTTCTATTGAGGTTCGTTATGTCGAGGTTCAACTGTACTGAGCGTTTTGACAATTTTCTAGAGCTCTTGCGGCGAGCTGGCGAAATTACTTAATTTGTGCACCCTCGTTTTGGTAGCCTTGATTTGAAGGAAGTATACATGCGCGAAATGCGCATGTAAATGCATTAACTCTCACAGAATGAAAATAGGAGTGCTTTATACTTGCTGGGATAGAATCATAATTTTGGCAACATGAAAGCGGGTGCATTTACAACGCGAGCACATCAGTTTTGTAAGATTTCCGATTATACAACGGTTTCATGCAGTCCCTTGAAAGTCGTATAATCGGGGTTCATATTCAGAATTATTTATTCATGCCTGGCATAAATAGAAAATGCTGTGAAACACAGCTTGACGAAGCTGTAGCCCCCTTTCACTTGGTAGCATATAAGCAGCACAGTGGTAGGCACAGACAATTACACAGTGCAGTATGAGATAAAACAATGAACAAAAAAGCGCTATGATAAAATGAATATCTGCTTCAGTGCTTTGAGCAAAATTGTAGACACACAATAAGACGTTATATACTTTCACTATATAGAAACACATTATCACAGTTTTTGCTGTTAGTAGCATACAAGGCATGCACGTCGCCGTTAGATGAGCTGATTATATCAAAATTATTACACTGCTACTACTTTACTACTGTTCTGCCGTAAAAGCTTACGTATAATATAAGATTTTTTCTCAGTTTTATCATATCGTATTTTCCGCCTCATATGTCGATCCAAACACATTTCAACCTAAATTTGCAGTTCCAGCTTCGTTATTAATCAGCACCATCAGCATCAGGCTTCCAGAGAGAGGAGGCGCTATCTAGCGGTACCTTCTGTTGACTGTTTCGATAGTTTCAGTTTCACCTTGCTGACCCTACGATCCTGCGACCGGAAAGAGGTCGACTGCAGCTCGCACGATGTAGGGATGGGGGAAGGATCACTCGGCACATTGTGTGGGTCGCTCACGGCCTCTTCAGCCATGTTGGGGCATGTTGGTCGCGCTTTCAAGAAATGCGGGATACTGAACGCATCTAGGCACCGAAGAAGAAGAGTTCTATTGAAATATATCGCCAGCAAGGGACTCTCCGCAGATAATACACATACCAGACGACGATCGCGGAAACCTTGAACCTGTGAACAATTCCTTGGCGCACACGCCGCACACCTTCATGCGGTGCTGAGGCAAACAGGCACGAGCGCGATGCATTGGCTGGCCACTCGTGCGCTGCTGTCTCGTGTCCGAGCTGGAAGTGGCCCACTAGCTTTAGAATACCAGAGGATTATGTGGCACCCGCAATTTCTGGGGTGAATGTGAACTGCTCTTCTCTTCATGCTGTGTGAAATTCTTCGATAAAATATGTCGGCGAAGTTAAGATGAGCGGACAAGCACTTGCACATGAAGGTTCATGGCACTATTCGATGCCTGTTGCGGGGGGCTGTTGGACACAAAAGCGCGGAGCGCATACGCCTCGCGGGCAACCACGAAATATAGTGCAATAATTACTGTGGTGATCTTTCCTCGCTCGCATTAATGCGGGTGAAAAATTTTGTAGCGAAAGCTACACTGCGGTAGGTTTTTAAGCTGTTGGCATGGCACCGTGGAAGATGAAGGAAAAGAAGGGAAAGAAGAAAAATTAGATGAAGACAAGTCCACTTGTCGAAACGTTGGCTCACCTGCGAACTGAGGCATACCCCATTTACGCTTCTTCAGTTCTTCATACCGTGCAAACCGTCTTCTTCCTCTCGTTCTACCAAGAAAAGAAGAAGACAAATAACTCTGTAGAAGTGAACGAGAACTATGAGCTGCTAGGACAGAAGGTTCGTTCGAACGTTGTGATGGCGGTGTGCCCCGGAGTTCGACTTAGAGACGATGTCATACCACTAGAAGTCTTCTACACCCGAGTGAGAACGGTCAATGTTAAGAGGGAAGTGGTTCTCATACATTCTCCTATGGTATAAATAAAGCTGAAACCATAGAGTAAATTATTATGCTCAAAAGCGATGTCCTTACTTTGAAGCCGAACCTGAGCGTAGCCATGTAGATTGCTTTTGCTTAACTCCAGGTTTAACTACAAGCCAAACCACAGCTAACTTTTTTTTCCATTTTTGCTATCCCGAAATTACACCTCATGTTCGGGTTTTTACGGTGTTTACTGAGTAGAGATTAGTTATCTATGCTTACTTATGCCTCATGCATCATTCTAAGCAAAATTACCTGTGAAAAGATTTTGTTTCTACCTATAACAATTGATGCAGATTACATGAAATTACAAATGTAATGAAATTGCAAGTTTTAGGTTGAAATACTTTTCCCTCAATTTGTACCTGCAGAGCAAGCGCACCAGATGACTGCTCCTATTGGTTTGCTTAGTACATGCCTTCCAGACCTCTGCATTCACCGCATTCATTTTCCACATGCGGATTAAATTGGTTGGCACCCGGATTAAATTCGCTGGCGTTTGTATTAATTGTTTTGGCACTCGGATTAAATTGGTAGGCACTGACATTGTTCGAGTTGGCGCTTGGATTAAATATGCTGGCGCTATGATTAAATGCTTGGCACTCAAATTAAATTACATGGCGCTTAGATTATATAAATCGGTGCTTAGATTATTTCTGCTTGCGCTAGGATTAAATTCAGAGGGAAAATCTGTAGTTATTGATGACTGATTGATGTGCAATAAGCAAATATGGGTTAAAGAAATCCTTGTAATTGATTGATTATTTGATGAATTAATGAAGTAAAAAATGAAGAATGGAAAAGGGGGTTCAAAGGAGTGACAATGCCCAGAATTACAAGGCAGTGCTTGATGCTAATACAACCATTTAGAGTGTGTTATTTATCAATGATTTTATTAAAACAACTCAAGAAAATGAAAATTCACAAAAAAGAAAAAGAGGGGCTTCAAAGGTGTCAAAATGTTTGGAATGGAAAGCAACTATCAGTTATCTTCTCTTTGCACTACATGCCCTGCCCATGCCCATTTAGTAGGTCATTAATCAGTAATGGATCAGCCAGTTATTTAAAAAAAAATGAATTGGAAAAACGATTTAAATGTGCAAGATACTCGCAATGAAAAGCCAGACCTTCATGAGGCTAGTGAAGAAAATTTAGAATGTGAAACTGATCGTTTCGACACCTTTGAATCTCCCTTTTCCAATTTTTTTTATTCAATAATTTCGATTTTTAATAAAACAATTACTCGCTTTATTTTCTTAATTAGCATCATCAAGCATTGGCTTTTGATCGAGCATTTTCACACCTTTGAAAAAAAAAAATTTTTAATATTTTATTTTTTTGTTATTAGATTTATTATTGGTCAATTAGACGCTCTAAATGTTTGTAATTAGTATCATCAAGCATTAGCTTTTCATTCTGAGCATCTTGACTCCTTTGAACTGACCTTTTTTCAACTATTTTTCTTTTTCTCTTTATTTTCATGCATATTTATTTACAATGATTTCTTTAACTGATCATCACACACCAATCAATCATCAATCACTAGTACAACAAATTAACATGATACGATTTTTTTAACAGCCCTCGATTATTTCCGACACACAGTGCCGACTACGCTGACGGATCTTCGACCAAATGAGCTGTACAAGCCACCGCTTAAAAGAACATAAGTACCCTTAGAACATTTGTCTTGCGTGCAACAGCCAGGCAATTTGTGAAATAATGACGGGACGAAACTTCCTCGGCGGTGGAGTATGAGAAATGTGTGGTGAATTCGTGTGGAGCACAGGTTGCAGCAGTGCATGTGCACGGCTGCAACTGCGTGCATGTGCACGCGCTGAACAGCCAACTACAACTAAAGTGGCGGCAGTAAACTGGCGCATGCGCAGATAGGTTGGCGGCATCGGTCTATTACAACATCACCTTCGCGATAATTTTTGAGACTAAGTTGTCAGAAGGATATTTACTTGTGTATGTAGTTGTAGTTAGGGTTAGTTTTTATCAGTGTGGTATTTTATATAGTAGCAAGAAATACCGTAAAAACCCGCGTATAGTACGAACCCGCGTATAGTACGAGGTGCAATATGAGGTAGCGAAAATGGGAAAAAAAAGTTTTCACCCGCAAATAATACGAGGGAAGAAGGCCTTTATTTTCACAGCATCTCGTTTTCACTCGTCGTCCGTTTCAGTGTCAGAAGACAGTGAAACGTCTGACAGTTTGTCGGACAGCTCTTCCCACAAGAACTCGTCCTCTGTGCCGTCCAGTGCATTAGAAATTGCACACTTTTTAAATGCCCGAACGATGAGCTCCTCAGGGATGGTAGCCCATGCGTCCGCGATCCACTTGCAGAGGACTGCTGGAGAAGCCCTCTTCAGTCGCCCCGATGGAGTCACTTCGGGGTCTCCCGACCTCATCCACTCAGCGTAGCAGCGTTTCACGGCGTCTTTAAAAGGCTTGTTTATGCATACGTCGAGCAGTTGCAATTGCGATGTCATCCCTCCTGGGATGACGACGAGCTCGGTGCGAGATTCGCGTAGCAGTCTCTTGACAGAGTCTGCTAGGTGGCAGCGGAAGGCGTCCAACACAAGGATTGACGGTAAACCGAGCAGTGCTCCAGGCCGCCGACACCATACGGACTTTATCCAATCCAGGACTAAAGTCTCGTCCATCCAACCTTTGTCCTGGCATCGGATGACAACATTCTTGGGAATCTGCTCACCTTTTGGCAAAGTTTTCCGCTTGAACACTACGTAGGGTGGTAGCTTGCGGCCATCCGCAGTGCACGCCAACATTACGGTCACCCGTGTTTTTTCGTTTCCGCTCGTACGAACACAAACTTGCCTGCTGCCTTTTTCATGCACTGTGAGTGCAGAGGGCATGTCTAGGTACACCGGAGTCTGATCGGCGTTGCCGATCTGGCCCAGCGGAAAGTTCACATTTTTTCGCAGCGATATAACGTGCCGCTGAAACGCCACAAGCTGCTCCTCATAGCTTGCAGGTAGCTTCTGGGATATTGACGTCCTTCGACGCAACGAAAACCCAGCGCGGTGCATATAGGCAACCTGCAGTGGCCAGGCGGCGCTAGTGGAGCGCAGTGTTCAGCGCCGCCAACGGCGGCGCCGAGTAATCTGAGTAGGCTGGCGCGGTCGGGTTGCGTTCGCGTTGTACGGCTAGAAGCATCTCGGCTCTCATTTTCTGCAGTTTTAAGGCAATCGAATGTCTTGAGAGCTACTACCGAAAACCAATACTGACGAAAGGACACCGCCTGTTCGAGAATGCTCATGTTTAAAACGTGAACGGTGTCGACGTCACCGCGAAGTGCGCGCCGCTCACGACGGAACACCCGCGCGCACAGCTTTGAATGTCGCGTGAGTAGACGGAATTTTTTTTAACGAAATTTATTCTCTCAGGGCATTAGTCGGATATGTGATGATGAATTAAGAAATAATTAAATGAATGAAAAATGTTGTAAACTAGCTTTTCATTCACCTATTGCGTTCACACCTCATACCCAAACATTGAAAGTGCAGAGAGAACCTGAGAAGAGATTGATCGCCGTTTCTTCTTTTTTTTTTGTTCTTGGTGTTTGATTACAGCAGCATAATAATTTCCTCGCGGTTTTGCTTTAAAGTTTAATACCATGACGAACACTTTTGTTCGTGGTGCACCTTTCGACAGTGCCGCGGAAGTTACAGGAGGCATGGTGCGGTACCCGCTACGGATGTCGTGGCGATTGCAAGCACTGTGCGGTTGTAGCGTGCGTCATCAACGAAAACTGTGCGTGCCGGGGGCGGGGAGTAGGGGGCCTCCTACACCGTTGGAAAAATAAAGCCCTGAACAACAACAATAACTGGCATGCATTTTGTATCTCCGTACCTCAAGCTTGGGGAAAGCCGGCGGGAAATGCTGGCTCAACGGCAAAGCTTTCGTAACGGAGGTAGTTAAGAGTTAGAATTTTTTACTGTTGTTACTAATGATGAAATATTCTATCGTCTGAGACAAGAGACTCTTGAGTAGCTTAAGCAGTCGGTGAAAGAAAAATTTGGCGCGGAACAATAGAACGAAGTTCCATTCTCAGCGTACACAGTATCACGGGCCTCTACACTCCGCCACTTCAACTTTTTCAGCACCTTAAGAACTAATTTACAGATAAATATGCTTATTGAAATCTGTAATTGGAAGTTATGAAGATATTTTGGCTTTGTGGTTTCGAATAGACACCGCATTAGAAATCCGGTTCACAGATCCACGAACATTTTTTTTTTTTTTTTATTTCGCCTCCGTTTAAATGCGGCTGGAATACGATGCTGCGGCTGCACGGCTTTGTTGATTTTCTGGACGTATGCCACTTGATCTTGCACAGCATATACCAGTATACGCCAAATTTTACAGCGCGTACTGAGTAGTGTGCCCCAACCAGCGTGCGACTCCCCGGGTCAGAAGTTTATACCGTTTCCTCCGCTCACGGGCAATCGTCTTATTTTAGCTTCTTGGCGTCTGTACGCCAATGGCCCCATAACAAAACAAATTTCAGTTACATTACTCTCTCGCAGCCAACATCTCCTTCTCTCATCATTCAACCCAGGTTCTCCCAGCAAGCGGTACGCTTAGGTCTCCTTCGTGATTGTGGTAATCTTTCTCGCCGCCCTTGCGCTTATTTTTATTCTTGTTCACATCCGTAGTAGTCGAAGCATCGCACGAGACCACTGAAGTCACTAAATGAGTAAATCACACTCACTGGGATAACAAAACGCGAACGCAGAAAGAACACAGCGGCCGCAACATATACGGCGTCAGCTCCTGCGCCGACTCAGTATTAGCTCCCGTCGGCCGCCAGGTGGCGCCACATGTCTCAGCAAACTCCATTGCAGGTTGCCTATACCGAGACACCCAGTGCCTACTGGCTTTGAAATCGCTCCGTGGGATGTTTTTTTCCGCTGCGATCTCTCTTGCCTTTGCTTGGAGCAACTCGATGTTCACAGGCAGATGTCGTCCACGCTGTTCCTGTACGAAGGAGGTCAGGCCTTGCTCAATCTCCGGATATGCTCCGTTTTTTGGCCCCCGGAAACTTCGTCTTAGGCCAGAGCACGCAAAGAGGGCCTCTTTCTGTTTTCTCCATCCACGAATGCTGCCCTCGGTGACGCCGAACTGTCGCCCTGCCGCAGAATTTCCGATGGTCTCAGCTGCTACTATCACTTTTCTTTTGAAAGCAGCTGAATATTGCTTCCGTGGACCCGACATTGTCACTGACATGCGCGCTTCACCTAGTAGCCTAGTCGATGTCCAAAACGGCGACAATGGCGACGCATCAAGTGTTCTAGAACACTGTAAACAGAGAAAGGTAGCTGACGCCACCACTAGACGGCGCATCCTTCGTTGCGAACCTTGATGATGATATTTCCGGGCTGTAACGAAACAAGAACTACGAACTTTGGGTTGAAAATTTTGGGACCCGAATATAGTACGAGGCGGAAATTTTACATCCTAAAATTTTGAAAAAAACCTCGTACTATACGCGGGTTTTTACGGTACATTCAGATTACTTTCCCTTCTTAATTATTTACTCCTCCTAATCAAAGCCATGATAGGAATCAACTGCACTGTGCGGGGGAGAACAGAAAGTAGAGTCCTATATCGTTTGATAGCTTGAGGTGGCAACACTGAAAGTTCTGTACACAGGGCTCTGACTGCAAATGAAAAAAACTACACTCTCCTGCTAGTGGGAGGAAGAAAAAAGTGATCAAAGACAAAGAAAATGAAATATTCATATGGGAAAAGCATGGTGCTGAAAGAACATGGAAGTATCAGTACCAGCCTATTACCCGATCATGCTGAGAAGGACAACGGGTGAAATAAAATGAGCTGCACGAAATGGGTAAGAAATCCAAGTGTTCCTCAGGTCAATTAACATCATGGCACCATTTGGCACCACTGCGAGGTTTTGAAGGCTGCTCAGACAGACTGTTTGGTTCTTTGCGTATAGTGAAAGAAATGTGATGTTCACCACTCTTCAGCACTGGGGCAGTACGGTTTGAAAATGGATGAGCAATGGCACTTTGTTTTAAGACACTCCAGTTTCAAAGTGGTGCATTGAGAAGGCATTGCAGGAAATGTCACAGCTGCAGATGGACAGTCATTTTATTTAGATTTCAGTCTGCTTGAATGTCTACAAAAATGCTTATTTTTTTCGAGAAATTGCCTTTTGGTGATATATATTGTAATTCTCGTTCAGTCATATCCGCTTATGCGCAATTTTATGCTTTCACAGAAAGTAAAATATATAGGTATCTCACACATGATACATGTCACATAAGATGTCGCAAGCACATGCTTTTTCTCAAAAATAAGATTGATAGGGGGCTTTGCATCCTGTATGGAGCCCTAATTTTTTGAAGGAAAAAGAAAATTCATTGCGAAAGAGGTTAATTCTTTGTTCCAGCCAGTCAGTCATAAAGGGGCAGTGTAGTATTGAACAAAATAGATTGTGAAATGCCACTTTGTGCGTCAGCAGGCATGACAAACAAGTTAGTCTGGTTGGAAGTTTAAATGCACCCCATGCAGCATGAGCAGCATGAAAGTAAAGCTTTTAGGCCACAGAGAAGAAATAGGCAACGTTCATCCATGTGTTTCCTTCTCTGTGTGATCGTGTTTATTTGCTGCAGTTATGATTCAAGCGAGATGAAAGGTTTGCTTGCTGTAAACCACATTGGCTTCTCATGCCAATGCATTGCCTTCGTGCAGACGTGTCATCGGAGCCAGTGTCGCAGGAAGAGGTGGCACGCTTTCGCTCGAACCTGCGGGGCGACCTGGACCAGTTTCTGGCTGTGTACGCGTACACCGAGTGGCGCCGCTGGATATCGCTCACCAAGCACGTCACCCGTGAGGTCCTGGAGCGCCTGCAGCCAGAGCGCTGCTGCATCTACTCGGCCACCCCATTCGAGCCGCTCAATTTCTGCTCACGACGAGGGGGCGACCTGGCCTCCATTGACTCCCAAGGGGGCGGGGGTGAGGACATCCGGCTCTCTGAGAAGGTCAGGGAGCTGCTCGAGCTCAAGGAGGTGCCAGAGTGCAGGATACGCTACACGGAGATCCCCAAGAGAAGGTTAGTGGCACTCCGTTTCCCTTGGTTTGTAGAGCGAACGCTACTTAGCACTGAGGGTACTGTTTATGAGCCAGCGTCGCTTGCAGTGTATTTGCTTCTTATTCATGTAGTCCTTGTAGGTTCATGCAAAGGCACGATGTTCAATGTCTGTCCCTGTGGTTTGTGGTTGTGTGATGCTAGTTATCCCGCAGTGTGAAAGCGTTTGAGTGAAAGGTGAGACAGTCTCTGGTTTTGTGCATTTGGTACAAGGCTGCACGTGATAGCAGAGGTTAGGGGTGATATTATCGTCCATGTTAGGGCAAGTACGGTAGCATGGCAGCATGATTTCGCGCATGTGAATGACGTTCCATGAAAACGTTTTTGAACTAAGTTTCCATTCTGTTTCTTTATAACGGGCCAGTAATTTAGTTGTGACATTTAAATTTTTTTTATGACTGGTTAACCTCTTCTTGCAAGGATAACTCCTATATAGGCCTGTGCGAATATTTGAATATTTGAGGTGCAGCAGTGGCGTAGCGGTAGAACATCCCCCTCGCATGCAAGAGGACCGGGGCTCAAATCCCGGTGCCGCGCAATTCTCCACCGGATGAAAAAAAAAATAAAAAATCCGCGTGTCGATGGAATTGCATACACAGGTTTGGGATGCGACCTGATGCCGGTGAACACCTCTGGCAACGCACTCCCTCACCAGAACAGGAGTTGGCCACTCTCGTGCAGTAATTGGCCGCAACCTCCTATGATAAGCTCCATAAAACCCCGGCCCTCAGTCACCAGCGGCTGCGGAACAACTGACCACAGCGGCGGTCAGACATGTGACGCAGCAGGGGGTGCTAAGAATTCCTGCCTCCGCTGGACAGGCCGCCATTGGAAACTGACCCTGGCAACGTTTAATGCTAGAACCCTAGCTAGTGAAGCTAGTTTAGCAGTGCTGTTAGAGGAACTAGAGGGCATGAAATGGGATGTCATAGGGCTTAGTGAGGTTAGGAGGCCGAATGAGGCATATACTGCACTGAAGGATGGGCATGTACTGTGTTATCGAGGTTTACCAGAGAAGCGACAACTAGGAGTAGGTTTCCTTGTCAATAAGTGTATAGCGGGTAATATAGATAAATTTATAGTATTAATGAGAGGGTGGCAGGCGTCGTAATTAGGCCTAATAAGTGGTATAAACTGAAGGTTGTACAGGCCTATGCACCTACGTGTAGTTATGATGACCAGGCAGTTGAAAGCTTCTACGAAGATGTAGAATCGGCAATGCGAAAAGTAAAGACGCAGTATACTGTACTAATGGGCGACTTCAATGCCAAGGTAGGGAAAAAGCAGGCAGGAGACCAGGCAGTAGGTGACTATGGCATTGGTTCTAGGAATAGCAGGGGGGAGTTACTAGTTGAGTTTGCAGAGCGCAATAACATAAGAATCATGAATACCTTCTTCAGCAAACGGAAGAACCGGAAATGGACATGGAAAAGTCCCGACCTGGAGACTAAAAATGAAATTGACTTCATAATGTGTTCAACCCCCGCAATTATTCAAGATGTAGAGGTAATTGGGAAAGTGGGATGCAGTGACCACAGGATGGTGAGGTCCCGAATTAGCCTAAATCTGAAGAAGGAACGCAACAGATTAGTAAGAAAGAAACCCATCAACGAATTAGCGGTGAGGGGGAGGGCAGAAGAGTTCAGGATCTCACTACAGAATAGGTATTCAGCTCTAACTGAGGATGGCGACATTACCCTAGAGGCAAGGAACAATAATTTCAGAGATATCATTACTGAGTGCGTGGTAGAAGTAGGCGGTAGGATAGTTAGAGAGGATACCGGTAAGCTGTCTAAGGAGACGAAAGATTTGATTAAGAAACGCCAGAGTATGAAAGCTTCCAATCCAACAGACCAGATCGAATTGGCCGAGATATCAAAGCTAATCAATAAGCGCAAGGTGGCCGATATAAGGATGTATAACATGGAGAAAATTGAGCATGCTGTAAAGAACGGAGGAAGCCTAAAAGCGGTAAAGAAGAAATTGGGCATAGGCAAAAGCCAGACGTATGCGATAAGGGACAAGGCGGGCAACGTCATCACTAATATGGACAAGATAGTCAAAGTAACCGAGGAGTTCTATACAGATCTCTACAGTAGCCAAAGTAGCCAGGACCGTACTGAGATTGGCGGTAGGGAAAAACGGCCAGACGTTCCACCAGTGACGAAGGACGAGGTCAAGAAAGCACTAGAAACTATGAAAAGGGGGAAATCAGCTGGAGAGGATCAGATAACCACAGATTTGCTGAAGGACGGGGGGATATCGTAATAGAAAAACTGGCCACCCTGTACACGCAGTGCCTGGTGTCATCGACGGTACCGGAACCATGGAAGAATGCAAACATTATCCTCATTCACAAGAAAGGGGACTCTAAGGACCTAAAAATTACAGGCCAATCAGCTTACTGTCTGTTACGTATAAGGTATTTACTAAGGTAATCGCTAATAGAATCAGGACTACCTTAGACTGCAATCAAGCAAAGGATCAAGCAGGATTTCGGAAACTGTACTCTACTATCGATCATATCCATACCATCAATCAGGTGATAGAAAAATGCTCGGAATACAGTTGAACCCCTCTATAACGAAAGCCCTCAAGAACGAAATTCTCGTGACAACGAAAAATTCTGGCGCCCCCGGCGAACTCCCATAGGGTTCAGTGCATTTGTCCCCTCTCAACAGCGAAGGGTTTTTAAAAAGCAGTCCCGCATTAACGAAAGTTTGAGGTAGTGATCTGCAACATTTTTTCGGCACATCAGCCAGCCGGGAACATAGAATGGGCGAAACTGCAGCAGCACACTCATCCGACAAGTCGAGCCCGTTCATTTCACCTGCCAACAAGCACCGGCGCAGCCATTTTTGTTTGCTTTCGGTTGGTTCGGTAATGATGATGATAGCAAAGCATATATATATTTTTTTTTTTTTTTTGCCCGCTGAAAGCGGCTTTTTGCTAGCCTGTCTGTTGGCCACTACGCATGTATGTGACGTTTCACGCCACGTGACGACACCGCCGGCCAACCGGGGAAGAGCAAGGAACCTCCTTTTTTTTTCTTTTCGCTAGTGCGCCGACCACGCGACCACGCTATCTCGCCGATCTCGCCATCCGCATTGTGCCGCTCGCGACTTGCCTGTGTACGGTGTTTTTTTTTTTTTGTTTTTTTTTACTGTCGGAAACATGCCGCCTCCTGTAAAGAAGCGCAAGTTTTTGCTGCAGGAAAAGGCTGCAATTATCGCCGAAGCTGAAAAAGGCAGGAAGAAGACTGATATTGCGGAGGAGTTCGGTATCCCGTGCAGCTCGCTTTCTACGATTCTGAAATCAAGGAATGGCATCATGGCGGCACTCCAGAACGGCGCGCGCGCTCAGAACAAGACTTTGGCAGCGCCGGTCTACGAAGACGTGGACAAAGCCGTATTTCAGTGGTTCCTGGACAAGAGAGCGAACAAGGTGCCTTTGTCCGGAAGCCTCCTGCAGCAAAAGGCGATTGACTATGCGTGCATTCTGGGGCACGACAACTTTAAGGCGAGTGCCGGATGGCTAAGTCGATTTAAAGTGCGGCACTGCGTCGTCGCCAAAGAGTTGTCGGGGGAGTGTGCGAGCGTAGACGCTGAAGCAGCATCTTCCTGGATGGAGAAAAGTTACGAAGGCATAATGGACGAGTACGAGCCCTCCGAAATTTATAATGCGGACGAAACGGGCCTCTTCTATGAAATGTTGCCTTCAAAAACGCTAGACCTGAAAGGAAAAAAATGCCATGGCGGCAAGCTGAACAAAAAGCGGGTCACCATTCTTTTATGCTCAAACATGGATGGATCTGACAAGCGTCCCCTCCTCGTGATCGGCCGGAGCAAGACTCCACGGTGTTTTAAACGTAACCGAAAGCTTCCGGTCCAGTACACTGCAAACCAAAAAGCGTGGATGACGCGTGCAATATTCACAAGCTGGCTGGAAGCCTTTGATACGGACATGCGAAAGCAGGGCAGATCTGTCTGCCTTTTTTTGGACAACTGCAGTGCGCACCACATTGAAGACGTTGCCCTGACGAGCATCTGCTTGATTTTTTTCCCCGCGAACTGCACATCCGTTATCCAGCCTCTTGATCAGGGGGTTATCAAAAGTGTGAAGTCTGCGTACCAAAGAAGGCTCATACAGCGGATGTTGCTAAACATCGAAATGAAGCGACCGACGGAAATTGACCTCTTCATGGCGCTGGAGATGCTTGCCGGCGCGTGGATTGCTACTTCGGCCACGCTTGTCCAGAACTGCTTCAGGCACGCCGGTTTCGCAGCTGGTCAGCACGCCTTGGCAGAACCGGAAGCTGCAAGCGGTGACGATCTGCAGCCACTAACCGAAGCATGGAACGCGCTTTGCAGTGTAGATACAATGGTGCCAGAGGCTGTTGAACTGGAGGACTTTTTGTGTGCGGACGCCGACTTGATCGTGCACGAGGAATTCAGCGATGACGCTGTTATCAACAGTGTGCGCAAAGGAAATGAGGCGAGTGACGACGAAGATAGCGAAAACCAAGCACAAGGTAAGCAAGTAAGCTCGCGTGATGTGCTTGATGCATTCGATGTGATCCGGACTTTTCTCGGCAACCACGACGACGACGACGAAGCTATGCATAGCTTATCAAGCTGCGAAGCCAGAGTCGTCAAGCTCCTGCACAGCAATGTCAAGCAGAGCAAAATAAGCGACTTTTTTAATTAAATCTTGGTTCTGGAAGGTAATGGGTGTGCTTATTTGTCCATTTTCGCGACAGCGAAAAGGTTTTCCTTCCCCGGCGGTTTCGTTATTGCGGGGTTCGACTGTATAACCAGCCCTTATACATAGCATTCATCGATTACGAAAAAGCATTTGACTCAGTTGAAACCTCGGCGGTGATGCAGGCATTGCGAAATCAGGGAGTAGACGAGCCGTACATGAAAGTGCTGGAAGATATATATAGTGGCTGCACAGCAACCATAGTTCTGCATAAAGAAAGTAACAAAATTCCCATAAAGAAAGGTGTTAGGCGAGGAGACACAATCTCCCCAGTACTATTCACAGCTTGTTTAGAGGAAGTATTCAGAGACTTGGAATGGGAGCGGTTAGGGATAAGGGTGAATACCTCAGTAATCTGCGATTTGCTGATGACATTGCCTTGCTAAGCAACTCGGGGGATGAACTGCAAATAATGATTGATGACCTAGACAGGAAAAGTAGAAAGGTAGGCTTGAAAATCAATATGCAGAAGACTAAGGTAATGTTCAACAGCCTCGGGAAGGAACAGCAGTTTACATTAGGCAGCAAAATCCTGGAACTAGTAGGCGAATATGTCTACTTAGGACAGGTAGTAACCGCAGATCCGGACCATGAAAAAGAAATAACAAGAAGAATAAGATTGGGATGGAGCGCATTTGGCAAGCACTCGCAGATTATGACTAGCAGCTTACCGGTATCACTCAAGAGGAAAGTATACAACAGTTGCATCTTTCCTGTACTCACCTATGGGGCTGAAACGTGGAGGCTAACCAAGAGAGTTCTACTTAAGTTGAGGACAACCCAGAGGGCTATGGAACGAAAAATGGTAGGGGTAACATTAAGAGATAGAAAGCGTGCAGAGTGGGTCAGAGAAATAACTCAAGTTACCGACATTCTAGTAGAAATTAAGAAGAAGAAATGGACATGGGCAGGACATGTAGTGCGAAGAGAGGATAACCGATGGTCGCTGAGGGTAACAAACTGGATTCCAAGGGAAGGAAGTTCGCAGGGGTCAAGTGGATGCAGCTAGCACAGAACCGGGTTAAGTGGAGAAATATGGGAGAGGCCTTCGCCCTGCAGTGGGTATAATCAGGCTGATGATGATGATGAATATTTGAGAATTTCGAGTATTAGTAATCTCATCAAGTGTTGATTATTAAATTCTTAAATCTTGAAATAATGATTGTTAAACAGTTGCTTTGCTTGGTTTCGGGATTTCTTTAGTCTGGCAACATGTTTTTCTTGCAGTCCTTTATAAAATTATTCTCTATCCGAATGATTGCGTGCTGTAAAATTCCAAGCAAGCCCCCTTTTCCCCCCCTTTCTCCTTACTCACTGAAATTACAGGGAAAGCTGAGGATGCGCTTTCTCAGAATGTGACTGAAATTTAAGATGACAAAATTTTTCTTAAAAAAAAACAAAATTGAATGCAGTGCACATAGATTTCAATTTTTATTTGCCCCTGATCGGGGCAATCGGGCTGAGAAGTGTGAGTCGAGACGTCGGTGAGCTGCTACACTGTGTGTTCTCACTGCACCGCCAGAAGTACGGAACGGGGAGGTACGACATGGGAGAGATGGGAACGCTTTCCCAGAACGGCACGGAAGTGTGAAACTGGCAGCGAAGTTGAAGGGAGGGGGGTCTCGAAGTGGCACTTGCTTAGAGTTTTTCGGTAGCCAGCAGTTTTGCCCTTTACTCCACACTAATAAATAAACAAATATTTCCCACATTTTTCTTGGCTTCGGGGACTTCTTGACTTCTTTTGCATGTATATGCCATAATTTCCGGATGTCCTCGTATCCATGCGTGTGGCATATGTCACTGCTTTCTTTCACCTGCCAGCATTTATTAAGAACCATTTTCACTGCTTTTTATTTATTTTTTTGTTATTTGGGATGGAGACTTGACCAGATTGGATAGAAGCTGAGTGCTGGCTTTTTGCCTTGTCTTGCCCTTGGCACAAAACTGTCCTGCCACTCCTGTGATCTGTGCGCATTCGGTTTTGGGAACCCCTCGGCATAATCGTAGCAATGCACTCGGCTTTGCTGACACTGACACCGATCATTGGACATGCCTTGCTCATACTATGAACAAAGCTATCGGTGAAACAACGAAATGAACAAAGGACCAGTTGCGGCATTCGCCTTGCATTTTCACATAGGCGCAGTGATGCAATAAACCTGGCCCACTTTGATACTGCCAAGAACAGATGACGATGGAAGAAGGCCGACTTCTGGAAGAGCAAAATCCTTTCCCTTTTGTTCACATGTGCTCCACTCCTTGGCCCCACCATGCTTCGAGCAAACACTGCCGCCATGTTGAATGCAGTTATACCTGCCGGATGCCCGCAGCCATGTTGGAACTGGCAAAGTGGTGTGGGGGCCAGTTAGATGATGCGAGGCTTCGTTCATTTCCGCGAGATGAGTCAAGGCTGACTGCAGCTACCGTAGCTGCTCTACTGTAGCATAGCATAGTGAAATTAGCCAATTAGGTGTGACAGCACAAGAAGCAGACAAAGCTAGTTCGAGACATTTGGGCATGGGTGCTTGTATCCAATGCCCGACGTGTGGTGTATGCCTAGTTGTGCCTTTAGAGCAGTGCTGAAAATCCTGCTTAATTAGAGCTTTTAAAAAAAAAAAAAGCCTGTTTTGGAACACTTTGAGAAGGCTCAGTGCAGCCAGGGAAAACAGTGTACAAGCTGTGAGAAGCAAGCCTCTGATTGGGAAGTAGTGCTTACAACCGATGTATTCGAAACTTTCAGAGCACTGCAGAACCTGTACTGGAGAAATGCAAAGAGTGGGACCGTTGTTGGTGCTGTTGTTGCGGCACTGGACACGTCATATTCAAAATTTTTGTTCATTTTATTCCAAGTGCGTATTTTTATCTCTAAATTTAATTAATTTTATTATTTTTAAATGTTTGTAATATTTTTATTTGTATTTCAATTTATATCATTTTTAACGTTTTCATTTGGACATTCCTAGGTGTGTGGGAATATTCAAATTTTCTAATAGGAACCAAATACGAATACGGGGAAAAAGTGCTTTTGAATATCAAATGGAATACCAAATATCTGATTAGTGAAAAAAAATGGGAAAACAAGATAGCAAACATTGTTCATCTTTTTTAAAATACGAATACGGGGAAAAAGTGCTTTTGAATATCAAATGGAATACCAAATATCTGATTAGTGAAAAAAAATGGGAAAACAAGATAGCAAACATTGTTCATCTTTTTTAATCTTGTTTATTTCAGAATACACATGTATTTGGGGATAAAATTAAACTAGAATTGCACAGACATATTCAGCATAAATTTTGTACAGAGTTCTGTAAACTGGTTTTCACAAGAGGCCTGCATGAAACCAGGTGGAGCTGTCATATTTTTACCTTCCACGCATTCGACAAAGCTTTTGTTGAATGCGCGGAAGGTGTTGTTTATTTCGTGCCGTTGAAATGTGGAAAAAAGTACATAGGACAGACCGGCAGATGCACTAATGATAGAACATAAAATTAAAGTCGATCAAGCACGCAGGCATATTGGAATACATGTGAGAGATTGACCATCCAAAACTTGTATAGCTGAGTATGCACAATGTAAAGTTGTCGATAAACACGCCAAGCAGCTTTTTCGTTAGATAATTGAATCAGCCGAGATAGGTAAGCTTGGAGATGACTGTATCAGCAAGCCATCTGTACTTTTGACTAAAAAAGAACTGGAGCTGTTGGATATTGTGCAATGATGATATGTGTGGCAGAAGTCACGTGTCTGTGTCTCATGCGGTGCGCAACAGTGTATAAAGCAATGTATGCTTCGGAATAAACCTGTTGAAAGTCATCTCATTGTATTGTGTCCCGTCCATGGTTTTTTTGCGCTGTTACCTGAAGATGGAATGACCAACAAGCCCAAGCTTCTGTTCTGGTTGGACTAGGGTAAATACGGTAATTTCCAATATTCTGGCAAGCTGTGGTGCGGTTGGGTGTGCCACAAGTCATAGGGAAAAAAAAAAAAAGCGGCACCTGTTGTCGCAAGTTTCTTGCTGGTAGAGATGAAAGCAAAGGGTGGCTATGTGGAGCCTGACAATTAGACCCTTCTGCGATGGATCACTGTCACAGCTAACGTGCGTTGCAATTCTGTATTGCGATTTGATCAGTTCGCTTGCGGCTGTTAATACTCGTGGTTGCTTTTCGACTGTGTGACGAATCGCGCAAGGATAAGCACTTGCAGCTCATGCACGTTTTGTTGTACTCTCAACATAATACGCGACATTCTATTGCGTAGGACCTTTAGTCATAGCTTAGGTAAGATCCCATTCACCTACACTACTACCCGAGCATCTAGATGCTCGTAGAGAGGACGCAGAAGTGCCATCAGTTATATTTAATGGTCACACATACTGAGCCGGTCACACCAAACCACTAAGCGTGGTGTTGCCAAAACAGCACCAGACTGTGAAGTAGTACACTTATTTTTGTTTTCACTTTCATGGGTTTCAACAAGTGACACTTTCTAGAAAGGGAGTAAATGTCGCTAGGATCTCTACAAAGTCATACACTGTTATTTCCCAGATTATCTGAATTTTCTTACTGAAGGTCGTAATATCCACACACCACACTCTGATAAAACAGAATGAATATGGTATATAAATATGTTATATGAAGCCTAAAGTCCTCAAGTAAAGACAGCTAGTATGAGGGATGTAAAATAAGCAAAATGAGATGACGCACATTTGAATAAAAATTTCAAAGTATACTAAAATACCTCGGCAGAGTGAGCATAATGTTAGCTAAGAGCTCATGGAAAACGTTTGCATTTGCACTCATTCACCTCTTCTATAACGCCAAGAGAGGAACAGACCTCCATGTATACGTTAACCTGTGAATGATCTTGACCCCAAACGTCTGTTTCATCAAGCAGAGTAAAAAAGTCAAGTGGCACTAGGCAAATCTACAAAGAACTAAAAAGCCGAGTTCTTATTCAAAGGAACTGTATGACTTAAGTTGCCGGTAAATAATCCATGTCTTTTCTAAAGTCAACTTGGTCATTATACGAAGCAGATGCTTCCAATTGTTTATGGCATCATCCTTCTTAATTCTTGCATGCTCTAGCAATTGGCTGAGAAGATAAGAATGTAGACTACTATCATTTCTTATGCCTTGTGCTTTGTTGTCATTTTCATTTGATTTAATCATGTCACTGTGCTGTCACTTGATATAGCTACACTGTAGCTGCCACGGAGAAGGATGCTGATACAGCACTCCGGCTGGTAATTGCAGCTGATAAATAAGCTGAAAAATGGAAAAACTACTCTCCGTGCATCAACGGAAACATTTCTTATCCCAAGGACTCCCACACTTCGAAATATTCAGTTGCGCCAGTTGGTTCCAAAAGCAGCTTTGCTTGTCTCATTGTAGGCACACTGCATTGTTGCCCAAACCCTGTGTCGCTGCCGATCGTAGCACCACCTGTATTGATCAAAGGTTGCACCCTTTCGTGTGCACAGCTTACAAGGTGGGCTTTGCATACGAGACCGGTCTACGTACCGAAGGTAACAAATTGCCCTGCTACAGTAAGGTGCATCATGGGAGTGTTGAATGACAACCACAGAAACAGGTGTGAAACAGCGAGGCCATGCGTGGATCAGCAGAAGGGCGATCTTCTACTGATGCCGTAGGTGCCACTGCTCCTGGTCTCCATGACACGCAGATTGCAGCTGAGTTAGCATAGCTGTTACAGCACGCGAGTATTTAAGCGTTGTATCCGCGATGACTACATTTAACTTTCAAAATGTACTTCTATTGGAACAGTCTTTTAGGCTATATCTCATAAGAAAAAGCTGTAGTCTGGAACAACATCCTCAGAGGCTGATTGCGCAGGTACTCTGTGGAGTGCAGCCCAGACCACTTGCATGCTGAAGTGCGTGGTATAGTTCTGTTTTCGTACATTGGTTGTGTGCCCTTGTATCATGCGACGGTACCAGCACTAGCAATAAAACTCATGCTGTGTGTGAGTACATAGACCATCGTTTGATAAATTTTCTCAAATGTTTCTGAAAGTGAATTTATGGACAGTCCTCCGGTGAGGACCGCTACTGTTATGGATAAATTAAACGTCATGAATATTTTCATGCAGAACTTTGGACTAAATGCCCTGCTCCATAGGGCGCCTGAGCTGGCCCAAGCGCACGCCCGAACGTACGCTGGAGTCTGTCTGCGCATGCGTGACGGGCCAGGCTGACGTGCTGAGGCATGCGCAGCACATATCTGTCCATGTCAGATATTTCCGCGGCACTCGCTGCACGCTCATGCTGGCGCGAAGAGACTCCCCGGCTATTGGCTGGCGTGCACCGATCAGAAGATCCCTTGTGCGCCGTCTCCGCAATCTCTCTCTGTTTGCTTTTTTTGGCATCGGTGCTGCGGTATATAGAGATGAGTGTGCAGTTTGTCGGTCGACAAGGAAAGGTTCATCGCCGCAGTGTAGCGGCGCCACTTTTTATGGTTCGCCAGCCACAAACTGCATAAAATAAATAAGATAAAGAAGCTATGTGGGGAAAAGTGGCATCTGAGGTGCTACCAGGAGCACCGCGCGCAGGTAAGCGCATTGTTTACAGCAAGCATTGAATAAATGAAATGTGCTTAAAAGTCCTCGTACTGCAATCACGCAGACAGCATTGAGCGTATGCAAAGGCGATGGAAGTCGCTCCGGGACAAGCTCCAAGTAGCAGTCGAACTGTTTCGACCGTTTTCAGCCTACGAGGTCTTGCAACAGCACAGGAGTGCGCGCGCACCAGAGATGTTTCATCGAGATGCATACTTTTTCCAGCGTTGTCAGGATGCAGCACTGGGCACTTGGGCGCCTTGCTCGTGCACCTCTTGTGCGCCTCATGGAGCGAGGCCTTAAGTGGCAAGGCTCAAATGAGTCGAGCTGAGAAGAAAGTGTTATTTCCAAAATCACTTCACTGTTGCTCAAATTTGATAGAGTTCAAGCCGATCGTTAGGCATAGTACAGAGGAAGTGATATGCGAGCACTAATCGTGCTATCTCTTGTAGAGAAATATACAGTTGTTCCAAAGTCCTCTGCCACTGCTGCTGTACAAGCATTGCATGAGCAAAGGGGACGCTGGTATTGTGGGCCAATTGTGTCACGAACTGTCTTATTGCATTTCGCCAACAATTCACCATTTATTTCCTTGCAATATCATTAAGTGAAGGTGACAGATAGTATTAAAGGGTGTTATTCTTGCATTTTGTGCAGGTGTTCTTTTCATGAATCTTGTTATTTTGTTCAGCTAACTTTTTTTCCATTTGCCTATCGCAGGCTTGTTTTAGGAGCACTGTAGTGACCAAATATAGGGCATGGACTTCAGAATTTTTGTTTTGTGCTGTTTACACTGAAAATCGGAGCTTGTTGGCTCCAGAAGCCAAAATTTCGCTGCTATCTCCTATCTTTGTGTTCTGTGCAAGAATCGGAACTTTGTCCAGAAATGAAATTTCTTTATGCTACTAAAGCTGGAACATCCGCTACAACACGCCGCTTTTGCCATTGCATAACCCAAAACTGCTGCCTGAAATTTTTTGCTACAAAAGTTGAAAAGCCTGTTGTCTGTCCACCTATTGGGTAGCATGCATTCTGAGAACATCGAAGGGCATGTTGTGATGTTGGCCATAATTTTGCAGGCACCCGAGCAATGCCACCCCGGCTGAGATCACCAAGCACGGCATGGACTCTAGTTACGTCCTGGAGAGCCTGCTGTCTTCCTGGCCACACAAGGAGGACCTTCTGGGCGAACTGCAGTTTGTCTTTGTCTGCTTCCTAGTGGGACACGTGTACCCCTGCTTCGAGCAGTGGCAGAAGCTGGTGCGGGTCTTCTGCACCAGCTGCGAGGCCATCGATCGGCACCCGGACCTCTTCAGTGACCTCGTCTCTGTGCTGCACTTCCAGCTGCGTGAGGTGCCGTGCGACTTTTTTGTGGACATTGTGTCGAGGAGGAACTTTCTGACGGAGGCCCTGGCATCGCTGTTCCGAAACATTGCCGAGTCGAACCTACCAGACAACACGCCGACCACCCTGAAAATGAAGGCCTCCCGCTTCAAGATTAGCCTCACCAAGTTGATGGGGTGGAGCTTTGAAGAAGAGGTGCCAGAAGACGACCGCCCTGTTGTGGTGGAATTGCCCAGCATTGGCTGAGGTGTGTGGCTCTGTTCCCTTTCGTTCGGCTCGCGTTATGCCACATCTTTTTTTTTTTCTTTTGTACGGTAAATGACAAAGACTTGTCATTTCAAGTGAATAAGTGTAATGCCATGTTTATTTTTTATATTAGGGGAAGGACCACAAAATTTGCCATTTTGAGTGAATAAAGTCTGTGGGCCTGGGCTTGTATTAGTTTCATTTTTTTTTTTTTTTTTTTTTTTTTTTTTACTGTTTTAGGCCTTCTTTAGCTGTCAAAACTGTGCGTGTCGGTGTTGTGTTCAGTCAAACCCACTTGTAACAATATTGAATTGTCATGAAAATGTTATTGTTATAACCAATAATTGTTATAACTGGCTAAGGCCAGAACAACAAAGAAAACATGAGGAACTTGAGAACTTTTATGAAAGAGGGAGCAGCTTACACTTTTCACTTATTTGCAGGCCAAAATGCATAATCGATCAGCTTAAATTTAATGTGACTGCTTCACGTCAATATTGTTGACATTTCTCTGCTGGGCGTCCAACTGCTGCACAAAGCTGAGGGAAAGATTTTTAGCACAAATGATGTCTCACAGGAGCTTGATCATTCTAGGGTTTGCACTCATTGACCAAATGTAATTGTTGTAAGCAATAAGCGGCTGTTAAAGCATTGTTATATGCGGACTGTTTTACCATAGAATACATGGAAAATTTGACAGTGCTACAGCTGTTCATTGTGTGTCCATTGTTATATTGGATACCATTGTTGTGGTCTCCAATGTATTGTTCAAAGAGGTATTGTTTAAGGGGGTTTGATTATTACACAACCAGCCTGGTAGCTTGTGATTTTAAGTGTCTTGGAATTCTGTTAATGCTTCTGAATATATTACATATAGGTGCGAAATAATATAACACAGACAAATGTGATTGTGGTGTTACTACTTTCTTAAAGAGAACCGATCCCACTGGCCGTCTTCATGCCGCAGTGCATGCTGCTTGGGGTGCATTTTTAGTTCCTTAATTAGAGGATCCACCTGTTCTGTTTCTAGATGCTTGTAACAGCGGCAGAAAGGGCAAAGCCCTCGGGGTTTTTTAATTTCTCCTGAAGAGCAAAAGCTGCAACAGGTGTGGAAACAACAGATTAACAGCCTTTTACAATCTACGGGACCTTTTTCTAAGTAAATAGGTGTACTGCTGTGGCTTCTTGTCTCGGAATGTAAAACAAGTAGTCAAATGTGTCAAGAATATTACCGTTGAACACGTTAGCCTTTGTATGCCCTTTCTGGAATGGATCAGCCACACTCGTTAGCAGTGGTACGCACCAAGATTTTTCAGTTCATATCCCCTTTGCTTATTGTTGCATGCTGTTAGAAATTAGGTGTAGTCTAGGTGGGAACATTATGTCAGAAAAGCATCCCGTAAATCGCTTTGTTCTGTTTACAATGTAGATGGCTAACATGCGCGCCTAAGGTCACAGTTAACTCAAACGAAAAGGTTTTGTAATATGACTACAGTACAGGAACAATAACAAAAATATGAGAATGCAGTGTCTACACACTTTGCTGTTCATATTTCTTTTTGCTGTGCTTGTACCTGTATGGCAAGAAACAGAGGCTAGAGTCATCCATGATGCATTGTGATTGGTTATAATGTGCTTGTTACCAAGCTCAATGAAAATCAATGTTAGCAGCAGAGGGCATAAGTGCCGCACTTTTGTATTTTTATTGCAATGGTACAGACATTGTTTTTATTATTTGTATTTTTGCTGTGTAGCATGCTTCATGGGACGATTCTTTAATGGTTAAGCCAGGACTTGCTGGGCCAAGACTAGTTGAGCTTTCATGGATGTCATCCGCAGTGCCACTAGTATCTCTTGAATCTTGCTTTTTCCGCTATGTTCCATGAATGGAAAATGGAAAACTAAACTTAACATATGCTTAAGAACCTTGGCATGCAAAAGCAGCATTGAAAAATAATCATGTACTTTAAAGTGATTCATGCTTAGCTCAATTATGATGCTCAGCACGTAATCAGCGGACAACAGCAGAAATTAAAGAGCAGCTGGCACTTTTGAATGTTCACCTTGCATGAAAGAGTAACTGCAGCTTCGTAAAGTACTCACATTAATTTTTATTGGCAGTGAAGTCTGAGAGATGTGCACAAACTTGTGTGTACTAAGCGAGCAGAGATGGCAGTGCACTTGCATGTCCGGTTGATTGGTCAACTACAACAAGCATGGCGGTGGTGCAACTTCTGGAAAAGCAGCGCATGCGCAGATTGGTTAGTGGGATCGGTCTATTCAGTGAGCTTACATATGTACACATTGGCCTATTTTTCTAAAGGTGGCAAGTACCAGAGGAGCATTGGGTTGTTATTTATCTTTGTAAGGACAGGTTGTAGTAACCAATGTTTATATTCCTGCCGTGGCATCTCGTTCCTCCTTGTTCGAGTGCTTGACTTTACTGCATATGCAGCATTGTTGATGTGCTTGTAATCAGGATGGAAACTCTGTGCACTTCCTTTTCAAAGAACGTGCTTTTATTTCAGAATCCTTTTAGATGAAACTGGTGCCTGTAAAAGAGCCTTTGGAAGTACCGTACAAATAAACAAGAGCGAGTTGGCGGGCTAGTTGATTTTGCATATTTAAGGAACAGCGCAAATGTTAGCAAATGTTTTAACTTACTGACGTGACTATCTTCCGACGGCCAGTGACAGAGCACTATCCTTATCGATGTTCCACCCCCTGTTCTTTTCGCTACATAATCTCTGCCTTTTTGCAATAAACCTCAGTTGATAGTCAGTGTCTTGTGTTTGTGCTTTCTTGTGTCTCAGTGTCCCGTCCTTTGCGCTGTTCCTTAAATATATAAATAAACAAGTCTAGATTGGTATGTGTGGGATATAGGTGCCAATTTTTAATGTCATCAGAAGAGTCAAAATTCCCTGATGTGATATCTCATTTTTTTTTTCTTTTTCGAATGGTAGCATCCGACGGTGTTCCCAGTGTTAGCAGCTTATGGTATTCAGTAGTAGCTGCGAGGTTTATGCTTGTATCTTCATTCTGTCAGTGTTTAAGTATTCCTTTAACATGTGCCCTCAGTGTATGTTTGTGTGTGTTGAAGTCAAAACATTCTTCTGTTCTTTACATTGTGGTGATTCTAGTTGAGGAGTATGTCATTGTTTAAGGTCGATGAATGTGCTCATTTGTTAAATGCACCTGTTGGTGTTTATTCTTTACTTAGTGCTCCTGTAATGGCCTCGTCTGTAATCATTGGGCTTTCAAACTGGAATTCTCGATTATTACTAGTCACATTGTTGTGTGAAGTTATTTTGTCTTTTTTTTTTTGTTTATGCCTACATTTTTTTTTTTTCCTTGTTTAGTGTGGAATTGTAAGCTTGCATCTTTGTTTTTGTTAGTGTGGTATTGATTTCAGCACATTGAGGCAAATGAAACCATTTCGGAGCCTGTGCATCTTTTGTCCACCTCTCCTTTGTCAATACTTGTTACGCCCCATTTGAAAAGGTGCCTCTTCATTTCTCAACGGGTTACTTGGGAAGCAAATTGCACTCTGCTTCGAAAACATCAACAGCAGAGTTAGCCTGAGCAGGGGTACCACATCAAACAATGTTATCATTGTGACTGTAGGCCTTTTTCTTCGTGCACAGGACTTGAAACACAAAGGAAAAAGTATTTTACTAGATTTTACAATGAGCACATTCCATTCCATCCAGCACTGATTTTAGGTGAAAATGGTCTTGTTGATCAGTCATGCGTTTTTAGCTTTCTAAAGGAAGCAAATGTTTTAAAGAAACTGTAGAATGAATACATATACTCCACTAAACTCAGTATACAACCTTGTGCCTGGCGCATGATAGCCTGAGCCGCTTATGCGCTAAGCCCAATACAATACAATACCTTTTCCTTATCGAAGGTCGTGAACCTTTTGCAGCTCACTCTGTCATGAGTACTTTGTCACGAGTACTTGACTTGTATCTGACTAATAGGGACCAGGCAGCTGGACGGGTGGTGCCATCTCTCAGTGCTTCGCTCGTTGCTGGAATTCGCTGGGCCAGCGCATTGCTAGCGCATTGGAGGGCGTAATTTGTCGTTGGTTTTTGTGAAAATTGCCTTGATACGATTTAGTGAAAGTGAGATTTCCTGACTATGACCTAGTAAGACAGGGCCGTTTTACCTAGGAGAAATCCCTTGTATGACTAATTCAGTAAAACAGATTCAATGGCACTCCGACAATCTGCAGTATCAAGGTATGTAAAAGAAATGTCTTTCAGTTATCCGAAATTCTTAAAATCCAAATAGAAAACTACCTACATGATCGTATCTCCTCACATTCATCGAAGTGCGGCTACAGCGGCCAGGTATTGGCCCTGCAAATTCGTGGTACGCTGAGAAAGTAGCATATCTTAGTGAACAAGCCATCAGAGGGATTTCTTTAGCAATAGAGCACCTTGTTAGCTATTTGGTGTACTATCTTGCAACACATCACAATCTCTGTTTTTATTAAACTGTATTTAACAAGTTCAGCAGTACTGGAATACTGCCTTCAAATTCTCAAGGCAGGTGCCATCAGTTGCATTGTTCTGGGAGAACGCCTAGATGAGCAAAAGCCAAATACTCCCAAGATCCCTTTATCATAGCAGATGTCCGAAAAATAGTGCCGCTCGGACCACGAAAATTTAATTTTCTTTACACAAACTCCAGTACGTCGAAAGAAATGTATTCGTATTATAGCAATTCCGACGTCAATTATCTGTAGCATCCGACGTGTTCAACCAGAGCATAGCCGAAAGGTAAAAATGATGCTAACTTGGTGCTGCTCATTTTGCTTATATTATTTTGAGTTTGTTAGCTTTAAGGCCGGGTTCAGTGAGCCATTGTAGCATAACTGTGTAGGGAGCCCTGGAAGTATGTTACTTCACCTTTGCTGCCAGAAAGATAATCATACTTTTGCCTTGTTTATTTTTCTTCCGGCTCTAGTTGAAAGTTTGAAGCATGAATGTCATCGGTTATTATTCTCTTGTGAATCGTTTGCACCTATTATCAAAAGAGACAGATACAGATGCAGCATATTTTTCATTTTACATAAATTGCAGACTATTACAACTGGCACTACTACGGTGCACCATGGCTTCACGGCTCGGCGGTAGTGCAACTTCTGGCAGGTTTCAACAAGAACAAAAATAAGATAAGCCTACAGTGCAGGCGCAGTTCCCGTCGCTGAAATCGTCTTCACAACTTCAGAAGCACCTAACGAAGACGTTCCTAGCGAATGGTGAAATTGTGCGCGACATTTTCGAGTATATCATAGAAATACCATGCGCCGGGCAGTTAAAAAAAAAAATAAAAACGCCTCCCTGCCTACGACGGCTTTCCCCTTTTTCTGAAAATGTCCTGGTCAAAAAATACTTCTTGCGATTACTTATGCTCTCAAAGCCACACCGCAGAACAACAGGTAGAGGCATGCTCGAGTACGCCTCGCCACGGCCGGTCTCGAGGGAGAGCGCGCTTCTCTCCCTCGAGACCGGCCGTGGCCTCGCAAACCCATGGTGGAAGGAAACAACTTAGGCCTCTTGCGCAAACCCAAACGTCTGCGCTGCTCCACTGCCGCTGGCGGCCGTTCTGCCGCGGGTGGCGCTGTTCCACCGAGGCGACGGTAGCGCGACCAGGTAAACATGGCAAAAGCTTGCATGTGCCTATCCAAAGGCGCCAATGGCATGCAGTGCAAGTTTCCATGAGATAGCTTATGATACACGTTGGATATACCTTGGCTATGAAAGCAACAATTTTTCTGGTGCCCCGAATTTTATATAAAAAAAAAGCACATCTGCACGTGTGACAGTAAGGTATTAAATGGCATAGCTGTTTACCACCGCAAATTGATACCAGGGGCTATTTCATGAGCTTTCATTTTCCATTTCATTTGGTCAGACAGCAGCAAGTGGCCAGTCACAGAAATCACGAGATAGCAGGTTCAGTCATGAGCAATAGCTGCCTCCACTTGCCGAAAGAAACAGCTAGCCACTGGCAGTGTCATGGAGCCAATGCTGAGGTGTGGTCGCCAGTGACAGTCACTTCTCGTGGATGCAAAAATGACGCAGCTTCATCACCCAACCAATGCCATAGGTCCAAATGGACCCGAAATGGAAAATTGAAGCTTATGGAATATATGTCCTGTAGGACATCGGTGCACGTTAAAGAACTCTAGGCAGTCACTGTTATCTGGAGTCCTCCATTACGGTGTCCTTAATAGCACGAGTTGTCTTGGGATGTTAAACTCCATAAAACAATTAAACCACGAACGGTTTCTTCTTCGGGTTGCCATAAGGCACCGGCAAATGCTGACACTCCTTCCAAATATTTGGGAGGGGCAGCAGGACCAGCCTCCTTTCGTTTGACCTTAGCCAACTACATACTTTCAGACATAGTATGTTTGTCAAAGGAGGTGGGAGTAGCCCTCCTTCCGTACAGTAGGTATGGAAGCGGGAGTGCGAATTTTGTCTCATAATGTTCTCTGCTGTCCGACATGAAACTGTTAATATTTACCCCCCTCTCCTTTTACTTGAGAGAATTAAGCACTCCTATGCTTGCAGATGCTTAACTTGCTGCAAAGCTTTCTTTGTTTTGTTCAGTGCCATGCTGCTTTGTCACTTTTTTACACCAGATGCACACATACCACTGACTGCTTTTGGAGTACTGGGGATGCCTTTCAGGCCTTCGATGACGTAGGACACAACCAGTTATCTTCAAAAGCTGTGCAGCCAATAGTCAATGTGTTGCAATAGAACTGAGAGTTGAGCTAGTTGGTGCATCATTTTTTTTTAAATACACAGCGCAACAATAAATGACAAAATAAAATAAATCACAAAAAACGACCTGCAGGCACGCTCCCCGTAACTCGTATGGCTAAGGACGAACACCCCCTGGCCACCCCGATGACCCCGCCGATTGTCTGCTCTGGCTCTTTACGCCAGCGAGACCCTGCGCTCTTCAACGGGACTGACGACACTGACTGCGATGACTGGCTTGCTTCGTACGAGCGAGTGAGTTCCTACAATAAGTGGGACGACGCCACGAAGTTAACAAACGTCATATTTTATTCGACCGGCGTTGCCAACTTGTGGTATCGTAACCACGAAGCCGATATCACGACATGATATTCCTTCAAAGCTAATCTTACAACCGTGTTTGGTCGTCCTGCTGTACGCAAGCTCCGTGCCGAACAACGCCTGCACGATCGATTACAGCGGCATGACGAAACATTTACAAGTTACATTGAAGATGTGGTCCATATCTGTGCAGTCACGTCGACGCACAGATGTCCGAGAAAGCCAAGATAAAGCATATCCTGAAGGGCATCGAACATGACGCCTTTCAAATGCTAACGTCCCGGGATTTGACAACAGTAGCCAATTTGTCAACCTTTGCCAGAGTTACGATGAGTTTCGCAAGCAGCACCATCACTCGACCGCCTCCCGGGCCTGTGGAACCAATTTCTGGTCTCTCCTCTACATCTGGGAGCTCCACGCTGCAGCAGCAGCTCAAAGACTTTATCCGGGAAGAAGTTGCTCGCCAGATATCATTACTTCCCAAGAACTGCGAGCTGTCTCAAAATTTGGCGCCCTTTCGACAGGCCATCGCCGACCGCGTGGCGGACGCTCTTCCCTCTGTCGCTCCGCCAGCGCCCGTATTCACCGAAGCCGGAGGGGCGTTGAGCAAGCACAGCGCCGATGCCGACACCACTGGCGTCTGCATGCATGCACTTCGGTGGGCGTCTCAGGGTCAAAATGGCGCAGGATGGACGGGGCGGTGAGGAGGCGGCGCAAGGTGTTGTAGGCGTCGTCGCATGCTGGTGACCACAGCGAAATATCTGAGGTATTGCCGAGGAGCTCAGTCAGCGGGGCGACAATGGAGCAAAGTTCCGTATAAAACGCCGAAAGTATATGAGCACAGGCCCAAAAAACTTATTAATTGTTTGATGGTAGTAGGCTTCGGAAACTCGGTCACAGCTTGAAGTTTGGCGGCATCAGGACGTATACCCTCCTTGGACATAATGTGGCCTAAAATGGTCAGCTCACGAGCAGCGAAACGACACTTCTTCAAGTTGAGCTGCAGGCCGGCGTTCGCAATACATGCCAAGACCTGCTTCAGCCGAGAGAGGTGGGTCGCAAAGTCCAGCGAGAACACCACGATGTCGTCAAGGTGACAGAGGCACGTCTTCCAATTCAGGCCACCCATCAAACGTTCGAATGTAGCAGGGTCATTACAGAGACCGAACGGCATGACGGTAAATTCAAAGAGGCCATCAGAGGTGACAAATGCGGTTTTAGGGCGATATTCCGCGGCCATGGGCACCTAGCTGCCAGTAGCCGGATCGTAAATCGAGCGAAGAAAAGAGTTCAGCACCGTGTAAGCAGTCCAAGCAGGTAGTAACCGCAGATCCGGACCACAAAAAGGAAATAACAAGAAGAATACGATTGGGATGGAGCGCATTTGGCAAGCACTCGCAGATTATGACTAGCAGCTTACCGGTATCGCTCAAGAAGAAAGTATACAACAGTTGCATCTTGCCTGTACTCACCTATGGGGTTGAAACGTGCAGGCTAACCAAGAGAGTTCTACCTAAGTTGAGGACAATCCAGAGGGCTATGGAACGAAAAATGGTAGAGGTAACATTAAGAGATAGAAAGCGTGCAGAGTAGGTCAGAGAAATAACTCAAGTTACCGACATTATAGTAGAAATTAAGAAGAAGAAATGGACATGGGCAGGACATGTAGTGCGAAGAGAGGATAACCGATGGTCGCTGAGGGTAACAAACTGGATTCCAAGGGAAGGAAAGCGTAGCAGGGGGCGGCAGAAAGTTAGGTGGGCGGATGAGATTAAGAAGTTCGCAGGGGTCAAGTGGATGCAGCTAGCACAGAACCGGGTTAAGTGGAGAAATATGGGAGAGGCCTTCGCCCTGCAGTGGGTATAATCATGTTCATGATGATGATGAAGCAGTCCAATGCATCAATACGCGGGAGGGGGTAGACGTCTTTTCTCGTTATTTTGTTTACGCGACGGCAGTCGACGCAGAAGCGTATAGAACCGTCTTTCTTCCTCACCAGGACAACAGGAAAGAACCACGGACTCTTAGACGGCTCAATCACGCCATTCTGAAGTATAGTATGAACTTGGGTTTCAATAACTCGGCGCTCGGTGGCAAACACTCGATAGGGACGCTGGTGCAGAGGAGCATGGGAACCGGTGTCAGTGTGGTGAGCAACAGTTGATGGCGGCTCGAAGCAGGCTGATGAGAGTCGAATGAAGAGCGGAACGGATGAAGCAGTGCGAGGAGTTCAGAGCGTTGATGCCCAGGACGACTGGCATCGATGTAGCGGAGAAAAACGTCGGCAGAAGACTGGTCCAGCGCAAGAACATTCGGTGTGAGTGCAGCAAGTCAGCGGGATGCGAAGAGGGTGTTTCGTCGTTGGTGAGAATAGAATCCATGAGCTGGATGGTGCCGAGGCATTCACCGCGACGCAGGGATACAGGAAACGAGAACGGATTAGAAATCCAAAGCGCGGTGAGACCAGCTGATATAGATAGTACGGCATAGGGGAAGACTTTTGCGGTTTAGAAAGGTAGGTGATAGGGTGAAAAGTACATCGGTACTGCGGGAAAAAGCACAAGCGCTTGGCACAAGAACGAAAGAGCACGCAGGGAGATCAGTATCCTCGGCAACGACGACTTTGGGAAACGGAACGTCCGGCGACGGGTCATTTAGCGCAAAAATCTCCAGTTCGGCACGAGCACAGTTTATCACCGCATTATGGCGCGACAGAAAATCCCAGCCTAAGATAAGATCATGCGAGTAGGAAGGCAAAACGACGAACTCTATTGTGTACACGACGTCCTGAATGATGACTCGTGCTGTGCACACCGCCATAGGCTCTACATGCTGGGCATTTGCCGTGCATACCGAGAATCCTGAAATTGGTGTCGTCACTTTGTGCAATGAACGGAAAAGACTTGCAGTCATGGCAGAAGCAGCAGCGCTGGTGTCAACCAGAGCCAGTACTACAACGCCCTGAACAGAAACTTCAAGCAGATTTGTGGGAGATAAGTGAGGCCTTTTACAGTTCGCTTGTTGCGCAGTTCTCGCCTCAGGAACTGCGGCATTCAATTTTCTTCTTGCGCAAGATTGGGACGCCGTCGCAGAGGAGATAAAGAACTGCGACGCGGCGAGGTTGAGCGGCGAGGAGAAAAGATGGTACGGTCATCCGCGACGGAACTTGCAGATGGATCGCCGGCCGCGTACTGATTGCGGGGCGGCTGCGAGGAAGCTGACATTCGGCGCGGTAGAAAATAATCGGGAGTGCGATTTCGGCAGTACCGGGAAATATGGCCAGCAAATCTGCAGTAATAACAGATGGGACAGTTATCACTGGTTCGCCATGGATTGCGGCGCTGCGGACGAGGTGGAACCAAAAAGTGTGGTTCCTGGAGAAATTCTCGCATAGGCCCTGGAGGCGTAGCGTACACCACAGGGTAGCTAGGTGGCCGTGGTCGGGCAGCGACGGCAGCGTACGTCAGCGGTGCGACAGGAGTGGGGGCGCATGTCAGTGGTGGAGCGACAAGGACGTCGGCGTATGCAAGGATCTCCACGGCCGGCGCGATCTGAGGCATGGGCGCTGGCGGAGGGACAGATGGAAGGGCCTCCGCCACGCGGTCGGCAATGATCGACCTGTCGAAGGGGCGCCAAATTGCGGGACAGCTCGCCGTTTGTCGGCAGCAGAGATATTTGGCGAGCAACTTCCTCCCGGATGAAGTCTTTGAGCTGCTGCAGCAGCGAGGATGTCTCAGATGTTGCGGAGAGGCCAGAAAGTGACTCTGCAGGCGCGGAAGTCTGTCGAAGGAGGATGCGCTGCTTGGGCAACTTATCGTAGCTCTGGCAAAGGTTGATAACTTGGGCAACAGTAGTCAAATCCCGGGAGTTTAACATTAGAAAGGCGTCATATTCGATGCCCTTCAGAATGTGCTTTATCTTCTGTGGCTCGGACATCTGAGCGTTTACGTGACTGCACAGGGGGAGTATGTACATCTTCAATATAGCTTGTAAATGTCTCGCCGAGCCGCTGTGATCGATCCTGCAGGTGTTGTTCGGCGCGGAGCTTGCGTACAACTGGACGACCAAAGACGCTTGTAAGATTAGCCTTGAATGAGTCCCAAGTCAGGATATCGGCTTCGTGGTTACGATACCACACGTTGGCAACGCCAGTCAAATAAAAGATGACGTTTGTTAACTTCGTGGCATCGTCCCACTTATTGTGCGAACTCACTCGCTCGTACGAAGCAAGCCAGTCATCGCAGTCAGTGTCGTCAGTCCCGCTGAAGAGCGCAGGGTCTCGCTTACGTAAGGAGCCAGAGCAGACAATCGGCGGGGTCATCGCGGTGGCCAGGGGGTGTTCGTCCTTAGCCATACCAGTTACCGGGAGCGTGCGGGTGCGAAGTTCCAGCGTGAGGTAAGGATATCAGGCCGCACCTCCACCAAATGTAGAAGAAGGACGTTGAGGACGGCGTCGAGGTCGACGGGGAAGCTGGGCGATCAAGACCAGCACGATCTGCGCGATAGCAATTACACAACTGCTTCTTTCTCATCAGCGTCCAGCGGAGTCCATCTTCTTTTTCACATATTGTTCATAATGCAACATAAAACATTGGATAGCATATTGCCATATCATTCAAAAGTCAACATTAATAAAATGTTTCTTTTGAATGTTCTACTAATGTTATTTTTATGTCACAGAATGTTAGGCTACATTCAAGCGACTTGGATAACAATTTTATAACATTATTCCAATCTTCGGTGCTACCTGGGTAGATTGTGTTTCTAGCGGTTCGCCGCATTTTCAGGCAGCGCACACTAGCCAAACGGGAATGTTACCTCGCCGGCCTACTAAACTTTTTTTTTCTTTAGCTACCGAATTCCACTGGTAAATACCATGTAGATTTCAATGACATATTCAAATTGCTGAATACATGCTGTCACGAAATCGGCGCACATTTTTACTAAGCCGGCGCGGCGCGAGGCCCGCGCGTCGCCGCATGGAAACTTCCACAGAGTTCGAGAAAAACCTCCTCCCCCGCGCGAGAGAGCGCTTAGATTTGTACGCGTCGCCGTCGCCCTCTTTCTCATCACCCGGCGATGACGGTGACTCATCAGTACGGAATATGCCAGGGGTCTCGAGGAATTTCTACGGGTCCTAGCCCATGACGACGCGCGGCTCGACGGGAGGAAAAGGGAGCGCTCTAACCAGCGAAGCTAAGTGTGTGTGCGCGCTAGCCTTAGCGCGCCTTAACAGACAGACGCGGCGCGCCCTATTTAGGGAGGCCGCGCCGCTTGTGTAGTCAGTCAGTCAGTCAGTCAGTCAGTCAGTCAGTCAGTCAGTCAGTCAGTCAGTCAGTCAGTCAGTCAGTCAGTCAGTCAGTCAGTCAGTCAGTCAGTCAGTCAGTCAGTCAGTCAGTCAGTCAGTCAGTCAATGGTGGCGGCGGGCTCGCAAGTGATTCGGCTGGACTCCCGGGGATCACCTGCTGCTGGCAAGCCTACGGACCTGCGAGGGAGCGGCGCTCGTATTGCATGGCGGCCACATCATGACTCTCGAGGCGTCGGACTGCAACGGTGTCCGGTGAACAATTTGGTGTTTGCTTATGTGAATTTGTTTGTTTATGTTTATGTGAATGGTGTTTGTTTATGTGTTATTGAATATCTCTGCAGTTGCATGTTTAGCGTTTGTATTCTGTGAACCTCTCGTCTGTGCATTTCAAGTGTTCTTGTGTATTCTTTTGTATCGTCTCTTGCTGTGTATAAAGTGTGGTTTGTTACGTCTGCCTCCGACCCTTACTCTGGCTTGAACCGGCGACAGCTGGGCACCAAACGGCCACCCCCTTCTGTCACTACAAGGTAGTCGAATTTCGGCTGAGCTTGCCACGCAGATCGAGGGCATCTCCATCGCGACCGGAACAGCTACCCCCTGTTACGTTTCTCCACCGACAAGTGGGACAGCTGACGCGGCCACCGCATAGCAACAGACAGAACCGCGAGCGGATCGGCCATTTCGGCGCCGTTCATCGCCGCGCAACGCTTCCTCCCGCGGACATGTCTCAGCGTGATCCTGCCACGCGCCAAATGTGTGTGCGTGCGTGTGTGTTCAAACGCCGGCCAAGCCTGGAGCTCGTGAGAGAGTGCGCCGCCCTCGCCCGTCTGCAGGAGGTGGAGGAGATGAGGTCGGACCACCTGCGATTGAGTCATCTCGTCGTGTACCAACGTGTTTGGCTCTCCCTTTCCTATGAGGGTTTACCCTTTCCCTGTGAACTGGAAAACCTATAAAAAGCAGCGGCCGACTCCGCTGAGATTACTTTGAAGCGCCGTTGTTACGACGCTAGACACCAGCTGTGTGAGAGTGTCTGTATTCTCTCCGGGTCAGCTTCGCTGCCCGCTACTTCATGATGTTTTAGTAAAGGTTGTTTCGTTAGAAGACGCCTCGTTTTTGCTGGCACCTTTGATGCCGTCTGCCGTCCACGGAGCCGCCAGGCCAACGCTACCGAGGGGCCGCGCACCGCACGTAATAACTGCTGGCAGCGGTACGCTACCCAGGCGCACGCGACCCAAACCTAACACCCCGCTCACTCTAAGGGTGTCTGGGAGTGTGCGCACCGTTAAGGACGCATCGTTAATAAACCTTCTAATTATTAACGGGTGAAATTATTCTGGCATCCGCGACAGGACGTTTGGTGCACTCAAGCTCCGAGGACGGAGAAAGAGTTGGAAGAGTTTACGAAGAGGTCGTAAACTGTGTAGCAGCAGAGCGATAGCGAGAGGTATAGTGCCGCGCGGAAGCGTTAGGCGAGGTTCGTTAAGCAGAGTTTAGGCTACACCTAGACGGTTCGCGAATCTGAAAGAGCTGATTGAGGCTGGCACCCAGCTGGGGTTGTTCGGTACCGAACTGCGCAAATGGGTTAGCCAGAGAGAAAAAGAGGAAAGAGAGAGAGAAAAAGAAGAAAGAGAGAGAGCAGAAAACGAAAGAGAGAAAGCTCGAAAGGAGCGAGGAGAGGAATTTCAGCGAGAAAAGTAATTACTTACTGTGAAACTTCAGCTCCAAAGTTCAGGGAACAACAACGGTTTTGCTGAAGTGCATAGCCCCAGTGAAGGCCATAGCAGCTTCCGGATAGACGCAAGTAAATTGATCCCGAAATACGACGAGAGAAGAGACGAGCTCGACGCGTTCCTCTTGCGCTTCGAAAGGATCGCCATAAATGCAAATTGGACAGACAGTGAATGTGCTACCATCTTGAGCACTTGCCTTAGCGGCGAATCATTAAGTGTATCCGGAAGACTTCCTATTGAGGATGCAAGCAGCTATAACAAGGTGAAAGCTGCATTACTTAAAAGGTTTAGATTTACGACGGATGGGTTTCCTGAGAAGTTCTGGACTGGAAAACCTATGGACGGTGAAACGGCAACACAGTATGTTGCTCGATTGAGTCATTACTTTGACCGCTGGACTGAACTCTCAAATATGAAACTAGAGTATGGCGCACTTCGCGAGCTCCTAATTAAGGAACAATTCCTGGGCAGCTGTCACCCTGGTCTGTCACTGTATTTAAAAGAAAGAAAAGCTAATACTTTGGACGAAATGATGGATCTTGCAGACCAATATTTGGAAGCTCAGGGAGGCGAAAATTTGAGCAAGAATGTAAATTCTGAAACCCCTCGAAAGCCCGAATTCCGGCAGAAACACCCTAGCGTAAGGTCACCCCCGAGGTGCTATCTCTGCAGACAACTAGGTCATTATGCACCTACCTGCCGCAAACTCACAACCAACAATCCGCGTGTTGGAAATGCGGACAGAAGGGCCACAAAGCGATGTCGTGTCCCGACGCTGACAAGGCAGCTCGCCAGGCGGCATGCGCGAGGGCTCTGTCAGAGTCGGAATGTCGTCTGGAGGAAGAAGATGCCGATGGCTTTGTTAAGCTGAAGAACGGCAAGGAAGTCCGCGTGGTGCACGACCTAGAGGAGGAGGAAGCAGAGAAGGTCGGTAATCGGGAAGAAGGACAAGAAAATCCGGGTGGTGAACGCCGTAGTACATGCGCAACCTGGAGCTGCGATGAATTGAATGCCGGTTTCGAGGGGAATGATAGGAGGAAAATCAGTTTCTGTGCTACGAGATACAGATAGCAGTGCCGTAATCGTTAAACGAAGTTTGATTCAGGAGAATGATCTGACTGGGGAGACATGCTCTGTGAGGCAAATTGACGGCTCAATTCACTTGCTACCTGAGGCAAAATTTGAAGTGCAAACGCAATATTATTCTGGAAAACTGACAGCTCTTTGCATGGAACGCCCTATCTACGATTTGGTGTTGGGCAATATCAAGGGCGCAACGTTTCCCGAGGATCCTGATCGAAGTTCCACGCCTATGTGCTGCAGTGAATATAAAAAGAAAAAGGGAAGGCGAGGCAAGCAAGGCCACGAGAAGCCGGAGGAAAAGCCCCGAGAAAAGAATAAAGAAAAGGAAACACCTCAGAAGGAAACCGACAAGAAAGAGACGACACAGGAAATAAAATCAGGAATGCCTAGACTGTCGTTGATGCAGGTAGCCCAAGTGTTTTTCCTACTTATGAGGGCATTACTTAGAGCATTTTACCTTCAGCGCAAGGAATGCCGGTGCCTAGGAAAGAGCACTACTACAGTGATTCTTTTTGTTGGTCTGTGCGCGTTGGCGCAGGTTCCCGTAGATCCGTCGGCGTTATTGGTTGTAGGGGCATATCGGCACCCATTGGTTGTGGGATTTCCAAGGTGACTATCAGTCATGTTTTAAGTAATCTGCAGTAGCCCGATCTAGAAACATGGAAGCACCGAAATTGCTAGATCCTAGAGCGGAGACAGAATCCCTGACAGACAGAAGCGTGTCACGCACTGATAGCAAGTTGGAATAACGCTCGGAAAAATGATTGAGGTTTGAACTGGAACCCACGAATGAGGAACTGTGAAAACATTGTATTTTATGTATATTGTCACGTGGTGGTGTCCAGGGTCGGTGGCACAAATGAAGAGTCGGTGATTACACTGAAGAAACTCTTTATTGGGCTGACTTGCGCCCGCAAAAGAACTAAGCAACTCGGCGGCTGCGGTAGCAACAAACGTGCTCGTCGATCGTCGAACAAAGAATGCCCGTCGCACTCGTCAACGCTCAATTTAAAGGCTGTTCAGAACAATCTAGATAACGTCGCAAACAGCTACCAGCACAGGCTGGAACATTGTAGAAAGACACACGAGTGGCCGAAATCTTTGGGGCAGATCTCGGTGCATCCTGCGCTACAACGAAACTGATAAAGGTGTGACTCGCGACATCGAGCATTAACAGACAAAGAATACGGAACTGATACGCGATCCAGAATCAGAGTGAAAAACCCTGTTGCGAAAACCAGTGCCGGTGGGTGCCAGCGCCCCAGCGCCATACCTGATTATGGTCCCAGTATGACGCTGGAAACTGGGCGCACTGGGACGCTCCGCACTGACGGCACTGTTAGCCCGCAGAAAAAAAGGCGTGGGATAAAAATTAAAAAGTAACGAAACAAGGTAGGTACATAAAAAAACCTAAAGAAAGTAAAAAAAAAAGAAAAAAAAATTAGTGCACCATGCGCGCCTCGAACTCAGTCCCTAGGCAAATATCAATCATTAGCTCAGCACGCTAACCACTCGGCCACGATTTTTTTTTTTCTTTATTGCCGACTTGGACATTCAAAACAAAACGATGAACAATAAAACGTGCCAGCACACTTTCGCGTGACACGGCGGGTTAAAACTTTTCAGTTTTACCAAACTGTCAAGCACATAATCTATTGTGGCTGCTCGGGGAGTGTCATATGCACTTCCCTGAACCGCACAACACTCTGTATGAAATGTTCTCGTACAGGATTGACTTGTATATCTGCATTGTTAAACTGCATTCTGGTTTTCCACAAGCTGTGGAGGCCCAGGAGCATTATTGTATAAAAGGGAAACTCCTCTGTATTAGGAAAAGGTAAAAATCGTATGCCATATGCATCTAGAGGTAGCTCTTTTTTTAAGTTCTCTGAAGCACATCCCAGAAAAAAATGGCATCCAAACAGTCCAAGAACACGTGTTCTATCGTCTATGGTCTGTTACACAAGAAACAGTTTGTTGACCAAGGGACGAACAGGCCTTTAGCGTGCATCCATGTTTTGACTGATAATGTGCTAGTGTGGAGTTTAAAGAAATATGATTTGACTGGTGGTGATATTGGCATCTTCTTAACTCTCTTGAGTACATCATCTCCTGGGCCTGGACAGTGCGACAAACGGTATATCGGTACAGGAAGCGAAAAAAATTGTATGCGGACCTAGTGGACTCGGTCACAATGAGAACTGGATGTTTTTGAAACATTCTTGCAATTTATGTCATGACCTGCATTTAAAAGATTGGGACTTGACGTTTCGCAGTCTACAGGCCATTGCTACCGCTCTAACAATTGCAACTTCTTGATCATTTTAGCTTGCTGTCTGCTGTCACGACTTGAAACTAATGTTCTGGGTGCCTATGCGCGCTATTTTGTACACTGGAATCATTTTAACATGTGGAGTTTGACATCGCTGGCAAATTTACCAACGCCGGCTCTTGGGTGGTGCTCTGCTACCGTTGGCGTAATTTTCGCTGAACACGGAACTTTAGTAGAAGACTTCAAGGAAAAAAGTGCGACCAAGCTTCAATACCGGCAAGCGCCGCAGCGATGACCCTAATTGCGTGTAACTAAACCTTATTTGTATGTAAACATTGCGGGAAGCGTTGCGATGACCGAGGGCTCGGCTGCTTGATACGCAGAGTTAGAAGGAGCGCAAAAGCTTGAGAAACACGCCAAATATTATGTGTTACAAACGCTGTATGTTGTTGCTTTTTCTCTCATGGGCCCATCGCTCGGTAAACTACTCTCTTCCTGGTTTTAGTTTTTCTTTCTGCTGTTTATACTGGGCCGTGGTGCAGGCTACGCTCGCCTGCGATTGAGCCCGCATTGAACATTTTGGCAGTAATCATTGTGTTAGAGTGCCCGTAAGATCAGCTGTGAAGTTGGTTATGCATGGTAGGCCACATTATTCAATTCCAGCTTTAGTTGTGCGTTAATCGCCAGTGTGTCATGAGATCGAGGCGCGGCGGTCGTTGTCTCTCTCGAAACGCTCGAAACGACCTATCGAAACATGGAAGCTCTGGAAAAAAGATACTGCCTTTGTTGTCTTACAAATGCGCAACGACTTTGCAGCAAAAAGCGCTTGCTTGAACCTTATTTTTCATATGCCCCCCGATGGTCGATTGAAAGTACGTTGTTGCCCTGTTGGCCCCTGAGGGATGCTACTCCGGCTGACGTCGCAGGCCGCACGGGCTATACTGGGGCACTGGGACCAATGCGGCCCCAGCGCACATACAGCGCTTCTCCCAGTGCATCGCGGATGCCAGCGACACACCCAGGGTCAAAAGGCTAATCCCAGCGTTTTTCATCCATCGCACCAGTGCAGCCAGTGTCTTCCCGTTACTGCTCCAGTGAATATCGCAGACCTCCAGCATGCCCAGCAGATCCAGTGCAAAACCAGCGCGAAAATCTTACTGGTTTCACACTGGAGACGCTGGTTTTTGCAATAGAGAAGGCCGTATGCCGGTGGCTGTTAAAAAACAACAAATACAGTTTTGAAGGTTTCGTGGCATTACTCCCCCCTTAAAAAAAAACATCGCCTCGATGTTCCAAAACAAAGCAACTTAAACATAAACACTGGAAAGTTTAAACACCACAGATTCTTTAACGCGTGTAATATGGCTTCAGTCGTACAACATGTACGATTTCTGGGCGTGCGCGTCGCCGTTGTGATGCTGACGTTCCGTCGGGAATGGCTTCATAGTCCAGTGGTCCGACGCGGCGAATGATTTTGTACGGCCCAAAGTATCGACGCAACAACTTTTCACTTAGTCCGCGACGGCGAATTGGTGTCCAAACCCACACTTGGTCTCCTGGATTGTACTCTGTATCGTAAGTTGTATCGTCGGCTGTCGGTGCAATATTGGTCTTTAATACGCAGTCTTGCGAGTCGTCGGTCTTCCTCTGCACGCTGCAGGTAGGCGGCGACGTCAAGGTTGTCCTCGCATGGTTACGTGCGGCAGAATTGCGTCGAGCGTCGTCGTGGGCTCCCTGCCGTACACAAGCTTGAACGGGGTCGCTCTGGTCGTCTCCTGGACTGCCATGTTATATGCGAAGATCACATACGGCAAGATGGTATCCCAGGCCTTGTGTTCAGCGTCGACGTATGTACATGGCGATCATGTCCGCGATAGTTTTATTCAGGCACTCCGTAAGGCCATTGGTCTGGGGATGGTACGCAGTTGTTCGTTGATAGCTTGTATGACTATTCCAGAATGGCTTGCGTCAACTCTGCTGTAAACGCCGTTCCCCTGTCCGTGATGAGCACTTCTGGGGCGCCGTGCCGCAAGAGAATTTGCAAGACAAAAAATTTGGCAACTTCTGCCGCGGTACCATTGGGTAGTGCTTTTGCTTCGGCGTAACAGGTAAGGTAGCCAGTGGCCACGATGATCCACTTGTTACCCATAGACTAAGCTGGAAAGGGGCCGAGCAGATCCATCCCATTTTGTTGAAAGGGCAGGTTTGGGGTCGGAATCGGGTTTAGTAGTCCTGCTGGTCTGATCGGCGGCGTCTTGCGTCTTTGGCACTCATGACATGTCTTTACGTAGTGGGCAACTTCGGCAGGTAGTCGCGGCCAGTAGTACTTCTCCTGGATTCGACGCAACGTGCGCGCAAATCCGAGATGGCCTGCTGTGGGCTCATCGTGCAATGCCTGCAGAATTTTCTGCCGGAGGTTTTTAGGCACAAGGAGCTGCGCGGTCCTGTTGGGTGCGAAGTTACTCTTCACGAGGAGGCTGTTGCTTAACGCGAAAGATGATAAATGTCGCCTGAACACAGCAGGAGGGGAAGCGGTCTTTTCTTCTAAGTAATCGGCTAGCGCTTTCAGCTCAGGTTCTGATCGCTGTTGTTCTGCGAAACTGCTGGCGCTTACCGGTCCCAAAAAGGCGTCGTCGTCATCGTAATTCGGGGGAGCGTCGACGGGAGCGCGTGATAAGCAATCTGCGTCGGCATGCTTCCGGCCCGACTTATAGACTACAGTCAAGTCAAATTCTTGAAGTCGTAGGCTCCATCTGGCAAGGCGGCCGGAGGGATCTTTCAATTTATCCAGCCAGCAGAGCGCGTGATGGTCGCTTACCACCTTGAATGGTCGGCCGTATTGGCCTCGAGATCGAGCAGAGTCGCCACCTTGCGGCTCAGCGGCGAAACCTACCCAGTGTGGATGCGGTTTCGCGTCGCGTGCCAGCCCGCAGTGATTTACGCGCTCGCATGCGGCGTGTACAGGAGTGTTTTTTGTTTGTTTCACGGTTTCTGCCCGCTTTTGTTTCCTTATCTGCCTCTTGCAAAAAGATATGTGAACAGGCTATCATCCCACGCTTCATTACAAGAAAAAATAATTGTCCGTATAGAGTATATGTCATGCTGGATAGGGACATCATCCGTCGCGGTCTTCGGCGCTTGAGATCCTTTGACACGCGGTGTCTCAAACGAAGTGATACTGTCGTTAGCGCCGTGTCAAAGCAAAACAGGTCGCTGCCGTCAATAAAAGTTAATGCAAACGCTCAGAAATGGCATATTCCCGTTTCTGTTTATAATACCCCAGCTACTAAAACATATACCACGTACAGACTGCTTCATACAGCAGAATGCAGTTTGAACCGGCCAATATGCCTGATATGTCTTCTGTATGCACGATATAATTCTGTGAGTACTTTTTTTTATGCTTTTAAACCTCTGTCGCGGTGTTTCATGGTAAGGGCGCTCGACGGCTGATTTCGAGAACGGGGGATTCAACCACGACCGTTTCGAAAGGCGCTCCTCTGCTGTGGAATTTGACTGCACATTAAACAATCCCACGTGGTCGATGTGGTGGTAATAATGTAAAAAAAAACGACACCAAAACCAGCCTCTGCAATCATCCGTCATAGCCGATGTCGCTTTCATGCGTTAAAGCCCGGGCCAATATGCATTTCATTTCTTCTTTTCTTCTTTTTTGCTGTTGAAGGCTCCTGCACATACGTAACAGTGGTAGTGAGCACATTTTGCTTTAGAGAAATGATCGAATGCTTGGGAAACATCTTCCCTTACACTAAATATTACATAATACACCTAGATCAATGTACTTTACTGGTAGCCTATTATAATAATCACAATCCCTCTTCGTCTAAGTGCTGTCTTCCGAGCAAACTCGTAGTTTCTAATAAGGGGAGTAAAACAGCTTCATGCGGGCTTAAATATCAGTGTTTAGTTTGGGAATAAATACACCTTTAAAGTGGCATGATAAGATGACCTCCATTTCTTTCGGAATATAGTTTTTGTATCCGGCACATGTTTTGGAAGTAATCCTAATATTTTACTTCGCATAAGATTTAGTCAATGCTCAATAATTAGTGATAAAGAAATATTCAGCCTTTAAAATTGCTTTCCAGAACATGACAGTGCCCACGCACAGTTTATGACGATGTCTTCGGAGCGAGTGATTCGTAGCTTGCACTTTAACATTACTGAATATGGATCGCTGATTATCGTAAATTTTGTAGTGTGTAATAGTTCTCTCGCACGGTGAAATTTATTGGCATTGCAGAACAAAATAATTACTCAACTAATTTACCATTATATATTGCCACCTAGCGTTGCCAGGTGGCGCATGACTGAGGTGGAAAAGGAGGACGAAGTTCAAGAGGACGACAAAGTGTCGCTTACACGTTTGCGTCTGTGCTGCTGTGTTCTTGTGTCTGGGCTACCCCCTGCTATCATTGGTATCCTTAGTCACCGTGTACGTGACATTCTGGTGGAGGTGCTGGGTAAAACGATCGCCTATGCAAGAATCTCCATCTACAAGACGTCGCGCCAGCCCTGTACCATTGGACACCCCCGTGCATCGCTCCAGTCGACGGCTCCAGGGACTGTCTCCGGAGTTTCAGCCAGCACCCGCCGCCATGACATCTAGTGCTCCTGCGCAGCAGGTGACGGGCCTCGCACCGGCCTGTAACTACACCTTGCAGGCCCCTCGGGTACCGAAGACTTTCCATGGGGACCTCTTTGAGGATGTGGAGGATTGGTTCCTTCAGTTTGAACGTGTCGCTGCATTCAACCAGTGGGACGATGCTGCCAAACTAAGGAACGTCTACTTCAGCCTTGAGGACGGCGCCCGTATCTGGTACGAGAACCGAGAGCAAGCTTTAACTTCGTGGCGGGAATTCCGTCGTCAACTGCTCGAGGCTTACACTAGCGCAGATCGTCGCGAGCATGCAGAACGTGCCATTCACTCTCGCATCCAAAGGCCGAATGAGAGTGTCCAAGCATACGTCGAGGACATGACGCGCCTCTTCAGGCGAGCCGATCCCGCCATGTCCGAGGACAAAAAGGTCAGGCACTTGATGCAGGGTTTGAAAGAGCAGTTGTTCGCAGGCCTTGTGCGAAACCCACCCTCGACTGTAAACGGATTCCTTGCGGAGGCCACCACAATGGAAAAGGTGCTACACCAACGTGCCGTGGCTTATGACCGACCTTTTCATACACGCACAACCGCGGAATCATTTGCATCTTCAGAGCGGCATCCCGATGCATTGCGCGAACTGATTCGCAGCGTCGTGCGCGAAGAACTAAGCAAGTTCTGGAGCCCTCTGCAGCAATCGCCATCTTCCGTTTCTGCTATAGTGCGGGAGGAGGTGCGGCAGGCACTCAAGAGCCCTCTTTCGCCTGTAGTTCCGAGCCCGCCATTGCTGTCGGGGACCGACAATCGTCCCACATATGCGGAAGTTCTGCAGAGTCAGGCTCCCCCTTCACCACCGCCCATTCTCGCGTCACCTACAGTTCCGCTGCCCTCGGTGCAGCCAGTGCAGAACTTCGACAATCGCCCGCTGCCCCGACGCAAAGCCGACATTTGGCGCACGCCTGACCGCCGTCCGCTTTGCTTCCACTGCGGTGAACCAGGACATCTCTACCGGGATTGTCCGTATCGACGCCTCGGTCTCCACGGCTTCCGCATCGACTCGCCTCCTCCCCGGTTTGGTCAACGGCCCCGAGTTATTGAGGAGTACCTGGCGGAGCAGCGTTCATCTCGTTCGCAGCGTCAGCCCCGCTCCCCTTCGCCAAGGCGCTCCTCCTCGTTCACTCACGGTTCCTCGCGAGAGGACCAAGGCCGCAGGCCGCTGGTAGTCGCTGCGTTGAAGACCTCCCGTCGTCGCCGCTTCGATCCGACCGCGAGCTGCTGGTACCGTCACCTAGGGAAGCAAAAAGCGCTTCTCTGGACCTTCCGGTTATTTTAGACGGTCGCACTACGGTCAATGCTTTAGTGGACACCGGTGCCGATTATTCAATTTTGAGTGGTCGCATGGCGACTGTTTTGAAGAAGGTGCTCACTGCTTGGCCAGGTGTGTGCCTTCGAACCGCCGGCGGTCATATAGTTACTCCAAAGGGGATGTGCACGGCTCGCATTCAGATTAACGGACGTACGTTCGTCGTTAGTTGCGTTGTTTTAAGTGACTGCTCCCGTGACCTTATCCTCGGCATTGACTTTCTGCGGGAGTACGGAGCAGTTATCGACCTGCGAAATAGACTCGTCACGTTTTCGATGGGACAGTCTACCGAACAAGATAGTAGCAGTCCTTGCAATAACGCACTTCGTGTTTCCGCTGAGAGCGTCTCGCTGCCGCCGCGAAGCAGTGCTCTTGTGGAAGTTACCTGTGACGATTTCCGTACCGGTGATGCTGTAGCGGAGGCGAACCATACACTCCTGCTTGCTCATGGCATTTGCGCTCCCCGAAGTTTATTGTCGTTTCACAATGGCCGGGCTGCACTCCTTGTCACAAATTTTTCTAATGAGTACCGACACTTGTTCCCGGGGACTGCTATCGCTTTTGCTGACCATGTTGCGCACGATCCGGTCTGTTTTGCATCCACGGCAGTAGAAACTAACGAGCCATCTCTTGACAACATCGACATTAACTGTCACTTGTCAAAGGAGAAATGGCGGGCTTTAGAGCAACTGCTGCTAGACTTCAAGCACTGCTTTGCTTCTTCCTCGAAGGTTCGTCAAACGCCCATTACACAGCATCGCATCATTACTTATGACGACGCTCGCCCAATACGACAGCAGCCTTATCGTGTGTCTGCCAAAGAACGAGAAGTGATCCAGACGCAAGTTCAGGAGATGCTGGATGGTGGTGTTGTGCAGCCTTCACAAAGTCCGTGGTCTTCACCAGTTGTCCTTGTCAAAAAGAAAGACGGCACTCTTCGATTTTGCGTCGACTATCGAAAATTGAATAATGTGACAAAGAAAGATGTATACCCGTTGCCGCGCATCGATGACTCACTGGACAGATTGCGACGTGCGAAGTATTTTTCATCTATTGATTTAAAAAGCGGCTATTGGCAAATCGAAGTAGACGAAAGAGACCGAGAAAAAAACCGCATTTGTCACTCCAGATGGCCTATATGAATTCAAAGTACTCCCATTTGGATTGTGCTCTGCCCCAGCTACATTCCAAAGGATGATGGACACCGTCCTCACTGGCCTCAAGTGGCAGATCTGTCTTGTGTACTTGGACGATGTAGTTGTTTTTTCCGAAACATTTGATCAACACCTCGAACGCCTTCGAGCTGTCCTGGAAGCCCTCCGTTCTGCTGATCTCACGCTGAAGCCCCAGAAATGCCACTTCGGGTATACAGAACTCAAGTTCCTCGGCCATGTTGTAAGCGCTGATGGGGTGCGCCCGGATCCCGATAAGACTGCTGCCGTCGCACGATTTCCCGTTCCAGCTAATAAGAAGGCTGTTCAGCGCTTCCTCGGTCTGTGCGCATATTATCGGCGTTTCATTGCGGACTTTTCTCAGATCGCAGAACCTCTGACGCGCCTTACAAGGAAGGACACCTCCTTTGTGTGGAACTCTGAGCAGCAGATGGCCTTCTCTTTGCTTCGTGAGCGCCTTCAAACATCCCCTGTTCTGGCGCACTTCGATGAAGCGGCTGACACTGAGGTACACACTGACGCCAGTAGTATCGGTCTTGGCGCGGTCCTTGTTCAGCATCAAGACGGGTTTGAGCGAGTAATAGCCTATGCCAGCCGCACTCTCTCTCGTGCCGAAATGAACTATTCCACCTCAGAAAAGGAATGCCTGGCGGTCGTATGGGCTACTATGAAGTTTCGTCCCTACCTTTACGGCCGGCCATTTAAAGTCGTCACCGACCATCATTGTTTGTGCTGGCTGGCAAATCTGCGAGACCCATCTGGACGACTTGCACGCTGGAGTTTACGTCTTCAGGAGTTTGACATAACCATTGTTTACAAGTCCGGCCGCAAACACGAAGACGCCGACACGCTGTCACGAGCACCCGTTGACACTGGCGATACTACAGCCGATGACGATAGCGGTTTTCTAGGAGCCCTCAGCGCATCTGAGCTCAGGGATCGACAAAGAGCTGATCCAGACATCCTTCCACTCATCGATTATCTGGAAGGGCGTGATACGATTCTGCCTCGACACCTATCTCGGCACCTTGGTTCCTTCTGCGTACGGCAAGGCGTATTGTATAAAAGAAACTCCCAGAGCCAAGACAGAACTTACCTTCTGGTAGTGCCATGCGAGCTCCGTGAGGATATTCTCCTTGCTTGCCATGATGAACCAACGTCTGGTCATTTGGGTTACTCACGGACGCTTGCTCGCGTCCGCAACATGTATTACTGGCCAGGACTTTCCGCAGCAGTGAAACGCTATGTACGAAGCTGTCGCGAATGCCAGCGCCGTAAAACACCGCCCCAGAAGCCTGCCGGATTTCTCAAGCCCGTTAAAGTACCCCGCATTCCGTTCGACCAAATTGGAATGGATCTCCTTGGCCCTTTCCCTTTGTCGCAGGCCGGAAACAAATGGATAGTAGTCGCTACTGACTACCTGACTCGATACGCTGAGACAAAGGCAATCCCTCATGCCACAGCTTCCGAAGTAGCAGAGTTTTTCATGCACAACATAGTCTTGCGGCATGGCGCCCCTTCCTACGTCATTACCGACAGAGGGACAGCTTTCACATCACAGCTGATCGACCGCATATTTGAGCTGAGTTGCACGACCCATCGCAAAACCACAGCGTACCATCCACAAAGCAATGGCCTTACAGAAAGATTGAATAAGACGATTGCGGACATGTTGGCAATGTAAGTCGATGTGCAGCACAAGACCTGGGACGAGGTGCTGCCGTACGTTACATTTGCGTATAATACAGCCTTACAAGAGACAACGCGCTTCACACCATTTCGACTTGTTTACGGACGCGAAGTTCAGAGCATGCTTGATTCCATGCTCCCGTGCCCAGATGATGACCAGCTATCCTCAGATGCCCAGCAATATGCCATCCGCGCTGAGGAAGCCCGCCAGCTCGCCCGTGTGCACATTGGGCAGCAGCAGACCACTGACGCGCACCGTTACAACCTCCGGCACCGCCAGGTTGACTACAAGCCTGGAGATCAAGTCTGGGTATGGACACCAGTTCGCCGTCCAGGCTTGTCAGAGAAACTCCTTTCCCGCTACTTCGGGCCGTACAAAGTGTTGCGCCGTGTGAGTGACCTTAGTTATGAAGTTATCCCAGACGGTGCCACACAACCAAAACGTCGAAAGCACAGCTCGGACATTGTGCACATTGTGCGGCTGAAGCCGTACTACCACCGATAGCGTATGGCCACCCGCTGTGACCACTCTCTTGCTTTTCACACCATTTTTACCGGCCCTTCTCATTTTTTTTCCGGAGAGAGGGGGTAATGCCACCTAGCGTTGCCAGGTGGCGCATGACTGAGGTGGAAAAGGAGGACGAAGTTGAAGAGGACGACAAAGTGTCGCTTACACGTTTGCGTCTGTGCTGCTGTGTTCTTGTGTCTGGGCTACCCCCTGCTATCATTGGTATCCTTAGTCACCGTGTACGTGACAATATATATATATATATATATATATATATATATATATATATATATATATATATATATATATATATATATACAGGAGTTGGCCACCCTGGTGCAGTAATTGGCCGCAATCTCCTATGATAAGCTCCGCACCTAAGAGGCTGAAACGTGGATGCTAACTAAGAGAGTTCTACTTAAGTTGAGGACAACTCAGAGGGCTATGGAACGAAAAATGGTAGGGGTAACATAAAGAGATAGGAAGCGTGCAGAGTGGGTCAGAGAAATAACTCAAGTTACCGACATTCTAGTGGAAATTAAGAAGAAATGGGCATGGGCAGGACATATAGTGCGAAGAGAGGATAACCGATGGTCGCTTAGGGTAACAAATTGGATTCCAAGGGAAGGAAAGCGTAGCAGGGGGCGGCAGAAAGTTAGGTGGGCGGATGAGGTTAAGAAGTTCGCAAGGGTCAAGTGGATGCAGCTAGCACAGAACCGGGTTAAGTGGAGAAATATGGGAGAGTCCTTCGCCCTGCAGTGGGTATAGTCAGGCATATGATGAGGATGATGATGAACCACATCACACACCTCAGAAATCCCTTATACTTTCTTCGGTTTCAGGAAATCATTTACAGTTACTGGCGCATGCAGTAATACACTATCACATTCTATGACAGTGGCGCAAAAAGCATCCCGTGTTGGTGAGCTCGGCAAATTCAATTCACTCAGCGCTGTACACGTGAACAATCGATCAGCTTTCCTGTGCGGCGAGATTTCCTGTATAGCGTCGGCGTGATCTCATGTTTTGGGAATACTTGTGCGTGGTTGTCTAGCCAGAGTTGATGTGCGCTCAGTCTAAAGCAACTCGCCATGCAGTACGCTGTCATTGCTACATTTAACCCGCTTAATCCTCGACTCAAGCCCAATATAATGAACCAAGCTTTCTCGATTCATTTTTAAGTACTGCAGATCAAAGCACGACCCTTGTATCTGCGTGGGCTTGACACTAAATTCTTCCGTCTCACTCGCATGAGTCGATAAAAAGTTTAAAAGTCCATAAGAAAAGCAAAGCTGTCATTGCAAGCAGGCTCAAGTATTAGGCACGTGAGCGTGGTACAGCGCAAGAAACGTGCAAAGTAAATCTAGAAGACTGGTAGTTGCATGCCTTGTTTTCCTAAAATCGGCGCTTCTTCTGCTGCATTGGCGAAATCCTTGGATTTTTTTTCTGCAATATTGCAGAACTACTGCAGAAGACCCGTTTTCATCGCCAACAAACGCCCTAAACTTGAAAGCAGACCTACGCCCTACGCCGCGTGCGTTTCTGCAAGCGCCGGCGGCTGCCGATCCACACTACCGGAACGACGGTGGGGCCACCTCTAGGTAGATCTCGCGGCGAATAAATATGGACGAAACTTAGAAGTGGCCCAGATGATAGCGAGGTACTCCTTCTCGGTTGTCGAGTAATTGACTTCGGCTTTTGTGAGGGATATGCTAGCGTAGGCGATTACTTTCTCCTGTCCGGCACTCTTCTGGACGAGAACGGCTCCTAGGCCCACACTGCTCGCGTAGGTGTAAATTTCGGTCTCGGCGTTTTCATTAAAGTGGCCAAGTACAGGAGGGCACTGCAGGCGGCGCTTGAGTTCGTCAAAGGCTTCTCCTTGCGGCGCTTCCCATTTAAAAGGTACGTCAGCCTTTGTAAGCTGCGTCAACGGTTCGGCGATGCGCGAAAAGTTTCTGACAAATAGTCGATAATAAGCGCACAACCCAAGCAATCGGCGCACAGCTTTCTTGTCAACAGGTGATGGGAATTGTGTGATTGCAGCTGTTTTCTCCGGGTCTGGGCGAACACCATCTCTACTAACGATTTGACCTAGGAACCGCAGTTCTTCGTAGGCGAAGTGGCACTTCTCTGCTTTTAGCGTTAGTCCCGATGACTTGATGGCTTCTAGCACTGTCTGCAGTCGTTTTAGGTGGTCTTCAAAGTTTGACGAGAAGACAACAACGTCGTCCAAATATACCAAACAAATTTGCCACTTCAAGCCTGCCAGGACTGTGTCCATTACTCGTTGAAACGTGGCTGGTGCGGAGCAGAGGCCAAATGGCATCACCTTCAACTCAAAAAGACCGTCCGGTGTGATGAATGTAGTCTTCTCGCGATCTCTTTCGTCGACCTCAATTTGCCAATATCAGCTCTTCAGGTCCATCGATGAGAAGTACCTTGCATTGCAGAGCCGGTCGAGAGTGTCGTCGATGCGGGGAATCGGGTAGACGTCCTTCTTAGTTATGCTATTCAAGCGGCGGTAATCAACACAGAAGCGAAGTGTGCCGTCTTTCTTCTTCACCAAAACGACTGGTGCCGCCCAGGGGTTGTTCGATGGCTGGATTACGTCATCACGCAGCATTTTCTCAACATGATCGCGTATGGCCTGGCGTTCTCGCGGCGATACACGATAGGGGCTTTGGCGCAGAGGTTGGGCGTGTTCGTCCGTTATAATGCGTTGCTTGGCCAGTGGTGTTTGTCGTACCTTCGATGATGACGAGAAGCACTCCATGTAGCTTCGAAGAAGACTGCGAGTCTAGTCTTTCCTGCTGTGGGCCAATGCTGGGTTGATGTCAAATGTGGGCTGACGGAATTCGTTTGGTGCGTCTTCCAGTGGTCGGTCGTGGAGGGCGAATACGTCTTTGAGGTCCGCTAATTCATCGAGAAAAGCGATCGTCATGCCCTTGTTAAGATGCCGGTATTCTTCGGTGAAGTTTGTTACCAGCACCTGAGCTTGACCTCTCCGGAATTTCACGATGCCTCTTGCGATGCGACACCTCGTTCCAAGAGCAATTGGATATTCCTTTCGACGATGCCTTCAGCGGTTTCGATGTCTGCGCTAACTACGCTGACTGCGACGCTTGATCGGGGCGGCAAGGTCAATTCTCCGTCGAGGACGTTTAGAGCGACGTGTTGCGTAGAAGTCGTCGTAGCAGGTATGACTTTGTCTGCAGAGAGCTTGATGAGTTTGGATCGGAGATCGATGATAGCCCTATGTTCGTTTAGGAACTCCATGCGTAAAATCACGTCTCGGGAGCACTGCTGCAAGACCACAAAGCTGGTGGGGTAAGTATGCCCATTTACGGTTATTCTTGCAGTGCATCGTCCCGATGGAGCAATCAGGTTGCCACCTGCGGTGCGAATCAGCGGGCCATCCCAAGCGGTGGTAACTTTTCTGAGCTGAGAGGCTAACGGTCCACTGATGACTGAATAGTCAGCTCCGGTGTCTACTAGGGCAGTGACTCTGCGACCGTCGACATCAACTTCAAGGTCGCTTATTTGCGTCCTCGCATTGCACGTGGGCCTTGGTGTCCCATCTCGGCACCGTCGTTTCGTCATGTCATGGCCGGGGCATACCGTTGTTACTTCGCTGGGCGGCGGTGTCGGCTTGTACTCTGGTCGTGTTGTCGTCGAGGTCGTCATGTGGAGCGGCAATGAAATGGCTGCGTCGTCGTTAGTGGTCGTCGGCGGCGGAGGATCTTCGTCTTTTCGCCCTTTGAGCAACCTCACCTCCAAAGGTTGCTGCGTTTAGTTTCCCTACGGGGGCTAGGAGACCGTCCTTGCAAGTAACCGCGGCCCGGCGACGCAAATCGGGCATTGTACGGTAATGGGGAGCGTGACAGCCGCTTTGGCGACGAGTGCTCTCCGCTGCGCAGGAAGTCATTGATTTCCTGTGGTCGCTCGCCAGGACGGGGTCATGGAGCGTCGACAGCGAAACCACGGAGGCCGATCCGCCTGTACGGGCAGTGACGGAGGATGTGTCCTGCCTCACCACAATGGAAACAGAGCGGCCGGTTAGGTGTCCTCTAGGCGTCGCATTTTTTGGGGCTTGGAGATCGTTGGTAGACTTGGCGGGCGTGGGCCAAGGGGCGGCTTTCGGGAGCAGGATGGTAGCGACGAGGGCTTGGGAGGTCGCGTCGGCTTGGGAAGTCGCGTCGGGGTGCATAGTTCATCGCTGCTGATTCATGCACTGGAGCCGTCGGAGTCGTCGCTTTAGGAACGCCCAGCGCCTGCTGGACTTCTTCACGGACGACGTCCGCGAGCGTCGACACCTGGGGTTGTTACGATGATGGCAGCAAACGGCGGAGCTCCTCTCGCACGATCTCCCGAATGAGGTCCCGAAAGTTCTTTCCGCTTGCAGACGCGCTGGGGTAGTGGCATGAGTAGTCTGGTTGAAGTGGTCGCTCGTAGTGGCGCATCCGGGTGTCCAACGTCTTCTCGATGGTCGATGCTTCACTTTCAAATTCTTCCACAGTTTTCGGCGGGTTCCGTGACAATGTTGAATTCCGACCATACCACAAAAGAGGTAATTCCGAAACTGAAGAGGGAAACGATATGTTGGAGTAAGTTGCAAAGGAATTTGAGCAGGCATTATTTTGCTACCAGTCGTGTTTTATGAAGGATTTGCTTTTAAAATATGGGCAAAGTGCTGTTTGTTTAGACGCCACCAACAAGACAACAGACTATACACTACTTTTTTTTTCATAGTAGTGAAAACTCAGACTCGCTAGATGGCTGCCGGAGCTTTCATAGTTTAGTTCGAGACTGCATCTTGCACAGCAAAGGCACTTTGTGTCTTTAAGCATTGGTGCCCATAGCTAGAGCCCTAGTACTGGATGGTGGACTGTTGCTCAGCAGAAATGAGAGCAATTGAAGAAATTTTCCCAAACAGTGCAGTGATGCTTTGCGAGTTCCACAGGGAACGGTGGCTAAGGAAAAGGGAGAGGGGAGTAGCTGATCGTGAGGGTGCACTTTTTCTTTGAGGCGGCTGGCTCATGCTACGTCCCAGGAGGAATATTGCCGCGAACTGTTTAAATTTTTATTTGTTCCTGTTCGACAGCCGCTGGCATGCGGCTGTCGAATACGTTTGTTGCTATCGCCGCCACAGAGTTGCTTAGTTCTTTTGCGGGCGCAAGTCAGCCCAGTAAAGTTTCTTCAGTGCAATCACCGACTCTTCATTTGTGTCATCGACCTTGTCACTACCACGTGACAATATGACGATGCTATAAAACAGCTGATGAATTCTGACCATTGGGAAAACTCTAAACTGCGGAGTTATATGTCTCGTCAATGGTTGCCACTAGCAGACAAATGGACCACGTTCAACAGAACAAAATTCTCAGTTGTGATAACCACCAACAATTGCACTGAATCATAGAACAAATTGTTGAAAGAACATTATTTGAAATCCAGGAATGGCAAACCAAGCTTATCATTCCTAATATGGACATTAACCAGCCAGTTCTCGCCTGAGCGAAAGACGCAATTTAACCAGGAACAGATGAGGAGGTTCCCGAAGTACCGGAGGTATCATGATACCGTACCCGTTTACCTACACAATAGACCTCCACAAGTCATAAAGCACATCATGGAAAGGTTGGACACTGCCCTGCACTACACCCAAAGTGATGTACATAATTCACCCGAAAATGGTGCGTTTGAAGACAGGTCCAGCACACTTGGTCAGTATCACACTGAAAAATTTAACACACCAACCTGCACATGTGCATACTTCAAGAAGTATAAACTGCCATGTAAACACTTCTGCGCAGTTTTCCAACTGATTGAAGGGTGGGGCTTTGAGAGGCTTTCTAAGCTTTACACCAGAAATGTTCAACTGAGCCTTGAAACGGGTTCAGAAGAGTCAAAATGAGGTACCACTGCTCTCTCCATCCAAAATATCAAGCAGAATTCAACTCGGTATTCTTCCAAAACCTTAAAAACAGGCGCTCGGAGCCTCGAGATTAAGGCTACAAAATGCGACCGACAGGCTGAGAAACATGGCTGTATACTGGAGGGACCAGGAAATTATGAGCATGTTTCAGCAGCACTCAATGAACTATCATAGGGGACAGTGTCCACAAGTGGTCTCCTATAGTCAGGGAATCCCCGATAAAAGGGTGTTCTGGACAGACAAAAAGACAAACACCCACTCGGCTACGCGCCTAGACAAATTAAAGTGCAGCAGAGCTGGGCTTACACAATCCTGGAAGACACATAGAAGAGTGAGGAAGAAAGTAGATGCACTGAGAAAACACATAGAGTAAATCAGCACTAGAATGCCCCATCGTTTCCAGCTCCAAAAATGTGCTATTTTCTTCATTTCATTTTGTACCTTGAAGCTCCCCTGAGGTGGCATTTCATAAAGGGTAGCATGATAAGTTAAAAGCAAAGCCCAGATTAGCAGCAACACTTTCACAGAATGTACTGCATATACAATAACAGGTTACAGCTGTGATGTAACGAACAGCTTTGCTTCAGTTAGGTGCCATATCCTACGAAAAAAATAGCATCAAAAATATGATGATGCAGGCATGTTGTTGTGATATTTGGAGTGCGTTATCAAGGAAGAATGTGCCAGTGAAATTCACGCTGTGCTGTGATCCCTGCATTTTATAGACTGTCTTCTGATTGCTGTATCTTATATTCCTTTTGACAAGTGTCTAAAAACTAGGAAAAGATGCCAATTTCTGTGTAAGCCCATCTGTACACTATGCCGTGTTTTCGAAGCGATATGCTTTCGACCACTGATATGCAATAAAACACTTCAATACTTAAAGATGCGTTTTGAGTCCAACCGGACATGAAAGGGCAAGATATCATTTGGGTGCACCCTTTCTTTCATCTATCTATTCGCAACAAATCGGCACGCCGCAACATACTACAAATCCGACTGGGATGTTCGGAGCACAAATTGCGCATTTCTCACGGTGTTCTCTTGTCACTACTGACCTCATTACAATATATATAGCAGCAACCTGAAATACCTGCAAGGTTCACACAAGCGGCATTCTTTTATTTGTTTGCAATTAAATTACTGCACATAGGAGAGTAGCTGTTGCGAAGCAATGAACACAAGGTTGGCGTCAAAATGGAAGAGAACGCAATTTCTCACACGCTCACCGCTTCACTAGATTCCAAGGGACGAACGAAAGCACCCAAACTGCGACGATGGAGAGAGAAGCAACAGCACGACCGATCCCAAATGCGTATGACCACTCCGATGTCTATGACCTAATTACATTCACGTTCTTGACATGGCACGCGAACATTGTTCCCTTTTCGCTTAATTCAACTCCAGCCACCGGCCACCAAATACATGCATGCTCAGAAATGAAAGAAAAACAAGTGCCCAGTACCACAACGTGCAACCTATACGACAACCTACGACATATATCGTCGCGAGTCACGACTTGTGTCTTCATACAACACAAAAAAGCAAAAAAATAAACCCTAAACCTTTTTTCTCCAAGAGATACACTACAGCTGTTCAGGTGAGGAGAAAATTGCCCATGCCGTGGTCATGGCCTCTGCCAGAATGGTCCAAATGGTATTCCTCCCGAGCCCTTCGCCTACACCAGATGCTGCCGAGTTTTGAAGAAAAAAATATTGGCTGGGGCTTAGCTCGGCTAAGTCCGGATATCAGAAGTGAAAAGCTTCGGCGATGCCATGTTGCGCGCATGGCATTACTTACCGGTCTTAAATCTCGTAGCTGCCACAGTCTTTCGCAGACGTCACATACATGACCGAACGGATTGTCCTCAAAATCAGTCTTAAACATCTTTGTAGCACCAGCGCTTTCACACGCTTTCAATGTGTATACTATCTACACTGGCGACTGTTCAGTTCGTCGTCGATGGCCTCGTCACTTTCACTCTGCTCGCTGTTAAAACTGGTGGTAGTTGAAAGCCGTCTTTGAGCCTCTTGTCGTCGTCGTTACGCCAGGCGCTCCTCTCTTTGGTTAGGGGTCTCCACAGGCTCGTTTGTCTCGACGCCTCTCACTATATCGTTCTTTTCTGCGTTCGGAACCTTCGTTAGTTGTCGCGCTCGCCGCACTCAAACGACGCTCAGCGTATCTTTGTCGCCGTGTAACAAGGCAAGCTTCCCGCTCTTCCGGCGTTTCAGCAGCTTGTTGAGCCTTACGTCTGGCATTTCTCCGCTCCTTCTCGGCCAATTTCCACGCCACTACTTCAGCATCGTCTTCTTCGATGGCCGCCTGCGCTCCATACATATATACTGACCGCTCCAACCACAGCCGCCTATCTGCAGCAGCGCGCGGCTGCAGCTAAAGGTCAACCGGCAGAGCCAGCATGCGCCTCTCATCTGACGTCACGTGGTTCTCGCAGAGCTGCGGCAGCGGCAGCGGCGGCTCGACCACGTGCGCCTTTCCTCTGACGTCATGCAGTTTCGCGCATGCGCAGCTGCGGCAGTTTCTGACTACGATGCCGCACTCTCCCCGGTGTTTACTAGCCTAGTGAAGCTTATTGCTCCAAAAATTCATTCATTCAATCATAAACCTTTATTCATGAGGATGACCTGAGGCCTGGAGGGGAGTGGGGTGGTTAGGTTAGGTTGAGGGCGCCAGACTCCGACATAAAGGCAGGACACTAAGCTTGTGCTTGGCGTTGGTAGCTGTCCAGTCTTCGTAAGTCTGAATGTGGTCAGCAGATGTGTAGCGGGCGCGGAGGCCAGCCGTGCCCAGGACAGGTCCAGATCAAGTGCTGCAGGTCAACGGAGTCAGCAGGGCAGTTGGGGCAGCTGATGTTGGTTCGGCGCCATTGACTCAGGATGTCTGGTGCGTCCGCTGCACCGGCTTGTCCCTTGTGAGTTAGAACTTGGGCAGGACGAGAGAGGCCGGAGGGGATCGGAGGAGTAATATCGGGGACAAGGTCCCGCAACAAACCCTCCGCTCAAGTTTAGGCCGCGTGCTGACGGAGTGCGGTATGATGAGAGAAGGGAGAACAGTAAGGGTATAGTCCGAGTTGGACGGGCCCACATCAATGCTATCCAGCGGTCTTCCTCAAGCTGCGCGCCAGCGACCTCGTTGGCCGTTCTGTTCCCAGTTCCTTGTGCGTGATTTTCAGGTGTCCAATGAATCCGTACCGAGACGAGGTCTCTCGCAGGTAGCGGCAGCGCTGTTTGATGCGGTGTGGCGCTGAGTTCTTGTAAGAACTGGTTTGTAGAGTTTTTATATCCTCGTAACTGTCGGTGTAGATGTGGATGAAACGATCTGTTCCTTTGGTGCAGTGTTGAAGGGCCTCGTCGATGGCCGTTAACTCGAGTTCAGTTGTGGACCAGTACCTGAGACCACTGTGGCTAGTAGCGTGCAGCTGTAAACCCTCCTGTAGTAGGCGGTGGTTGCAAAGGGAGGACATTTTTGCAGATCCTGAACGCGCAATCACGTGACACAAAAGTGACGTAGAGGTACGTCACTTCTGCGTGTCCTGCCGAAGTTTTTTTCCTTATTTTTTGTTATTCTACTGGGGTACCTAGTGAGAAAAGCGCTTGGCCGTCGGAGCACGGCTTCGAGCTGGAGGCGGGAGAGCATCTAGCCGTCCGCACTCAACAGCACGCACGCTTTCGTCTGTATTTTCTTCATCTATTAGTGGGGAAAGGTGGAAAGGTGGGGCGGGCAGGCTAGCCAAAGTAGACAGCGTGGTTTCAAACAAGTGACGGCTTGGCTTGGAGCTGCCCTCGGCAAAGCAGTACGTGTGCACGCTTGCTTCCTTTATTCTTCCCCCCCCCCCCCCCTAGCTGTGAGGTATGGGCTTGCTTGGCCTGAGCGGCAGCGGAGGGGGTGCTCTGAAGATTTGCTGTGCGCGTGTACTTGGCTCAATCGGCCGTTCTGCACTTTAAAATTTACGCATCAATTATGTGAAACAACAATATATATATATATATATTGAAGGCCTCGCCTTCAAAACAAAACGGGTCCGCGAGCCATGGTTTCGCCCGACGAGTGACAAATCCAGTTTCTTAAAAACACCGGTTTATTTCGGATAAACATAAAAGCACTTAATAATAAAAAGAAACAACATCACGAGCTACTGCGCTGAGAACATGCTGTTCATGCGCGCGACAATAAAACACCGAGGCGGGAAAAATGTCAGGCTTTACCGCGGCGGGACAAAATACACTGCGGAGCGAACAGGGCGAGCAATAGGGTCAATGCGCTAACGGCGGTACAAGAAACATTGCTCCTCGCGTGACAACTACTACCGCGAATACGCCTAGGCCATTTCTGCAGGCGCTTCTTCCATCTTCCTGTCACCGGTCTTCTTTCCATTGTCCGTGCACACACCGCTGGCCAATGACGCTCGCTGCCTGCCCCGCGCCGGCTTCCCCGCCGGGGCAAAAAGGCCCCGCGCCTTGCTCCAGCCGTTTCGCGGCCGAGCTAGTAAGGGTCTTACCACTCGCGAGGCGGCGTAGCAATGGTGGCTTCCACTTCACCTCAAAGGCAGACAGCTTATCATAGATACACCGGATTGCACAACGTTACTAGTAACGTTGGGATTGCATTCAAGCTTCCCCTTTCAAGGCGGATGTAAAATGCTGGCGAAGGCTGGGCCCAAAAACGGTCTAGCGCGACAGCAGCACAGCCACTTTGGGGGGGCCAAAACACTTAGATAATGAAATTCAAAAGCACAAATAAAAACGCTATAAAACAACGTAAAGAGATAAATATTTTATTGCCACGTTTTATAAAATAGGTAAACTAGTTCAGCAAAACTTTACGCCGCATTTTCAATTTTTTGCAACGTTCTTGTTGCGCCCCTTGTTGAAGAGTGTGCGGAAGAGATTTCAGGCCTTGTTTGAGCACCCGGCCACAGTGGCCGCGGGAGCTCACGAAGCGGTTTCTTATCGCCAGCTGTCTGCAGTAGCGCAACTGGTAAAGCTTATAAGTTTAGCTCGCCGGTCTCGAAATGCCCCTTTTGCGAAGTTTTCGTCGTCCTTGCGCGTCGCTTCCCTGTCACCGTTTTGTAAAATTTGCACCCCCCCCCCCCCCCCCCCCCCCGCAGCGCTGCGGCAGTTCTCTCGGTTTTGTCGTTTCCTTCGACGTGCGGCCAGTGCGAAGTCTTTTTCCGTCTTTGCACGCTTCGCGCTGTTCTTTTGAAGCGCTTAGCGCTCTATTTCAAGATGAGCTTGCGGCGTGTGAAGAAACGATGCGCCGTGGCACATTGCGACAGCATGGACAGTACCGTCGGTGTCAAGCTACACCGCTTCCTGCTGGACTTTCACAGGTGAGCTCTTGTCAGTGTCGTCTGCTACAAGGCGTCTGCTCTAGGTATGCTCCGAATGCTTTCGTTGGGCTGTTCGCTTCTGTTTCTGTAACCAGTTCGTGCGCACGTGGCTTCATTTTTTCGGGGATATTTATGTACTACACTACAGGGCACACACTTTAAGTGCTCGAGCTGTGCGAAAGAGGCCCACCATTTGTCTGATTTATGGTGAGTTTCATGCAGCCGGCTATCACCAGCGTTAACTTGATACCGGGCTATTAGGAGCAACCACGCGCATGCCACTGACCGGAAGGCCAATTTAAAACCAATTGCGCTGCCTGACAAGTCTGAGCACAACACTGTTTAGTTTTCCAACACCGCGAAGCCAATTTGACCCTCGCAAGTGGTAGTATCGCAATTCAGCCACGTGTATATGCGCGGCCTTGAAGGTGCCTTAACTGAATTCACTCAGCAGGAGCTACTGCCTGTCTTGTTATTGCTATTCTGCATATGTATGACCTTTAGGGTAACTTTAAACGTACTTCATTCTCGTCAATCTTAACCATAGAAAAGTATAGCTACCCGCAAGGCATGAGGACGAGCGTACGTAACCGCACTCTTGGGCGCTGAGAGCTTGGGGCGAGCATTTACTTCCATAGTTCAGATATAATGGAAGTATATTCTACTGCAGTTAGCATTGACAGGAATAATGACGCATTGGCGTTTGGAGTATGCAGTATTCCTTACGGCGCAATTGTGAATAACGTGCACGTTGCATCGCGTCCAGGTGCCGAGCGTGGGTGCAGTTCTGCCACACGTGAGCCTGGAGAAGAAGACACCATGGCAGCTGCGAGACTTGCGGGTTTGTTCCAAGCACTTCGAACCGTCTGCGTATCTGTCGTCAAAAAGGCTGCGACCCGTGTTGATGCGCCTACTTATGTCATGTCATGTTTGCCTCAATTGAAGCTGTCTTAGCACTGTCTTCTATGCTTTTCAATTTTCTACCTGGCAACGTTCGTGGAACGGCAGGGCTTTTTTTCTATCCGCACTGTGACCATTGAGATGAATAGCCAGCTTAAAGAAACTACTGCTTGAGCTGCCTGTGACTCGTATTTTTTGTTGGTGTGCTTTATCACTGTATTTGTTTGGTTGCTGTAATAAACCATGAATATGAAAACCATACTTGCCGTACACTGTATTGCAAACCGTGCACTTGAGCCTGTGCTTTCTACATCATACCTTGTACTCAAAAGTACTAGCACCAGTATTTCCACCAAGGTTTCCACTACGAATCATGCATGATTGCATGCTTAGCCAGCCAAGGTAAGCCAGCGTCTGAAAGTGTTGCTGCCTTTCTATGCTGCCTTCTTTGCCAGTCACTTTCATTGGGTTCCGAATTGCACATTAACAAGGCCATAACTAGCGGGAACTCGAGCACATTTGACTGGCAAAGGTTGGTGCGCACTGAAAGGCAACCTTCATGAGATACCGGCTTGAAAATGCGGGTTCTATAAAAAAAACACTTTAAAATACGCGCTAAAACATACGTATGCGTGACGTCATTCAACGTCACTCATACGTAGTCGCCCCCCCCCCCCCAATATGGCGGTGCCATAGAGTTCCTTACACTAACTAGAGGGAAAGCTGAGGGCGCTGCACTTCAGCCACCATGGGCGCGCTAAGAATCATGGGCCGGTGTGCTACTTGTTGCGGGACAGTCGGTTTTTCTCGAGTACGTGGAGTGGCGTTACTGCGATGTTTTTTTTCGTTATCATCATCATCTGAAGGTGCGTACATAGACCGCGAAAGCCATAGTAGCGAAGGCGCAAAAGCAGACGTCGCCAATAAATGGTTTCTGTTTCCCGAAATGCCACTAAAAACTTCCTTAAGTGATGGCACAACGATAAATATTTTCATAACATTTTTTTATTTCAAAGTTTGCCTATTAAGTGCGAAATATTGGTATTTGTGCTGCTCAAAACTAAGCCAATAGGAGAAAGGGCCACCGCTTATATTGGATAAATCTCATACTGGCATTCTGTTTCTCTCTTTTTTTTTGTAATTTATAGTCACAATATTCAATCTTAGGACATTATTTACGGTAGAACAACGTTTATCTTTGCATTAGTTTTGGCCAAAAGTTGTAGTTCTGCACTCGGTAGCTCACCGGCCCATGATGCTTTGAGCGCCCATGGTGGCTGAACTAGCCGTCTGGAAACTCCATGTAAACGCCCATAGACGGCAGAACAGCTTTCCCTCTAGGTAAGAGTAAGAAACTCTATGGGCGGTGCCCATGAGCCGCCATTGTTTGGACCAATGGGCGTCTATGGAGCCTTCGCTACCATGGTATATCAACCTTGCCCCTTTCCTTACCCTTTCATTGTAAACCGTTGATGCTGCGCCGGTCATGCGCCGCCGAGTACGCCCACCTTATCGCGCTTTTCAATGCGTCGCCTCGTTTTGCCGGTAACTTGTTTCCTTCTGCCTGCAAAATTATTTTGGTGCTTCTTGAGCAAAGAATGTTTTAAGTCGTTTGTTGCGCTGCGTGAGCATATCTTTCACATGTAACATATAATATTAGCCATGTCGCCCTAATAGCGTGTAGTTACTGTTTGTTTTTGGATCGTGTTTTTCTGTAGAACATGTGCTTCCTTCCATTGCGTAATTTTCGAAAGTAACCCATGACAACTACGATTTAAAACGCAGAAATTATCGGTGGTCCACATGTTTCACAAAACAAACTTTTATTTGGCACTACAATAACATTGTATCGCGCATTTGAGATCGTCTTCTGAATGATGTTTACTTCGCTATATTTGCACAATGCATCCGCCTTTGCCGGTTCGTAAGCAACATCTTTTACATGCCGAGTTCCTTATTGTGGTAGACGTAGCCGGTATAACAAGCAAAACTGTTTATTTATATATCAGGTAATGGCGCCCGTTTTCGCTCAGCTTGGCGTGGTCCGCCTGGTTAGCTTGCCGCTTGGGGCGCTGTCGTCTGTGGCGCCCACAACACCCCCCTTTCTTGAAAGGTTTGATCTCACAGGTCCAGGCGTTCTGGTCGCTTACAAACACGTCCACTTCTTGTGGTGCTCGTGTCCTGCAACGGTTGCAGGTGTCTTGCTGTACGTCTTGCTTGTCCTCTGTCGGTTTGTACAACGTAGGACCTTGGTTCTGATGTTGGCTGTGTTACCACGCCGTGTGATGCAGCTCCAGCGAGGATGCGCACTGCTGTGTCTGGTGGTAAGCGCTCTTGGCTCCGTACCTTGTGCCGGGTGTTGTATGATCGTTTTGCACGAGCTCTGCAGGCTTCATTATTTTGTCTGGATTCGCTGTCGTCCCCCTTCGGGGCTAGCAGCTTCGAAGTGGTTGGTACTGTGGTGTTCAGACGACGACCCATTAAGAGTTCTCTGGTGAAAACCTTTGCACGCTTGGTGTGGCCCTGTAGACAAGCAGCACTTCGTATATGTTGGAAGACTTCCTCCAAAGCTGCTTTGCTGTCTGCACAGCCCTCTCAGCCATACCGTTGCTCTGCGGGGAGTAAGGGCTTGAGGTTGTGTGTGTGGCTCCCCAGTGATGCAGCGAGGTTCTTTGAACTCTGTGGAAGTGAACTGCGGCCCGTTGTCTGTGAGTATTGTTCGTGGAACACCGTAACGTGCAAACATTGGCTCCAAGTCTAGGGCTATGTTTTTTGTAGCTGTCCTCGGCAGCTGTTCTAGCTCGAAAAATCGGGAGTAGTAGTCTACTACTACAACATACTCTTTCCCCTCCAGCGTGAAGAGATCTATGCCGACTGTGTCCCAAGGGTGTGCTGGCAATAGGTTTAGAAGCAGGGGTTCTGTTTCTGGCTTTCTGTGCTCTCTGCATGTTGGACATTTTCCACGTAGTCTTCAATGTGCTCCTATGCCTGGCCACCATATGCATTTTCTTGCCCTCGCTCGGCACCTCATTGTGCCCAAGTGGCCTGCATGGAGTTTTTGCAGAACCTCTACTCTGATGTCTGGCGGGATGATTATTCTGTCGCCTTTGAATAGCAGACCATCAACGAGCGAAATCTCACTAGCCACCTCGACGTACCTTTTCAGGTCAGGTGACAGCCCATGCACAGTTGGCCATGATGTAGTGCAGAAGGTAGCCACCCTGGAAAGTGTTTCATCTGACTGGATGCTTGCCCTGATTCTGTCCAGAATTTGGTTTGAAGCAGGGAGCTGTTCAAGGGCTAATTCTTCAAACTCGCGCACTGCACTCTCGAGAGCTGTTTCTTTGTCTGCTGGTTTCCCAGATGGCTTCCGGGACAGAAGGTCAGCTGTGTACAGCTTTTTGCCGGGAGTGTGGGACATGGTGTAGTCGTACTACAAAAGGCGCACCCTGAGACGTTGAAGGCGAGGACTCAGCTCGTCAAGTCGTTTAGTCGTCAGCAGCGCTATTAACGGCTTGTGGTCCGTTTCCACGTGAAAGGTTGATCCCAGCAGGTATTTGCGGAAATGTTTGCAAGCCCATGTGATTGCCAGTGCCTCCTTTTCGATTTGGGCATATCTTTGTTGTGTATCCGTAAGGGAGCGTGATGCATATGCCACAGGTAGGAGCTTTTCGTGCGACTGCTGTAGAAGTACAGCCCCAAGACCGTATGAGGAAGCATCCACAGACACTGTGTGAGGCGACTGAGCATTGTAGTGAGTGAGGATCGGCGTCCTGCTTAAAGCTTGCTTGAGTTTGTCAAAACTCTGCTGCTGAGCTGGGCACCAGTGCCAGTCGGCGTCTTGGTGGAGCAAGTCTCTGAGAGGCTTCGTAAAGTCTGCTAGCTCTGGAAGAAATTTCGCTAGGTGGTTTGCAGAGCCCAATAAAGACCTGACTTCTGACACATCACATGGTGGACCGAGCTGGACTATGGCCCTGACCTTTTCCGGGTCGGTGGTGACTCCTGTTGAGTTTGCGACGCGTCCTAAGAATGTTACTTCTGTTTGTCGAAAGGAGCACTTGTCGATGTTGAGGGTAACACGTACCTGCATCTTCCAGCTTCCTCAGCACCAGCAGTAGGTTGGTGTCGTGTTCCTCAGTTGTCTTCCCTGAGACAATGATGTCATCTTGTAGACAACTCACACCATCTAGTCCTTCGAGCACACGGAGCATTTCTCGTTGGTAGAACTCTGGCGCTGTGGAGATTCCGAAGGGAAGCCTCAGGAACTGGAACCTGCCAACTGGTGTGATGAAGGTTGTGTATTCGCGAGAGTCCTTGGACAGTGGCACCAGCCAATACCCTGCTCGTACATGTAGGCGGCTGAAAACTGTTGCACCTGCTAATTTTGCAAGGCCCTCGTCCACCGTAGGCATGAACACACGTTCGCGTATTACTTGTTGGTTGAGTTGACCATAGTCCACGCAGATGCGCAGCTCATTGTTCTTTTTTCGTGCGACAACCATTGGAAAACACCACTCGGTTGCTCGCCCGATCTTCTGGATGACTCCCAAGTCTTCCATCCTTTCTAGTTCTTTCTTCACAAGTGGAAGCAGTGGAAGAGGCACGCGCCTGGGATAACTGACTGCGTATGGCTCAGCATCCTTTTTGACTTTGATGAGGTACTCAGTCTTCATGACTCCAAGCCCAGACGTTATCTTTCGGTATGACGCCAAGAAGTTGGGGACATCAGTTGATTGTGCGAGGGTTTCGTCTAGCTCAAGAGGGCGCTGTAGAATCCCAAGTGATTCTATAGCTGGTCGACTGAGCAGCGGGTCTTTTAATTCTTTGATGATGAAGACTGCTTCTTGGATTTCAGTGTTGCACCAGGTGACTATTGCATCGATGTAGCCAACAGTGGCCGGCTATCGCTGTCTGGCCTGGGCTTAACAGCTGTTGCGTTGACTTGATGGGCTGTCGTAGTCGTGTGCGAGTGCAGTCACATCCGCGCCGGTGTCGACCTTGAAGGTAAAAGGCAAGTTGTTCACTGTAGCAGTAATCCTCCACGGCGTGTTCACTCCCACTTTGATTTCGCGTAGATATAGCTCTCCGAGATCTTTTGTTCGTTGTCGGATACTCGAGGTTTCGTCCTTCGGCTTGGACATGCAGATGCGGGCGTAGTGCCCTTTTTTCCCACACTGGCTGCACGTCTTGTCTATCGCGGGACACTGTGTCTTCGTGTGGTCACGCACACCACCACACCACTTGCAGCGTTCGTCTCCCGTCTTGTGTGTACTTTGAGGGCGCGACTTGAAAGGCACCTTCGCTTCGTTCCGGCGAGTTTTGACGTTTGTCTGGCCGCGAACTTCTCCCATGTCGAGAGCTGGCTGTTCGATGGAGTGAATTTCCTTGTGTTGAAGTTTCACGCTATCTGAATTGCGGGCAGCTGTGATTGCTTTTTCGAGAGTGAGCTCTGCGTCAAGCTGCAGGTCTCGCTGAGTTTTACGTCTCGCAAGCCGACCACGAGCCTGTCCCGAAACAGCTAGTCTTTGAGAGTTCCGTAATCGCATCGTTCGGCCATCTTGAACAGTTCAGTCGCAAATGCGTCGACGTTTTCATGCTGCTCTTGTTTCCGAGATTTAAATCGCGCTCTCTCATAGATGACATTCTTTCGAGGTAGGAAATGCTTTTCAAAAGCACTCACCACGACGGAGTATGATGCCATCTGTTCGTCTGTCAGTTTCAAAGCAGCGAGCACGTCCTCCGCTTCTTCGCCCATGACGTAGAGTAATGTGTTGATTTGCGTCGTCTCGTCCTGTCCTGTCAGACCGGAAATGAGTCGGTAGCGTTCCCACCTGCGGTGTCATCGCGTCCAATCTTTGGGCTTGCGGAAATCGAGCTTTGTCGGCAGTTCCAGGGCGAGCGGGTTGAACGTCATTCTCGGAGTGCCGTTCGCGCGCTCTTCGTTCGCGCCGCGAGTGTCTGGCATGACGCTGCGGCCGCTTACGTTGGGCTCGCTGTCCTTCTGGGTGTCACGCTGCGTTGGTTATCCCGCCGCTGCCACCATGTGGTAGACGTAGCCGGTATGAAAAGCAAAACTGTTTATTTATACATCAGGTAATGGCGCCCGTTTTCGCTCAGCTTGGCGCGGCCCTCCTGGTTATACTTGCAGCTTGGGGCGCTGTCGTCTGTGGCGCCACTTATCATAACTAAAACATTCTCGTTGTGGTTTGAAAAGCGCTTCTGCCTGTTCGTGGCCTGAATTTTTGAGGACATCTACTGCTATTTGTCGCGTACAGTGAGCTCCCTGTAATGCCTTCCTCATACGGGCAGAGGGCAGTTTTGATCGCGATCAGGAGTATAAGCATAGTATTGTGATATTATTATGTATTCAGTGTGTTATGTTTAAATGTTTGGACAGCCTATATTGCTCAAGGCTGAAGTATGAAAATTCCGCGTGGGCTGTACCTGCAATGTTTCCTCCTTTGTGTCTAGCCGTTTACAACTCCTTTTGTGTTGCTCTCACGGGTGATATTTTGGAAGAAAAACACGCAGCGGATATGCCCTTTTTTCCCCTTCGTGGTATTATGGAGCGTGCTTTAGCATGCCTTCTTTTGTTATTACTTTTTGTGATTTTTTGCATTTTATAAAGTGTGTGATCCAGTATTTTTTTTTTTTGGCAATTCAAGGCAAAAACAAGTGAAATAAACGTTCTGCGTGGAACCCATGCCTCCTATGTGTTCAACTGAGAAATCCGACCAAATGACATCAAAGAAGTACAATAAGAACAGCTTCGATCGTATTATTCCAACGTGCATGAATAAAGTAAGCTGCGCTTATGTTCTTTGAGAACCTTCGCGGTATTTTGAGTAAAAAGGCTGCGATCCGCGACTTTATTACGTCTGTATACATGGCATCATTAAAGACCTTACGCGCCACTGTAAACGTTGTAGTTGAATATTTTAGCAGCCAAAGGCAAATCAGTATCGAAAGCATTGCTATCGAAACCAAAACCGAAACAGAGCAAAAGAACGCGCCTAAAAACTCGGAGGATGTAATTAGCGGTCTGACCAGCCGCTTGGGGCGCTGGCGGCAGTGCAGTAGCACGGTCGCAGGGCCCCATGGAAGTGTCCGCTCTTTACGCAGATATGTTTCTCTATGCCTGGCTTCCGACGCGCTTATCTACCCTCGTCTTTCGCCGCTAACATCCCGCCCCCAAGATTATCTGCTCACTCATAAGCACTCGCGCAAACACAATACAAATAGGAAAACGCGCGCGCGATTTAAAACACTTAAAGCACCCCCCCCCCCCCCTCTCAAGACGGGACACGTCCCGAGACGTCAAAGAACAAAAGAAAGAAGGGAACTGGTAGGAGTACAAAAAACAATGTTGCTGCTGACGAGCTGCCCGCTTGAAGGCATCCGCTGGGTTTGGTGAGATTCATCAGACGATGGTCCAGGTGGCTCACATTTGGTAGACCGAGTGCCTTTAAGTACTTTCGGCCACCGGCGACGTTTATTTATTTATTTATTTCAAGTACCCTCAGGGCCGTTGGCATTAGAGAGGGGAGTGGTTACAGGCATAAATAAAAATTAAATAAACAAAATGGACCAATTGTCGAAAGGTTACAGATGGTTAATCATACAATGTTAGCTAAGGCGTCCTTGAAAAGCTGATGATCTTTGATGGTTGCTGTTGGTGCCGGAAGGTGATTCCACTCTGCTGCAGTGCGAGGTAAAAAGGACTGAAAGAAAGCGTTAGTTCTGCAAAATGGTACACCGACTTTGTAGGCGTGATCTAGTCTTGATGATACGTGATGCGGGGGAGGGATAAGTTCAGTACGTAAGTGCGGATGATGAAACATTATATGGAACAGACAGATACGAAACATTTTACGACGTGTAGCTAAGGGTGGCAGATTAAGGCTTGATTTCATTGAAGATATGCTGGCGCTCCTGTTATAGTTTGAAAGAATGAAACGGGCAGCGTTATGTTGGACCATTTCTAGCGAATGAATTAGATTTTCGTGATGAAGGCCCCAGATAGGTGCGGCGTATTCTATCTTTGGACGTACTAACATTTTGCACAGCAAAAGTTTGAGCGAGGAAGGCGCTCTAGCGAAATGCGGCGGATGTAACCCAGCATACGATTAGCGTTGTTAATTATGTGTGTGATATGTAAAGACCAAGTAAGAGTGGAAGTGATGTGTACACCAAGGTACTTATATGAGTGTACCGATTCTAACGGAAGATGGTTTAGAAAATAAGTGGGACTACTGTCGCAAGTTCTGGATACGCGAAGGGATTTACCCTTATTGATGTTGAGTTCCATTAGCCATGTTTTGCACCAAGAAGTTATATCATTCAGGTCTGATTGAAGGGTGGTTACATCGTCAGTGCATGTTATTGCTCGAAAAATGACAGTCGTCAGCAAATAAGTGAATATGTGAGGAAACGGAAGAAAGCAAGGCGTTAATGTAAATTAGAAAAAGAAGAGGGCCAAGTACGGAGCCTTGTGGAACGCCGGAATTAACAGGGTTGAAGTGAGAGTTATGATTATTGGCTGACACGTACTGTGAACGGTTAGTAAGAAAATTTCAATCCAAGTAAGAAGCTTGCGATCCATGTTCATTAGTTGTAGTTTGTAAAGTAACAGTTTATGACACACTGTCGAAAGCCTTGGAAAAGTCGAGAAAAATACAGTCTGCCATTAAACGATTATCAAGAATAAGATTTAGTTTATGTGTGAAGGAAGCGAGCTGAGTTTCGCAGGAGTAAGATTTTCGAAAGCCATGCTGCGAGCTGGAGAAGAATGAGTTAGATTCGAGAAAATTTGCAAGACATGAATGTAGGATGTGTTCTAGTATTTTGCACGGGATACTGGTGAGTGAGATAGGTCGGTAATTGAGAGGAGACTGCTTGTTACCCAATTTGTAGAGTGGAATCACCTTACCGACTTTCCAGTCAAGGGGCAGGCGTCCTGTATCAAGTGATTGTTGAAAAATTTTTGCTAGTACAATGGATGAATAAACAACAGTGCTGCGCAAATATTTCACAGTAATCAGGTCACAACCAGGAGCAGAGGAAAGACGCAATGAATTAATCACAGCTTCAACGCCACATGGGTCTATTGTGATTGGAAACATATCGTGGTAGTCGTAACAAGGTACAGCGGGTAACGAGACATTACGGGTTGCAGAAAAGTTTCGGGTGAATGTTTCATTAAGAATGGACGCGGTTTGATAACAGGGTATAACACTTCCAAAGCTGTCAACGAGGGTTATAGTGTCGTTATCTTTTTGGTTAATGACGCGCCAGAATTTCTTAGTATCATTAATTAACATGGAAGGCAGCGTGTGGCATAGATAGTTATTCCTGGCGTTCTTTAGCGCCAACACGTATTCGCTGGAGGCTAATTTATAGGCATTCCAACGAGCTTCACTCGATGAAAGCTTGGCTGACCTGTAAAATCGCTTCTTTTTATTTGATAGTCGTCTTATGTGATTATTGTACCAAGGAGCGTCCGGTTTTTGGGTTAAAGTTGGGCGTTGACTGGTCCAGTCTCCCGGTCACCCTGCACATGACGAAGCATGTAAGCGAGCCGCGAAAGACGCTTTATTACTATGAAAGGACAAGTCCACCGAGGAGCGAGAGAGGCGGCAAACCCTTTTGCGGCATCATTTAGGGGTGCGAGCGGCGGAGCACTTTATCCCCAACCTCGAACTGCAAAGGACGCCTGCCCTTGTTGTACTGGCCGCAGTGCTCCAAGCGGGGGAGGTCCAAGTTCTCTCTGGCCTCCTTTAGGGTTCCAGCGAGACGACTGGAGAGATCCTGGGTGAACCTGGAATAACTGGGTGTCTGTAATTCAGAGTCATGTGTAAGGGCATGTTCAATGGGAAATCGAAACTCATGACCAAGAAGTATAGCCGCCGCCGTAAAACCAGTCGACCGGTTTACTCTGGTCCTTGTGGCGAAAGCCATCTCCTGCACACGCGAATCCCAGTCTTTGTGACGGTCCGAGAAAGCCACGAGCATGTTTTTCAGGTTTCTGTTGACCCGCTCTGTGATGTCGGCCTCAGCATGGTAGGGCGTAGTCGTTTTGTGCTGCGCGCCAAGAGCTTTGCAGGTGTCAGCAAATATCCTGCCCGTAAAATACGTCGCATTATCAGTGATCAGCTGCGTCGGGAAGCCGAACCGAGCGAATACTCGGTTCGGCTTCCCGGCGGTTCGGTTTATCCCAGGTTACCTTCGAGTCCAGTTTACGCAGCGGGTATAATTCAACCCATTTAGAAAAATGGTCAGTGACCACGAGCAAGTAGCGATTTATTCCTTTCACAGATCTAGGATAAGGACCCATTACGTCGCAGGCAACAATTTGCCACGGGTAACGGCTCTTTACAGGTTGCAAGAAGTCCGGTGGTTTACCTCTCCTTACCTTCGCTGTCTGGCATGTAAGACAAGTACAGACGTATGTCACGACGTCCTTTCTCATGCGGGGCCAAGTCGCGATGCGACTCAACTTTTCATATGTTTGCTTGCCATCGCTGTGGCCTGCAAGGCATGTGTCGTGAAAACACTCTAAACTAAGAGATTGCGGAGGCTCTTCGGTACGAAATCACGAAATGGTGACTCACCATCGTCTGTGTCGCAGCGGGAATATATCTCAGGAGAAGTCCATCCTCTGGTTCCAGGTAGCAGTCATAGCTGCCGGTAGGCGCTGTGCTTCCTGCAGGGTTGGTGCTGTCCAGGCCCTTTCGTATCTGGATGCACTGAGGATCGCTTAGCTGAGCTTCGAGCAGCTGTTGACGGGAAACCAGCGTGCCCCAAGCATCAGCGGCTTCTGCGATCACCAGGACTTGCGGTGCTTGCTCGCCATCTGCAGGTAACTGAGCGTCGGCTGCCTTGTTGAAGGTGCCTTTCTTGTACTCCACACTGTAATTATATTTCTGAAGAGCGAGCGCCCAGCGGGCTAGACGGCCAGCTGGGTTCTGCAGCTTTGACAACCAAGACAGTGCCTGATGATCGATCTGAATTGTAAACGTAGCCCCATCCAAATACGTGTCAAACTTTTTAGGCGCAAATACAATTGCCAAGCACTCTTTCTCTGTCACCGTGTAGTTTCGCTCCGGCGATGAGAGAGTGCGACTTGCAAATGCCAAGGGGCAAAGCTTCCTTTCGTGCTCCTGAAGCAAAACAGCACCGATGCCATACTCACTTGCATCAGTCTGCACTGTAAAGGGCCGGTTTAGGTTCAGGAGCCGCAGACAAGCAGTATCGACGATAGCCGTTGACAGCGCCCGAAACGATCCCTGCTCCTTGTCTGTCCAGGACCAACGGGCATTTTTGCGGAGAAGCTGATGAAGGGGTCTTGCCAGGTCTGCGCAGTTTGAAGTGGCGGTAGTAACCCACCATGCCCAAGAATCGCTGCAGGCTCTTGACGTTTGTCGGTGGTGGCAGCTGCAATACGGCCTGGACTTTCTCCCCGTCAGGCCGGACTGTGCCCTGCTTAACAATGAAACCAAGCAGGTTGATTCTGCGTGAAACGAACTGCACTTTGCGGGGGTTAATGGTGATGCCTCTGGTCTGCATTCGCTGTAAAACAGTAGTTAAATGGATCAGTTGTTCATCTAGACTTTCTGAATACACCACGACGCCATCCATGTATGCCATTACGTAGTCGAATTTCGCGTCTCCGAGCACTATATCCATCACGCGCTGAAAGGTAGCAGGTGAATTGGATAACCGAAAGGCAGTCGGACAAACTCGAATTATCCCTGATGGCAAGCGAATGCAGTTTTTTCGATGTCACTCTGGTCAATCGGTTTCTGCAGAAAACCCCTGCTACAGTCCAGAGTAGTGAAGAATTTTGCTGATCCAAGAGTATACATAACAGAGTCCACTGATGGAAAAGGGTAAGAATCTCTGACTTTTACAGCATTCAGCCGCTGATAGTCGAACCATAAGCGTGCTGTGCCGTCTTTCTTAGGCACAAGAACAACGGGAAAAGCCCAAGGGCTCTTTGAGGGTCTTACTGCACCGGTAGCCACCATTTCATCTAGAGCGGCATCCAGGAGTCCTCACTTGTGGACGCTCAACGACCTGGGGTTTAAATGGATCGGGCAGGACCTGCCGGTGCCAATCCTGTGCGTCAGCACGTTAGCTTTTCCAGGAGCCTCCGTGAACATGGCATCGGAGGGCTCATGTGTCACCCGGATTCTGGATGTTTCCGTTTGTGACCCTGTGAAAGACTGCAGGACAGTGAGAACACCACTTCCTATCACTCCGACTGAGGGGGGGTCTGCGACCAGAAGCTTTGAGTGACGCTCTGTTATCTTTGTAATGAACTTGAGTGGTTCTACATAAATGCCGTATCGGTAGCTGCCAAAATATATGTCGACAATGATTCCTGCCTTCGAGATGAAGTTACGGCCCAAAATTACCGGACAAGAGAGTCAACGAAGGTGCAGAAAGCACTGCCGTATCTTTCGACCATTCACAGTAACTGTCAGATGTGCTGCAGAGGTTGCCGACGCTATCTTTGGCGATACCATCCGAAGCTTCGTGGTCACGTATCGTAACTGCAAATGTCTTGCATCGCATGCTCGCTTGACCTTATCGCCAAAAACCGAAACACTGGAACCTGTGTCCAGTAGAGCGGGCACTTCCAACCCCGCTATTTTGACAGCCACCAACGGTGCATTATCAGGACGGGCATCATGAAGGCGGAAAGTGGACGGTAAATCGCTTACTGTTTGGTCCTTGATTTCATGGGGTCGTGTTTCACGCTCCAAGGTACCCTCGATCACCTCTGGTGCCGGGGGATGTCTGGGTCAGAGGAGAAGACTTCTTTCCCCGTCTCTTGCGTCGCTTAGGCTGACGTCTGCAGCAAACCCGTACCCTGGCCACCGGGTGATGCGACAACCAAGACATCAGGCTGCATGCTGGGCATGTTCCTTCGCCCGCATTGTAGCAGGCGGCAGCCGGAGGAGGCCCATTCAGGCCTGCCACACCCGGCAGTCGGCCACTCCGCGGAGGAGGTCCGGTCTGGCCTGCCCGCCCCCCCCCCCCCCGTTTGCACTCGGCCAGTCACAGGAGGAGGCCCGGCCCGGCCTGCCACCCCTTGCACATGGCCAGTAATCGGAGGTCCGGTCCGGCCTGGCACCCCTTGCAGTCGGCCAGTCACCGCAGGAGGTCAGGTCCGGCCTGCCACCCCCTGCAGTCGGCCAGTCACCGGAGGTCCGGTCCGGCCTGCCACCCCTTGAAGTCGGCCAATCACCGGAAGACGCCCGGTCTGGCCTGCCACCCCCTGCAGTCGGCCAGCCACCGGAGGAGGCTCGGCCCGGCCTGCCACCCCCAAACAAAGTTTAAACGCCACAGATTCTTTAACGTGCGTAATATGGCTTCAGTCGTACAACATGTACAATTTCTGGGCGTGCGCGTCGCCGTTGTGATGCTGACGTTCCGTCGGGAATTACTTCATAGTCCAGTAGTCCGACGCGGCGAATGATTTTGTACGGCCGAAAGTATCGACGCAACAACTTTTCACTTAGTCCGCGACGGCGAATTGGTGTCCAAACGCACACTTGGTCTCCTGGATTGTACTCTGCGTGGCGTCGTCGTAAGTTGTATCGTCGGCTGTCGGTGCGCTATTGGTCTTTAATACGCAGCCGTGCGAGTCGTCGGTCTTCCTCTGCACGCTGCAGGTAGGCGGCGACGTCAAGGTTGTCCCCGTTGGTTACGTGCGGCAGCATTGCGTCGAGCGTCGTCGTGGGCTCCCTGCCGTACACAAGCTTGAACTGAGTCGTTCTGGTCGTCTCCTGGACTGCCGTGTTATACGCGAAGATCACGTACGGCAAGATGGCGTCCCAGGTAGTGCGTTCAGCGTCGACGTACATGGCGATCATGTGCGCGATCGTTTTATTCAGGCGCTCCGTAAGGCCATTGGTCTGGGGATGCTACGCAGTTGTTCGTCGATGGCTTGTATGACTGTATTCCAGGATGGCTTGCGTCAACTCTGCCGTGAACGCCGTTCCCCTGTCCGTGATGAGCACTTCTGGGGCGCCGCGTCGCAAGAGAATTTGTTCGACAAAAAATTTGGCGACTTCTGCCGCGGTACCATTTGGTAGGGCGTTTGGCTCGGCGTAATGGGTAAGGTAGTCAGTGGCCACGATGATCCACTTGTTACCCATAGACGAAGCTGGAAAGGGGCCGAGGAGATCCATTCCAATTTGTTGAAAGGGCAGGTGTGGGGGCGGAATCGGGTTTAGTAGTTGGCACTCACGACATGTCTTCATGTAGTGGGCAACTTCGACAGGCAGTCGCGGCCAGTAGTACTTCTCCTGGATTCGACGCAACGTGCGCGCAAATCCGAGATGGCCTGCTGTGGGCTCATCGTGCAACGCCTGCAGAATTTCCTGCTGGAGGTTTTTAGGCACCACAAGAAGCTGCGCGGTCTTGTTGGTTGCGAAGTTTTTCTTCACAAGGAGGCGATTGCTTAACGCGAACGATAAATGTCGCCTGAACACACCAGGAGGGGAAGTGGTCTTTCCTTCTAAGTAATCGGCTAGCTCTTTCAGCTCAGGGTCTTATCGCTGTTGTTCTGCGAAACTGCTGGCGCTTACCGGTCCCAAAAAGGCGTCGTCGTCATCGTAATTCGGGGGAGCGTCGACGGGAGCGCGTGATAAGCAATCTGCGTCGGCATGCTTCCGGCCCGACTTATAGACTACAGTCAAGTCAAATTCTTGAAGTCGTAGGCTCCACCTGGCAAGGCGGCCGGAGGGATCTTTCCAATTAGCCAGCCAGCAGAGCGCGTGATGGTCGCTTACCACCTTGAATGGTCGGCCGTATAGGTATGGACAAAACTTAGAAGTGGCCCAGATGATCGCAAGGCACTCCTTCTCGGACGTCGAGTAATTGACTTCGGCTTTTGTGAGGGACCTGCTAGCATAGGCGATTACGTTTTCCTGTCCGGCACTCTTCTGGACGAGAACGGCTCCTAGGCCCACACTGCTCGCGTCAGTATGAATTTCGGTCTCGGCGTCTTCATCAAAGTGGCCAAGTACAGGAGGGCATTGCAGGCAGCGCTTAAGTTCATCGAAGGCTTCTCTTTGTGGCGCTTCCCATTTAAAAGGTACGTCAGCCTTTGTAAGCTGCGTCAGCGGTTCGGCGATCCGCGAAAATTTTCTGACAAATCGTCGATAATAAGCGCACAGCCCAAGGAATCGGCGCACAGCTTTCTTGTCGGCAGGCGGTGGGAATTGTGTGATTGCAGCTGTTTTCTCCGGGTCTGGGCGAATGCCGTCCTTGCTAACGATGTGACCTTGGAACCTTCACCTTGGATGTCACCTTCAACTCAAAAAGACCGTCCGGTGTGATGAATGTAGTCTTCTCGCGATGTCTTTCGTCGACCTCAATTTGCCAATATCCGCTCTTCAGGTCCATCCATGAGAAGTACCTTGCATTGCAGAGCCGGTCGAGAGTGTCGTCGATGCGGGGAAGCGGGTAGACATCCTTCTTCAAGCGGCGGTAATCAACGCAGAAGCGAAGTGTGCCGTCTTTCTTCTTCACCAAAACGACTGGTGCCGCCCAGGGACTCTTCGATGGCTGGATTACGTCATCACGCAGCATTTCCTGAACTTGATCGCGTATGGCCTGGCGTTCTCGCGGCGATACACGATATGGGCTTCTGCGCAGAGGTCGGGCGTGTTCGTCCGTTATAATGCGGTGCTTAGCCAGTGGTGTTTGTCGTACCTTCGATGATGGCGAGAAGCACTCCGCGTAGCTTCGAAGAAGACTGAGAATCTGGTCTTTCCTGCTGTGAGTCAATGCCGGGTTGATGTCAAATGTGGGCTGATGGAATAGGTCCGGTGCGTCTTCCAGCGTTTGGTCGTGGAGGGTGAATACATCTTTGAGGTCCGCTAATTCGTCAAGAAAAGCGATCGTCGTGCGCTTGTTGAGATGCCGGTATTCTGCGGTGAAGTTGGTTACCAGCACCTGAGCTTGACCTCTCCGGAATTTCGCGATGCCTCTTGCGATGCCGACACCTCGTTCTAAGAGCAACTGGATATTTCCTTCGACGATGCCTTCAGCGGTTTCGATGTTTGCGCTACCTACGCAGACTGCGATGCTTGATCGGTGCGGGACGGTCAATTCCTCATCGAGGACGTTTAGAGCGATGTGTTGCATTGACGTCGTCGTAGCAGGAATGGCTTTGTCTGCAGAGAGCTTGATGAGCTTGGATCGCAGGTCGAGGATAGCCCTATGTTCAGTTAGGAAGTCCATGCCTAAAATCACGTCGCGGGAGCACTGCTGCAAGACCACAAAGCTGGTGGGGTAAGTACGCCCATTTACTGTTATTCTTGCAGTGCATCGTCCCGATGGAGCAATCAGGTTGCCACCTGCGGTGCGAATCAGTGGGCCATCCCAAGCGGTGGTAACGTTTCTGAGCTGAAAGGCTAACGGTCCACTAATGACTGAATTGTCAGCTCCGGTGTCTACTAGGGCAGTGACTCTGCGACCGTCGATATCAACTTCAAGGTCACTTGTTCGCGTCCTCGCATTGCACGTGGGCCTTAGTGTCCGATCTCGGCTCCGTCGTTTCTTCAGGTCATGGCCGGGGCATACCTTTGTTACTTCGCTGGGCGGCAGTGTCTGCTTGCACTCCGGTCGTGTTGCCTTCGATGACGTCGTGTGGAGCGGCGGTGAAATGGCTTCGTCGTCGTTAGTGGTCGTCGGCGGTGGAGGATGACCGTCTTTTCGCCGTTGAGCTGCCTCACCTCCAAAGGTTGCTCTGTTTAGATTCCCCTGCGCGGGCTTGGGGACTTTCCGCGCACACTATCATCATAGTTACGTCCTGGCGACGCAAAGCGGGCCCTGTACGGCTATGGAGACCTGAATCGACGGCTTGGTGGCGCAATCTCACCGTTACGCAGATGGTTGTCGATTTGTTGCGGTCATTCACCTGGGCGTGGAGCATCGACTGCGAATCCGCGGAGACCGATTCGTCGGTACGGGCAGTGCCGCAGAATGTGACCGGCCTCACCGCAGTGGAAGCATAATGGCTGGTTGTTCGCTGTCCTCCAGGTGTCACACTTCCTGGGGCTTGGGGGTCGTTGGTAGGCTTGGCGGGCGGGGGCCAAGGGACGGCTTTCAGGAACAAGATGGTAGCGGCGAGGGCTTGGAAAGTCTTCACGTTGGTACGCAGGGCGACGTAATGCAGCAGCGTAGTTCATCGCTGTTGCCTCTTGTGCTGGAACTGTCACAGCCATCGCTTTAGGAACGCCCAGCGCCTGCTGGACTTCTTCACGGACGACGTCTGCGACCGTCGCCACCTGCGGGTGTTGCGATCATGGCATCAGTCGGCGGAGCTCCTCTCGCACGATCTGCCGGATGAGGCCCCGAAGGTTCTCTCCGCTTGTAGATGCGCTGGGGTAGTGGCTTGAGTAGTCCGGTTGAAGTGGTCGCTCGTAATGGCGCATCCGGTTGTCCAACGTCTTCTCGATGGTAGACGCTTCTGTTTCAAATTCCGCCACAGTTCTTGGCGGATTTCGCACAAGACTCGCAAAGAGCGACTCTTTAACGCCTCGCAATAAAAGTTTGACTCGCTAACCTTCGGTCATATTAGAGTCGCCGCGGCGAAAGAGGCGCCTCATCTCATCAACGTACGCCAGGACAGGCTCGTTAGGGAGTTGAAGTCTTGACTGAACGAGGGCCTGGGCTCTTTCCTTTCGGACGACGCTTGAAAAGGCAGTCAGAAACGCTTCCTTGAAAGTCTCCAATTCCTTCATAGTTGCCTCATGATTTTCGAACCAAACTCGGGCATGTCCTTGAAGAACAAAGTAGACTTGCCTAAGTTTCGCGGCGTCGTTCCAGCCATTGAATTCTGCCACACGATCGAAAAGGTCCATCCAGTCTCCCGCATTTTCATCCGGTCGTCCATGGAAGTAGGGGGGCTCACGGGGCTGGACGAAAACAACCGGTGCTGTAGGCTGGGCCATTGTCAGCGTTGATGTTTTCCGAGATCGAATGGGGTCAGGCAGTAGACCGTGTTCGGGTTGTAGGCCTTGGAGTCGGCGGCTGGCTCGGTGACCTGTAGGTTGGTCTTCCAGGACGACAGGAATAAGGCTGAGGACTTCGCTTGACGTATCAAGGGCAGCACCTCCACCAGATGTCACGTGGTGGGGACCAGGGTCGATAACACAAATGAAGACACAGGCTTGATGGTACAGAAATTAACTCTTTATTGGGCTGACTTGCGCCCGCAAGAGAATTAAGCAACTCGGCGGCGGCGATAGCAGCAAACGTGTTGGTCTATCGTCGAACAAGGAATGCTCGTAACACTCGTCAACGCTCAATTTAAAGGCTGCACAGAACAATCTAGATAACGTCGCAAACCGCTACCAGCACGGGCTGGAACATTATGGAAAGACACACGAGTGGCCGGAATCTTCGGGATAGATCTCTGTGCATCTTGCGCTACAACTAAACTGATAAAGGTGTGACTCGCGACACCGAGCATTAACAAACAAAGATTACGGAACTGATACGCGATCCAGAGTCAGAGTGATAAGCCTGCATGCCGGCGGCTGTTGAAAAACAACAAATATAGTTTTGAAGGTTTCGCGGCAATATATATATATATATATATATATATATATATATATATATATATATATATATATATATATATATATATATATGGGGAAATGATGGTGCTCGTTATAATACATGAAGGAAAGAAGCCAACAGTCGGCGAGGCCAAAGAAAGCGTTGGGGGATGGTACTTTGTCTTTTTTTTTAATGTTTACTTGGATAATCACAGAAATTAGTAGTGTAATCTGTTTAGGGGAAAGATAATTAAACACAAAGTAGAAGAAAAAACAACGTGCCGATGGTGGGAGCCGAACCCACGACCTCCGAATATCGCGTCCGGTGCTCTACCAACTGAGCTACATCGGCCGCTGTCCCCCCTGCTACTTGCTTGGGTATTTATGTTGTCTGTATACGAACCTTGAGAGTGTTCACCAGCGCCACTCTCAGCCAAAGCGGCGGACGTGGAACGTCCTTTGTTACCGCCAGCGTCACGTAGAACGTGATCAAGAGCGAGGGCGAAAGCTGTGCTAGAACCCTCTTACGCTACCTATGGCTTCAAGACTGCCAGAACCGATACCCTCGTAAGCTACAAGCAGATCAATTAAGGGGAAATGAGGGTGCTCGTTATAATACATGAAGGAAAGAAGCCAACAGTCGGCGAGGCCAAAGAAAGCGTTGGGGATGGTACTTTGTCTTTTTTTTTAATGTTTACTTGGATAATCACAGAAATTAGTAGTGTAATCTGTTTAGGGGAAAGATAATTAAACACAAAGTAGAAGAAAAAACAACGTGCCGATGGTGGGAGCCGAACCCACGACCTCCGAATATCGCGTCCGGTGCTCTACCAACTGAGCTACATCGGCCGCTGTCCCCCCTGCTACTTGCTTGGGTATTTATGTTGTCTGTATACGAACCTTGAGAGTGTTCACCAGCGCCACCCTCAGCCAAAGCGGCGGACGTGGAACGTCCTTTGTTACCGCCAGCGTCACGTAGAACGTGATCAAGAGCGAGGGCGAAAGCTGTGCTAGAACCCTCCTACGCTACCTATGGCTTCAAGACTGCTAGAACCGAGACCCTCGTAAGCTACAAGCAGATCAATCAAGGGGAAATGAGGGTGCTCGTTATAATACATGAAGGAAAGAAGCCAACAGTCGGCGAGGCCAAAGAAAGCGTTGGGGATGGTACTTTGTCTTTTTTTTTTAATGTTTACTTGGATAATCACAGAAATTAGTAGTGTAATCTGTTTAGGGGAAAGATAATTAAACACAAAGTAGAAGAAAAAACAACGTGCCTATGGTGGGAGCCGGACCCACGACCTCCGAATATCGCGTCCGGTGTTCTACCAACTGAGCTACATCGGCCGCTGTCCCCCCTGCTACTTGCTCGGGTATTTATGTTGTCTGTATGCGAACCTTGAGAGTGTTCACCAGCGCCACCCTCAGCCAAAGCGGCGGACGTGGAACGTCCTTTGTTACCGCCAGCGTCCCGTAGAACGTGATCAAGAGCGAGGGCGAAAGCTGTGCTAGAACCCTCTTACGCTACCTATGGCTTCAAGACTGCCAGAACCGAGACCCTCGTAAGCAACAAGCAGATCAATTAAGGGGAAATGAGGGTGCTCGTTATAATACATGAAGGAAAGAAGCCAACAGTCGGCGAGGCCAAAGAAAGCGTTGGGGATGGTACTTTGTCTTTTTTTTATTGTTTACTTGGATAATCACAGAAATTAGTAGTGTAATCTGTTTAGGGGAAAGATAATTAAACACAAAGTAGAAGAAAAAACAACGTGCCGCTGGTGGGAGCCGAACCCACGACCTCCGAATATCGCGTCCGGTGCTCTACCAACTGAGCTACATCGGCCGCTGTCCCCCCTGCTACTTGCTTGGGTATTTATGTTGTCTGTATACGAACCTTGAGAGTGTTCACCAGCGCCACTCTCAGCCAAAGGGGCGGACGTGGAACGTCCTTTGTTACCGCCAGCGTCACGTAGAACGTGATCAAGAGCGAGGGCGAAAGCTGTGCTAGAACCCTCTTACGCTACCTATGGCTTCAAGACTGCCAGAACCGAGACCCTCGTAAGCTACAAGCAGATCAATTAAGGGGAAATGAGGGTGCTCGTTATAATACATGAAGGAAAGAAGCCAACAGTCGGCGAGGCCAAAGAAAGCGTTGGGGATGGTACTTTGTCTTTTTTTTTTTTAATGTTTACTTGGATAATCACAGAAATTAGTAGTGTAATCTGTTTAGGGGAAAGATAATTAAACACAAAGTAGAAGAAAAAACAACGTGCCGATGATGGGAGCCGAACCCACGACCTCCGAATATCGCGTCCGGTGTTCTACCAACTGAGCTACATCGGCCGCTGTCCCCCCTGCTACTTGCTTGGGTATTTATGTTGTCTGTATACGAACCTTGAGAGTGTTCACCAGCGCCACCCTCAGCCAAAGCGGCGGACGTGGAACGTCCTTTGTTACCGCCAGCGTCACGTAGAACGTGATCAGGAGCGAGGGCGAAAGCTGTGCTAGAACCCTCTTACGCTACCTATGGCTTCAAGACTGCCAGAACCGAGACCCTCGTAAGCTACAAGCAGATCAATTAAGGGGAAATGAGGGTGCTCGTTAAAATACATGAAGGAAAGAAGCCAACAGTCGGCGAGGCCTAAGAAAGCGTTGGGGATGGTACTTTGTCTTTTTTTTTAATGTTTACTTGGATAATCACAGAAATTAGTAGTGTAATCTGTTTAGGGCTGGCCCGCACCGGGCTGTTTGCTTGGTGCGGGCCAAGACGATCTCCCCCCCCCCCCCACACCTCCCCACGTCCCACTTCCCCATCCCAAGGACAGCAAGAGTGCCGCCGCTACATTAGGCCGGCATAACCCGTGTCCGGTTCCCACCCCCCACCCCCCGTGAATATCCCAAAGTTCCCAACAACAACAACAACTGCAACAGGAAGGGCCAATGTGCAAGATGCCCGTAACCATCGTCGATGTGAGTGAAAATTTGTCTTCTTCAGAACGGGACCGCCTTTTGGATCTCATGGATCAATTTCGAGACTGCTTTGCTTCCGGATCGCGTGTCGGCCAAACGCCCATGACAAAACATCGAATCATTACGGATGACTCGATTCGCCCGGTTCGACAAAATCCTTACCGTGTGGCTCCGAAAGAATGTGAAGCTATTCAGCGCCAGGTGGCCGAAATGCTCAAAGACGACGTTATCCAGCCGTCACAGAGCCCCTGGGCTTCCGCCGTGGTACTTGTTAAGAAGAAGGACGGCAGCTTACGATTTTGCATAGACTACCGTAAGCTCAACCAAGTGACTAAAAAAGACGTGTACCCTCTTCCTCGCATCGACGATTCCCTTGATCGCCTACGAAATTCACGTTACTTCTCATCAATGGACTTGAAAAGTGGGTATTTTCAGATAGAAGTAGATGAGAGGGATCGGGAGAAGACAGCATTCGTCACTCCCGACGGATTGTATGAGTTTAAGGGCCTTCCGTTCGGTTTATGCTCGGCACCAGCAACATTTCAGAGGCTGATGGACACTGTGCTCTCGGGACTTAAGTGGCAAGCATGCCTGGTGTATCTCGACGACGTGATTGTGTTTTCGGTCACATTTGAAGAGCATCTACGCCGTTTGCTAGCTGTGTTTCAGGCTATACGATCTGCGGGCCTCACCCTAAAACCCGAGAAGCGCTAGTTCGGTTACGAGGAGCTGCAGTTTTTAGGCCACGTCGTTAGCCAAGAAGGTGTCCGCCTTATCCCGAAAAGCTCTCCGCAGTCGACAAGTTCCCAACACCTACGGACAAAAAGACATTGCGGCGCTTGCTGGGTCTTTGCGCCTAATACCGGCGGTTTATTGCTGGCTTTTCACGAATTGCCTGGCCATTAACTTCATTGACGCGTGTCAATGCTGTCTTTCGCTGGGGTGAAGGGCAGCAACAAGCTTTTAATGAGCTGCGGAGGCGTTTACAGACACCACCTGTCCTGGCGCACTTTGATGGCGACGCCCCTACACTGCTTTATACGGATGCCAGCAACGTGGGCTTAGGTGCTGTGCTGGTGCAGCGCCAGGATGGTGTGGAAAAAGGAATTGCTGACGTCAGAAGCGAACTACTGGACAACCGAAAAAGAATGCCTTGCAGTGGTATGGGTGGTTATGAAGTTCCGCCCTTATTTGTACGCTCGCCCCTTTGAAGTCGTTAGCGACCATCACTCTCTCTGTTGGCTGACGAACCTAAAGGACCCTTCAGGGAGACTCGCGAGTTGGAGCCTTCGATTACAAGAATTTGACATGGCCGTTATTTACAAATCTGGAAAGAAGCAGGCGGATGCTGATTGCCTTTCCCGAGCGCCGGTCGAACCTTCCACTATGACCGATGAAGGCACTGCGTTTTTAGGTGTCATAGATGACGCAACGCTTTCCCAACAGCAGCGAGAGGACCAGCAATTACTCCCTCTTATTGATTTCTTGGAAAAGCGAACTACGGTTGTGCCTAAGATTTTCGCCCGAGTAATGTTTTCGTTCTTTATTCACAACAACCAACTTTACAAGAACTTCCGCCCTGGGGGAAACAGTCATTTACTCGTCGGCCCATCAGCTCTCCGCAGTGAAGTTTTACAGGCGTGTCAGGACGAGCCAACCGCCGGTCACCGAGGCTACACCCGCACTTTGGCTGGAGTACAGCATGTATACTACTGGCCAAAAGTGCCGGCGACTGTGAAACACTATGTACGTGCGTGCATAGACTGCCAGCGCCGTAAATTACTCTCTGTAAAACCAGCTGGCCTGCTCCACCCTCGTCAAGTGCCAACGACACCTTTTAAACAAATCGGCATGGACCTCCTGGGACCATTTCCGACGCCCACAGCCGGGAATAAATGGATGATTGTCGCAACCGATTATCTAACCCGCTACGCGGAGACCAAGGCTCTGCCAAGACGTACCGCCGCCGAAGCAGCTCGGTTCTTCGTTGAGAACATTGTCCTGAGGCATGGCGCTCCGGCACTCATTATAACTGACCGAGGAACTGCATTTACGGCCGAACTTTTGGAGACCGTTCTCCACCTCAGTGGTACCAGTCATCGTAAAACTACAGCCTATCACCCCAAAACCAATGGGTTGATGGAACGCCTTAATGAGACCATCGCAGACATGCTTTGTATGTACGTCGACGTGAACCACAAGAATTGGGACGAAATTCTTCCCTACGTCACGTTCGCCTACAATACGGCACGCCAAGACACCGCTCGTATGACACAATTCAGCCTCCTTCAGGGGCCACCAGTAACAACAATGCTGGATGCAATGTTGCTCCCGAATGCCGCCACCGATGATCTCGATCAGGACGCCGAGGAATTTGCTCAGCGTGCAGAGAAAGCTCGACAACTAGCGCGTGTGCGGATCAAAAATCAGCAAGACTATGATGCACGACGCTACAATCAGAGACACCGACATGTCATGTACGAACCTGGCGACAAAGTGTGAGTCTGGACGCCTATTCGCCGCTGTGAACTCTCCGAAAAACTATTGCGGTGATAATTCGGGCCCTGTGTTGTTCAGCGACGTTTAACCGACGTCACTTATGAGGTGGTGTCAGACGGGGTGTCGACATCAAAGCGACGTCAGCACCAAACTGACGTCGTCCACGTTGTACGTATATGAAGCCGTACCACTCGGGCTGATCTTAACCTCTTACTTCCTTTCATACTCATCGAGACGATGCTTCCTGAGGAGGGGGGGCAAATAACGCATAGAAGACGACGCAAAAGGTGACATCTGAGACGACAAGCGCGAGCCTGGAAGAGAAAGAAGCTTGAACGCAAGACTCGTTCTGGTCGACCATTCAAACCATCTATCGCTAGGCTTTTCTTGGCGTTCTACCGAGACGTGGCAATATATATATATATATATATATATATATATATATATATATATATATATATATATATATATATATATATATATATATATATATATATATATATATATATATATATATATATATATATATATATATATATATACCGGGTGTCCCAGCTAACTTGAACCAACGGTTACAAAATAATACATTTGAGGTAGGTCAGTAAAACTGGTTGCGTACAACTGCCAGCCTCCTTGCGCACTACAAATAATTATTTGTTTTGCAATTACTTAATTAGTTATTATGTTAATTTTTGATTTATTAAATATTAATCTTAGACCAAGAATGTGAATTGGAAAGTTGTAGAGCACCTTCAGAAACCCCCATTTCAATAATTGCGATAAAGAAAGTCTCACGTGTATCTTTTTCCGGGCTAAAAAAAAAAAAAAAGCCCGCGAAATATAAATAATACCACGTGACTACCGCATTTGAGCGCCGCGATTGTGGTGCTCTCAGTCGCGATTCGAGCGGTTGAAATTAGCTGCGGCCGTGTCTCCTCGGCCCGGTTAAAGCGGAAGGCCGATATGCCTGCGATGGCTCCTTCGCCCGCGTTAGGCAGCTGGCCCACGTGACGGTGCAAGTAGCAGCGAGCGCGGCAATCCACCACCGACATTCCAACAAGGCCTTTACATCATCTTCTCTTCTATCAGCGAACGTCACGACAAACGGATGAGCGATAAGGTATCAGCCACCGAATCTGCGCGCTGGGCGTACAGGCTTGGGTAAAGGAGCGAGATGACCTCATGTGACTCGACTCAAATTCGAGCTCGCACCTTCATTTGCCGGTACTTTATCATCATCCACCTGTCGTGACGTAGGCTGCTGGGTTGCGTAGGCCTTGCCAAGATCGCCGTGGCGACGGGCGAACTCGAGCTCGCTCTAACCATCGCCAACATTTCAGCCTGCCGCTGAGAGGGGACCATCGGGTCACGGCCGCAGCTGATTTCGTTCGCTCAAACCACGACTGAGTGCAGCACAATTGTGGCGCTCAAATGCGCTAGTCACGTGGTATTATTTATATTTCGCGGGCTTCTTTTTTGAGCCCGGAAAAAAAGATACACGTGAGACTTTCTTTATCGCAATTATTGAAATGAGGGTTTCTGAGGGTGATCTACAACTTTCCAATTCACATTCTTGGTCTAAAATGAATATTTAATAAATTAGAAAAATTAACAAAACTAGCTAATTAAGTAATTGCAAAACAAAAAAATTGTAGTGCGCAAGGAAGCTGGCAGTTGTATGCAATTGGTTTCACTGACCTACCTCAAATATATTATTTTGTAACCCTTAGTTCAAGTTAGCTGGGACACCCGGTATATATGTATATATATATATATATATATATATATATATATATATATATATATATATATATATATATATATATATATGTTGTCACATAAAATTGTTCCTTGACAAACTCCTGAGCCCGGCGAAAACGTCGAATTAAAGTTTACTGTTTTTCTACCGTGTGTCATCTCCTTTACGTTTATATATATATATATATACACATACCGGGTGTCCCAGCTAATTTGAACCAAGGGTCACAAAATAATATATTTGAGCTAGGTCAGTGAAACCAATTGCATACAACTGCCAGCCTGTTTGCGCACTACAGGCAATTTTTGGTTTTGCAATTACTTAATTAGCTAATTATGTTAATTTCTCTAATTAATTAATCGCCTTTAGACCAAAAACGTGAATTTGAAAGTTGCAGAGCACCTTCAGAAACCCCCATTCCATTAATTGCGATAAAGAAAGTCTCACGTGTATCTTTTTCCGGGCTCAGAAGAAAGCCCGCGAAATACCCCTTGGTTCAAGTTAGCTGGGACACCCGGTATATATATATTGTCACGTCTCGGTAGAACACCAAGGAGAACCTAGCGATAGATGGCGCCGCAATGTCTTTTTGTCCGTAGGTGTTGGGAACTTGGCGACTGCGGATAGCTTTTCAGGATCAGGCCGCACACCTTCTTGGCTAACGACGTGGCCTAAGAACTGCAGCTCCTCGTAACCGAAGTGGCACTTCTCAGGCTTTAGGGTGAGGCCTGCAGATCGTATGGCCTGAAACACAGCTAGCAAACGGCGTAGATGCTCTTCAAATGTGGCCGAAAACACAATCACGTCGTCAAGATACACCAGGCATGTTTGCCACTTAAGTCCCGAGAGCACAGTGTCCATCAGCCTCTGAAATGTTGCTGGTGCCGAGAACAAACCGAACGGAAGCACCTTGAACTCATACAATCCGTCGGGAGTGACGAATGCTGTCTTCTCCCGATCCCTCTCATCTACTTCTATCTGCCAATATCCACTTTTCAAGTCCATTGATGAGAAGTAACGTGCATTTCGTAGGCGATCAAGGGAATCGTCGATGCGAGGAAGAGAGTAAACGTCTTTTTTAGTCACTTGGTTGAGCTTGCGGTAGTCTATGCAAAATCGTAAGCTGCCGTCCTTCTTTCTAACAAGCACCACGGGGGAAGCCCAAGGGCTCTGTGACGGTTGGATAACGTCGTCTCTAAGCATTTCGGCCACCTGGCGCTGAATGGCTTCGCGTTCTTTCGGAGCCACACGGTAAGGATTTTGTCGAATCGGGCGAATCGAGTCATCCGTAATGATTCGATGTTTTGTCAAGGGCGTTTGGCCGACCCGTGATTCGGAAGCAAAGCAGTCTCGAAATTGATCCATGAGATCCAAAAGGCGGTCCCGTTCTGAAGAAGACAAATTTGGACTCACATCGACGATGGTTACGGGCGTCTTGCACATTGGTCCTTCCTTTTGCAGTGAGAAGCAGTGCTGCGCATTTAGGATGCTGTCGAAAAAGGCCACAGTTGTGCCTTTCGGAATTTGCTGACGCTCGTCGCTGAAGTTTGCCAGCAGCACTTCGGTCTGTCCATCGGTCAAGTTGACTAGCCCCCGAGCTATAGAAACACCTCGGCTTAGTACCAGGGTGACTGCCCTTTCGGCGATTCCATCGCCGGTATGCGCCACGTCGCACTTCACTTGAACAAGAGAGCATGATCGCGGAGGTAATGTCACCGTCTCCTTGGCGACGCGTAAGGGCATCAGAAGTACTTCCGCATAACCAAGGTCTCCATGATTCTTGGTGAAGGCAACGACGCTATCTCGAATGCTGATTACAGCCCCATGAAGGCGCAGAAAGTCCATGCCCAAGATGAGGTCTTTGCAACAGTCAGGGAGAATAACGAAACTGCCGACAGTGCACTTCCCTGTCGGTGCCAGTAGCTGACCCCCAGCACTTCTAATTACTGGCCCAGTCCATTCGGTTCTTACTTTACGCAGCGTATCAGCCAGTTTCTGGCTAATAATTGAAAAATCCGCTCCGGTATCCACTAGAGCATGTACCTCCAGCCCGTCAATAAAAACGGCGAGGTCAGCACTAACAATTTCATCCAGGTTGCTCGTATTTTTCGGCATTTGCGGCGGAAGTGCAGCAAGGTCGGCGCTGTCAGCTTCGTCGTCGGGGCTGCTCATATGGTGCGGCATTTTCGGCGGTAATGCGGCGATGGCAATGTTAATGTTAACAGCGGCGTCAGAAGCACAGGTTGTCGGCGGTTGCGGCGGTGGTGAGGGGTTTGGCATTTTTCGACTGGTTGCAACCTCCCCTCGCGAGGTTGCGGCTGTTAGTTTCCCCGGTGAGGGCTCGGGGACCGCTGTCCGCTAACGTCAGCAATGCTACGGCGCATTGGCGAAGGATAACGCTGTGGTGATGGGGAGGAGCGGCGGCGGAAGCCCCGGGACTTGTTTTCCCTGCTGACCGGAGGGTCGTCCTCGATTTGGGCAGTGTCGGCATTGAAGTGTTGGCGAGCAGAAGCAGGCGGAAAGGCTTGCCCCTCTTCGCGGTAGCGGCAGTACCGATACATGTGGCCAGGTTGTCCGCAGTAGAAACAGAGTGGCCGGCTATCATAACTGCGCCACCTGTCAGTTCGACGTGGTTGAAATCGCCTGGAAGGCGCCCACTGAGGTTCATGGAAGAGTCGCGTCTCCTGACGGCTCGATGAGCTCGGTGGGGCGTGGTCTGGAGGCGGGCGACGAAGGACTGCGGCATAGCTCTCATGTTGCTGCTCCTGGTAAGATGCAGAAACGTCGGCCGTGAAGCTGACGGCTTGTGGAGCGTGGTATGGCTCCAAAATAGCTGCCGCGTTGTCGACGGGGTGAGACTGGTTACATGGTGCAGACGGTGATAAGGCATACCGAATTTCATTCCTGATGGTTTCCACGAGGGCCTGTGATGACTGAGCCTTCGTAGCCGTAATACGCTGGAGCTCCTCAAGGACAATTTCTCTAATGAGGTCTCGAAGAGCGGTCCTGTCGGTTGCATTCAGCGCCGCCGCAGTCGTCGAAGCACAGTTAACGGGTCGGTTGTACTGGCGGCACCGGTCTTGTAGGGCTCGCTCTATAGCAGTAGCGTCCTTAACGAACTCTCTCACCGTTCTAGGTGGGTTGCGCACCAAGCCGGCAAACACCTGTTCTTTGACACCATGCATGAGATGCCGTAGCTTCCTTGGCTCACTCATATCAGGGTCGGCACGGCGAAAAAGGCGAGCCATGTCTTCCGCAAACATAGCCACGCTCTCACTTGGCTTCTGGATGCGCACTTCAAGCAGGCGCAGCGCATTGTCCCGTCGGTCAGTTCTCGCGAAAGTGTCGACCAGCTGGCAGCGGAAGTCATCCCATGTGGATAAGCTGGCCTCGTGGTTTTCAAACCACGTTCTAGCATTATCCCGAAGGGCAAAATAAACATTACAAAGCTTCTGGTCTGCGCTCCACTGGTTTATCTTGGCCACTCGCTCAAACTGGTCGAGCCAGTCCTCCACATCTTCAAACGCTTCCCCGTGAAAGCACTCTGGCACCTTGGTGTTCTGTAGAGTCACCGGCGTAGGGTTGGTATGTGCCATGGTTTGGGAGGTCTGAGGAACTTGGGCGTTTGAGGAGTCGTTCGGTAGGTGACTGTACTCCGGCGCTAGGCCTAGAAGGCGGCGGCTAGCACGATGGACAGGCGTGTCGACGTTTGGGATCCGCTGTGGACTGCCGGAAGGAGTCCTATGCATACCCAGCACCTCCACCAGTGTCACGTCTCGGTAGAACGCCAAGGAGAATCTAGCGATAGATGGTTTGAATGGTCGACCAGAACAGGTCTTGCGTTCAAGCTTCTTTCACTTCCAGGCTCGCGCTTGCCGTCTCAGATGTCATCTTTTGTGTCATCTTCTATATGCGTCAATATATATATATATATATATATATATATATATATATATATATATATATATATATATATATTGCCACCTGGTGTCCCCGTGTTCTTGCTGCGCCTGGAGGAAGAGGACACTGAAGTTGACTCTCGCGTGCTGTGTGCCGAACTTCGCCTGCTGGTACAGCTTCGTCCCGGCGTTTTAGTCAAGTCTAGCCCTGTTGTCCGTGACATATTTTGGTGTCGGCGCAGGGTATCGATCCCAGTATATGTCCCGCACTCCTCCGCATACCCAGGATTCAGGTCCTGTGCCAATCGATACTCCTGTTCACCGCGCTAGCCGGAGGAACCTAGGCCTACCACCTGAGCACGGGCCGTTGGAATTCACCACCGCAGCCGCCCCTCGACCTGTCATGCAAACTCCAGCGTACTACACTCTACAGAGCCCACGACTGCCTAAGACTTTCCACGGCTGTCAGACGGAAGACGTCGAAGACTGGCTCACCCAGTTTGAACGGGTCGCCGCATTTAATCAGTGGGACGACGCCGCAAAGCTCAGGAACGTCTTCTTTAGCCTGGAAGATGGCGCTCGTACTTGGTACGAGAATCGTGAAGGCGTGCTAACATCGTGGCACGAGTTCTGCCGCTGCATCCTGGACACCTACACCAGCCCGGATCGCCGAGAACGAGCGGAAAGGGCCTTACGCTCTCGAATACAGATGCCGAACGAGACTATAACCATGTACGTGGAGGACATGACTAGGTTGTTCCGACGATCTGACCCGGCCATGCCCGAAGAGAAAAAGGTGCGCCATCTCATGCACGGCGTAAAAGAACAACTGTTTCCTGGGCTCGTGCGCAACCCGCTGAGCACAGTTGCCGAGTTTGTTTCGGAAGCAATCACGATGGAAAGGATGCTCCAGCAGCGGTCTGCGACCTACGACAGGCCGGTACTCGCCACTTCGCTCACTGAGCCGCATTCGGCCTTCGGGGCTAGTCCGGATCTTCTTCGCAACATCATCCGCTCCATTTTGCGTGAAGAGCTCCAGAAGCTTTTCGGTGCTCCCCAGCCGACGGTCAGCTCTGTCGCTAGTATTGTCCGAGAAGAACTCCAGCAAGCACTTCGGCCTTCGGTACCAGCTGCTAACCCGCCATCCTTTTCCACCGAGTCCTGTCGGCCAACGTATGCGGACATCTTGCGACGTCCCCCGACTGATTCCACGCAATTACTGCCACCCGACCAAGGCTCACTTTATTCAGCCCACCCCGAGCCGTACATCGACAACCGCCGACCACCCCAGCGAAAGGCAGACCTGTGGCATGCCCCAAATCGGCAGCGCCTGTGCTTCCACTGCGGAGAAGCTGGTCACCTGTATCGACAGTGCCCATATCGACAACTGGGACTGAAGGGTTTCCCATCGACATGCGTAACCCTCCTTCAGGCCAACGACCCCGGGATATTGAGGACTACGTAGCCCAGCAGCGCATGGCGCCAACTTTTAGACGACAGTCACGATCTCCGTCTCCACGCCGACTATCCTCGCAGCCCAGCTCATCCGGGATGGCGCAGCGACGGTCGCCTAGTCCGAGCCGGGAAAACTAAAGACAGCGACCTCAGGGGGCGAGGCCGCTTCAAATCGACGCGACGAAGACCCCCGACAACGCGACCTGTGAGTGACCGCGACTTGACGGCCCCGACGACAGTTCGTACACGTGAAGACAGACTCTCGCTGGATATACCCGTGCTCCTCGACGGCTATAAGGTTAGCGCATTGGTAGACACTGGTGCTGATTTTTCGATTTTAAGCGGGAAGCTAGCGGCGCTTCTAAAGAAAGTGATGACGCCATGGTCTGGCACGCAGATTCGAACCGCTGGCGGACATGTCGTAACTCCGAGCGGTCAGTGCACGGCGAGAGTCCAAATTCGCAACTCCACGTTTGTTGTCAGCTGCCTTGTGATACCTGACTGCTCCCGCGACTGTATCCTTGGTGTCGATTTTCTCCGGGAGTATGGGGCCATTATCGATCTCCGGAAGCGCACCGTGATCTTTTCGACCGAGAAAGCTGATGATACTGACACCGCAGACCGCCAAAGCCGTGCCCCTCTTCGAATTTCTGCCGAGAGCGTTTCTATTCCACCACGTTCTAGTGTTTTTGTGACTGTTAACTGCGATGAACTACGTGACGGAACGGCGGTCGCTGAGGGCAACCAGTCCATTTTGCTCACCCACGGCGTCACCTCGGCGCGGAGTCTCATCCATCTGCGTAACGGCCGATCCAAACTCCTGGTGACTAACTTTACGAACGAACCCCGCCATCTTTTCCGCGCTACTGCAATCGCATTCGCCGACGCCTTAGCGGACGTTTCTGAATGTTTTACGTTCGGAGAAGTTGAAAATGTGCGCCCATCCCTTGATCGTCTGGATATTAGTACAGATCTCTCGGAAACACAGCAGCACGATCTGCGTTCTCTCCTTCTAAACTACAGTGCTTGTTTCGCGACGTCATCGAAAATTCGGCAAACACATCTTGTGAAGCACCGCATAATTACTCCCGACGATGCCCGCCCTATACTCCAGCAGCCGTACCGCATCTCAACGACGGAACGTGAAGCGATTCAGACACAGGTTCAGGAGATGCTTCGTGATGGTGTCATCCAACCCTCCAACAGTCCGTGGTCGTCCCCTGTCGTGCTGGTGAAAAAAAAGGATGGTACCCTTCGCTTCTGTGTTGGTTATCGAAAGTTGAACGACATCACTAAAAAAGACGTCTACCCGCTGCCCCGTATCGACGATTCGCTCGACAAGCTTCGCCGTGCCCAGTACGTCTCCTCCATTGACTTGAAGAGCGGGTACTGGCAGATTGAGGTCGATGAGCGGGACCGCGAAAAAACAGCTTTTGTCACCCCAGATGGACTGTATGAGTTTAAAGTGCTGCCATTCGGCCTATGTTCAGCGCCGGCTACTTTTCAGCGCATGATGGACACCGTTCTCGCCGGCCTCAAATGGCAAATCTGTTTAGTTTATCTCGACGACGTTGTCGTGTTTTCTGAAACCTTTGGAGAACACCTCGAACGCCTTCGCGCAGTATTAGACGCCCTCCGGTCAGCTGACTTGACGCTCAAGCCCGAGAAGTGCCACTTTGGCTACGAAGAGTTGAAGTTTCTCGGTCATCTTGTGAGTGCCGCAGGCGTTAGGCCAGACCCCGACAAAACTGCCGCTGTCGCCAAATTTCCCGTTCCTGCCACGAAGAGGAGTTTAAAACATTTCCTGGGTTTGTGTGCGTACTACCGCCGCTTCATCGCCGACTTTTCCAAGATAGCCGCACCCCTTACCCGCCTCACGCGGGATGATACACAGTTCGTGTGGGCTGCCGAGCAACAGGAGGCTTTTGCGGAGCTGCGCAGACGACTGCAAACTACCCCTGTTCTTGCGCACTTTGATGAAGACGCTGCCACCGAAGTCCACATCGACGCCAGCAACATCGGCCTTGGCGCTGTACTCGTACACCAAGCTGGCGTGGAAAGGGTCATTGCGTATGCCAGCCGCACGCTCTCCCGCGCTGAAACAAATTATTCCACTACGGAAAAGGAATGCCTCGCGGTTGTGTGGGCAACTATGAAATTTAGGCCTTACCTCTATGGCCGTGCGTTTAAAGTCGTTACTGACCACCATTCTTTGTGTTGGCTGGCCAATCTCCGTGACCCATCGGGGCGCCTAGCACGATGGAGCCTTCGCCTCCAAGAATTTGATTACTCCATTGTGTACAAATCTGGTCAGAAGCACGAAGATGCTGACGCGCTCTCCCGGGCACCCATCGGATTTGTCGATAACGTCACGGATGACAGAGGATTTCTTGGACTAGTGAATGCCTCAGACATAATGACCCGACAGCGAGCTGACCCAGAACTTCGACCTGTCATTGACCACCTGGAGGGTCGCGCTGCTGACGTCCCCCGTCAGTTTGGAAGGCACCTGTCTGCATTCTGTCTTCGGAATGGCGTTTTATTCAAGAAAAACTCCAGCACTGTTGACTGAGCGCACCTCCTTGTCGTGCCGGCCGACCTTCGCGACGATATCCTTTTTGCTTGCCACGATGAGCCCACATCCGGCCACTTGGGCTTTGCACGCACACTCGCTCGAGTTCGTCAAGCCTATTATTGGCCTAAACTTTCTGACGCTGTCCATCGCTACGTCCGAGGCTGCCGCGAGTGTCAGCGTCGAAAGGTGCCTCCTCTCAAGCCCGCGGGTTTGCTCCAACCTATTATTCCACCTCGGTCGCCATTTGACCAAGTCGGCATCGACCTACTGGGCCCATTTCCGCTGTCATCGATGGGTAACAAATGGATCATAGTCGCGACTGACTATCTCACACGTTATGCGGAAACCAAGGCAGTGCAGCGGGGCACATCAATTGAGATCGCCCAATTCTTTATGCAGCAAATCGTGTTGCGTCATGGTGCACCGTCCCTAGTCGTAACCGATCGAGGCACCGCGTTTACGGCACAGCTCATGCATGACGTGCTCGAGCTTAGTCATACCAGCCACCGAAAAACTACTGCATATCACCCGCAGACGAATGGCCTCACGGAGAGACTCAACAAAACCATCGCCGACATGATTGCAATGTACATAGACTCGCAGCACAATAACTGGGATGAAATTCTCCGCTACATCACATATGCCTACAACACGGCCACCCAAGAGACGACGCGTTTTACACCATTTCGCCTAGTCTACGGACGTGACGTTCAGACGATGTTGGATGCCATGCTTCCGAGCTGCACAGATGATCATCCACTCACGCCAGACGCCGAGCAGTTTGCTCAGCGCGCTGAGGAAGCACGTCAACTTGCCCGCATTCACATTCAACAACAGCAGGGCACGGATGCACGCCGCTACAACCTCCGTCATCGACACGTCGAATACCATCCTGGAGAGAAAGTTTGGGTGTGGACCCCGGTGCGTCGGCCCGGCTTGTGTGATAAACTGATTTCCCGTTACTTCGGACCTTACGAAGTTCTGCGCCGAGTCACGGAAGTGACTTACGAAGTTCGTCCAGTGGGTACTGTGCAGCCCTCGCGTCGGCAACCACGCTCCGAAGTCGTGCACGTTGTCCGCATGAAGCCCTATTTCACGCGGTAGTGCGCTATGCGCTTGTTTCGTTGTCGCGTAGGGCACCTTACCCCGCCTCCGTTATCTATGCTGTCAATGTGCTGGTCTTTCGTTTCGCTTACATTGGCCATCGCTCGCGCTCCGTCCCTTATTTCGTTTTTAAGAGGGGGAGTAATGCCACCTGGTGTCCCCGTGTTCTTGCTGCGCCTGGAGGAAGAGGACACTGAAGTTGACTCTCGCGTGCTGTGTGCCGAACTTCGCCTGCTGGTACAGCTTCGTCCCGGCGTTTTAGTCAAGTCTAGCCCTGTTGTCCGTGACAATATATATATATATATATATATATGTTGTGACGTAAGATTGTTTGTCCATAAGATAAGTACCATCTTGTATAATTTCACAGCTTAATTCAAAACATCAATGTTTACACGCAAGATGCTCTCATGCAGTTAAAGTTATTTGCTTTTTGTCACTACAAAACTGCATGTTTTGGGCGCGCGTGTGTGCAAATAACTCATGCGCAGGTACTCAATATATTTGCGGCGCCGCATAAGGTCAGTACTCTTGCACGTTTTCATTGTAGTGAGGAAGCAAACTCACAATCCCTACAGTGCGCTGCGAAGAAGCAGACTCGCGACTCGAAGTTCCCTGCGTCGCTTCGAATGCCAGCTCTAACCCTGCCAGACCAACGGAAGAAAGAGAACAAAAGCAAAAGACCGCGAACGCACAGTATCTGCGCTCTCTCATTCCCTCGGGGGAGGAAAATGCTGTTTTTCTGCTGCCCATATAGTCATGTCAGCACTGCTTGGAGCCATGGGGGAGGGGAGAAGACTGTGTTGGAGGAGGAGCCATGGCGTTGACAAAACAAACTGGCGCTTGCGCTTCCTCTTACAAGGAAAAAAAAAAGTCCGCGAGATACGCGCACGTGACGTGTAGGCTACGCCACCCATGTGTCACGTGATTGCGCATCGACGATCTGCAAAAACATTCTCCGGTGTCATCATCATGGTCATAGCCTCCTTTATACTCTCTATAGAGTGTATAAAGGAGGCTATATCATGGTATAGGGCGGCATCAGTGTAAATGCGGAGACCGATGTGCTGGTCCTGTGTATCTATTATCTGGCGTTGTCGGCGATCTCTTCCTGGCCCTTTGGTGTTGGTTGGAAGGGGTTCTGAAAAAAAAACTGTTTAGACATATAGTACATGGTTATTCAACGAGATGGCGCTGCGCGCTCAGAAGCAAATTCCACCGCCGGGTGAATAAACCGGCGGTGGAAACTAGCAAAAACGACTGGAAGATTGGTGGCTTAAAAGCAGAGAAGTGACATAATGTTAGTAATGTAGGAACAAAATTTAATAAATAGAATGATGGTTTAGTTCACCATTCTAAATCAATAATTAAGATATAGGGAGAAAAATGAGCATGATAGCTACTGCTACCACCCCGTTTCAAAGGGGACGCTCCTATATTCCATCCATCCATCCATCCATCCATCCATCCATCCATCCATCCATCCATCCATCCATCCATCCATCCATCCATCCATCCATCCATCCATCCATCCATCCATCCATCCATCCATCCATCCATCCATCCATCCATCCATCCATCCATCCATCCATCCATCCATCCATCCATCCATCCATCCATCCATCCATCCATCCATCCATCCATCCATCCATCCATCCATCCATCCATCCATCCATCCATCCATCCATCCATCCATCCATCCATCCATCCATCCATCCATCCATCCATCCATCCATCCATCCATCCATCCATCCATCCATCCATCCATCCATCCATCCATCCATCCATCCATCCATCCATCCATCCATCCATCCATCCATCCATCCATCCATCCATCCATCCATCCATCCATCCATCCATCCATCCATCCATCCATCCATCCAAATAAAAATATAAGAAATTGTAAGGTCATGTGGTTCGCACGGTAGAACCTCCGTTAAATCTCCCACATTCCTTCCCGGTACACAACATGGGTGAGTGTCCTCACTCACATTATATTAACTTATACAAAGTAATACAAAAACACAGGCAATACTGTATGCTGCACATGTGACGATCGTCCTTGGGTGCTGATAATGCACTGTCCAACGTTACTAAGACATACTGTTCCAGTAGTTGTCACTGCTCGCGATTCGCCGTAGTAAGCGTTACTGTAGGGAGAAGGCAGAAGGTAAAAACACAGAAGGTAAAAATTGGATAAATTCGATGGAAAAGAAAGAGTGTGGAATTATACCGAAAGTGGAAAATGCAGATCAGGAAGGAAGCTTTCTTTGATAACTCAAGAGGCAGTGCCTTACTTTTTGAAGCTTGATCAGGTTGCCTTAGAACACGCAGCTACAAAAAGAAATTTAACAATGAAGATGACGCATGTGCTGTATGTGGTAACTCCAGTGAAACAATTGACCATCTTATACTCGAATGCAATGGTATCCATTCGGAATTTGATGCAGGCGCAGTCACTGTTCTTGAAGCTCTGGGGTTCAGAGATACCAGTGGCCGGGTGAATAAACCGGCGGTAGAAGCTAGCAAAATACGACTGGAAGATTGGTGGCTTAAAAGCAGAGAAGTGACATAATGTTACTAATGCAGAAACAAAAATTTAATAAATAGAATGATGGTATAGTTAACCAATCTAAAACAATAATTAAGCTATAGGGAGAAAAATGAGCATGATGGCTACTGCTACCACCCCGTTTCAAAGGGGACGCTTCTATATTCCATCCAACCCATCCATCCGGCGGTAGTAGTCCGCTCACATAGTCCGCTGTCCGCAAAAGTCAGTTTCCAGCTGTCTGAGCTGCTGGAAACACGCTGCACTCATAGTAAGTGAAGATCACCATAGCACACGCGAACACACACACTCCCTTGAGGAAGTACTTTTTCTCACACACGCACTGCGCACATATGCGCCGAGTGCCGTAGCGTAATGTCCTCAGGTAGGCTCCCGCAGTGTTGCAGGGCATACACACACATACACACGCCCTTCTTGCCTAATAGTACACGTAAAGTCATCTCTTCGTGGAGGCAGTATACGTCGGCCGCTTCTTTCGCGTCTAGTTGGAGCACGGCTGTCGGGTACCGTGTCTGATGCATCAAAGAACTCATCGTCCGGGACGCGTATCTGGGACTGTGTCCGATGCTTCGAAAAATTCGTCGTTGCTGATATCGGATGGCTGTCGCTATCTCGAGAGAGAGAAAGAGAGAGAGAGAGAGAAAACTTTATATAATGCAAAAAAGAAAAATAATCTAGAGCTCCCGTGGTTGGGTCCCCAGTCCAGGACTCCCGAGGCCTTTGCTGCCCTGCTGGCCCGTTCAATCAGCCAAAGCTGGTCTTTCGACTCCAAACTGGACAGCGCAGCCTCCCACTGCTCCGGAGTGGCGTTGTGAATTATCGGCACTGCATCTATTTTCTGGCAGGCCCATGTGATATGATAAATTGTAGGTTTCTGTACACACCAGGGACACGTGTCCCTTTATACGGTCGGATGTATCTTGCTGTGTAAAGACAGGCATGGATAAGAATTTGTTTGTAGCTGCCGCCAAGACACTGACTGCTTCCTGTTTAACAACTTTTGAGGTGGAGGATACCGTCTTCTGGTCCCCCGGTAGGGCACCAAAATGTCTGCGTAGGTACGAGTCACTGCCCCGGTCTCTTCGGCCTCTGACCTCCCTCGGTGTGCATAACCTCGAGCTATGAGATCGGCCTGGATGTTCCCGGAAATGTCGCCGTGCCCCGGAGCCCAAAGTGCGAATTGTTTTGTGTCGCTTATCCCGCCGGCCTTCAATATGGCGGCCGCCTTTTTGCCAATCCTGCCGTTGGTGAATCCTCGGCAAGCGGCTTGCGAATTGGTCATTACTACCAGTGAACGCCCGGGCCTATTGCCCTCAGCGACCGCTATAGAGCAATAGCGGCCTCCTCGGCGTCATACACGGTGCAGTTCCGTAGCGAGGCGCTCATTTTCTCCTTTAGCTGGAAGTCTACAACCGTCACCACCGCATCTCTTTCGTTAGAATACATCGCCGCGTCTACATAGACGGTGTTCTTGTTCTGATAGGTCTTAGCTAAGGCTTCTGTCCTGGCCCTACGCCTACCCTGATGAATGACAGGATGCATGTTCTTGGGAATTGGCGCTACTACAAACGTAGGCTGGATCGCGTCCGATATGTCTATCGTCTTCAAGAAGGACTTTTTGTTGGGCTAGTTGGTGCAGCATTTTTAAAAAAAAGGACAAAGCGCCTCTGATTAGCGCCGCCACGGTGTGCCTATATAATGTGTGTTTCCCTTCAATGAATCATCAGTTGTCAGTGAGCGCTTGTCCGTGTCTTCTTTCTTGTGAATGTGTCGTTAGCGCTTTGTCCTTTTTAAAAAAAAATGTCTATCGTCCGTTCAATCTCCAGCATGTGATCATGATAGCCTAGTCTTCGGAGGAAAGCTCGTCCCGCCGTAGTGTGTTGTAGCCTAATCTTCTGAGAGACAAGCTGCGCTTCCCTGTGCTCTTCGTATGTGTTTGTTAAGCCAAGGGCCATTAAATTCGCGTTTGCCGTTCTTATTGGCAGCCCCAGCGCTGTCTTGTACGCCTTCCTGAGGATCGATTCCACTTGCTCTTTCTCCGTCTGGCTCGGGTGTTGATAGGGAAGACTGTACGTGGCTCTGCTTACCACAAGCGCCCGCACTAACTTGAGCGTGTCTTCCTCCTTCATCCCCTTTCTTCTATAGGTCACTCGCCTAATCATTCTCGTTATCTGGACCGAAGATCCAGATAGCAATCTGATCGTGTGGTCCGACCTCTGATTGGATTGAATCCACATTCCCTGCACTCTCAGCACGTGCACTTCTGGTATGCGAACATCGGCTAGCATAACGGTGAGGTCAACTTTACTCTCGTATCGGGGCCTAGCTTGCCCTGACGTCAGTTTTGAGCTTTCCGATTTGCCGAAAATGGCATCGGGTGCTCTCCCTGTAGCAAACCAGTGAATCGTACACCATAGTTTACATTTGTCCCGACCAAAATCCTTAGAGGACAAACGCTGGCTCGCATTTTCTCTCTCTCTTTTTACACTGTGCTTCGGCACCCTAGCTTCTCGGAGCTTCGCCTTGTTCGCGCGCCGTCAGTAAGAAGGCATTGGATGGCAGAACGGCAACTGTCGTGTTTCTGCTGGTGCGATGCTCCTTTGTGTTCGGTGCGAGCTGCAGTTGTGCGACAAGCGCGACGGGCATACGGTCATTATTTCCCTCTTCTTACCTCTCATTGACTTCTTTCACTTCTCTTCCGGTCAGATGTATAATACTTGTAGTCAGTGCTCTCTGTGCCCTCTTCTACCTTCGTCCTCGTCCTACGCACTATTTCATCAAAAAAGTAAACTGCACGTTCAATTGTCTTTTGAGACACGAAAGACTTCGTCTTCAAATGGTTTTGTTGCACCGGCGAACAATGCACGACCGATGAGTGTCGTGAGACATCGTTCGAACAGCAGCATGTCAATGAACGGCGCCATTCTTTGCCAATTAAGGCTTCGTTACTCCACCTTTCAGTGGCATCAGGTGTCATAATATATTACGCATACAGAGCCAAAAGGATTGCCGCGGACCACTTTACACAACGGATGTTGGTTGTATGTTGGTTTAGTGAAGCCTCATGTCGCGCGAGTGTCTGGTGAATGATTTCTATTTTTTCCGTTAGTGTTTGGAGAATTGTGGACATCAAGACTTGCAGGCAATGCATAATCCGTTCTTCGGTGTCGCGGAGCATCTGAATGGTTACACATTCTGTTGGGTTTGGGCGGGATGGCTCTGTATCTTTAGGTGGGGGCTGAAGCGTCTGCTTCTGTGCAAGAATTTGTTCTAGTTTGGTCATTAGGGCTGTAATTTTCGTGTTTTGTTTGGCTATTTTGGCGCTTTGGGACACAATTGTAGCCTGCATCTGTTGGAAATGAGGGTCATGTGCTTTCTCTGCCCAGCTCAAGCCCCTCAATTTTATCTTCAAGACGCTTTGTGCCTTCCCTGCTTCCTAAGCGCAACCCCCCTCCCCTCCCCCCCCCTTTCCGCGAGCGCGAAGACGCGGTCCGCAGAAACGTGGGCAGCTCGTTGATCGTGTCGGAGAGATGGAGGAGGATGTTGGAGAGACTCGCTGCCTACATTCGCGATCAAGAAATAGAGCATTCTTTGTGGCGAGCGAAAAATATTAAATGCTGTTCGTGCAGGCTTGTTGTATGATACATTTGTTATGAACGTGAATAATGCGCTCTTATTGGGCTACGCGCTGTCGCTTTTATGAGATCTTAGGCAACTTTGCCACAAAACTAGCGCGGAGTAGCACGTCTTTCCTTTTTTTTTTTCTTTTTCTTTCAAAGCGTCCGCGGCGTTCGTCCCCTTCCCTTCCCTGCCTCCGCTGCGCAGCCACCACAACAAAATGGGTACATTCGATTTTCCAGTCTCGGTGGTGGTGAAAAACTTTATTTGGTGGAGCCGCGAAATACTTGTTACAAGGGCTGGGCCGGCTTCTGATACGGGTGGTGGCCGGGAGGCCGCGTCTGATGGCAACCGCTTAAGCCCAGTCGGCCAATCTCCTTTGTGAAGCCGGTTCTGAGCTGGGGGGGGGGATACCACGATCTCCCAAGCCTCGTTGTCCGTAAGGCCCCATTTGGCCGGTGGTTGAAACTCAGGGCATCTGAACATAATATGTTCGAATGTAGCTCTCGGGGCCTCGCAGAGGGAACATTCGGATTGATGAGTAGAGGGGGAGAAGAGTGACAGCAGTGTTGGGGAGGGAAATGTGCGGGCTTGAAGGTGTCTTCATGTTATTTGTTGTGCTTTAGTTGAGGAGGGGTGTGGGGCAGGGTAGTGTAGTCTTTCAGACCGGTAGTGTAGTTTAATATCGCTGCAGGTGATCAGCCGATCTCTGGCGCTGCCTAGGTCCTCGGTATCTGTTGCTCGATCGACGTATGCTCGAGCAGCAGAATTGGACGCTTCGTTTACGGGGGTGCCCGAATGGGCTGATACCTAGACAAATTCTATGGGTCGGGGTGTTTGAGCGTTGGTCATTAAGATTTTGTGAGAGGCAGCATGTAGCTGGCCTCAGGCGAAATTTTGTATGGCAGTTTTAGAATCGCTGAGGGTGGCAGTGGAAGAGACTATTGCGATGGCTAAAGCGGATTCTTCCGCTTCTACGGACGTTCGGGCAATGATAGAGGCTGATGTGATGTGTTCGATGCGGCTGGATACTGCGCATATCGCATAAGCTGCGCATATCGCATAAGCTGAACGGTGTGGATATTCTGCGGCGTCCACATAAACCGTGTCGGGTTCGTTCGCATGTGCTCTGTGTAGGGCACGTGCTCTCGCTTTCCGCCTGGCCTGGTTATGAAGGGGATGCATGTTTTTAGGAAGTGGGCGGACAGTGAGGGGATCGCGGACTGTCTTTGGAACTGCATAAGTTTCCACTGGAGGGGCAGCTAACGGCCTAAGTCGGAGATAAGAAAGAATGTGGCGACCAGTTGGGGTATTGGAGAGCCAGTTGGACGATGCGGTGGGCTTCCACCAGTTCGCTGAGGGCGTTGTGAACTCCCATGCCTAAGAGTCGATAGGTTGGGGTGAATTTAGGTAAGCCGAAGGCTTCCTTATAAGCCGGTCTGATAATATCATCCATCTTCTCTGTCTCTGTTTTTGTTAGATATAAGTACGGAAGCGAGTAAAGAATGCGACTTATAATAAATGCCTGTGCTAAGTCTTGTATGAACATACCTAGTATTCGAAGTTTGTGAACTTGTGGTAGTGGCTGATCATCTGTGGTGATGAGCACGCGAGCCGCGCTTTATCTGTGGTTCGAAAGAAATGTGGCTCGCCGCTGCTCTGTCCAAGATAACGCGCGGCTAGCCTGTGATTTATACAACTGTGATTGACGTCAACGTGGGGCCGTGACTTAGCGGCGCTCAGCTGCCGCGCGCAGCCCGTTGCGCGCGTCTAGAGTTTCTGAGCGCTGCAGTTCTCCGCACAATAAAGGTTTCGTAAATCTAATGATGGATATCGGGTTGACTCATGATTCTCTACAATCTCCAAATTACAATTATGCGCCTAATTGCAATACTTAAAAAGTTAATTAACGAATTTTAGGTAATTATTCCACTCAAGAGCACATCTAACCCGTTTTGTAGAACCCGCCCAGACTCTTGATAACTTCGGGCAACAAAAACAATTTTACCTCTGAAAGCCCATTTTTAAAATCACTTAGTCTTCCCTGTAACACCCTGTATATAGTGGCTGCACAGCAACCATAGTTCTGCATAAAGAAAGTAACAAAATTCCCATAAAGAAAGGAGTTAGGCAAGGACACAATCTCCCCAGTACTATTTATTTATTTATTTATACAATACTGCAGGCCATAAAAAGGCCCTGGCACGAATGGGGCACAATCGAGCATCGTTATACACACCTATGTACAGTACATGTTTCCGTGGAAAGAAGAGAGTAGAAGGAAAGAACAAGACCACATTTTGATATATTACAAAAATAGACGTTATTGCTTCAAAAATTGTTGAATTGCGGAGAGGACATTTGTACCTTCAAACACATGCGAAGGCAAATCATTCCACTCGGTTAAAGTCATTGGAAAAATGTATATTTGAATTGGTTTGTGCGGGCAAATACAGGAGTTAGTTTATGAGGATGATGACGCCTCGTAACTCTGGACGATGAGGGTTGAAAATACAACGAAGGATTCATACGGAGCGTGCGATAATAGATGTTGAAGAGGAATTTTATTCTTGCTAGCCTTCTCCGAGATGCTAATGATTCTATTTCATTTATTCTTATCAACTGTGATGGTGAATCATGTTTGCGGAAGCGGTTATATATGAAGCGTACTGCTGATCTTTGTACTTGCTCTAACTTATTATTATCCTGCTTTGTATAAGGATCCCAGACTTCGCAGGCATATTCTAGCTTGGAACGGACTAAACAATTGTATGCTAGACGCTTTACATCGGAGGTGCAGTGCTTGAGCCTATGTCTCAGTTGGCCTAGTTTGCGACGGGCAGATGTTATGAATATGGGGGAACCAGTTCAAGTGATCGGTAATTGTAACTCCTAAATATTTGAAGCTGTCGGTTTCAGTTATAAGGGTGTCCTTGATAGTGTATCGGTAAGAATGGTACGATTTTTTGTTCGTGGTGCGCATGAACACGGTTTTATTGACGTTAAGTTTCATATCCCACTTTTCACACCAGTCAGAAACAGCGTTAATACTTTTATTTAAAACCATTTGATCACTTGTATTATTAATAGTCCTGAAGATCAGGCAGTCGTCCGCAAATAAACGAATATTCACACTTTCATGGATAGAGGCAGTCAAGTCATTCACATAAATTAAAAAAAGAAGAGGACCTATCATGCTTCCTTGCGGAACACCGGAGGTTACGGAAAGGCAATCTGAATAATGGCCTTCAAAATCGACAAACTGCTGGCGCATGTCTAGATATGATGAAATCCAATTAAGCACAGTTTGAGGTATACCCAGCTCGTCAAGTTTATATAATAGACCGAAGTGCGTAACCATGTCGAATGCTTTGCTAAAATCGAGAAATATTACATCAATTTGGCCAGCATTATCGAGTACCGAAGAAAAGGAATGTATTGTGGAAACCAGTTGAGTAGTTGTCGACAATCCTTCGCGAAAACCATGCTGAAATGGGTAGAGAACGTTGTTCTTATCTAGGAAGTCAGATATGTAGTTCGAAATAATATGCTCCATAAGTTTGCATGCAGTGCTGGTGAGAGATATCGGGCGGTAGTTGGTTAACTGATCGCGGTTGCCTTTCTTGAAAACAGGCACAACACGGGCAAGCCTCCAGTCAGATGGAACATCGCCAGTAGAAAGTGATCAACGAAATATAATAACAAGAAAATGTGCTAGTGATTCAGCGTAACGTCGCAGGAATACGTTTGGGATGCCATCAGGGCCACAAGACGATTTTGGCTTCAAATTGAGAAGCATTGAAAAAATTCCTTCATATGTTATGAATTCCGGGCTAACGCTGGTCGTGTTATTGTACGAACTAGGGTGGGGACGGGGATTCGAAAAAACTGACTAAGAAATGATTGAACTCCTTGGCTATTTGTGACCTGTCGCGAACAACCTTTTCGCCGACCTTGCCATGATCGACGGTTCTGCGTCCTTCATGATTAAGGTGGCACCAAAATTTGGCAGGGTTACTTTTGAGGAATTCAGCTAATGTATTGGAATAAAAATATTGTTTGCTGACACGAAGTTTTTCTGCCAATGCACGCCTTAGGTTTTGAAGTACACAATTACTAGTCTTGCGTTTTCTAAGCCGTTTGACTTTGCGAATTAAATGAATTATTTCGCGGGTAATCCACGGAGGTTTTCGGCGAACAGTTTAGTTTTACTTGGGATGAAGTTATCTATGCAAAAGTGGCAATGGGACTTAAATTTGTTCCATAGGTCATTCACATCGCCCTCAGAAAAGTTATCAAGGGCCATTTCGAGGTAATCAAGAACAGATTCATCGTTAGCCCTGGTAAAATCCCTAACGGTCTTCGTGCACCGAACTGGTGGGCAATTAGCTATACGCATATTGCATGTAAACAGTACCAACTTGTGATCGGAGATGCCATCTGCTACTTCAACACTAACATCACTAAGTGATCGGCTGTGGAAAATCAGATCTAATACTGAGGAAGATGTGCCCTGTACTCTCGTTGGAATATTAACAGCTTGTGTGAGATCACAAGCCAACATAATGTCCGAGACAACGCTTTCATGAGGTGAGTTCGATGAAAGGTTGGGCCAAGGGAATTCAGGTAAGTTAAGATCTCCGGCAATTATTATACACTTTCTGCTGTACATCACAAGAAGGTCATGCATTTTAGTTAGAAAATCAATGCTGGCGGAAGGAGGGTGGTACGTCGCGAACAATAAAACGAATCTCCATAGCAGTCAACTCGAAGACACAGACTTTCGTGATCATCTATTTGCTCTAAAAATGTACCTTTTGTGCCATTGGATAGCATGACAGCAACCCCACCACCACGAGAAGGTCTGTCTCGTCTAAAAATGGAATATGAATCCGGGACAACGTCTTGGTCGCTTATTTCTTCGTGAAGCCACGTTTCAGTAATTACGGTCACATGAGGGTCATAGCATAAAAGAATACTTTCAAGTTCAGTAGTTTTATTTACTATACTTCGAGCGTTAATGTTTAGAAGGCGCAGATAGTCTGGTGCAGATGAAGGGACTGGTCATGCATGTTCCGTTAAAGCAGGTGAGCGCGAAATTTTTACCTGTTACTTTGGTCGTCCCATACAAATATGTCGTTATCTATCCGCAGCTTATCATTCAGCAAAAACACCTTTTTCCCACTGTCTTTTTCGCCCTTAGCACTTTCCCAAAGTAATCTCCGCCTTCGAAGTGTGCAGCGTGAATAGTCATTTTCAATGAAAACATTAGTTCCCTTCAGTTGGCGTCTCTCATAGCCTGAGTTGCTTTGGGACGTTAAACCCCACAAACCAGTTCCCTTCAGTTTTTTAGCGTTCTTCAGCACTGCTTGCTTTTCGCTATAGTTCTGAAGATACAAAATAACAGGACGGTTTACTCCCGTCCTTCCTAGCCTATGAATTCTTCCAACAGAATGGCATTGCACAGCGAGCTTGTTTTCAAACAGATCGGCGATTACTTTATCTTTAAGCTGGGATACTGTTTCATTTTCATCTTCCGGAATTCCATAAATAACCAAGTTCGAGCGGCTGGTGTAATCTTCTAGGTCAACGAGTTTCTCTGAATGCAGCGTTATGACAGATTGGACATGATGTAAAGATTGGTCTAGGCTATCAATTTTACAGGTGGACGAGCTTATGTAATCCACAGTTTTTTTCTATTTCACATAGTTTAACACTGAGGGCAGCTATTGATGCATTGGAAACAGACAACTGCGATTTTAGTTCGTCAATGCCTTTAAGTATTGCAGCCTGTCCCTCTAAAACATTTGCGAAGGTAAGGCCAGAGCTCGGTCCAGGGTTCATCTCAACGTCGCCACAGCGCAATAATTTGCACACATATAGGCAGTCATGCATAATACACAAGCATGTATGTGGGCTTGACAAGTTAACAATGAATTTGTTACTAGATTTGATGGAATATGTATAACTAACCTGAATAACGAAAGGCATAGGTCTCGTCAACAACATGGTAGATTTTGCTTCGCCAAGCCCACTGATGTCGAGGGGACGGGGACAGCTGTTTCTTTGTTCTGCGGAAGGTGACGTCACAGATCGGAGCGCCACGATGATATCGTCGGGGAGAAGGTGAAGCATCTGGCAGAAAGGTGCGGGCATGCAAGAAGATGGCGGCTTGAGGGGCGTTGGATCTAGGGGTAGCAGCAACGGCGACGAACCAGCAGGGACAGCAAGGACACCACCGAGCGCAAGCACCTGAATAACGAAAGGCATAGGTCTCGTCAACAACATGGTTGATTTTGCTTCGCCAAGCCCACTGATGTCGAGGGGACGGGGACAGCTGATTATATGTTGTGCGGAAGGTGACGTCACAGATCGGAGCGCTACGATTATATCGTCGGGGAGAAGGTGAAGCATCTGGCAGAAAGGTGCGGGCATGCAAGAAGATGGCGGCTTGAGGGGCGTTGGATCCAGGGGTAGCAACAACGGCGACGAACCAGCAGGGACCGCAAGGACACCACCGAGCGCAAGCACCAGAATAACGAAAGGCATAGGTCTCGTCAACAACATGGTTGACTTTGCTTCGCCAAGTCCACTGATGATTCACAGCTTGCTTAGAGGAGGTATTCAGAGACTTGGAATGGGAGTAGTTAGGATAGATGGAGAATACCTCAGTAATCTGCGATTTGCTGATGACAGTGCCTTGCTAAGCAACTCGGGGGATGAACTGCAAATAATGATTGATGACCTAGACAGGAAAAGTAGAAAGGTAGGCTTGAAAATCAATATGCAGAAGACTAAGGTAATATTCGACAGCCTTGGGAAGGAACAGCAGTTTACATTAGGTAGCGAAGTACTGGAAGTAGTAGGTGGATATGTCTACTTAGGAGAGGTAGCTACCACAGATCCGGACCATGAAAAGGAAATAACAAAAAGAAAAAGATTGGGATGGAGCGCATTTGGCAAGCACTCGCAGATTATGACTAGCCGCTTACCGGTATCGCTCAAGAGGAAAGTATACAACAGTTGCATCTTACCTGTACTCACCTATGGGGCTGAAACGTGGAGGCTAACCAAGAGGGTTCTACTTAAGTTGAGGACAACCCAGAGGGCTATGGAACGAAAAATGGTAGGGGTAACATTAGGAGATATGAAGCGTGCAGAGGGGGTCAGAGAAATAACTCAAGTTACCGACATTCTAGCGGAAATTAAGAAGAAGAAATGGACATGGGCAGGGCAAGTAGTGCGAAGAGAGGATAACCGATGGTCGCTTAGGGTAACAAAATGAATTCCAAGGGAAGGAAAGCGTAGCAGGGGGCGGCAGAAAGTTAAGTGGGCGGATGAGGTTAAGAAGTTCGCAGGGGTCAAGTGGATGCAGCTAGCACAGAACCGGGTTAATTTGAGAAATATGGGAGATGCCTTCGTCCTGCACTGGGTATAGTCAGGATGATGATGATGGTTTTTCTGCTGTACATTCTTGGCGTGATCGGGTTCAAGAAGGTATCGTAGCAACCGCCACGTGTCCTTAAGTCCTAGGGTTCCAGCAAGGCGGTCGCATACTTGACCCCATTGCTGGTGACTGAGCTGTGCCACGTGCGTCTCCATTTCTCTTATGAGAGCTTTAGGGCGCGATTGTGTTTGTTTTTAAGCCATCGCTTCTGTAAGCTCGAGTCGGCTTCCCACGTGTGGAGTAATTGGCTGTCAATCACCTCCGAGTTCTTTGTGCACGGCATTTCTAATGTGGCCATGTTCACGTCCTTAGCGAGGAGCCAGCTAATTTGTAAGGTGGTCTATTTGCGTCGGGGCCGCGGTACGAAGATAGCGAAAGCGATCCCAGTTGGTGATTTTGAGTTTCCGCTTTACACTCGGGGTTACGGAGGTTAGTGAGAAAGAGGTCTCAATTATATAGTGATCGGTAACAACAGAGGTTTGCGTGTTTGTCCAATAGCATTGTGTGATTTTTTCGTGAGTGTGAGATCGGGGGTGGTGTTGCTCTGTACACTATTGCCGATGCGCGTGTACTTTTGTGTATCACTGACAAGGGCTATGCCCTCATTTTGGAGAAGTGTCCAGAGTCGGGCGCCTTTAGTGCAGGTTGTTTTGTATCCCAATGTGATATGGCGGGCATTAAAGTCTCCTGCAACTATAAATGGTTGGTTAGCGCTGATTTGAAGGGCTTTTTTCATGGCCGCCATTAGAGGAGCAGTTTTCCCTTTCGGGGGGCTGTAGATATTCAGAATGAATAGACTCGATCCTTTCCGCTCTTTTGGAAGCAGCTCTATCAAATGGAAGTCGATATCTGCAATGTCTATGTTGTGAGCAGTTGCTGTGTAGTTGCGGTGAACCAGTGTCGCCACTCTGTACCGGACAGTTTGTTGGTGTATGAGGAGTGTAAATGAGCAGTTTTACAGGGGAGTTTGTTTCCTGCAATGCGATTACCGTTGGTGTTTCATCAGCCGGAAGGGATTGAATGTAGAGCTGCAGATTACTACACTTGGAACGAAAGCATCTGCAGTTCCACTTCCACACCTTAATGTCCTGTCGGCGTATTGCCATCTTGGGGCTGGGATGCGGGTGGGATCATTTGAGATACTGTGGTAGAGAGTAGCTTTTCTAGAGCAGTTTGAATCTGGATCTTTTGCGGCTGCATCTGGTGCTCGAGCACCGCTATCCGCGCGTCTACTCCAGCTGGCCATGCGTTCGTTCTGAAGGTCATAGATTCAAAATTTTCCGCAAGCTTCTCTTCGAGTAAATCTACGTCTGGTCTTAGATAGCATTATAAATGATATCTCGAATGGCGTTGTCCGGAGGAGCGACATACATTTTCATTGAATAGACTTGGTCGATTATCTTTATATATTGTAGTTGTACATATCTGCGGGCACGGTCTTCGGCTGGCGTGCTGATGGTGAATGAATTGTGCCTGGGGTTGATTCGGATGGGCGTCCTGTGTTCGCACTGCGTCTATCGGTAGCTGCAGCGCGCTGGTGACTAGAGACAGTATTTAGCCCCCGTTATGTTACTTAGGTCGAGGCCTCCACCGGGGCGGAACACGAGTTTAAGGCCTCGTGTCAGGAGCTTGGGTAACGGTGGTGGACGCTTTAGAACAATTGAACATGATTAGCCTTGCGTAGGCTGCGTCGGTGTGGCTGTGCCGGCCGGGGGCTGAGGAGTCGAACTCGTGGTGGCTTGCTGGGCTGAGAGAACGTCGGGGGGAGCCATACGTCAAGCCTCCATGGCCCGGTCCCATCTCGATGGAGTATCAGTAGTCCCATCTTCAGTGCACACCATGCAGCTATTGGTGGGTGGTGAAGTCGGGGAGTGAGGGGTTAGGCCTGGGTCTAATGTGGGGGTGGCCGGCTCCCAGAGCAATCTCAAAGTCTCTCAGCAAAATCGGGAAGACAGACCCAAAGAGAGGGTGGACAGGTGCTAGCTCCTTCATGCGTCGATTGCGGCTTTTCGAAACATAAAAAGTCAAGAATTCCGCTCTCACGTTCGAAAATTGAAGGAGCTGATGCGAACACCAAGCGTCCGTGTCAAGCTCCAAGCAAAAAATCCCTCCAGTCTCAGACTACTTGTTGACAGGTCTCGGCTTTCGCTCTGACAGGAAGCAGCGTGATGGTCACATGAATTTGCAAGCTCCTTCCAACGTTTGCTTTCAGTGGACGATTATGTCACCGGACTCAGTTCTTTCGTAGTAACGCCACACGCACGTTTATCTTTTGGCGTGTGCTTAACACTAAAATAGAAGGCGCCAGTCAATCGGTGATTTTTGCAAACGGAGCGTGACATGCCTGAATACGAAGCGTTTTACAGAACTCTGTGCAGGGTTGGTTTGCCGTTGCTATTAGCGAAGTTCCTCCAAGGACCCAGCTCACTGTATTCGAAAGCTAACGAAAGCGTTTGAAAAGACTTTTACAATAAGCGTTAGCTGCTGTAGTACACAGCAGTTCGCTTGCGACGCTGTGTACACGCCCAGGTCAACAGCAGTTGATGCGAAGATAACCCCCCTTGCGGCTGGCAAGTACTGCCAATTTGGACTTGCTAGTGGGCTGCCTAAAATGCTATATTGCTTAGAGGAACCGCCTTCTGTGTTAGCTCTCTATATTAATATAGATGGACTTCCTCTGTTTAAAAGCTACAAGGTGCTGGTTTGACCAATGCAGTGCTAGATAGCAAACAGTGACCGCCAGCCTTTTATTTCTGGTGTGTTTGAAGGAAAAGCCAAGTAACTTTCTGCAAATGCCTTTCTGAGCCCTTTTGTTTTGAGTTGAATCATCTTGTGCAAAATGGACTTGCCACAGAAGGAAACATCAGCAGTATTTCACTCAAATGCTTTATACGTGATTCCCCAGCCAGGTCATTTGTTTTCATGACAAAATGACATATAGCGGCTATAATTCTTGCCCAAACTGTACTGTGGAGGGCAGTTATGTGCAAAGGAGAATTTGTTTTTCGGATGCAACAACTGCCGCACGTACATACAATTCATTCCACATGCAGACATAGACTACGTATCCATCTTAACCGAACTGCCCCTGGACTTTATTAGAGATGTACCTCTTGACTACATGCACCTAGTCTGTCTTGGAGTAATGAAGAAATTAATGCAGAAGTGGGTGGGAGGCCGATCAAGAGTTGCTCTAGGTCCTGCAGGTCGTAATGCTGTCTGAGGTCTGTATGGCCTTCGCTCATTATATTCCAAGAGAATTCAGCAGAAAGCCTCGGGGCCTTGATGAGCTGGAAAAATGGAATGCTGTGGAGTTTCGTACATTTCTGTTGTGCACTGGTAGTTGCTTTGAAATCAGTAGTCAACGAAGATGTGTATTGCCACTTCATTGCATTTCATTGTGCCATAACATTACTTGTACATAAGAGTCTGTACAGTTTGCAGAATGCTAATGCCAAAGCACTCCTTCATTCAGTAGTTAAGGGAATATCAAGACTCTATGGTGAGGAGGAGACTTCACATAATGCCCACTGTCTTCTGCATCTTGCAGATGATGCTCTGTGCCATGGGCCTTTGGAAGCATTTAGTGCGTTTTGTTTGGAGAACCATATGAGGCGCATAAAGAAAATGCTGCACAAGCACGAAGACCCATTACTACAGCTGTGGAATAGAATTCAAGAAAACGAACTTTGTAGCTATTCTAATGATAAGGCACTTCCTGCCTATGAGTTTGGGAAAAGGCATAGTTCTGGCCCCATGCTTCCACGCTGCTGCCACCCAGAACACCAAATGGTAGACACCTACATTCACTCTTGCTGTAGGAGAGGCTGATAGCTGCTGTGCTGTTGGAGATGACGTCATTTACATTCTGAATATTTCCCACCTGAAGTCGACTGAAGAGCCTTGTATAATTGGACTGAAATATCGACTCAAGGCAGATATCTATAACCATCCAATTGCTTCATCTCAGTTGGGAATCTATATTGTATTGGAACTTTCATCAGTGCCAGAAGCTTGGCCTGTGAAGTATGCAAGAAAGGCTGCAAGGCTCCCGTACAGTGGAAAATATGTGACATTTCCAATCATTCACACTGTTTAGCAGCTGCTTGAAAACCTACATTTATTGAACTCTAATGTTAGTTGTATATTTGTGTTTTAGATGTCTTTTGCTATTGTGGAGTTTTCACAACAAGAAGTAGAAGTTGTTCCTGTGTCATGAGTCACGGAAGACATGTGTTATTGGCCCAAGGCAAAGCCGGAAAGGCTGAAGAAGTTAATAAACGATCAAGCAGAGCCACATGATGATTGGCAGCGGTATCAAGTCATCGTGAAAGGCATATTTTGTGAGTTGAAGTTTTCCTTTATTGCTTCTTTTTTTCAGGTTGCCAATTTATTATATTTAGTTGTCAAGCCATTTGTGCTTAGGACACATTGTATTTCATTATCTGCAAAAGAAAGAAAACTCCTTACATTGACTGTGCGCTCTCCTTTGTTGCAAAAAGAAAACAGAAAACATTATGTATCGACTGTGTAGTGTCCTCACTGCTTATGAAACCTCAATGTGTTTCATTTAAGAGTTTTACATGTATGTGGGGTAGTGCAATGAAGTGTATAAATGTGCGTATATATTTATGAGCATGCAAAGTATGTATTTGCCAAGATTTATGAGCATCAGGTGCAAGGCATTGAGGTTTGCCACTATTTCTGCTTAAGCTACCATGGCAAACCCCTTTGTTGTATTTAAGGACAGGTCTTATAAAGGGACAGCACTGCTTCGAAATGGCTGAATAATTTAATTTTTTTTATGCAGCCTCATATGACAAGGCCAGGTCGAAGCTGGAAAGGAGCCAGTTCACATCGGCCCTGTCTTCAACTGAGGATGAGAGGTTAAGGCGACAAGTTCGACCCTATCGTTACATATCATTCAGACTCTGATGATGATGGTCAGCGAAAAAGGCAAAGAAAGGACCTGCAGTTTTATCCGGTACCTCCAAATGACTTTCCTTCCTCTACTCTTCCAGGTCAGTTATAATGGTTTAAGCTAACTGGACTTGAAATGGTTACACAGGGAGGGTGATTATTCTAAAATAGTATTGGTTTAATTTTCATTAAAATGAAAAATGCATGTCTGCTTGCCAATGAGCATTCATGGCTCTCCCAGTATGAGGATAAGAAGTGCACTCATTTCCAGGCAAACAGATCAGTTATTTGTTATGAAGGTACAATCTATGCCCTTTTCATTTTCAGATTGCACCGCCTTGGCCGAACCAATATTGACAGCTCCTGAAACAACAGATAGAGAGAGCAAAATTGTCAGCAGTTGGGAGCTAATCATGTGTTTGTTATTTTTAGCACATGGGGCAATGCAGAATTGTGGGCAGCACACGGCGCAACCACGAGGTACAACCATTTCTAATGTTTAATTGCTGCTGTTATATAGGCTTAAAATTAAAAGTTTCGAATGGTGTAATAACACGTATAGTTATAGTGCTTCTGTGGAAAAATTGCATGTATTCATTTAATGATTGACTCACTTCATGGCATAATTTGGCGTCTGGTCTTTCTAACAGCACACGAGGCACCGAATCAAGGACAGTGCACAGCAGCTCCGGCTATTCCAGAACGAGTGAATATTTAGCCACATTATTTTTATTATTGTCCCAAGCTTAATGAGAAAAGCTTTGTGAACTGGCATAATCCCAAGTACAGTTATTGCTTATCCAGAAACTTCGCGCACAATTCCGATCAGTGTGTATTATTCTTGATTTGTCAAAACGTTGGTGCTGACTGCTAATATTGTGCCATAAGTCATTAACTGCATGTATGGTGAAGCGCCAAGTAAAGAAACTGCTCGGTCTGCTCCTTTTCCAGTTTTACTGGCCTATACATTTATTTTGATCTGGTTTGTCACTGATGGCGACAGTATCCTTGTATATAATCATATTACTGCTTGTGTACTTTGCCGTCAGAGTTCCAAAGGCAAGTTATCAGACAGCTGCAGGTCATCCGCCTCCTAGCGGAACAAAACAGGGACGCTCTTAAAAAAATGCAACGGTCAAAAAAAGAAGAGGAAGAAGCACTGGCTCTCGTGCGTCGACCGTTTGATGACCTCCATGAGTGGAAGGCTTTTTATGACACTATCCCTGATGTTAAGGACCAATTGGTAAGAGCTAAGCATCGGTAATGGGATGTTTTTTGAGGGGCTACCAGTTTGTTTTCTGCGATGCTAATTGGAACTTGTTGATTTGGGTAATCCATTTTTTTATGAAGGCTTGAAAAAGACATGGTGTAATTTAGCAGTTGACCATAAATATGCACCTCTACCATTGTTTTCCATCTTATCCTTACATTTTTGTCCACAAGAAATGTCAATACTTCAACCTGTGAACAAATATAGAAATTTAGTGAAGCAGTTTCAGTAACAGCCTAGCTTTCTACACTCCTTTTAGAAGAACAGTGGCCAGCTATGTCTTCTGCAAATTTTCAGCTGAGATAAAACAACTGATAGAAATATCACACTGGCTTGTTTTTCTTTTGTTTTTGTTTTCGTTGGCTAGCTGGTCATATGGAATCCTGTGTGGTAGGACTTTTGACATTACTTTCTTTTATAGTATTTATCTACCTTGATCTTGTTGCACTTTATTTCACTCTTATATATTTTATATTTGAAGTTATATATCTAAAGCATCAATGTATTGACTTTTTTGTGCTCCAGAAAGAATTCTGAGTGTGTATAGTTACTATCTGGCATACAAGGTTTTAGAAGCTTTCATGACCAGTGTTCATGAGGACCTTTCAAGGCCGGTAAGCATTTCATTGGATGCATTTTTGTTTTCAGCTGACGGAACTGAAATCTCTTGGTGGAGAAAATGTAGTGGTTTCAACAAGAAATATTCTGAACTACCTGATGAAAGACTGCATGGCCAAGAACTGCAGTTGTGTCGGAAATAAGGGAAAATAGAACTTCTCGATTCTCAATGTGACACCACTGATCATTTGTAAGTACTTCTCCAGAATATATGAAAGATACCGGATTGTGATGCTGTCATGCGTTTACAACTTCTTAACCTTGTAGACCCCTGGAAGGATCTCTGTTGGATTTCTTTCTGAGGTACAAAGTTAGTAATGCGCACATTGAGTGATTATAAACATCCTTTAAATCTGCAATAAGTTTACTTTATTACTACAGAGAGGCAGTGACGGCGCTTGGGGGGTGCAGCTGGGCAGTGAGAGGGAGGAAGGGGCGGGGACGAAATCAGTTATTGTGTGAAGTCTTGAAAAGGCACGCATTGGGACCACTGAGGAACTGACTGGCAAGTGTGATCCTCCCATAGAACGAATTATTCTGTTGTGAAGGGTGCTTGAAAACACATGCTTTAATTTATGCCAGAGACTCCATGCCATTAACGTTGGACCGGCCTGTGTACGTGCTGTGCGTGTGACCTGAAAGTACCAGCAATTAACCCATAGGAAACCCCTGCGCGGGAGCACGTTAGACGATACTCGGCAGGCAGCGGCACTGCCGCATCTTCTCTTTTTTTGTGTATGTGTAGTTCATTCTCCTTTTCTAAGCGAGAACCGCTGGCAGTATCTCTCCGGCAGTCTTTTGTCTTGTTCATTTATTTTCTGTGCCTTTGTCGTTCCTAGGCCCAGTCACACATCCGCCTCACACTTTAAAAATGCTGAAAGGCACGGAATGCCCGTTTCTTAGAGGAATGGCAAGTGTGACTACTGTGCGCTGACTAGAAAAAAAACAACAAATGATGTGAAGGAGGGCGCCTTCAGCAAGGCCAGGTGTTTCAAAAGTTGAATTCAGAGTGAATGTGCCCAAGGGTTCTCGCGTAGTGCATTATACGCTTCTTACCTTTTTTTCTTTAAAAAAGGCAAAGTCATTGTTAAAATGAGAAGTGCAACTAAAAGCTCTAAAAAAAATGAGCCCGGAGATGCCTACCGTCTCCTAGCTCCAAAAGGCTGTTTTGCGCTTAATATTTTTGGTTGCTATGTCATCAATGCACATTGATAACTTTTCAGTCTGGGTGCGGAAATCAACTTGCACATTCTAGAGGAAAGAAGAGGAGAAAAGGTTAATGTATCATATGTGGGCTACATTTACTTCGCCTGTGTCGTCCTATACATAAATTTAAAATTTGTGATTAGAGGTCGTTATTCAGAATTCAGCTGATTTGCATCACGTAAGAGATGTAACCTTTACTCAAGCTAAAGTGTTTTGTTTATTTTGCAGCTAGCGATGGGGAGGATGATGGGAGCCTGCAAACGAAATCCGGCTGTGACGATTAAAAACCAGCCAATGCAGGAGGGTGGGAGGCAGCTCTGTCTTGTGCTTAATATTTTTGATTGCTATGTCATCAAGGCACATTGATAACTTTTCAGTCTGGGTACGGAAATCAACTTGCACATTTTGGAGGAAAGAAGAGGAGAAAATGTTAATGTATTATATGTGGGCTACATTTACTTCGCCTGTGTCGTCCTATACATAAATTTAAAATTTGTGATTAGAGGTCGTTATTCAGAATTCAGCTGATTTGCATCCCGTAAGAGATGTAACCTTTACTCAAGCTAAAGTGTTTTGTTTATTTTGCAGCTAGCCGGCACGCAAAGACAAGGGGTTTGGGGAAGACGGGTCGTGTATAAGTTACTGCGTCCGACAGCACACTGAGGACGCTGCTTGACGAGAATCAGATGCCGCAGAGACGGACGGGGGAAGTGGGGCGGGGAAAAGAGTAGGAAGAGCGGCTAAGGGTACAGCAGTGTGCGTGATTCCTACCGCGTGTTCACTTTGAGTTTCCGCTTTGTTCACATCTTTCTGTGTGTCTGCTAACGGCTTAGCAGCTTCGTGGTAGGCACTCGGTGCTCTAAAGTAAAACATCTCGTGAGTGCTTACTTACCATTACCTCCTTCAGTTTTAAAGAAAGGAAATATGGAAATGTGTTTAACGTTGAGGGGCCGGGGAATTTGTAGGGAACTCAGGCGGTACTACAAGCCAAACTGTCTCAGAGCCTGCACTACCGTCTGAGCGAGCACCGTCAACCCAGTCTCACAGCGGTTTCAATATTTAAAGTTTTCTTTAGTGTTGAGTATTTTTAAAATACTCGATACTCTAAAAATGTATTTTCGATACCGATACTCCGATACTTTCATTTTCAACACACGATACCTAATACCGATACACAAAATGTACCTAAAGATAGTATCGAAGATACATGTATCTTCGATACTGCCCATGACTGTGTCCATGCAATGTCCAGAGACGGATTTGTCAACATCGTCTAGACATCAGAATGAATGTCCATGTGGACGTCCACTGTAAGGCAATAGGGACATCTCTGGAATATCCACTGGACCAATTGTGGGTATTCATGGAGATTCTCTGAACGTTAAATATTTTGAGGGGTGCAAACATCTCCTCGGTCTGATATGGTTCTCTGGGTAGAGTGGGCAAGGGCAAATCAGGCTCGCTGGTTAAATCGGAAGAAAACGCAGCAGAAGAGATGTTAGCATATTCAGTATCACTAAACTGTTCTCCTGAGTCATTATTGAGTGTAATTAAATGCATATTATTAGGGTTTAAGATTTGCCAGAACACGTTTTTGGGTAGTTTTTATGACTTTGGTGAAGTCATCATGATAGAAGGATCGCTTAACGTTTTTGATTGCTCATAAATACGAGTTTTCAGCGGCATAGTATTTATCCCATGCACAATTACTAGGATTCTTTCTAGCTGTCCGTAATAGGCGTTCCTTCGTATTCTCAAGCTTTTTAGGCATTTTTTAAACCACGGCTGGTTGCGATCATCATGTACTTTTCGGGATATATTTGCCTGCGAAGAAGGTAAACTTTTGTCGGAATAATGACCAGCTTTTTGGAGAGGATCGGCTATCAAAGGCTGCTCTATAAGATGGGAAATAGGTGCTGAGCTCGCTGCGCAGTACTTTTTTAATTGACTTTATCATATAACCGGATAGTCTTTCCCGGATTGTGGCGTGGTTTCGGAATAAAATTAAATTCTGTGTGGATGACTTTGTGATCACTAATTGGCCGTAAATAAGTAATGGCCTAACGACTTTCGATATGACTTGTTAGTATTAAATCTAGAACGTTTGCCGATTCATTTACTACACTCGTAGGTTCTAATACTAGTTTGGTAAGATAAAAATTAGAACAAATATCGATGAATTCCTTAGTGTCAGCTCGGTTATCTATAGAATTAGCCAGGATATTGTGAGCATTGGGATACTACTTAGTTAATTTAGCTAATATCATATTTAGCTGCTGGCAGAAATTGGGTGACTTGTGCGGTGGTCTGTAGCAGACACCCAGCAACACTGAGTGGGGTGCTGCTCGGCAAATGAGCCAGATTATTTCGAGATCGGATGAAATGTTTATATTGGTGCATGATAAATGATTGCTCGCCACTATCAAAACGCCTCCCCCTTGTGCATGTTTGCGGTCTGAACGGAAGAGAGGGAAATGCGGCAGATCAGAAAGCACTTCATCATCACCAATATCATCTGCCAGCACGTTTTTGTTAAAACCAGCGAGTTACTTATTCGATGATAGCCCCATGTTTAACACGAGCTCGCACTTTGGAATGAAACTGCGTATGTTAGTAAAGATTTCTGAAAACGAAAAATTAGTACAATGACATGTTTGGGGACGCGGCTGTGTTCACTGTTTTCGTTGTGATTGCTAGATTTATTTTACTGTCTGCTCAGTCTCGTCGAAAAAAAATAGCGTTTGGGTCCTACATGGAGGATTTCGTAGCATGAGGAAAATGTAACCTTCTTGGATTTGGAAAAGACAAGTCGTTTTCTTACATTTTGAACTCGGCGGGAGAAATCCTCGCCAATGCTTGTGTCCTTTAGTTTGTGGCCGTTTGAGAGGATCAGTTGTTTAGTCTTAAAATGAGCAAGCTTTACAATTATGGGACGTGGGCTTTCCGTACTGTGACGCCCAAGATGGTGCGTACGTTCAATGTCTTTACTGTGTAATGTTCAATCCAAGGTATCGGAACAACGGCGAGTAATGATGGTAGGTCAACGCCGCTTGCGGGGGGGCTAGCCAGGCAACAAATTTTGTCTGTTGTGGGCCGTCATTGCACCCGGCACTGCTTCGGTGGTGAACGACGGCTGTTGTTGCGGCGCGCGTCTTACTCTCCCTCTTCGTTTTCCTTTATTCTCTATTCTCTCTTCTGTCCGCACGAGGCTGCGGAGGTGGTTCAGCTACAGAACCACTAGCAGGCCCGTGCATTTTCTTTATGCGAAGCATACTAGCCGCACAACCGAGCTCTTCATTGCTGCGCCGCGCGCGGCCGCGTAGCTACCACTTGACCTACATCGGCGCACCACGTGATATGACGTCACAACAGCTGTGAAAGCTGGGGCTCAACTCGTGCGCTCGCTTGCGGACGCGCAGCCTCCGCCGGCGGCCTAATTCCCGCAGATACTGACGTCACGCAATTGTATAAAAGGCGACGCACTCGAGTCAGTTGAGCAGCGAGATGTCGGCCAGGGAGAGGGCGGCTCGCCAGACCGCAAAGCGCAAGTTACAAACAGCCACGGAAACGGGAGAAGAACGAGAAGTACAGCTTGCCAAGCGACGTGCACAGTATGCAGCTAGACGGCAGCGTTCGACAACCAATGCCGAGACAAGAGAATGCTTATTTGCACCGGGGATTTCAACAAAGATCCAAAGAGAGATCCTACATTTGTGGAAGCTCTGGAAGCCAGATATTCCCTTGACTTGTGCTCATTGCAGCCGAAGTCTACAACCCACTGGGGTAGCAGCTTGGACTGGATCCTGCATCGAAATTTGTCAAGAAAATATGATATAAGCGATGTTCAAACAAAGAGTCATTACTTTACTGATCATCATAGTGTATTTATTGGTTTGAGAAAAATAAAGGAAGAAGCAGAGTAACACATGAGTTGTTCTTGTCTATGAAATGGCTAACCAGGTATAGCCAGGTAATGTCTTGTCTATGAATGGCTAACCAGGTATAGCCAGGTAATGTTTAATTTTTTAGGCTAGTATGCTTCGCATCCTAGGCTTAACCATAAGCTAAGCCAGACCATTTTTTTCTTCTTTCTACAGCCACAACAACAACAACTCTAGGAAGAACAAAAAGAAAATGCATGGGCCTGCTACTAGCTCTTTAGTTGAGCCACGTCCGCTGCCTCGTGCAGACAGAAGAGAAAATAAAGAACAAAGAAAAAGAAGAGAGAGAGAGAGAAAGACACGCGTCGCAACAGCCATCGTCCGCCACCAAAGCGGTGGCGGGTACAATGACGGGCTACAAATATAAAAATTTGGTGGCAGGCTAGCCCCCGACGCAAGCCTACCAGTCGTTGACCTACCAGTCCCAGCTCCGCAGGTCCAGGAGCAGCCATCCTTCCCACTCCTTCGTGCGGACAGAACAGAAAATGGAGAAGAAAGAAAAAGATGGAGAAAGATGCGCACCGAGAGAGAGAGAATAAACATTTATTTCATCTATAGAGTTTGTGGTGGTTAGGTCTCTACCATCTTCCGTAGCGGTGGTCATTCGCCCTTATTCCAGGGCCCCGCAGGATGCCGCCGCCAGCTGGGCCCGTCGGATCAGACCTTCTTGGTCTTCCCGCCAGTTGCTGGAAAGCATTCCCTCCCACTGCTCCACACTCAGGTTTGTTATGATAGGCGCTACTGGAATTCCATGACATTCCCACATCGTGTGATATAGCGTAGGTGTCTCTAAGCACCATGGACATTTATTTATGTATTGTGTGGGGTACATTAGGTGTAGTGTGTGTAGGTTCGGGAAGGAACCTGTCTGTAGCTGCCTCCACGTGACGGAGTCCTCCTTGCTGAAGGATCTGTGCGGGGGTGGATACCGCCTTCGGCAGCCTTTGTAGTAGTTTAGGATTTCAGAGTACTCTTGGGGTACGGGGGTCGTTGTCCAGAGGGTCGCACGTGTTAGATGCCCGGAATTGAGCGTAACCTCGAGCTATCTCGTCCGCCTTCTGGTTTCCTCTTACCCCGGTGTGTCCCGGTGTCCATACGATCGTGTGTCTGATTAGGTTTTCTTCCTCAGGTTGTTTCATTGGGTGGCCGCTCGAACGAATTATGCGGATCGCTCGATGACCGATTCTGCCCCACAGATAGTTGCGGCACGTTGCTTGCGAGTCTGTCAAAATTGTCCGTGACTGCTTCTTCCTGCGCGTCGAAAGAGCCGTCGTCCACCACCGAAGCGGTGGTGGGCGCAATGACGGCCTACAACAGATACGAATCCGGTGGCTGGTCAGCCCCGCCGCAATTAAGCGGTAGTGATCTACTCGTCCCAGTCCCGTAGGGCCAGGAGCAGCCCCCTTACTCTCCCCTAACTGTTGGTAGTGTTTCTTGAAAGAATATATGGGAAAAATTAAAAAAAAAGTTGTCTTTTATTGTACATACATGCATTGCTCGAAAGTTTTGCCTCAATCTATCGAAAAGGTGAAACAGCTGACGAGGTGCGCTCAAATTTCGCATTAGGAAGTAACGTATTCGCCGGCAAATTGTTTGGATAGTGAACTTCTAAAGCGGAAATCCACTGAATTAAATTAGTGATAGTCTTCTCCGTTGCCGTTAGCTTACTTTTAATGTCCTGAACGTCACTGATTAGAGTAGCCTGACCAAAGGACAAGGTCTTCAGTTCAGCAAGCACCTCCTTAGTAATGTCAGGCCCCGGATTCATTTCTATATCCCCGCATAACAGCAGTAAGTTGCATACAGTTTCCAAACATTCAGTAGCGACGTAGACACAACACTGTGGGCTCGGAAGCTGCACCAGATAGCAGTTGCTAGTTTTCTTTGCATATAAGGCGTATTGTTTTCTGAGCTGCATTAGGAACAGAAGCGGAGTAGTGGCCTGCATCATGGTACAACCCACAGGGTGGCGGCAAGTACAGAGTGTACGTGGAGATTGCTGCGAGCTCCTGCATTAGGAACATAAGTGGATTAAATGCTAGATTTCTGTGAGCGACAAAACCTAGTTATTGTAAATAGAGAAACAAAATGGGGGGCGGGGGTGAGGGACAAATCACGTGAGAATTTCGGAAAAGGCAGACTACCATTGACTATTACCTAATGTTGCCAGGAATATATAGCAAGCTCGCAAAAATGGAAATAGACGAAAAGGGAGTGTAGTCTGGGAAGTGATCATAAACGTATTAGAGGCCCTTGATGAAAAGAGAATTGGAACTTAGACAAAAAGTAAACGCAAAATTAAACTACGATCAAACATCGCAGATAGCAGCAGACATAGATGAAGCAATAGAAAAAAGCCCCATGGAAGAGTGGGATTATGAACAGGTAGAACTACTCATAATGAGGAGAATTAAGAAGGTTAAAGTAGCAAACCGCTGGAATGGAAAGAAGCCACGGAGCTGGTGGAATAAGGAAATCAGGGAAGCCACTGAACAACGACAGGCTGCTTCAAGGGAACACCGAGCAGCAAAGAAAGCACATGTATCTCAGGAGGAAATCGACTAAAAAATGGGAATCGTATAGACAAAACAAACTTGATGTACAGGCGCTCGTCCAAGGTAAAATAAAGCAGTCCTCCGATCGCTGGATGACTGACATACACGATGACTCTAGAGGCGGACAAAGAAAATTTTGGAATCATATAAGCTGGCTAGGTAAAAAGAATGAAAGTAAGCAGTACGGGATTCAAGATAACGAGGGAAATTGTTTAAAGGGGAACAGCGCAGTGAACTACATTACCTCAATTATAGCTGTCACGAAATCGGCGCACATTTTTATTAAGCCGGCGCGGCGCGAGGCCCGCGCGTCGCCGCATGATAACTTCCACAAGATTCGAGAAAAACCTCCTTCCCCGCGCGAGAGAGCGCGTAGCTTTGTACGCGTCGCCTTCGCCCTCTTTCTTACCACCCGGCGATGAAGGCGACTCACCAGTCTGGAATACGCCAGAACCATCCAGAAATTTCTACGGGTCCTAGCCAATGACGACGCGCGGCTCGACGGGAGGAAAAGGGAGCGCTTTAACCAACGAAGCCAAGTGTGTGTGCGCGCTAGCTTTAGCGCGCCTTAACAGACAGACGCGGAGCGCCCTATTTATTGAGGCCGCGCCGCTTGTGTAGTCAGTCAGTCAGTCAGTCAGTCAGTCAGTCAGTCAGTCAGTCAGTCAGTCAGTCAGTCAGTCAGTCAGTCAGTCAGTCAGTCAGTCAGTCAGTCAGTCAGTCAGTCAGTCAGTCAGTCAGTCAGTCAGTCAGTCAGTCAGTCAGTCAGTCAGTCAGTCAGTCAGTCAGTCAGTCAGTCAGTCAGTCAGTCAGTCAGTCAGTCAGTCAGTCAGTCAGTCAGTCAGTCAGTCAGTCAGTCAGTCAGTCAGTCAGTCAGTCAGTCAGTCAGTCAGTCAGTCAGTCAGTCAGTCAGTCAGTCAGTCAGTCAGTCAGTCAGTCAGTCAGTCAGTCAGTCAGTCAGTCAGTCAGTCAGTCAGTCAGTCAGTCAGTCAGTCAGTCAGTCAGTCAGTCAGTCAGTCAGTCAGTCAGTCAGTCAGTCAGTCAGTCAGTCAGTCAGTCAGTCAGTCAGTCAGTCAGTCAGTCAGTCAGTCAGTCAGTCAGTCAGTCAGTCAGTCAGTCAGTCAGTCAGTCAGTCAGTCAGTCAGTCAGTCAGTCAGTCAGTCAGTCAGTCAGTCAGTCAGTCAGTCAGTCAGTCAGTCAGTCAGTCAGTCAGTCAGTCAGTCAGTCAGTCAGTCAGTCAGTCAGTCAGTCAGTCAGTCAGTCAGTCAGTCAGTCAGTCAGTCAGTCAGTCAGTCAGTCAGTCAGTCAGTCAGTCAGTCAGTCAGTCAGTCAGTCAGTCAGTCAGTCAGTCAGTCAGTCAGTCAGTCAGTCAGTCAGTCAGTCAGTCAGTCAGTCAGTCAGTCAGTCAGTCAGTCAGTCAGTCAGTCAGTCAGTCAGTCAGTCAGTCAGTCAGTCAGTCAGTCAGTCAGTCAGTCAGTCAGTCAGTCAGTCAGTCAGTCAGTCAGTCAGTCAGTCAGTCAGTCAGTCAGTCAGTCAGTCAGTCAGTCAGTCAGTCAGTCAGTCAGTCAGTCAGTCAGTCAGTCAGTCAGTCAGTCAGTCAGTCAGTCAGTCAGTCAGTCAGTCAGTCAGTCAGTCAGTCAGTCAGTCAGTCAGTCAGTCAGTCAGTCAGTCAGTCAGTCAGTCAGTCAGTCAGTCAGTCAGTCAGTCAGTCAGTCAGTCAGTCAGTCAGTCAGTCAGTCAGTCAGTCAGTCAGTCAGTCAGTCAGTCAGTCAGTCAGTCAGTCAGTCAGTCAGTCAGTCAGTCAGTCAGTCAGTCAGTCAGTCAGTCAGTCAGTCAGTCAGTCAGTCAGTCAGTCAGTCAAAGTTTGAGACGTGTTCGCTTGTGCTTCGGCTGGGCTCCCGGGGATCACCCGCTGCTGGCAAGCCCACGGACCTGCGAGGGAGCGGCGCTCGTCTTGCATGGCGGCCACATAATGACTCTCGAGGCGTCGGACTGCAACAGTGCCTGGTGAACAATTTGGTGTTTGTTTTTTGTGACTCTCTCGTGTTTGATCTGTTGTAAATCCTCTGTGTTATTGTATACCTCTGTAATTGCATGCTTAGCGTTTGTTTTGTTCTGTGATCCTCTCGTCTGTGCAATTTTAGTGTTTGTGTATTACTCTGTATCGTCTCTTGCCGTCTATAAAGCTTGTTTTGTTTGTTACTTCTGACTCCAACGCTTACTCTGATTTGAACCGGCGACAGCTGGGCACCAAACGGCCACCCCCTTCTGTCACTACAAAGTAGTTGAATTCCGACTGAGCTTGCCTCGCAGGTCGAGGGCACGTCCTTTGCGACTGGAACAGCTACCCCCACTCACTCTAAGGGTGTCTGGGAGTGTGCGCACCGTTAAGGGCGCATCGTTAATAATCCCCCTAATTATTAATGGGTGACAACAGCCGAGGCATTTAAGAGCGACGATAGGGTAATCTCCGCAAATCAGGAAACAACACAAGGTAGTAGAATACAAAGCAGCTTAGAACTGATCAATCTAAACTGGAAAAAGGCAGAAAAAAATATTCCTAAAAACACATCTACAGGAATAGATGGAATTCCGATCAAGCTGATTAATGAACTTGGTCCAAAAAGTAAGGAAACGTTGTTAAAAGCTTTGGAAACAGTCATAACGAATAAGCAAATTCCGGACAGCTGGCGGCAGAGTAAAATGAATTTGATTTATAAAGAGAAAGGAGAAAGGATGCACATAAAATCCTACAGGCCGATTACCATAACATTTGTTATGTACAGGCTGGCCATGCAGGCGGTGAAATTGAAGGTGCTATCATGGGTAGAGTGTAAGAAGGTACTCGGAGAATTCAGAACGGCTTTAGAAATGGTAGGCGCTTAGATGATAGCTTGTGCTAACCCATTGCATCAAAATATATAGAGCGGAAAATAGACCTTTGTATTTGGTTTTCCTGGAATAAACGGGGCGTACGAAAATGTAAACAGGGAACTCCTGTGGAACATAATAAAAGAAGAAGGCATCGATCATGAGATAACAGATTTCCTACAGGAAATATATCAGGATAACAAAGTATATATTACATAGGAAGGGATAAGAAGTACGGACGCTGTAAAGGCATGCAAAGGATTAAGACAGGGTTGTCCTCTATCAGCGCTGCTGTTCATGCTTTATATAATAAATATGGCACGCAGTATAAAAGAAAGTAACCAAGGTTTTAACCTGTCATGTAGATTAGGCGGAAAGGTCGTAGAGCAGCCCCTCCCCGGTTCAATGTATGCAGACAATATTTTGCTGTTAGCTATAGCCAGGAAGATTTGCAAACTATAGTTAAGTATTGCGGAGACGAAGGGGACGCTCTAGGCTCCAGTTGTTGCGCAGTTAAGTCGGGTCTCATGATTTTCAACGACTCAGCTGATCAGGGTCTTAAAATACAAGGCCATATGAAATACCCAGAGTGGCAGAATACAAATATCTCGGGGTATGCGTACAGGCTGATTTACACGTCGGACGAACCGTCCGCGGACGGAGCACCACGTCATTCGACGTCACTGGCTCCGTCTCATCCGCGGACGGCGGACGAGGCGCCGAACGACGTCGGGGACGGAAGCCTCCGGAGGCCGGAGCCGCACCGCTCCTTGCAGCTCCGCCACCGAAGAGGAAGATGGCAGGCGACGACATTCCAAGCCAACTACGCAGCACTGTTGACTATACTTTGTTTCACAAGATGTCTGCAGCACTGCGAAAGACAGATGCACCCCGGTCCAATCAGGATCGCGCGCACTACAACAAGAAATTGTGCTCCTGAGCGCCTTTCGCCCCTCAAATTGGCAGGGGTGACAGTAGGAGCACAATTCTCTATTATAGTGCGCATGCACTATAATAGAGAATAGGTAGCAGAGTCTCTGCTTCAGAAAATGAAAGAAAAAAAAGGACTGCAGATAAGTTGAGAAATAAACGCCCACAAGTGATACCTTATATCATAGAGTGGCGCACTGCCTGAAAAAGGTTGCAGGTAGGTATGAGGTGCTAGTTGTGTTTTCTTCGCCAAAAAAAAAAAAAATAACTGGGTGGGTTGTGTGCATTAATAGGGAGGAGAAAGAAAGCACAATGCGATAAGAAGCATGTAAATAGTTTTATTGGATGTGTGGTGGGAGTGATTTACGAGATTCCACTGTCGTGCGGTAAAAGATGTATAGGGCAGACTGGAAGACATATAAATGATAGAATAAGGGAACATGAGAAGTCCACTGAAAGAAAATGGGAAGGGGTCAAATTTACCCCTGCACTGTCAGAAGTGCAAGTGTGAGCCATTGTTTAGCAGGCTTAATATTTTAGGGAAGAGTCGGGATAAGATGGCGCGCGAAATTTTAGAGGCGTTCTTGATACAGAAGAAAGAAGACAGGTGTAATAATGAAGCCTCGCTGAGTTTACGTAGAAAAGAATTTACTTTTACTGAGAAATCTTCGTGACCAATGGAAAGAATCGAGTTTATTATCGGGCCTAAAGCTGGTATTCTTAGACACCTCTCATGTATTGTGGCCATGTTTGTTTATTGATCCTTTTTACCTCAAGTACATGTACTTCTCATTCTGATGTACTTCTTGCTTCGTAGACATGTTGGCAGGTTAGTTTTTTCATCACAAGCGATGTGTTTTGGATGGACATATCCTACTGCACATGTGTGGTGGTTGGTTGTTAGTGTGTGACTATGTGACCATGTGGACTTTGTGACTGTCCAGCGTGGTATTAGCTGCTGGGCAAAGCAGAGGTGTGTGGAGATGTACGGGAGTGTAGAATTGGTGACTGCCATGCTTGAACGATGTTTATGTTCTGCGGGGAAGAAAGTGCCACTATCTCCTTGGCAAAGAAGAGGATGATGAGAGGATGCACTTGGGTGTAGAAGTAGAGGAGTGGTGAAGAGGAAGTGTGTTCAGATCCATATTACAGTTGGTAGTGTGCGCGTGTGTTGTGTCTCTTCGCATGTGTTTGTGTTTGTGGCGCCAGATTTCTGGGTATTATGCAGCACCAACTAGCCCCTGAAGCTGTTATTTTGTGAGTACACGTGTTTAGACTGAAGGCAGCGTTTGGAAATGGAAGCCAAAAGCTTGTTCATTCTGGTCTGAAGTTGAGTAATAGGATCCTTACTTAAGTTTTTGTAAGCTGGGCTGTCGAGGAGTAACCTGACTTTTGGCTCGTAATCCTGTCGGTCGAGGACTACCGTTGAATTTCCTTTGTCTGCCGGCAGAATGACAATGTTCGTGTCCCCGCGGAGTTCTCTTAGAGCTGATATTTCTCCTTGGGAGCGCCGCTTGGCGGCCGGGTAGCTTGGACAGGACCTCGATCACCTTTTGCCGGACTTCTACACGGGCGGCAGGCTCAATGTGCCTCATACCATCCTCCACGGTAGCAACTAGTTTTGGGAGTGGCGGCGCCATGAACGTGGTGTTGAACCCGTGGTTTTTCGCCAAAGCAGAAGTTTCGATTGGAGATAGGGGTCTCGATGAAAGATTTATGACAAAGTTCGAAACATCACCACGTGGCCTATTTGCCTTGTCGGTTTTTTTTAATGTTCTCGATTGCGTCAGTTTCACAATGTTTGTGACGATTCCAGACTGGAGATGCGTATTCAAGTACCGGACGAATTAATGATGTGTACATTAGTAGCTTAGTTTCTTTTGGGGCATTAGACAATGTTCTTCTCAAATACCCAAGCGTGTTTAGTGCTTTAGAGCAAACGAAATTAATAGGCTTTCACCAGGACCTGTTAGCAGTAAATACAGCACCGAGATACTTGTATTCGGAAGTTATGAACAATGGTGAGTGTTTTAAAGAATAATTTAATAGCGAAGAGTACGTGCTGTAAGTGAAACACATCACTACAGTTTTAGTGAAGTTCATTTTCATTTTCCAGGTACTACACCAGACACAGAAACTAGTAAATGAGGCGTTTAGTTGCAAATGATCATCTTGTGTATTAATTACTTGATATAAAACACAGTCGTCCGCATATAGGCGTATTCGTGACATGGTATGGTGAGGTAAGTCATAAATGTATATAAGGAATAATAAAGGGCCGAGCACCGAGCCTTGAGGAACGCCGGATAACACATCTACACAACAGGAATTAGTCGAATTGTAAGAAACGAACTGTGAGCGATGCGAAAGAAAATTAGCAATCCAACTAACCAAGCGAGGATTTTTTAAAATGGCGCTGAATTTGCATAGGTGATTAGAATGTAGAACAGTGCCAAAAGCTTTAGAAAAGACTACAAATATAGCGTCTACCTGGGCTCCAATATCCAGGGTAGAAAAAGGTCGTGTGAAAATTCAATTAGTTGTGTTACGGTGCTGAAACCTCCTCTAAAACCGTGTTAAAAGTGAGACAACATGTTATTGCATTCCAAAGCTTCTGTTATGTGTTTGTGGATTATGTGCTCCAAAATTTTACATCAATATGACGTTATATGAGATAGGTCTGTAATTAGATAAAAGCTGCTTGTTACCGGATTTGAAAAATGGAAGCACCTTCGCTAGCTTGCAGGACGCTGGTACGACGGCACAAGTTAGCGACTCACGGAAGATGATGGTTAGATATCGAGCCGTCCATAATGAGTATAGAACTAGAAATGAGCTGGGAATACCATCAGGCCCAGTTGAGTTTTTCGTGTCGAGCTTCAGTAGTAAGTTAAGCACACCTTCTTCGCTAATTATGATATCGCCAATCGAGGTTGCCGTGTCAGGAGGATCAAAACTTGAAGGAGTATCGTTGGTGTCAGATAGAAATACAGATTTAAAATAGGCATTGAATGCATCAGTTATTTTTTCTGAATCATTAGTGGATTCGTTATTAACGATTAAATATGAAGATGCAGACTGTTCTGGCAGAACTGGTTGCCAAAATTTGCGGGGATTGGATTTCAGAAGATCATCAAGATGGCAGTTGAAAAAGCGGTCTTTCGCCAGATTAGTTACCATTCGAAGCTCCTCCTTTGCTCTATTAAATTCGACACAGCTTGCAGGACCACTCAGGCATTTTGTGCGCCTCAGGCGTCGAACACGGCGTGATGTATGCAAAATATCCCGATTCATCCAAGGAGCCTTAGGGTTTTTCTTCTTTGTTTGGAAAGGAACAAAACAGTGTATGCAGTTTTTAACGATGTTTTAAAAGAATGAGACTAAAGTGTTGATGTCTCCCCTACGGCTAAGCGTCATAAACTATTCGAAGGCATCTGCAGGGAAGTTGGTGATAGCAATGTCGTTAGCTTGTGTAAAGTCAGGGAATGTAGTGAAAGTGTAACGCGGAACAGGAACAAAAATATCGAACGAAGCAACTACCCCCTTATGGTCAGATATGGCATCGACTAGGTCACATTCGTAACCCTTTCCACAAACATTGCATCCCATAAAAATCAGGTCAAGAAGTGAATCACCCCTTGCAGCTGCGTAAACTATTTGTTTGAGGTTGAAGAACAGGGCAAGGTTTATTAGTCCACGACATACGCTGACTTCCCGAGCAGAGAAGGAAAGTGTACGTCAATAGATGCCTGGAGCGTTAAAATCACCTATCAAAATTAAATTAGACAGGTTGTAGTTTTCTTCGTTCAAATAATAATTGAGGGTGTGCAACAATTCGACAGAACAACCAGGAGGACGGTAATGAAACCAATGACAAAAGACTGCTTATTAACAAACAGTTTACACCAAATGGATTCAACTTCGGAAGGGGCAGGCAGGACTGTGAATTTGAGTTCAGAGCGAAAGAGGAGCGCAACCCCTCCCCCTTTGCCATACCGCCTGTCCGCTCGCACCGCCACGTAACCAGGAGGCGTAAATTCAGAATCATGGATGCCCTCGTGCAGCCATGTTTCCGTTATACCCACCACATGAGGAGAGTAAGAACGAGCCATGGACAGGAAATCAGCATATTTATTTGTTATACTTCTAGCGTTAATGTTCAAAACAGATAAATTTTCATGAGAGTGTTTGGGCAGTCAGGGAGTAGTAGGCGGCGATGGCCGTGGTGGTGGCGGTGACGAGGCGGCAGACGGAAAGCCAATGTGTCCAGGGGAGTAGCTGCGGTCCTTTTGAAGCGATCTCGAAGTGTTTCAGACAAAACCAACTTTGTCCATAAAAACATGATTAAAATGCAGATTTACAGTGAAATCGCTATCAAGAAATGGCTATGATGCCTCCCAAAGTTTTTTTTTGGTTAGAACACGAACTTTAAAAGAGTAGTCTTCAGTTGCATGATAGTCAGAGTTTTTGAACTGATAAGAGTTTTTCAGTAACCTTGTTTTCTCAGAATAATCCAAGATTTTTAGGACGACAGGACGCGGACGAACATTGCGTAGCCAACCGATCCTATGGCACCGTTCAATTTCTCAGAAATCAGATTAGAAACTTTGCTCAATAAACACTCTGCACTTTCATATGGTTCTTCAGGAAGGCCATGAAGGATGATGTTATTTCGACGAGATCGGTTTTCGAAGTCATCATTCTTTTTAGACAGCTGCGCCACAGCATAACTTAAAGAATCAATCTCTGAATGTAGTTGGTCGCACTGTTCGACTGGTGAGGGCTCAAGCGCTGTCACACAAGATTCAAGACCTTCGAACCGATCAACTACAGATTTCTGAAAAGATTTTATGCGTGCAATATCACGGGTCAATTGTTTCTGACCCTCTAGTAATTCAGAAAGCATTGCAGCAATTCTAACATTGTCAGATGTATCAGCTGCTGCACCTATCTGAGCACGTGTCTAAGCGCGTGTCAGCATATTACCCGGGCTCTGCGATTTGTTAGACGTATGAGCAGGATTAATCTTGGGAGGACCGGGGTTGAGTGCAACGTCCCCGCTCCAAAGCAGCCGATATAAGCAATGCCCCATACGCGACGACAAAGAAACAGAAGCATGTGGGCAGAAAAGCAGCAGTAAAAATCGATCGTATGATCTAATACAGCGAGAACCTTTCCGGTAACATACCTGCACAAAAAAGAGCGGACAAGGCGGATGTAAAATGGTGGCGAAGGCTGGTCCAAAAAACCGTCTAGCGCTACAGCAGCACAGCCACTTTGGGGGTGCCGAAACACTTAGATAAGGAAATTCAAAAGCACAAATAAAAACGCTATAAAGAAATAAATATTTTAATGCCATGTTTTATAAAATAGGTAAACTATTTCAGCAAAACATTACGCCGCATTTTTAATTTTTTTGCAACGTTCTTGTTACGCCCCCTGTTGATGAGTGTGCGGTGCATTTGCAGCTTGACTTTGCAGGCCTTGTTTCGGCACCCGGCCACAGTGGCCGCGGGAGCTCACGAAGCGGATTCTTATCGCCAGCTGTCTGCAATAGCGCGCCTGGTAAATCTTATAAATTTAGCTCGCCGGTCTCGAAATGCCCCTTTTGAGAGAGAGAGAGAACAACTTTTATTTAAAATGCCTGCAGAATCGGTTAGGCTCCCTCCAAGCAGGGAGGACAAGCTTTTACCGTGACGCGGCCACTACGTCAGTCTCGTGCGTTGTGCTCCTTGAGGTCTTGTTACGTCCCTCGCTACTTCCGCGGGTTCGAGAGGGCCGCCGCCCCCTTCTTGGGGGTGCTGCCCCCCCTCTCCTCGGTTTCGCTCGGTCGCTGCCTCTCTAGAGCTGCCGAGACCTGCTGGACGGCCTTGAGTTGTGTCTCTTGATCACAGCTCCTCGTTGCAGCCTCTAGCTGCGGCGGGATCGTGGTCTTCTCTCTGGCTTCGCGCGGATTTACGCTACAGTCCCAAAGGATGTGAGCCGCGGTGGCTCTCTCCTTCGCGCAGTCTACACATGTCGCTCGCGTGCACACTCGGACACATGTGCTTAGCTAGCACCGGGGTGAGCAGGGACCCCGTCTGTAACTGTCTGTATAACACTGCCTCCTTCCGGGTAAGCCCTGGGTGAGGTGGCGGCATAGTCTGTCTGTTCAGTCTGTACCATTTCACTATTTCGTTGAAGGTGGTCATCTTGTCCTTGGCACTGCGCCGCGACCAAGACTCCGAGTCGGCCGTGCTTGCAGCCGCGCGGTTGGTTAGTCCTCGCGCGGCCGAGTTGGCCGTCTCGTTGTGGTTCACGTTTCCGCGTTCCGACACGTCACTGCCCATGTGGGCCGGAAACCACTTGATCACCACAGGACTTTTGTGTCCGATGTCTTCGGCCTTGCGCAGTATGCGCGCGGCCTCACTACATACCCTACCCTTTGCGTAGTTATTCACTGCCGTTCTAGAGTCACACAACACTGTAGTGCATCTGGGGTCGGAAGTGGCCAAGGCGATGGCCACCTCCTCCGCCCGGTGCGCTTCTCGAGTCCGGACGCTCACCGCGGTCTTCGTTGCACCCGTCGATGCCCCGACAACCACCGCCGCGTATGCGTTGGTGTTCCCTCGATACTCCGCCGCGTCCACGTAGGCGGCGCCTTCTTCTCTGGCGTGGAGGTCTACGAGAGCCCTGGCCCTCGCCAACCTCCGCTCCCTGTTGTGCTCAGGGTTCACGTTCTTCGGGATCGGGAAGACCCTGAGCTTTCTGTTGATGCTATCTGGTATAGATACGTCTTTCTGCTGCTTGCCTTCCCTCGGTTCGAGGCCAAGGTCCCGCAGTATCTGTCTTCCGGTTCTCGTTTCAGAGAGACGCTCGAGTTGCGCCGTTCTCTGTGCTTCGGCTATTTCGTCCAGCGTGTTGTGGACTCCCAGCGCCAGGAATTTTTTGGTGCTCGTGCCCCCGAGGAGACCGAGTGCCGCCTTATACGCCTTGCGTATGGTGGCGTCTATCTTGTTACGTTCACTCGGCCTCCAGTTGTGGAAGGCGGCCACGTACGGTATGTGGCTAACTGCGAGGGATTGAACGAGCCTAGTCAGGCTCTCTTCCTTCATCCCCGCTTTTCTGTTGGACACCCTCTTGGTGAGTCTCATTGCCGCAGCCGCTTTGCCCGCGAGCTTGTTGACCGTTTCACCGTTGGCTCGGTTTCGCTGGATGAGCAGCCCGAGTACTCGAATCTTCTTGACCTCCGGTATTACTTGTCCTCCCGCCGTCTTGACCGTGATCTTGGGACGCTCGTACTTGACCTCCATATTCTTTCTTTTCCTGCGCGATCATTTCGGGGGAATCACCAGCAGTTCTGACTTGGCCGGAGAGCAAACGAGTCCAGACCAGTCCAGCTGCTCCTCGATGGCGTTGACCGCTTCTTGCAGTTTTGCGAAGTTTTCGTCGTCCTTGCGCGTCGCTTCTCTGTCACCGTTTTGTAAAATTTGCACCCCGCCGCACCGCTGCGGCAGTTTTCTCGGTTTTGTCGTTTCCTTCGACGTGCGGTCAGTGCGAAGTCTTTTTCCGTCTTTGCACGCTTCGCGCTGTTCTTTTGAAGCGCTTAGCGCTTTATTTCAAGATGAGCTTGCGGCGTGTGAGGAAACGATGAACCGTGGCACATTGCGACAGCATGGAAAGTACCGTCGGTGTCAAGCTACACCGCTTCCCACTGGACTTTCACAGGTGAGTTCTTGTCAGTGTTGTCTGCTACAAGGCGTCTGCTCTAGGTATGCTCCGAATGCTTTCGTTGGGCTGTTAGCTTCTGTTTCTGTAACCAGTTCGTGCGCATGTGGCTTCATTTTTTCGGGGATATATATGTACTACACTACAGGGCACACAATTTAAGTGCTGAGCTGTGCGAAGGAGGCCCACCATTTGTCTGATTTATGGTGAGTTTCATGCAGCCGGCTATCACCAGCGTTCACTTGATACCGGGCTCTCGGCAGCAACCACGCGCATGCCACTGAGCGGAAGGCCAGTTTAAAACCAATTGTGCTGCCTGACAAGTCTGAGCACAACACTGTTTAGTTTTCCAACACCGCGAAGCCAATTTGACCCTCGCAACTGGTAGTATCGAAATTCAGCCACGTGTATATGCGCGGCCTTGAGGGTGCTTTAACTGAATTCACTCAGCAGGAGTTACTGCCTGTCTTGTTGTTGCTATTCTGCATATGCATGACCGTTAGGGTAACTTTAAACGCACTTCATTCTCGTCAATCTTAACCACAGAAAAGTATAGCTACCCGCATGGCATGAGTACGAGCGTACGTAACCGCACTCTTCGGCGCTGAGAGCTTGGGACGAGCATTTACTACCATAGTTCAGATATAATGGAAGTATATTGTACTGCAGTTAGCAATGACAGGAATGATGACGCATTGGCGTTTGGAGTATGCAGTATTCCTTACGGCGCAATTGTGAATAACGTGCACGTTGCATCACGTCCAGGTGCCGAGCGTGGGTGCAGTTCTGCCACAACGTGAGCCTGGAGAAGAAGACACCATGGCAGCTGCGAGACTTGCAGGTTTGTTCCAAGCACTTCGAACCGTCTGCGTATCTGTCGTCAAAAAGGCTGCGACCCGTGTTGATGCGCCTACTTATGTCATGTCATGTTTGCCTCAATTGAAGCTGTCTTAGCACTGTCTTCTATGCTTTTCAATTTCCTACCTGGCAACGTTCGTGGAACTCCATTGAGATGAATAGCCAGCTTAAAGAAACTACTGCTTGAGCTGCCTGTGACGCGTATTTTTTGTTGGTGTGCTTTATCACTGTATTTGTTTGGTTGCTGTAATAAACCATGAATATAAAAACCATACTTGTCGTACATGTATTGCAAACTGTGCACTTGAGCCTGTGCTTTGTGCATCATACCTTGTACTCAAAAGTACTAGCACCACTATTTTCACCAAGGTTTCCACTACGAATCATGCATGATTGCATGCTTAGCCAGCTAAGGTAAGCCAGCGTCTGAAAGTGTTGCTGCCTTTCTATGCTGCCTTCTTTGCCAGTCACTTTCATTGGGTTCCGAATTGCACATTAACAAGGTCATAACTAGCAGGAACTCGAGCACATTTGACTGGCAAAGGTTGGTGCGCACTGAAAGGCAACTTTCATGAGATACCGGCTTCAAAGTGCGGGTTCTGTAAAAAGGCCACTTTAAGATTCGCGCTAAAAACATACGTATGCGTGACGTCATTCAACGTCACTTGCATCTTGCTGGCATTTCTGCCTTCAAGCTCACTGAAGAAATGTTCCGGTGACACTGCTTTTCTATCCTTGGCAGATGACGTCACCGTGCTCGCGCTGTCGGGGACTGATTCGTCCAGCGATGCGTTGATACAGGTAGGATTATGACCGTCGGAAGGGTGCGGTGGGGGGGGGGGGGGCAAAAGCGCCGTCGTACTAGCCAAAGCTATCCCACAGGGTGATAGGGCAGTCGAGGCACATACGGTCTATGGAGTGCACGTGCCAATCTTGCAGACTGAGGACATATGACAGCGGAGAAGCGTTGCATCAGGCGAGGCAACACAGTACGGAGCCCGTACAGCCAGGCAGGCGAGAAACCGCACAAAGAAGAGCGGTCAGGTAAGCATCTTGCCGGCACTGCTAACTTCAAGCCACCTGCCGCGTGGTGTCGCCTTGGTCGGTGGCCGATAGTCCATGACACCCCCTTTTCTTCGGAAAGGCAGGCTACTGGCGGCTCGGAGGTTGGCGTCCGCTTCTTTTGGTCGTCACGGGTTGCTTGCCTGTGTGCCTTGTAAGCCCTGACTGCACAAGATATGATCGGGGTTGGCACGCTGATTGTGTTACGGTCCCGTAGGATGCTGCTCCCCTTAGGATTCACACGGCTGTCTTCGGCGGGATGCGTTCCCGACTGTGTGTCGCACGTTATAGGTGTGGTGAATATGGGATTTTTATGCTTCGTCCTTGCTTCTGAACTCCCTGTCATCTCACTTCGGCCCCGCGTTGTTGCACCAGTTTCTTGAACTCGAACGAGGTAAACTGCGGACCATTGTCCATGCGAATGGTTCTCGGCACTCCTAAACATGCCATGATTGGTTCCAGAACGCGGATGACGTCTCTTGTAGTTGTACCATTTAGTTTCTTGAGCTCGAAGAATCTTGAGTAGTAGTCTACAATTACGATGTAGTCTAGAAATATTGAGAAAATTGAAAATATTAATGATGATGGTATCCCGCTGATACGCTGGCAATGTTGTCTGGAGAATAAGTTCAGTGGAAGGCTTCCTGTGTTCTTGGCACCCCGGGCATTTCAACACTTATTCTATTTTTTTTTCTAATGCCGGGCCACCATACAGATTGTCTTGCTCTTGCACGACACGAGTTGTGCCCATGTGACCTTCGTGAAGTCTTTGGAGCACTTCTAGTCTGAGGCTGGGTGGAATGACAAGTCCGTTATTCTTGAAGAGTACATCTTCAATTAGTGAAAGTGTAAGGCAGAAGATGATACAGCGCCGACGCTAACGACGATGAAGACGCCGATCAGCTGGCGCGCGCATTGAGAGCTCGATCGTCTTGTTCGGACGATATTATGCTTCGCTCTACGATCGTCTTGTGTCACCGGTCGCCATCTCCAGTTCTCTGAATAACCCCCAATAAACCCCTCTTAATTTGGTGGAACGTGCCGAGGTAGGACACGTACACGATCACCGTGGAGCTGCGCAGCCGTAAGATACCTATGGCGACAAACGAGGTAGGCCAACAGTCAGTGGCAGCCCCTTCGGAGTCCATCTTATGCTCTGGTACCATTTGGAAGTGAGATTCCGCAGTTTCAGCGGGCAGGGCGACCAGGACGTTGAAGATTGGTTGGCCTCGTACGAACGGGTGAGTCGTCATAACAACTGGGATGACCGCATGAAGATCAACAGCGTCATCTTCTACCTGAGTGATGTTGCTAACCTCTGGTATCGAAATCATGAGGCCGATATGCCAACTTGGGCCAACTTCAAAGCAAAGTTCACGGACGGTTTCGGTCGACCCAGAGATGTTACGTGGAAGATCCACAGTCCGAAAGCTCTCCGCACAGCTACCGTTGATGAGGACACCTATTTCACAACACTCAGCGTCGTCGTCTTCTTGGAGTCTGTTGCACTTCTTCATCCTCATCACGAACAGCGAATACAGTTAAATAACACTACTCCCTCGCGGGAAAAGCACAATCCCGGTACGGTCTATGTTAGCGAAATAGAACGTTGATAATAGGGCTTTAGACGGGACACATGCACTATTTCGGAAATTGGAGCTGTGGACGGGGACTTCGGAAACAGAGATTCAACTTCGTAGATGACGTTGGTCACGGGGCGCAAAACACGATAAGGGCCAGTGTAATGGGGCAAACGTTTTTCATACAAGCCCACTCGACGGCACGGGAGCCACAGCAAAACGAGAGATCCAAGAATGTTGTGGACATCACGGTGGCGGCTGTCGTACCTGAACTTTTGAGAGTCTTGGGATGCAGAGAGCCTGTCATGAGCTATCCGGCGGGCATCATGAGCGCGGGCGACGGCATCACTGGCGTAAGTACTGGTGGCGTCTGCCGCGGGTAGGGAGGTGTCGAAGGGTAGTAACGGGTGTCGGCCAAATAATAAATAAAATGGGGCGAATCCAGCGGTAGAATGGACAGATGAATTGTAGGCGAATGTCAAAAAGGGGAGATGAACGTCCCAATCTCGATGGTCGTCAGACACATACATGGCCAGCATGTCTGTGAAGGTACGGTTTAGACGTTCCGTGAGGCCGCTGGTCTGGGAGTGATATGTGGTGGTGAATTTGTGGCGGACGGAACACGAACGGAGAATTTCGTCAACCACTCGCGACAGGAAACAGCGGCCACGGTCAGATAGTAGTTTACGAGGAGCACCATGATGAAGAATCACGTTTTGTAGAAGGAAGTCAGCGACGTCTGTGGCGCAGCTGGTCGGGATGGCTCGGGTAATAGCGTACCGAGTAGCGTAATCGGTGGCGACGGTGATCCAAGACGAGCGCTCATCTTGTGTTGCTTTGCTGTGGTGTTAGTCTGTCGCGCTGTTTCTCCATCCAATATGTTCCACCAACTCGCCCGTTTGGCTATAGAGAAGTGTGTAGTATCACCTGGGCATGTGAACACTTCCGCAAGTACCTTCTTGGCTCATGATTTCACATTGAAACAGATCACAAGCACCTGGTTCCTCTGCTTACAACCGCTTGGATGAACTGAGTCCGAGACTTCAGCGCTTCCGCATGCGCCTTCTTGATTATGATTATACAATTTCTCACACGCCACGGTGCAAGCGTTCACAACTGACCTGTTGTGTCGCAAGCCGCAACAAAGCCCGGTTAAAGACGACAGAGGCCTCGAGAGCGCAGTGGAAAAGATTGAAGCCGATATTCTGGAGAAGCTGCCAGAATCACACCAGATATGCTAGAAAGGATAAGCATCCAAGCCGATCCTACGCTAAACCCAGTGACGACCCTATGCAACACAGCGTGGCCTTCAGTACATAGTCTAACACCAGACCTCAAGCGTTATGCACAAATGGCAAGTGAGGAGGAGGAGGAAACAATTTTATTTAACGCTGTACAAAGCGTCGAGAATGTCCTGGGCCGCCGCGTTGAGGGAGGAGTGCGTGGAAAGTGAGGTGATAGAATTGCGACAGGGCATGAAAACATGCAATGTTCTAAGCTTGCATAGTGTTCACAACAATTCGGGCATGCGGGGGTATGTCTGATTCGGTATAGAAAAGATCAGGTGGGAGTAAGAATTGTATTAAGTTATATGCGTCTAAGAATGCTTATTTGGGTAGTAGTGAGGGATTTATTAGGAATAATCAGTGTACGAAAAATTTCTCTAACGTTGTCATAGTAAATATTTCTTTCTTTTTGGTAGTGAAGAGCAGTGTCCCACGTGGGTGGATAAGGCCAGGGAATCCCAGGCGCCCGGTGTTGAAGTTTGCGGGCGAGGCGATGCACTACCTCATTGCCTGGGATTCCAGAGTGACCAGGAATCCGCCTAAGTGTGATAGGTTTGGGACGTAGTTTGACAAGAGCTCTGTGGAGATCATTCTGCAGTCCTTCAGGAATGCGACCCTTATGAATGGCGCGTATAGCCTGTATTGAATCAGTTTATATGGCATACCCTGAACTTTTGAAGAGGGGTTTATTGGGGGTTATTCGGAGGATTGGAGATGGCGACCGGTGGCACAAGACGATCGTACAGCGAAACACAATATCGTCCGAACAAGACGGTCCGAGCTCTCAGTGCGCGCGCCAGCTGATCGGTGTCTCCATCGTCGTTAGCGTCGGCGCTGTATCATCTTATTCCTTAAAATTGCCCCGGCGGAAAGAGGGAGCCAACCTGGCGACTTAGGGCGACGGTATGACAACAGGATCGTAGCATGGCTTAAGCCGACTGACGTGAACAACTTCTCGCCCGCGGCAACGGTGGTCTGAAGAAGGCGTTGCCGGCTCCACGACGTAGTTAACTGGTGATGTACGCTCTAATACAGCATAAAGGCCTGCAGAGAACTGGGAATCAGCCGGAAGACAGAGCCAAACAAGGGTGTTTGTGGGAAAGTCAGCAGCGGGCTTGCCGTGATCGCTCTCATGTCGGCGAAGATCTTGAATGTGCGACGTGAATGAAGGAGCCACCTGGCGGCACTGTTCGGCATTACGGGCAACAGCAGAACGAGAAGTGTACTCTGAACTGTCGGGGTGGTAAGGAAGTATGGTGTCCAGTAGACAGGAGGGCTCACGACCGTATAGGAGAAAGAATGGGGAAAATCCAGTCGTTGCCTGAGATGCTGTGTTATAGGCATAGGCGATGTACGAAAGCACCTCATCCCAATTAGACACGTCAGAAGAAACGTACATGGCGAGCATGTCACCAAGAGTTAGGTTAAACCTTTCTGTGAGGCCGTTGGTTTGAGGATGGTAAGCTGTGGTGGTTCGATGTATTTCTTTGGCAAGCTTCCAACAGCTCGTTGACCACTTGAGATAGGAGGACGCGGCCGCGGTCACTGAGAAGTTCACGAGGAGCCCCGTGACGTAGAACGAAGTGACGCAGGATGAAGGGGGCGACGTCACGAGCACTAGCCGTAGGCAGGGCTGCAGTCTCCGCGTAGCGAGTGAGGTGATACATGGCGACGAATATCCAGCGGTTGCCTGATGTCAAAGATGGAAGGGGGCCATAGAGGGCGATGCTGACACGATCAAAGGGTCGCGCTGGACAAGGGAATAACTGTAATGGGTCGGCGGAGGGACGCGGAGATGACTTCCGCTGCTGACAAGCAGTACAGGAGCGAATATAGCGGCTGACAAAGTTGTACATCCCCCGCCAGTATTACCGCTGGCGAAGACACTCGTATGTCTTCAACAGGCCAGCATGTGCGCTTTGCGGGTCGGCATGGTGATGGGCACAAATTTCTGTGCGAAGATGGCGAGGAATGACCAAGAGCCATTTGCGACCATCTGGGCGATAGCCTTTGCGATACAGCAGACCACCCCGAATCGTAAAATGGGAAGCTTGCCGACGAAGGGCTCGCGGGAATGAAGACGTTGAAGACGCGGTGAGGACGTCTAGGAGCGAAGATATCCAGTGATCCCAGCATTGTTCAAAAGACAGGTAATCGGAAGTGAGGGCTGCAACGGAAGTTCGGATATCGAGTGCGAAGGTGCAGGAGAAGACAGCGGCGAGCGCGACAAGGCGTCAGCGTCGGAGTGTTTGCGTCCCGATCGATATATCACGTCAAAGTCAGTCTTGAAGGTGAAGAGCCCATCGGCCGAGGCGCCCAGAAGGGTCTTTCAGGGAAGCCAACCAGCAGAGGGCATGGTGGTCGGTGGTGCATGTCTGTTGGAACGTAGCAGGAGCGTTGCAAAGACCAAACGGCATCACAGTGAACTCATATAGTCCATCAGGGGTAACAAAGGCTGTCTTGGGTCGGTCAGACTCAGCCATAGGGACTTGCCAATAGCCAGAACGCAGGTCCAGGGACGAAAAGAACTCGGCTCCTTGTAAACAATCTATGGCGTCGTCAATGCGGGGTAGTGGGTATACGTCTTTACGAGTAATTTTGTTAAGACGGCGGTAGTCAACGCTAAACCATATGGGGAGCCATCCTTCTTTTTCACAAGTACCACGGGAGACGACCACGGACTAGATGAAGGCTGAATTACACCACGTTGTAGCATGTCGTCGACTTGGTCAGCAATAACACGGCGCTCCGTAGGCGAAACACGGTAAGGGCGCTGGCAAAGAGGGGCATGACTGCCGGTGTCAATGTGGTGAACAGCCTTAGTCGCACGACCCAAGGAAGTCGTCTGAGCGTTAAACGAAGAACGGAACTGGTTGAGGAGAGCGAACAGTTGTTCACGGTGAGTCGGGTCGAAGTCACTGGCCACAGACGATTGAAGAAGTTCCCAACTTGGTATATCGGAAGACTCAGTAATCGGCGTTAGGGAGACTACGTGGGCACTCTGTGGTAGACACCCATCAACCTCAAACGGCGAGATGAGGTGAGCAACTTCACTATGACCAAGGCATTCTCCACGAAGTAGCAGGACCACAGCGGTGGAGTGATTCGCAACAACAATGTTAGCGGCACCGCAGTTAATATCGATGAAATCAAAGGGAAGAAGGAGGTGACGGCGAGAGGCGCACATGGGAGAAGGCGCAAAAAGAACAGTCGCATCGAACGAAAAGGGTAACACACGGAAACAATCACAGCACAGTTGGGCGGAATGTCGGTGTCGTCGGCGACAACAAGTTTGGCGCAAGAAAAAGACGGCGAATGGTCAAGAACCGCATCACAGAGCACAGAGAAAGCGACGTGGGCGCGGGCGCGGTCATTAACAGCATTGTGGCGGGAAAGGAAATCCCAGCCAAGAATTAGGTCATGCGAGCATGACGCAAGCACTAAAAGCTCGACGACGTATAAGACGTCCGCGATAACTACACGCGCTGTGCAAGCAGCAGATGGAGGAACGGATTTGGCGCTGGCGGTGCGAAGAGGAAGTCCAGAAGGCGGGGTGGTGACTTTATGAAGCGAGCGGCAAACACTTTCGCTAATGACTGACAGAGTGGCCCCGGTATCGACGAGTGAAAGGGCACGAATACCGTCGACAAAAACTTCGAGAACGTTCGGGGGCGACAGACGAGGACTTGTGGTAGGCGAAATGCGCGCTGTTCGTGCCCCAGGAACTGCGGCTGCTAGTTGTCCGAGTCTTGTGTCATGCTGCGACGCCGCATTGGCGACAAGGACCGACGGCGAGGGGACGACGAGCGGTGCAATGGAATGTTCTGGCGGCCCGATGAGCTGTGCGGCTGCCCTGGAGATGTCCCCGAAAGTGGGCGCAAAGTGTCGTATTGATAATTGCTGTCAACCATAGTGTGTGAAGGGGCAGAATGCAGAGTACGACGACACAGGCGGGCGACGTGACCTGGAATACCGCAGGCATAGCAGATAGGCCGGTTGTCATTCATGCGCCAAGGATTGCAGGGAGGCGTCGTTGATAGGTACCGTGGAGCGACAGTCGGTGGTGCCATAGTCGGCACGTACGCAAAAGGCCGTGGTGGCGGAAGGCGGGCGGTAACTTCTGCATATGTGGGAGGCATTTGTACTGGTACAGGTAGAGGCGGCACGACAACAGGGGGGTTGTAACTCAATGGTGCAGCAAACTATGAAAAGGGGGAAATCAGCTGGAGATGATCAGATAACTACAGATTTGCTGAAGGAAGGGGGGGATATCGTGCTAGAAAAACTGGCCACACTGGATACGCAGTGCCTGGTGTCATCGACGGTACCGGAACCATGGAAGAATGCAAACATTATCCTCATTCACAAGAAAGGGGACTCTAAGGACCTTAAAAATTACAGACCAATCAGCTTACTGTCTGTTACGTATAAGGTGTTTACTAAGGTAATCGCTAATAGAATCAGGACAACCTTAGACTGCAATCAAGCAAAGGATCAAGCAGGGTTTCGGAAACGGCACTGTACTATCGGTCATATCCATACCATCAATCAGGTGATAGAAAAATGCTCGGAATATAACCAGCCCTTATACATAGCCTTCATTGATTACGAAAAAGCATTTGACTCAGTTGAAACCTCGGCGGTGATGCAGGCATTGCGAAATCAGGGGGTAGACGAGCCATACGTGAAAGTGCTGGAAGATATATATAGTGGCTGCACAGCAACCGTTGTTCTGCGTAGAGAAAGTAACAAAATTCCCATAAAGAAAGGTGTTAGGCAAGGAGACACAATCTCCCCAGTAACATTCACAGCTTGTTTAGAGGAAGTATTCAGAGACTTGGAATGGGAGCAGTTAGGGGTAAGGGTAGATGGTCAATACCTCAGTAATCTGCAATTTGCTGATGACATTGCCTTGCTATGCAACTCGGGGGATGAACTGAAAATGATGATTGATGACCTAGACAGGAAAAGTAGAAAGGTAGGCTTGAAAATCAATATGCAGAAGACTAAGGTAATGTTCAACAGCCTCGGGAAGTTACAGCAGTTTACATGAGGTAGTGAAATACTGGAAGTAGTAGGCGAATATGTCTACTTAGGAGAGGTAGTAACCGCAGATCCGGACCATGAAAAGGAAATAACAAAAAGAATATGATTGGGATGGAGCGCATTTGGCAAGCACTCGCAGATTATGACTAGCAGCTTACCGGTATCGCTCAAGAGGAAAGTATGCAACAGTTGCATCTTGCCTGTACTCCCCTATGGGGCTGAAACGTGGAGGCTAACCAAGAGAGTTCTACTTAAATTGATGACAACCCAGAGGGCTATGGAACGAAAAATGGTAAAGGGGTAACATTAAGAGATAGAAAGTGTGCAGAGTGGGTCTAAGAAATAACTCAAGTTACCGACATTCTTGTAGAAATTAAGAATAAGAAATGGACATGGGCAGGACATGTAGTGCGAAGAGAGGATAACCGATGGCCGCTGAGGGTTACAAACTGGATTCCAAGGGAAGGAAAGCGTAGCAGGGGGCGGCAGAAAGTTAGGTGGGCGGATCAGATTAAGTAGTTCGCAGGGGTCAAGTGGATGCAGCTAGCACAGAACCGGGTTACGTGGAGAAATATGGGAGAGGTCTTCGCCCTGCAGTGGGTATAATCAGGCTGATGATGATGATGATGATGCAGCAAAAGGTGTGGGCTGCAGTGGAACAGGGTCGACATGAGGTGTGACAGGTGCTGGCTGGCCAAAACTGGGAAGTGCATCGGCAACCTTCTGCGTGATGGTGTGTCGGATCGCAGGGGTAAGTAGCTGGGCTGTAGACGATGGGCGTGGACCAGACAAAAGCCCAACCTGTCGGGAGACCCCATCTCGAACAAAATCTTTTATGTGAGCCAAAAGGTCGCTGCTCAAAGCCAGGCAAGAGATGAACGCAGCAGGTGCGGGAGAGCGACGAGTGCAGAGGCGTTGCTTGATGATTTCATCAAAACTCTGGCAAAGTTTGTATACTGAGGCCACTGTGGTTGGGCTCTTTGCCCACAGCATGAAATGCATGGACATCAGTGCCCTTCATTATGTACATTATCTTGGCAGCCTCATCCATAGACGGGTCGACATGCTTACACAAATCCACGAAGTCTTCAATGTAGCTCGTGAATGTTTTTCCTTCATGCTGAACTCTTATCCGCAAGGCTTCTTCAGAGCGTAGTTTCCGCACGTTGTTTCCGCAATATGTACACACTTCTCGCTTACGTCAAATTCATTTGGCTGGGGGAACACTATTCTCAATCGATTGGAAGACGGCGCTGGCCACCTTCATTCCCAAAGCTGGTAAAGCCATTAACACAGACAACCACCACCCCATCTACCTTAGTTGTGTGGGAAAATTAATGGAGACGATGGTGCGCAACAGGCAGTCTGAGTTTGTAGAGAGCAAAAAATGTTTTGCAGGCATCATGTTCGGGTTCCGCCCGCACCGGTCCGCACAGAATGTTCTGTTTCAACTAGAACGGGAAACTCCAACCCGATCGAATATCCCCTCAATGATAAGGTAGTACTCGCTTTGGATTTGAAGGGGGCCCTATCCGGATACAGGACACCGAACATGATCCATAGGAACTAGGCACGCGAGAGACCCCGCAAGGAGCGGTCCTCTCGCCACTCCTAATCAGTCTAGCTATGATGACACTTCCCGTTCAGCTGGTGAGGGTCGACGATATCTAGCACGCGTTGTATGCCGAAGAAATCCCCATCTGGGCTAAACAAGGCTCTGTAGGAGAAATTGAGGCCAACCTGCAGTAAGAGGCGGACATCGTAGTCAACTACGCCCATCGTTGCTCCCTTCAGGGCTCCCTGTCCAGATCGGAATTTGTGCACATACGCCCCTCATCAAAGTGCACCACGAAAATTGACCTCACCTTTAACAGCAGACCCATACATGAACACGACGACATCCGAGTACTGGGTCCCTTTATTGGGCCTCTTTATTCGCAAACATCGTAGAGCTGACACAACACTGGCCAAATTGCCTAAGGTGGGCTGCATAGTGCGCCAGTTTTCGAACAAGCGCAGGGGGTTACGATGTAAAGACGCCTTGCGGCTGGCGCATGCATTTGTAATCCGTCGAGGCCTCTACTCGACTACATACCTCCCCCTGCGCAAATTTGACGAGAATGCACTAGAAGTTCTCCTTAAAATATAAAGCATGCCCACGACCCCCCGGTCACCACCTTCAACTAGCGCCTACTTGGCCTGGGGATGGTGAACACCTTTAATGAACTACAAGAGGCACACTTGATGAACCAATACACAAGACTTTCTAAAACGTTGTCGGGTCGCCGTCTCTTTTGCCCGACTACACATCCACCACTCAATAGATTCGGAAGAGCGCGTACATATCCCAACAGAGTGGAGATATACTTTGCCCGTACGCCTCCTTCCGGTCAACATGACACGAGAGAACCACAGTGGTAGACGTCTCGCTCGGGCAGAAGCCTTGGCTCGCCATTACTAATCTACCCCCCCCCCCCCCCCCCTACCCAACACTTCCCAGGAGGACTGGGAGGCGGCCCTGCTCGACTGCTCTGATATGACGGCGCAATGGGCCTTGGTCGAGCGGGCTCAAGCCGCGGCCAACGCCAATGGGCTCTAGTAAGAGGGAGACCATCTAGTGATTGTAAGGGGCAGCCCCTTAAAGACCGCTTTCGTACCCTCCCTGTATATATATAAAAAAATGTTTTTCATCATCATCCCAGGTGATAACTAACGCTTCCTTCTTATTTGTGCATACCTCTGTTCTGTTTCCGACATCGAACGTGATGTATATGCTACTGGCAGCTGCCTTTCTTGTGACTGCTGTAGCAGGACTGCACCTACGCCATAGGACGATGCATCTACTGACAATGTGTGTGGCCTCCTTGTTTCGTAGTGCACAAAAACTGGTGTTTATTATTTATTCTTTTATCCACAGCGCCACATGTGGCATTACAGTGTGGGGGGAGGGGTAGGGTACAGTTCTTCAAAGCATAAGAAAAAAAAAACAGTTACAAAGACGATGCAAGCACTTCATTGTCAGATATATGAACGCAGGATGAAGACATTCTCGAACAGTGTGTAGAAAAAACGACGATTTAAACGAATCGGTTCTCGCTCTGAATTCACGCATCTCTAAATCAGGATCAATTCTCTCGGATCAATTGTGTGGACAGAAAATGTACTTGTTCCTAGGAATAGCAGTTCTCTGGTGATATATATTGTGAAATAATTTTAGCCCCAGGTTTCTTCTTCTCACTTCAAGTGGTTCCCATTGTAATTTCTGTTTTACGCTGGTGATGCTAGTTTGTTTACTATAAGGCCCTGAAACATAGCGGACAGCCAAGTTCTGAACTCTTTCTAATTTGAGCTTATCAACATTTGTCCGCGGATCCCATATTGTACATGCATATTCCATCACGGACATAATGTAAGTTTTAAAAAGTAGATCTCTGGAATCTTTGCAAGCCAACATTTTGCAAGCCTTCGCAGAAACATAATCAACATGCCGATGCCAACACAGAGTTGGTGTGATATGCAAGCCTAAGTATTTATATTCTATAGCAGTTTGCAATAAGAGCCCATTCATATTGTAGACATAATTAGGTACATTTTTTTCTCGTCAAAGTCATGTCCACTGTCTTCTGCAAGTTCAAATTCGTGTGCCACTGTTTTATTTATTTATTCTATACTGCAGATCATTGTACAGATCCAAGCGGAACAAATACACATGTAGGTATTACAAATACAAAGGCACAAAGTAAAATGAACCAAATAAACAAAATGAAACACGCAGCATGACTATGCGCTGTCAGTCATTGTGCTGGAAGATTCCACTCCGCTATGGAGTGGGAAAAAGAAAAATTTAAATATGTCAGTTCGAGCAAAGTACGGAGTAAGGGCACTGGGATGATGATGACGTGTAGAGCGTGTAGTTAAATAGGATATGTAGGGTGCAGGATCAAGCGCCAACTTGTTATTTGTGAGCTGGGAAAGGAATTCTCGACGGATATTTTTTTCTTCTTGTCTCAAGGCGATGGATATTGTTCATATTCATTAACGCAGATAGAGTGCACCACTGGTGCACTCTATCCAGATCGTCGTGTAAAGCATGCGAGTCATTAACATTTTTCACTTCTCTATACACCACACAGTCGTCGGCAAACATTCGCATGCAGCAAGTAACATTCACCGATATATCATTGATAAACATAAGAAAAGGCAGAGGTCCTAAAACTGACCCTTGTGGGACGCCAGACGTTACAGAAGTTACTTCAGAATTGGCTCTATTTATGTTTACGTACTGATACCTTAAACCTAAATATTCCTTTACCCACTCAACATCCTTCTCATTAATATTCAAACAACGCAGCTTGTGGACTAACTAACCATGATCTACGACGCCAAAAGTCTTTCTGAAATCAATGAGGACACAATCAATAACACTGCAACGATCCAATGCTTCACATATCTCGCGGACAAACTCTGTTAGTTGAGTATGCAAGATGCGCCTTGCCGGAAGCCATGCTGGTTTGGGTTTATCACGGGACTGAGATGAGTCATGATGTTTGAGTATAAGATTAGTTCCAGAATTTTACAGGCGTTGCTTAGTAAAGAAATAGGACGGTAATTCGAGACGAATTCCTGGGCCCAGTCTTATGAATCGGGACTACGCAGGCAACCTTCCAATCGCTTGGTAGGGAACGGGTAAGTAAATATTTTCTCAATAAGAGAGTTAAAAAAGGAGATGCAGAGTGGGCACATATCTTTAAGAGACCATTGGACAGACCATCAGGGCCTCCTGCTTTGGACATGTCTAAGCGCTGATGCAGTGCGGTAATTCCCGCTGCATTTATTGCTACGTCTGCCACAGGTTTAAGCTGAACTGGGTGGGGAGGAATGTCACGGGGTATGTTGGGAAAAAATTCCGAACATTCAATTCTTACTTTCAATTCTTTGCTGTTGTGCTGGGCCCCAGTACCACTCGGCATCTGCACACATGAGGTCTCTCAATGCCTTGGTCATATCGGCCAGAACTGGGAGAAACTTTGCCAGATGATTTGAATGATCCGACTTCGGACGTGTCCCTTGGTACATCTAGCTGCATAATGGCCTCCACTTTGTCTGGGTTGGCCCTGAAACATTCTACGGAAACGGTCATGTCCCGGTTATAGGGCTCTTTTCGGGGTGGAGAGCAGGAATCAAACACGAAATAGGGCCAGTAACAGATTTAATCAGAGCTGGGTGCCCCCGCTTACCCGACGGTCTTGAGGCTGCGTCTGGACGCCACTGCGGCGATCCGGTGCTTGAGGTGGGAGATGATGGCCATAGCTGCAGGAAGCGCTGATGATGACGGTTTACACGGCGAGCTCAATAAACGCGCCGCCAGGACTAGCGAGCCGTCTGCGTGTTTTCAGGCAGTCGTCCCTCGGGAGACGAGGCTGGGTCGACCTGCTCTAGCGCGTCTCTCGTTCCTATCTGCCCCACCGTCCTTCTGCAGCTTTCTTTCTCACCTCGGCTCCTTTCTTCCCGTTCCCGGAACCCTCACAATCCTCGCAACAGCACGTGTGTAGCCTTCATTAGCACGTCGATCGTCACCGCATTCCAGCGTATCGTTCAGCAACTTTTGTCCGGTTTTCGGACAACAGTTGACACGAGTAGGTACAATTTGGGAGAGGTCGGTGGTTCCCGGATCCCCTCACGACCCTTATCCAAAGTTCCGGCAGATGCAATTTAGCCATCAGATTCACTCACCATAGTATTTTCGAAAAAACTTTTTTCGAAGTCTGTGCACTGTCCATACGTCGTTGACCCTGAGCTGTATGCGCACTGCCACGAAGGCACATCCCAGATGAGGTCAACCGCATCCCTCATGTCACACACAACAGCGAGGTTATCCAGAATGCACATCATAAATGAGTTCAACCGCATGACCGTCCATACAAGAAGTCCGCATTTCGCACACAACAGCGAGTTCATCCAGCTCCCTAACAACTGTCGAGAATCAACTGACTTGACGCGATTATTTTACAATGAACAAAAATACGTGTACGCTTCCTTTTCTTTCGCAAAGCATTGCGACGGACACGAATTATAAAAAGAGTCTGAAAATAGTATCTTACAGGTTGATATACACATAATTAAACTAAGTTCATAATTTTCATGCAAGTAAAACTAAACCCAAGAGTACAAGAATAAAGCTTAGACAACTGAACAGTGTTTATAAAAGGGTATCTTACTATCTTTTGTACATGGATTAAACTTCACTAGCAGGTTCACAGCGTTATCAATTAAGACACAGAATAGAACATATCCCACACATTGGGATGCAAAATCAGCTCACGGTCTGGCTCTGTCGGCAGTTCAGAATTTTCGTCCTTGTTCTCTTCCAGCGCCTGCGATCCTGAGGCCTGTGAATTATCCACGTCACCCTCGGCAGTGTTGCTGGGTTGAATATTACTGTCTTCAGCTTTTTGCGGCGGTAAATGTTGAGCATGTGTCAGAATGCCATGAACGATTTCGGGATCTATAGAGCTTGTTGTCGCAGGTGGGATTAAGTTAATGCAGCTGTTCTGGGCGGGTGCGCTCTGTGTGCAAGCTTCGGTTCTATCCTGTTCTGAATCACTTTGAGGGGCCCTTTCGTCGTAGCGCTTCAGTCTGTTCGCATGCATGGTGAAAGTGGGGTGCTCCCCTTCACAGCTTCGAACACGAAATGTTATGGGGCATAGTTTTTCCACGATGCTGTAGGGGCCTTTCCATTTTGGCGCCAGTTTATATGACAGCCCCCTTTCACTCTGCTCAACTTTGAGCAAGACCCGATATCCTGCCATGAACTCTGCTTCCGCGGCTTTAATGTCATGTCTCGCTTTCCGGACCGTGGAGGTGGAAGCCAAAGATTTCTTCGCAATCTCGTGAGATAGCTGCAGTATCAACGCCAGCTCTGCCCGATAATAGTACAAGACGGATTACTTGCGAGCCTCACACTCCTCAAACACCTCCTGTGGCACATCTGGGTTTCGGCCATACATTAGGAAAAACGGCGTCTCATGAGTACTCTCGTGGACGGCGGTGTTTTATGCGAAAATTACATACGGGATCCTCAAATCCCAGTCTCTCTGGTCGCGTGCCACAGCATGCGAGAGAAGATGCTTCAGAGTCTGGTTCAGCCACTCTACTGCCCATTAAATTCTGGGTAGTATGCTGTTGTTTTCAGCTTTTTGACCTTTAGACGCTGACACACTTCTGTCGTAAAAAGCGCGCGCATTTGCGTGCGCTTTTCCCGCTCTATGCTCTGTTTCAAAGTCATAGTCTTGAAGCTGAAGGTTCCAGCGTGCCAGTCGTGATCTAGGATCCCTGATGTCCATAAGCCACTTAAGCGGTTGGCAGTCTGTCACTATTTTAAACTTGCGACCATACAAGTAACAGCGAAAGTGGCGGACCGCCCATACAACAGTCAAGCAATCTTTTTCTGTCGCGCAATAATTTCGTTCCGCCTTATTTAGCTGACGACTTGCGAAAGCCACCGGACGTTCATTTTGTTCTAACCTTTGCTACAGGACAGCTCCAACCGTTCTATGTGACGCATCTGTTTGAAGGATAACTTCCTTCCTAAAGTCAGGGTACTTGAGTATTGGCGCTTCAACGAGCTTTCTTTTCAGATTCTCAAAAGCAGCTTGTGCCTCGGCCGTCCATTTGAAATATGTGTGCTTTGCTGTTAGCAATGTCAGTGGCTTAGCTGCGCGATGATTGCGATGTGACGAAGCCCAGAAACTCTCGCACCTGGCTGACACCGCTTGGGTTGGGAAAGCGAAGAACCGCCTCAACTAATTTTTTCCTCATCTGGTTGCACGCCGTTGGCAGACCCCACACGCCCGAGTTACTTTATTTTCGCCTTCACAAATTGGCACTTTCTCGGCCTCAACTTCAGCCCGGCGCCTTTCATTCTCCTCAGCACTGCCTCAATATCTATCATGTGCTGCTCGATCGTAGAGCTATAGATGATTGTGTCATCCGTGTCATGTAACATATGTGGCCAATCAACCATTCGAGCTCAGCAGGACTGTTTACTAATCCCATGGACATTCTCGTGCATTGATAATGACCACTGGTCGTGTTAAAAGCCGTTTTTTCTTTATCAGAAGGATCCATCTCGATTTGCCAGAAGCTAGAGGCCAAGTCCACAACCGAGAAGTACTTGACCGATCCTAACTGTGACAAGGTCTCTTGGATACCTGGCAGCGGATACGGGTTCACTCTGGTGACACTGTTTAGCTTCATGTAGTCAACTACGAAGCGGAATGACCCATCTGGCTTTTCAACCAATAGTGCAGGCGAACCCCACGGGGACTTACAATGTTCTACGATTCCGGCTTTCAGCATATTCTGCACTTGCCTGGACATCTCCTCGCGCTGCGCATACGGGATGCGGTAGGCCCTCTGATACACAGGAGAGGCGCCCCGTGTGTCTATGTGGTGTTTGATTGCCCTGCATTGCCTGAGGTGAAAGTTGCCTCGAAAAAAAATTCAGTGTATGCCTTGATTACCTTCCTCAGTTGGACCAAGTCCTCCTCAGTTTTGTGAGACACATCAAAGAGAGACGTGATCTCATCATTTGTCAATGACTGGCAATATTCTGTGACCGCAAGCACTTTTTCGTCCTTTGGTTCTTCCACAGCACAGATATGCAGCAATATTCTTATTTCGGGGTAAAATTACTTCCTCTTTAGTGAAGTTTTCAAGGCGGGCGGGAGCGCGGCATCTTTCGTGTGGCTTCACTAGAGTCGCGGACCCTATCAATCCATGTGTAAAAACAGCATCAAACTCGACGACGCCAACCTGGCCTACGGGCACGGGTTTCGCCGGCTTTGCCCAGCAAACAATTTGCGACAAGGCCGGTACAGTGCAATGGCACGTCAACCTCACGGATGTGGGTTCAGGCGCATCATCGAGGACAGCTAGCGCTTGAGAGACCTCTCTCATGGTTTCAGCTCGCCAGTTTTTGATAGGAATTTGGCACTCTTATAGATCAAAGACTCCTTTAGTTGTTAAAATATTAATTTTCTGGGCCGATATGATGCCCTGTCTGATTATTCCATCTACTGGGATTGCAGGCCCATCCGCAATCACAAAACAGTCACGGAAGAAAGCTCTGTTTCCCAAGGAAATTTGCAAAGAGCAATAGCCGTGGATGTCGATCTTACTCCCTGTGATAACCACAAAGCGCGCATGCGAGCTTACCACGCAGTAATTTTATCAGGACACCGCTCTTGCAACCCCTTGAAAGCCCGTTCAGAAATGAGCGAAATGCGAGAGCCCGTGCCAACTAACATTCCATCTTCACTCCCGTTTATTTCCAGCTTCACTCCCTGTACTACCAAACTAGTTTTCTCCGAGTATCGTACTGCTGTAAAGCACCTCCAAATATCGCTGTACCCTTGTTTTGTACACTCTCTATCTTCCTGTCTACAGCGGATCTACTCACCGAAACCCCTCGTTGCGTTTCTTTAGCCATCACAAAACGATGTCCCAGAAAATTGACCTCTTTCTACCTAAATCCACTCTTGTAGAAGTTGAGCGGGGCACCAGCCCTCACAAGCCGGCTCAGCACTTTGCGAAGGATTGCGTCGTGCTCAACCGTTCTCCCGGACAGTGATGTCATCTTGCAGGCATGCCAGTCCGTCTAGTCCCTCCAGGGCTCGAAGCATCTCATGTTGGTAGAACTCCGGTGCCGTAGAAATACCAAAATGCAGTCTGAGGAACTGGAATCGTCCAGACAGAGTGATGAACGTTGTTAACTGACGTAACTCTTTGGAGAGGGGAACTTGCCAGTAGCCTGCTCTTGCATCTAAGCGGCTGAATAATAGTTTTGTGTTGTCTAGTTTAGCAAGGCGTTCATCGACTGGGCATGAGCATGCGCGAACAATCTGCTGGTTCAACTGGCCATAGCAACAAATATCCTCAGTTCGTCGTTTCTCTTCCTAGCTACCACCACTGGGAAGCACGACTCAGCTGCTTGTTTCACTCTTTGTGTTGCACCGAAGTCCTCCATCGTTTTCAGTTCTGTCTCGACGAGTGGAAGAAGAGGCAGGGGCATTCGCCTTGGGTAAGTGACTGCGTATAGGGTTCAGCGTCACTGATTACTTTGATGCGGTACTCCGTCTCCAGCAGCCCAAGTCTCGACGTCAGCCTGGGGCACTGGACTAGGATGTCAGAGATGTTGCTCTTTTGTGGTTTGGCAAGTTCCAGTGGTCGCTGCACAACGCCTAGTGACTATACTGCTGGGCGACTTAGAAGGGCTTCTGGCAGCTTTTCGATGACTAAGATCTCGTTTGCACTCTTGTGTGTTGCCATTCTGTTGTTGCCGTGAAGAAACCTGCTGTGGCACTTGACCTGGGCCAGTCAGTGTTTGACGTGTTGTCTTCAGGGGTCCCATGGCAATCCTGTTGTAGTCCTTAAGCGACCCTGCTGTGACGTCAGCGCCTGCGTCGACTTTGTACATGAGAGGTGTGCCGCTCAGCTTTGCTTTCACTCTCCATGGCTCTTTAGGTTTGGTTTGGTTTTTGGGGTTTAACGTCCCAAAGCGACTCAGGCTATGAGAGACGCCGTAGTGGAGGACTCCGGAAATTTCGACCACCTGGGGTTCTTTAACGTGCACTGACATCGCACAGCACACGGGCGCATTGCTTTTCGCCTCCATCGAAAAGCGGCCGCCGAGGCCGGGATTCGATCCCGCGTCCTTGGGAACAGTAGTCAAGCGCCGTAACCACTGCGCCACCCCGGCGTTAGTCGCCGTGCTTCGTACGTCACCGAGATGCACTTCTTCCATGCATTATCTACGCTCAGCGGAACGGTTCAGCACGTCACTTTTGCGTGAACCCGACAGGCAGACTACTGCGCATCGGCCTTTCTTCCCACAGCTGTTGCATAATTAGGCCGTGGCTGGGCACTGAACTTTCGTGTGATTGCGGGCTCCTCCACGCCATTGACAGCGTCCTGCGTCTTCGCTTTTCACGGTGTGCCGACTCCGAGGTGCTCAACACAGTACTTTCATTTGCTTAAGGTTGCTCTTTCTGTGACCTGGCTTTCTGATTTTGTCGACATCAATGGTTAAGTGGTCTTTGCGACGTATTCTGTTTGCTGCTGCTTCCCTACTTCGGAGTTGCGTGCTGCCGCGATGACCTTCGCCAGTGTAAGTTAGGCATCCAGCTGAAGTTTTTCGCTTAGCGTGACATCTTGTAGGCCCACTACCAGCCTGTCACGGATTAGTTCATCCTTCAGCGCTCCATAGTTGCACTTATCCGTCATTTTAAAGATATCGGTGACGAAAGCGTCTACAGTTCCGTGTGGCGAGTAGACTCACAAAGATGAAGTTCCGTTTCGTAGCATTGTTAGTTAGCGAGAGTCTCGGCAACGATATGTAAACCAATTTCTCTTAAAACACCTGAACTCGCTTGAAGTAGACGATCCTTTTGCTACAAAAAACTGCACGGATGTACTAGGTCTCTTACAGTCTTGTGGAACTGTAGGTAGTTTTTTCACAGTAGATGTTAAAGATCTTTTTTATTCTATTCCACACAGAGTTGTTTATAGCGGTTAAGTCTTGTATTAGGTGTGCGTTTCCAGAATGTAGCCGGCATGTCAATAAGATCGGTTCTTTTCCTTGTTGGAATTCTATTTTAGCGCCACATTGGTCCGTTTTGAGGATGAGGTTTACATAAAAAAAGAGCTATTTGCATAGGTTCTTGTGTTGCTCCTGTTTTAAGTAGCATTTTTTTTTGACACAGGGAAAATTCTGAAGTTGTTTAGGTATGCAAATGATTTCCTAATATGTTAAGCAGACGGGACACATCGACTTACCAGGGCACTATAAATCAAGTTCTAAAAGTGCTGCACCTTATTGTCATCGCACTGCGCACAACTTGAAGAAGGTCGCAAATAAATTCAAAGTTCCCGTAGTATTTTCTGCCCTTTGCAAGCTGGCTTCCCTGCGCCCTCGGATTAATAACCCGAGGCCAGTAAAGGAAACATGTGGAACACGCCATGCCCAAGCATATGTCGGGTGCAAGGATGACGTATATCAGATCCTACTCACATTCGGTAAAGTATAAGTTGGCCAGACTGGAAGATGTTTGAACGAGCGTTTGAGAGAGCACGAGCGATCGCTTGATAAAGGCACTGGATCCAATCTGCCCATTCATTGCAAGGAGTGAAAATGCGTGCCTATCCTAAAAGAAACTTCCGTACTGGATAAAAGTCGAGACAATGTAGCTCGTGAGCTAAAAGAAGCCTTCTTCATAAAAAGGAAATGTCTAGATTACGTTAGCGAACCATCCAAAGTGCTGTATCAGAGTGAGTTCTCTTTTTTAGAAGAGCGCAGTTAAATTTTCTCGCATGAATTTAGAATCGCAATAAGATGTGCATGCCTTATGAGTTGAATAACTGATATTTTTATTACTGGGGTGCTCGAAGTATTTTCCTTTTAGTCGTTTGTCTGAAAAGTTTTTTGTGATTGTCAGTTTTTTTATTAAGTTTTGTGATTGTCTTCATGTTACATCTGGCCCTATACACCACGTGTCATAGATCAGTTTTTTTTCCGAACCATCATTTTTTAGCCTATTCACCAGATCATAACTGTTTTTTATCACTTTTATGCATGTTGTTTTTTATCGGTTTTTGGTCCTTTCACCTTGTGACTTTTGCTGCCTCTGATTAGCGCCGCCACTGTGTGCCTCTATAATGAGGGTTTCCCTTCTATGAAGCATCAGTTGTCAGTGAGCGCTTGTCCGTGCCTTCTATCATGTGTTGTTAGCGCTTTATCCATTTTTGAAAAAAAAAAAGAAGCGATAATGTCTGGCTGGCAGGTTATTCCATAATCTGATGGCTCGTGGAAGTGCTGATGAATTGAAGACCAACGTGTCACCATATATTCTTGTCGGGCACTCCCAGCTTCTTTGATAGATTAGCCCAAGCTTCGCTTTAAGCTGGTCTAGCTTGTTCAGTTCCTGTGTAATTGAGCTGTTATAAACGTTCTTGATGTCAGCCAAAGTCCCAACGCCATACTGGTCCCACTCCGAAGCTGAACAGTTGCCAAACCGCGGCGAGTATACAGAGCATACGGTACAATTGTAAAAAAAAAAAGAAAAATGAAACCTGTAGAACCGTTGGATGCTCATTTTGGCCACCTGCTTGTCTATACAAAAAAAAAAAAACAACATTCCAGTGGGTCCTGATTCAGTGTTGCGGTCAGCACGTAACCTGAAGCCACACTTCGCAAGCAAGCAGATTGAGAGCTCGCAAACAGGTTTGAGTGTCACTCTTAATTCTTCCGCAGTTGAGCGACTTAGGAAAAGATCTTGAGAAATATCCCTTCTCAGAACTACTTCCTCCCATTCGTCAAGCGAGTGAGATGCGCTCTCAAGAACTTTCAAGTCGTCCCAGTTTAAAGTCAGGCCTTCTGCCGGGAAACGGTGGTTCAAGGCATCAAATAAGTTGCTCATTAGGACGGTGAACTTGACGGTGGGTCGACATCAAAACGTCGTGGTGCTCCTCTGCGTTTATAAAAAGGAATTTCTTTCACTACGGAATTAATAAATATCTGTGTTGCCAATTTTACCTTCACCTTAAGCACGTTAGAAAGCTTAACATGGCTATAAATCAAGTTTGGGCATACCCTCAGCTCAGTAGCGTTCTTGGTGTCGGCCACAAACAGGGAATTGTAACAAGACCATTGGATAAACGTTCCTCAGCTCTTCAGCATTTTTTTTGTCATACAGACGATTGCATATGCACTTGAATAGATGGGGAGCATCTGCAAAGACATGCCCTTTTTGTGGTGAATCCGGTGAGTGCTCAAATGCATTTACAACATCTTCCTGGGCACCGCATATTTCGAGCTCACTCCACATTGCTCGATTGGTAGAAGCGCCATCGCAGACAACTCCGTCAACAAGAAGGCCCGCTTCTTCCAAGAGCACAAGGCATTGAAGTAGTAGTTGTGCTAGGAGAGCCCCTTTAGTGGTTTAGAAGAACTTCTTGTTGGGCGAGTCGGTGCATTGCTTTAAAGGAAGCAAGATGCGCTATAAAAAGACAGCCACAGGAAAAAGTCAAGGAGACAGACAGAGCGCAAACTATCAACTGAGTTTATTTGTGTGAAAGTGCCTTATATAGTCAGAATCACAGCAAAAGAACAAGGGGAATGAGAGAGGGGGGTACAGCCAATCAACTCCTGGTCAACAACAGGTGCGCAGAAAATGGTTTTCCTTGTTATACAGTTTGACAGAAGTGTCGCTTACACATTTATCACCGTTTTCTTTTATGTGATAGGCCTCCAAAAGCTCCCGCGCTGTTTTATTTTTACTTCTTCCTAGAATCTTAATCTTTTTAAGCAAAGGCTCGCATCCACTGCAAGCAAGGCAATGAGCAGGCAAGTTTGCTCCTTCTTCACTCCGAATGGATCGGGCATGTTCCCCTGCGCGTTCATTCACGCATCGGCCTGTCTGGCCCACGTAGGCGCCTCCACACTTGAATGGGATTTCATATACCACTCCAGTGGCACATTTTACATACTTTTCGGCATGTTTTATGTCGCATCCACAGCCTCTAGCTCCTTGGTTCCCGGTTCTCTGGCACAAGGCTGCGAGTTTACGTGGGGCAGAAAAAACAACAGGGACGCAATGCCTCTTGGCCCCTTTTTTTACATTGTGCGCCACTTTGTGAATATATGGCACCACCACGATCTTCTTTTTTGGAAGCGGCTCATCCACACTTCTTCGACTTCTTTTTATCTTCCTGAGAAGATTCTCGGCCACAGGTGATATGACGTCGCAGGGGAAGCCGGCTGAAAGCAGCCTTTCAATTTGATTATTAAAACTTGATATGCATTGCATGCGGGCATGACTTAGTAAGTGCGGATTCCAGACACGAGCTTGCAATTGCTCTTTTGACTACCTTCGAATGCGCGGAATGAAACGGAAGCAACTCTTTCTTTGCTCGTGGTGCGTAGTACCAGCAGGCGTGTTGTGCGCCGAGGTTAAGGTTAATATCTAAAAATTGCAGCGACCCATTAGAAGGAAGTTCATGTGTAAAGGTCAAACCTCGCCCATACTGTCTAAAGGCAGTTAAAATCCTACTCACTGAATTAGTGTGGGTCAAAGTTATTTGTTCGGATAAAACAATCAAAAAATCGTCCGCATATCTAAAACACTTACATACGCCCAGACTAGTAAACTCGTCGTTTAGGGAACGGTCAAAGGCGGCTAAAAATATGTTACTAAGAACAGGGGCGACGCAAGAACCTATACAAATTCCTTGTTTCTGAATGTAAAAGTTGTCTTCAAAAGATATGAAGGTGGCTTGCAAATAAAATTCGAGCAATGACATGAAGCTATCAGCTGAAACACCAGCAGAGTTTTGTAAGCCTATTAACCCACTTCTTTCAATGCAATCTCGGACAGCGACAAACAACCCTTGATGCGGCAATGAATAAAACAAATCCTCGACATCTACTGAAAAGGCGTAGCCAATATGGTCATTGGAGTTGAAGAAGGTTACAACATCAGTCGAGTTCTTTGTAAAAAAGGGGTCTTCAATTTGTAAAGCATTAAGGTGCTTCAGTAAATACTGGCTTATTAAGAACTGCCATGATCCCTTCTCGCTAACAATTGTTCTAAAAGGCATATACATCTTGTGCGTTTTTGCAGTGAAGAATACAGACAGCGCTTTTGTTTTACATGCAGTTATTGAGCTTGCGAGTCTGGACAGATCAAGGTCACTACACAAAGCAGCAGCTGTGGTCTTGATCCTTGTAGCACTGGGTTTCACCTGGACGAAGTTCTTTGCGATAGCTTGGCCCGCCTTCTCGTTAAAATCTTTATCGCGTAGTACGACAAAGCCTCCGTTCTTGTCTGCCTGAAGCAATCGCAGTTCATTTTGCTTAAAAACGACACCACCCTTTTGGTTGGGTCTTTGGCACGCCTGGTAGACGCCGTGTTGACCGTTTTGGTCAAAGCTTCAACACCTTCCAACAGGCACCTTTCTTGATCTTCTTGGTCAGCCTGGCTTGAAATCCGTCGGTTGATTGCTAGCAGGTCGTGGGCTGGGACTGAAGGCTCAAGACTGTACTTGGGGCCTTTGCTTAGAATACATACAACATCTTCAGGCAATACCACGTCATTCGGGACCACAAGGCTGCTGGTGCCAGCCGTCTTGCTCGTTGTACTGTTGTTCGTCAGAGCCTGCTGAAGACACTGGGCCCACCAAAATTCAGTCATCTGGGCAGCAGCTTTTCTGGCAGCACGCAGCTTAATTTCTGCTAGCCTCGGGTCCATCGCAAAGCAAATCGAGCGCAAAAGGTCTTGGAACCTGCGTACTTGGCTCCAAATTTCTGATCTCAAGTATCTGCAAATGCGTTTCAGAATAGCCGTTCGCGGTTTGATGATACCGAACAAGGAACTTACTTCTTCGGGAATGAATCCCTTCCGGAGGCAGAAGGAGAAGTACCTGGCTCGACATGTCGCACTGGCGATGAAGTTGACGCAGGCGTTGACTTGTAAAAGAGAAGGAGGAACATTCATGAAAGGGTCCACGGTGCTCATCAGGTAGTTTAGAAGAACTTCTTGTTGGGCGAGTTGGTGCATTGCTTTAAAGAAACCAAGATGCGCTATGAAAAAACAGCCACAGGAAAAAGTCAAGGAGACAGACAGAGCGCAAACTATCAACTGAGTTTATTTGTGTGAAAGTGCCTTATATAGTCAGAATCACAGCAAAAGAACAAGAGGAATGAGAGAGGGGGGTACAGCCAATCAACTCCTGGTCAACGACAGGTGCGCAGAAAATGGTTTTCCTTGTTATACAGTTTGACAGAAGTGTCGCTTACACATTTATCACCGTTTTCTTTTATGTGATAGGCCTCCAAAAGCTGCCGCGCTGTTTTATTTTTACTTCTTCCTAGAATCTTAATCTTTTTAAGCAAAGGCTCGCATCCACTGAAAGCAAGGCAATGAGCAGGCAAGTTTGCTCCTTCTTCATTCCGAATGGATCGGGCATGTTCCCCTGCGCGTTCATTCACGCATCGGCCTGTCTGGCCCACGTAGGCGCCTCCACACTTGAGTGGGATTTCATATACCACTCCAGTGGCACATTTTACATACTTTTCGGCATGTTTTATGTCGCATCCACAGCCTCTAGCTCCTTGGTTCCCGGTTCTCGGGCACAAGGCTGCGATTTTCCGTGGGGCACAAAAAACAGGGACGCCATGCCTCTTGGCCACTTTTTTTACATTGTGCGCCACTTTGTGAATATATGGCACCACCACGATCTTCTTTTTTGGAAGCGGCTCATCCACACTTCTTACACTTCTTTTTATCTTCCTGAGAAGATTCTCGACCACAGCTGATATGACGTCGCAGGGGAAGCCGGCTGAAAGCAGCCTTTCAATTTGATTATTAAAACTTATATGCATTGCATGCGGGCATGACTTGGTAAGTGCGGATTCCAGACACGAGCTTGCAATTGCTCTTTTGACTACCTTCGAATGCGCGGAATGAAACGGAAGCAACTCTTTCTTTGCTCGTGGTGCGTAGTACCAGCAGGCGTGTTTTGCGCCGAGGTTAAGGTTAATATCTAAAAATTGCAGCGACCCATTAGAAGGAAGTTCATGCGTAAAGGTCAAACCTCGCCCATACTGTCTAAAGGCAGTTAAAATCCTACTCACTGAATTAGTGTGGGTCAAGGTTATTTGTTTGGATAAAACAATAAAAAAATCGTCCACATATCTAAAACACTTACATACCCCCAGACTAGTAAACTCGTCGTTTAGGGAACGGTCAATGGCGGCTAAAAATATGTTACTAAAAACAGGGGCGACGCAAGAACCTATACAAATTCCTTGTTTCTGAATGTAAAAGTTGTGTTTAAAATATATGAAGGTGGCTATTCCTTGTTTCTGAATGTAAAAGTTGTCTTTAAAAGATATGAAGGTGGCTATTCCTTGTTTCTGAATGTAAAAAGTATGTAAAATGTGCCACTGGAGTGGTATATGAAATCCTACTCAAGTGTGGAGGCGCCTACGTGGGCCAGACAGGCCGATGCGTGAATGAACGCGCAGGGGAACATGCCCGATCCATTCGGAATGAAGAAGGAGCAAACTTACCTGCGCATTGCCTTGCTTGCAGTGGATGCGAGCCTTTGCTTAAAAAGATTAAGATTCTAGGAACAAGTAAAATAAAACAGCGCGGGAGCTTTTGGAGGCCTATCACATAAAAGAAAACGGTGATAAATGTGTAAGCGACACTTCTGTCAAACTGTATAACAAGGAAAACCATTTTCTGCCCACCTGTTGTTGACCAGGAGTTGATTGGCTGTACCCCCCTCTCTCATTCCCCTTGTTCTTTTGCTGTGATTCTGACTATATAAGGCACTTTCACACAAATAAACTGAGTTGATAGTTTGCGCTCTGTCTGTCTCCTTGACTTTTTCCTGTGGCTGTCTTTTTATAGCGCATCTTGGTTCCTTTAAAACCCCTTAAGTGGGTTCCTTGGAGGCAAGCACACCCACAGGCTGCAAATATTTTTCGCCAACGAAGGCGAAAACCAGCTCATGATCAGCGGGTTCATTGCTTTGGGCGTTTGTCGCACCAAAGTCAACTAGGCCGGCATATGTCATTGTTTGGGAATTAACGGTTAACTCCTTCCTTACTTGAATCTCGTCAAGAATGAGGATCCCTCTACGCTGAAATGCTGGATTCTGGCCAACTTTTGTTTTAAGGGCCCTAAAAAAAAAAAAAGGCTACGTCAAAGCCGCACTTGAGGCCGCTTATGTACTTCCTGATGGTGGAAACGCATGTCAGTATGTCATTGCTGCGCAGAAAAGAGTTCGTTGCAGGGCTTCTTATGTTTAGCCAAAGACACAGTAACAGCCATTCATTAGTGTACCTTGTGTTGTGCTTCGTCGTGCACTTAGCTGCAGCAATGCACTCCTTTACAAGAAGCAGCCGTGGTGCTGGTAAATGAGCACTTTCCAGTATTTCTGCTATTCTTTCGTCTTTTAGATTTGCGAATTCTTGTTTGCTGTCTTTTAGCTGCTTCATAAGCAGTTGTTCTGCTTCAAAAGGCGCGCTCGAAACCGCAGTAGAGCAGCTTTTGCAGGGCGCAACGAAATGATTCTTTCTATAGTTAGACCTTTCCGCAAAACAGGCAGCCTGACTCTCTGGAACGGCCTTTTCTCTTCCGCCCTTGACATTTGCCGGTCAGCATGCAGTAGCAAAGTACTGCTGAGACTACTACATGAATGACATACGCCGCCTGCAGGCAATATTAGCGGACACTTGTTATGTCTCCATTTTTTTCTGAGTGCCTACACAGGCACATTCCGGCAGCACAGATGGAAAGCTCTTTAGCCCGCTGCAGCAAATGTTCACATTATCAAGAGCTCTTACCGCGCTTTCCACTTCAGATATTGTTGAGGCAGAGGGGTTCATACATATTTCTTTGCAGTCAACTGGCCTGTGTAAAACGTAGGCTTGAAGCGTCATGTCATATTTGGCATGCACAGACCTCTTGCTGAAAATAGAGCAACTTCCGTCAATGTGGGGAATATGCGCGTCACTGATAAAAACGTCTTTAATGCCCTCAGCGTCGATTCAATGCACTGTCCACGATGGTCTTGGTAGGCAGATGTTTGATGCATATTCGAAGAATTGGCCAAACATAGAACGATTCGGAGCTGCAGTGTCACTACTGTTTTCATATGTGCACAAACTTCGCTGTGGTGGTCTTCAATTCCTTCACCTCATATGACAAACTGCCGGCCCCGGAATTGCTGGTGCTGCCCGAAAAACGCCCAGACGTTGCCACAGGTATACATCTATACGCTTCACTTTTTTTCGGGGAGTCAATTTTCATCGAAAGGTAACTCGGCGCTTCGTCAAAAATTGAAGGCACGACAGCGTTCATCAGGCCGGCTCTCTTCTTTCCCCGTAAGGACGTGGCCACGTATTGCGGAGTACCATGTCCTGAGAATAAAATGGGGAGCAAAATGCTTTTCACACACACGGTCTATCGGCTGCAGCATGCGGTCTTCTCGCAGTATGGCTCTTCGTCAGGCTTCAAGCCTGGCATCGTAATTTGGCGCCTTGAAAAGCGATAACTTCTCGGCGCAGGACTTGTAGCCTGTCTTACAATACGGCACAAAGTAATTCCCTATGTCAGCGCTGCATCAGGGCAGGGTGAGAGTAAAGCTCGAAACGCCAACTGCAAATTAAGAAGCGCGGCAATGACGTAGAAGCAATTGGGGCGCGCAGTGGCCTCAGGGAGCCTACATGTTGCACCGCGGCAAAAACTCTGGTCGCGGCGCACCATGTAGGCTCCCATGCCTTAGAGTCACTCGATTAGTTTGTGTCCCATCGCATGCTGGCTACCATGTCCGGCCATGAAGCTTCAAACTGCTCAAGTCAAACGCAGAGGACATTTTGAAAGTATCATGTGCATTTGCCAGTGCATTGCCTTGAAGAGCACCGCAGCCACTTTAGAAACAGTAGAGTTTGCCAACTGCGAACGGTAAGCTTGTATGGAAGGCTAAGAGGCGGTCTAATGCGGATCATTCCAGTCCTGCCAAAGAGCTCTGTCAATTAATCCGACACTTTGCTATTCTGTTGTGATTTTAGTGGTATTGTAATCACCTGCACTTTCTTGCCTTCGTCGATTACCACCATAAATAATCACATTGAGTGATTCTATGGCGATGCAGATGCGAACTAACGGTACGTCGTCGCAGATGCGCGCGCACACTTTGACGCAAGCTTGTTAAACATCATACTGACGCAATCAAAGTCATTATAAATAATCATTGCCACTCTTCTCTAACCATTGTTACTCGTTTCCAGTCAGTTGCGGTGATTCAAGTCGTCGTTTGACGTATTGGTTGCTTCGTAGTTGTGATTCATGCCTTGTAATTGTAGTAATTATCACTGATCGCTAAGTTTTATCGTTTCCAGTCAACTGTGGCCATTCAGGTCGTCGTTTGACATATTGGTTCTTTCGTATTCAGATATGTGGCGCAAACAAAGACAAACACAGGAGAAGATCCACAACACACGCGCACACTACCAACTGTAAGAAGAACCGGAAAACACTTGTTTTCCGGTTCTTCTTACAGATATGTGGCGCAAACAAAGACAAACACAGGAGAAGATCCACAACACACGCGCACACTACCAACTGTAAGAAGAACCGGAAAACACTTGTTTTCCGGTTCTTCTTACAGTTGGTAGTGTGCGCGTGTGTTGTGGATCTTCTCCTGTGTTTGTCTTTGTTTGCGCCACATATCTGAATACGATGATGCACCAACTAGCCTCTCAAGCCGTTATTTTGGTTCTTTCGTAGTCATGCATGATGAGTCTAGTCCAGTCATTGTAGTCATTACCACTCATCGGAAAACATTTTTACTCATTTCTAATCAGTTGCAGTCATTACAATTCGTAGTTTGACATACTGTTTATTAAGTCAATATTTATCATCATTTTTAGTAGCATTAGTTATTAACTATATCGGTGTCTATTTATAACTCTTATTAATTACCTATCACCATCAATCGCTTTCATTCTTAATCTTCCTCACACGTCTGCTATTTTCGAGCGAACATAAGCGCAGAGATGCGACGCAAAGATAATGCGCAGACATTTTCGCTAAACGATCTAGCCTAGAAAAGGCTTTCACCTTAGATATCTTTCCGGACTCATGCAGGTTGCTGCAGCCGAAGGCGCTGTAGCCCAGCATTCTGCCGCTTAGTACTTCAGAAAAAAAAAAAGAAAACCCGAGCAACAAAACCCACACGCGAAATACAGCAATCTCCGCACACGCGCTGCGGTGACAGGCGTCCAAGCTGTAACTGTTTGGAAGCTTGATGGCGAAAGTGGGCCGTGGAGCATCACGTGACTCATTCTGACCAATCGGTGGCGCAGCGGCGTGGGGAAAAGTATCGCGGTACTCTGAAAATTATCGAGTGACTCTGCTCCTCATTAGCAGGCTTAGCGGGCCTGAGATGAACCGTGCTTCAGGGCTAGCCTACTGAGACTAAACTGCTCGAATAGCGTTTATTTCGCGAGAACCGAAAAGCAAATTCGTGGGCTTAGGTAGCCAAACGATTCTCTGTCTTGCACCGTCATGTTTGCTGCAGATTAAGCAGCCGTGACGCCGCAAAAAAAAATTTATTGGTCCGATTCGCCGAAACGAACGTGATAATTTTCATATTGGGCGAGACCGTATACGTCTGGCGAGCGCAGCCGGCACTGTCGGCGCTACGACGCTTCTTGCAGCGCTGTTGTAGGTAAACAAATAAAGGTGCAACTAGTGTGAAAGTAAGTGGATAGTCTTGGTATCAGCTTGCATATCATGCCGTGCGAATGAGCATACATCGGGGCGCAGTCGTTATCCGCGAATTCCTGCAGGCGTTTAGGGCTCACACACGTATTGCTAAATGGTGCATATTTATGTTGAAGCCCTCAAGTCATTTGCTGGACAAGCACTAGAAAAATTACGAGGGACTTTAGTGACTAAAGTAGTGAAAGGCGAAAGCCTGAGTGCCGCATTCTGCTACGCAACTGGCACTGGTTAGTAGTTAATTAAGTAATTAGTTATTACCTGATTAGTAAACAACTAGTTAATAATTTATTGATTTGTTAATTGGTGAATTACTTAATTAGCCACCATTTTGGAAATTATTATTTCATAATTTCATCATTGACATATGGCCATATAAGGCCCGCATTCGCGCATACTGTGGCGGTGCTCTCAGCTCGAGACCTCTATAACGTTATCCCACCTCGGCCAATCAGAACGCCGCAGAAGCGAGACACATTTTGTCCACGACAGCATGAGCCATTAAAGGCTTTCGCTTTAAAATCGCAAGGTTAGACTCGGTAGTCGCTCGCAGTCGCGCGCGCACAGCTGCGGAGAAGGCGAGACGACTCGGAGGATCTTGTTCGGTTCGGGGAGTGAAGCGCATTTGAATCGCATTGGGTTTTGCGATGGCGGGACTGAAGCGGCGGCGCATTCTTTGTGCGCTGGCCGTGGCCAGAATGAACATAGTTGTTTACCAGCCGGAAATAATTAAGTTTTACTAACGCGCATATAACAGCATCTCAAGAGGTACAGCTGCGTTCAAAAGTCATGTCTGCTCCTCTAATGTCGAAAGGTGGGCGCTGACGTCACCGTATGCTTGTTTGGATTTTTCTCTTAGTTTATGAACCGAAAGAGCGATGGGCATGCTCAGCAATCAGCAACGCCAGGCTAACCCATCCATTTCGCCGCGCACGTACACTGCGGTAGGAAACGTTGGACATGTACCTATTTATAGGCGGGAGTGTTTGTTGCTAAAACAAATTAACTCTCATATCGTACGAATAATGTGCTTCTGATTGTATGCCTAACTAATGCAGCATGATCCCATTGTCACCAGTAAATAGTTACAAGGATTATTACCAAAGCGCCCTTAACGGTGCGCACACTTCCAGACACCCTTAGAGTGAGTGGGGACAGCTGTTCCGGTCGCTAAGGAGATGCCCTCGACTTGCGTGGACGCTCAGCCGAAATTAAACTACCTTGTAGGGTCAGAAGGGGTTGCCATTTAATGCACAGCTTTCGCCGGTTCAAACCACAGTAAGGGTCGTAGTCAGAAGTAACAAACAAAACAAACTTTATACACAGCAAGAGACGATACAGAGGAATACACAAGAACACTAAAAATGCACTGACGAGAGGTTCACAGAAAACAAAGCTAAGCATGCAATAAAGAGGTATTCAATAACGCAGAGGCTTTACAACAGAAAACAATACACGAGTGAGTCACATAAAACAAACACCAAATTGTTCACCAGGCACTGTTGCAGACCGACGCCTCGAGAGTCACGATGTGGCCGCCATGCAAGACGAGCGCCGCTCCCTCGCAGGTCTGTGGGCTTGCCAGCAGTGGGTGATCCACGGGAGTCCAGCTGTAGCACTTGCGAACACGCCGCAATCACTGACTGACTCGTAAAGCGACGCGGCCTTCATAATAGAGTGCGCCGCGTCTGCCTGTTCAGACGCACCAAGGCTAGTGCGCACACACACTTAGCTTCGCTTGTTGAAGCATTTCCTTTTCCGTAACAGACAGCTTACTGTCTGTTACGTATAAGATATTTAAGTCGTGCCCCGTTAATATGACCCCCGTTAATATGGACTACCCGAATTATGGACAGTTTTTCTAGGAACGAAACCTTTTCAATGTATTTATGCCTCGTTAATATGGAAACTTGCTGTCCGGACAATGGACAGGAGAAGAATGCACGCGCCCAACTTGGGCCTATGTATTTTTGTCTCGTTAATATGGACAGTACTTGAAAAAAAGCAGAGTAGTCCGAACGCAAGTTGAAGAAGGGCGCGCCGCTCGCGAACCTACGCGACAGCCGATACGTAGGGATGCCTGAACGAGTCCTGTGGGGTTGGAAAGAGCCAAAGCGGGCGTGTCGCCGTTCTAAAGGGGAGGGGAGGGGAGCTCAAGAGCGGAGAGGAACGTACACAGCAAACCGAGGGTCAGCGTAAGAAAGACCCGGAAAGGGGGGAACCAGGAGATTTCTGGGTGCAGCGGAAGTGCCACCGCAGTGAGGAAAACAGCTACATGTGGTTGCAATAAATTCTGCTGAACGTGAACAGAGAGGCCGGTAAAAGCGTAAGAAAGAAATGACAGGAAGAAAGACAAGTGCCTACAGTGGCGGTGGGAACTGAAGTTTTCTTTCCCAAAGTGCAATGTGCGTTCCATGAAGCCGTTAACGCTTTTCGGTGAGAGTTAAGACACACTCACAAAGTAGAGCGACAAAAGAAAGGCGACGTACGAACACGCAACCGGGACCGGGCGTCCCGTCCTGGACGCGCTTCCCTCACATGCTCCTGGTTTTCGTCCCTGTTGCGCTGCCGAACTGCCAAACTTTGCTCACTAGGCGGTCCGTATGTCGGCTTCGCTTTGAGTCAATGATGCGGCCTTCAAAAGGTCTGAGCTCTCCGTAGTCGGCTAGCCGTCGTTCTAAACTGTACTTCAGCTTGCAGTGTTTGTGTTACGGGAACACATAAAAACGGCGCCAAGAAGATGGGATGTTCGATAGCCCTCTGCATAGCAGCTTGCCAACGTGACTCCCTCGCTTTCTTACAGAAACAGTACAAGGCAAAAAAAGAAAGAATCAGAAGAACGGAAAGGCAGGAAGGTTAACTAGGTAAAAAAGGGCACAGCATCAGGCGCCTGTAGCCCTGAACTTGAGTCTGGCTTTTGGCATGGCGGGAGTTAAACGCAAAAGCACAGAGCTGATCGTAGGCGCGAAGAAATCTGTGAATACAAGCGGCAAAGGCCATCTCAGTCAATCCAAGCTGCGAGGGACTGGTATCGACAGCTCGGCTGTTTCCTCGCCTCAAAACAATCTCAAGCAGCTACTTAGTGGCTACTTAGCTCAGTGAAGAGGCCATTTTGGAAGTGGCGGTGAGTAGAGAATCAGACGCTGATTCATCGGCCAGTGAGGAGGTCATGCTCGAAAGTTCGACCAACACAAAGCCCATCATCACGGGTGTCATGGTAAGCGAGTCGCTTCAGACTGCACTACAATTTTTCGAAGACAACAATGACAAGGATAATGCACTCAAAATTGTCGGTGTTCTGTGAAATTTTGAGCTCAGTGCGTACCGTTATTACAAAAGCAGTCGTTAATTGCAATTCTCTTTTCTCAAAAACATCGTTTTTGTTTTTATTTATGACTCGTTATTATGGATGACTCGCTTTATGGACAGTCTTGGTCGGAAACCTAAGTGTCCATATTAACGAGGCACGCCTTACTAAGGTAATCGCTAATAGAATCAGGAGAACCTTAGACTGCAATCAAGCAAAAGATCACGCAGGATTTTGGAAATGGTACTCTACTATCGATCATATCCCTACCATCAACCAGGTGATAGAAAAATGCTCGGAATATAACCAGCCCTTATACGAAGAATTCATTGATTATGAAAAAACAATTGACTCAGTAAAAATTTCGGCGGTGATGCAGGTATTGTGAAACCAGGGGGTAGGTGAGCCATACGTGAGAGTGCTGAAAGATATATATAGTGGCTGCACAGCAACCATAGTTCTGCATAAAGAAAGTAACAAAATTCGCATAAAGAAAGGTGTTAGGCAAGAAACACGATCTCTCCAGTAACATTCACAGCTTTCTTAGAGGAAGTATTCAGAAACTTGGAATGGGAGCCGTTAGGGATAAGGGTAGATGGAGAGTAATCTGCGATTTGCTGATGACATTGCCTTGCTAAGTAACTCAGGAGATGAACTGCAAAGAATGATTGGTGACATAGACAGGAAAAGTAGAAAGGTAGGCTTGAAAATCAATATGCAGAAGACTAAGGTAATGTTCAACAGCCTCGGGAAGGAACAGCAGTTTACGTTAGGCAGCGAAGCACTGGAAGTAGTAGGCGAATACGTCTTCTTAGGACAGGTAGTAACCGCAGATCCGGACCACGAGAAGGAAATAACAAAAAGAATAAGATTGGGATGGAGCGCATTTGCCAAGCACTCGCAGATTGTGACTAGGAGCTTACCGGTACCGTTCAAGAGGAAAGTATACAACAGTTGCATCTTACCTTTACTCACCTATAGCGCTGAAACGTGGAGGCTAACCAAGAGGGTTCTAGTTAAGTTGAGGACAACGCAGAGGGCTATGGAACGAAAAAATGGTAGGGGTAACATTAAGAGATAGAAAGCGTGCAGAGTAGGTCAGAGAAATAACTCAAGTTACCGACATTCTAGTAGAAATTAAGAAGAAGAAATGGACATGGGCAGGACATGTAGTGCGAAGAGAGGATAACCGATGGTCGCTTAGGGTAACAAATTGGATTCCAAGGGAAGGAAAGCGTAGCAGGGCGCTGCAGAAAGTTAGGTGGGCGGATAAGGTAAAGAAGTTCGCAGGGGTCAAGTGGATGCAGCTAGCACAGAACCGGGTTATTTGGAGACATATGGGAGAGGCCTTCGCCCTGCAGTGGGTATAGTCAGGCTGATGATGGTGATGAAGAATTTTTTCCAAACAGCAGGCGCAGTTCGCAGTTCCTTTCCTCCTTTCAGGCACGCGAGTTTTCTTGCTGACAAAGCTCTGACGTTTCCTTCTCTCACGTGTCCTGCTCTTTTTCCTCATTTGTACCTTGATCTTTCTTCTATCTCTGCTTATACACTCGGATTTCTGATCGGATGTTTGACCAGTGTCTCTAATAATACCAACAGGACGCTTGCGAACAGAGATAGCGTTAGCGTACCTAGTAGTTTCCTCTCAGCCTTCTTGATTCCTCTCGGCTTGTGCTGGTCAGTGTCCGCTTGCGCTTCCAGTCGTTAGGCCGCTTCTTCATTGTTTGTAGTCGGGACCCTTCCCGCTTGATCTTGACTGCATCGGTAGCGATGAGTTTTTTTTCTTTCTTACTTTCTTCCGCATTGCTGGGCGAGGCACGTTTGCTCCGGTTTCACTCGCATAGTTTGAACATCGTTGTCTTGACGGATCATCTCGTTGAGAACCACTTTGCATTCCCACAATTCTTTCAATTTTCTTCCATTTCTTTACGATGTTCAGTCGTACCTTCTCAGAGCGGGACTCATTTTCCACTTGGGGCTCATTCTCCTCGCTTGAAATGACTTCTTGCTCATTAAAATGTCTCTTGAACTCTTTAATTACAGTGCAGTCATCACTTTCTTCCATCTCCTAATTTTAAGATCTGCACTGCCACCTTCAGCCGAACTTTCGTGCTCACTGCTATTTGAAAGCTTCTCATCTCGCTCAGTCATGCACACATAGTGCAATTTATTACGGAGCAGCAATCCTGCCCATATTTCTGGTCAGGCGAAGAGCACAAGCATGAGGGTTCTGGCTCGACAACAGCCTTCGCAGCTTCGGCGCAACCTGTCATCTCGGAGGGCACCGTCTCACTTTCCTGAGAAATCTTAGTTCCATCCTCTCCTTCTGAAATTTCTGTTGCAGGAATAGGCTGTTCCACAACCTTATTCTGATTTCTGGAGCTAATTTCCACAACACCTGTGGCTGCCAACGAATCACTCGTTGCGCTCCACCTCCTAATATAGGGAAAGGTAACCTCCCGAGTTTCGGTGATACCCTTTAACCGCTGAGCCTCAGCGAGCTTCTTCAGGAGAATATATCTCTTTTTTAAGAATTCTTTTTCTTTCTCAAGCCTATGCTTGTTTCAGTCTCTCTCTCGTTCTTCTCTTTTCTTTTCTGCCCCATCTTGATTCCCTGAGCCATTCTTTCTCTCTTTCGGCCCGCTTCCTGAGCCATTCTTTTTCTTGTCTCTTTGCTTCTGCTTGTTTCCTCTGCTATTCTCCCTCTCTCTTTCTTCTCCTTGCCTCTCTCTTTCCTTCTTAGCATCTTCTAGAAGCTCCTTTTCTTTGTGGTTCACCCATTCTCGCAGTCCAGCTCCTTTAAGACCCTTCTCTAGGACCAACGCAATAATCTCCTTGAGATTCATCATGAGTCGGAACTGCCAAATGCTAACATATAGCACTGCTGAATGGATCTTTACAACCGCTACAGCGCGGTACCTCTCGCTATCGCTCTGCTGCTACATAGTTTACTATCTGCCCGTAAACTCTTCCAACTCGTTCTCCGTCCTCTGGGCTTGATTGCACCACACGTCCTGTCACGGACGCCAGAATAATTGTCACCCGTTAATAATTATAACGATTATTAACGATGCACCCTTAACGGTGCGCACACTCCCAGACAACTGTAGAGTGAGGGGGGGGGGTAGCTGTTCCGGTCGCTAAGGTGATGCCCTCGACTTGCGTGGCACGCTCAGCCGGGATTCAACTACCTTGTAGTGACAGACGGGGGTGGCCGTTTGGTGCCCAGCTTTCGCCGGTTCAAGCCAGAGTAAGGGTCGGAGTCAGAAGTAACAAACAAAACAAACTTTATACACAGCAAAAGACGATACAGAGGAATACACAAGGACACTAAAAATGCACAGACGAGAGGTTCACAGAAAGCAACGCTAATCATGCAATAGAGAGGTATTCAATAACACTGAGGCTTTACAATATAAAACAATACACGAGAGAGACACACAAACAAACACCAAATTGTTCACCGGGCACTATTGCAGACCGAAGCCTCAAGAGTTATGATGTGGCCGCCATGTAAGACGAGCGCCGCTCCCTCGCAGGTCTGTGGGCTTGCCAGCAGCGGGTGATCCCCGGGAGTCCAGCTGTAGCACTTGAGAACACGCCGCAACCACTGACTCGCAAAGAGACGCGGCTTTAATAGGGCGCGCCCCGTCTGTCTGTTAAGACGCGCCAAGGCAAGCTCTCACACACATTTTGCTTCGTTTGTTGAAGCGCTCCCTTTTCCTCCCGTCGAGCCGCGCGTCGTCATGGCTAGGTCCCGTCGAACCTTCTGGAGATGTCTGGCATTTTCCAGACTGATGAATCACCGTCATCACCGGGTGATGAGAAAGACGGCGACGGCGATGCGTACAAAGCTACGCGCTCTCTCGCGAGGAGAGGGAGGCTTTTCTAGAAGGAAACGTTCACACTTGAGCATTCGGCGGCGAGAGCGAGCGAATTCCGCCGCCGCGGGAGAGAATCCGCCGGAAATCTCAGCGGGAAGCCAAATCGGTCCAGGACCGATTCTCGCCGCAGGATTTTTTTTTCCACCGAATTCATCAGCTAATAGGAAGTCGAGCAAGTTCAGCCGGCGCGGCCTGCGGCGTCGACCGGTGTAGCATCCCCCAGGGGCCAACATGGCAACATCGAACTCGCAATCGACCATCGGCTAACGACAATTGTGACGGCCACAGCCGAAATGCTTTCGTTGCCGTGACGCCGTGAAGCTATATTGTGTATCTTTTTTCGAGAGTTTCCACGTTTCGTTACGTCGTATCGAGCGTTTCGAGAGAGAGGATGATCGGCGCTGCTCTGTCTCATAACACACTGGCGATTAACGCACTACTAAATCTGTAATTCAATAATTCAGCAACAATCTTCACAGCTGTTCTTGAGGCCACTCTAACACGCGGATTACTGCCAGAATGTTCACTGCAGGTACAAAACAGGGCCTACGCATCAGAGAGCTTAGCCCGCACCGTGGCCCAGTATAAACAGCGAAAACAAATTGATAAAACAAGGAAGAGATACATTTACCGAGCGATGGGCCCATGAAAGAAAAAAACAACATAGAGCGCTTGTAATGCACAATACTTTACATGTTTCGCAAGCTTTCGCGCCCCTTCTTGCACTGCATATAAACAAACCGATCTCTCGGTTATCGCAACGCTTCCCGCAATGTTTACATACAAATAAGGTTTAGTTACCAGCAGTGTCCTCGCTGCTTGCTGGTTTTGAAGCTTCGTTGCACTTTTTCCCTTGAATGGCTGTGCTACAGCTCCGTGTTGAGCGAAAATTACGTCCACGGTAGCAGTGCATGATCGAAGATCCGGCGGCCCTAAATTTGCCAGCGCTGTGAAACTCCACATGATAAAAGGATTACAGTGCACAATATAGTGCGCATAGGTATCCAGAACTTTATTTGCCAGTCCTGTACACCTCAAAGCGTAAAGTGCCATTATAAATTTGGCCTTGACATAAAATGCCAAAATATTTTCCAGGTTCTTACGTTCCGGCGTGGCCGAGAGGTTAATGCAGGATGCCACGGACGTAGAAATTATGAGTTCGGATCTCGCTTACACCGTCGTTTTGTATCTTTTACAAATTGATTTTTTTTAGCTTTTTAAAGTATTTGATATGCTTCGTTACTTTTTAGTTTTTACTTTTTATCCGAGACCTCTTTTCGCCGGTCGAACAGCGCAATACGGAAGAATGCAATAGGAGAACATTTGGAATAAGATCGACGCTGTCCTTGGTATGAGCGGCAAATATGCCCCTTTTGTTTACGATGCCTGCAAATAGCACGTTGAAGCTCTTGTTGGCATACTACAGTTCAGTTCAGTTCAGTCGTTCAGTCGTGTCCGACTCTTCGTGACCCTATGGACAATATCACGCAACGCTTTCCGGTCTCTCACTATCTTCCTAACATCACATAACTTCATCTGCAGTGCCTCGAGGATGCCATCTAACCATCGAATTCGCTGCCTACCCCTTCTCCGGCGACCCTCAACCTTTCCCAACATCAAATCTTTCTCCAGCGACTCTTTTCTTCTCATCATTATACGGATCTTGCTTGGCAGACTAATGTCTCTGCTCTTTACTAGGCGGTCAAGGCTAACCATGGCTCTCTATCCTAGAATCAGGCGTCTCCTAATTTCATGGCTGCAGTCTCCTTCCGGGGTAATCTTGGAGCCCAAGAAGAGAAAATCTGTCAAAGATTCCACTTCTTGTCCCTTGATGCTCCAGGACGTGATAGGGCAAGACGCCATGATCTTTGTCTTTTTAATGTTCAGTTTAAGCCCAAACTTCTTACTCTCTTCTTGTACGCGCATCAGAAGTCTGTTGAGTTCCACTTCACTTTCTGCCATTAAATTTGTATTATCCACATATCTAAGGCTGTTGATACGTTTTCCAGCAATCTTCACTCCCGCTGAAGACTCGTCCAGACCGGCCTTCCTCATGATGCACTCTGCATATAGGTTAAATAGGCGTAGCGACAGTATGCAGCCGTGTCTCACTCCTTTCTCAATCGGAAACGAATCAGTAATACCATGCCCAGTTCTGACTGTGGCCTCTTGCCCTTCATACAGGTTCCTGAGGAGACAGATTGGTGGATTAGAACTCCCATCTATTGGAGAGCTTGCCACAATCTGCTGTGATCTACGCAGTCAAACGCTTTCGCATAATCAACAAAGCAGAAGTAGATGGGCTTCTGGAACTCTCTTGCTTTTTCCATGATCCAGCGAAGGTTGGCAATCTGGTCTCTAGTTCCTCTGCCCTTGCAAAACCCAGCTTGCACGTCCGGAAGCTCTCGATCCACATACTGCTGCAGCCTACCTTGGAGGAGTTTCAACATCACCTTGCTAGCGTGCGAAATCAGCGCGATCGTGCGGTAGTTGGAACAATCCTTGGCACTTCCTTTCTTTAAATGGGTAGGTAACCTGACCTCCTCCAATCCTGTGGCCCCTGCAGGGTTGTCCAAATCTTCTGACATAATGTATACAGAATGTTAACAGCGTCATGGGTGAGGTTTTGAAGCAACTCAGCTGGAATGCCATCAATTCCGCTAGCTTTGTTCTTAGCAAGGCTGGCTAAGGCCCATTCAACTTCACTCTTCAGGATGCCCGGCTCGAGATCAGTAATCACAACCGTCTTACGTTGGGTTTGCACATCCGGGTCCTTCTTGTAAAGTTCTTGTGTGTATTCCTGCCACCTCTTCTTTATCTCTGAGGCTTCAGTGAGGTCCTTGCCTCGTTTGTCCTTTATCACGCCCAGCTTAGCACAGAAGCTTCCTTTGATATCTTTGATTGTCTTATACAGAGCTCTTGTGTTCCATAATTGGCTTTTGTTCTCAACTGCTTGACACTGTATGTTCAGGAAAGCATTCTTATCTCTCCTTGCTATTTTCTGAAAATCCGCATTGAGGGCCTTGTATCTTTCTCTTTCCCCCATAACGTTTGCCATCCTCCTTTCCTCAGCTATTTGCAAAGCCTCTTCAGATAACCAGTTTGCTTTCTTGCATCTCTTTTGCTTTGGAACTACCTTAGTAGCAACTTCTTGTATTGTATCACGAACATCAGTCCACATCTCTTCAGGCTCTCTGTCTTCTCGATCTATTTCTTGAAATCCATTCCTCACTTCCACAGCATATTCTGATGGAATTTGATCCACATCATACCTGAAAGGCCTTCTAGTTTTCTGCGTTTTCCTCAATCGAAGCTTAAACATGGCAACAAAAAACTGATTATCGGTGCCACAGTCGGCCTCAGGCCTTGTTTTTACTGCTTGTATAGCGCTTCTCCATCTCTGCCGGCAAAGAATATAATCGACTGGATTCCTGTACAGACCGTCCGGTGAAGTACATGTGTACAGGCGCCTTTTGTGCGGTTGAAAATGAGTATTCGCTATGGTCAGGTTGTTTTCTTGACAATACTCTGCTAGCCTCTGGCCAACTTCATTTGGCTCACCAAGACCGAACTTTCCTGTAATTCCCGATATTTCTTCACTCCCCACCTTAGCATTCCAGTCTCCTATGAGAAAAAAGGACGTCTGATGGTAGTGTGCGGTCGAAAGGCACTGCAGGGCAGCATAAATTCTCTCAACGTCAGCTTCTTCAGCAGTAGTGGTTGGTGCATAGACTTGGATAACTGTTATGTTGAAAGAGTGACCTTGGATCCGAAGTGAAATCATTCGGTCGTTTTTGCGGTTGTACCCTAGCACAGCTTTGCCCATTCTTCTGTTTACTATGAGAGCGACCCCATTCCTTCTTCTGGATTCGTACCCACAATAAAAGACATAATGGTCGCCGGAATTACATTCTCCCATTTCGGTCCACTTGAGCTCGCTGATACCCAAGATATCAATGTTCAATCTGTCCATTTCTCGCTTCTTGCCACATTCAGTTCAGTTCAGTTCAGTCGTTCAGTCGTGTCCGACTCTTCGTGACCCTATGGACCATGTCACGCCACGCTTTCCGGTCTCTCGACATCTTCCTAACATCACATAACTTCATCTGCAGTGCCTCGAGGATGCCATCTAACCATCGCGTTCACTGCCTACCCCTTCTCCGGCGGCCCTCAACCTTTTCCAACATCAAATCTTTCTCCAGCGATTCCTGTCTTCTCATCAGATGACCAGAGTAGCTGAGCTTTAACTTTAGCATTTGATCCTCCAATGAGCAGTCAGGGTTTATGGTCGTCAATATCGACTGATTTGATCTCTGGCAGTCCAAGGAACTCTCAAGAGTCTTCGCCAGTACCACAATTCAAACGCGTCAATTCTTCGGCGGTCAGCCTTTTTCACAGTCGAACTCTCGCATCCATACATCACAACTGGAGAGACCATTGCACGAGTTATACGGATCTTGGTTGGCAGACTAATGTCTGCTCTTTACTAGGCGGTCAAGGCTAACCATTGCTTGCTTTCCCAGAAGCAGGCGTCTCCTAATTTCATGGCTGCAGTCTCCTTCCGAGGTAATCTTGGAGCACAAGAATAGAAAATCTGTCACAGCTTCCACTTCTTGTCCATTGATGCTCCAGGACTTGATAGGGCAAGAAGCCATGAGCTTTGTTTTTTAATGTTCAGTTTGAGCCCAAACTTCTCACTCTCTTCTTGTACGCGCATCAGAAGTCTCTTGAGTTCCACTTCACTTTTTGCCATTGAAGTGGTATCATCCGCATATCTAAGGTTGTTGATACGTTTTCCAGCAATCTTCACTCCAGCTGAAGACTCGTCCAGACCAGCCTTCCTCATGAGGCCCTCTGCATGTAGGTTAGATAGGCAGGGCCACATTACGTGGGTCAAATGCGCCATGATTCTGTGAAGAATGATAACGCATTTTTCCTTCGGCGCTTAGCATAGCTGTATGCTTTTCGTGCATTCGTAGCTGCAGTCGAGCGGTCAGGTCAGGATTAACGGCAGCTCGCAATCGAAGCGGCGACGGCGGCAATATGTTCGCTCAGATGTGTGAACGAAGTAGCGTGTCGGCGACAGCGGATTTCGCTCGCTCGCTCCCTCGAATGCTCAAGTGTGAACGAGGCAGTAGATGCTTCGATGCGGCTCAGCGCGGGCTTTACGCCGCGCCGGCTTAATAAAAATGTGGCCTCCTCGACAATCTCTAGACAGAAGGCGGTCCCCGCTAGGGGGCCATCGTGAGTGGATGCCCCCCCCCACACACACACACACGCACGCACACACACACACACGTGCGCACGCACGCACGCACACACGCACACACACACACACACGCACGCGCACACACACACACACACACACACACACACACACACACACACACACACACACACACACACACACACACACACACACACACACACACACACACACACACACACACACACACACACACACACACACACACACACACACACACACACACACACACACACACACACACACACACACACACACACACACACACACACACACACACACACACACACACACACACACACACACACACACACACACACACACACACACACACACACACACACACACACACACACACACACAAAATACAGCGCGCGTACCGCAGTGCGGGAATCCACTCTGCTGTATTTTATTTACCACTAATTAACAGCGCGATGCGGTGGATCAGAGCGCTCGCATCGCAGTCTGGAGGTCCCGTGTTTATCTCAGTACCGCCAATTTCACAGTTTCTTTTCTTTTTAACGAATTCACAAGGTTTTGCTCGGCTTGGTGCTCGGCTTTTCTCGGGTGAAATTCCTGGAAAGAGGTCTTTGGTCGCCTCAGCCATACCCTAATCTATGCGTGAGGGACCAAAACCTTGCAAACAATTTTCGGTGGCACGTCGAACCCGGGCCTACGCGCAAGGCGGACATATGCTGGGCTTCGCCTTGCATCAGCGAATATCGCGTTTTTATTTTATGGCGCTTCGTCACACGCATTCAGTATATGTTGCTGCTCTTTGAGAAATCCTTCTCGCGGTTTATATAGGTGAAAGTGAATATTAAAAATTGTACTGAAAATGAAGCAATATTCTTTTGCTGATCAGTACCTTCTGCGGCATGGGGACATAACTAGGCGTACTGCTCCAGCAACATTTTGGGCCACTAATTTAGGATTTGGCGGTGATGCCATAATCAGCATCACAGCATATTTAGTAAAGGTAGCAAATACTGCGCTAAACTGGTAACACGATGCATCTTGCAGGACTGGTAACCATGGCACCATCACCAAAACGCCGAGCATGGACAAAAAAAAAGGAGCACTGATTGGTGGGATAACATTGTATGCAATAACTTTGATGACAGTGAATGGAAACAAAATTTCAGAATGTCAAGGGTAGATTGTTGTGAATTGGTTCGTCGCCCTTGCCCCATTCATGTCGCCGGAGAGCAATTTCGTCCGAGAGCCAGTGCCTGTTGACAAGCGGATTGCCATTGCCCTGTACATCTGTCTAGCTGTTGTGAGTACAAGGTAGTGACAAACCAGTTTGGAGTTCACAAAAGTACTGTCCAGAAATTCCTGTACCTTTTCTGCAGCACTGTAAAAAGGCATCTCGCGAAACAATACATCTAGATGCCTACAAGGGAAGAGGCTGCAGTAATATCTAGAAATTTTAGCGAAAAGTGCCACATCCCACAGATATGCGGTGCCATCGATGGCACCCAAATAACTATCACTGCTCCTAGAAAAGGCTATAGAGATTTTATCAATCGCAAAATGTGGGCATGATACTGTCACGTAGTGGTGACAAGGCCGTACACGCAAAAAAAAAAAGACACAGGCGTGATGGTACTGAAATAACTCTTTATTGGGGCTGACTTGCGCCCGCAAAAAAACTAAGCAACTCGGCGGCGGCGATAGCAACAAACGTGCTCGTCGATCGTCGAACAAAGAATTCCCGTCGCACTCGTCAACGCTCAATTTAAAGGCTGCTCAGAACAATCTAGATAACGTCGCAAACAGCTACCAGCACAGGCTGGAACATTGTAGAAAGACACACGAGTGGCCGGAATCTTCGGGGCAGATCTCGGTGCATCCTGCGCTACAACGAAACTCGCGACATCGAGCATAAACAAAGAATACAGGGGCCGTATTACAGACGGCTCACACTCACAATCACACTCACACTCACAATCTTCCTATTGGCCAGCGGCAAAACGGTGGGAGTGGCCGTCCTTTACATCATCTACGTCTGCTGTTTACGTCATGAACACACTTGAAGTGGTGACGTCGACTACGGGCCAATTGTGAGCGGGGGATGTGAGCGACGCGAGCCGCTCACAACTCGTTTGTGAGCGCGCTCACAAAGGAAAAATGGCGGCGGTCTATGCGGCGGCCGGCGTTCTCGTGAGGCGGTAGCGGCGGCGCCCCGACGCGATCATCGGCAAAGGACGGTGTACGAAGACTGTTTGACGTGCCGGGCGAGATGTTTCGACGCATGTTGATACTCGAGAAGGATATAGGACAGTGACTGTGCGACGCGACGAACTGAGATAGGTGTGTGCGGCCGAGTGCGCTGTCTGTGTGGCGGCAGATAATGTGTGCACTGCGCTTTTTCCGAGCTCCTAGTGGCTTCCAAACCGCTACTGGCAACGAGGCGAACATCGGCCTCGCGCAGCCGACACTTCAAAAGCGTTTGCGGCATGCAGCAAGGCGGCGGCGAAGAAAGGCTTCCTTCGTCACGGCAGCATACCGGGCGTCGTCGGGTTTGTCGACGGCCCATCGGGCGTCTACGAGTAGCCTTGTGATGTCCCTGTTTTCAGATATGAGATGCCGACATGATTTGGGCCATGAACCTCCCTACGTGGTATGTTGGCATGATGCTTTCTTCTGGCGGCCTTCTCGGCTGCACACAGGCATGACACAGGCCGAAGGCCTTCTGCGAGGCGTCGAATTCACGACAGTGAGCCGTGCTGCTCTTTGCAAGATAAGTTACGGTAGGCTCCACATGCCTCACATGTATTGCCGTTCTTGGGCTTTTATAAAAGCTGAAACGTAAGACACGTCGTACATTTTTGAAATGCCTACGTAAGAAACGAATATGGGAATGCGTGTGTTTGATGCCTGTATTGAGTAGGAATGGGGCACCATTTATACCGATGTGAAGTGCAAGGCTGTCCTTACAGCAGTGTTGCTGAAACTTTCAATCATTCATTGTCTGCACTCCCATGAATGTCATCGTCAGCAAGACCTGGCAATGAGCTACTTGATGCGACTCTTCCATTGTGTCAGCAAGGCTGTTAAAGTTTATGAGGCTGTTGAGGTCGACAACGACGAAGAATGTGCTTAACAGCGTGCCATTTTCGGTTATGCTGGTGAAAGGGGCACCTGTTGGAGACATGGCTGCCAGTGTCATGGCATCCCGGCCCGGACTCTCCATAACGGCTATAGAACAAGGCATACACCTCCACAAGGTTAATGGTGGATAACTGCGTAGGCGTGCTGAAGAGCCGCTTCCAGTGCTTGCAAAAATACTAGACGCTCCTCTACCAGCCAGAGCGTGTAACATGTGCCGTGTTGCATAACTCCTTTGGATGTCTTCCTGCCTGCAGACGAGGAGGGTGCTGCTGGCTTGGACAAGAAAGGGTCACATCTGTGTACCGGCTACTTGGAAGTGGGATCACTATTGCCATGCATACCTCTAGGGAAAAGCCATACAGAATCATGTTAGCCTGTTCCACAGAACCTGCCACCAGAGCTGGCTGGCACAGCTGCCCATGGTACGGCAACAGCTGCGGCGTCAATGCCAGCACGACAATCGGCTATGATATACCACACGTAGCTGACCAACTCATCGCAGGCAGCCAAGTGCAGCGCCTTCTCGTTTCATGTCTGTGCCAGAAACCTTTGTGATAATGATGAATCTTCTCGAACCTCATCTGTCAAGTCAAATTTGTCTTCGTACCCCCCCCCCCCCCCCCCCCATTGACTGTTGCTTGCAACCGTGCATGTTGGTGTTTGTGTGTGTGCCTGTGTTTGAGTACATAATTAAAGTGTTTCACAACGAGGCAGCAATTGTGATGCCTATCGGAATGGGAAAGTCTCACAGAAGTTTTTTAGAAGCACGTGTATAAACTGTTCCCCTTTATTTTCCTGCAGCGTTTCACACGCTTGAATATGCAGCAGCGAAACCAACTGCCTGCAATAGCACAGGCAGTTATTTGCACGTGCTGCACGATTGTGCTACACAGAGAAGACATACACGAATAATTTTTTAGAGCCTGTAAGCTGGCACTGTACTCATCGCAGGTCTGACACACTTCAGAAACAAGAAATGAAAGTATTGTGCATAAAACTGCGACTCAGAGGCATGACACAAAATAATAGTTGCTTAATGATTACAGGCTTGCATAGTAGTTGTCATAGGTTTGGCACATTTCAGAAGCAGGAAACAAAGTATGGCTCTTAACAGTGCAGAAACATGACAAGTAGTGCTATGTACAATGTTTGCATAAGGTAGTCTCCATTAGTGAACCTTCCAGGACTACAGGCCTGCATATACGGTTAGGACGCATAGAAAGCATTTTCTTAATGCTAAACAGTGTAAAGCTGACAAATTGAATGCATAATATTGCGAGTTTTAGTGCTCACAGTGATTGTAGCGTACGCAGAAAAACATCACATATGCATCAAGCAAATGGTGTGTGGGCAGAAGGTATCGCTCAAAAACAAAGCAACTCAGTCATGAGAACAAAGAAAAAAAAATACATAGCACACTACAACGAAAGCTACATCGAAATCCCTGTCACGGTGGCACTGCAGTGAATGAAGGCTTCGGGTTCAGTCACGGCAGGGGTGGAAGCATTCCCATGATCATGTTCTTTCCTAAACTATCCAGCTACATACAAACAGATGATAATGCAAGGACAGAGCTTCATTTTGGCCTACACTACATGCTTCACAGTCGCCTTGCATTTCCTAAAGAGAAACAAATAGAACCACGGAGCCTGCATGTTGCACTTTAAGCACTTTTCTCATCGATACTAGCAGGCGCCGACCGAAAACACCTTCGCAAGTTGTCTTTGTCCATTTCCGTGTCAAGCGCTCCATGAAATTTTATCGCTGCAGGCCCTGGACTTCGACTGCATTCTATTAGATTTTCAGCATGCTCACGGCACTTGCACGGTACTTCGATTACCGACGACACTAAAAAAAGCAGCACCTTCTCGGGGAATCAGCTGTTTGCTTGCAGGCCGTCATGTGCACGCCATGACGCCGCCGGCGCACCCTCGCGGCAACAAAAGTTACCTAATAGCAAGTATAACTACACAACTAAGAACGCTTCAACTTGAGCTCAATGTTAATCAATACTAAAAATAGTATCTTGCCAAAATAAACCTTTGTTTGTTTTATTTATTGCGTATTAGTTGCGTCGTGTTAGAAAAAGTTAGGAGACGGTCCCTGCTCAGTGTTGTGCCACACTGTGGCATCAACGTTTGCCGAGGATTCGGGACTACTAGGGCGGAGCCACGCTAAAAGTCGCTGATAATTGGACGATTTCGCATACTCGTCACGATTGACGTCTCAAGGCTGCGTCACAGCTTCGTAATTTTGACGTCACGCTCACAAACTTGTGAGCGGAGTCCGTAATTCGGCCCCAGAACTAATACGCGATCCAGAATCAGAGTGATAAGGCCGTGTGGCGGCGTCTGCTAAAAAACAACAAATACAGTGTTGAACGTTTCGCGGCAATAGAACATCCAGGCAGTTGTGGACGACCGCAGCATGTAAGTGCATTTCTTCATTCATTACTGGAAGTAAAAGCTTGCTTGCTGGTAGCACACAATTAACATTGACTCAAAGCTTCTGGAAAATGATATCGAATCATGCTGGGTTTGCTTTGTGCAATCAGTACTCTTTCAAGCTAGGTATTTAGTGATCATGTTGATGTACAAAAAGAGCCACAGTGAATTTTCAAAGAAGACATTGTTTGATAGCAACCCTCACAAAGGATGATTATTGTGATTAACTATCATGATAACGAATGTATTGTATTTCATTTAAACTTTGGGAAGTCCATTACTGACAGTGTTGCCTTTAAAAACTGCGAATTCTGCAGACTTCCTGCATGGTTTCGTTGGCCAACTACTTTTATATCTGTTTTTTTTTTAATTGAAATAGCAAAAATATAGAGAAATGCTGTATACTTATAATTTGCACTTAGGTCAAGTAAAGCACAAACAGATGAAGAAAGGAGCTCAACGTACCTTGTATGGCTTGCCGTTTGCGACATCTGTCTTAGGTCTATGACTGTTAGGTGTATAATAGCAAATACCTCAATACTTCTTTAGAACATGTGCAATTACATGGAAGGTTGCAGTACAGTAAGGTTAACAGTATTAGTGTGCATCGAACACAGCTGAAAGAAAAAAATCCTTAGCTGCCCCAATGTGTGCACATCATGATACTGATATATTGTAAGCCCACTGGAAATATGCCACTGATACCACCAAATTTCCAAGTCAGAGCTTCCATGCAGCTGTGACTTGCGTTGGGCCTCCGGTTGCGCGCTCACCGGGTTCCGAGTCGGGTTGCGCGTGGCGGCCTCCGTGTGCTGACGTGGCCTTCCTTTGCGCGCTGGCTTGGAGTTTCTGGGCTCGCTTTTCAAAAGCCCGGATCACATTTTCACTGCAGGCTTGCTCTCGGCTGGTCTGCGGCAAGGTTGTCCATGTCATGCCTTCCGGGTCTTAGCCGCGTTGCTGGTTGGCGTTTGCCATGTTCGCCAGGAGCGGCCTTCCCGCCGTGGGACGCCGGCTGAGCCACGGCTCCACAACGGATAGGAGCAAAAGTGCTCCAAAAAGTCGAAAACTTCGTCCACCGCGTTGACAGTGGTCTCCCTGCGTTCCGGATGACTTGATGTAGCATCACGCGAGGGGACGTGGACAGCCATCTAAACCACGAATATCTATCCTACTAGCTAACGTGAGAAGCATTGTTAACACGCGTGACATATTTCATTCTGTAGCTGACACTTGTAACCCAGATGTTATTGCGCTCACCGAAACCTGGCTTCATTCTAATATACGTAACACAGAAGTCTTTAACGACTCATCCCTCTACACGTTCTATCGCTGCGACCGCACATCACGTCAGGGTGGTGGCGTATTACTTGCTGTTTCTAAAATAATCCGGTCATACGCACTGAACATCATTACAAACCTCGAGATTGTCTGGGCATGCATAGAACTTGGACACTTAATGCTCATTTTCGGTGTATGCTACCGCCCTCCCGGTCATTCTATAAACTTCATCGATGACTTACACGATGCAATAAATGCAGTTTCTACTCGTCACCCAGCGGCGCCTATTTTGTTACTGGGTGACTTCAACTTTCCCAACATATCTTGGTCCTCTGAAGCCCCTGTTCAGAGTCCAATTTCAAGTCTAAGCACCGACTTCATAAACCTTTGTTCCGCTTTTTCATTTTTCCAACTAGCATCTCAACCGACAAGAATTGCCAACACTACCGCCAACACCCTTGATTTAATACTGACCCCACATCCCGATATTGCCTCAAAAATTACGTACCTGCCTGGACTTAGTGACCACTTATTGCTCTCGTTTGACATTTGCGTACATACTTCAGCCGCTCGCAAAATCACCAAACAGATCCGTGACTATAAAAAGGCTAATTTTCTGGCTTTTAACGCGGAACTCGCTGAATTTCTTGACTTTTTTTTTTCCGTGGGCTTTGATAACGGCTCTGTTGAAACTAACTGGAATCTCTTTCTTACTAAAATCAATGACTTAACAAATACTTATATTCCGTTGCGGTCTATATCTTCCCACTCAAAAGCTCCGTGGTATATCTCATACTTAAAACGGCTGTCAAATAGGAAAAAGCGCCTCTACCGAATTGCCAAAAGGTCCGGCAGTCGAGAAAAATGGGAGGCGTATTACGGGGCTAACAATGCTTACGTATCTGCACTTAAAAACGCGAGGCATAATTTTCTTCATAATACGCTTCCCAAGATTCTTACCACGGACCCAAAAAGGTTTTGGAGGGTGGTTAATCCAACCGATAATAACACCATTTCTTTATTAGACGCTAACGACCTTTCCATCCCGGATGAAGAATGCGCAACAGTTTTGAACTCCGCCTTCTGCAGTAATTTCGTTCAGTGCAACTACACCACATTTCCGCAAACTAAAAACTATAATTACCTAACTATGGATCCAATAATAATCGAACCCCGGGTATTGAGAAGATAATCGACTCTCTTAAAATATGTTCTAGCCCAGCCAGTGACTTCATCAATTCAAAATTTCTAAAGGGTGCTAAAACTTACTGTTCATTATTACTGTCTAAGATATTTCAGCAGTCCCTCCACACTGGTGCCCTACCTGCTGACTGGACGGTCGGGAAGGTAATCCCCATCTATAAATCAGGTAACAAGAATTCACCCCTGAATTACCGTCCCATCTCCTTAACAAGCATTCCATGTAAAGTTTTAGAACACATATTATATTCAGGCATTGCAAACTTTCTGGATTCCAATTCATTTTTTACTAGTACACAGCACGGTTTCCGTAAGCGGTTGTCTTGCGAAACACAGTATCATTCACACATAAACTTCATTCCATCCTCGATCGCCGCTCATTAGCCGACTGCGTCTTTCTGGACTTCGCAAAGGCGTTTGAAAAAGTACCCCATAAACTACTACTCCTCAAGCTAAGTAAACTTAACCTCGATCCAAGTCTTTTTTTCCTGGCTTAAATATTTTCTTTGTAACCGCTCTCAGTTCGTATCTACTAACAATACATCTTCCTCATTACGTCCCGTCGAATCTGGCGTACCCCAGGGTTCGGTTTTAGGCCCTCTCCTCTTTCTAATTGATATTAACGATTTACCTAATTGGATATCTTCTAACAATCACCTTTTTGCTGAAGACTGCGTTATTTTTCAGGAAATTAACGACATTAACAATTTCTGTGCTCTACAAGACGATCTCACTTCCATATCCGCGTGGTGTAGATTATGGCTAATGCAACTAAATTCTTCAAAATGCAAAGTTTTACGTGTTTCCCGTACATCACCTGCTACTAATACATATCATCTGAATAACACTGCACTCGAGGCTGTCACATCATATCGATATCTTGGCGTCCATATAATTTCTTCTCTCACTTGGTCACTCCACATTACCACCGTAATTAACAACGCTAACAGCATGTTAGGCTACCTGCGCCGCAACTTCTCCGCCGCTCCTACTTCATTAAAACTAATGCTGTGCGCTTGTTTTACTAAACTCGAATACGCATCAGCAATTTGGGACCCAAGCTCCACTAACTTAACTAATTCACTCGAGCTAGTGCAAAACAACTCTGCCCGGTTCATCCTTCTTAACTACAATCGTACAGCAAGTGTCTCCTCCATGAAAAACATGCTAAATCTACCTACTTTAGCCTCCCGTCGAGAATTCTCACGGTTATGCTTATTTCATAAACTTTTCTACAATTGCCCCATTCTACGAGATGAACTAATTTTTGTGCCATATTTCATCTCATCCCGGCTTGATGATACACATAAAGTCGGCATCACATCATACAAAACCAAAGCTTGTTCGCAGTCGTTTATTCCCCGCACATCAGCAGATTGGAATCACCTTCCCGGATCGACAGCCAGCATTCAAGACAGCCTGCGATTCCGTGCCAACTTAGCTAACATTGTATACTCAGGCCCTTAACAATTGTAGTCATTGCTGTTACAATCACCAATGTTATTTTCGCATTGCACTTACAACTATATTCTTACTATAGCAGCTAAAATGTATAACCAGAAACATGACGCTTGTATTTTTCATTTTTGTTCTTTAACCTCTGTTCTATTATTTTTGTAACCACTCCCCTCTGAAATGCCCCTGGCCTTGAGGGTAATCATAAATAAAAATAAATAAAAAATAAACAAAGGGCACGTTTTAGCTCGGCCACGTAGCGTTCGACGTGTTTGTTTGTCGCTGGGTGGTAGGGGGCCGATGTGACTGATGAGATCCCGTTGTCGCGATAAAACTTGAGAATCTCCGCAGACAGGAACGGTGTTCCGTTGTCCGACACTACCTTGCAGGGAATTCCGAACATTGCGAACAGTGATCGGAGATTGTCAATGACTGCTGCCGAAGTCGTCTGCCGCATTTCCCTTATCTCAAGACATTTTGTGCAGGCATCTACGAGCACAAGGAAAGTGCAGCCTTCAACTGGGCCTACAAAATCAATGTGCAGGGTGTGCCAAGGTGTGTGTGGCTTTTCCCATTCGGGGAGAGGAGTTTTCGGCGGATTGCTCCGGCTGATTTGGCAAGGCTTGCAATTTCGGACTGTTGTATCAATATCGTGGTCAATGTTAGGCCCCCACATATAGCTTCTGGCACACGCTTTAATGCAACAATGCCCCAGTGTCCGACGTGGATGAGAGACATAGCTTGTGCGCGTAGCTCTCTCAGAATCAAAACTCGAGATCCAAACAGGATGCAGTCGCGGTGGGTGCTCAACTCTGTAGCTCGCCCGCGGTAAGCGTCAAAGTTTTCCCCTTTGAGTTTGTGCACGTTGCCTTGTTGAACTGCTGTGTAAACTTGCCGGGGAGTTGCACATTCCTGCGTAGATGCTGCAATTGTGCCTGCTGTAAGCGGAGGTTCTGGCAGCGCTTCGAACATAAGAACATCTCCGGGGGGAGGCGGTTCGTCAATTGTTTCGTTCAGTGGCAGGCGGCTTAGCGCGTCGGCATTCTGATGTTTAGTCCCATTGCGGTAGACCAGATCGTAGTCATACGCTGAGAGCTTGATGCACCAACGTGTCATTCGCGGAAACAATGTCGGTGGCATAGGCGTTTGTGGCCCCAGAACGCCCAGTAGCGGTCGGTGATCCGTTATAAATACTACCTGTCGGCCGGCAATGTACTGGTGAAAATGTGTCGCCGCGTAGATGATGGCTAGCCTTTGTTTGTCCAGTTGCGCGTAGTTGCGCTCCGCTTGTGACAACGTAAGTGAGGCGAAGGCAGTCGGGGCCTCCCTTCCTTGGTCTTCACTGCGCGAAAGAACCACGCCGACTCCATACGGAGATGCGTCGCAAGACAAAAGCAGTGGCTTCCTTTCGTTGTAGTGGCTGAGGACTGTACACCTTCGAAGCAGGTTTTTCAGGGCGTCGAATGCTTGCTGATGGCGTGGTGACCATGTACACTTCACATCTTTCCGCAGCAGCTGGTATAAGCCGTTCGCCACAGCAGCTCTTTGTTCTAAGAAACGGTCGTAGAACGCTAAGTCCGAAAAACGCCTGTAGCTCCTGTTTGTTTGTAGGTGCCCGTGCTTCGGTGATCGCTCGCACTTTGTCTTCGGTCGGGTGGATGCCTTCTGCATCAATTCGATGTCAAAGAAATTGCCGCTCTGACACCGCAAAGCACCATTTCTCTTTGCTTAAACTCAAATTTGCGTTTGCTAGCCTTTCAAGAACGTACTCCAGGCGCACTGCATGCTCTTCCGTGGAAGCGCCACTGATGATGACATCGTCCAGGTAGACATAAACTCCTGGGATTGCCTGAAGTACTGTCTCTATGAACTTCTGAAATATGGCCGGTGCTTGCAGCTACGCCAAAGGGCAGTCTCTTGACTTTGTACACTCCTTTTAGTGCGTTAAGTGTCAGTAATTCTGACATTGTTTCGCTCACCTTTAGCTGTTGATAGGCCTGGGTGAGGTCTAGAGTGCTGAAGACTCTTGCGCAGCGTAGTACACTGAATATTTCTCCAGGTGTCGGTACAGGGTAAGACGACGCTTTAAGGTCTATTCACACTTGCGACTCGCGAAGGACGCGCGACCGGCAGTCGCATGCGACCAGAGAGCAACCGATGTTTTCACTTGCGAATGCGACTTGCAGGTTGCTTTCCACATCGTATCTTCCTTGACTGTTCACCACATAGTGTAAAGCTAACTTACGTTTACGTCAGCTGTGCCGCTGACTGGTTTAGCGGTTTGCGACCAGCAGTTGCGTGACTGGAAATCGAGCAGTGCCCGAACGGCCAGCGGCAATCGCTTTTCGACCAATGCGACCATTTGCGACTGTCGCTTTCCGACCAAAACGGTCGCGCGACCGCTGCGAGTCGCAAGTGTAAACGGGCCTTTAGTCGCAAAATTTACGGTGTTCCGGTAGTCTCCGCAGAGGCGTATGGTTCCGTTCTTTTTGCGAACTACAATCAGTGGTGTGGCCAATTGTGAATGTTGTGTCGACTCGATGACACCTTGCTGCTCCAGTTTGTCCAACTCCCTTTCAACTGAAGCTCTGAGCGCAAAGGGTACCGGCCTGGCCTTCAAAAACTTCGGTCGCGCGCCGCTTAACAACTCCAGTGTGACTAAGGGCCCTTAATTTCCTGGAATCCCCTCAGAGAATACTCTTGTATTTTTCCTTCATTCACGTTGTGGCTTGGCGTATGGTGTATGCCACATATTGTCACCCCTAATGAAAAAAAAAACCAGTTTCTCCCTAGAAGGCTTGATCCTGAGCCCTTCACAACAAGGAGAGGTATCTTATGGGTCTGAACGTTGTAACAAACCCACACGTTGGCAGAGCCCAATAGTGGCAGGTTTTGTCCTGACCATGTACGCAGGTGCGTGTCGTCTTGTTAAAGGGTGGTGCATCTGATGGCCACGAAGTTCGAAACGTGTATCAGAGTGTAGGCTGCGCCGGAGTCCACTTCGAACTTAATCAGCTTGCGATGTACTGTGACTACGGTAAAAATCCTCGGTCGCGTGCCGAGATTCACTGTGTTTAGATCATACAACACTGATGATGCTGCTGATGTTGCTCCTTGGACATCGGATGGCGGCCTATTCTCTTGAGGCATCGACGCTGTGGTTAGGCTGAGAAGGCGACTTTATCTTGGCAAGCTTCCGCTACGTAATGCACGCTTTCTCAATATGCCCTCACCTGAGGCAAACATTACACGTGGCTGACTGGAATCGGCATCCCTGGGCGTTGTGTTGGCCGTCACACCGCCAGCAGCGTTGTGTATTCTTGACCGATTTCGGAACAACAGGAGATTTGCGTACCTGGTTGCTTGTTCGGTGTACCAGCTCGGTGTTCCGGCGCATCTCTCTCTGCTGGTGACCGGCGCTCTCCGCTAGCACGGCGATGTTGTAAGCACAAGAATGCTAAATTGGGCGAGTTGGTGCATTCGCATTTTAGGAAAACGTAGCGCAAATAAGACAAGGACAAAAAAGAGAAGGAAACACACACGAGCGCTTGCTCACAACTGATTTTTTATTCGAAAAGCAAACAGAATATATAGGATACAAGATATTATCAAATACATCTAATGAAGTGGTGAGATTGACAAGAAATTGACAAAAATGTGGAGAAAGGCAAGTCTGCTAAGATACACACGTGAAAAAACTACTTTACCACTGATTCTAGGTATGTAATCTCTACTTTTGTTAAGTTAATAGAAGCTTCGCTAACACACTTATCCCCTCCTTTCATGATATGATATGCCTCTATAATTTCTCGTGTGCGTTGATTGCGCGATGTGCCAAGAATGATAGTTTTATAGAAAATGGGGCGGCATTTACACTTCGTGCAATGTTTAGGCAAATTATCTTGTGATGTAGGGGTTAAAGAATTTCTATGTTCGAAGAGCCGGATATTCAGACAACGGCCAGTCTGCCCTATGTAGAATTTTTTACAAGAAAGAGGAATTTTGTAGATTACCTGCGTTCTGCACTGTACAAACCTAGATTTATGGTTGACATAGCAGCGATGCTCACTTTTTAACGCGTCTGCCTTTCTTCTTACCAAGGCACACACACCTGACAATTTCGTGGGGGCTGACATTACTGTGCCTACATCATAGCGATTGGCGACATTCCGCAAGCCATGTGAAAAACGGTGCACGTACGGCATAAAAACTGGTTTCCTTCTATTGCTGCAACACTTAGACTTTTTTGTGTCCTTTCCCTTCACCCAAAGCAGGAGTTTATCGCATCTGCTACTGATTGAAGAAAGCGGATAACCAGAATTGCTCAATCTATTGACTTGATCGAGAAAACTTTTACAAATTTTATGCTCGCAAGATTTAATTAAAGCAGAGCGCAAACAAGACGAGACAATTGCGTTTTTTACCACTTTGGAATGTCCGGAGCGAAAATGTAGTAAAGGCTTAGATGATCTAGGGTGATAACCCCAACACACATGCTTATTCCCAAAATGAAGAGATAAGTCAAGAAATTGTAGAACATCATCATTGGGCAACTCAAAAGTAAAGTTCAAACCATGAGCACTTTCTTTGAAAACCTTTAAAATATTAACAACAGAAAGATTGAACCGATTGGAAGGGAGAAGGACTAAATAATCATCAACGTAACGAAAACTACTCAATGAAAAGCCATCTAGATTCTTTTGAATAGCTTTGTCTATTTGGCTAAGAAAAATGTCTGAAAGAACTGGCGCTACACGCGAACCGATGCAAACGCCAGATTTTTGTAAGTATAAAGAACCCTTCCACCCAACAAAAGTTGACTTAAGGTAAAAAGAAACTAATTCTAAAAAAGATTCTACAGGAATACCACAATGATTTATGTACCGTGCTTCATCATTAAAGTCAGAAATGCACGCCCTCACACTTTGCATAAGGGCGTTGTGGGGGATGTCATAATAAAGATTTTCTACGTCTATGCTGAAAGCCCGCAGCCCCTCCGTGTCGGAAATCTGTAGATGCTGGACAATTTTTTCTGAATTGGGAATTAGGAAAGGGTCATCGATTGCTAAAGTTGAAAGGCACCTGAGCAGGAAACCCGAAATGACATGTTGCCACGAACCAGCTTCGGACACAATCGCGCGGAAGGGTGAGTCAGGCTTATGTGTTTTTACAGAGAAAAAAATGTCTAAATGTAATGCCTTAGTTGCCTTAACTGCAGTCGAAAGACGATCTAGTTTCATTTCTTCGAGAAGGGATATCGCCCTTTGCTTGACCTTGGCTGTTTTTACAGAAACCTGGTGGAAATTGTTATGTATGGCTACGTGGGCCTTTGTCAAAAACATGTGATCAGGGAGTACGACAAAGAAGCCCTCCTTATCCGAAATAAGCACTCTCATTTTCGAAGAAGCCATGAAATGCACTAAATCCCGAACTGGGGACTTACATCTGTCAAGGTTGCAAGTCTTAGCTACGACATCAACACATTCCTCGACATAACGAGCACGCACTTCATCCCGGGTCCGAGCCGATATAGACCTTGCCAAAGCCAGCTTGTCAAAAGGGGTTGAAAGGCGTATTTCGGTCCAAGCTGTAGTGTCTCGAGGTGCTTCTCTGGTAATTGTTGATCCCCTAGTACGATTACTTTTCCTTCCCGGGGGACGTGTTTTCTTCTTGGAAGGAAGCCGAAGCCTCACCGAAGACCACAGGAATTCCGTAGCTTGATCCGCGATCCGGCACCAGTCACGGTAGGAATGGCTGAAGTTGGAACGGTTGTTTTTACACGCCAAACGAAGGCAGTCCTTGTAGTGTCTTACCTGTCGCCACAACTCAGAACTGAGTAAGCGCTCGTGTGTGTTTCCTTCTCTTTTTTGTCCTTGTCTTATTTGCGCTACGTTTTCCTAAAATGCGATGTTGTAAGCTTTGTTAAACGTGAGGTCCCTCTCAGCGAACATGCGCTGCTGAAGTGACTCGTCACTGAGTCCGCACACAAATCTGTCACCTAACACGACGTCCAATGTAAGCATGGTGGTGTTAGCAGATGCTGCGTCTTCATGCTGCCCGGTAGTTGCCCTGGCTGTGGTCAGCGTCCCAAAAATGCAGTCAGCTGCAAGCTTCTTGAGCGCTGCTACGTAGGCGCTCACAGTTTCGCCTTCCAGCTGATCTCGTCGCTGGAAGCGGGATTAGCTTTAAACTTCTGATGGCCTCGGGTCGTAGTGCTTTTGAAGTGCTGGAACGATGTCTTCATAAGGCACTTCCGCTGGAGTGCTTGGTGAATAAGGGCGCAGACAGTGTCGTACGTCTGCTCCCCGCACAGCGTTAGCAGGTTGGTCCTCTTCAAGGCTGGGTTGGGATGTTGTTAGCCTCGAAGTATAACTTGAGGCGTCCAACCCACGACGACCATGATGAGTCGTTGAATTCTGGTATTAACTCTCGCGTAGCCATGGCTTGTCAATAGCGTTGAGTAGCGCGGGTCAAATCCACTTCCTCGTTGCCACTGTCGTGTTTGCGCGTCGTCGACGTAGAAAAGACGTACGCGCTACGGTTAAACTGTTAACTTCGTTTATTCACTAGATGATAAGAGGGTGCGACCAGCGTCGGCCGAGGCGTAGGCCGAACGGCCGGGGCGAAGAACGGAGGGAACAGAGGCCGGAGATGGGGCTTGCTTCCCAGAACTAGAGGAGGGTGAGGGAGCCCGCCGTGGGGGGCGTCCCGCTGAGCGCAGGCAGGCGGCGAGTTCTCCCGGAGACGCGCGAAGAGGGTTGCGGGGCCCGTCCATTAACGCGCACTGCTCGGAACGGACGAGGACACAGCACTTCGAACACACCATTTCTTTAACTAATTCTGAATAGGACTCAATACTACTGAGTCCTACTCAAGGACTGGCCGCACAAAAGCTTTATACGCAATTAGTCTTACATCCCGTCTAGCAAGCTGGAACGTGTTTTTCAACAAACGTAACGTCTGGTATGCTTCAGAACATACAGCTTCTTTATGTGTGCCCCAATTTAAATTTTGTGTTATTCCTAGATACTTAAAATGAGTTATATTTACCAAACACTTGTCATCAGACAAATATGTAAATGAAAGAACAGATTTCTTTCTTGTAATGTGCGTGTATATCGATTCCGAATAATTTATTTCTATGTTCGATTTTTTTGCATCATTTGCTTTATGCTTGTAAAGCGTTGTTAATTGCAAGCTGGTCGTCCGTGTTTCTGACTGTAGGACATCTTAAACCGTTATCTGCGAATAAGGAACCCAAGCTCAAGTTTCGCCGCTCGACGGCAGCACCGCATTCCTGGCGTGGTGGCGAAATGTGAAACGATGGGGTTCGCCGGAGCAGACGCTCCGCTAGCTTCCTGTGCACGCGCAGCGATCGCGTTGCGCCTGACGGTTATTTGGCGATACAAAAACGCTTCCGCTGATGCAAAACGGATGTACTAAGTAGCATTGTGTCATGGGAAGCCACAATAGTAGGCGAAGCACCAAAAGAAGAGGCTCACGTGTGAAACTTAGCAGATTCCTTTGGAAGCGTGTCCGCAAGACCTGTTTTCCGACCGCAAGACAGCGTTCTGAGAAGTCTCGCGTCCTTTGTGAAAACGAAAAGGGCCAATTTCCACTTTCTTCGTAAACTCAGAAATGTTGACAGTTGACAAAGACGGCTTGGAGAGGCATCAAAAAGTGCAGTGGTTTAACACCATGCATAAAACGTGAAGAGGATGGAAGATTATCCTGCTCTTCGCTCCCCGCGTGTCTAGTTTTGCCGATTTTCTGTGCTCTCTCCCTGCTATGTGAGTGCTCTGAAAGCAACCAAATCAACAGATGCGACGTCCGCGATCGAGACTGATGTGTGAATGTGCCCTAAGTGTCCATGGCTGCCTTTCCATTTTTAGAATTACCAAGAAAATATCTAGGAATGAGGCCTTTTTTTTTTTGAGGGGGGGGGGGGGGTCGTTGAAAAACATGTCTTGCTGAGACGCTTTTACAGATTTTCGCAAATTGGCCAATAAGTGAACCAATTATTATTATTATTATTATTATTATTATTATTATTATTAACGAAGATATGTCGGAAGTGCAGTACAAAGGTGATCCTAGCTATGGCTCGACTGACACTATTCGCACGGAGCACCCCATTCGCGTCACAGGGTTCGTGAGTGCAAACCAAATATTATCATAAATGAAGCACAACCATTTATTAAGAATCGAAATAAAACACAATGTAATACAAGCTTGGATTTCACCTGCCTTCCGAGCCAGCGAGCCGGTTATGTCGCGTGCAGCGCACGGAGCACGCATGTGCTTATGAGATTTCTAGCGTTCTTGTCTTTGAAGAAACACCTCCTTCGGACTATATATTTATTCTTCTACTGCAAGCTTTCCTTCGGTAACGTCGTAATAATAAAAAACAAATTCGTACATAGCTCGCATGCTACAGGCCAAAACGATGGTCAACGAGCGGGCCACTTTAGTTCACAGTACTGATGATCCTTTAGCAGTTTTTAAACATATTATATACGACAATATAATTACATAGCGGAATTAACTCGGGATACACTTCCTACGTTTTTGTTAACGTGGAACGCCTTCACAAACAATATTTACTCATCCCCGTCTGTTGTCTGCTCTGCAGTGCAGACGTGGATAAAAAGTTTCCCGCCTAAATTAAGTATCCTTCATGAAAATACGCGTCGGGTTGTCCAATCGAGACGAAATGCAGGTGGCATGTCGCGGTGCGTCTGCGGGGGCGCGTCAAGGCGCGTGCTCGTGCGAGAGAAAGAGCACGGAGCACGCCGTGAAGGCAGCGAGCTGAGCCGGCGGCGTCCAGTGTGTGCTTTTCTGTCCGCGCGACAAAGCAGCGCGAGACGTCTGCACGTGCGCGGAAGCGAGCGAGCGAAAGGAGAAAACGTGCACGGGATGCCTGGGTGGTGCCGCCGCGTGTATCCCCAGTTTCTACTTTTCTGTCAGAGATGGCGCTGCCTGTCAGGAGCAGCAGCGCCGCTCGACGGTGCTTTGGAAGCCTATAGCTTTAGTTGTACATTTGATTCCGTGACAGCAGTGATATCATTAATATGCATCGAAAATAAAACGGTCGCAAAACAGAACCTTGCGGAACTCCTGAAAGTACTGCTAGTGAGCTGGAAACATGACCATTCCTTTTGATTACCTGGCTACGGTTTGTTAAGTATACTTTAATTTATTTTACTATATTGAAAGTGGAATTAGTTTATTAATTCCTCGTGCAAGTGATAGGAGGCAGGGACTAAAGGCTATGTGAAAGCCTGATAGAGGTCCCTGCCCTCCACACAGATTCTGACATCAAAAATTACAAACATAAACCAGTAACAACTTGTCATTACAGACACTGTTAAGCTAAAAACGCACCTAATGCCGACAGTGGAATACGGTTACAATTATTCTAACATATACTAATAACACAAGAAAATTTTTATCTCAGTAGGAGACATTTCGCACAAAACATTTTCAGCTACTTGGAACAATTTGAACAAACAAACAAACAAACAAACAAACAAACAAACAAACAAACAAACAAACAAACAAACAAACAAACAAACAAACAAACAAACAAACAAACAAACAAACAAACAAACAAACAAACAAACAACTGTGTATTAATTCCAGCTCTTTCCAGTTAAAAAACAAATATATTGTGCGGCACTTTATCTACCGCGGTTACATCAAAATCTACCGCGGTTCCGTCAATCTACTGGTTCGCATCACTCGTCACTGCCAAATCATGAATCGTCTCTACGAGTTGCCTAGTGGTGGTAATACCTGTTCTGAATCCGTGTTGGTGAGTGTGCTGTTGAGTTCAATTTTCCCGCCGCGCCCAGCCTTCATCTGGAAACGCTGGGCTTTTCTCCATGCGCTTTCTCTTCCTTCTCCTCACGTGCCTTCTCTCTCGCCCTCGTGCTTTCTTTCTCAAACCTCCCTCTCCAAGTTTGATCTTACGCGAGAAACTTTTCGTTTTCTAACTGTGCTGCACGACTGCGGCAGCACCGCGTTTTTACAAGTTGTAAAATGCACGAATAAAGATTATTTACCTTGTGTTTCTGGCACCCGTCATCTATCTGAGGAGTGGCCGCATCCTGAACGCGTGCCATGGAATGAGAAAAGTGAGCGTAAAGTACACAGCTTGTTTCTATGTGATGAAAGATTTGCTTCGCTATATAATATGTTCCATAAGTTTACAAGAAATCAATGGAAGACAAATTGAAGGGTAATTATTGGGTTCCGAAGGGTAAGTGCTCGGTCACCCCCTGTAAACACCGGAATTACTACTGCATTGCGTGAATCTTGTGGTGCACAATGGGTGTGAAAGGATTTTTGAAAAATAAGTGTAAGGTATCGCGACGCCCGCACGGTATCCTTCGGAGAAACTGGGTTGGCGTTTTGCCTAGTCCTTTTTAGCATTCAAATTGAGGAGCTGCTGAAATAACGTAGGCAACAAGCGGTCCGAACGAAGGTCTGTGTCATCTTTGGTTGCGGTGATACGGAGTGGAAAAAGTGATTAAAGGATCTAGTATATGCTCCTTTTTTGTGTTGCACCAATATTAGTGCGACTTTTCTGGCCTTACTAGGTGTTTGCGAAGGAGGCAACGAAGCAGTTTCTTATCACTGCCGTCTGCGATGTTGCTGCTGGGACGGCAGAAGTTAGCTCTAAAAAGTTGCGCTGTTCTTGCATGCAGGTTGGTTCTCAGTCATTGCTAAAAGTAGGATGCTTCCCAGTTTTACAAGTCCGTCGTTTTCTCGTTGTATGTAGGTACTTGCGGTCATCACAGAGTCTTGTTGCGCTGCACGCTTTTCGTTCCTTTCAAGGCGCTTTACCTTTATAAAGCAGCTCGCGGCATGCGAAGGACTGACGCAGCATGCAACTGCGAGGACTCTATACTGTCGGTGTCGCACTACGTTGTTTTCCGCAGGGCTTTCACACGTGAGCTTCCGTCTGCATGTGTATTCTGTCTTGCACGTGAGCATTAGTAGCTTACATATATTGATTAAGGCTGGCTTCGTTCACTCCGATAGTATGCTTTATCACTGTATTTTTGGCTTTCCATAAAGAAGCACGAAAATTTTGGTGCTGTACTTCTTCGACACTCTATTGCGGATTGTGTGGTTACGCCAGCGGTTTACAGGTCGTGTTGTACAATTATGCTGTGCCTGTCCTTTTAGAAGAGGTGCTGGTTTTCTCCATTCCAATTTCGTCTTCGAATCGCTGGGTTTGATTTTCATCTGCACTCAAACAGCAAGAGTCGAGTCTAATAGAATGACAATGGTTAGCGAGCGCTGAAAGGCGCCCTTCAAAAGGACGGCCTCCAAAATATGGCAGGGTCATCCAGAAAAATGGCGCTTTATAATATGCGCCAATGTTATACATAGTGTGAGCCCTCCACGGATCTTCTTTCATTTGTACATACCATGATCTTCTTCTTCCTCTTGTACATACCATCATCATCGTCCCGCGGCGCCGGCTCCGGCGCGCGCTTGGATTTTGTCCATCGGAATAAAACGCCAGACACGGCATCCCTCTCCTTGCCGTCTCGACCTTGCCGTCTCGACCTGGCCTTCTTCCACAAGTGGTGGACGTGAGACTTGATCCCCTTGCTGTTTTGTGTCCTGCCTCTCGCTGGAGCTACGTTCTGGTCGCTGTTTACCGTCTGCCACCATCGTTATGTCTACTGAGAGTACCCACGAATCGGCAGGACCCTCTACCTCGGCTGCACCACCCCTCCGACTGTGCCCACACGACAACGCGACCCGCCGCTGTTCGCTGGTCGTCGCGATGAAGACGTCGATGACTGGCTGGACACCTATGAACGCTGCAGTAACTACAACCGGTGGGATGATGCTCTAAAATTTCTGAATGTTTCTTTCTACCTCATTGAGGTCGCCAGAACCTGGAGGTCGCCGAACCTGAGGTCGCCAGAACCCCACACCACTAACTGGACCACATTCAAGCAGCAGTTTCGCCAATATTTCGCGGACCCAGCAGTTCGGACTGAGGTCGCGAAGAACACGCTCGCCTCTCGCCTCCAAGGTCCCGATGAGTCGTACGCGTCTTACATAGAGGCCATACTTACACTTTGCCGGCGTATTAGTCCCACCATGCCGGAACCTGAACGTGTACACCACATCTTGAAAGGAATTAATTCTGTGGCTTATAACACCCTAATTGCCCAGAATCCTTCTACTGTTGACGCCATCATTGCGACCTGCCAATGCATCGATCAGCTGCAGTCCTCCCGATTACAGCCTGGCATCGCTACTGGCCCGACCTCTGCTGACCTGGATCTGCGGGCACTGATTCGAGCCATCATTCGTGAGGAGCTCCAAGCCCTCAATCCTGTCTGTCGACACGGGTGCGATCATTCTTCCGTGCCTTCTAATGACGCCGGTCTCCGTAACATCATTAAAGATGAGCTGGCAACAATCACCCGACCTATGGCGTCCGACTCTCCTGCACCCCGCCCAGCATCGACTTACGCGCACGTCGCAGCATCACCCCCTTCTTTTGTTCCGCCGCCCCAACTGGCACCGCCTTACAATCACATCAATGCAATGGCGACGGCTCAACCTGCATCACCCTATTACGCACTTTGGCGCCCCTCCCGACCAGTCTGCTACTACTGTGACATTAGAGGACACATATCCCGCTTCTATCGCCGCCGCCTTCAGAACGAGTGCCGTGGTTACGACGCCTTCGAAACTGACCTGCCTTCAACTTCATATGATCAACGCCAGTCTATCCCCAGCCCGCCTCGTCGGTTCTCTCCGCCGCCAGTGTATCTCGACGCCGCTCCCCATCCCCATACCGCCGCTCAGTTTCTCCTCTCCGTCCCGCAACAACTCTTCCTGTCCGCCATCCGGAAAACTAAATGATGCAGTTGCCGGAGGTCAAACTGCACTCTGCGAACTTACTAAAAGTCGTCCTGATCGCCCGTACAATATGATTTCTGTTTTCGCTGAAGGATTATTGGTCGAAGCTTTGATTGATACAGGGGCTGCAATTTCTGTTATTCACGCTGATTTGTGCTACCGCTTACGAAAAGTGACGACACCGTATGATGGACCTCAACTACGTGGAACCAATGACGTTCCTCTGCGCCCTTCAGCAAAGTGCACTGTGCGAGTTGTTATCGACGGCGTCCGCCACCATGTGCAGTTTTCTGTGCTTTCACCTTGTGCGCATCTGATGATTTTTGGATGGGATTTTTGTCAACTGCTTCAGCGTTAATTTCCTGTGGCGACCGTGTCATCCATATGACAGATAGTGATTTTGCATCTCACTGTTCTGAACGTCGGTTTCCCCTCATTGCCGCAGCCGATACTGTTTTGCCTCCTCAGTGCGAATAATTACCGTTGTTTCTGACCATATCACTGACGGAGACGTACTCATCGCACCATCTTATCGTCATCTAGCACGCGGCATCGCCTTCCCGTCAAGTCTTGTCCGGTTCCGCAACGGATCAGCGACAGTAGCGGCCACTGACACCTCACGTGAATCCGTCGTGCTCCCAAAAGAAACCTCTCTGCCTTGCATGGTGGATGTTCAACCTTTGTCCCTGATGGTGCTCACTGCCCCGCTACCTCCGCAACGTCATTCATCGCAAGTCTCTCTTTTCATGCTCTCGAAGACAATCAATCCGAACCTCATGCCGCACCAAGGCCAAGAATTGCTGCAATTGCTTCAAGCCCACCAAGCCATTTTTGATGCCATTTCCCTATCACTGGGACGGACTAGTGTTGCACATCACCGCATCCTTACTGAAGGTAACTCAATTGTACGCCGACGACCTTATCGGGTTTCTTTCTCGGAACGAAAAGTAATTGAAGAAAATGTCAATGACATGCTCCGTCGCGATACCATTCATCCATCAACAAGCCCATGATCCTCTCCAGTAGTATTAGTTGAAAAAAAAAGGACGGATTGGTACGATTTTGTGTTGATTATCGCGCCCTCAACAAAATTACCCGCAAAGATATCTACCCGATGCCACGTATTGATGATGCCCTTGACTCTCTCCAAGGCGTCAAATATTTCTCGACCTTGGACCTCCCCTCAGGTTATTGGTAAATACCTATGCACGAGGACGACAAAGAAAAAAAACCGCTTTCGCAACTCCCGACGGACTTGAGTTTAATGTTATGCCCTTCGGCCTTTGTAACGCACCCGCAACATTCGAAAGAATGATCGATACTGTACTTCATGGCCTCAAATGGAGAACCTGTGTATGTTACTTGGATGACATTGTTATCTTTGCGTCAACTTTTACCGACCATCTGACGCGCCTGAATGAAGTCCTCACGTGTCTCGCTTTAGCGGGCCTTCAGCTCAACACCAAGAAGTACCACTTTGCACAGAAGGAAATTAAAATATTGGGACATCTGGTTAGCCATGACGGCATTCGCCCAGACCCTGAAAAAATAATCGCTGTCTTGAACTTTCCTCGTCCGCAACAGACTACAGATTTGCGCAGTTTCCTCGGCCTGGCGTCCTATTTCCGGCGATTTATAAGGCATTTTGCAACTATTTCTGCGCCACTTCATGAACAACTTAAAGCGCGCAGCCCTTTTGTATGGACTGAACAGTGCAACACTGCTTTTAACGACCTAAAGCACGCCCTCACATCAGATCCCGTTCTTGGCCACTTCAGCGACAGCGCTCCTACCATCCTGCACAGTGATGCCAGTGGTCAAAGTCTTTGCGCTGTCCTTCTGCAGTGCGATGCAACTTCGCGTGAGAAAGTGATTGCCTTCGCCAGTCGGGCCATGACTCCAGCTGAGAAAAACTACACCATTACCGAGCAGGAATGTCTCGCCGTCGTCTGGGCTGTTCAAAAGTTTCGCCCTTACCTATATGGTCGGCATTTCACAGTTGTGGCCGATCACCATGCTCTTTGCTGGTTATCTTCACTGAAAAATTTGACTTTCAGACTTGGCCGTTGGATTGTACGCCTGGAAAAATACCATTTCGATGTAGTTTATAAATCGGGTCGCCAACACCAAGACGCTGACGCTCTTTCTCGCTGCCCGGTTTCAGATTCACCCTGCTGTTTTTCTTCACAAAGCATTTGCACCTCTAACCACAGCCGACCATGGCCTCCACCGATGCATATTACTGCATTTTCTTTTGACGGCTCTGAGAACAGGCACGCTCTCTGCTCACAGAAATTAGCTGATGCCTACTGCCGGCCCATCATCGACCGCCTTATCAGCACTTCGAGCCCATCCAACGCTAGGCTTCGCCGACATCTTCGCAATTTCAAGCTTGAAGATGGCATACTACGCCGCTACGTGTATCATCCTGATGGAACTCGCTGGCTCCCAGTCGTACCGCCTGTGCTTCGCCCACGTATACTAGCGGCTTTCCACGATGACGCTACTGCAGGCCACCTTGGTTTTGACAAAACATACGACCGCGTGAAAAGACGATTCTTTTGGCCTGGCCTGTCTACCACCGTAGCTAAATACGTTGCTTCCTGCCACCTGTGCAAACGTCGCAAGCGGCCGACTTCTTCCCCCGCTGGCCTCCTACAGCCCCTTCCCTATCCCGCCACACCACTCGACGTAGTCGGCATAGACTTATATGGTCCCCTACCTCTCTCCAATGGGGGTAACCATTGGATTATAACAGCTGTCGACCACTTTACACGCTATGCTGAGACGGCCCCTGTACTGACTGGTTCCGCTGAAGATGTAGCTAATTTCTGTTTGCGGTCAATTGTATTGCGTCATGGCGCTCCTCGGGTGCTTCTAAGTGACCGCGGGACGGCCTTCTTATCGACAGCCGTATCCGAAGTTCTTCGTGCGTCATCCACCCTCCATAAGACAACCTCAAGCTACCATCCCCAGACTAACGGTCTGACTGAGCGATTTCATCGTACCCTATTGGATATGATATCCATGTACATCACACCGGATCATCGAAATTGGGATACTGTTCTACCATTCGTCACATTCGCCTATAATACTGCAGTACAGCGGACTACAGGTTACTCCCAATTTTTCCTCGTTTTCGGCTGTCCTCCCACTACAATCCTCGACACTTCCTTCTTCTCTACGCTCGACTACTCCTTATCATTACCAGCCCAGTTCTTATCCCGTGCGGCCCGATGCCGTCATCTTGCACGCGTCAACACAAAAGCGTGCCAGCAAGACCGCAAGAGTCGCTACGATTCGAAGCATCGCGTGGTCTCTTTTCGTCCTGGTGACGAAGTACTGCTCTATACACCACTGCGCACCCCTGGCCTTAGTGATAAATTTCAGCGCCGCTATCTTGGTCCCTACAAGGTCATCAACCAAACGTCCCCAGTAAACTACCAAGTCAAACCTGTTGATCCCCCAGCCGACCGACGCCACCGTGGAACTGAGATTGTTCATGTATCTCGCTTGAAGCCGTTTGTGCGCCGCGGTACATCGGTTGGTTAGGAGCGGCCAGGCTGGCCGCTTCCGACCCCCCGGGCAGATTGTGTGAGTCCTCCACGGATCTTCTTTCATTTGTACATACCATGATCTTCTTCTTCCTCTTGTACATAACATGATCATCATCCCGCGGCGCTGGCGCCGGCACGCGCTTGGGTTTTGTCCATCGGAATAAAACGCCAGACACGGCATCCCTTGCCTTGCCGTCTCGACCTTGCCGTCTTGACCTGGCCTTCTTCCACAATAGTCAAGACGTCATTCTACGTCACTAAATTTCGTTGTCCCCCTTTTCAAAGGGCACAGGAGTGCCCGTGAGTCGTAATGTTTAAATGCATGGGCATCTACGGAGCCTTCGCTACTAGTGTACATCTACCTCGCCCACCCCCAGACTCCATTGCTGGGATTAAGCAACTGACGGTGACGAGTTAGGTACTCTCAAGTGCTTTTAGTAATATAACAACAGCCAAAGTGTGGTTGTTCAATTCAGTTCAATTAAATTCAATTCAGCTTATTTCCGTCAAAGCGGCAAGGGCTCGAACAAAAGTGCAAAACACTTCGCTTGACGAGGTTCAAGCCCCTGTGTACAAGGCATACAGCGGTCGTACAATACACCATGCAGCGGTCGCAAATGTGTACATAAGCAGTGCATAATCTGCAGGACAACCTTTTATAGAAAAAATAAATGTGCAAGGACATTGCATGAACTGAAGCAAACATAATAAAATAAAAAAAGCTTCATTTGCATGTTAAAAATTGCTCAATCAGTGTAATGAACACAATACATATATACAGTATGGACAAAAAAAAAAGAAAACAGAAATCATCATCATTATACAATTCTTAACGAAGGTACCATCTCTCTTATGATGCAAAAAAAGTCTTTAACGTTGAAATACTAACATTTTCTACAATTAAATTGTGATTGTGGAGAAAATTAAGTAACGATGGAAGTTGAAATTTCAACATTTGACGGCTAAAGGTTGGGCGTAAAAAAGGAACTTTCCAAATTTCTGGTGACCGGGATGTAGACCTACTCTTCCTTAAACTTAAATTTGCAATGAATGTGATAAGGGCCTCATTGTTATGTAGACCTTGCTTGTACCTTCTGGCCAAGGTGAAATAGTAAAGGTTATGTATGGGAAATATATTAAACTCCGTGAAAAGGCTTCTGGTGTGTGTATTTGGTTCTGCACCGGCAATGAGTCGAACGGCTTTCTTTTGTAGAATGAGAATTTGATTTAAGTTTGTTAATGTGGTGTCACCCCAAACAAGAAAACGGTAATTTACATTGGACATAAATAACGAATTAAACAAATGAAGTTTAATAGCAGGCGGTAAAAAATATTTGAATTTAGCTAGTATACCCGCGGTCCTTGAAATTCGAGAAATCACGTTATTTACATGGACATTCCAGAACATATGTTTATGGAAATATACACCGAGTGTTTTAATTGTATCAACCGCCTGTATTGTTGATTGACCAATAGATAAGTTTATAGCCTTTGTCGTTGTAGACTGTCTTGGGGTGAAAATTACTGCCTTAGTTTTTTTTTGCTGTTTAGTTGCAGGGAATTTGATGTGCTTCATAAATATAAATCGCTGAGAGTTTTGTTTATGTCATTTTTAGGCAATCGTAACTGTGACTACAAAACAACAAGGTGGCGCCATTGGCATATATGACAAACTTTGCAACCGAGGTGATGGTCGTTATATAATTGATATAAAAATTAAATAGTAAAGGTCCCAGGATGCTTCCTTGAGGTACTCCTGTCGTAACTGCTTTATAGCTCGATAAATATTTACCTATTGCTACACATTGCTTACGATTTTGCAAGTATGATGTGATTAGTGCTAATGGAATTCCCCGCATGCCATATAATTCTAACTTACTTAATAGTGTTAGGTGACTGAGACTGTCGAATGCTTTAGAAAAATCAATGTAAAGGCCCGCTGCAATTTTCTTGTCTTCAAATGCTTTCAGGATTATTTATTTTTGCGTTAAAAGAGCAAGCTCTGTCGACCTGCCTTTACGAAATCCAAATTGAGATGCACTGATAAGATCATGCTTATTTGCAAAATTTGTTATTCTCAAGTGTATTATCTTTTCTAAGCCTTTCGAGAATACCGGCAAAATTGAAATGGGGTGGTAATTAGAAAATTAATTTTTGTCACCTGATTTAAATACTGCTATAACTTTGGATATTTGCATTCTGTCCGGAAAGATACCAGTTGAGAGGGCGAGATTATATATATGTGTAAGCTGTGGTAAAATTAGGTCAAGAACATATTTAACAGGAATTATTTGAATATTGTCAATGTCGGTAACATGGCTGTTTCTGAGCGATATAAACACTGTGTAGATTTCGCTTTCGCTCGTTGGTTCCAAAAAAAGTGTGTTTGAATTTCTATTCACACGGCTTTGTGTTTCAGGATTATCAGAACCTGATACCAAATTACAAAAAAGTTGTTAAATGCTTCGGCTAAATCTTTATTACGCAGTATTTCGTTGTTCACTGTTATTTCAGTGAGGTTCCTGTTGGCAGGGAAATGATTTAATAATGTATTTATTTTGTTCCACATTACTTCAGGATTTTGTTGCAGCAGAGTTCAAAAACATTAGATAAATAATTACGCTTTTGATTTCTTAGGAAAGAATTTGTTCTGTTTCTATGTTTCTTAAACTTGTTCCAGTCATTTGGATCACGTGTGGTTAGGAAATGCTTTATCATGTTAATGCATTCTTTCGTGATCCAAGGCTTGCGAGATTTTTTAGATTTTTTAATTAGAGTCAAAGGAAAAGATTGAGAATATGCAGATGTGAAGAGATTGAGAAACAAGTTATACGCGTCATTTAGAGAGTTCAGTTCGTAAACGTTATCCCAGCTTGTCTCCATTATTTTCCTCCGAAAATTATTTAACGTTCGTTCATTGATGCTTTGCTTTTCGCACCGGTGTTCAGCTTCTGTATCAGAATTTGGTAATTGCAATTTTGTAAACAAGTAGAGGGGTAGGTGGTCACTTACGATTGCAGCGCATACGCCTGCGTAATCCTCGTGGGTAGGTAAATTTGTAATGAACAGGTCTATTAAAGTATTCGTGTTTATTGTAATGCGGGTTGCCGTTTGTATTAAATTGCTAAACGCATTTGAGGAGAGTGTAGTTCGAAATTTACGTTGAGCTGTTGAGTGACTTAAAAGATCAATATTGAAGTCACCTCACAAATTATAGCGTCAGGCAATTTTCATTTCTGTACCATAGCATTCTTTCCAAATTAGCAAAAAAGTTTTCTATATTGCCATCAGGAGGGCGATAGACAACAGCAAAAAGGTTTCTGGAGCTGATAGCAGCAAGACATTCAATGTGTTCATCGATAAAACATAACTCTTCAAGTAAATCGCAATTTAGATTTTTCTTCACGTTAAGCAATAAACCACCACCGCGCTTGTTATCTCTGTTTAAAAAATAGGTATTATATCTTTTATCCGTCATGACATCACTATCGCTGGAATAGCAAGTTTCCGTCAACATTATGACATCAAAAGTAAAAGTAAAACTTTCTAGAAGAATATGAAACTGATCTTCTTTATTTACTGCGGATCTTATATTTAAATGGAAGCACTTAAGAGCAAATATCTTTTCAGAAAAAAAAATGTTATTAATATCTCACGGCTGTAATGCCATTCTGGACAAAAATGAAAACTGGGTGCAAGTTCAGAGTGAGTTTAGACAATTAACTGTACGTCACGCTCGAATCGTACATTGACGACGTCAGCCCGTTCATCTTTTCGAGCAAAATTTTGCCATCCCTGGTCCACGCGAACTTCCACTGGCATTCCTTCTTCCTTGCCACAGTCAGTCCCAAAAGTCGCTTCATTAGGGGACATAAATGCTCATTAATGTAAATGGGTGTACTGTCGCAGTTTTTGTCAAGGTCTTTCATGGAAACACGTGTTTTCCTTGCTTTAAGAAGCAAGGCATTTCTTTTAGATCTGTTCTTAAATTGTACAATTATGTTCTCAGATGACTCCTTGCGAGTTTTCACTCTGTGACATAGTTCAATGTCTTCTTGTGTCACAGGTTCATTCTGGACATTTCCAATTTCACTGACAATCTCTATCAGGTCTTCGCTGTCCACCTTTGCAACGTCTCTGATTTCAATGTTTCGATTCCTTGCGTATTGCTCACTAGCTATGATTCTAGTTTCATGCTCTTCAAGTTGCTTTTTTGCCTTCTCACACTCGTCTGCAAGTGTTTCATTTGCTTTCTTTAGTGCTTCGTTTTCTGTCTCAAGCTGCTCGTTGTTACTTTTCGCTGTCTCATACTCTTGGTTAATAAACTCTAGGCTATCCTTGAGTTCCCTCAGTTCATGCCTTAAATCGCGTTCGATCTTGCATCTGAACTCTTTCATTTCCCTTTTCATTTCTTCCCTAAACACATCCCATGCTTTGTTAAACATAATGTAGCAGTTCAACGAAAACAATAATAAACACAGGAAATGCACTGTTGGCAGCAGCAAGGCATTAAAAAAAAAAAAGAAAACAGAAAGAATACGAGAAGTCCAAGATTCTAACCTGGAGTAAAAAGTAAAATGCGCTTAGCTGCTGCCCGTCGCCGCCCGCTGCTGCCAAGTGGTTCTAGTCAGAAACTGTGCTGGACTTTTATAGCGTCCAGATCCTCCTGGTGGTAGACGGTTCCGGGGGGCGTTGTCTTGCAGACCCGCTTCGTAGTTCTGCCAGCGCCGGTTTCACATACACGTGTAGAACGGCAGAGAGTTGTCAGGCTGTGTTGATAGCAGGACTTATCTGGAGTAAAAAGTAAAATGCGCTTAGCTGCTGCCCGTCGCCGCCCGCTGCTGGCAAGTCTTTAGAATGCCTGTCTATGCTTTTCTTTTCGGCTGTGGAGTTTAGTCGGCAGTTAAGAAAAAAATGACGGTGGCGGCATCTCACAATGCAGAAGTGTACGCGGCCTCGAATAGAGGCTGGCCTGAAAAGAATGTCGGAGAAGCAGCGCGTCACAAGTGCTCCCCGAGAACCATCCGATAAAGAGGGAAACGCCATAAGCTGATGATGTGTCTGAACGAGCTCCCTCCAAACGGTTGTCACCACGAAAGCCGGCGTCGGGCGGTGTTACATGCGCGAACCTTGTAGCACAGCGGTGATTAGTAAAATCTCGTTCGGTGCCCGGATGTTCTCGCTCGGCGTTGGCTCGATGACACAGCAAGGTTGCCATCAACGGGAGCTAAAAGCCTTTCAATGCCTAAAAAGCATGACAAGGCTTAAAAAGCGAACACTTTGCATTTTCGTCAAGGCAGAAAACAGCGCCTAATCCAGCCCCTTGCTGCCCTGGAGCTGCAGCGCGCTCGAAGGAGGTTATTTACTGCGTCAGTCGTCTGAGGAATTGACCATTGCATTTGGTAATTTGTGATGTTCACGTAGTGGACATGTTTCCCTCTTCACCCTCATCGCCTCGTTGCGACGAGTGTAAACAGGAGCCACTGTGCTATTGCCGGCGCAACAGGGACTGTCCATTCTCGCTCCCAACTAGTTTGAACTTCGATCATTACGTACCCATCGGTCCGTTCGGTGGTCCCTTGAATTCTTACATACTGCTGCTTGGGGAATAGTTGCGAATGCACCTTACAGATACCCTTAGTAAGTAACTCGCCCAGTAAAAAACATTGGGACCAACTGGGAATTGCAAACTGTTTCAATTGGACCCAGTTAGATATCCCATAGAACCCATCTGGACTCAATTGGACATCATAGTAGAATGCGCTGGTCCAATGGGATTAACCAATGGATTTGCAAATACCAATTGTTTATCCAAATGCTTTCGGTTCAGGTAAAATAAATTTTTCACGAGATTCCAATTGGAAATCATCTCCGTGTGGGGTATTCACATTTGCTATCCCAACTACTTGGCAAATTCCAATCGGTCCCCAAGATTCCTAATGAATCTCTCCCAATCGGATTGCGTTCTCAATTGAAATTTCGACTGATTTTGTTGATTCCAACAGGTGTAGTTTTTTCATGCTGGTTCATAACATTTTACAGTATGTTTTTTAATTTAAGAAATACTTCAGGCATACTATGCCCAAGCAGGAGAGGTCTTTAGAATAAATGTCATGCAACTCGAAAACAATAAAACAAAGAATTTCCCAGAGCGACGAACTGATAACAAAAATAAAGCAACACACAGTAGAACACATAACACTTCGTTTTAGGGGGGGGGGGGGGGGAGTGATAAATATAGCGAGCAAATAGGTGCGTTTCAGTCTGTGATTGTCAGTGGAAAAAGCGAAAATTGTACATATTAGTTCGGGAAATTATAGGTGATAAGTCAAGAGAGTGCTTATGGCGAGATGGTCCGGAAGAAGATTTTTTAGGTAGTTTTTAGGATTAATTCCAAGTCTGGAAAAATATAGGGATTGAAGAAAGGCCTAGTTGGACTTCCTGCTTTGATCTAGTGGATCAAGGCCGGTAAGACGAATCGCAGATGAAGATGAAACGCGGCGTCTGCATTGATTATGAAGAAAACGGGCTGCTGAACGTTGAATATTTTCAAGTTCTGTGTGTCAGTTAACGTAAATGCATACCATGCCACATAGGAAAGTGTGGGTCTGATATATTCTTTGTATGCCTTAAGGTTTAATGAGCTTGGGCACTGACCCATGCAATGCTTTAGAAACCCCAGCTTTTTACGTCCTGCAGAGCATATAGTGCCAATCTGCTTTGTCCGTTTTAGTCTTGAAGTAGTCGTTATGCCTAAGTATTTAGAGTAATTTACCTGCCTGATTGGGCTTCTGTTTATGTTGTACTGAAATTGAAATTTATTAATTTTATTTGTAAGGCCAAGTACAACGGCTTTTTCAAAGTTAAGGACCATCGCCCATTCACTGCACCACCGTTCCAAAAAGTACAAAATTTCGCTGAAAGTTATTTCATCATAAACAGATTTAACACCTTTTAAAATTATACAGTCATCGGTAGATAATTTAATCGAAACTGCTGGTTCTAGTGCTTCGACAAGATCATTAATGCAAGTTATAAACAGCCTAGGCCCTTAAACCGAATCCTTGGGAACGCCCGAATGGACATCTGATAAACTAGTGTTAACACTAGAAACAGTAACGAACTGTTCGTGCTTTGTGAAATAAGATATCCAATGCATACTTTTACTAGGGACACCAATAATTTGCATTGTAGTAATTAGCTTATCAGGAGAAACTTTATCGAAGGCTTTGGAGTAATCTAGGAAAACTATGTCACCTCGGCATGCAATATCTATGATTTTGGAAATTTCATCCACTGTTGTAACTGACTGTGTAGCTGTGGAAAAACCTAGTCGCAGGCCATGTTGTGCGCTGGTTAATTTTGTTCTGCTTTAGACATTTAGTCGAGTAACCGATATGTGTTCTAAGAGTTTGGAAACGAAAGATGTTAATGAGATAGGATGCTAATTATTGACGTCGAATCCGCAGCCCTTCTTAAATATGGAAAAACCCTTGAAAGACCATTTCCAGTCATCGGGTATACGGTGCCAGTCTCTATGGATTGCTCATATCGTATTACTAAAACGGTGCTAGAAATTCACCGTACGTCTTGAGAAAGGAACTTGAAATGTCACATAGTCCAGATGCTTTCTTGGGATCAAGACGCATAAGTAGGTTTAGAACACCTTCTCTAGTTTTGTTGAAACTAACTGCACTTGTACTGCCTTCAGTGGCATTGCTTATCTCACCGTTTTGGAAAATATGCTTCGAAAGTAGCCATTTGAAAGCATTTGCTATCTCATTTTTGTTGGTGACAGTGTGGTCATTCAGAACTATTTTGTCGCGCTTTGAATTACCTTTGCGGGAAAGAAGCTGCTAGAACATCCCTGAATTTTCTGTTACGAAACATTCAAGTGTTTTCGTGAAGTAACGGTTCCTACTTTCAGAAAATTTAGTGGCTAGAGTTGACTTAAGGTGCACAATAAATGCTGTGTTGACACCGCCCAATATTACGTTCTAAATGGATTATTTTTATGGAAATTCAAGGGTTTGTCCTAGCAACCTTCTTTCGATTGTTGCGGATGAAGTTTCGCATAGAGGAATGGCAAATGAACCAGAAATTTCTCTTAAAAATGTTTTAATGTCATTGAAGTGAAATGTATACAACAATTCTTCTAAGTAATAGTTAATGCTAGCATGGTAAGCTAAAGTGAAGGTTTTTACAGTGATGCATTTCTCTGTGCTAGGTTTTGAATAATAAAAACTTATGGTCTGATATTCCCTCATGCATACCTGTGTTATAGTGGCGTATGCTACTGGAACAAAAAACTAAATCTAGACTAGCCTCCCCAGTTCGAGTTACACGTGTGGGTGAATCGGCCGTCTGAGTTAGATCAAATCACAAGGAGCATGTCAAATAGACACGCTGTGCTTTTGACATCCCTGGTTCCTGTAGCCATCGTATCCCAATCGTGCGGAAGATTGAAATCTCGGGCTATTACGAAACTGCGTTTTTAAAAGCTCTTAGGTGATCATGCAGACGGTAAACAAAACCAGGACGTGCGCCAGGTCTTCTATATACACCAATAACAATGACAGGGTTTCAAAACGAAAATTGATCTCACGAATAACGCTTTCGTGATCATCGCCAATATCAGGCAGTACGCGCGAAGAAATGCTACTCTTCACTCCTTGAGCCTCGGTCCTTACGGTAGCAAGCGTGCGATGGCGGAAAAATTGCGATATCAGGAAGGTCAGAATGCAGCCATATCTGGCTTATGACGACAATATGGGGATTGTGAGATAGTAGGATATGCTCTATGAGTTCATGCTTTTTGCATACGCTTTGTGCATTCAAGCAGATTAGACAAAGGAGCGTATTTTCAGAAATGATGTCCTCATCATGATGTTAATTTTGATGGTCATCTTCGCCGCGCAGCCGTATTCTGTAGCTTTTTCTTCGTCCCAAATGTATACTTAGTAATTTATCACCAGTTTATTGGGAAATAACTTCGGTTCCATTCCAGGCTGTTCGTATTGGTTTGTGGACTGCCATAAATTTTATCTTCTTTGCTCCTTGGCATATGAATAATCGTCTGAAACCGATATACCGGTTAGCTTATGGCAGTTCTTAAACATGACCAGATATTTGTGTTGTAATATATACACTCGGAAAATTATTGGCAGATGTCTGTCATTACGCGCCGTTATAATCCGATGAATGCGTTCGGCAATACTATCCGTTACCCAAAGTTTCTCATAACATACTTCTCTAATTACTTTTTCTTCTAAGTGAGACCGTGTTTCATTAGACAGTTCCTGGATCCCAAACACACAACCTTGTTCTTTCGAGCGCGGTCCTCCTATCAGTTTTGTTTTCCGGTCCCACTACAATTTTTTTCAGGCGCAGCATAGTACTTAAGAGTTTTTTTATATTTCTTGGTTTACTCTTGATAGGTTCAGAACTTCCATTTTGGACAGTTCTTGGTTGATCTGACTAAGAGTCTCATTCCGAGCATTATTAGATGCTTTTATACTATGAATTCTTCCAAGACGCTCTTTAGTGTTTCATCATGGTTAGGGCCGGGATTGGTTTCTACTTCGCCACACAACAGCAAAAGAAGAGTAGACCAGCACTCAGCAGTAATGTGAAACCACCTTTGGAGGGCACTGTAGCTTGTCTTCACAGAAGCATAGGAAGTGTAACAGCCAACCTGCACAGCCAGTCAGGCGTGGTTAGACATGACATCCTGCCGGACGTTACCGCGCCCTATGAGGTTGAAGGGGGAAGTAGGCGCCTTTATAGCGCTGTCCGATGATATCACCGCAGCAGGAAGCCTGCAGTGGCAGCCACGGTGACCCCTGAAGTCTGTTGCGTCGTTGACGTTGACGGAATGGCAGTGATAAGATGAATTGTTCGGCAAGCTTGAAAGTTCGCAGCTCCACAGCCCATGTCCGATTAAATGTATGATACTGTAAGGACTTTGCAAATGCGTCAGAAACAGCACCTGCGCAGCCAGCCAAGCGTGGTTAGACATGGTATCCTGCCGGATGCTGCCGTGCCTATAACTATTAGGAAATGAATGTTATAGAGTAGAGTGTACTTGCAAAATATGTTTTTAGAATTTATCACAGAATAAATACTTTATAGGTGATTACGCTTGCTTCATCAGGCTGGCATTATATTTCATTGCACCTTCATCCCCGCAGCAGTTCCTGTCACAAATGTTAGGTCTGATGATTGTGCCACTGTTATTGGATCTAATAGAGATTAACGAATATAAACACCCATTTTTAAGGCGAACAGTTCCGCAAATGAGTTTATATATGTTTCACAAAAGTATGTCTCGCAATTTCAGACAGAACAAAAAGGACAAAAAATACAGTGAAAATTTCAAGACTCCAGGTGAGCATGAAACAATGACTTCTGTGCTCTTAGAACGTACTTCAGTTGGACACAAGATTCGAAAACATAACAAATAATACTTTTCATCATCATCATCATCATCCGCAGACTATACCCTCTGCAGGGCGAAGGCCTCTCCCATATTTCTCAAATTAGCCCGGTCCTGTGCTAGCTGTATCCATTTGACCCCTGCGAACTTAACTTCATCCGCCCACCTAACTTTTTTTCGCACACTGCTACGCTTTCCTTCCCTTGGAAGCCAATTTGTTAGCGACCCTCGGTTGTCCTCTTCGCCCTACATTCCCCACCCATGTCCATTTCTTCATTTTCACTAGAATGTCATTATTTAGAGTATTTTCTCTGACCCACTCTGCACTTTTCCTATCATTTAACGTTACGCCTAACATTTTGCGCTTCATAGTCCTCTATGCTGTCCTCAACTTAATTAAGTAGAAGCCTTTTCGTAAACCTCCACTTTTAAGCCCATAGGTAGGTAAGATGCAACTCCTATATTTCTTTCCTCTTGAGCGATACCGGTAAGCTGGTAATCATAAATTGCGAGTGCTTGCCAAATGCGCTCCACGCCAATCGTATTCTCCCATTTACATTTCATGATCAGTATCTGCAGTTATTAGCTGTCCTAAGACATTCACCTACAACATCCAGTGCTTCTATACCTACTGCAAACTGCTGTATTCTCCCTAGACTTTTGAACATTATCTTAGTTTTCTGCATATTGCCACAGAAGCAGTGGAACTGGTTAATCAGATTTACTCACAACTGAGCAAACGCACCGGCAAGATAAGGCACGGAATCGGCTGGCGGGCGAGCACCGAAAGCGAAGACGACGAGCGCGTGCGAGTCTCCCTAGCTCGCCGCATGGCGGCGACAGTAAGATAACATCTATGATAACATTGCGGCATTGCCCCTCCCGGTGGAAAAGGCATCGTGCCGATGCCGATTGGCGAGGTCGAGGATAACCGCAGTCGGCCAGGATGCGCGCGTCCACATCAAGCAGTTAAAGGAAGCAAAGAAAAAAAAAACACATGTTGCTTGACCTAGCGGGAGTAGAAGGGCTTCATCCTGGCGTTATGTACGACTTCTGATTGTGCTTGCCGTCGGGATGAGCGAACAGTTCCTTGCGGGTTCACTTCATAGGTAACGTCGCTGAGTTCGCGTTGTATTTCGTACGGGCCGAAGTAGCGGCGCAGAAGCTTCTCGGAGCGACCGCGCTGGCGAACAGGTGTCCACACCCAAACCTGATCGCCAGGGTTGTCAATTACCTCCCTGAGACGAAGGTTATAACGTTGAGCATATTTAACTTGCTGTGTCCGGACTCTCAGTCTAGCCATCTGGCGAGCGGCCTCGGCATGCTGCACGAATTGGTCGGCACCGGCAATCGATGGTTGGGCAACATCTGGCAGTAGCATTGCGTGAAACATGGTGACATCTTCGCGACCGTACACCATACGAAACGGTGTAAAGCGCGTCGTTTCCTAGACTGCGGTGTTATAAGCATATGTTGCATATGGTAGTATCTGGTCCCAGTTCTTATGGTCTTCTTATGTGTCCATGTGCCGCACATGTGTCCGAGTGTGCACGCGAGCGACATGTGTAGACTGTGCGCGAAGGAGAGAGCCACCGCGGCTCACATCCTTTGGGACTGTAGCGTAAATCCGCGCGAAGCCAGCGAGAAGACGACGATCGCGCCGCAGCTAGAGGCTGCAACGAGGAGCTGTGATCAAGAGACACAACTCAAGGCCGTCCAGCAGGTCTCGGCAGCTCTAGAGAGGCAGCGACCGAGCGAAACCGCGGAAAGGGGGGCAGCACCCCCAAGAAGGGGGCGGCGGCCCTCTCGAACCCCCGGAAGTAGCGAGGGACGTAACAAGACCTCAAGGAGCACAACGCACGAGACTGACGTAGTGACCGCGTCACGGTAAAAGCTTGTCCTCCCTGCTTGGAGGGAGCCTAACCGATTCTGCAGGCATTTCTCTCTCTCTCTCTCTCTCTCTCTATGGCCTTCGTCGACGTACAGGGTCGTCCACTTCTAGCTAGAACACGGTCACTGCTTTTAAAGCAACATTGTATCTGACGCAGGCAGATATCGATGCAAAGCGATGCAAGCACACAGAGACACGGATGTGCTGCTTCACATGGCCAGCCACTTTAGATTACTGCGTGGCCGGTTCGGATGCAATGACACCTTGAAAGCAGTGACCATGTTCTAGCTAGAAGTGGACGAGGCTGTACATAGAACGCATATCGGCGATGATCTTATTGAGTCGCTCAGTAAGGCCATTCCTCTGGGGGTGGTAAGCTGTTGTTCTGCGATGACAAGTGCCACTGAGCAGTATCACTTCCTGGGTTAGAGTTGAAGTAAATGCAGTACCTCTGTCAGTTAAAACGATCGCAGGGGCACCGTGACGAAGGACAAGATTAAAAATGAAAACGTTCGCAATATCAGTAGACGTGCCGCTGGTAAGAGCTTTCGTCTCACAATAGCGGGTTAGAAAATCTGTGGCGACTATAATGTACCGGATGCCCAATGATGACGTAGGAAATGGCCCGAGCAAGTCCATACTGACTTGGTGAAAAGGTACTCGCGGAGGAACAATAGGCTGCAGCAGGCCGGCCGGCTTGACAGGTGGTATCTTCTGACATTGGCAATTACGGCACGCCCTAACATAGCGCTGAACCATAGCGGCAAGCTTGGGCCAGTAGTACTTTTGCCGTATTCGTGCCAAGGTGCGCGAAAAACCGAGATGTCCGGCAGAAAGCTCGTCGTGGCATGCCTGCAAAACGTCGGTACGGAGCGGCGTTGGGACAACCAGCAGATACTGAATGTCTGTGGAAGCGTACTTTTTCTTGTAGAGGACGCCGTCACGCAAGCAGAATGACGACAGGCCACGCGTGAAAAGGCGAGGCGGCGATGAGGCGGTTCCTTCGAGGTAATCGATGAGGGGCCGCCGTTCGGTGTCATCTCGCTGCTGTTGAGCGAGATCTGGCGTCGACAGAGTGCCGAGAAAAACAATCCATGAGGGGCCGCAGTTCGGTGTCATCTCGCCGCTGTTGAGCGAGATCTGGCGTCAACAGAGCGCCGAGAAAAACAGTCATCTGTTTCAATTGAAGAACACGGGATAGGGTCTCGGGATAGGCAGTCAGCGTCACTGTGTTTCTTGCCGGACTCAATAGTGACGTCGAACTCCTGTAAGCGGAGACTCCAGCGGGCTAACCTGCCTGATGGATGTTTAAGGTTCGCTAACCAACAGAAAGAGTGGTGGTCGCTGACCACTCTAAACGGCCGACCATACAAATACGGCTGAAATTTTGTTACCGCCCCTACAACTGCAAGGCATTCCTTTTCGGTAGTAGAATAATTCGCTTCGGAATGAGACCGGGTGCGGCTGGCGTAAGCAATCAACGCCTTCTTGCCACTGAACGAGAACTGCACCAAGGCCAACGTTACTGGCGTCGGTATGCAATTCTGTGTCGGCCTCCTCGTCGAAGTGGCCAAGTACGGACGGTGTTTGAAGGCGCTTGCGAAGCTCCTCGAAGGCCGTTTGCTGCTCGTCGGCCCAGATGAAAGTCTGGTCGTCCTCTGTTAGACGAGTCAATGGTTCCACTATTCGGGACAAGTCGTGCACAAATCTCCTATAATAGGCACAGAGGCCCAAAAACCGACGCACGGAACTTTTATCAGTGGGGGTCGGGAAAGCAGCTACGGCAGCCGTCTTCTCTGGATCAGGGCTAATTCTCTCAGCCCTCATAACGTGACCCAGGAACTTGAGCTGTTGGAATGCAAAGTGGCATTTTTCTGGTTTTAGTGAGAGTCCGGCCCCGCGGATGGCATTTAGCACGGCCGTCAATCGTTTGAGGTGCTCCTCGTAGGTCGAAGAGAAAATGACAACGTCGTCAAGGTAGACGAGGCACGTCTGCCATTTCAGGCCGGCTAGGACAGTGTCCATCATTCTTTGAAAGGTTTCGGGAGCGGGACACAAACCGAATGGAAGCACCTTAAATTCGTACAGTCCGTCACGAGTAATGAATGCGGTCTTCTATCGATCACGTTTATCGAACTCGATCTGCCAGTACCCACTGCGTAGATCGAGCGATGAAAAGTATCGGGCGTGGCGGAGTCGGTCGAACGAGTCATCGATTCGAGGCAATGGGTAGATGTCCTTTTTCGTAATTTTGTTAAGCCTCCTATAGTCGACGCAGAATCCGAGTGCTCCATCCTTTTTAGCGACGAGCACAACTTGTGAGGCCCATGGGCATGTGGACGGCTGGATCACATCGCGGATCAGTTCATCAACCTGCGCCCGAATAGCCTCTCGTTCTTTCGCCGATACTCGGTAGGGATGTTGGCGGATAGGGTGCTCGGTGGGATCAACTATAATTCTATGTTTGGTTGCTGACGTCTGTTTCACTTTGGAAGTGACGGCACAGCAGTCACAGTAAGTGTCTAGAATTGCTTGAAGGCGGCATTTCTGGGTAAGAGACAAAGCAGGATTCACTTCAGTTTGAACAGTATATCCAGTGCTCTCGGGAGGGTTCTCGTTGGCCAGCGAAAGGGCGCAATGGGCGGATGGCGCACTGACTTCGTCTAAATAAGCGATAGCTGTACCTTGCGGTAAATGGCGGTATTCGGCACTAAAGTTCGTTAAAAGCAGTTCAGTTCGTTTATTTCTTAAGGCAAAGACCCCCCGAGCGACGCAGATTTGTAGGCTCAACAATAAATTTACGTTGGTTTCCGCGAGGCCTTGAAAGGCGGGGGGGGGGGGGGGGGGGGGTTGTCGCACTGCACTGTAACAAACAAGCTGGTGCGTGGAGGTAGAGTGGCATGGTCGTCGCACACTCGGAAAACTGGCCTGCCTGTGTAGTTGCTGTGCTGTCTGTACTCGTCGGAAATTGTGCGGTGAGTGGCAAAAGTCACCAGGAAGTTACGGAGGTCAATTATTGCGTCGCTTTCTCTAAGAAAATCAAGGCCGAGAATCAGGTCCTTGGAGCACTCTGCTAGCACAACAAAGCAACACGAGAAAGTTACGTGGTGAATTTCGACGCGAGCGGCGCACACTCCGAGCGGCGTTACCACATGCCCTCCAGCTGTCCTTATCGGGGCTCCGTGCCAAGGAGTCAGGACTTTTCGCAGAATGGTAGCAAGACCATGACTCATAACGCAAAAATCAGCGCCGGTATCTACAAGGGCAGTCGTGTTGTGGTTATCAACGACGATCGGTATCTCGGCGGAATGTAGCTCACCGTCGACAAAGTGCGGCGTGTCAGGAATCGCCGGGCTGACGGGTCGTTCGTTACGTCGAATCGCGGCGTCGAAGGTAAGCTTCTGTGATCGTCGGGAGGTCGTCGGACTCGTTGGTCGTGCGGTGCGTCGATTGGCGGCGTCGGCGGAAAGCTTCGGCGATCGTCGAAAGTGGTCGGACTGTTGGTCGGAGCGAAGGATCGGAGGTTGGTCTGTGTGATCGAATCGGTGAGCGGAGGATGTTGGCCGTAGGGGTCATCGACGGCGGCCTTACCCCCGAGGGCCGCCGTCTTCAGTTTTTCCAGTGCGGACTTGGGGACTGTCTGAAGGAAGAACGGCGGCTGGAGGAAAACTGTCTCGGCGATGGTGACCTGAACTGGCGGCGCTGGAGGGACGCAGGTGGGACGTTGTCGCTGAGGTATTTATTGGTCGATGTCCCGAGGTCATTCGCCATAGCGCGGCCGAGGGAAGCCCATCCGACGGTACGGGCAGTGGCGCAGAACGTAACCGGCTTCGCCGCAGTGAAAGCACAAAGGCAGATTGTTCGGCGTGCGCCACGCGTGTGCTTTGCGAACGGGTGGTCGAGCTTCAGGCATACCAGTCGAAACTGGATATTGGGGTGGAGGACGAGCGGGAGGAGCAGAGTTGCAGGGTGCCGATGGTTCAGGCGCAGGGGTACGCAACACATCGCTGTACGTCATGATGTGTGGCGCAGGCGGCTGGCGTGATGGTACTGATGGCACTGCTTGGCGGAGCTCTTCGCGCACAATATCCGAGATGCCCCCAACACGTGGATGTTGCTCGAGAAAGGGCAGCTTCTGCAGCTCTTCGCGCACGATGCTTCGCATAAGTTCGCGAAGGGCTTCACTGTCGTTTCCGGCAAGCGGAAGTCTACGGCAGCGATGTTCGTAGAGCGATCAAAATGCACAGATCGCTGATTAAAGGCACGCTCGATGCTTGTTGCTTCTTTCATAAAATCAGCCACAGTACGTGGAGGGTCACGTGCAAGACCAACGAACAGCTGCTCCTTGACGCCTTGCATAAGGTGGCGCACCTTTTCTACCTCCGACATGGACGGATCCGCCCGGTTGAAAAGGCGAGTCATTTCTTCTAAAAACATGGCGACGCTTTCATTAGGCCGCTGTGCTCGGGACTGTAGAGCGAGTTCGGCCATCTCGTTTCTTGCATCGTTGCCAAATGTTCCGATCAGCTGCCGCCAAAGCTCCTGCCAGGTGTTAATGGTAGCCTCATGGTTTTCGAACCACATCTTGGCGGCATCCTCTAGTGCGAAATAAACATTCTGTGATATCCGCGCCTCGTCCCAAGCATTAAACAGAGCGACCCGGTCGTAGCTGGTCAGCCAGTCCTTAACGTCTTCAAACTTGTCGCCATGGAACGGCGTGAGCATACGCGGAGTATGGCAGATCAGCGGCTGGGCACTCACGGGAAGCTGAATGGTCTGGATTGCCGCTGTAGTAATCGTGGTTCGCTGTGGGGAAGCAAGAGGACCACACTCGGTAGCTAAGCCTCTCAAGCGACGGCTCGCCTTGTGCACAGGTGTCATGTCCACAGTGTGTAGATGGGCGTAGGGGGCAGCCAGAGGTTCTTCGTACATGGGATCTACCCGGAAGCTCCACCAAAAATGTCACAGAAGCAGTGGAACTCGTTAAGCAGATTTACTCACAACTGAGCAAAAGCACCGGCAAGATAAGGCACGGAACCGACTGGCGGGCGAGCACCGAGAGCGAAGAAGACGAGCGCGTGCCAGTCTCCCTAGCTCGCCACATGGCGGCGCCAGTAAGTATAAAATTGCAGCAATAATGATCTTCAGGACTACCTTTCTGCTTTTCCTGTCTAGCTCATCAATCAATGTTTGCACTTCATCCTCTGAGTTACATAGCAAGGCAATGCCATCAGCAAATCACAGATTATTGAGGTATTCTCCATCCACCCTCATCCCTAACTTCTTACATTCCAAGTCTTTAATACTTCCTTTAGGCAAGCTGTGAACAGTACTGGGAGATCGTGTCTCCTTGCCTAAACTCTTTCTTTATGGGAATTTTGTTACTTTCTTTCTTTTATACAAACAAAATATAAGATAAAGAATTGATTAATTTTATTTACTTATACATAGTGACCATCCCATAATGGATTATAACAGGAATGGCATGAGTTCAACAATATTAATACAACAAGCAAGATAAGGGAACATTCACATGGTACAAAGCTATACACACAGTGCCATAGAAGTAAGGTGTAATGCAAGTCGCTTAAGAGTAAGAATAACGCGTTAGAAACTTTCAGTCACACAGAGTAGCAGTGGAAAATCTTAACAGCAAGAAAAGGAAGATATTGTTTGATGTTGGTGACAGAGAATACAAAATGAAAACAACAATTGAAAAGGTATACAAAGTAAGGAACACTTTGACAGCAAGCTTCATTCATAACAGTCTGGAAATCATGCGCATTTGTTTTTAAAACGTTGAAAAGTTTCGTTTGTTTTAGTAGAATTTTGACGTGTGTCTCAAAGGCGTTTAATGATGAACTGCTTGTGATGAATGGGTCAAGAGTATTCCATTCACTTATGGATAACATGATCAGAGAGCGTCGAAAGCAGTCGGTCCGGAATGTGCACTCGCTTATAGTTCGTGAGTACTTATAGCGTGTGGGTCTGGCGTCTGTAATGGAGATATATTTAGACGTATCAATATTTATCTGATTGGAAAGTAGTTTGTAAATGAGCTTAAGAAAAGCTAGTTTGGTTTTTTTCTGCACGGTAAGCATACAGGCTTTATTAAGTAGAGGCTATCTGGTGAACCGGTTTGCCTGTATCTATTGAAAATGAATCTGATTGCCTTCCTGTGTACTTGTCCTATTTTATAAGTGTGTAGCTTAGTGAAGGGAAACCAGAAAATATTAGACAATTCCAGAATTGGCCTTATACGGGCATTATAGGCTAATACCTTTGTCTCTGGAGGTGCGAGTTTGAGCTGCCATCTGAGGAAAAAAAGTCAAAAGCTGAGGATGAGATGTAATTTATATGAGGGTTCCATCTAAGATCGTGGGATATTACTTCGGGATATTTGTATCCCGTGACTTGAGATAATGGAGTATTATTAATAGAATACTGAACGACCGATTCTTCTTTTTCTTTTTCTGGTTATTGATAATGCAGCGCATTGTTTAACATATAAGTTCATTTGCCAGTCTCTACCCCACTTATTTACCGCTTTAAGGTCGTTGTTCAGTACTACCTGGTCTTCTGGTGAGTTAATTCTGAGGTAGATAATGCAGTCGTCTGCAACGAGCCTGAAGTTACAGCAAATATTCAATCGTAAATTAATAATGAAAATAATAAATAAAACAGAGGCCAGTACACATTCTTGTGGCACTCCGGAAGTTACAGACAGTAACATGAAAATATCGTGCTGAAAACAAACGCTGAGACCGGTTGGTTAATGACTTTTAGATCCATGCGTCTATGGAGCTATTACCTAGCGCATAGCTTCTAGTTTCAATATAAACTGCTTATGGGATACCCGGTCGAAGGGTTTAAAAAAATCTATTAGTAGTAGGTCAACCTGATTTTGACTGTCGGTACTCAAGGTTAAATCATGTACAAGTTTTATTAGGTGCGTAATAGTCAAAAGTCCTCTTCGAAATCGGTGCTGTAAAGCTGATAAAATGAGTTATTTTTCGAGATATGCTATTATGTGTTTTACGATCACATGTTATCGTAGTTTGCAAGCAGTGCATGTAAGTGAGATGGGTCTTAGATTGTGGTGTCATCTTTGTTTCCTGATTTATGTATCGGTAATACTTTGCAATCTTCCACTAATTCGGAAGAGCACATGATAACAATGATTTGTTAAAAATTGCTCACAAATATTTAGCATTCCACTCTGCATACCTCTTAAGAAAAACTTTCGGTAAATTGTCTGGGCCCTGTTCTTTCTTTAAAACTTTGTTAAAACTCTAAGTTGGGCTAGTTGGTGATGGCTTGCTGAAATCATTTTTAGCGGTAAAACACACGGACACAAAAACCACGACGCACACACGACAGAACACGATTCGGGTGTCCATTGTGTTCTTTGTGCCCGTGTGTTTCTACCATTAAAATGATTCCAGCAAACCTGTTCTTTCTTCGTATCTAAATATGGTAGTAGATTCAGCATTCCTTCCTCCGTCACCGTCAAAGATTGAAGGTGTATGCGATTGTTACGGTTCAGATGTGGGGCGCTACCGTTTTTTTCAGTAAAAACCTGATCGGAAATATTTGTGTAGCAATGTGGATGTAACCTTGTTTTCTGCTTTCGAGTATTCTGTTGCCTTTTTTTTTAAGTTTATATAGTGCAGAATTTTTGGGGTGCGCTTTTGAGAAAATTGGGAGGCGTTTTGGCAAAATAGATAGTTTTAGCCAACTTGATTTTTTATTTGTATCGCTGTAGTAAGGGCATTTCTAGCGCGTAGTTTTGACATCAGTTTTGTTTCGCCGTCGTTTTATTTTTCGTTTAGTGCGAATTATTTTCCGAGTAATCCATCGGTTTTGTTTTTAGGTCTTCTTGATTTTTGTTGGAATGAAGTATTTAATGCAGCGGAATGCAATGGTTTTGAACATCAGCCATAAGTTTTTAATGCTTGTAGAATCGTTATAAGATAAATCATTGAAGCTCGAAAGTTTAAAACTGAGGTGACCAATTATACTGGTGTCGTCAGCGTTGAAAAAGTCCGTGTATGAAATTAGCGACTATGAGAATACTACTGCCTCATGAACAGGAACATTACATAAAACTATTTTGTGATCAGATACGCCATCCAAAATTTCAGTATGCACTTTGTCAGCAGGAAAATGATCGCTGATAAATATTAAGTCGAAAATATTACATTTGGAGCCTTGTACAAGTGTGAGTTGATTGACTAGGTTGAACGTTGAAGTTCAGGATAAAATCAATGATATGTTCGTGGCGTTATACGCGAGGGGGACGGTATTCCGCCCTGTCGCCACTCCGCGGATGCAGCGTCCTCGCTAGCGTTCCGCGGGATGAACAAAGGGACAAATGACGGAAAAGACAATGCTATTTATTGCTATTTATTGCACTTGCAAATAATACAGAGCATGGCGGCTAGCTATACATCAACAATGTTTTCCTTGGAAGGGCAAGGCTACGTAAGAAGGACTTGACTCACTGGCTGCGGAATGGGGGTGCGACTTTGGCGGCGGACATTTGCACGATCTGTGAATATGGCGGCCGGGATCTCCCGTGCGCGCCGCATTCTTCGGACAAAGCCATACCACGGCGTTTGCCGCGGGAGGCGGCGAGAGCGTGCGGTATTTACCGGTCGCTTCGCCGTTGGGAAACTGAAGACGGGCGGTCGTGCACGACGGGTCCTCCCGTGTGCGCTGCGTACTCCGTGCCGGGAGAGGCGGCGGGAGACGACCGTTCGTGTTGCCGGCTGGATCCAGAAGCCCCCCGTCGTCTTCTAGCGGGAACCCGCGTAGACGTCTTGGTCGCGCATCCATCGTTGATTCGCCTTCCCCCAAGGGGAGGTATTTACCTCCTCTCTCAGCCGACGCTGCCACGACGCTCGGTGGAGTGGTGGTGAATGGTCGCGGCGAAGGGGGAGGAAACTGGTTTTCCACATCCCTCTCTCCTTAAATGTTCACCTATGGTTGTTAAGAGCTGCTCCTTGGATGCCATCCGCGGGGTCCACACGAGGCTTGCAATGACGACCGCAGGGCAGCTCGCACAGGCAAAACACTAGTGCAATCCAAACGTTGGGGTCATCCGACGAGCAGCAAGGTGAAGGGGCCCCCGCTGTCCATCGGCAGATCCCAGAAGCCAGCGTGACGGGAGGGTGTTGTTCCCACTGAAGCACCTTTGTTGGCAGGCAGGCGGTTGGCCTTCCCACCTGTTAAGCCCGACTGGTTCCGTGAGACTCCGCAGCTTCGGTGATTCGCGGCCGCAGGGCAGCAGGCAGGAACGTAGACAATGGCAGCAGGCCCAGGCGGCTTCACTTGACCTCTGCATAACTCTCCGGATCACCAAAAGGTTGAATAAATTGCGCAAAATGACCATTTGGTAAAATGCGGGCCAATGTGAGTGCCAAACAATTTTATCCGGCACCGCACTGCGTTCCGTTAATCCGAATGAAGCACGGGCATGCACGGTTCGTTTGCCAGCATAAAAATCTGGTTCCGCGGAATTTCCGATTTGACTTCTCAGCCCAAAAATACCAAGTTCATTTGAAGGAAGTTAGCTTTCTTTAGTTCAGCGAGATGTTCGGCTACAGCAAGGTCAATGTAAAACAAGCAAAACGCATTTGCGCATGTTGTATACCACAGTTAGACTGTCCTCAGATGTGCGATAGGCAGCTCCCAAAAAGAGCCTTAAGCCTACTCGTTCTAGCACTAAGAACAATAGCTCTAACGCAACGCCGCGAGGATGTGCATCTCCGCCAAGGAACCCAAGGTGACCCTAATGGTTCGCTGCCATCCAAAGACAACTTCTGAGCGAACGGCGCCCACCGCGTCCAGCGGTGTCGGAGCACCCCGGTGCTTTCCGGCAATCACGGCTGCAATACCAGTCAGCCGATTGCTGCACCTGGCTCCCAGAGCCAAAGAGACATAAGAGGAAATATTTACAACTATATACAAGAAAAGTAGGGCCACCGTCCTGGCTGAGGCACTCACTCGCTTCCGGCGTGCTGTTTTCCGTGGACGGCTCGGTCTTGCGCTCCATGGACCTCGTGGCTGCACTCTCAAAGGTCTCGGCACATACACACAAACAAATAAAAATGCTCCACATTCACAAATACATGCACGTCCAATTGTTCTCACTGCAACTCCTCTAACCTCACCGTCAAGAAAGCATAAAGCCTTGCTAGCACAGCGATGTCGGACCAGGCCTAACGTTAAAGTCCGGGCAGGTACTCCATGCCGCGAACTGACTATCGTCTTTTGTCCCAAGGGTTTGTCACACGTCGGGTTACCGTCGGGGCGGTGGGAGCGAGTAGCTCAAGTGCTTCTGCACGAGAGCACCACGTTGAGGCGCCCATGTGGCGTTATACGCGAGGGGGACGGTATTCCGCGCTGTCGCCACTCCGCGGATGCAGCGTCCTCGCTAGCGATCCGCGGGATGAACAAAGGGACAAAGGAGGGGGAAGACACATAGTTAATACTCCAATGCTATTTATTGCACTTGCAAATAATACAGAGCATGCCGGCTAGCAATACATCAACAATGTTTTCCTTGGAAGGGCAAGGCTACGTAAGAAGGACTTTTGACTCACTGGCTGGGGGTGCGACTTTGGCGGCGGACATTTGCACGCTCCGTGAATATAGCGGCCGGGATCTCCCGTGCGCGCCGCATTCTTCGGACAAAGCCATACCACGGCGTTTGCCGCGGGAGGCGGCGAGAGCGTGCGGTATTTACCGGTCGCTTCGCCGTTGGGAACCAGAAGACGGGCGGTCGTGCACGACGGGTCCTCCCGTGTGCGCTGCGTACTCCGTGCCGGGAGAGGCGGCGGGAGACGACCGTTCGCCCTGCCGGCTGGATCCGGAAGCCCTCCGTCGTCTTCTCGCGGGAACTCGCGTAGACGTCTTGGAGGCGCATCTATCGTTGATTCTCCTTCCCCCAAGGGGAGGTATTTACCTCCTCTCCCAGCCGGCGCTGCCACGGCGCTCGGCGGAGTGGTGGTGACCGGTCGCGGCGAAGGGGGAGGAAACTGGTTTTCCACAGGTTCTGAGCAAGGACAATGAAATGCGAGGGTCTGACAGTTTATACCGGGAAGGGTGAAGTCGCCAAGTAATATTAATCTGGATCCAAAAACATTACGACTCATGTAATTGTATGAAGATTATATACCATCGCGATCTGAAGAGGAACTTCCTTTGACCTCCGTCCTTTTGAGCTGTTTTTCCATCCAAAATGAATTACAACCAACTCGCCCAACTCAGCATCCTACTGCAGCCTAGAAATACGTTTCGCTTTAAACCCGGCGTTACGCTGAAGGCTCAACTACCTGCAGTAGTGAAGCTTCCGCAATGTGAACACCGAAGTGCGATGAGGCGAAAGCCTTTATTGCGCGGTGGTCCGAAGCCCTCTAATTCGTCCCCTCTTTTGTAGCGAAAGCTACATTGGCCGCCAAGTCGCATTTTCGGTGTGGCGATGGCAGCGCGATGGTCGCATCGCTCCTACATCACATCTGGCGAGCTACATCAGTGGTGTGGTACTAACGACTAATATTGCTAACAAGTCACAAACCGGTGCTAATTAATGAATAACTATTCACAAACCAGTTCTAACGATTAACTAGTAACTAACTAGTACTAATTAGTCATTAGTCATGACTAAATAGTAATGAGTAATGACAATGACTGGCTTTGACGTCATCACATGGTAACGTCATTGACGATGACGACATGAACGGATGTGACGTCGTCACGTCCGGTCATTTGTAATAACCAGAAGTGACGTCACAATGACGTCACGACGTGTGATGACGTCACCAGGCAATTCACGCATATACGAAATTGACCCCGCCGGGCGTTCGGTCCAGGTGTGCATGTGGCGCCATTCATTTGGTGCTTCCTCGAACGCCGCACCACACAGCATATAGTAACAGTGCAGTAGGCATCAGCGGCGTTTAAAATTTGTTTACAGGAAAGAAAAGGCGCAGTATCTGCCACAATATTCCGCCGACACCTGCAGTATCTGTCAATAGCAATGCGAAAGGCAGAAACCTATCCCAAGACGCGGCGGAGCTCGCCTATACCCTCATAACCGACCCATCTTACCCTACGAGAATTGGCAACTCAGTGTCCCGACATACCTGCCCCGACCTCACGCTCGTCAAGAACAAAGAACCGATCACGATAACGTGGAGGAACGCGGGGGCGGACCTCGGCAGCGACCACATGATCGTGGAAATCTTCATACCGGAGCAGAGCAGTACCAACATCAGGAAATATACTTGGATCAATTAGACCGCTTTCAGAGAGAACCGAAATCAGGAGGCGGAAGAAACCGAAATCGACGACATCGATGCGTGGACCAACAAGATCCTCCAAGTTGCTCGAAACTCAACGAAGTACATAGTAACAGACCTCGAAACGAACAGAATGGATAGCCGACTGGCCCACCTTATCGAGACCAAGCTGTCCATTCTCAACAGATGGAAAAAACAATGCCTTAATCGTAGGCTATGAAAGCAAGTCGCAGATCTCAACGAGCAGTCGAGGACCACAGTCGTACGCTATGTGCGCAACAATGCAACGAGATATGCAACGCTGCCGACGGCCAGATGCACAAAGGGAAAACATGGAACTTGATGAAGCATCTGCTCGATGAAACCAAGACTAAGTCACACCAAAGGGACCGACTGGCGAAACTCATCCATCGAGAAGTCACTAAACACGGCGCCGATAAGGTGACGAAACGCATCAGCGACAGATACCTGCCGCCTACGCCCACGGAGGGCCACGGGCCGTACGGGGGGCTGTCCAACGCCCGTCTCGACAGAGATATAGACGTAGAAGAAGTTCGCACGGCACTGCAGGACCTCAACAGCAGGTCGGCGGCCGGGCTGAACCGCATCACCAACAAGGCGCTTAAGAACCTCGACGACAAATCTATAGAAAGCCTCACGAGCTATTACAACAAATGCTGGGAAACGGGAACACTGCCGACGCAGTGGAAGAAGGCCAAGATCATCCTGATCCCCAAGCCGGGCAAGCCATCCGACACAGATAACCACCGACCCATATCACTCACATCTTGCGTGGGCAAGGTGTTGGAGCATGTCCTGCGCAACGGGTGGCAAGAATACCTCGAGAAAGATCTCTACCCGGAAACGATCATTGGCTTCAGGCAGCATCTAAGTACCCAAGACGCCATGATACAGCTCAAGCACCAGATCATCGACGGCAACACCGGCGACAACAAAGCAGTACTGGAACTCGATCTGCAGAGCGCCTTCGACAAGGTGAAGCACTCGGCGATCCTATCCCAAGTCTCGAAACTCAACATGGGAGAGAGATCATACAATTACATCAGACTTCATCACGGACAGAACGGCCGAGCTCAGAGCGGGGGACCTGCAAGCACAGGAGAAGAAGCACAGGCACACCTCAGGGATCGGTCATCTCGCCAGTGCTTTTCAAACTCGTGATGATAGGAGTGGCCGAAAGGCTCAGCAACATCAAAGAAGTCCGACATACGATATACGCGGACGACATAATGCTGTGGGTGGAAGGGGGCAGCGATGCCCACATCGAATCCACCCTACAGGCGGCCGTTGATGCGATCGAAGACCAACTCGACGGAACGGGGCTCAGATGCTCGCCGAGCAAGTCAGAGCTCCTCGTCTACCCGCCCGTCAAGCACCGCAAACCCAAGAACGACCCGAGAGAGTGCGAGGCAATCAGTCAACACCAGAGAGGGAAATGCGATTCCAAGAGTCAACAAGATCAGAGTGTTGAGAATGACGATCGAGACGCACGGCAGAAACGGCTAGACCGTCACCCGGCTCATTTCGAAAGCGGCGAACCGCACGAGACTGCTCAAACGAGTCACGAACAAGAAAAGTGGAATGAGGGAAGAGAGCCTGATCAGACTGATCTACTCGTTCGTCATATGTCACGTAGCGACGTGGCGGCCTACCACAAGTGGAAGAAGAGCGAGAGAAACAAGGTAGATATACTCATCCGCAGAGCCTACAAGACGGCACTGGGACGGTTCAAAACAACGAGCAGCAAACGCCTCCTGCAGCTGAGGGTGCACAACACACTGGAGGAGATAGCGGAGGCCCAACGCGGCTGGCCGGAAAATCCTGGACAACCTGGGAATTGGATATCAAGGCAGGGAGCAGACGCAGCTCCCCGTTCCCGATGAGATCAGGTGCAACATCAGAGTGGACTCGGTACCGAAGAACATGCACCCGGAGTATAACAAAGGCAGTAGAGCAGCGAGAGCCAAGACGCTGATAGACCAGCACGCGGCATACAAACACGCACGCTACGTTGACGCGGCTGAGTGCGCCAAGATACACGGCTTCACGACGGTCGTCGTCGACGCGACCGGCACCGTTCGCACGACCGCCAGCACGAGATGCACCAAGGCAGAGCAAGCGGAGGAGGTGGCCATTGCCCTGGCCATCGCCGATCGCGACTGCCACACAGTGCTATGCGACTCGAGGCAGGCGGTGAGAAATTACGCCAAAGGCAGGATAGCGAAGGAAGCGGTGCGCATACTGCAGGCAACCAAGAACGACGATGGCAGCAGGCAAGTGAGAATCAAGTGGTTCCCGGCGCACGCGGGCGAGGCGTCAGACCGCAACGCCAAACACAACGAGACAGCACACGCCGAGGCGCGCGCGCTAACAGACCGCGCCGGTCGACTGGCCGCTGTGGTTCAGCACCAGGGACCGAATGACCGACTACAGCGAAATAACCAAGGCATTCCGCCTAGCTCACAGAACTCTTCCACCCCCTTGCTCGGGGCTCAGTCGAGAGCAAGCCGTTTTATTCAGACAGCTACAGACGGGCTCACTCCCCAGCCCGTCGCTGATGCACAGAATGTATCCCGAGACGCACCCGACAGGCAAATGCAGAGTCTGCCGAACGGAGACAGCCGGCTTCGCACACATTCTGTAGACTTACAACAAGTACCAGGAAGAAGCTAAGTCTGGGAGGATCCCGCCGCGACTGGAAGCAGCCGCAGGGAGCTACAATCAAGAGGAACAACTCTGGGCCGTCCAGTAGGTCATCAAGGCGCTGGCCCTGCAGGGAACCAGCGAGCCGGCCACGGCGAGCGGGGACCCAGGCCGCGCGGCAGGTGCCCAGAGGACGACGTAGGCTCCGTCCGGAGCGCGCGCGCGCGATCGCGCGCTCTACTGCAGGCCACAAATAAACGTTTTACCAATCCAATCTCCGCCGACACCTTAACCGAGTTAGGATTGTGAAATAGCTCGAAATGCGTGCGAACGTACCACGTATGGGATCAGTATTTTTCGCGTCTGGATTTCACATTTCGCTTCAGGTATACACCAGTTTCTGGCAACGAGTCAGTGAAGGTGTGAGGATGCAGCTGGTACCTCATTTGCCTGTATCGGACCGACCACCGCTTGACTAGGATCTCATCACTGACCCGCCACGAAGCAGGCGCTATGCCTAACGCTCGGGCGTCGCGCCGGCTCGCCCGCAGCGCACAGCTGTGTCTCACGACGCCTGTGCGGCCACTGAGCCACCGCCGTAGCTGCCGTCGCTTCGAAGCCGTCGACAGGGAGCACCAAGTTAACGGTAATCCTATCACCAAAAAGAATTTGACGACGACCCCCGCTGGACCCGAATCGTTAAGGCTAAGCGTTCGGCGTACCCGACGGGAGATGCTATCCCTCAAAGCGCCCCCCTCAAGTCCGCTATGATACTCCGGTCATCTCCGAAGACTCCTCGATGATGTCGCCACGCCCCCCTACCTCGACTCCCGCAAGAAGACTACAAGATTGTGTTCTGCACCGGCGGTGGCCTCGATCTCCGCACCAGTACCGATGGGGCCCTCCTGATCTCACTTTGTGCTACCGCCAAAGTTGACTATGCTACCGCCCCTGTCAAGGACCACATACATACAAACCCAAACAACAACTCATTCACTTTCAGTTCACCCTCGGACCAACGAACCCGATTATACGTGTGAACCACTGAGTTGCGTCTCGGAACCAATTCGTACCCGCTGCGCGCTTATGTTGCTGCTCCTGACAACGCTTTCCGCGGCGTAATCTACAACGCCGTCGACAAACAGAGCCAAGAGGAGATCATAGCAGACATTCAAGCCATGAACCACAGCAACAACTCCGCTATTGCCGACGCAAGACCGATGGGACGCACCCGATCTATTCAGAGCACCTCCGCCGGCACGAACCCCGCTCCGTAGTATTCAACTGCGGCCTTTTCATCTGCCACCACATCCGCCGCAAGGCCGAAGCCTGCACCAATGGTTGGAGCCACGGCCGTCGCTCCGACATATGTACCCAGCGCAGATCCGAACGCTGCCTCCGCTGTGGAGCCATGCACGAGATTCGGGAGCCGCCCGACTGCCCATCTAAGTGTGTCTTGTGCCAAGCCACAATTATGACGGGGTCTCGCCCTTGTGGACTTCGCTACATGCGGACGAGTTCCTCTCCACCTCCAGCCTCACGTCAACATCATCCACCTCACCGCAATCAACACCCTCCATTGAAGACTCCCGCCCCCCTAGACCCCACCAGCGGTCTAACTCCCGGACACGCCAAGAACGCAGCCTCCCCCCCCTCACTGCTCCGCCTCTTTTCCACCACTGTCGAGTCAAGATACCCAATCGACTTCTTCCCAGGTGAGCCGGCCTTTGCAGTCTCCCACCCCCGTCCCTGAAAAAGAAGAGCTCAAAGCTCTAGTCGCTGCCTTGAAAAGGGAGATACCCCTGCTAAAGCAACAGCTGCAGGCATTGCTAGGGAGACCCCACCTCTTCTCCTTTCCCCACAATGCTCCCGCCACCTGTCACTCCAACTCCAACATTTCCATCCTGGCTCATCGCAACTACACGGCGATAGAGCATCCTCTCAGCTTTCCAGAGTGCACCCACCTCTTCCTAGAACTTCTCCGGTGGCAGCAGGATGCGAGTTACTTTGTCCCTAATGTCTACAGCACTCTCTCTCCGCACACCTCCAGCTCCTCTCTTCCTCCTCCTCCGTAAAGCTTTTTCCCGCGCGCATTGCAACACACTCTCATCCTTGGGATTTCAATGCACGTCACGTCAGCTGCGATTACCCCACGGACTGTAGGATCCGTCCAGAGATCCGTCCTTAATGATTTCTCGGACCCCACCCGCATCGGATCCAGCGTACAACGCAACACTCATCCGGACCTTTCTAACTGAAAAAAATGTCTCGGACGTGGTGTCGACGAACATCTGGGTCTTCCTCGGCAGCGGCCACTATATTGTCACGTGGTGGTGACCAGGGTCGATGACAAAAATGAAGACACAGGCTTGATGGTATTGAAATTAACTCTTTATTGGGCTGACTTGCGCCCGCAAAAGAACTAAGCAACTCGGCGGCGGCGATAGCAACAAACGTGCTGGTCGATCGTCGAACAAAGAATGCCCGTCACAGTCCTCAACGCACAATTTAAAGGCTGCGCAGAACTATCTAGATAACGTCGCAAACAGCTACCAGCACGGGCTGGAACATTGTGGAAAGACACCCGAGTGGCCGGAACCTTCGAGACAGATCTCGGTGCATCTTGCGCTACAACGAAACTGATAAAGGTGTGGCTCGCGACATCGATTATTGTCAAACAAAGATTACGGAACTGATACGCGGTCCCGAATCAGAGTGATAAGGTTGTATGCCGGTGGCTGTTAAAAACAACAAATGCAGTTTTGAAGGTTTCGTGGCATTACTCCCCCCTTAAAAAAAAACATCGCCTCGATGTTCCAAAACAAAGAAACCTAAACACAAATACTGCAAAGTTTAAACACCACCGATTCTTTAACGCGCGTAATATGGCTTCAGTCGTACAACATGTACAATTTCTGGGCGTGCGCGTTGCCGTTGTGATGCTGTCGTTCCGTCAGAAATGACTTCACAGTCCAGTGGTCCGACGCGGCGAATGATTTTGTACGGCAAAAAGTATCGACGCAACAACTTTTCACTTAATCCGCGACGGCGAATTGGTGTCCAAACCCACACTTCGTCTCCTGGATTGTACTCTGCGTGGCGTCGTCGTAAATTGTATCGTCGGCTGTCGGTGCGCTGTTGGTCTTTAATACGCAGACGTGCGAGTCGTCGGGCTTCCTCTGCACGCTGCAGGTAGGCGGCGACTTCAAGGTCGTCCTCGCTGGTTACGTGCGGCAGCATTGCATCGAGCGTCCTCATGGGCTTCCTGCCGTACACAAGCTTAAACGGGGTCGTTCTGTTCGTCTCCTGGACTGCCGTGTTATACGCGAAGATCACGTACGGCAAGATGGCGTCCCAGGTCTTGTCTGCAGCGTCGACGCACATGGCGATCATGTCCGCGATAGTTTTATTCAGGCGCTCCGTAAGGTCTGGGGATGGTACGCAGTTGTTCGTCGATGGCTTGTATGACTGTATTCCAGGATGGCTTGCGTCAACTCTGCCGTAAACGCCGTTCCCCTGTCCGTGATGAGCACTTCTGGGGCACCGTGTCGCAAGAGAATTTGTTCGACAAAACATTTGGCGACTTCTGCCGCGGTACCATGGGGTAGTGCTTTTGCTTCGGCGTAACGGGTAAGGTAGTCAGTGGCCACGATGATCCACTTGTTACCCATAGACGAAGATGAAACGGGGCCAAGGAGATCCATCCCAGTTTGTTGAAAGGGCATGATTGGGTTCGGAATCGGGTTTAGTAGTCCTGCTGGTCAGATCGGCGGCGTCTTGCGTCGTTGGCACTCACGACACGCCTTCAGGTAGTGGGCAACTTCGGCAGGCAGTCGCGGCCAGTAGTACTTCTGGATTCGATGCAACGTGCGCGCAAATCCGAGGTGGCCTGCTGTGGGCTTATCGTGCAACGCCTGCAGAATTTCTTGCCGGAGGATTTTAGGCCCTACGAGAAGCAGCGCAGTCTTGTTGGGTGCGAAGTTCTTCACGAGGAGAACATTGCTTAACGTGAACGATAATAAATGCCGCCTGAACACACCAGGAGGGGAAGCGGTCTTTCCGTCCAAGTAATCGGCTAGCGCTTTCAGCTCAGGTTCTGATCGCTGTTGTTCTGCGAAACTGCTGGCGCTTACCGGTCCCAAAAAGGCATCGTCGTCATCGTCCCTCGGGGGAGCGTCGACGGGAGCGCGGGAGAAGTAGTCTGCATTGGAATGCTTTCAGCCCGACTTATAGACTACAGTTATGTCAAATTCTTGAAGTCGTAGGCTCCATCTGGCAAGGCGGCCGGAAGGATCTTTCAAATCAGCCAGCCAGTAGAGCGCGTGATGGTCGCTTACCACCTTGAATGGTTGGCCGTATAGGTATGGACGAAACTTAGAAGTGGCCCAGATGATTGCAAGGCACTCCTTCTCGATCGTCGAGTAATTGACTTCGGCTTTTGTGCGGGACCTGCTAGCGTAGGCGATTACTTTTTCCTGTCCGGCACTCTCCTGGACGAGAACGGCTCCTAGGCCCACACTGCTCGCGTCGGTGTGAATTTCGGTTTCGGCGTTTTCATCAAAGTGGCTAAGTACAGGAGGGCACTGCAGGCGGCGCTTAAGTACGTCGAAGGCTTCTCCTTGCGGCGCTTCCCATTTAAAAGGTACGTCAGCCTTTGTAAGCTGCCTCAATGGTTCGGCGATGCGCGAAAAGTTTCTGACAAATCGTCGATAATAAGCGCACAACCCAAGGAATCGGCGCACAGCTTTCTTGTCGGCAGGCGGTGGGAATTGTGCGATTGCAGCTGTTTTCTCCGGGTCTGGGCAAATACTGTCCTTGCTAACGATGTGACCTAGGAACCGGAGTTCTTCGTAGGCGAAGTGACACTTCTCTGCTTTTAGCGTTAGTCCCGATGACGTGATGGCTTCCAGCACTGTCTGTAGTCATTTTAGGTGGTCTTCAAAGTTTGACGAGAAGAAAACAACGTCGTCCAAATATACCAAACAAATTTGCCACTTCAAGCCTGCCAGGACTGTGTCCATTACTTGTTGAAACGCGGCTGGTGCGGAGCAGAAGCGAAATGGCATCACTTTGAACTCATAAAGACCGTCCGGTGTGATGAATGCAGTCTTCTCACGATCTCTTTCGTCGACCTCAATTTGCCAATTACCGCTCTTCAGGTCCATCGATGAGAAGTACCTTGCATTGCAGATCTGGTCGAGAGTGTCGTCGATGCGGGGAAGCGGATAGACATCCTTCTTCGTTATGCTATTCAAGCGGCGGTAATCAACGCAGAAGCGAAGTGTGCTGTCTTTCTTGACCAAAACGACTGGTGCCACCCAGGGGCTGTTCGATGGCTGGATTACGTCATCACACAGCATTTCCTCAACTTGATCGCGAATGGCCTGCCGTTCTCACGGCGATACACGGTAAGGGCTTCGGCGCAGAGGTCGGTCGTGTTCGTCCGTTATAATGCGGTGCTTGGCCAGTGGTGTTTGTCGTACCTTCGATGGTGACGAGAAACACTACCTGTAGCTTCGAAGAAGACTGTGAATCTGGTTTTTCCTGCTGTAGGTCAATGCTGGGTTGATGTCCAATGTGGGCTGACGGAATTGGTCCGGTACGTCTTCCAGTGGTTGGTCGTGGAGGGCGAATACGTCTTTGAGGTCCGCTAATTCGTCGAGAAAAGCGATCGTCTTGCCCTTGTTGAGATGCCGGTATTCAGTGAAGTTTGTTACCAGCACCTGAGCTTGTCCTCTTTGGAATTTCGCGATGCCTCTTGCGATGCCGACACCTCGTTCCAAGAGCAATTGGATATTTCCTTCGACGATGCCTTCAGCGGTTTCGATTTCTGCGCTACCGACGCTGACTGCGACGCTTTATCGGGGTGGCACGGTCAATTCTTCGTCGAGGACGTTTAGTGCGACTTGTTGCGTTGAAGTCGTTGTAGCAGGTATAGCATTGTCTGCAGAGAGCTTGATGAGCCTTGATCGGAGGTCGATGATAGCGCTATGTTCAATTAGGAAGTCCATGCCTAAAATCACGTCTCGGGAGCACTCCTGCAAGACCACAAAGTTCATGGGTTAAGTACGCCCTTTTAAGGTTATTCTTGCAGTGCATCGTCCCGATGGAGTAATCAGGTTGCCACCTGCGGTTCGAATCAACGGGCCATCCCAAGCGGTGGTAACTTTCTTAAGCTGAGAGGCTAACGGTCCACTAATGACTGAATAGTCAGCTCAGGTGTATACTAGGGCAGTGACTCTGCGACCATCGACATCAACTTCAAGGTCGCTTATTCGCGTCGTCGCATTGCACGTGGGCCTTGGTGTCCGATCTCGGCTCCGTCGTTTCTTCAGGTCATGGCCGGGGCATACCGCTATTATTTCGCTGGGCGGCGGTGTCGGCTTGCACTCCGGTCGTGTTGTCGTCGATGTCGTCGTGTGGAGCGGCAATGAAATAGCTGCGTCGTCGTTAGTGGTCGTCGTCGGCGGAGGATCTTCGTCTTTTCGCCGTTGAGCAACCTCACCTCCAAAGGTTGCTGCCTTTAGGTTCCCCTACGGGGGCTAGGAGACCGTCCTTGCACGTAACTGCGGCCCGGCGACGCAAATCGGGCATTGTACGGCGATGGGGAGCGTGAAAGACGCCTTGGCGACGAGTGCTCTCCGCTGCGCAGGAAGTAGTTGATTTCCTGTGGTCGCTCGCCAGGACGGGGACGTGGGGCGTCGACAGCGAAACCACGGAGGCCGATCCGCCTGTAAGGGCAGTGACGGAGGATGTGTCCTCCCTCACCACAATGAAAGCAGAGCGGTCGGTTGTTTGCTGTCCTCCAGGCGTCGCACTTTCTGGGGCTTGGGGGTCGTTGGTAGGCTTGGCGGGCGGGGGCCAAGGAGCGGTTTTCAGGAACAGGACAGTAGCGGCGAGGGCTCGGAAAGTCATCACGTCGGGGCGCAGGGCGACGTAATACAGCAGAGTAGTTCATCGCTGTTGCCTCTTGTGCTGGAACAGTCGCAGCCGTCGCTTGAGGAACGCCCAGCGCCTGCTGGATTTCTTCACGGACGACGTCGGCAAGCGTCGCCACCTGGTGTTGTTGCGAGGATGGCATCAATCGGTGGAGCTCCTCTCGCACGATCTCCCGAATGAGGTCCCGAAGGTTCTCCCCACTTGCAGATGCGCTGGGGTAGTGGCTTAAGTAGTCCGGTGGAAGTGGTCGCTCGTAATGGCGCATCCGGTTGTCCAACGTCTTCTCGATGGTAGACTCTTCTGTTTTAAAGTCCGCAACAGTTCTTGGCGGATTTCGCACAAGACCTGCAAAGAGCGACTCTTTAACGCCTCGCAATAAAAAATTGACTCTGTCACCTTCGGTCATATTAGGGTTGGCGCGGCGAAAGAGGCGCTTCATCTCCTCAACGTACACCAGGACAGGCTCGTTAGGGAGTTGAAGTCTTGACTGAACGAGGGCCTGGGCTCTTTCCTTTTGGACGACGCTTGAAAGGGCAGTCAGAAACGCTTCCTTGAAAGTCTCCCAATCCTCCATAGTTGCCTCATGATTTTCGAACCAAACTCGGGCATGTCTTTGAAGAACAAAGTAGACCTGCCTAAGTTTCACGGCGTCGTTCCAGCCGTTGAATTCTGCCACACGATCGAAAAGGTCCATCCACTCTTCCGCATCTTCACTGGGCAGTCCTTGGAACATGAAGGGCTCTCTGGGCTGCACGAAGACGGCTGGTGCTGTTGACTGGGCCATTTCCAAAGCTGATGCCTTCCGGAGTCGAACGCTGTCAGGCAGCAGACCGTGTTCGGGCTGTAGGCCTTGGAGTCGGCGGCTGGCTCGGTGACCTGTAGGCTGGTCTTCCAGGGTGACAGGAACAAGGCTTATGTCTTCGCTTGGAGGATCAAGGGCAGCACCTCCACTAGATGTCACGTGGTGGTGACCAGGGTCGATGACACCAATGAAGACACAGGCTTGATGGTACTGAAATTAACTCTTTATTGGGCTGACTAGCGCTTGCAAAAGAACTAAGCAACTCGGCGGCGCCGATAGCAACAAACGTGCTGGTCGATCGTCGAACAAAGATTGCCCGTCGCAGTCGTCAACGCACAATTTAAAGGCTGCTCAGAAGAATCTAGATAACGTCGCAAACAGCTACCAGCACGGGCTGGAACATTGTGGAAAGACACTTGAGTGGCCGGAACCTTCGAGACAGGTCTCGGTGCATCTTGCGCTACAACGAAACGAATAAAGGTGTGACTCGCGACATCGAGCATTAACAAACAAAGATTACGGAACTGATACGCGGTCCAGAATCAGAGTGATAAGCCTGTATGCCGGCGGCTGTTAAAAAACAACAAATACAGTTTTGAAGGTTTCGCGGCATCAATCTCCATCTCTTATCCATTATCCATCTCTTTCTCTCTCTCAGCGCTATCCTCCCGCCACTGCAGGGCCCACGTGGTCGGCTGCGATCGGTTCCGCCACTCACGGCAGCATGCCACCCCTCCATATCAGACCTTTCTCAGTGGACCACCACCTTGTTCAAAGATATTTCTGACAGATGACTGACAGCCGCCTTCTGCACGTATGGGAGGCCCCGTATTCCCTGCATCGCCGCTGGCTTTCACAGAAACACAACCGGTCGCTACGCCTCCGCCTTGCGCGCTGGGCTATGGAGATTGAGGAGCACTGCTCACATCTCACCAGGTAGCAGTAGGGCCATACCTGCGACCGCATTGCCGGTAACCTCGGGATAAGGGATACGTAGACACTCCTACGTGTCCTCCTTGGTCCATTTCATATGCCAAGGCCAGAAAATAGAGGGATATGATGCGCCTCCTACCCTCCTCTCATTGTCTGATTCCGATTTCCTTCTTGCACTCCGAAATCGCAATCTCTGCTCTTCCCCATCGTCCCCCCTCCATTCCTACAGTGGCACCCCTAATTCGGCGCTCGACGCAGATATCCCACTGGGGAAGGTTTGTACGGCGCTACATAAGCTTCGCACCACTTCCAGACTAGGAGCAGACCAAATCTCTAACAAGGACCTCCATCAACTGGACATCTCATCCCTAAAAGAAATTACTGACCTCTTTAACAAACATTGGCACGAAGGCACACTGCCTTCTGAGTGAACCTACGCTGAGATAACCTTTATCCCGAAGCCAGGCAAACCCATATACGTCCAAAATATCCGCCCTATTTGCCTCACGTCTTGTCATGGTAAGGTCTCTGAGGACGTCGTTCTCGACCGCTTGCAGGGCTTCTAGAAAGCAACAATCATTTCCCCGATTCGAAGTTCGGCTTTCGCCCATCTCCCTTTACCCAGGACGTCATGCTCCAGCTCTCCGAAGAGGTACTTCACCCTGTTCATGCCAAGCGTTATCGCGCAATTATGTCATTGGACCTGATGAAAGCCTTTGCCAACGTCTTCCATACCGCCATCCTAGACGCCCTTTCCCCCCTTAATGTGGGTTCCCATGTCCATGGTTACATCATGGCTGTTCTTGCCCGTCGCACGGCTGAGATATCATTCGGCCGCCTCTCCTCTCCCGTTTTTCCTATTGGAAATCGAGGTTCTTCCAAGGGGTCTGTTCTCTCTCCCCTTCTCTTCAACATCACCCTTTCCCCATGAAACGTGCTCTAGCTACCATTTGTAACCTATCCTATGCTTTCTATGCCGATGATATTACCCTTTAAGTGACTACCGGCAGTCTTGGAGAGATGGAAGCCGCCCTCCAGGCGGGTGCAGAGCGGTCGCCTATCATGCTCGCGCAGTTGCGTTGGCCTGCTCCCCGTCTAAGTAGGAGCTCCTGCTCCTCCTGGCTCGAGGCATGATTACCACCTCATTCCGCAGCCTTAACGTCACTATCGACGCACACCTCGTCCCCTCTGTCTCCTGCATCCGTATTCTCAGTCAACACACTACTGTACTTTCCCGCCTTACTACTACCGTCTTACAGACCGTGTGGCTGATCCGTCGGGTTGCTAACCGGCACCACGGCATGCGCGAGCACGACCTCCGTCACCTTGTGCAGGCCTTTGTCCTCAGCCGCCTTGCCTACTCCCTCCCTTAATTCTTCCTATCTCGTGCCGAACAAGAGAAGGTCAACTGCCTCATCCTCCAAGCTATAAGTCGGCTCTCGAGCTCCCCACTTCCACCCCGACTTCTCGTATACTGGCGATAGGCGTCGACAGTACTCTTTCAGAACTAGTGGAGGCCCGTGTATGACACAACTCGATCATCTATCTCGTACCACCCCTGGCAGAGCGTCTCTTGCTTCACTTCGCTTGAACCCTGTCTCCCCTGTTTGTGTCACCCATCCCTTACCCTCCTTTATCTTCTCCATGCTCACTGTCAACCTCCCTCACAAGAACATATGCAACTTGAGCATCACGCCACTCGCCGATCTGCCCGCGCCTCCACCCTCTGGTGCCAGTACGGTGCACGGTCCGACGCAGTGTATGTTTATGCGGCACTATACCTCTCGCACCCTGCTTATGCCCTGGCCACTGTTTCTAATACATGAACCCCCCTATCCATCGCCACTATCTCTGCTCTCACTTCCATTGCCGCAGAGGAAGTAGCCATTGCCCTCGTCATTGCCAACACACCGGCCCTTTTCATATTTAGCGACGCTAAGACGCAGTCCGCAACTTTGCAAAGGGTTGAATCTCTTCATGTGCTCTCAACATTCTTCACCACTCCTCCCCCCTCCCGTCCTATCGAACTCCTCTGGCTTCTGGCTCACGCGAGGCACCCTGGAAACGAGGAGGCAAATTCCATCACTTGCGAGATGACCGACCGAGCTGGCTCCCTCCACTCCGGGATGGACACGCGTGACTCCCTCCTCACCTTCCATGATAGTAACCTCCACTACCGCTACTCCAGCTCATCCTTCCCTCCCCCTCACAAGTCCCTATCTAAGATCGAAAGGAATACGGCGCGTCATTTACAGGCCCATGCTTTCCTCTCCCCTGGACGACTTGCTCTTATTCTCCCTGGTGCGTTCTCGCCCAAATGCAAGCTATGCAGCTCTCTCCGAGGACTCATGCCCGGCGCAATTTCTCCCGTCTTCTTGCGAGTAAACAGCCCGCAGCCGGGGGAGGCTGCTTTGTCCACCTCGGAGCCGCATATTTCACATCTGCTTACGACCTAGGGAGCGAAGTTGCCGCCAGGCGTGACCTGGAGGCCACGACCAGCAGCCGGAAGACCAACGACGAAATGGCGGCAAATTAATTCCTTTTGACTTCACTAAATAAAGGTTTCACCTACAACGTTATCCAGCCCTCGTTATACTCGCCCCCCCCCCCTTTATTTAAAAATCAATCATATGTCCTCTGCCAACTACATATGCCAGCTCCATGCCCTTGATTTTTCGCTTGCAACGAGTCGTAAGGAAAAGGAGGAAAGTGGGAGTGAAAATAGAGAGAGAGAGGTGCCACAGTGGAGGGCTTCAGAATGGCGCTGCTTCAGACCACCGCGCAACAAACGCTTTCGTGTCATCGCACTTCAGTGGTCCAAAGTGGCCCCTATGGTAGAAATAAAGCTGAAACCGTAAACAACTATGTACAAGAGCCATGTCTTTATTTTCAAGCGGAATGCCCCGCCGGGGTGGTGCAGTGGTAAGACGCCCGACTACTGTGCCGGAGTTCCCGGGATCGAATCCCGACCACGGCGGCTGCGTTTCGATGGAGGCGAAACGAAGTGGCGTCCGTGTGCTGTGCGATGTCAGCGCACGTTAAAGATCCCCAGGTGGTCGAAATTTCCGGAGTCCTCCACTACGGCGTCTCTCATAGCCTGAGTTGCTTTGGGACGTTAAACCCCACAAACCAAACCAAACCAAACCATTTTCAAGCGGAACCTAAGCATAGCCATGCAGATAGCTCTCGCGCAGCTCCAGGTTTAACCGGAAGCTAAATCACAGCAATTTTGTTTCATTTCCACCTTCCTCATTTTTCTTACGGCTCCGGTTAAGGTGTCCGCCGAGGATCCGCCTTCTGCGCGAGTTCTATGCGCATGCGCCAAGTTCCGGCGGCGACTGATGGAAACATTGGACGGCGTAGACAGCGTTTCTCGGTTTCTCGTCGCAGTCAGTGCACGGGGGCTGGCGGCTAGGTGAGCGTCGCAGGCTTGGCAAAGCGATACCAACCACATATGCCGCGTACAGTCGCCCCTCTCGAGGCGTGCCAGGGTGCAAGACGCGGTTTTTAGGTTCCCTTCGGCGAGCCGCAACCACCAACGCCGTGAAGCTTGAATTAGGGCTACCAAGCGTCAAGATATGTGAATGGGCGACCACAGCAACCGACTGCGTGCTCTCGACTGTGCGAAAAACACTTCATTGCAGGTATGTATGCATCCAAAGGAACTGTGTATGATGAAAAGTGCCTACTGGAGTTAGCACCAAGCCTGTAACTCAACAGTGATAGCCGCAATTAGGATTTGTTAAGTGTGTGTTTGGTTTATGAGCGACGGGGTCTGATCGCGATGCATTTTGTCGTTTGTTTTCTTTATGTGCGAAGGGGCTGGGTAGCGCAAGGCGGCCATGTGCGCTAGACCGTAATATTTAGCATGTTTTATCGTGACTGCCGCCTGACTAACAAGAAAAAAAAAATACGGCGTTTATTATGATGCGCCGCCGTTCGCAAGCCGATGTAGTTGAGCTGGTCATGATGTTCGCGAACGGCGGTGCATCACAACAAACACCGTATTTTTATTGCGAAAGCAATACTACTTGCACTTTCAAGCCTTCAGCGTAGCGAGGCGGTGTATACCATTGACCTTTAGCTTCACCGTCATGACGTCATGCCATCTGCCGCAAAAACCGGTGGCCCAACGCGTGCCGTCAGCCATGCGAGGCGGTGCACTCCAACGCCGCCTAACTCCCACTCCTTCCTCGAGGAGCACTACAGACGGAGTGACGTCATACCATTTGCCGCAAAAACCGGGGGCCCAACTCGCACCGTCAACCATGCGAGGCGGTGCACACCAACGGCGGCCTAACTCCCGCTCCTTCCGTGAGGCGCGCTGCAGACGGAGTGACGTCATACAGTTGGATAAATCGGGCCCTGGCTCACGCCGTCAGCTATACGAGTCGGAATCAGCCTGCTAGGACCCTGGCATTCACGTTATCCCTATAGGCCACTAAGGTGCGTTCATATTGCTCGGTTAAAACGGGGCTTTATATGTTGGCTGAGGAAAAAGAAAAAGAGAAGAACGTTCGGTCCCCCGCAGCTCATGCTTTCGCTCAATATTTGGTTCAGCAGCGTTGAACTCTTGTAATTTTTTTGAGTGGCTGAAAGGCTCAGGAACATCAAGGAAGTCCGACATACCATATACACGGACGACATAACGCTGTGGGTGGAAGGGGGCAGCGATGCCCACATCGAATCCACCCTACAGGCGGCCGTTGATGCGATCGAAGACCAACTCGACGGAACGGGGCTCAGATGCTCGCCGAGCAAGTCGGAGCTCCTCGTCTACCCGCCCGTCAAGCACCGCAAACCCAAGAACGACCCGAGAGAGTGCGAGGCAATCAAAGTCAAGACCAGAGAGGGAAACGCGATTCCAAGAGTCAACAAGATCAGAGTGTTGGGGATGACAATCGAGACGCACGGCAGCAACGGCGAGATCGTCACCCGGCTCATTGCGAAAGCGGCGAACGCCACGAGACTACTCAAACGAGTCATGAACAAGAAAAGTGGAATGAGGGAAGAGAGCCTGATCAGACTGATCCACTCGTTCGTCATATGTCACGTAGCGTACGCGGCGGCCTACCACAAGTGGAAGAAGAGCGAGAGAAACAAGGTAGATATACTCATCCGCAGAGCTTACAAGATGGCACTGGGACTGTTCGAAACAACGAGCACCAAACGCCTCCTGCAGCTAGGGTTGCACAACATGCTGGAGGAGATAGCGGAGGCCCAACGTGCCGCACAGTTCGAAACACTGTCTACGACCAAGGCCGGCCAGAAAATCCTTGACAACCTGGGAATTGGATATCAAGGCAGGGAGCAGACGCAGCTCCCCGTCCCCGATGAGATCAGGCACAACATCAGAGCAGACTCGGTACCGAAGAACATGCACCTGGAATATAACAAAGGGAGGAGAGCAGCGAGAGCCAAGGCGCTGATAGACCAGCACGCGGCCGACACACACGCACGCTACGTTGACGCGGCTGAGTACGCCAAGATGCACGGGTTCACGGCGGTCGTCGTCGACGCGACCGGCGCCGTTCGCACGACCGCCAGCACGAGATGCACCAAGGCAGAGCAAGCGGAGGAGGTGGCCATCGCCCTGGCCATCGCCGACCGCGACTGCCACACAGTGCTATGCGACTCGAGGCAGGCGGTGAGAAATTACGCCAAAGGCAGGATAGCGAAAGAAGCTGTGCGCATACTGCAGGCAACCAAGAATGACGATGGCAGCAGACAAGTGATAATCAAGTGGTTCCCGGCGCACGCGGGCGAGGCGTCAGACCGCAACGCCAACCACAACGAGCCAGCACACGCCGAGGCGCGCGCGCTAACGGACCGTGCCTCGGTCGACTGGCCGCTGTGGTTCAGCACCAAAGATCGAATGACCGACTACAACGAAATAACCAAGGCATTCCGCCTAGCTCGCAGAACTCTTCCACCCCCTTGCTCGGGGCTCAGTCGGGAGCAAGCCGTTTTATTCAGACAGCTACAGACGGGCTCACTCCCCAGCCCGTCGCTGATGCATAGAATGTACCCTGAGACGCACCCGACAGACTCTGGGCCTTCCAGCAGGTCATCAAGGCGCTGGCCCGGCAGGGAACCAGCGAGCCGGACACGGTGAACGGGGACCCAGGCCGCGCGGCCGGTGCCCAGAGGATGACGTAGGCCCCGTCCGGAGCGCGCGCGCGCGAGTGCGCGTTCTACTGCAGGCCCTGAATAAACGTTTTACCAATCCAATTCTTGTTAGTGAGGCGGCAGTCACGATAAAACATGTTAAATATTACGGTTTAGCGTACACAGCCGCCTGTGATATCTGCGCTATCTGGCCTTTCGCACATAAAGAAAACAAACGACGAAATACATCGCCATCAGGCCTCGTCGCAAATAAAGCAAATACGCACCGAACAAATCCTCATTGCAGCTATCACTGGTGCGTTACAGGTTGGGTGCGAACTCCAGGAGGTACTTTTCATCATGCATATTTCCTTTAGATGCATACATACCTGTGGTATCTGTGCTTTTGCCGCTCGGATCATATATGACGCACTTAACACTCTTGCACGACACACAGTGTTAGTATTTTTTTTACCATACAAGCTCGTCTTCGTCCTCGCCAAGGCATTCGGATTTTGTTCCTTCAATGACGCAATTACCTGCACTTTGTTAGGGAGCCTGAAAGTCATCGTCTTCGTCCAAACGTCTGCTATGGCAGGAAAACCGGCGGGCACAAATGAGTCTCCTGGAGGGTTCCTGCTCGTTCACTTGCGGAGTGGAGCGCTCTAGATCTGGATGTAGAACAGCGAATTGGTTCCTGACCGACATGCGCATCCGATGGGTAGGAGATGCGCATGTGTCACCATGCAGTCGTTGATCCCGCAGAAATCGCTGCGGAGGCAGAAAGGTTGTGCATCCTTTCACAACAAAATGAGCATTCTCTGTGCATAGAGAACCTTTTCACCACTGCGACCACATCCGTTCTGGAGGCAGAAACCGTCTACAGCGCTGAATCATCCATTGCCAGAAAAATGCCGCGCGTTTCCTGCAGGTGTGCATTCTGGCCGGGACAATGCCCTCTTCAAGGGGTGTGAATAAGAGCCTCTCTGCCGAGCATCGTAGATGCAATCCTAAAGCTGCACGCTTGTAGACGACGCGAGGAGGAAGCGACGCCCATTGCACCATATGCCGGCGCCGCGGGGACCGCGTTGTACTCGGTAGCTTAAGACGCCCCGCACATACGCGCCGTTCGGAAGTCACAGGAGACAATTCCACCTAGCTCTGCAGCATCAACAAACCCGTGGCAGCTTTACCCTTTGAAATCCCCCCCCTCTCTCTCTCTGCCTCCTCGCTCTCCTTTAGATTTTTTTGTACAATAAATTTACGTCTGTGGTGAATCTGCACGCTGAGAGAGTGTAATTCTGTCACGTAGAACACAGCCCGCGCTACTCCCTCTTTCAATAGACTGTTTTACCGAGGGCAAGGAGGAGAAGAGGAAGATACTCTCTAACCAGATTTCTTCTTCTTCTTGGGGACTTTGGGATATTCACGGGGGGGGGGGATACTGGACACGGGTTATGCCGGCCTAATGTCGCGGCGGCTCTCTTGGTGTCCGGAGGATGGGGAAGTGGGGCGTGGGGAGGGGTGGGGGGGATCGTCTTGGGCCGCACCAAGCAAACAGCCCGGTGAACATCGGCAGGGTGGTAGTCCGGTGTGCAGCCTCCGGTGCAGCAGCGCTTATGGGTGTTCCAGGCGAAGCCTGGTATTGCGCCTCTGCGAGGTACAGGAAGGACTGCTGGTGACAGCAGGACGCCACGGCGATTGGGGCAACCGCCGCAGCAGGAGGGGACCGCGATAGACTGCTGCCAAGGCTGCAGCGCGATGGGTGGCGCTGAGGAGACCGTCCGTAGACAGCGTGCCGAGGCCCGCAAGCAGGGAGCCCACGGGAAGCTGTCCCGGAGTATCCGGGTAGCAGCAGGAGGGGGCGCCAGGATTCACGGACACACGTGGTCCACGGCGGCGAGGTGGAGCCGCCTCGGCGCACACCACTGGTGCTGCGAGGACGGCGGGTGGCTTGCGCGTGGCAAGCTTGCTGGCTTGGCAAGAAGCACGAGCGCAGCGAGGACTGCGGCATCACAAAGATGTCAGCAGGGAGTCACCGCGACGACGAGGTCGGGCAGAAACTGGGGAGGCCGCCGGGAACTGCTGCGGCAGCAGCAGCGCGGCGGGTAGGTCGCCAGGATCCACAGCAACACGTGGTCCATGGCGATGGGGGAGGCACGGCTCTCGTGCCACCAGTGTGTGTCCCAGGTCCGAGGAGCTGCAGGAAGCCACGGGTGGTTCTGAAGGCTGCTGTCCATGAAGTAGAGGGAGAGGCCGCCGCCGCTGTAGCAAACGACGGCGGCCCCGAGGAAATCCTTTTTCGAGGAGTAGGGCGCCGCGGCCGCCGAAGCGGCCCGCCGAGCTACGCCTCTAGGAGAGGTAGCGGGTGGCCGCTGACGCGGCCGAGTGCTGGGAAGACCTCCTAGTAGTAGGAACTCGCCGGCGCTGGGGAGCGTGCGACGAGCGAGGACGTACGCCTGCCGCTACGGACGGTAGCGGGCGCAGGCGAATGTGTTCGGCGGCAGCGAAGCTGGCGCTACGGAGCGAGGCACAACGATATCGCGGGAGGCAAGCGAGGACACATCCATACACCTCGGAGGTGAAATTGTAACCAGATTCATTGCGCCGGCCCGTTGTTGCCAGTACCAAGTCGGCTGTGCATTCGCACGCTTCATGCATAGCAAGGCGGCCTTGAACCTCGGTATATTGTCATTTGAGGCACTTAAATACCTTTATTAGCGCCTCTTTTAGTGGTATTGTCATCGGGACAGCAATGTGTGTTCGTGGACTACCCAAAAAAAATCAAAGAAATCGCATGATGATTGCCGAGAAGCATGCAATGACAGTCCGACTGCGAGTGCGGCTGTGATGCGTTTCTTCTTCACCAGTTTCCAGTCCATTCTGATTTCATTCGCCTATGAACGTTTTGTGTAAGACAGACAGACTTAGTACCAACGACGGACTCACGAGTATGAGGCCCATTTTACTTCCTCCGCTGTAGGGAACACGCACGCCGGGCAGGCCGTGCCTCCCACAAGCCCGATCCGCGCCCATGATACAGTGGATCTCTTCCGCCTGTGCTAGAAGGGCTTGCTAAAATCGGTTCTTCACTTAAACAATCAAACGGCAGCAAAAAAATCTCTCTCTCACGGATCTCCCAAGTTTCTCAACACAGCCAGCTGCCGCTGTTGCGGCGTGCGGCTCATCGTTTGCACGTTGGCTCCGCTGCTAAGGGGCCGCCGAAATTTACATCTTTGTTTTACTAAAACAATGGGATCGGCAGCGACGACTACGGAGTAGCGCTAAGCGAGAGTGCCGTCGTCCGCCGCGCCAGCGGGCGGCACCACTTTTGTAAGCGCTGCTGTATGTGCTGCGAATTAGTCGTCTTCGTTCATGGTGTAGCTGAGAGCGCACGTTTTTTGACGTTTTGCTCAACAATACGTCGTGCAAACGGTGCTGCTACGACGCGTTGGGGATACGATGTTGCTGCGCCGCCGGATGTATACCAATTCTGTACAAAAACGTCAGCGGATGGTACTTTAGACACTACTTTTGTTATATGCGGTTCTTGAACCATGGTTTAGCTTGAAAGTATACGTTGTTGAAGCAGGACAGCTCGATCGCATGCTTTTCGCATTCGGTTGCTGGCGCACCACAGACACGCATGCATTTGCCAAGCTCGGTACACGCAGTGGTTAGCGGCGTAACGGCAGTGAACGCTGCCCGTGTCTTTAATGCGATATGAAAGCAGCACAACATCGAGTATAAAATACACTGCTGAGAGGAAATACACGAAATGAAATAGGCCGCACTTTACGTTAAATCAATGCGGCAATGACTGTAAAGCATCTTTCGTATAGTAGTATCTGTATTCCGCGTTCGGTAGCTGCCCGTACGGTTCATTCCCCGAGTGTTTGTGTGTACAGTTACCATTGTCATTATAAAATATAATTGAAAATACATGTATCGTGAAAGATACAACAGATACATCCTCACAGTTAACTCTGAAGAGTTCGGCATGCGAAAGCGATGCGCAGTCCTTCGCAGTCGCCCCAGCTACTAGTGCTGTTTCAAACAGCTGCCGCCACGGCAAACGGATAGTATACGGTTTGCTGGCGCACTCAAACAAAACACAAAATAGCACCAAGGTGTCGGATAGCTCTCACACCGCGAAACAGCACTTTTACACTAGCGCATCGTAGCATCACCACGCACAGCACAGCCCAAGATGGCGTCAAGAGCCGGAGCGGACTTTCCCAGTTTGGCTCATACGGGGTGCCACCATCAATCTAAGTGGCTGCGCCCAGGCATCGAAACTATAATCGTCGATACGAAGATAGTATATGCATGCGTTATGAGTGGATTGCGAAAACGTTGAAACATTCCCCCATACTGCGTGAACATGAAACTGCAATCACTGTTACTACCTTCCGCCCCGAAAGCAAAAAAAAAGGGGGGGGGGGGAGCTTTCGTTTTCTACCTGCGTTGACGTGGCCATTTCGCATGGTGCGCTTTTGCGTCGTCTGCTACACTGCCGTCCAATGTGTTTCGCACCGCTTCCCGCATGATGGCGCCCCATCCTCCCGCAAAAGGCGGATTGTGAGAGATTATAGTGAACTAGGATACATTCTAGTGGCGTGAACGGAAGAAACATGGGCGCCTCTTGCACGCCGGACGCCACTGACCGCCGCTGGTGGCGCTGCACTTGTGCGGAAGCGTGTGGTGCGGACGCGTGTTCCATCGCTCCTCCGATTGCATGTGGCTACCGGAAATGGACGGATTGACGACAGCGGGAGCTTCCGAAGCGTCAAATAGATGAGTTCTTCCTTTTATTAACTTTATTTCGTTTTCAGCTAGTTAGGTTAGGTGCAGCCTAAAGAATAATTTTAGCTCTTTGTCCTAGCGGCCTGGTTTTTCGTGCCGGCAGCTAGGTTTTCTAGGCGTTCATTTTTTAACTATCTTGTTTAGATAAATACTTTTTTCCTAGGCTATTGGCATTCGCTGAATTGGTTTTTAACGCGTGTTTGCTAGTCGTTTCTTGTGTCTTCTTTTGGCAATTTGTATATTCTGTGAATTCGTAATATATATGGTTCAGTCGATGCATGCTTAAGATGTGCAACCAAAAGAAGGTAAAGTGTACTCAGTGTGAGGCACAGGTTAATCTCAAAGAAACGCGTTTTGACTCTGTAGGTTGAAGGCTCCGCCTTCTAGAATACGGGTTCGCGAGCGATGGTCTCGCCCGACGAGTGAAAACCAAGTCTTTCTTAAAAACACCGGTTTATTCCGGATCAACAGAAAAGTATAAAATAGAAAAGAAACAGCATTGGTCAAAACTGCGCTGGAAACATGCCGTCGAAGTTCGCGACAATGGACTACGATGATAAAACGGAATAAGGGTCAGGGCTTCACCGCGACAACACAAAGCACACTGCGGCGCGATGGGCGAGTAATAGGGCCAAAGCGTTGATCACGGTACAAGAACATTGCTACTCGCGTGGCAGCACTCACGCTAACACTCCTAAGGCTTCCTTGAAGGCGCCGCTTCCGTCTTCGCCTCGCAGGACTCCGCTCCGTCGTCCGTGTACATCCCGCCGGCTTGGGACGCTGCCACGCCGCCCTTCTGTGGCCGGCCTCCCGGCGAAAAAAACCCCGAGCCTTGCTTCCAACGCGCTTATCTACCCTCTGTCTCGCGCCGATAACATGCCGCCCCCGCTCCGGGCAGCTCGCTCATGCGTACTCGCGCTGCCCGGGCGGACACCAACACAAACAGAAAAAAGCGCGCGCGGTTCGAAACGCTAAAAGGGGCTGTGGGGCCCCACACTCCCCCCCTCTCAAGACGGGACACCTCCCGACGTGTAAAACAACAATAACGCGGGATAAGGGTGGAACTGGTACTGCTGCTGGCGGGGCGCATGCTTGGAGGTATCCGCCGAGCGTGGGTAGCCGTAGTGCCTGGTAGGTCAAGTGGTTCTATGTGGCTAGTGGACGGCCGTGGTAAGCTCGGAGATCGGCCACGTTGACTGGTCCGGCTTCTCGACCACCCTGCACATGGCGAATAAAGTAAGAAAGCCGAGACGCGCGCTTTGTTATCGTGTAAGGGCCAGTCCATCGTGGAGCGAGAGAAGCAGCAAACCCTTTTGCTGCATCACTTAGTGGGTGCGTGCGGCGAAGGACTTTGTCGCCGACTGTGAATTCCAAAGGTCGCCTTCCCTTGTTGTACTGGTTACAGTGTTCCAGGCGGGCAAGGTCCAGGTTTTCCCTTGCCTCCTTCAGAGTCTCGGCCAAGCGGCTGGAAAGATCATGAGCAAATTTAGAATGGCTAAGACCCGGTAAATCAGAGCCATTCAGAGCATGCTCAATAGGGAACCTGAGCTCACGACCAAGGAGAATGGCCGCTGGCGTAAAACCTGTTGACCGGTTTACCGTGGTTCTTGTGGCGAAGGCCATCTCCTGGATACGAGCGTCCCAGTCCTTGTGTCGCTCCGTGAATGCCACCATCATAGTCTTGAGATTTCGATTCACTCGCTCTGTAATGTTTGCTTGAGGATGGTAGGGCGTAGTCTTTTTGTGCTGCACGCCAAGAACTTTGCAAGTGGCAGTGAATATCCTACCGGTGAAATACGTGGCATTATCAGTGATAAGCTGAGCTGGGAAACCAAAGCGAGTGAATGTTTCTAGTAGCTTATCCCAAATTATTTTCGAGTCTAGCCTACTCAGGGGATACAGTTCTACCCATTTCGAGAAATGATCAGTAATTACTAACAAGTAGCGATTCCCTTTCACTGATCTGGGATAGGGACCCATTATGTCGCAAGCTACAATTTCCCATGGGTATCGGCTCTCTACAGGTTGCATGAGGCCCGGTGGTTTTCCTCCCCTTGGCTTCGCGGTCTGGCAGGTATGACAAGTGCGGACGAATGTCAGGACATCCCTTCTCATGCGGGGCCATGTTGCAACGCGACACAATTTGTCATATGTTTTCTTGCCATCGCTGTGACCTGCGAGGCGTGTATCGTGGAAGTACTCTAGAAAATGCTTACGTAGGCCCTTAGGAACGACCACACGAAATGCGGACTCACCACTGTCGGTGTCCGCAGCAGGTATATACCGCAGGATCAAACCATCTTCTGCTTCCACGTAGCAGTCATAGCTTCCGTTAAGCTCCCGGCTCCCTGCAGGGCTGGCGCTGTTCAGGCTTTGGCGTATCTGGTTGCACTGGTCGTCTGAAAGCTGAGCGTCAAGGAGCTGTTGACGGGACACCAGTGTGCCCCAGGTGTCGGCAGGAGCTGTCACAGCATGGACCGCGGGTGCTCGCTCTCCCTCGCCCGGGAGTGGAGCTCGTGACAGGGCGTCGGCCACTTTGTTGAAAGTGCCTCTTCTGTATTCTATCCTGTAATTATACTTTTGGAGAGCGAGTGACCAGCGGGCCAGACGGCCAGCTGGATTTTGCAACCTCGAAAGCCACGATAGGGCCTGGTGGTCGGTCTGAATAGTGAATTCTGCACCATCCAAATACATGTCAAATTTCTTGAGGGCAAACACAATCGCGAGACACTCTTTCTCTGTCACAGTATAGTTCCTTTCCGGTGCCGTCAGTGTATGACTAGCAAATGCCAATGGGCAAAGCTTTCCTTGATGTTCTTGAAGCAATACCGCCCCAATTCCGTACTCACTTGCATCCGTTTGTACCGTGAATGGCCGGTTAAGGTCTGGAAGCCGCAGGCGTGCAGTATCCGCGATGGCTGCAGACAGTGAACGGAATGATCCCTGCTCGGCTTCTGTCCATGACCAGCGGGCACCCTTCCGGAGGAGCTGATGGAGGGGTCGCGCCAGGTCAGCGCAGTTCGGGATGAAGTGGCGGTAGAATCCCACCATGCCCAAGAAACGCTGGAGGCTCTTTATGTTGTTTGGTGGGGGGAGCTGCAGAATGGCTTGAAGCTTCTCTTCATCCGGGCGAACTGTGCCCTGTTCCACCATGAACCCAAGAAGATTGATTGTGCTTGTCACCAACTGAACCTTGCCGGGGTTAATGGTGATGCCAGCCTTCTGCATTCGTTGAAGGACATTCGTTAGATGACGGAGGTGCTCTTCTAAGCTTTCTGAGAACACTACTACGTCATCCATGTAGGCCATAGCGTAGTTAAATTTAGCGTCTCCAAGCACAATATCCATCACCCGTTGAAAAGTAGCAGGTGAATTGCACAACCCGAAAGGCAAGCGCACAAATTCGAACAGTCCCCGGTGGCAAGTGAAAGCCGTTTTCTCAATGTCGCAGTGGTCAATCGGGATTTGCAGAAATCCCCTACTGCAGTCGAGAGTTGTAAAAAATTTTGCTGACCCAAGTGAGTACATGACAGAGTCAACAGACGGGAAAGGGTAAGAGTCTCGCACTGTCACAGCATTCAGACGTCGATAATCGACACACAAACGTGCTGTTCCATCCTTCTTAGGCGCGAGAACAACAGGAAACGCCCAGGGGCTTTTTGATGGTCTCACCGCACCGGTAGCCACCATTTCGTCGAGAGCCCCATCCAGCAGCGCTCGCTTGTGGACACTCAAGGGCCTTGGATTGAATCTGATAGGACGAGCATCGCCGGTGTCAATCCTGTGGGTTAGTACGTTGGCCTTCCCCGGAGCCTCCGTGAACATTGCTGCAAAGGGCCTGAGCATTGTCTCGATTCTGCTTTTTTCCGCTGGTGACCCCGTGAAGGAATTCAAAACGGTTAGAATACCACAGCCTGTGATATTGGCCGAATGGCCGTTCGTGGCAAGCAACTGTGACTGTGGCTCAGCGGCCTTAGTCTTGAACTGAAATGCTTCTGTACCGATGCCATACCGATAGGTTCCCTTACTGAGATCTATCACGATTCCTGCCTTCACTATGAAGTTACGGCCTAGTATGACTGGCCAGGATAGTCCGGGGAGGTGTAAGAAACGCTGTCTAATCTTTCGACCATTTATAGCAACTGTTAGGCGGGCTGCTGAGGTTGCGGGTACTATGTGAGTCGACGCCATACGAAGGTTAGTGTTTACACTCCGCAACCGGACACATTTTGTCTCGCAGGAATTTTTCACCTGATCGCCGAAGACTGACACTGTAGACCCTGTGTCTAAAAGGGCTGGAAGCTCCAGTCCGGCCATTTTGACCAAGACCAGCGGGGTCTTGTCTGGTTGGCATTCCTCAAAAGAAGTTGACGGGACTGCACTCACCGAGTGTTTGTAGGGCTTCTCGGGGTCCGCCTCATGCACAGGTGGTGACAATGGTACCTGTGTCGAAGACACCTGGGTCTGTGGCACCTGGTTCGATTCAGGCAGGAAAGGTAGCGAATGGATCAGCTCTCCCGGTGGTTGGCCACGTCTGTGCGGCCTGGCCGCTGGATGGTGCGATGACCAAAACACCCTCCCCTGTGTTGTCCTGGATCTGCGAATCGGAGGACAAGTTGTGCCCGGAGGCGACGCCCGCTTCTCACCTGATGGCGACACCGTTGCACCCGGTGGTGACACCCACGTTGCACCCGGTGGTGACACCCACGTTGCACCCGGTGGTGACACCCACGTTGCACCCGGTGGTGACACCCACGTTGCACTGGTAGGAGACGTCCGCGTTGCACCCGGTGGTGACACCCACGCTGCACCCGGTGGTGACACCCACGTTGCACTGGTAGGAGACGTCCGCGTTGCACCCGGTGGTGACACCCACGCTGCACCCCTAGGTGACGTCCACGTTGCACCCGGTGGTGACACCCACGCTGCACCCGTAGGTGACGTCCACGTTGCACCCGGTGGTGACACCCACGCTGCACCCGTAGGTGACGTCCACGTTGCACCCGCTGGTGACACCCACGCTGCACCCGTAGGTGACGTCCACGTTGCACCCGATGGTGACGCCCACGTTGCACCCGATGGTGACACCCACGTTGCACCCGATGGTGAATGGTAGCCGGCAGCCGCTGTAGGAGATCTCCGGGATTTGCGCGCTCTGACGTGGGGTGTCCCAACTGCTGCCACACAAGGGGTACCCGCGCCTGCGTATGGCAAGAAGACACGGGGCCCCGTCTGACCTGTCGCCCCATGAAATCGGCTTGTCACCTGAGTAGACGCTTCAGGGCTTGTGACTCCGTGCAAGTCGCCAGCCTCCGTACGGCAGCCTGGCGTCTCCAGGCTGCGTGCTGCCGATGATCCAGGCCACGCACAGGACGGCTCAAGGCAAGTCTCTGCAGGGGGAGGTGGTTTGTACTGGAGCTCCGCCCGGAAAGATGCCTCGATGCGGGATGCTTCTCTAGCCATGTCATCGAAATCCGCGAACTGGCGACGCCGGAGATATGGCTGGTACCTTGGATGGCACCGATGTATAGCATGAGCCACCTTCTCTGGTTCCGGAACTGCAGGATCTGCCCGCTCATGCAGCTCTTGAAAACTGCGCAAAAACTCTAGCAAACCCTCGCTTTCGCCTTGCGTCCTGGTGCAAAGCTCGTCTTTCATACGGATGTCATAGTCAGGCGGCAAAAACTCTTCTCGAAAACGGTCTATAAAATCCTGCTTTGTTGCGAACGGCCGCTGTCTACGCCTCCAGGTTGCTGCGGAACCTACCAAAGCTACGGGAAGCACACGCGTGACCAGAGCGCTGTCCGAAATTGCCATTGCCATCTGATAATCGTCGATTTCATAGAGAAAATCGCACACAGATTTCTTATCGGCGTATCCTTCAAACCTTGGCACGGCCAAATTCAGCCGCAGCTGATTATCGCGATACAAGGGAGTGGGCGTTAACGAAACTGCCTCGCTTCCTACCATTTCTCTGAAATGTGCCTTTGATTCCAGTAGCTCGTTCAGGAGGCCAAGAATTCCGCTACAAATGTCCGACGGTTTGCTTTTCCTGTCTTCTGAGTGCTCATGCTCGGAACCCGCCCGTGTGGGAGGCCGAACTGTCTCCGTTAACTGGGCGCTTGCACACGGTAAGTCCGACATCGCTACGCACGAAACTGCATGAACCTCAAATTGGTACACTCGCGGGGCAAGCCAAAGCTCGAGTAGAAATCACGTTGGGCGCCAAATGAAGGCTCCGCCTTCTAGAATACGGGTTCGCGAGCGATGGTCTCGCCCGACGAGTGAAAACCAAGTCTTTCTTAAAAACACCGGTTTATTCCGGATCAACAGAAAAGTATAAAATAGAAAAGAAACAGCATTGGTCAAAACTGCGCTGGAAACATGCCGTCGAAGTTCGCGACAATGGACTACGATGATAAAACGGAATAAGGGTCAGGGCTTCACCGCGACAACACAAAGCACACTGCGGCGCGATGGGCGAGTAATAGGGCCAAAGCGTTGATCACGGTACAAGAACATTGCTACTCGCGTGGCAGCACTCACGCTAACACTCCTAAGGCTTCCTTGAAGGCGCCGCTTCCGTCTTCGCCTCGCAGGACTCCGCTCCGTCGTCCGTGTACATCCCGCCGGCTTGGGACGCTGCCACGCCGCCCTTCTGTGGCCGGCCTCCCGGCGAAAAAAACCCCGAGCCTTGCTTCCAACGCGCTTATCTACCCTCTGTCTCGCGCCGATAACATGCCGCCCCCGCTCCGGGCAGCTCGCTCATGCGTACTCGCGCTGCCCGGGCGGACACCAACACAAACAGAAAAAAGCGCGCGCGGTTCGAAACGCTAAAAGGGGCTGTGGGGCCCCACAAGGTGAAGCGGAAGGCAGCGACTTTTTGTGTCGGTGTTGCGTACTGAATACGCGTCTAGATAGATTTGATCAAGAAAAGGGCAGTTTAGTGTCTCGTGTGGAGGATTTAGAAAATGAAGTAGGTTTGCTAAGGGTGGAAAATGAGAAACTGCTTGGACAGCTTCCTGAAAAAAAAAGGGGCCGACTTTATTCATGGAACCAACGTAGACGAACATTCCAATGCGGGCCACGTGGCAGGGGCCAGCACTGGCATGGAAGGCATAAGCAAAGTAGGTCAGGCGGATCCGAACCGTCAGAGTTATTTAGAAGCAGCTAAGAAGCCGGAAAAAAAGGAAGGAGTAAGGAAGAATGAAAATCCCAGAGATAAGGACACATAACCGATAGCAGGAGCCAACAGTTGAGAGAGGGAGAGAGAAGGCCCAAGTGCTTATCGCCGGAGATTCTAACATGGACAGGTGCAAGCGAGATATCTTGGAAGGTGTAAAGGGTGATAAGAGAGTGTTGGTTGGAGCCTTCCCAGGGAGAACAATGAGGGCAGTGCTGAAAGAGAGTAAAAATAGGCTGTTGAAGAATTCCGCAGAGCGCAGTATGATAATAGTAGCCGCGGGGCTAAACGATGTCCTAAATGGTGACGCTGCAGGAGTGGTGGAAAGTTTAGCTAAGGGAGTTGACGAGATCAGGGAGATAGCACAGCAAACGCAGATATTTGTATGCAGAGTACCAGAAGTGCTAGGATTGAACGGAAAGCTGGAAAAGGACGTGGTGACAGTTAATCAGGACATAAGAAAGTTAAGCCTGGAGAAGCGATTCGAAGTGGTTGAGGCAAACAGGGAGGTACATAAAGCAGGTTTTGGTAGGGCTTTTCAGCGAGATGGCATTCATTTTAACAGAAGGGTGGGAGCAGAGATCGGTTGGCGCCTGGCAGGCAGGGTTGTAGCTTGTTTAGGGGGTCCGCGAGGACTCCGTGCACAGAGGTAGTTAGGAGTGAAGCAGAAGAAAGTGTAATAATGGAGGCTGAGCCCCCCAAAATGGCAAAGAGCAGGTCGAGAAAGAAAAGTACAAAAAAGAAATTTAGCACTAGGATCAGCTACATAAACATGCAAGAAGGTAGAAAAAGAGCGAAATCGCTAGAGATAGAACAGCAGTTGAAGGATGACAAAATAGATGTGTACGCTCTTTTCGAGACTCATCTGATCCGCCTTTTATAGAAGGCTACGTCTGGGAAGGGTGCAACAGAACGAGAACGGAAAAAAAGGGTGGAGGGGTAGGTATGTTGATACACCAGGGAACAAATTGGCAAATAATTAAATCATCTTGTAAAGAACATATCTGGGTTTCAGGAACAATTGCCGGCATAAGGACATGGCTAGGGGTAGTTTATTTATGAACAGGACATCAATGCAGGCAAGAAGACAAGGATCTTGTTGAATGTCTCAGTAACGATATAAGCCAGTTTGGAAACGGGGCCAATATTCTACTGGGGAACATGATCGGCCACATCGACGACCTGGATGGATACACGGATTGTAACGGGAAGCTAATGCTAGATTTCTGTGAGCGAAACGATCTGGTTATAGTAAATAGAGAAACAAAATGTGAAGGCCAAATCACGTGGGAATTCCGCAACAGGCAGACGACCAATGACTATTGTGTAATGTCGCAGGAAATTTATAGCCAGGTCACATAGATGGAAATAGACGAAGAAGGGGAGTGTAGTCTTGGAAGTGATCATAAACGTATTGGTCTGCAGATTGGGCCCTTGATGAAAAGAGAAATGGAACTTAGACAAAACGTAGACGCAAAATTAAACGACGATCAAATAGCGCAGATAGCAACAGACATAGAGGAAGCAATAGAGAAAAGCCCATGGAAGACTGGGATTATGAACAGGTAGAACTACTCATAAGGAGGAAAATTCAGAGGGTTAAAGTAGCAAACCGCTCGAATGGAAAGAGGAAGCCACGGAGCTGGTGGAATAAGGAAAGCAGGGAAGCTATTGAGCAACGACGGGCCGCTTCAAGGGAACACCGAGTGGCAAAGAAAGCACAGGTATCTCAGGAGGAAATCGACCAAAAATGGGAATCATATCGACAAAAGAAACTTGAGGTACAGGCCCTCGTCCAAAGTAAAATAAAGCAGTCCACCGATCGCTGGATGGCTGACATACACGATGCCTCTAGAGGCGGAGCAAGAAAATTCTGGAACCATATAAGCTGGCTAGGGAAGAAGAATCAAAGAAAGCAGGATCGGATTCAAGATAACGAAGCAAATTGTTTAAAGGGAGACAACGCAGTGAACTACATTACATCAGTTATAGCCGAGTCATTTAAGAGCGACGATAGGGCAATCTCCGCAAATCAGGAAGCAACACAAGGTAGCAGAATACAAAGCAGCTTAAAACTGACCAATCTAAACTGGAAAAAGGCAGAAAAAAATATTCCTAAAAACACATCTACAGGAATAGATGGAATTTCGATCAAGCTGATTAATGAACTCGGTCCAAAAAGTAAGGAAACGTTGTTAAAAGCTCTGGAAACAGTCATAATGAATAAGCAAATTTCGGACAGCTGGCGGCAGAGTAAAATGAATTTGATTTATAAAGGGAAAGGAGACAGGATGCACATAAAATCTTACAGGCCGATTACCATAACATCTGTTATGTACAGGTTAGCCATGCAGGCGGTGAAATTACAGGTGCAAGCATGGGTAGAAAGTAACAAGATACTCGGATAACTTCAGAACGGCTTTAGAAATGATAGGCGCTTAGAGGATAGCCTGTTCGTGCTTACCCAATGCATCGAAATATCTAGAGTGGAAAATAGATCCTTGTATTTGGCCTTCCTGGACATAAACGGGGCGTACGACAACGTAAGCAGAGAACTCCTGTGGAACATAATAAAAGAAGAAGGTATCGGTTATGAGATAATAGAGTTCCTACAGGAAATATACCGCGATAACAAAGTAGAAATTACGTGAGAAGGGATAAGAAATACGGAGGATGTCAAAGTATGCAAAGGAATAAGACAAGGCTGTCCTCTATCACTGGTGCTGTTCATGCTTTATATGATACACTTGGAACGGAGGATACAAGAGAGTAACTTAGGTTTTAACCTGTCATATAGATTAGGTGGAAAGGCGGTAGAGCAGCGCCTCCCCGGTTTGATGTATGCAGACGATATTGTGCTGCTAGCTGAGTCTGGAAGAATTGCAAACTCTAGTTGAGTATTGCGGAGACGAAGGGGACGCTCTACACTGTAAAAACAAAAACACCTTATTAGGTGTTTTCGCATGTCTATAACTAACACCCATGCACCCTTGAAAAAAAGTGGCTTCAGAGTGCCAGTACACCCTCAAAGATGGTGCTTCGGTTGGTCATAACACCCTTCTATGGGGCCAATGCACTGGGGTGTTTTCATCACCTTTACACCCTATTGCAGGGTGGAAGCAGTGGCATTGCACCCTTACACCCCTTGATAAAAATCAGTGCGGATAACGTCCATATATTGCATTCCCTAATTAGGAATTACTTTTGCCACTACACGTTCCTTAATGCTTTTCCTATGTGCACATTTTCAATCAAGCTTAACGGTATTTCTTTTAACCACCTGTAATGACAAATGAGCATGTAAAGAGATGCTGCATGCCATTATTTTGACATCTCGAATGGCCCAGCCAGTGTGATTGTTTTTTGAAATTTACAGAGCATGTTACAAGAAAATGTCACACAGAAGGAAACTGGAAGTCTTTTATTCGGCATAGAAGGGTCAGGGTTCGGGCTAGTGGGTGCTCGGGTGCTGGTGGAGGGGGGGGGACAGGGAGGCACTTGTGTTTTGTTTCTTCATTGATGCGCGCTATGGAACCTCATTTATTTAACAATACTGCCACTCTATACCGAGAGCCTAGCAGACGGGCAAAAACATGCATGGTATGTACGTAAATATCTAAAAAAATGAAAGAAGCAAAACAGTTCCAACAAATGCAGACAACAAAGCATACAATTTTTTTCAAAAACAGAACCGAACAATGAACACAACAGCATGGTGACATTACTGAAAAAACAACAACAAAACGTTTAGTCGTATGCAACAATAATCGCAGTACACAATATTAATACTATGCTTTTTCAGTGTCAACGCGTGCGCTTGCATAAAATTCGGCCTTAAGCGATGAAATAAAGCGTCGTGCTGCGCATCTTGGCTTCGACACGCAGACGCCCAAAAAGAGGTACTCTATAAAGCAGCAGAAATTGTCAGACCCCTTGTCATATGTCTAATTTGAACAGCCAAAATCGACCCATTATTGGAACAATACCCTAAGTAGAGTCGATGACTCGAAGAAGCTTCCGCTGCTGAATGAAGGGGAAATGCTCTTCAGCTTCTTTGATGCTGCTCCCAGTATATCCGACGCACGGCGTGGCAGGCTTTTCTTCCTGTTCCTTGATAAAATTGTGAAAGAAGTGCATAACAGAGCAGCTGTGTAAATATGCACTGCACCTGGCAAAAAGCAAATTCAACATATTTTCTACTCTATATTTAGAATACGCCAATGCCCCTTTAGTGTACAGCAGTGTGCTGGAAAAGGGCCCTATCGGAAACCAGTGGTGGTTATCTCACAATTAACAATGCAGAGTATACTGTTATGGTTGGTTCAGGAGGCACAAAGCCAGCAGTCTGATCAAGTCATAAATGAGAGCACATAAGGTCAACCCATTTTTATTCATGCAGCATGTTGTTGCATGGTAATTTTAGATTATGCAAGCTATTTTATCAAACAAAAATGGCTACACTCATCAAAAGCACCTGGGTTAGAGAACTTCAATGCTGCCCCACGAACTTTTCATTTCACATCAACTGGAATGCTTATTATGATAGTTAAAAATGTAAATAAACAATAAACAGCACTGGAGCACGGTGTTTACTACTAAAATATTAACAGCTGGCTCAATTGAAGGTTTCACACAAGGCCTACAGCATACCCTGCACTGGCCAAGTAGATACTGCAGAACCAAACAAAAAAAAAACGTGGAAAGAGCATACTTAGTGATGAGGCACTACAAAAAAAAACAAAAACAAAGTGCATGTAATACATAACACATAATGCATTTCTGAACTTTTGCACGTCTTTTTGTGCTAAGTATGAACCAGCCAAGCCCTAGGTCATCGCAATGCTTCCTGAAGTGTTTAAATTTAAGGTTTAGTAACAAGGAAAAAGTGTTCTCGCTGCTCTATGTGGCAGTTCTGAAACTTCATCACACATTATTCATTAAAAGTGTACACTGGAGCTTTGAGTTGAGCGACAATTACATGTGCAACAGCAGACCATTACCAAACAACCAAACAGCAGAAGCTCTAAAAAATGTCAACACTGAAGCATGGCATGTTAAAACATTTTCCACGCATAGCACATTGTATGCATAGACATCCAGAACATCAGTGGTGAGCCTCAAGAGGCGGCAGGAAGCTCAAGCGTTCAAGAAGTTGTAATCGTTATAGCGACAGGCAGTCTGAGCACTTTGAAATACTAAAGGTTCGAATACTAAATATATGTTGACTAACTTGAAATGCAAAAATAACAATTTGGATTTATTGAGAATGTTTACTATAAATGAGAATGTCTATGACAGTGCCACATGGTTAATGCATGAAATGTTAGCATCTGTAGTTGAAGGCATTATATTTATACAGCAAGAACCTTGAAACAAAACAGTATTTTCTCCCAACTAATGTGGTAAACCTAATCTCAGAAGAATTAAAATTATTACATCATTTCAAACTTGGCTAGCAAATTATAGCATTTTTTTAAAACAGCTATTAAACTGCATTACCTACCTTCAGAAGCCTGTAGGATAAGACAATGTGGCAAATATTTCTTTTGAAGCAGTCTCAGATTATATATTCCAGACATTAGGAACATGTTAGGTACTAGCATGCATGAGCAGGTTGAGAGACCCCTTTCCAGCAAATGCTAAACCCCACCAAGCTGCCTGCAAGAGCCATCTGATAAAGCACTGCTGGTCCACTGCAGCAGAGTGCTTAGTCAAATGGCACACTGCACCAATCTTGACATTACCAGTGCTTCATCAGGTGACTCTTGTATGCAATATGACGTGGTAAGCATGTGATGGCAGGAGTCTCTTAAAAGTGCTTTTGATTGTACTTACAGTGCAAATAATCCTTTCACAGCAAAGAATTCACAGTTGTGATGAAAACTGGTGTAGTATTTCTATTTGAATTATGAATCACTAATACATATTACAAGTTAGACTGTAAACCATTTTAGAAACAAAGAAAATTCGCTAATAATGTCGGTTTCAAGTAGGCTTCCTGAATATTCAAATGACAGAGAAAACTTACAAATGATACAAACAACATCCAGAGCTCCCGGCTGGTTCCCAATGTTTGCCAAGAGTTGCAGAATGCATACTGTCTGTACATCTACAATAGAAATAAGCAACACAACAATGGTGTACCTCCTTGCAGGTAAAAAGAGACAGCCGAGTTCTGAGGCGATAATTTATTGTCTAATTTAGGAAGGCAAATAAACAAAATTGAAAACATGTAGAGGCATGCAAACTGAAAGCCAAACATCTGACAGCAAAAATTAGCAAAGCTTGTGAAGATTTGAATCAGGTATCATCTAATTCTCTGCTACTAGTTGAACAGATTCGAAAAGGCTGCACCATTACAATGAAGAAGAACAATAGGTAATTTAAATTTAGCTAATGCGAAAATTGTTACATATGAAGAAATGCACAGGCTAGTTATGGTTTTATTATTCTTTCTGATGCTCAGCTATGTTTTTAGTATATCTATAAGGCAATGCAAAATGGCAAAAATGTAGGCATTTAGCGAAAAACTGCCAATTAGATAGCACATTAAGGAAACAGCTTAATACTTACGCTTCTTTCTCCTTTCACGCATTCCCTCAGAACATACTTCGAGCACCCGGGCAATGTCCTTTTTTCTTGCACGAATGGTGTCCTTCAAAACCAAGACAAGTGTCTTGTTAAGGCCAATTTCAACTGCCTCTTTGCCGTCCTTCTTGATCAGCATGTTGACGTCATGTAAGAACTGCAAGTTTGTGTGAATGGTAGCCATAAAGAATTCATTTTACTCAATGTTTCAAGTAACTGAATATTAAAAATCATTGTACAAAAGCTAAGGCAATTGATGCCTTTGTACATATCTGAAAAAAAAAACTGGCATTAGCAAACAGCAAATACAAATATTTACTAAGGTTAGAAAACTGCAAAAACCATCAGTATTTTGCCACTCATCGCCAAACTGCAAGCAATATTAAGGAAAGTCTAATATAAAAAATAACAAAGCAAAAATTATGACCCTCCTTCCCTCAACTTGGCCGACGGCTGAATGGCAATAAAATATGTAATATATCTCTAAACTAAGGGTCCCCGCTCAGCTTTAAAAAGTAGGCTTCAATTCTTAGAGACAATCTACAGACATGCATCGTTAGCATATGAAAGTCAAATTGTTTTCTGGGCCCTTTAAATCAGTAAACTGCTTTCAACACATACATTACAAATTTTTTAATAACAGTAAGTAACAAATTTGCCTGCAATATGCGCACTGTGATGAGCAAAGAAGGTAAACATATGCGACTAAGGCTATGATAACCGCTTCATATGTACATTTAAGCAAAAGAGAAAAAAAAAGTAAACATCTGGTCAGAATCAAACTCTGTAATAGCAACATTCGGTACAATATTTGGCCACGGAATTCAAGCTGTCGACATCTACTTGAATGCCGAGGCATCAGTATCGAATATCCATTTATTCTAGTCTAAAGACACTACAAAAATCGAGTAATGCGGTCAGTTATGTTGAAATGTGACCACAAAAATAATGAAAACTGGATGGTTTGAACCACATCAGCTGACTTAGCACGTGTACAAGTGCCTTAATTGAAGTCTTGCTGAAAATAAAATACGTACCTAAATGATTCTTCGAGAGCGAAAGTAAACGTCATAATAAAAGCAGCATAATAAAAATGCAAATTCACACTCCATGCAACCGCAAAATATGGTCCCCGTAAAATTAAAAATGCTCCCATTGTGATTAAAAAAGGCAAATCCAGACGCGGGGAAGTTAACATAGGCTGATGATAGCGCATATAGTTTACGCAGTTTGGAATAAACTATTATGCAACCAGGCCGGCCGACCAGCGCACTTCGATGCCGAGAGCACGAGCGCAGAGGCGTGCCGCGCTGAACGGCCGCCGAGTACGAACATAGCCTCCTCGAACAAAAAGTTTAAACAGAAGGGCTGCGGGAGGACGCTCCCCGAGCAGCAGGACGGTGCGCGCCTATGCTCCGAGTAAAAAAAAAAAAAAAAAAAAAAGCGGGGGGGGGGGGGGGGGGGGCGTCGCAGCGCTCCGAGTGAAAGAAGACGACGAAGCATGAAAGAGGTTTCAGGAGAGCGAGCGCGAAGTGTAAGAGATAAGGGTGGAGGGGGAGTCGAGAGTGCTAGGAGAATTTAGTACGCCAACATGACCTTGGCCGCACGAACGGAAACGGTAGAACAAAACCGAGTCGTTGCGAACTGAGCGCAAGTATCAAACTGTCAAGAAACGAAAATCGTTTCGTGAACCTCCTGCACGTACAAAATGCAAGGAAACGTAGCACATACATTATTTCTGTTTAAGAAAGTTGAGACTGACGTTCTTGCGCGAAATCTGCGTAACTCGCCGCGACATCTACCACATGTGCGATGTCATTTTGGCAGCCAGGTGAAAAGAAGCGCGTGTCTCACGTTTTCATTTCAGCACATTCTGGAGCGTTGCGGCACAAAAAGACACAGAATGCAGCAATCCGGTAGGACACTGTTCCCACAAAGCGCAATATGCGTGAGAATAGGCTTACCTTTACAGACGATTGCGTCAGCCGCAAAGTACGCTGTCCGCCTTCGTATCACCGGCACCGAACCAACCAGTGCGATTTCAGCGCGAGTGCAATGTAGTCGGCGCATATACCTCTTAGTCACGCAGAAAAAAAATCGTCCATGCCTTCTTCTTTCGAACATCTCAAACATAAAGCGGTGCAGCAGTCCTTCGGCCTGAGCAAAGCAAAAAGAAGCCCGGACACTTGCCGACACGATAAATGCCCGTTTGCGTTAAACACCACATGTAGAAGGCACTTCACAAGCGTACACACTTCTGTAGCACATATGCATGGGAAATGCAACACATTGCACGAGGGTACACAATCGAAGAAGCACATTCAGCATTCGCCGAAATGCAGGGTTGCCAGGTCCAAAAAACGAAAAGTCGCCACAAAAATGGGAAAAGTAGCCAGAAAGTAGCCAACCAGAGGAAGAGCAATAAAAAGTAGCCAAAAAGGAGCCATGAGGCCATGCATGGGGCAGTAAATAGAGCGCTCACTGCAAAAAGACAACCAAAACATTCGTTTAATAGTCGTTTTATTCCAACGCTCGTGAAGAAACAAATGCCAGTTGCGTCTTATAGCAACTAAATCACATAGAAAAGTTTTCCGAAAAAAAAAAAAAAACTGGCTGCGTAACACTGCGATATTATATAAACAGACATAACTAAACTGACCAGATAAACACACATGTTATCAGAAACTTCTCTGTGATGATTAAAAACAGTATAAAATGCATAAAATTATGTCCACGAAAATGTAAGTATAAAATGTTAGTGGAGTTGGACGTCTCAAACAATGGCTACAAAAGGAGAACACGACGAAACGAAACTGCAACCACTCAGGTGCGATTTTCAGGCCTGCCGTAAATAGTTGAGTTGACCTTCTCAATCATGGTTTGGGTTTATCAAGGATACGGCCAATGTGCAGGGGGTGTTCACATGATCACACACACACTTCTTTTTGATCATGACTACTGGGCGTTGGACGGGAACCTTCGGTTTCTCAAGTATAATATTACATTATCGAGAGGCGTTTACCTTGCCTAGAGATATAGAAATCATTCTTTCATAGGTATACCAAGTATACTCGAAAGCTTTCTTGACACCAGTGCCTAATAATGTTCGGCGAATTGCGGTCAATGAATGGTTGTCCGCGCTCCTTGATCGCATTGAAAGTGTGCAACTGTTTTATTCAGTGCACAAAACTAAAGTGCAAAAGCCACTTTCACACTGATGAGACAAACCTATGAACGGAAGATGCACTCATGACTAATTTATTGTCAGCGGGTGCACGCTAAATAAGACCTACTGCACGCAAATATGCACGGGCAAAGAAAAACATTTCGAAGCAGTTCGTGGTAAGCCTAGTTAGTGTGTTAGCTCTGTTGTGATGTTTATCTAAGTCTGGCTAGCTAGCATAATGCGTTTACACTTGCCCTTTGTTGGCCATCTATAATGCAAAATTTGGCTTCAAGTGCAGTTAAATAATTAGCACTAATTAATTCGGTTCGATAACTAGCACAACTCATTTGCATTCAACCTAAGCTTTCGAAAGGTATATGACTCGGTATATGAAAGGTATATGGTTTTGATTGCATATAGCTCACTAACGCTAATATGGATCGCTAATTCAGAGCGTTTGGATTCATCCTAAGCTTTTCAACGGTATGACTTGATAGTCTAGCTCAAAGTTAGGTTTTATACAAAATAAATATTTAACGCAGAATAATGAGGATCGCTAACTACCTGTTCGACATCGATGGCGGGAAAAAGATTTACCAGTGACTGACAGGTGCCCTCACTGTGACACTCCACCTGACGTCTGCGATGTGCATCACTTGTTGTGGACGTGTCTATCAACGACTCACATTAGGCAACGGATACTCATGAAGGTGGGCCTGCGGTGGAATCGCGATAGTGATTATGAGAAATGGACAATGGACAATCGCTATACTGCCAACCTTCTCGAATACATAAGCGCAACTGGACTTCACTCCTTCTTTTAACTTTCTATCTCCTGCATCCCATTCCCCCTTTCTCAACTTATGCTTTGTGGCAAACTCTTCAAAAAAAAAAAAAAAAAAACTACCACAGTCCCATTACACTTGGCCTAAGCTTAACGGTATATGACTCGATGCTGCAGTGCAAATTTGGGTTTCAAGTGCGGCTTACTAAATATCATTTAATTTGGCCCGTAGTTGGTCAAAATAAGTGTATAATTAACCAATGATCCAAACTGAATGTTTATCACGTGACATATACTATGCTTAGCCAAGATAGCTTGAAAGTAGCGAAACAGACTAAGCGGCCGCTTTGACTTGCTCTGATCTTAAAGTTCAAAGCACCAGCCTGGGTCGTTCTCTCGTCTAGCGAAAAAATAAGAAAGTAGCGAAATTGACTAAGCGGCCGCTTTGACTTTCTCTGATCTTAAAGTTCAAAGCACCAGCCTGGGCCATTTTCTCGTTTTGCGAAGTTTTACCGCGGTGACAGAGTTCACGCTAAAAAAAAACAAAAAAAAAACGCAGACAAAGTCAGAGGCAGTACTAGATCCTGGAGCGCAGACCTGGACCAAAAACGCGCGCTTCACTGACTGCTGCGGCCGGCCGGCGGGCGCCAGGGAGAAAACGCGTGTCGTGCGCAGAGCTCGCAGCCGCCCCGCGCGAGGAGAATTGAGGAGGAAAGCGCGGCGCGGAGGAGAGTGTCGCTGCTTTCAAATTATCAAGGGGTTTTAGTGGATGGATGTTAAGAGCGTCCCCTTTGAAACAGGGTGGGGACAGTCGTCACCATGCACAGTTGGTTGTATTGCAGCGCTACAGTTGATAGATTTGCTATCTGTCTATCTATAAAAATGAGCATCCTGAACAGCGCGCAAACGGGCTCGTTGGAATAGGCGAAAATTTTTCAAAGTAGCCAGAAAGTAGCCAAGTAGCCAACCTAAAATTTTTGTCGCCAGGCGGCTCAGAAAGTAGCCAATTTGGCGTAAAGTAGCCAAATCTGGCAACCCTGCCGAAATGGGGCCGCTAACGGCCATATTGTGAAATTTGAAAAGAGCGTTCGTAGCTACCGGCGGCCTCCTGGCGGTGAAATTTTGTTTCAGTTTCTGTTTCATTTTTAGAAAGCACTCGTGTGTAATTTTAATTTTAGCGTTACTTTTGGTGCTTTATTTAGGTGTTGGGTTATATTAGCAGCGCCGCTTGTGTATAAAAGGCTACGAAGTTACGCAGCCATATACCCCCAGCATGATAGGTGATATTGCTTGCCCGTAACACCCTAAGGCATATTCTCCAACCAAAGCACCCCTTTGGCATGCAAGAGGTGATTTCCAATGGCACGAACACCCTAGAGTCAGGGTGTAAGGGTGTTTTGAATCAGACAAATGCCCAAAAAGGTGTTTTTGTTTTTACAGTGTAGGCTTCAGTTTCAGCGCAGTTAAGTCGGGTCTGATGATTTTCAACGGCTCAACTGATCAGGGTCTTAAAATACAACGCCATGAAATACCTAGCGTAGCTGAATATAAATATCTGGGGGTATGGGTAAACGAAGGATTGGCATACATTGGAAAGCATGAGCAATCACTTAAGGCCAAGGGCGAAGGAATGCCGGGATAATGAAGCATAAGGCATTGTGGGGATACAATAGGTATGAGGTTTTGAGGGGTACTTGGAAAGCAATTATGGTGCCCGGACTTACTTTCGGAAATGCGGTTTTGTGCCTAAAATCAGAGGTACAGTCGACATTAGAAATAAATCAGAGATCCGTTGGACGATTAGCACTAGGTGCCCACAGCAAAACTACAAATGAGGCGGTACAGGGAGATATGGGCTGGGCATCTTTCGAAGTACGGGAAGCTCAGAGTAAAATATTATGAGGAACGCCTGAGGAAATTGGACAGTAACAGATGGGCAGCTAAAGTATTTTAATACCTGTACTTAAAAAGCGTGGACTCACAATGGAGAAAACGAACTAGGAAACTAACTAGTAAGTATGCTAGTCACAAGGACGGAGAAGTAAAGAGCATTAAGCAACAGGTGAAAAACACAGAAGGTGAAAATTGGATAAATTCGATGGAAAAGAAACAGAGTGTGGAATTATACCGTGAGTGGAAAATGCAGATCAGGAAGGAAGATTTCTTTGATAACTCAAGAGGCAGTGCCCTACTTTTTGAAGCTAGATCAGGCTGCCTTAGAACACGCAGCTACAAAAAGAAATTTAACAATGGAGATGACGCATGTGCTATATGTGGAAACTCCAGTGAAACAATTGACCATATTATACTCGAAGGTAATGGTATCCATCCAGAAGTTGATGCAGGCGCAATCACTGTTCCTGAAGCTCTGGGATTTAGAGATACCATTGGCCGGGTGAATAAACCGGCGGTGGAAACTAGCAAAAAACGACAGGACGATTGGTGGCTCAAAAGCAGAGAAGTGACATAAAGTTAGTAATGTAGGAACAAAAGTTTTATAAATAGAATGATGGTTTAGTTAACCATTCTAAATCAATAATTAAGATATATGGTGAAAAATGAGCATAATAGCTACTGCTACCACCCCATTTCAAAGGGGACGCTCCTATATTCTATCCATCGATCCATCCTAGGACCGCGTGCGCGTCCGCAAAGGAAAGTCAAGGCTTGGAGCGCCGTGCAGTCTGCACATTCTTGCGATTTTGCCCTTGAACTTTCAGTTCTGCCTTCCATGACAGCAATTAAGACATCTCAGCTCTTCAAAAGCACCATGCGATGTTCGAAATGGCCAGGAAAAAGACCAACTCGCACTGTTTTGCTCCGCGATGCCGAAGCGCGGCAATCCGGATGCTCCAGTCACCTTTGTTTGCTGCTCCGAGGGACAACAAACATCGCACAAAGTGGAAACGAAGCTTGTGAAGTCAGGAAAAGCCTCTCACAGAAACATTGGCAGTGTGTAAGCATCATTTCAAGCCGCATCTCATCCTGCTTCGTGACTACGCACATATATGATCAACGGCAGAAGTGAGGATATACCGCGTGAAAAGCCATCACTGGCACCTGATGCGGTACCTATACACTCTTGCCGGGTTGTCCGGCATATATTACCGTCAAACCCGTAAAGCCAAGGCTGGATGTGGGCAATATTGATGTTGCAGAGAGTTAAGCCTGTGACACCAAACGATAGCCTACATATTTTATACCACGTGTCCAAGCTAACTTCCGCCAAGGGTTAAAAATAAACCATTTTAGATAGGCTAGAGAAATCACTTTCTGACAGTCACCTGGCGCACCAGGTCTGAAAAAAGGAAGACTTCGGGGAAGAAAGCTTCGACTGTTTGCGTGATCTCGAATACTACTACTGGCTCAAAAAAGCAGACAGCTCAGACTAAATTAAATTCAATTCCGCGTAGTGATGGTATATCCTTGGATCTCTAGCTGGCACATTTATTTAATCATTTATTCATCCTTCATATCATACCCTACTGATGCCCTAAGACAATAAATATCGATAAAAAACGGTGCAGGCAATTTTTCATTTTGCAATTCTAATTTACTAAGTATTGCGTTCAAATAAATGTGATTTGCAAAGTTGGGGAGGACCTTCTGAAACCCCCCTTTCATTTATTCCCGATAAAGAAAACCTCGCGTGCATAGTTTTTCCCACCTCTATAGAAAGCCCGCGAAATAAAAAAAAATCACGGGACTGACGCATTCATGCGCTACGATATTGTTGTGCTCCCAACCATGCATGGTTTGAGTGACAGAAATTAGCTGCGGCCGTGACTCAACAGCCAAGTCTCAGCGCTATACAGGGTGATAATTTTTGTGTTTCGCGGGCTTTCTTTAGAGCTTGGAAAAACGATGAGGTTTTCTTTATCGGAAATGAATGGAATTGAGGTTTTGGAAGGCGCTCTCAAATTCTGCAAACTCAGTTATTGTCTAAAGGCAATAGTTAGTCAATTACAAAAAATAATTACTAATTACTTAACTTCAAAATAAAAAATTGCCTGGGGTAAGCCCGTTTGCTGGCAGCTGTATTCAGTTGTGCTTTCTCTATCCTATAAAAACAAAAACACCTTATTAAGTGTTTTCGCATGTCTATAAATAACACCCATGCACCCTTGAAAAAAAGTGGCTTCACAGTGCCAGTACACCCTCATAGATGGTGCTTCGGTTGGTCATAACACCCTTCTATGGGGCCAATGCACTGGGGTGTTTTCATCACCTTTACACCCTATTGCAGGGTGGAAGCAGTGGCATTGCACCCTTACACCCTTTGATAAAAATCAGTGCGGATAACGTCCATATATTGTATTCCCTAATTAGGAATTACTTTTGCCACTACACGTTCCTTAATGCTTTTCCTATGTGCACATTTGCAATCAAGTTTTAAACACCTGTAATGCCAAATGAGCATGTAAAGAGATGCTGCATGCCATTATTTTGACATCTCGAATGACCCATGTCAGTATGATTGTTTTTTCAAATTCACAGAGCATGTTACAAAAAAAAATGTCACACAGAAGGAAACTGGAAGTCTTTTATTCGGCATAGAAGGGTCGGGGTTCGGGCTAGTGGGTGCTCGGGTGCTGGTGGAGGGGGGGGGGGGGCAGGGGGGCACTTGTGTTCTGTTTCTTCATTGATGCGCGCTATGGAACCTCATTTATTTAACAATACTGCCACTCTCCACCGAGAGCCTAGCAGACGGGCAAAAACATACACGTACGTATGTACGTAAATACCTAAAAAAATGAAAGAAGCAAAACAGTTACAACAAATGCAGACAACAAAGTATAAAATTTTTTTCAAAAACAGAACCGAGCAATGAACACACCAGCATGGTGACATTTCTTAAAAAACAACAACAAATCTTTTAGTCGTATGCAACAATAATCGCAGTACACAATATTAATACTATGCTTTGTCAGTGTCAACGCGTGCGCTTGCATAAATTCGGCCTTAAGCGATGAAATAAAGCGTCGTGCAGCGCATCTCGGCTTCGACACGCAGACGCCCAAAAAGAGGTGCTCTAAAAAGCACCACAAATTGTCGGACCCCTTGTCATATGTCAGATTGAACAGCCAAAATCGACCCATTATTGGAACAATACCCTAAGTAGTTTCGATGACTCGAAGAAGCTTCCGCTGCTTGAATGAAGGGGAAATGCTCTTCAGCTTCTTTGATGCTGCTCCCAGTATATCCGACGCACGGCGTGGCAGGCTTTTCTTCCTGTTCCTTGATAAAATTGTGAAAGAAGTGCATAACAGAGCAGCTGTATAAATATGCACTGCACCTGGCAAAAAGAAAATTCATCATATTTTCTACTCTATATTTAGAATACGCCAATGCCCCTTTAGTGTACAGCAGTGTGCTGGAAAAGGGCCCATATCGGAAACCACTGGTGGTTATCTCACAATTAACAATACAGAATATACTGTTATGGTTGGTTCAGGAGGCACAAAGCCAGAAGTCTGATCAAGTCATAAATGAGAGCGTAAGGTCAACCCATTTTTACTCATGCAGCATGCTGTTGCATGGTAAATTTAGATTATGCAAGCTATTTTATCAAACAAAAATGGCTACACTCATCAAAAGCACCTGGGTTAGAGAACTTCTATGCTGCCCCATGAACGTTTCATTTCACATGAACTGGAATGCTTATTATGATAGTTAAAAATGTAAATAAGCAATAAACAGCACTGGATCACGGTGTTTACTACTAAAATATTAACAGCTGGCTCAATTGAAGGCTTCACACAAGGCCTACAGCATACCCTGCACTGGCCAAGTAGATACTGCAGAACCAAACAAAAAAAAAAACGTGGAAAGAGCATACTTAGTGATGGGGCACTACAAAAAACAAAAAACAAAACAAAGTGCATGTAATACATAACACATAATGAATTTCTGAACTTTTCCACGTCTTCTTGTGGTAAGTATGAACCAGCCAAGCCCTAGGTCATCGCAGTGCTTCCTGAAGTGTTTACATTTAAGGTTCAGTAACAAAGAAAAAGTGTTCTCGCTGCTCTATGTGGCAGTTCTGAAACTTCATCACACATTATTCACTGAAAGTGTACACTGGAGCTTTGAGTTGAGCGACAACTACATGTGCAACAGCAGAGCATTACCAAACAACCAAACAGCAGAAGCTCTAAAAAATGTCAACACTGAAGCATGGCATGTTAAAACATTTTCCACGCATAGCACATTGTATGCATAGACATCCAGAACATCAGTGGTGAGCCTCAAGAGGCGGCAGGAAGCTCAAGTGTTCAAGAAGTTGTAATCGTTATAGCGGCAGGCAGTCTGAGCACTTTGAAATAATAAAGGTTCGAATACTAAAAATATGTTGACAAACTTGAAATGCAAAAATAACAATTTGGATTTCTTGAGAATGTTTACTATAAATGAGAATGTCTATGGCAGTGCCACATGGTTAATACATGAAATGTTAGCATCTGTAGTTGAAGGCCTTATATTTATACAGCATGAACCTTGAAACACAGCAGTATTTTCTCCCAACCAATGTGGTAAACCTAATCTCAGAAGAATTAAAATTATTACATCATTTCAAACTTGGCTAGCAAATTACAGCATGTTTTTAAAACCACTATTAAACTGCATTACCCACCTTCAGAAGCCTGTAGGATAAGACAATGTGGTAAATATTTCTTTTGAAGCAGTCTCAGATTATATATTACAGACATTAGGAACATGTTAGGTACTAGCATGCATGAGCAGGTTGAGAGACCCCTTTCCAGCAAATGCTAAACCCCACCAAGCTGCCTGCAAGAGCCATCTGATAAAGCACTGCTGGTCCACTGCAGCAGAGTGCTTAGTCAAATGGCACACTGCACCAACCTTGACATTATCAGGTGACTTGTATGCAATACGACGTGGTAAGCATGTGATGGCAGGAGTCTCTTAAAAGTACTTTTGATTGTACTTACAGTGGAAATAATCCTTTCACAGCAAAGAATTCACAGTTGTGATGAAAACTTGTGTAGTATTTCTATTTGAATTATGAATCACTAATACATATTACAAGTTAGACTGCAAACCATTTTAGAAACAAAGAAAATTCGCTAATAATGTCGGTTTCAAGTAGGCTTCCTGAATATTCAAATGACGAAGAGAAAACTTACAAATGATACAAACAACATCCAGAGCTCCTGGCTGGTTCCCAATGTTTGCCAAGAGTTGAAGAATGCATACTGTCTGCACATCTACAATAGAAATAAGCAACACAACAATGGTGCACCTCCTTGCAGGTAAAAAGAGACAGACGAGTTTTGAGGCGATAATTTATTGTCTAATTTAGGAAGACAAATAAACAAAATTGAAAACATGTAGAGGCACGCAAACTGAAAGCCAAACATCTGACAGCAAAAATTAGCAAAGCTTGTGAAGATTTGAATCAGGTATCACCTAATTCTCTGCTACTAGTTGAACAGATTCGAAAAGGCTGCACTATTACAATGGAGAAGAACAATAGGTAATTTAAATTTAGCTAATGCGAAAATTGTTACATATGAAGAAATGCACAGGCTAGTTATGGTTTTATTATTCTTTCTGATGCTCAGCCATGTTTTTAGTATATCTATAAGGCAATGCAAAATGGCAAAAATGTTGGCATTTAGCGAAAAACTGCCAATTAGATAGCACATGCAGCAAACAGAAGGAAACAGCTTAATACTTACGCTTCTTTCTCCTTTCACGCATTCCCTCAGAACATACTTCGAGCACCCGGGCAATGTCCTTTTTTCTTGCACGAATGGTGTCCTTGAAAACCAAGACAAGTGTCTTGTTAAGGCCAATTTCAACTGCCTCTTTGCCGTCCTTCTTGATCAGCGTGTTGAAGTCATGTATGAACTGAAAGTTTGTGTGAGTGGTAGCCATAAAGAATTCATTTTACTCAATGTTTCAAGTAACTGAATATTAAAAATCATTGTACAAAAGCTAAGGCAATTGATGCCTTTGCACATATCTGAAAAAAAAAAACTGGCATTAGCAAAAAGCAAATACAAATATTTACTAAGGTTAGAAAACTGCAAAAACCATCAGTATTTTGCCACTCATCGCCAAACTGCAAGCAATATTAAGGAAAGTCTAATATAAAAAATAACAAAGCAAAAATTATGGTCCTCCTTCCGTCAACTTGGCACACGGCTGAATGGCAATAAAATATGTAATATATCTCTAAACTAAGGGTCCCCGCTCAGCTTTAAAAAGTAGGCTTCAATTCTTAGAGACAATCTACAGACATGCATCGTTAGCATATGAAAGTCAAATTGTTTTCTGGGCCCTTTAAATCAGTAAACTGCTTTCAACACATACATTACAAATTTTTTAATAACAGTAATTAACAAATTTGCCTGCAATATGCGCACTGTGATGAGCAAAGAAGGCAAACATATGCGACTAAGGCTATGATAACCGCTTCATATGTACATTTAAGCAAAAGACAAAAAAAAAGTAAACATCTGGTCAGAATCAAATCTGTAATAGCAACATCCGGTACAATATTTGGCCCCAGAATTCAAGCTGTCGACCTCTACTTGAATGCTGAGGCATCAGTATCGAATATCCATTTATTCTAATCTAAAGACACTACAAAAAGCAAGTAATGCGGTCAAACAGTTATGTTGAAATGTGACCACAAAAATAATGAAAACTGGATGGTTTGAACCACATCAGCTGACTTAGCACGTGTACAAGTGTCTTAATTAAAGTCTTGCTGAAAATAAAATACGTACCTAAATGATTCTTCGAGAGCGAAAGTAAACGCCAGAACAAAAGCAGCATAAAAAAATGCAAATTCACACTCCATGCAACCGCAAAATATGGTCCCCGTAAAATGAAAAATGCTCCCATTGTGATTAAAAAAGGCAAATCCAGACGCGGGGAAGTTAACATAGCCTGATGATAGCGGCATATAGTTTACGCAGTTTGGAGTAAACTATTATGCAACCAGGCCGGCCGACCAGCGCACTTCGATGCCGAGAGCACGAGCGCAGAGGCGTGCCGCGCTGAACGGCCGCCGAGAACGAACATAGCCTCCTCGAACAAAAAGTTTAAACAGAAGGGCTGCGGGAGGACGCTCCCCGAGCAGCAGGACAGTGCGCGCCTATGCTCCGAGTAAATAAAAAAAAAAGGGGGGGGGGGGGGGGGGTCGCAGCGCTCCGAGTGCAAGATGACGAAGCATGAAAGAGGTTTCAGGAGAGCGAGCGCGAAGTGTAAGAGATAAGGGAGGAGGGGGGAGGGGGGAGTAGAGAGTGCTAGGAGAATTAAGGTAGTACGCCAAAATGACCTTGCCGCATGAACGGAAACGGTAGAACAAAACCGAGTCGTTGCAAACTGAGCGCAAGTATCCAACTGTCAAGAAACGAAAATCGTTTCGTGAACCTCCTGCGCGTACAAAATGCAAGGAAACGTAGGACATACGTTATTTCTGTTCAAGAAAGTTGAGAGTGATGTTCATGCGCGAAATCTGCGTAACTCGCCGCGACATCTACCACAATTGCGATGTCATTTTGGCAGCCAGGTGAAAACAAGCGCGTGTCTCACGTTTGCATTTCAGCACATTCTGGAGCGTTCCGGCACAAAAAGACACAGAATGCAGCAATCCGGTAAGACACTGTTCCTACAAAGCGCAATATGCGTGGGAATAGGCTTACCTTTACAGACGATTGCGTCAGCCGCAAAGTACGCTGTCCGCCTTCGTATCACCGGCACCGAACCAACCAGTGCGATTTCAGCGCGAGTGCAATGTAGTCGGCGCATATACCTCCTAGTCACGCAGAAAAAAAAAATCGTCCATGCCTTCTTGTTTCGAACATCTCAAACATAAAGCGGTGCAGCAGTCCTTCGGCCTGAGCAAAGCAAAAAGAAGCCCGGACGCTTGCCGACACGATAAATGCCCGTTTGCGTTAAACACCCCATGTAGACGGCACTTCACAAGCGTACACACTTCTGTAACACATATGCATGGGAAATGCAACAAATTTCACGAGGGTACACAATCGAAGAAGCACATTCAGCATTCGCTGAAACGTGGTCGAAACGCACCCCACAATGCTAACGGCCATATTGTGAAATTTGAAAAGAGCGTTCGTAGCTACCGGCGGCCTCCTGGCGGTGAAATTTTGTTTCAGTTTCTGTTTCATTTTTAGAAAGCACTCGTGTGTAATTTTAATTTTAGCGTTACTTTTGGTGCTTCATTTAGGTGTTGGGTTATATTAGCAGCGCCGCTTGTGTATAAAAGGCTACGAAATTACGCAGCCATATACCCCCAGCATGTAAGGTGATATTGCTTGCCTTGATATTGATATTGTAAGGCATATTCTCCAACCAAAGCACCCCTTTGCCATGCAAGAGGTGATTTCCAATGGCACGAACACCCTAAACTCAGGGTGTAAGGGTGTTTTGAATCAGACAAATGCCCAAAAAGGTGTTTTTGTTTTTACAGAGTACCTCAAATGGTACCTCAAACTAACTGTGAGAAAGGCTTTAATCTTTTTTTGAAAAGAAAAAGAGAAGTCACATGTCTTAAACTTGGCTAATTTTACTAATTTTAAGGACAACAGAGGCCTTTTGTACCCTTTAAGTGATACCAGTTTGTGGCTGACCTTGAGAATGTGTTTACAACCTGCTTCAGCCTGAATTCAAGCAGACAGCTGGTACTCAGTATATGCTACTGGTCAAGCAAACCTGCTAACTTGGGTGCTCTGACCACTGTCAAACTGGTGCAGCTGAAATCACTGCTTAACTACCCGCATGCACGTTTTCACAAAATGCATTAACCAGCGCAATGTCAAGCTTCAAAGCACCTGAAGACGAGCAGATGGATGCTCTTAAGACTGTGTAGTCAATAATTTCACAAAACAACTCATTGTTTGGGCTGTTTGTGTAGTCAATAATTTCACAAAACAACTCATTGTTAGGACTGTTTGTGTAGTCAATAATTTCACAAAACAACTCATTGTTGATGGCTTTTGTCCCATGCACTCAAATAAAATAAAACAGCAGTAGAGAAGCCTTGTCAAGTACCTAAACAAAACTGCTCTGCCCTTCTCATGTATGTATTTTTGGCATATATGTTATGCATATGAGATGATGAAATGGTTTTAATGAGCACCTGGCTTTCATCAATGATTTATAACAGATATGGTTGCTGTGAGCAGAGAATAATGGTGACGCCACAGAATATCGCCGGATGATTCGTTTCAAAGCGTATAGGATTTTTTTTTTCATGACGACTTTGTCAAAAAAAAAAAAATGTACCAGCCTGAAGCTGCTCCTCACTTTACCAGTTGGCAAATTTCCTAACGCTAAGCAGATGTCAAGCTAAAATGAGCACTCCTGGTTACCAGTGGATACCGAATAGCGCAGTGTAATATAATCATCATTATTGGCTAAAGGAAGGTTATTGCGGCGTGGTTGGAAAGATGCGAGAACCCGTGCGTGCGCACGATGCCTGGCCACTCTGCTACCAGTCTGCTGCTGACAGTTGAGTTGGTTCTGTAATAAAGCGGGCTCTGTAGGGCTCAGAAAAATACCTGTCCCGTACAAATGAATGTACCGTAACGGTTTACAGTGTGCGATAACTCGTCCCGCATGAGCTGTAGCAGACGCCAGAGAAATAAGAGCGCTTTCACCCTAGTGCACGGCGAAAACCCGAATAATGTCGAATGAAACGCCTTCTATCATGGACGGAGGTCCACATACGTCGGCATAGGGAAAAAAATCACCACGTTTACTGAATAGGCGCACAAAAGCATCGGTACTATGTCGCACTATTGCAAGAAAGCATTGAAAAGTCGACTAGTAGATGTTGCATTGGCGCCATCTGGCGGCATCAATGAAAATCGGCGTGCCGAGCGTCGTCGTTCACGCCACTAGAAAGTATTCTAGTTTACTATATGACAGATACTGCGCCTTTTCTTTCCTGTAAGAAACGCCGCTGATGCCTGCTGGGCGGTATCTGCTTCTGTATGCTGTGTGGCGCGGCGTTCGAGGAAGCGCCAGATGAAAGGCGCCGCTTATTGTACCTTCCATGTAATAAAAAAATTAACGTTTTTCATCATCATCGTCATCATCGGAGGCCCGGCCAGGTCAACTTCATATCCTGGTGACGTCGTAGCCGCATGTGACATCATCATGATGTCATGATATCAGTTTCGGTTATTGGACATTGCCGGATGTGACGTCATGACGTCACGCCTTGCCATGACGGCACCAGGTGATGACGTCATTGTTAGAGTCATCTCTGACGTTATCAGCATCACTGTAACTATCACTAACTGCGACAAACTGATTATCGATCACACTCTGCTACTAACCAGCGGCGGCGGTCTGCATAGAAACCGCGCTGGTATGACGCTAGACAGAACTCGCGCACGTTTCCGGCTTGGCTGTCAGGATGATTGGCAGCTAAGTGTGACCGAACGAACGATGACAGTATGAGCCATTTAAGGCTTTCACCTTATAATTAGGGAGGCAAAAGCTCCGCCGTTAAGGCTATGATGTGATAGCAAGTGCTCACTGGCATTGATTTTACAGTTTCTCAATTTTTTATTTGCTTTAGATTTCTCGATCTGGAGTGCACGCAAAATAGAGCGGCGCTGCTGTCGTCACGTTGAGCCAACAGAATTTAGTAAGAAGGTTTAACGGCCATAAGTATACGTGAAACCAAATTATTTCGAACCCGTTTTCTCATTTCACACTGCGCTCATGATGCCATTCAGTGCAGCGTAACCATGACCATAGGGAAACCGCACTCTACAATCGATCATATCCATACCATAAATCAGGTGATAGAAAAATGCTCGGAATATAATCAGCTCTTATACATAGCATTCATTGATTACGAAAAAGCATTTGACTGAGTAGAAAAGAAGGCGGCCATTGCAAAATCAGAGTGTAGACGAGACGTATGTGAAAGTACTGCAAGATATATATATATATTGTAACGCAACGTTACACAGAAGGCGTTCTGGCACTCTGACACCGAAGGACACCAACAGCCAGTCAGGGCAGCACGAAAGCGGAGCACTGTTTCGCTTCGTCGTCTTCTCCGAATCGCCGGTTCAAATCTTCGTCGCCTATGAATGGCATGTGTCATTGCCCCCCTTCTTGGCAGCATCGCCTCGATGCTGCAAATGCTGCTTGATGCGATGAGCTGACAGATGTTATGCTAGGTTGGTGTGGGATACCACAACACAAAACGGGGCACCATCAGTCTCAAGAATAGTCAGCGGGGCGATCGTGGTAGGGTTTCATCCGGACGACGTGTACAACATCAGTGAACTTGCGTCGTCTGCGGCTTGAGGGATCTTGGGTCGCGGATTCAACTTCGTAAGTAACGTCGCTGAGGCGGCGGAGGACACGATATGGGCCGAAGTACCGGCGCAGCAATTTTTCAGACAGCCCACGATGACGAACGGGCGTCCAAATCCAGACATAGTCTCCAGGCTCGTAGGCAGCGAAGCGCCGTCCCTTGTTGTAACGGTCAGCGTCTAGTTGCTGTTGTAGGTATATGCGCTGCCTTGCCAGCTGCCGTGCTTCCTCCGCACGCTGGGTAAAACTAGCGATGTCCAGGTCAAGCTCATCTTCGTCGTCGGTGTATACGGGCAGCATTGTATCCAGTGGAGTGGTCACTCGACGGCCGAAGACAAGCTCGAAGGGTGTGAGCCGCGTCGTCTCCTGAAGTGCCGTATTATATGCGAACGTGGCATATGGGAGGATTTTATCCCAGGTCTTATGCTCTATATCCACGTACATAGACAGCATGTCAGCCAGAGTTCTGTTTAGCCTTTCCACCAAGCCATTAGTTTGTGGGTGGTATGCCGTGGCCCGTCTATGGCTAGTGTGTGTAAGGTTCAGTACAGCCTTAGTCAGGCGGGCCGTAAAAGCTGCCCCGCGATCGGTAATGATAACAGCCGGAGCGCCATGACGCAACACAATGTCGTGGACAAAAAACTCTGCGACTTCGGCGGCAGTTCCATTTGTGAGCGACGCGGTCTCAGCATATCGGGTCAAGTAGTCCGTCGCGACAACAATCCAACGCTTTCCATTACTTGACTTCGGGAAAGGACCAAGAAGATCCATCCCCACTTGTTGGAAAGGAGTTTTCGGTGGAGCGATCGGCTGAAGAAATCCAGCTGGTTTCACGGGTGGAGTCTTTCGGCGTTGACAATCACGGCAGGTTTTTACGTAAGATCGCACTGAAGGTAATAATTTCGGCCAATAGTATTTCTCCCGAATTCTTGCAAGCGTGCGACTAACTCCCAAGTGGCCGGAGGACGGTTCGTCGTGACAAGCGCTTAAGATGTCAGGCCGTAGGTGCGTAGGCACTACGAGTAGAAATGTCTTTTTGGATCTTTCAAAATTGCGCTTGTAGAGAACTCCACTTCGTAAAGCGTATGACTGCAAGCCACGACGAAAAACAAGCGGTACTCTACCACCGTGTCCTTCCAGATAATCGATGAGCGGCGCCAGCTCCGGGTCCTTGCGTTGAAGGTCAGCCATATGTGATTGGGTAATGGCCCCAATAAAGGGAAAATCGTCGGCGTTTTCCACTGCAGTGGAGTCCAATGGCGCGCGTGACAAACAATCCGCATTTTGGTGTTTATGTCCCGACTTATACACAACAGTGACGTCATACTCTTGAAGACGGAGGCTCCAACGAGCTAAGCGTCCAGACGGGTCTTTAAGGCTTGCCAGCCAGCACAAGGAATGATGGTCGCTGACAATACGGAAGGGTCGTCCATACAAATATGGTCGAAACTTGCTGATGGCCCAGATTACCGCAAGGCACTCCTTCTCTGTTGTCGAATAGTTCGCCTCTGATCGTGAGAGTGTTCGGCTCGCGTAGGCGATAACCCGTTCTATTCCGCCTTGCCACTGAATGAGTATCGCACCGAGGCCAACGTTTCTGGCATCAGTATGTACGTCGGTTGCGGCGTCTTCATCGAAATGGGCGAGTATTGGGGGTCTGTGTAGGCGGCTTCTAAGCTCCTGGAAGGCTTGTTCTTGATCGTCTCCCCACAGGAAGGGTATGTCTTCTCTGGTTAGTGCTGTCAGTGGTTCAGCTATCTTAGAAAAATCTTGGACGAAGCGTCGGTAGTATGAACAAAGACCTAGAAATCGTCGAAGTGCCTTTTTGTCGGTGGGGCGTGGAAAATTTGACACTGCGGTAGTCTTTTCGGGATCAGGGAGAACGCCCTGTGCACTGACAACATGGCCGAGAAAGCGTAGTTCCTGGAAAGCAAAGTGGCATTTCTCAGGCTTGATCGTTAGTTGCGCACCTTTGAGTGCTTGAAGCACGATGCGCAACCGGTCCAAGTGTTGCTCGAAAGTAGGCGAGAAAATAACGACATCATCTAAGTACACCAAGCACGACTGCCACTTCAGACCTGATAAAACCGTGTCCATCATACGTTGGAACGTGGCCGGTGCAGAGCAAAGACCAAACGGAAGCACCTTAAACTCGTATAGGCCGTCGGGCGTCACAAATGCAGTCTTCTCTCGGTCTCTCTGATCCACCTCAATTTGCCAGTATCCGCTTTTGAGGTCTAATGAGGAGAAGTACCTGGCGTCGCGTAGTCGGTCGAGGGCATCATCAATCCTGGGCAGCGGATAGACGTCCTTTTTAGTCACGTTATTTAACTTTCGGTAATCGACACAGAATCTCAAGGTGCCATCTTTCTTTTTGACAAGGACCACTGGCGATGCCCATGGGCTCGTCGAAGGCTGGATCACGTCGTCCGCAAGCATTTCATCCACTTGCATTTTAATGGCGTCACGTTCTTTAGGAGAAACCCGGTACGGGCGCTGGCATACCGGTAACGTGGTCTCATCGGTGATGATTCGGTGCTTGGCGACAGGAGTACGACCAACCTTAGAGCCTGTGGCGAAGCAGTCTGCGAAATCGTTCAGAAGAGCCGAAAGAAGATTCCTCTGATCGGGCCTCAAGTCGGGGTTAATTTTAACGGTCTGCAGAGCATGACAAGGTGCGGCCTCCTCTTTAGGGTTCGCTCCGGTGGTGCATAAATGAGGCAAGGCAGTAACATCGTGAAGGACGGCAACAGCCGTGTCCTTGGCGAGATGCCGCATCTCCTTAGCAAAATTTGTCAGGAGGACAGTAGCACAACTGTTCTGGAGTTGTACGAGTCCTCGAGCAACGGCTAATTCCTTCTCGAGTAGTAGCGGAAGGTGCCCATCCGCGATGCCCTCGTAATCGTGGAATAAGTCATGCTTTACAAGAACCAACACACTAGAACGTGCCGGAACCCTCACGTCATCGTCGACTATACGCAAAACGTTCAGACCCGGATCTTCGTTTTCAATGCGCGCCACGGCTCGTTTCGTCGAAAAGGAAACACGCGCTTCTTTCAGGTCAATGACAGCGCCGTTGGTCTGCAGGAAGTCTAGACCGAGAATCAAGTCTTTCGAACACTCAGGAAGCACGATAAATTCTCCGACATACACAAAACCACGGATGCCGACCCGCGCTGTGCACTTGCCTGCAGGTTCGATCAAGTGACTTCCCGCCGTGCGAATTTTCGGGCCGGACCAATGTGTCAAAACTTTCTTCAATTCTCGGGCGAGACCACGGCTCATTACTGAATAATCGGCACCAGTGTCGAGTAACGCGGTGACATCCACTCCATCAATCGTTACACATAAATCGGAGGTAGTATGCCGGATGCTGTCGCTACCTGACACAAGCGAAATCTCGTCGGGTCGGCCTGACGATGACGGAGGATCTTCACATTTCCCGACATCAGCGACCCTGCCTCCGTAGGCCGCTGGTATTAGTTTTCCCGGCTAGGGCTGGGAGAGGAGCGGCGTCGGGAAGTATGGGGACTTGTAGAGCGGTAGCTCGTCGGGGACGTAGACCGACGCTCTTGGTAACCGGACGTTATGGGATACTGTCGCGCTGCAAGGTCGCTTGCAATCTCAGTAGGCCGTTCGTCATTCCGAGGGTGGAGTTCCTCCGAGGCGAAACCCCGCATGTTGACGCGGCGGTACGGGCACGCCCGGTAAAGGTGACTGGCTTCCCCGCAATGATAGCACAGGGGGCGACGGTCCCGGGGCCGCCATACTTGACGGGGTCGCTGGTAGATTGGCGGAGGGGAGTAGTGAGGCCCCATGCGGCTCCATGCGAGTCCCTCCATGCGAGGACCCTGCGGCTCCATTGCTGGAGCTGCGGCGTTGATACTATGATCCGGCGGGGGAGCCCTACGTAATACGGACGCGTAGGTGGGCCTCGCGTCGATCGTCTGGTGGGGAACGCGCTGCTGGGGAACGTCAGCAACTTGCTGAGCTGCCATACGCACCTCGTCCCGGACGACTTCAGCCAGTGAAGGAAAAGCTGTTGTGTTGCAAGGCATCCGGAGCGCTTGCAGTTCCTCCCGCACGACAGAACGGATGAGATTTCGTAGTGCGTCCATGTCGCTGCCGATATGCACAGGAGGTGCGTCGGACCCAATGATGTTCACGTCACGGTTGTACTGACGGGCTCGGTGTTGCAGCGTTGTCTCCATGGTCGCTGCCTCGCTGAGAAACTCCGCCACAGTGCGCGGTGGACTGCGCACCAGTCCGGCGAAAAGTTCTTGTTTAACGCCCCGCATCAGGTGACGCAGTTTCTTATCTTCAGGCATTTGTGGGTCTGCACGCTTGAAAAGGCGTGTCATGTCCTCAAAGAACATACGCACGCTCTCGTTCGGGCGCTGATTGCGCGAGTGTAGCGCAGCTTCTGCTCGCTCCCGGCGGTCGGCGCTAGGAAAGGTGGCTTTGAAATCACGAGAGAAGGCTGCCCAGGATGGGAAGGCAGCCTCATGGTTTTCAAACCATGTCCGTGCAGACTCTTCAAGGGCGAAGTACACGTTGTGGAGCTTGCGCTCATCAGTCCACCCGTTGTAACGAGCAACTCGCTCGTAGTTCTCAAGCCAGTCCTCGGCGTCCTCGAACACGTCGCCATGAAAGGAGGGGGGTGTTCGCGGCTGATGACACAGGATGTGGGTGGGAAGCCTGCTCTCAGATGTCATTGCAGCAGGTTCGACGGCCGTCTGAGGATGCGTCGTTCTGGTAGCAGCCGGAAGGGGTCCGAATTCAGGGGGCTCTCCACGTAGGCGGCGGCCGAGGCGTTGATGTACGGGGGTAAGCTCCGTATTGGCAGGTTGATTCTGCAGGACTGGATCGATACCTGGCGATTCCTCCACCAGATTCGTAACGCAACGTTACACAGAAGGCGTTCTGGCACTCTGACACCGAAGGACACCAACAGCCAGTCAGGGCAGCACGAAAGCGGAGCACTGTTTCGCTTCGTCGTCTTCTCCGAATCGCCGGTTCAAATATATATATATATATATATATATATGAAGGAAAGAAGCCAACAGTCGGCGAGGCCAAAGAAAGCGTTGGGGATGGTACTTTATGTCTTTTTTTTTATGTTTACTTGGATAATCACAGAAATTAGTAGTGTAATCTATTTAGGGGAAAGGTAATTAAACACAAAGTAGAAGAAAAAAACAACGTATATATATATATATATATATATATATATATATATATATATATATATATATATATATATATATATATATATATATATCTATATATACATATATACGTATAGTGGCTGCACAGGGACCATAGTTCTGCATAAAGTAAGTAACAAATTTCCAATTAAGAAAGGTTTAGGCAAGGAGACCCGATCTCCCCCGCACTATTCACAGTTTGCTTAGAGGAAGTATTCAGAGACTTGGAATGGGAGCAGTTAGGGATAAGGGTAGATGGAGAATACCTCAATAATCCATGATTCGCTGATGACAATGCCTTGTGAAGTATAACTATGGGGGTGAACTGAAAAAAAAAATGTTTGTTGACCTAGACAGGAAAAGTATAGGCTCGCAGGCTTGAAAAGAATTATGCAAAAGTCTAAGGTAATGTTCAACAGCCTCGAGAAGGAACAGTAGTTTATGTTAGGTAGCGACGCACTGGAAGTTGCCGGCGAATATGTTACTTAGGACAAGTAGTATCCGCAGGTCCAGACCATATGAAAGGGAAATAACAAGGAAAATAAGACTGTGATGGAGCGCATTTAGCAAGCACCCGCAGATTATGAATAACAGCTTACCAGTATCGCTAAAGAGGAAAGTATACAAAAGTTGCATCTTACCTGTACTCACCGATGGGGCTGAAACGTGGAGGCTAGCGAAGTGGGTTCTACTTACGTTGATGACAAGTCAGAGGGATATGGAAGGAAAAACGGTAGGAGTAACATTAAGAGATAAGAAGCGTGCAGAGTGGGTCAGAGAAATAACTCAAGTTACTGAAGTTCTAGCGGAAATTAAGTAGAAGAAAGGATAAACGATGGTCGCTTAGGGCAACAAACTGGATTCCAAGTGAAGGAAAGCGTAGCAGGGGTCGGCAGAAAGTTAGGTGGGCGGATGACGTTAAGAAGTTCGCAGGGGTCAAGTAGATGCTTCTAGCACAGAACTGTGTTGATTGGAGGAATATAGGAGAGGCCTTCGCCTTGCAGTGAGTATAGTCAGGCTGATGATGATGATGATGAACTATTAACATCGTCGAACACATTGTGAAATTGTGAAACCTCATTACAGTGGTGGAGCATCTATAAAACCCTGTAATACGTGAGGGTATACAAGTCGGGAACGCGGCTGATGGAAACACATGCAAGGAGAGCTTATCAAAATATTTCCGGTTTCTGGGAGCCCCTAAGAACACCGAAGATGGTTAATAATTAGCAAAAGCATTGAAGAAAAGTGTTAAAGTTTGCTACCTTAACTTGAAGTGAATCAATTTTCGATATGCCTCTGTAAATGTGCATTCTAAATATCAACATATCCCTGAAAATGTAGGTTTCACTTGTCGTATCTCACATTCGTGAGAGCTTCTCGTGTTGTGGTACATGCTGAAATGCCGGCTATATTCCCTCTTAAATACGGTGGTTCAAAGGATAAAAAACTTTTCAGCTGGACGCAGTCCTCACACCGCGCTATACACGAACCAGGCGCAGCAGCAGACAACCAAAATGACCCGTTTGTTCACACAACTCTCGTTCGCGGATCCTTCGCAGCGTCGTCTGCGTCGCCTTCTATTACAATGCGTTGCTCTTTTTTGTTCCCTTTTGTTATGATGTTTGAGAAGAGGTTTTTTGAATATGGTTTTACCTAGACTGTATGCCTTGAACGACTGTTATTAGTAAGCAAATTCGGTGCATATGGTAGCACATTAGGCTGCTAGAGAAGCTTGCCGGATTCGTAGAAACACCTAGTAGATAACGAGTCTGTCGCCTCAAAACCTCAACCATGACGCTGCTAACGTTCTGTATACATTATGTCAGCAAAATTGGACAACCCTGCAGTGGCCAAAGGATTGGAGGAGGTCAGTTCACGTCCCCATTCCAAAGAAAGGCAGTGCCAAAGATTGTTACCACTACCGCACGATCGCGCTTCTTTCGCATGCTAGCAAGGTGATGTTGAAAACCCTCCAGGTAGGCTGCAGCAGTATGTGGATCGGAAGCTTCCGGACGTGCAAGTTGGGTTTCGCAAGGGCAGAGGAACTAGAGACCATGTTGCCAACTTTCGCTGGATCATGGAAAGAGCAAGAGAGTTGCAGAAACCCATCTACTTCTGCTTTATTGATTATGCGAAAGCGTTTGACTGCGTATTATCACAGCAGATTGTGGCAAGCTCTCCATGAGATGGGAGTTCCAATTCACCTCATCTGTCTCCTCAGGAACCTGTATGAAGGGCAAGAGGTCACAGTCAGAACTGGGCATGGTCTTACTGATTGGTTTCCGATTGAGAAAGGGGTGAGGCAAGGCTGCATACTGTCGCCCTGCCTATTTAACCTGTATGCAGAGTGCATCATGAGGAAGGCCGGTCTGGACGAGTCTTCAGCTGGAGTGAAGATTGCTGGAAAACGTATCAACAACCTTAGATATGCGGATGATACCACTTTAATGGCAGAAAATGAAGTGGAACTCAAGAGACTTCTGATGCGCGTACAAGAAGAGAGTGAAAAGTTTTGGCTTAAACTGAACATTAAAAACATAAAGATCATGGCGTCTTGTCCTATCAAGTCCTGGAGCATCAAGGGACAAGAAGTGGAAGCTGTGACAGATTTTCGCTTCTTGGGCTCCAAGATTACCCCGGAAGGAGACTGCAGCCATGAAATTAGGAGAAGCTTGCTTCTGGAAAAGAGAGCCATGGCTAGCCTTAAACGCCTAGTAAAGAGCAGAGACATTAGACTGCTAACCAAGATCCGTATAACTAGTGCTATGGTCTTTCCAGTTGTGATGTATGGATGCGTGACTTGGACTGTGAAGAAGGCTGACCGCGGAAGAATTGACGCGTTTGAATTGTGGTGCTGGCGGGGACTGTTGAGAGTTCCTTGGACGGCCAGAAGATCAAATCAGTCGATATTGTCGACCATAAACCCTTACTGCTCATTGGAGGGTCATATTCTAAAGTTAAAGCTCAGCTACTTTGGTCATCTGATGAGAAGAGAGGAGTCGCTGGAGAAAGATTTGATGTTGGGAAAGGTTGAGGGTCACCGGAGAAGGGGTAGGCAGCAAACGCGGTGGTCAGATGGCATCCTCGAGGCGCTGGAGATGAAGTTATGTGATGTTAGAAAAATAGTGGGAGACCGGAAAGCGTGGCGTGATATGGTCCATAGAGTCACGAAGAGTCGGACACGACTGAACGACTGAACTGAACTGAACAGCGGTATGTATGGCGTTTTTAAAACGTACATTCCCTCCGGAATAACGTAGCATACTTTGTGATACATTTCTTCAAAACTCTCGGCAACTTTTATTGACCGGCCACCTCTTCTGGTGCACTGCGAAACGAGAGAAACGTTGCAGTAAGTTGGGCTTACACGTGCTTCTATGGGTTGCCATTCCAACTCGTAGTCCAATACGTTTCCAGGTGCTGTCAAAAAACTTCGATTACGAATTGGTGTTTTATACTTTCGCACTCTGTTAGGATGTTGATGAGTTCTGTGTACCAAAAACTGCATCACAGGCGCCTGTGTTTTTAGTAAACTGCTTTGAAAACTTTCGCTTGCATGTTTTTATTTTAAGGGCGCTAAGCCTACTTTTCGCTGCTGTAGAGTCATGAGTGCCCCCTTTATAAATGCGGTGTTGGCCCATGGATACCATGCCTCGAATATACTGGCTTGTGTACCGTGCGCCGGTAGCTCTCTTAGAAAGGGGCGGCCCCGTTTGCAATGACTGCCACCAGTCGCCAATTGAAGATACTACTGTTCTTGCTCCTGGGAGACCTCATACAACGACACCAAGACCGGCCAGTGGTGCATCTTTCTAGCATCACACAAGGGCATTAGATACTTCAGCAAGTTGCACTCAAACCTATTGACCTCCCTAAATTTACCCTCCTTCCTCGCTCCCAGATAACCTCAGAGTAACCCCCATTCCAAAAAACGTCACCCGATACTAACCCAGGCAGACGTTCCGCCTGCGTTTCCGATCATGTTCACTCCACTGATTGCACGATAGTCTACACAGATGCATCACGAACTAACGTCGGAGCGGCTGCTTACTCAATTGAGAGCTGTAGCGAGGCAGTGACGCATATCGTCGATCCTTACATAGATCCTCCTCCTACAGCGACTATCGAGACCCTGCCAATAGGCGCCAGTATTCAAGACCTCGCACAAGCACCCTAGGACCCTTCATGATATACCATATACACTGATGCAATACAGGCTGTACACACCATTCATATGGGTCGCACTCCTGAAGAACTGCAGAATGATCTACACAAAGCTATCACCAAACTACGTTCCAACACTGTCACACTGAGGTGGAGTCCTGGTCACGCTGGAATCCCAGGGAATTAGGTAATGCATCGCCTCGCCCGCGAACTTTAACGCCAGGCGCCTGGGATTCTCTGGCCTTATCCACCCAAGTGGGACACTAATCTTCACTACAAAAAAAAAAAAATCAATAGTCTTTAGAGAAACTCTTCGTACACTTCCTCTTCCTGGTAAATCTCTCACTGCCACGCAAATACGCATTCTTAGACGCATACAACTAAACACACTCCTTACTTCTGCCCGATCGTTTCTATACTAAATCATACATTCCACCACATTCCCAAATTGTTCCTTACACTATGCAAACTTAGAACATTGCATGTTTTCAAGCCCTTTCGCAATTCAATCACCTCATTTTCCAGACTCTCCTCCCTCAACGTGGCGGGCTTGGTTAGCCTCTGACCAGCTGAAAGATCAGTTGGTCTTGATGACCCTGGCACAGGATATTCTTGACGCTTATTAATGCTTTAAATAAAGTTGTTTCCTCCTCCTTCTACTGCTCACAGTAAGTGTGCTGAGTCATGATCATCATACTTCTACATCAAGACATATTTGGCACAAAAGGTTTAATAATTAATTTTTTAATTTTTTTTTCTGTGGCTTAAATTTAGAATTTTATGATTTCTCGGTATAAAAAGGAACGGCCATAATCAGTCTCAACCCTCAGCAGACAATCCCGTTCAGCAGACACTTTCTCTTAGCAGACGGTATCGCTTGTACAGCTGGCATTGCATTGCGCTGAGTGCGTAATTCCGCTGGTGCATGTCATTTCCCTAGTGTGTATCTTATGTAACATGCGCTCATTCGTTAGAGTGATTTTTAATCAAAATACCCAGGTAAATTGCCCTTGAAAAGAATGGGCATGTTTATTATCAGTGTGCTGGAGTGGATCTCTTTCATGCAGTGAAAATGTGCCTTTGTAACGGCACCGGCTGATTGTGCACGACTTATTGATTGAGTAAATACATTAAGCTGGTAGATCGAAGACGCACACATGCCGAAGGAGTCTCGCGATTAGATTGAAAGCGCCTCAGCCGACTTCCTGGCAGACACGAACACACCTAAAGCCGCTGTAAAACCCTTCTACACGATGGATGGATGAATGGAATATAGGAGCGCCACCTTTGAAACGGGGTGGTAGCAGTTGGTATCATGCTCATTTTTTACCCTATATCTTAATTATTGTTTTAGATTGGTTAGCTATACCGTCATTCTTTTTATTGAATTTTTGTTTCTGCATTACTAACATTATGTCAATTTTCTGCTTTTAAGCCACCAATCTTCCAATCGTTTTTTTGCTAGCTTCTACCGCAGATTCATTTACCCGTCCACTGGTATCTCTAAATCCCAGAGCTTCAGGAAGAGTGACTGCGCCTGCATCGACTTCCGGACGGATACTATTACATTCGAGTATAATTTGGGTAATTGTTTCTGTGGATTTACCAAATACTAGACATGTGTCGTCTTCATGGTTAAATTTGTTTTGTAGCTGCGTGTTCTAAGGCACCCTGATCTAGCTTCAAAAAGTAGGCCACTGCCTCTTGAGTTGTCAAAGAAAGCTTCCTTCCTTATCTGCCTTTTCCACTTTCGATATAGTTCCACACTCTGTTTCTTTTCCATAGAATTTATCCAATTTTTACCTTTTGTGAGTCAACGCTTTTTAGGTATTGGTATTTAAATACTTTAGCTGCCCATCTATTACTGTCCAATTTCCTCAGGCGTTCCTCATATAATATTTTACTCTGAGCTTCGAAAGATGTCCAGCCTATCATATCTCCTTGTACCGCCTGTGGTTTTGCCGTGGGCACTCAGTGCTAATCGTCCGACGGCTCTGTGATTTATTTCTACCGTCGACTGTACCTCTGAGTGTAGGCACAAAACAGAATTTCCGAAAGCCGGGGTCCACAAACTGTCAGCAGCGCCCCCTCGCTGCAGCCGATGACAGTAATTTCTTTCGGTGCCACTTTGGCGCCCTCGGTCGGCACACAAGGCGGTGTATTCTAGACACTGTATTATAGACCACCAGCTAGCAAATTTCGCCGCTAATAAACGGACGCACGCGCTCCAGACCGGTCATGTATAGACTGAAAGAAATACTTGAATAGCGTCTCGGCTCGGCTTAATCAACGCCGCTTGCTACAAGCTTGAAGTCACGCTAAAACTGATAGCTACCAAAATTCACTTTAAAAAATGTTGGAACAAAAGCTGTTCGCGCCTTTAAAGAGAAAAACAAAATCCTACTTTGGTAAATTTGTTTGACTGTTGTTTGTTTTGACTGTTGAGGATGTTAATGATACAAATTTCATTTTTTGCGCCATCTAGCGTTCGAATGGTGTCGGTAGCGGGTAATTTGAAATCCGCGTCTCGTCCAGGTGCAAATAATTTTCTGGATTCTCCGCTAGGGGGCCAACGGAGGCGCATGTGCTTCGTTTGGGCTCCGCGTTTCGAGCACCTGCTACAAGGGACAACACCCGGATACGTCGACTGCGACACACGGACAAGAACCGTGAGTGTACAAGGCACCTTTCAAGACCTTATTTACGCAAATCGCAGCTCGGGAGACCGAGCTCCGACTGTCTAATCCAGCGTCGCTCCGGCACCCTTGCTTACTCGAACGCCAGGCCTAGTGCGGCGCGAACGCCACGGAGGCAGTCATGGAATACGCCGTAGTTGGGACGAACGCTTCCCCAGCCGAGTTTGAAACACCAGATTACCGTACCAAGAACCGCAAAGCTGAGTTATTAACACCTCAGAAGAAAAATGAGCAGTCCGAGAAACCGAAGGCGAAACCTCTCCCTCCGCTACATCCCAAGAAACCGCTACCCCGACTCCCGGAGAAGGACTATAAAATCATCTACAGACCAAAGGGTGGCGCAGACATCACGCGCTACACCGAGAAATCTACCAGACCTTAAGACCAATCTACAACCAACTCTGCAAAAAATGTGATCACCATATCGACGCCGGTGCAGGCAAACGCACTACGCTACGTCGCAGTCAAGCAAATCAAAATAGAAGGCAAAGACATTGTTATGACGTCGTACATCGCCCCTCGGGACAGGGCCCTGCAGGACATTATCTATAGGGCTTACGATGGCGAAACGCACCAAGAAATGATCACCGAACTCCGAAAAAGAAACCCTGACATCGTTCAAGCACGCACCATGGGAAGAACATCAAAGTCCCTCCCGCTTCACTTCGAAGCGGACGAACTCCCAGATAGCATCGTCTACTTCGGAGTCCTGTACCCAGTTTACCCCTTCATTCCAAAAGTAGAGGCGTGCACAAACTGCAGAAGAGTCGGCCACAGAAGAGACGTATGTCCGGAGCCACCGCAACAACGGTGCTCGTACTGCGGCAACCAACACCTGAAAAAAGAAGTCTGCGACCCGGTCTGCATTATCTGCGGAGGAGGGCACCGCACAGGCGATAACAGCTGCAAGAAGCGATTTCAACGACACCAAACGAAAATGTCGGAACACCAATCAAGACCCAAATCACGGAGATGTGACGACCCAACATCTACCGAAAGGAAGGACCGCTCGAGCTCCTTCCCGTCCTTGGACAGCGGACGCAGCAGCAGCCGTAGCGGATGGAGCAGCAGCGGCGGACGAAACGGAAGCAGCAGCAATGGAGGAGGCGCCAGCACTAGCAGCCGGACTCAGAGCCCCGGGCCGAAACAGGCGAGCTGGGCAGGAGTGGCCTCTCATGGGAAGGGGATGGAGCTGCAGACATTAGTCTAAACTAGATCAGGCACTCCACCACATTCAAATTCTCACGGATCGAATCAAGCACTTGGAGGAGGAAATTAGTAAACTAAAAGCATCCGCCGTATCTAAGGACCCACCTCCGAAACCACTCCCATTGCTGGAAGTCACAGAAATGGAAACTACTGTGACCGCTTCAGTCGAAACCCCAGTAAGCGTAGTTAGCAAGGAAGAAACACCTCGCAAAAAACGAGCAAAGGATAGAGTCCCAAAACTCGAACAAAAAGTGGAGGAGTACAGCCAGAAACTCGATAGTCTAACCCAAAGAGTTGATAATTTAACACAAAGACTCGAACAACACATACAGGATGTAAATCACAAGTCCGGAGTAATTGACACCGTTTTACAGGAAATTTTACATCGGCTTCCCCCTTCAGCTCAAGGGGCGCCAATCGATCTATCCCAGCAAAATGACCAATCCTAAAACCATAATTTGGCAGTGGAACTGCAGGTCTATGCGCAACAAAAAAACAAATCTGCAGTTACACGTTCAATCGCAATCCGAAAAACCTGACATTATAGCGATTCAAGAACCCAGAATGTCTCGACTAAAACTTCCAGGGTACCGGGCGGTTCTGCCATGTCACATCAAAAAACGGCCTTTAACCACTACGTTGGTGCGTAGAAATCTTACCGTGGTTAACCACGAGATTGAAAATGCAGAGCTCGATTGTATATTAATTGAAATTCTGCCTAGCAGAAGAAACTCCTCTTCTCTGTTCGTACTAAACGCATACAGCCACCCCAGGGCACCGGCTGGACCAACGAAAGCCGCTATACTCAAAACCCTCCAAATCGCTGGCCAAAACCCAACCCTAATTGTGGGCGACTTCAACTCTCAACACGTGCAATGGGGACACGCAACCATATCCAGGAAAGGAACGGCCCTAATGGATTTTATCCAGCAAAGAGGGCTCACCTAATACACGCACCCCATGCAACCTACTAGGATAGGCAACAGCGTGACCAGGGACACGTGCCCGGACCTAACGATAGGCAAAAATCTCCCAGACTTAAGCTGGAGCAACACCAGACAAAATCTGGGAAGTGACCATTATATCATAATGTCTAAAATCACCATTGCCAATCTCAAACCCCAACCCAGAAAAAACAAAATCACCGACTGGGACAAACTTAGGACTATCCGCGACCAAAATAACGAACCAATCATAGACTTAGAACACTGGACACAGACCCTCCTATCGGATGTGGGAAAGGCCACTAAGGAACTAGTACATGACTTAGGCGAGGCGTAAATACGGTTGACAGCCGACTTACGCACATGTGGGAGGCAAGGCACAGCTTAGAAAAAAGATGGCTTAAGCAAAATTATAACAAAAAGCTTAGAAACAGGATCGTCACACTCACGAAAGAAATTCAACACCACACCGCAGAACTAGCGAGACAGCAGTGGAACCATATCTGTGAAAATGTGAATGGCAATCTAGGCACGAGGGAGACGTGGAATCTTCTGCGGCATCTCCTTGATCCGGAATCCAACAAAGCTACCACTCAAAAGGAAATCAGACCCAAGCACGGATCAAGATATTATAGACACGCTACAGCAGAAATACTTCTGCACAACCCGTGAGACGAAGTCCCTGCCCGATTATAAAGGAGAGCCTAACTCCATCCTGGATGCTGACATAACAATGGCGGAAATGAGAGCAGCCCTCTTTAAGGTACGTACAACATCCGCCCCCGGAGAGGACGGCATTAACAATAAGACACTCAGAAATCTAGACGACGTACGCTTCTATCACAGCCCTCGCGGACTTTGCGAACGAGTGTTGGAGGGAGGGAAAACTCCCAGCGTCTTGGAAACATGCCATCGTTAAATTCATTCCAAAACCTGGCAAAAACTTCGCGCTCGAAAACCTCAGACCTATTTCGCTTACTTCTTGCATAGGAAAACTGATAGAGCACGTCATACTAGACAGACTCCAGTCCCACATGCAAAAAGAGAATTTATATCCAAACACTATGGTCGTCTTTAGACCACGTTTATCAACACAGGATACGATGCTAAGACTAGCAAACGAAGTCCTATCTCATGAGCAAGAAAGGAGTACCAGGGCAATCCTAGCCCTAGATTTAACCAAAGCCTTTGATAACGTTAAACACAAAGCAATCCTAGAATCTCTTTCACTGCTGAATGTAGGCGCAAGAACGTTTAACTACATCAAGGACTTTCTCTCCGATAGGACGGCTAAAATTCAAATTGGCACTATCAAATCCGACACCTTCACTTTAAGAGATAGAGGAACTCCGCAAGGATCGGTCCTCTCCCTTTTTATTCAATATAACCCTAATCAAAATGGCACACAAACTCGCAAGAATCCCAGACCTAGAACACTCTTTGCATGCGGACGATATCACCCTTTGGACTACCAAGGGGAGTATTGGCTTGATAGAAGATACGCTACAACAAGCGGTAGACGTAGTCGTAGAGGAGGCGCAAGCCGCGGGACTCGCGTGTTCCCCCCAGAAATCTGAATTACTCATTCTACACCCAAATCGTCAAAGAAAGAATAAATCGCGTGCGATCAAAATCTACGCGGAAGGTGCAGCCATCCAAGAAATGGAAACATTAAAAATCTTGGGAATCTCTTACAGTCAAACCAAAAAAACGACACACTAATTAAGAAACTGAAAAACACCGTCAACCAAATTTCCCTCCTCCTCAGACGAATCGTGAATAGGCGTGGAGGAGTTAAAGAAGCTGAGACCAGGAAACTAGTAGAAGCCTTCGTTCTTAGCAGAGTTATCTACTCTACACCATACGTCACCCTCACAGTTAGAGAAAGAGACGACCTGGATTCACTAATTAGGCAGTCCTATAAAACTGCGCTTAACCTCCCTCGTCATACCCTAAATGAAACACTACTAAAGTTAGGAATTCATAACACCTTAGCGGAAATGATGGAAGCACACCTCACCGCATAATACGAACGACTATCAAGCAGTGAAACGGGACGTTTCATCCTAAAAAAAGCAGGAATACAATATGAAGGGACTCGGGCCCACACTTTGCCGATTCCAAGACACGTGCGCGAGCGATTAATAGTCCGTCCTCTGCCTAAAAACATGCATCCAGAATACGATACGGACAGAAGGGCTGGGCACAAAAATTACACGAACGATTTTCAGTACAGAAAGACACGGCGCACGTGGACGTGGCAGAACATGCGGACAGAAATGTCTTTTCCCTGGCAGTTGTCGATCATCGAGGTTCTCCCCTCGCATCGGCGACAATCAATAAAACAAAATTTCCGGAGGAGGCCGAAGAGGCTGCCATAGCTTTAGCCATTACCTCCACCACTGCCAAATACATCCTTAGCGACTCTAAAACCGCAATTCGAAATTTTGCAAAAGGAAGGGCCCACTCCACAGCCATCAAAATCTTACAAAAGATCCCCCATATCCGCCGTATCACATTGATCTGGGTCCCTGCCCATTCGGACCATCCTGGGAACGAGGTAGCGCACCAATTTGCCCGAGGATTCGTAGTTAACCGGGAGGTGCGCTGCCCTGAGCTCAGGTCGGCCAGGGAGCGGATGACAACCTACAAAGAAATTACTACCCACTTCAAGAAAGAAAGACAAATCTTCCCAGAACCACATCGATCTCTAAGTAAAACACAACAAGTCACCTGGCGGCAGCTTCAAACAGACACTTTCTTTAATCCGTACATGTACTCCATATGGTTCCCAGAGCAGTTCAGCCCTGTCTGTTCTCTCTGTGGACATCAAAAGGCAGATACACCACGCATCCTATACTCATGTAATCAAGACAAGCCATCACAGAGTCTGCAGCTCTCTACCCAATCTCAGTGGGAGGCCGCGCTGCTCAGCTCCGACCCGGAGGTTCAACTCCGAGTCACGGAGCGGGCCGAAGAGGTCGCCGAACGACATCATCGGTCGGCCACCTGGCGTCCGGCCTAGAAGAGGAGCCCACCGCGGGGACGGGAACGTCAACCCACCCCGCGCCTACCACCTCTTCTTTAATAAAGTTTACCTCCTCCTTCAAAGAATTTTCTTGATATAAACATTTAAAAATACTGTTACGTGAAGACTCAATCTATTTACAGTATATTTAAAAGAGGGCTGCAATTGGCATAGCAGCGAGCAGCACCACGGTATAGTGCCTAGAAATATACTGGCCAGTATATTTCTAGGCCCTATAACCACGGAAACAGTCCCACTTCGTCGTCATCAATCTGCCTTTCCCTTCCGCGAGGCAAGAAAAACTTCGTCCTCGCCTTCTCGTAACAGACCCACGGCGGTGTAAGCGTTATCCTGGCGCTACACTGCCATTGAAGGCATGAGTTGGTATGGCTTAAGCCGGGAAACATGTACAATGTCAGTAGCGGGGCTTGGTGGTGGTGCGGCTGATGATCCCAGCACCAGCCTCTGCCGCGGCAGCATAATATTCTACCCGTAGATGCCTCAGGATACCGTCCTCGCACCACTGGAGGCCTTGTCGTTGGTCATCCTCACCCACCCGAGCGATACTGGCTGTTTTACTGGTACTGACACTGCGGACGTAGACGAATGGATGCGGAAGTACGAACGTGTCAGCAAATAGAATCGCTGGGACCTCACCCTCATACTAGCCAGTGCTGTTTATTACCTCGCGGGTACTGCGCTAGCCTGGTACGAGATTCACGAAGACCAGTTGACAAGTTGGGATGGTTGCAAAGCAAAGCTCCGCGAACTCTTTGAAAGGGAATCCCTTGGTCGAGAGCTAAACAAAAAAAAAGCACCCAAGACCAGTGTCCATACATGTACTGAATCATATGTGCTCTACGTTGAGTATGTGCTTGCCCTTTGCTAAAAAGTGGATCACAACATGTAGGAGTCCGAAAAAGATGGTCATGACTTGAAGGACATTGCAGACGATGCACTCAACTTGCTTGTGTACAAAGACTGCCACACAGCTGATACCATCCTAATAGAATGCCGTCGTTTTGAAGACGCCAAAAGCCGTCGCATCGCACCATCATTTCCCCGCCTTCCTAATACTACTCTAAACCTTCGTGTGAAGATTTGCTGCCCTAACACCAGCCAACATCGATCGAAAATGTGACCCGTATCGTCCGCTGCGAACTCGAGGCCATCTCTCCAGCTACCTTGCCTTCACATTGCGCTGACGGCCACCACATAGACGTTCCCCTAATTCAGGCTGTTCTCCGCTAAGAACTCGGCACCGCCGACGTTCGGACAGTTTATCGAGGTCAATCTGCTAATGACACCGATGTTCGCATAGTTTATCCTGGCCGACCTGCCTATGTCTCCCCGCGCCGACGTCATACAGATGACTCGTGCACATCTTATAACCAGCCTGTTTGTTTTGCTTGCTCATGCGTCGGTCATATCAGCCATTCTTGCCGAAATCGATGGTTCTAGCCTGAAAGGTCTCGCCCTCCACCCTCTTCTATCTACAATCACCACGCTCGTGCTTCTCGCTTCGTCACGACTCTTCAGGCACTGCCGCTGACCCCGAGCCTTCCCGCCTCAACCGATCGGCCTCCCCACACCGCGGTCAGTCCCGTTCGCCCCAATGCCATTGCTTTTCCTTTCCCAGTCCCTATAGCCGCCCTCCGACAGAACACTAGGTGCTGTAGCGTCTAGAGCTGATGCTCCAGTAGGGACTACGATCACAAATCCTCGTCTAGCTCTTCATTCGCACCGTAATTTGCTCACTATGCTCGTTGATAGAACAGCCGTTCAACCCCTGATTGATACCGGTGCGCAAGTTTCTGTAATGAGCCCTGAACTGCGCTGTCGCTTACGAAAAGTGCTGACCACTGCTCCTATACAGGTTATGCGAGTCGCCGATCGCGCAACGTTAAAGGTGATTGGCTTGTGCTCTGCCCGCCTAACGATACCTGGCCACCATACCACCGTCTTGCTCACAGTTCTACAGCATTGCCCTCACGACATTATTTTTGGGCTCGACTTCCTTTCTGACCATGAAGCCGTCATAGACTGTGCTACAAGTAGCGTTGAACTTAACCTTCCCTCTTCTTTCTATCCACCCTCTCCTACTGTGCACCGCCTTTGTAGTGTCGACTTTGTCCACCTGTAATCTCAATGCGCAACATACGTCACGTTCTGCTCTGTACCCCTATTCCCGATGGATTCAAAAGTAAACGCGACTTTCCTGAAAGGAAAGTTGAGTTGATATGGACACCGGCTCACTGTGGGCTGGAGGGCAACGAGCTTGCCCACCAGTTCGCCCGAGAGATGGAACACCGGGCAGAGGCAGGTGAGCCACAGTCCATTACTAGTTATAAGGAAATTACGAACTATTACAAGACGGAGAGGTGACGTTACCCCGACCCTCACAAATCGCTTACCAGAGAACAGCAAGCGATCTACAGGCAGATACGGGCAGGATCCTTCCCGCACCCTTACCTTCAACACAAGATGTACCCGGAAAGGTACCAGAAGGAATGTGATTTCTGCAAGACTGAGATAGGCACGCTCCAACATGTCATTGGAGTATGCAACTTCATCAAGGAAATCCCCCCACCTCTTACCTGCCCCACTACCCCACTACCCCATCCCTCATCCTCCCTTAACGAGCAATGGGAGACCTTGCTAACCAGTCCCGCCGTAGAAGCCCAGCTCGTCCTGATCTCCAGGGGCCAGGGGGCCAGAGATGTATATGAGCCCCGTGAAGAGGGAACCACTCCCATCGACGGCGTCTAAGCAGGCGTCGTATTTAGCTCGAGCAAGTAAAGTTGTTTCTCTCTCTCTATCTCCCCGATGGATACTGTATCGTCACCCCGCACCTCCATTAAGATGTTACGTGAAGACTTCATCTATTTACAGTATATATACAAAACGGCTGCGACTGGCATAGCAGCGAGTAGCATCACGGAAACATTGTCATCTGCCTTTTCCTTCCGCCAGCCAAGGGAACACTTCGTCCTCATCTTCTCGTAACAATACTAACGTTTCTCAATTCAAACTCACACAGCGTCCTCGTGTCAGCAAATGTTAGACACACTTCACATTAAATCATTCTTATCACACTTGATGCTAGATAACTTATAGCGATGAACTTCTTCCATGGTCGCTCAATCATGTTGGGGACTGCGCTAACACAGGACGAAGCGCGAACACAACACAGGCGCTGACTTGCAACTCTTTTTTGATAGTTGCTAGTCAGCGCCTGCGTTGTGTTCTCGGTTCGTCTTGTGTTAGTGCTGTTCCCAACATGACCACTAACCAACAAGCCCAACTCTCCACTCTACTGAGTCGCTCAAATTGCCTGACATTTGTGTGATACCTGCGTACAGGTAGCTAGATCACGTTAACACTTTCAAAATTGACGTATATATATATATATATATATATATATATATATATATATATATATATATATATATATATATATATATATATATATATATATATATAAACACTTTTCCAAGCCACTTGATTCAGTAAATCACAAGGTTCTCCTTTAAAAAGCCTCGAATGTATTGCTTCCGAGGAAAAGCATACGCTCTTCTCGAGTCGTACTTACATCATAAGACGCAATATACGCTGCTAGTGACGGGTTCGACAGAAACCTGTCTTGCGAGGAGCAAACACAGTGGCAGAAGAAAACGTACGCAGAGGAGGACAAAACATCTTTATTTATTTAGTCAGCGATGGGGGGGGGGCAATCTCAGTTCATGGTTCCGTTGGCCGTGGCTGCAGTAAAAGGGCGTCGATCCAGCTATTGCTGGCGCGCCGAGCAGCGGTCCTGCAGGACGGCCTCCCAATCTTCCATGCAGGGGTGGACGAGATGGCTTAGGGAAGGAGTAACTTGTCACGCCCAAACCATGTGGTAGAGCGTCGCCGGCTCGCCGCAATGTGGGGAGTCAGGGGAATAAAGGGAGGGGTACCAGAGGTTTAGGAGAAATGGTTAATAAAGGTATTAGTTTGCAAACGGCGGTAAGTTGCTGCTTCTTGAGTAGACAGGAAGAAACGTACTTGGCGAACGAACGTTTTCTTCTACAAATATACGCTGATAAGCCCACAGGTAGCACAGAATGTGGGGCCCCGGTAGGTCCGATGTAGGCAAGTGGGGCTGGGGCAACCATCATAAAACCTGCATCGGTCCCCGATGGGGCTAAAGTGGGCAAGCCCCATTTGGGCTTGCCCCTGCTCCTCCTGCATGGGTCCCATAGCGGCGTTTCTTGGGCTAATGCAGAGCACATTCCTGCATCCAGACCACAAGGGTCCCTTGCCGGATATTTGAGGGCAATCCAACCTAAATGTGGGCTTTTTATGGGAAAGCCCTCATAGATCCGAAGTGAGGCCGCCCCCATTAAATCTTTGTGGGACCAACATCGGCCGTAGTGGGGCAAGAAAACGGACATGCCCACATACTGCCCCAATCGGCCCCTTGTAGGTTACTTGAGGGCAGGTGAAATATGAATAAGGGCTCAATTTGGGCAAGCCCTCGTGAAGCCCAAATGAGGCAGCCTTAGCTAAACCGCTTTAGGTCCCACATAGGCTGTAATGGGGCTGGAAGGTGGGCGTGCCCGCATGGTACCAAAATCGGTCCTTTGTGGGGACTTTGAAGGCCCGTGCCACTGCAGGTGGGCTCTAGGTTCAAAAACAACGTCCAGCCCAATTGGGGCTGCCCACATAAAACTGCTTTATATCCCACATGGGCCGCAATGGGGCTGGAAGGCGGGAGGGCCCGCATGATACCAAAATTGGTCCCTTGTGGGGAATTTGAAGGCACGTGCAACAGCAAGTGGGCTTTAGGTTCAAAACCAACACCCAGCCCAATTGGGGCTGCCCACATAAAACCGCTGTAGGTCCCACATCGGCCGTAATGGGGCTAGAAGGCGTGCGTGCAACTGCGTAATCATTGTTTCCAACTTTTATTTGCATTAGATGTTGCCCTAAATTACTATTATAGATGATTTGTATAACAGTTGTTGTCATGTTTAGTCGATTAGAAATTTACATGGCTTTAGTTCTCGCGCTCATGCAAATTGCGCTACAAATACTAAAACAAACTGATTGCTAACTGTTGCCTCTTATGTGGTTGCTTTGGACAGCCTGCAACTCGCAGCACAATATTACTGTTCAGAACACACATCTCCACAGCCTGAACAAGATGCACATGAAGTCATTTCGGCTAGATGAATGTTATGAATTATTGTAAAATTTAATATTGTGGCTGTTTAGAAAGTGCAGACATGTATAAAATAATTACTTAATTATGTGCATAAATATTGATTGGGAAAATTTGGACTAGGGCTTTCCACCAATTTCCTACGTCGGACCCTTATGAGAATAATGTGGGCAAGCCCAAGTGCGGCTAGCGCTATAAAACCCGCATTGGTCCTATGTCATTATCTGAGGGGCTAACTGAAATAAAAAAAAATGTTCCTCCAAAGCGGCTGCCCAAATCGGTCCAAAGTAGGACCATCGCGGGGAGTTGGCGCATGTGCCCTTTTAACAATGCCGGAAAAATGTGGGCAGCCCCGCAAGGGCTGCCTGCATCGGCCCCTAGAGGGGCCCATTGGGGCTTTGTCGACAGCCCCCTTCGGGCCTACGTCGGCCCCTCTTGCAGCACCCACATTGAGCCCACCGGGGCTGTCCTGCATTGCCTACATCGGGCCCACCGGGGCCCACCCTTCAGAGCCCACTTTGTGCTACTCTAAATTATATACACTAACCTCGAATCCAATCAAAATTGCTCTGCTCGTTTCATTGTCTATTCTCGCTTGGCCAGTGTAACACTTACGAAGAAAACAATAAATCTTCTCTAGCTTCCTTTACGCCGTCGCATTTCTCGATTGTGTCTTTTTCACAAAATTTATTTCATCAATGAAAAACTGAAACAATCTCTCTTTTTATTACTCTTACAGGTAGCTCCTGTGTCTTGTATCGTTTTCTACGTCGGGTTTTCTTAAGCGCAACGATGTTTGAACATGTCTTACGTATTTCTCATGCCGCATGGGCCACAGATTCAAAGTAGGCATGTCAAGCTGCCCCACTAATCTTTATTTTGAGTACTTTGTTCTTATGACTAGCATGGACTGGAAAAACCTTCCCGCCTCCGTCGTGCCCATCACCGGACCAGATTGCTTCAATTCTGCTGTGTTTGATCACCTGGATTAATCTGCCCAGAAACACCTGTATTCTTTGTTTTTGTTCTTTTGTTTTGTACTACCCGCTCCTCTCTGTAACGCCGAATGGCTCCGAGAGTAAATAAGTGAAATGACACTCTTAGCTCTGGTGTACCACAAGGAAGTATCATTGGACCGCTTTTATTTTCCGTCTGATTCTGGGAAAGAGAGCAATGATTAGCCTTGACCGCCTAGTAAAGAGCAGAGACATTAGTCTGCCAACCAAGATCCGTATAACTCGTGCTATGGTCTTTCCAGTCGCGATGTATGGATGCGAGAGTTGGATTGTGAAAAAGGCTGACCGCCGAAGAATTGACGCGTTTGAATTGTGGTGCTGGCGAAGACTCTTGAGAGTTCCTTGGACGGCCAGAAGATCAAATCAGTCGATATTGTCGACCATAAACTCTGACTGCTCGTTGGAAGGTCAAATTCTAAAGTTAAAGCTCAGCTACTTTGGTCATCTGATGAGAAGAGAGGAGTCGCTGGAGAAAGATTTGATGTTGGGAAAGGTTGAGGGTCGCCGGAGAAGGGGTAGGCAGCGAACGCGATGGTTAGATGGCATCCTCGAGCCACTGCAGATGAAGTTATGTGATGTTAGGAAGATAGTGAGAGACCGGAAAGCGTGACGTGACATGGTCCATAGGGTCACGAAGAGTCGGATACGACTGAATGACTGAACTGAACTGATATGTTAGCGATATAGTACATTGCACCAGCAACGTACAGTTTGTATCCTATGCGGATGATACGTCTGTTGTCGTCACTGGTAGTTCTTAAAACGAGATTGAATCTGAAGTTAATAAAGTGCTGGCAGACATTGAGACATGAGTTGAAGCTCACCGCATCAATATAAATGCAAACAAAGCAAATATTGTACTAGCCGAAGGGAAAGCACATTACCCATCTACTCAGTATACGCCTAGATGTCGACCAGTTGACTCGGTAAAAATCCTTAGCGTTGTCTTCTCAGTGTCTTTAATATAGAGTAAAAATACCGAGCATCTTTGTTCTAATGTAGCTTCAGATATTGGTGTCTTATCTCGATTGAGATGTACTCTGCCAGAACAACTTAAGCTCATGCTGTGAAATATATTATTATCTTTACTGCGTTACTGGCTTCTCGTTTGGGGCACAGCAGGTGTCACTTGCCCTAAAATCTGCACTTGCTCCAGAAAACAGCATTGCGATATACAGTTAATGTGCCATACCACTCTTCTTTTCGTGAGTTATTGTTACGTCATGGCATTATTCCTATTTTCGAAATGCGTAACTGGAGGCTACAGCTGCTGTCCTACAGATATCTTACAAAATGTGGTAATAGCCCAGCAGAATGGAAAGTTGGGCTAGGTGAATGCTGTTCATGATGATTAAGTGGCCCCAAACGGAACGTAGACACAGAAAAAGAGACAACAGGACAGGTGGTAATAGCTACATCGCGCACATCGCCAAGCTGAGAATGAATTATTTCATTCGTCATATCCGACATCGTCAAGCATAGAACGTTTCCACACCTCATGGTGAACTGTTTTATGCAGACTTTATCATACAACCTCCCTCTTTTGTTAAATCTGTTGGAAGAAGCATCCTTTGATCCTTCTGGTAAATCTAATGCTAAAATTGCTTTGGCCACATTGGCGTACGTCATGTGCCTGATGTGCATGCGTTGTTTATTCTCATTTGACTGTTTAGTTTTTGTTTGTGCATTTGGCTGTATTTTTTTTATAACTGCTCAATACTCAATGATTTAGCCTGTGTTTATAATAATTTTGCTTTTATAAAGAACAATACGATAACCGTGCCTGTTTGAATGCCACTTGTAAGGAGCCTGGACCCACGTCAAGCCACTCTCACAGCTTTTAGTCCAGTCTCTTCCTTTCAAAAGGAAATAAAAGTATTGAATGGAATTGAATTGAATCGTTAACCACCTGCAGCATTTACTGGCGCTCTCCGAAACTTCAAAATTATTTTGGTAAGTTTTGCTTCCATACTCAATGAGCCATGCTCCCGAGTTGTATAGGTTTCATGGTGTTCCAAAAAATACTCCGCTTGCTTAAAGCTGTTTCATAGTTTGATAATGGGTTCTATGGTGTTTACAGTTGCTCTGCACTGAATTACATCAGAAGCGCACTTTGAAATCAGAAACCCTTTGTTTTGCCTAGCCTTGCAAGAGCAGCACCACCGCGTCTTGCTCACGTCACAGATCGATGTTGGTAAACTCGAACGTCGCTTCTTTAAACTTGATGCCCCCCTTGTGCGTTCAGCGGAATGCCTTGTTTGTGTTTCATGTAACTGCGGGGGACTTCACAGTTAAGGGTAAGATGCAGTAGTGTTTCCTACACACAGACAATGTTATTTTTTACACTGTAACTTTTTTATACACCGAGACTTAGCATCAGACAACATTGGCTTTCCAATCTAAGCATTTTGACACCATTATACCTTACTGCTTCCAATGTTCCATTTTTCAATCATTTCAAATAATTGATCAAATACACATCTTACATTTTTTATACAGCGTTTTAAATTATTGGGTTTTCATTCTGAGCATTTTGACTACTTGAATTGCCCTTTTTTTCTAACTTTTCCTTTTTTATTTATTTCAAGTAATTAATTGGTCAGTTTCACGCTCTAAGTATTCTTAACTAGCATCATCAATAGCGTCTTTCAATTCTGGCCATTTGACACCTCTGAACCTCCTTTTTACAATTTTCTTGTTTTATTTACTTAATTGAAAAATTAATGATTTATTTACAATGATTTCATTAACTCACTATCGTCTATCACAAACCAATCGGCCATCAATCACTAGAATAAAGAATTAATATGATACTATGTTTTACGAAGCCCCTGATTTTTTTGGACACGCGGTGCGGATAGCTCGTACCAATACGACGCAGACGGCGTTTCAGCCAAACGAGCTGTGTAAGCTATCGCTTAAAATATCCTGAAGTCAAGCAGTGCCAACTGCGAACGTTTTTGATGCGAAAGCAACACTACGCTAGTCGTCGAGCAATTTCGCTCGGCACAGCGTGGGCCAAGCTGCGCATGCGCGAGGGGCCGAATGTCGTCAGAGGCAGCAGCTGGTGCGTCGGAGCTGCCGTCGCGGCCGCGCTGGGCCGCGCGCTCCGCCGGAGCCGGAGAAGTGACGCCATAACCACAGCCCGCGCCAGCTGCGCATCACTCTCTCCGTTGATTGTGCGGAGAAGAGATGTGTGTGGTGCACGGTGGTGTAGTGTATATATAGCTAGGGTGGTGGTAGAAACATGTTATTGCCATTGGAACAAACAGTGGGGGCGAAGCCCCCTGCATGGCACTTGGGTGCTCCCTTAATACATGGGAGACACCCTTATAAGGCAAAAAAAAGTTCTTGAAGAGCAATCCTCCTCATAGCACTGGAAATAATCTTCCGTTGGTCTTGACTTGAGGTGCTCTTCATAAGAGACTTCCAGTAGTACTCTGCGACGTTCGGTGATGGGGGATGAGGACAGGGGGAGCATGTAAGAAGGATGTGTAGGAAGTGTCCTGATTTGCCGCAGAGTCTGTATGATGAGGAAAACTGATCTGGGTGTCAGGCATATAGAAGTGTAGAGTATGAAGCAGTCCGAGTCTGCAAGCTTCGCCAGTGTACGGCCTGCGCTATGGTGAGAGAGTGGGCTAGGGGTGTATATTTCCTTCGTTTGTTCTGGTAGTACAAGAGAATATCACGGAAGCAGAGCAAGCGTTCCTCGTCCTGTAGAGGGGACTCCATTTCTCTAGCCCGGAAAGTGAGACCTCGGGCTAGGAAACTAACCTTCTCGTAATATGCGAGCAGCGGTGCGGGATATATAGCCGTTGATATAATTTAGAATCGCAGATAATGTTTGTCGCAGATGTAGAGAAAAGAGCAAGCGCAATGACTGCCTCCTCTGCCTCTGTGGTGGAATTGGTGATTATAGAGCTGGAATTAGGCAGCTTTGCTTGATTGTCGGCTACAGCCAGGTCCGTACCGGAGCCTGACGTATATTCCGCTGCGTCCACGTAGACCACCTCTTGGTCCTCGCTATATTGTCTGTGGAGGGCGTGAGCCCTGGCTATTCTGCGGCCTTGGTCTCGCTCAGGGTGCATGGCTTTAGGGATGGGAGGTATGATGAGGTTAGAGCGGAGGTTAAGAGAAAGGGAGAGAACGTGATGGGTGTGTAACTGGGCTAAGGTTTAAGTGAGATAGTAAAGCGCGGTTAAGCGCGGTTAAGGTGTCACAAAATGCGACAAATACTGCGTTTTGTATTTCCCGTAAAGATAATTTAATTTATTTACATCCCGTAGTCCCCGGACGCATTTGCATTTCACCGCCATTGAAGGCACCCTATAAAATGTTGTTGTGGCTGTAGGAAGAAGGAAAAGAAAATGCACGGGCCTACTACTGGCTCTGTAGCTAAGCCACCTGCGCTGCTTCGTGCGGACAGAAGAGAAAATGGAGAAGAAAGAAAAAGAAGAGGAAGATTGATTGAATGTCCTTTATTGAATGGGAAGGCTCATGGCCATCGATGGGGATAAAGGGGAGTAGACATATCTTCATTGTTTAGGTCGTCACTCGAATCACATTGCTCTAACCAGGCCACTAAGCGAGCCATACTTGGCAAATATCATCTGTGTGTTAGCATCAGTTTCTAGAAGGGAACGGTAGTTCAGGCGGTAGGGTTCGATCTCGGGGCGTCCAGTAGAAAAAGCAGGGCAATCCCAAAGTAAATGAGATATGCCGCCGCAGGTTAGAGTCGTACAGTGGGGGCACGTAATCATTTTCTCCGTATACTGACGTCAGCGGGCCATAATACGTGGCGTGTAAGCCGCATGGGCGATGAGCTTATTCAAAAATACTTCTTGACTTCGGGTGAGGCGGGTTCTTCTCGTAAAAGGTGGGTCTGGTGTGGCCACCTGCATGCGATGCTGACTGAGGCTACGAAGACTGGTCCGAGTATAGTGCATAAGGGCAAGAGAAGGGGTGAGTTGCCGCCCAAGGTCGAATAAGGATGAAGCAAGGGGGGTGGGGAAGTAAATGTGGACCTGCCAAGGCAGCCGCGGAGTGTGCCGCCGCATTGCCCCCTGATTCGTCCGAGTGACCTGGGGTCCAGTGAATAGCGACAGTTCTGGTCGAGAGTTGGTGGCGTTTAAGGAGGCGCTGTATAGCCGTAGCTGTTGCATCTTGTGAACCCGGAGTAGCGATTTCCTTGTAAGCTTCAAAGGAATCAGTAAGAATACGTATTGACCCAGTTCCGGTGCAAGGCACTCCAGACAAGGCTCCCCAAATCGCGAGGAGTTCAGCGTGAAGAGGGGGTAGACCTTGAGGTAGATGGCAGGCATAAGCGCCTGAAAGGGAAGGGTTGTCATCGCATACCCAGGCCATAGATGCGAATTCGCTTGTAATCGATGCGTCGGTGTATATGTCAGTCGTATCAGGGATTCGCTCCTTTCGGTGATGGGCAGAGAGGAGCTCCCGGGGAATGACAAAATCGCGGTTTATAGGTCTGCGATGGACGCGTGTGACTACTGGCATCTCCCAAGGGGGAAGTGATGCATATAGGGCTGGTGTTTTGTCGTTACGCTGTTCATCCCAGGCCAGCAGGCGACGCCCCTGGACAGTGCTCTCTAGACGTATTCGATGACGCGTCTGTGACTCGGTAACGATGGTAGTGAGCGGTGGAAGAGCGGCCAAACGCTCAAGTTCGGCTATAGGAGTGTGCTTAGGTAGACCGGTAATAGTGCGTAGTGTTGCGCGATGAAGGCGTTCGACCTTAGCGAAGTCAGTCTTCGACAGTTGGAGGACGGGTGTGCCATAGAGGATTTTTCCGACCGCCGCTGCTCTGGCCATCGCACGGCAGGCATGCTGCCGCGCACCGCCGTGCCGGTTGGACAGGCGACGAATAGTATGTAGCAGTGCTGGCCAAAGGCGTTGTAACTGATGAACCCATTTCTGGGGGCTATTGCAGCTTGATATGGACAGGCCAAGAATGAGGATTTTCCCATTTGAGGAGGTGATGGTGTTGCCTCCGATGTGAAGATGAATCTGCATACTGGGGTTGGTTTTATGTTTTCCGTCGATACTAATCAGTTCTGTTTTATGTGGTGCGAGCTCGAGGCCAATTTTGGTTAGTGTATCTTCAAGACAAAGAAGGGCCGCCTGAAGTTCAGTCTCCATAGCATATTTATCTACGTAATCCGCTGCCTCAATCCAGACGGTAATATCATCGGCATATATAGCGAATCTTGCGCTTGTGCTCATTTCCAGATTCTCGGCGACGCGTGTCATGACCAAGTTGAACAATATGGGTCAGAGAATGGAGCTCTGAGGTACACCCCTATCCAAGTAATAGGTTTCGGGCACCCATCCCGGAGCTTTGCCATGTGGCTGAATGGGTCTAGATGTCAAAAAATTGCGGATCCAGATTTGGGCACGAGTACTAGGAAAGCGTTTGGCGAGTTCCTCCAGAATAACCTGATGGCGAACATTGTCAAAAGCTTTGTGTATATCGACAGCCAGGAGATAGTCAGGTAGCGTTTTACGTTGAGCTCTATTCAGAACTTTTCGCAAAAGCCAAAGGCAGTCATGCGCTCCGAGGTTAGGGCGGAAGCCGGCTTGAGCTGGATGAAATCCAGGACTGACGTATTCAATGTAGTGACTAATCCGGGTATGCAGCAGGCGCTCGATGAGTTTACAGAGATGTGAAGTCAGTGCAATTGGACGCAAATTACTAGGAAGTCGAGGGTTTTTGCCGGGTTTAGGGATAGGAAGAATAAGAGGAAGCTTGAGGTTATCCGGTACCGTTCCGGTCTCCCAGTAAGAATTAATGATGTCGAGAAGGGCATCCTGGGCTGCCGAGTCGAGATTGCGAAGCTCCTGCCAACTGACTCGGTCATGCCCGGGTGTGGCGCGAGCTCGGCCTCTTCCGAGGGCTGCTTTGCAGTTCTCCCTTTGAGAATGGGCGATCCAGGTCTGGATCAGGGTTTCCGACTGGGAAAATGGAAACTGCTAGTGGAGGCGTTAGGCTGGCGTGTGGGAAAAAGGTGCGTATAACTTCATCTTCAACATCAGCCGGGTTGCCATTGAGAAGGAGATCGGCGAGAGGTGGTGCCCCGCGTGCCTTGCCATTTAGGCCACGAAAGATGCGCCAAAGTTGTGATAGGCCCAGTACATGTCCAAGACAGTCGCATGTAGAGTGCCAAGCCTCACTTTGCAGGTGAAGCTGGTATGCCCGGATAAGCTTGAATTGTCGTCGAAGAAGCGCGAGATCTTTGTGACGTTTTCCGTGTGTCCGAAAACGTTGCGTGAGGTGATCTGCGCGACGCCAAAGGTTAGCCAGGTGAGCATCCATGTCAACTGTGGAATCGTCACAGGGGATATATTCGAGAGCTTGAGTGCGGGCATCTCAGAGTACAGACAGGAAGGAGTCAATATCCGAGAAGGGGGTCGTAGTATTAGCACGAAACTGGGCCCAGTTGAAAAACGAACGTGTTGTCCGAACGCGAAGACAGTTACGATTGAGAGTGAGCAAGATGGGCAAGTGATCACTACCCCAAGAATTAGAAAGGACTTCCCAGCGCTGAAGAAGACGAAGAAAGACGTGCGCCGCAACAGCCGTCGTCTACCACCGAAGCGGTGGCGGGTGCAATGATGGCATATGTTTTCATTTACCAGATGCTATTACTCGCTGTTGCATCTTACAACCAGCAGGGAGCCACGGCCATCTGTACTACAGCGCCACCCCATTGGTATACGTAGCCTCCCAGGTAGGGGGCGGCGAGGTGTTCATGTTCTGTGGGTGTACTGACAAGCCTTCGACAATAAACCTGTTCATCGGGCGCCTGTCGGAATTCTGCGCCATGACAGGTAACATGCCTATCTGCCTTGAGCGGGTTCAAGGCCTTCGCGAGAGTGAATAAGCTGGGCAAGCAAAGCAAGATGGACGTGCTTATAATTATACTAGGTTGGTTGGTTGGTTGGTTCACAGGAAGGGAAAGGCGCAGTATCTGTCACACTTGCTCTGTGGACACTTGAACCGCGCCGTAAGGGAAGGGAGTGAAAGTGGAAAGAGAGAAATGGGAGCCATAGTGGAGGGCTACGGAGTAATTTCGACCACCTGGGGATCTTTAACTGCTGTTGTGGCTGTAGGATCTTTAACGTGGATCTTTGTTGTGGCTGTAGGAAGAATGAAAAGAAAATACACGGGCCTGCTACTGGCTCTGTAGCTGAGCCACCTCCACTGCCGCGTGCAGATAGAGGAGAATATAGAGAAGAAAGAAAAGCAAGAGGGAAAGAAAGGCGCGCGCCGCAACAACGGCCGTCGTCCACCACCAGCGGTGGCGTGTGCAATGACGGCCTACAACAGATAAAAATTCGGTGCCAGGCCAGCCCCCGCCGCAAGCAGCGGTGACCCACCTGCACCAGCCCCATCTTTAACGTGCGCTGACATCGCACAGCACACGGCCGCCACTTCGTTTCGCCTCCATCGAAACGCAGCCGCCGAGGTCGGGTTCGAACCCGGGAACTCCGGCACAGTAGTCGGGCGTCTTACCACTGCGCCACTCCGGCGGGGCCTAGGTGATGGCGCGTATACCACTTTGCGGAACTTGATGTTCCCGGAGGTTCCCGAAAAGAAGACATCTAGAGATAAAAGAGGCGCTTCCGAACCATTACGCGCCCGGAGTCACAAAGCGTTATAACTTCCATAAACGCACACAGTGACCCCGGAAGACAGCTTATGGCTTCATCGTAGAATTGAAGCGATTGGCGAAGAACTGCTCGTTTGGAACGTTTTTGTCTGAGGCACTCAGGGACCAGCTTGTCCTTGGCGTGCGTGCAAGGCTGTTCGATGCAAGCTTTGGCCACTGAAGACGGTACGGGCCTAACGTAGGATAAAGCGTTCGTTATCGCCACGTGAACGGAAGCCGCTGAGAGCCACACGATGGAAATGCTACCAGGACCCAACGTGACACGAGAACCGGAGGAGGACGACAGGTGGCAACGTGGCGACAGTGCTGGGTCTACGCGGTCGACCACCCACAATCGGCGACGTGGGAGGAGGAGGAGGAGGACAAAACTTTATTAAACGAGCGAGTTTGGACCCTTCAAGGGCCCAGGGCCACCGCACGGCCTTCACATTACGCGCATGTGTCCAGGTCACGTAGGGCCATGGCACTGGCACCCCGGTCCACAGAGCGAAGTTGTATGTCCAGGTCCTGCGACGTAAGGAGGGCCTCCCATTCCTCCCATGATCCGATGGCGGGCTGTCCCTGCGGGGGAGGATCGGCAGGGCAGCCGAAAAGAATGTGGTCCAAGGTGGCGTGCAACTCTCCACAGAGAGTGCACTCAGGGGAAACGGGTCGGTAGCAGAATAGGCGTTGAGGGGCGAGAAGCGTTCGGGTTTGAAGACGCCTCCAGAGGATTTGTTGGAAGTGAGACAGCTGGGAGTAGGGAGGGGGGTAGAGTCGACGGGCAAGGCGTGCTTGCTGTGTGAGCTCAGAAAACGTATGTGCCCGCTCCCTCGAGAAATCCCGGCATGGGTCGCCATTTGCCCGGCTAATAAGTCCTCGGGCTATGTTATCGGCGGCCTCATTCCGGGGATTGCCAGAGTGAGCCGGCACCCACATAAGCTCAATACGCCTGTCAGAAATCAGGGTGCACATTCTCAATATTTGCCACGCGGGAGGATGGACGCGTCCGCGGGCAAAGTTAAGTATGGCTGTTTTGGAGTCGCTAAGTATGTAAGCCGCATCTGTTTGGGCGATTGCTAAGGCTATAGCCACTTCCTCTGCTTCTTCCGAGTTACAGGGAGGGTCTATGAAGTGAGTGAGGGGGGGGGCTGCTGGATTGTAGGCCACAGCTACCGAACGGTCTGAACCACATGCGGCGTCCATCCAGCGGACATCCTCTGCAGTCCCATATTGTTTATGGAGAGCTTTGGCTCGCGCGACGCGGCGGGATTTATGGTATTCTGGGTGGACGTTCTTAGGAAGAGGTTTGAGGATAAGCGCTGAATGCACGGCCTGAGGGAGAGGGTTTAACTCTTCAGCATGTGCGGGTATGCGAATGCCGAGAGTATCCAGTATATGTCGTCCTGTTTGCGTGCCAGCCAACCGAAGGCACTGTGTGTACCGATGTGCCTCTATAGGTTCTTGTATATTGTTGTGCATTCCTAGTTTTAAGAGCCTGTCCATGCTAGTTGTCTTCGGTAGGTTGAGCGCTGCTTTGGTAGCCATGCGGATTAAGGCGTTGATTTTATCTTTGTCTGCACAGGAGAGGTTCAGGTAAGGAGAGGTGTAAAGAATGCGACTGAGCACAAAGGCATGTAGTACCTTTAAATTGTCAGCTTCATCTAGGCCGGCTCGTGAGTGTGAAACCCTTCTCAAAAGATGATGACGGAGTAAGTAGACTGTTTTAGTGCCTTCAGGGTAAGGTCGTTTTCCCCCGTCGCCTGTAAGTTCAGACCAAGAATGCGGAGGTTGGGGGTTTGTGGTATGGGAGTATCATGCAGATAAATTGTTATGGGGGCGGTAGGAACACGCCGCGGCCAGAGTAGAAAGAGTGCTGACTTTGTCGGGGAACATTCAAGGCCAATTTTTTCCGTGTGGGTAGATATAGCTGTGGCCGCTTCTTGAAGTGTAGATTCTATGTCTCCATCTGAGCCGTATGTGGTCCAAACCGTGATATCATCCGCGTAAATGGTGTGTCCCAAGTGTGGGATACTGCTTAAAGCCTTTGCCAGCGGGATCATGGTAATATTAAAAAGGAATGGCGACAACACTGCGCCTTGCGGGCTGCCAATGTTACCAAGTGTGAAAGAGGGGGTCTGTATATCATCTATATGCAGGGAGGCGGTGCGTCCGTTCAGGAATGCCCTGATATAGTTATAGGCCTTAGGCCCTAGCTGCAGCTCTTGAATGCCTTGCAGGACAGCACTGTGCGTGACCTTATCAAATGCTTTGGTGAGGTCTACTGCCAGTATTGCTCTGGTGTGGTGTGGCATATCATTGAGGATAGCATTTGAAATCTGTAGTAGGGGGTCCTGCGCCGATAAATGAGCCCGAAAACCTAGCATGCTATGGGGATACAGTCCATGGGATTCCATGTGTTGCGTAAGACGGGTGATGATGACATTCTCAAAGAGTTTCCCCAGAAATGATGTCAGGGAGATGGGACGGAGATTTTGGGCATTTATGGGCTTGTTTGGTTTAGGAATGAATATTATTTTACCGTGCTTCCATTCATCCGGCAGCTGCCCCGCTTCCCAGCACTCATTAAAGTATTCAGTGAGCAGGGAAATAGAACGGTCATCTAGGTTTCTGAGCATGACATTGGTGATTTTGTCCTCTCCAGGGGTTGAGTTGCGTAGCTTAAGGAGGGCTGATCTAACTTCGATCTCCATAATGGCGGCATCTAGGGAGGATTGATCACGGCCTATGTAGTCTGGACAGGATATTGTTTGGCCCACAGTAGTATAAGTTGATTGCAGTTGGGCTAAGAGCGATTGCTGACTACAGCGATGTTTATGGATAAGCCTTTTGAGGGTAAGCCGAGTTTCCTTTTTAGTTTGTGTGGGGTCTATCATGTGTCGAAGAAGATGCCAAGCTCTGGAGGAGGAGAGATTACATCGCAACCGATCGCATATTTGGTGCCAGTTATGTTTACTGAGGGCGGCGCTGTGCTCCTCTACTTGCTTTTGAATTTGCGCCAGTTTAAGTTTAAGCTTTCGATTATGCTTATGTTTTTTCCAGCGCGCAAGGATACTCTTCTGTGCTTCGAGAAGGTGCACTAACCTACCATCTACAATGGGAGTCTCGGGGGTGGTGTCTAAAGTTTGCATGAAGCCTGGACATCCTCCTTGAGCTGTGTCATCCATGTGTGGAGGTTAAAGGGGGTCTTTAATGTTCTGGCCTCTCTGTGCTTACGCAGATTATCCCAGCTAGTTTGCCGGACCCGGTAGATTTTAGCTTTTTTGGCAAAGGCAAAAGTTATTATATAATGGTCACTGCCCAGGGTCTCATTCGAGTTGCTCCATACCAGTGTTGGAAGGTTTCGGCCGAATGTAAGGTCTGGGCTAGTATCGGTGGTGACACTATTGCCGATTCTCGTAGGTGTGCTGAGATCATTATATATAGAGAGGCCCTGCATCTGAAGGGTGTTGTGTAATTCCGCTCCTCTCTTGTTGGTGCGCATGTAGCCCCAGTCTACATGTGCGCAGTTAAAGTCGCCTATAATAATGAGGGGGTCCTTTTTTGCCACTGTGGATGCAGCTTTAATGAGAGCAATTAATTCGGAGACCGGCTGTCTCGGAAGGAGGTAACAGTTAAGGATGAATAGGGGATAGGATTTCTGAGCAGACAGGATTAATTCTAAATATGTGTGAGCCACCGGGGAGTGTATTTCGTGACAAGTGTATGGAATTAAGTGTTGAACATACGTGGTAACCCTAGGGTTGGGAGTTATGTCAGAGGGTACGAGAGCGTATCCTGGCAGTGATACATTTGTTCCAGCATCCTGGAACGCTAATATATCGGGGTGTGTGGAGGAAGCAGAGAGTAGTTGCTGCAGGGGGTCTCGTTTGCGCCGAAACCCCCTGCAGTTCCATTGGAGAATGCGTAGTCGGGGGTTACTGCCTCCTATCGACAGGGCCATGCTGGAGGGTAGGAGGGCGAAGGATGGAAGTTGGTGTGGGGTTGTTAGCTGGGGTGTGCGAAGACATTCCAGCAATCATTTTTGGAATCTGTTGCATAATGGCTGTGGTTACTTGTCTGATAATTGTTTCTGTAAGCCTAGCCATGGCGGTTTCAATGTACGTTTGAGTCTGAGCCAGAATCTTGGCTTCTAGGTTTTGGGCAGTCTTTGAATTTGGAGTCAATGTCTGGAATGTCTTATGGCTGCCGTTTTTTTGGGGGGAGGGAGTGTGAATGATTGGGGTGTTGGCGATTGAGGGGGTTGGTTGGATGTGGAAGGAATAGAGCTAACGGCTGCCCTTAAATGCCTTACCTCTTCCCGCAGGAGTGCTATCTCTTCCTCCCGCAGGGATGTTTGGGGTGTACTGCTGGCTTTGGTCCAGGCTGGCTGGCGATCCTGACGAGGCACTAGGGGTGGAAAGTCCTTTGCCTTGTCACTGCTGTTTTGGGTTTCGGCGCTGTCCGTCGTCGAGGCTGGGGGGTCCTGGCTTTGCATGAGCCTGTACCGGTAAGGTGGTTCCCACCACAAAGAATGCATTTCGGAGTGCAAGTGTCTGCTTGCCTGTCGTGATTCTCTCCACATCGGGGGCAGAGTCCGCTTCTTGGGAGAGGGCACACATCATACCTGTGACCAGGTTTCCGGCAGTTTGTACAAGCTTCAGGGCTGCCCTTGTATTTGGTGCATCGATGTACAACACACATGTACTTGATGGTGTGGGGTACCGGACCAGAAGCAAATGTTATTAGAATTGACGACGTTTTCCCCATGCGTCGAGCCGCTATGATATTGGCCTCCGGGTTGCGATACTGCAAGTCCTTTAGTATTTCATCTGGTGCTTCATTCCAGTATGCACGGGAAATAACACCCTTGACTGCCGCTGGAGGCGCCGCGATATACGTGGCTACCGGGAATTTTTTGCCATCTATAGTGATTTCCTGCATGTTCACTAAGGCGAGAGCTGTTGCCTCCGCCACCGTCGCTACCGTGAAGGTATTGTTTGTGAGATGAACTCTGATGTGCAGTTCGCCCATTACTGAGCTGCTCGGAGTTGCATGCAGTGCCTGCAAGAGACTTGGAGCTGGAAGCTTTTCCAGGGAGAGCCCGCCTCTCGGGCGAAATACGACTCGGATCGTGCCTGCCGGCAGCGCGGCAAGTTGTTTACTTTTGTGCACAACCGCGCGCGTCATGCGTAGTAAGTGCGGCGTCTCCTGGAGCGGGGCTCGAGAGGTTCCAGTTGCAGCGTCCGACGGCGCGCCGGCGTTGCTTCCGTTAGGATTGACGTGAACTGAGGCCGTTGATAGGTGTTTTGAGGCCGCGTTTGAATCTGAGGTTTGAGCTCGATAAGCACGTAGGACATTTTCCCACTCACCAGTGTGATAGTCTTATGGGTTGGGTATCTCTGCATCCACTGGTTCCTCCATGGTTGTTGGGTACTGAGGAACGCGGCGCGCCGGACGGGCTCGCCTCGATGAGACGAGGCCTAGTGCGGCGGCGTGGCTGTCAGAGGCGTTTTCACTGGATGATTCTCGAAGATCGCGGGGCACATCCAAAAGATGGCAGCGGTTAGGATCCGTATACCTTCCTGGATCCGTTGATCGTTTTGACGTGTCACAGGAAATATTAGCTGGGCACAAGAGCCGGATATTGGCTGAGCTGTTGCGAACCGCACCCGCTTACCTCCGCTGCCTCGTGCGTTCGCGACGTGGGACGGTGGGCGCAAGGAAAGTGTCCGCTGACAAGGATAGAATACCGTCGTGCTTTCGTTGTGGGGATCACTACCACCAGCTGGACTATCGGTGCATCAAGGCAAGGTGCTACAGTCGCTTGTGGACAAGACATTTAGCTAGCATGTGTGCTACAAGGCAAAACAATTTCATTGGGGAGGACGTGTATAGTTTAGAATTGTAGGCGCTAGGAGAAAGAATTCATCCATACAATGTTGACATGAACGTAAACGGGAAAACCATACTTATGGAAATACACACAGGCTCAGCGGTATCTATTATTTCGTAAGATGAATTTGTGAAAAAATTTGGACATCTGCCATGTCAGCGTGTGTCCTTTCGATTAGGGACATAGTACTCAAGTGTGCCATTGAAGGACAGTGTCACTGTAACTCGTGAGGGCACTTCTTTCAGACGGCCACTAGTGGAAGCTGCGAATGAACAAGGGCGCACGGTTCCGGCATTGCTTGGCCGAGACTGGCTGAAGCACATTCGTCTGAACTGGTCACTGGCCGTCAGAGTGAACGCAATCACTAAACAGGATGTGCTAATAGAGAAGCACTAGGACGTATTCACGGGACCAATTGGAACTATAAAAGGGTTCGTGGGTCTTATTGTTTTGAAGCAGGTCCTGTATTCTGTAAATCCAGGCCAGTGCCATACGCCATGAAGGTTGAAGGAATTGGAAGCGGCAGGTGTGGTGTACCCGGTACGCGAAAGCCAATGGGCAACGCCTGTTGTAGCAGTTCTGAAGAGTGACGGAGATGCCTTCAGGCTATGTGCCGACTACCATGTGTCCCTAAACCCCTGTATAACTGTAGCTCATTACCCGCTACCGTTGTCGGAAGATCTGCTTGCGTCATTGTCAGGGGAGACTTGCTTCAGTGTACTGGATTTATCGAAGGCTTACTTGCAACTTGAAATCCATAGCCATTCGCACGAGTTGCTAACGATAAACACACACCTCGGCCTTTTTCGCTGCACGCGTTTACCGTTCGGTGCCGCGAGCACCCCTGCCTTTCCAATCGGTAATGCATAGGATATTGGTTGGCTTGGAGAGCAGAGTGTGCTATCTCGATGACGTTTTCATAACAGGAAAGACCGAACACGATTGCCTGGGTCGTACTGAGCAGATGCTGCCTAGACTACGGAAGCGTGGCATACGTGCCAACACTGATAAATATCGATTTCTGAAACGCAACGTCCGCTAACTGGATCAAAATTTAACGCAGTCGGCATTCATCCAACGAAAGATGAATTAGAAGCCATATTGTAGGCTCCAACGCCGACTGGCGTCTCCAAATTGAATGCTTTCCTATGACTGGTTAATTTCTGCGCTAGGTCCCTTTCTCAAACAGCAACGACCTTAGAACCAGTATATAAGCTGCATAGAATTTATGCTCTTTGTGATATTCCCCGTCATAAAGCATGCCTGGTACATAAACTTCGCTTAAACGTGGCTTTCACGCGCAGGTACTTACATTTAATTGGACAGGTGGACTCCCCGGAATGTTCAAATTGTGGCATTCCCGAGACTGTGCACCATATATAATTGGTGTGCCCAGTGTATGCGTGTGAAAGAAATGTGCTAGCTGCTTCTTTGAAGCGTTTCGACAAGATGCCTCTGTCGGAGGAACTGCTGCTGGGCACTTGGCTGGACAAGGGGAAGGGTGTCAAGGCAGTGCGGGCTCTTTGCCTTTTTTTGAGCGCCACCGGACTTGATTCCCTCAAGCCCTCAGATCAAGTGTTCTGTCTTTAATGCATGAGAGCCACCCAGGAATCACGAAAATCAAAATGCTGGCCCGAAGTTGTATTTGGTGGCCGAATATTGATATAGACCTAAATGACAGTACGAACATATCTGTCAAAGTTTGCGGAATTCTGTGCAGTCAGTACCGATTCAACCTTGGCCAACAGCTGTAAATACTTAAGGTTCATTTGGATTTTGTGGACATAGAAGGGAAATCATTGCTGCTGCTGGTAGGCGCCTACTCAAAATGGCTCGAGATCAAATATGGATTGCACATCAGCCTTGGCTACGGTGGAAGCGGTAAGGAGCATAGCTTACCCAGCTTTGTGGTGACAGACAACGGCGCGCAATTCAGATTCAGTGAGTTTCAACACTTCTTAGAGCAAAATGGTGTAATGTCAGTTTTCACGCCATCGTATCACCCTCAATCCAACGGCGCAGTGGAAAGACTTGTGCAGACCACAAAGAGGGCTATCTTGAAATTGCAGTTCGAAGGCGAGAGATCCGGCCGAAAGCGGCCTTACAGCACCGCATTAATAATTTTGTTTTCATACAGGACGACACCTCATTGGTTCACAGAATCAGCGCCCTGCGAATTGTTTCTTGGACGAAAAATTTGAACCAGACTGTCCGTGCTGAAACATTGCAGAATGAGGGTGTGAAAAAACAGAAGGGAGAAAATATTGCCTGTTAAACCTGGAGTTACGCGAGAGCTATCTGCATGGCTACGCTTAGGTTCGGCTTGAAAGTAAAGACATGGCTTTAGCAGATAATCGTTTACTCTATGTATTCAGCTTAATTTATTCACAGGGGGCATTTTTGACCACTAAAGTGCGATGTGGCGAAAGCCTCTATCGCGCGGTGGTCCAAAGCCCTCCACTACGGCACCTCTTTCTGTTTTCACTGTCACCTTCGCTATAACGTAGGCTACCAGCCAACATATAAAGCCTCGCTTTAACCGAGCCGTATCAACGTGCTCGCGTGACCTAGGGATAATGGGAATGCAAGGGTTTGGCAGGCTGATTGCAATCCTCCTATATGAACGTAGAGCCCTGAGTCGGCAGCTCCTGCCAAACGTAATATCAGAAAGCCCTAGGTCCAGTTAGTGCTCGGCCATGTCAGCTACCAGCTACCATCTTCCACATCTTTTGAGTCATGTTATTTTTGTTCTTTTCGTTCTTCTTGTTTTTTTTTTCTTCGCACTTCGGACAGGCACCGGACAGGCACGGCGAAATGGTGAGACTGGCCAATGTAGCTCCCGCTACAAAACAAGCTCTCGGCAGATGCGAGATGTGGAGTTTACGCCAGGCAAAGAGGTATATGTCCGCATTGTTCACAACGAGAGGGGCTTGGAAAACGTGCTAAGAAAGTGTCAAAAGGGGCGTTTCTGGTACCGCTAGGCGGGGTTCTTCGGTTTTGTCATGCAGATCACATAAGATGTAAAGGGGAATCGTCAAGGGCTCCCTGGGCCGAGATGCTGCTGTCTGAGAACGCAGAACCTCAAACCGAGACGGTATCCGAAATTAGAATTACATTACAAGTACATTAGAATTTGAAGAGAATAGCTAAGCGGGCGAGTTGGTGATACATATTTGTAAATATAACAGCGCAAAACACAGAGACGATGGAAGAGAAAGAAGAGAGCGCTTGTCGTGTGTTATTCTCTTCTATCGTCTTTGTGTTTCAGGTTGTTATATTTACAAATAAGTACATTTGACGCTGGCACGTTCATGCAGCCGTCGGTGCTATCGGGAGAGGGGTCAGTAAGCGAACAGACTTCCACACAGCAGCCTGTAGGACCATTCCCACTGCCGCGATACATTAGGACTTGGCATGTGCCCAAAAGGTATGGGTACCAATGATCGCTTGGTAGCGATCCAAAATAAGAAGAGGAAAAGTGTTGCTTATTATAACCAGCAGGGGGCCGCGGTCGTCTGTACCTCAGCGCCACCACTTTGTATAACACCCCCTGGTAGGGGGCGTGTTCTTCATATTTTGTGCGTGTACCGACAAGCCGTCGACAATAAACCTGTTCCCATAGGCCGTCTCGACTCTAACACTCGCTATTTGACAGCAAATACACATGGGTGATTAAAAGTAAGTTTTCTAAAATCTGGGCCTTGTTTGCGGCACCAGAACGTAGGGAAAGCACGCATACATCCCTGCAGCGAAATAATATAGTTGTAGCACAGATTAGACCGCCATTGTTTTGTGCTGTTGCAATCGGCGTCGGAAGACTGATGCTTTACCAATCTTGATGGTGGTGATGGTAGTGGTAGAAATATTTTATGAGAAGGTTTAGGAGGTTGCAGCGGTAGTGGGAGTCCTCAGTTCTTAACCCCATTGGCGTAGGCTGCTGTCCGCGCTCATCTTTTGTCGGTATTTATTGCCTCAGGGCATCAGTAGGATATGAGATGAAGGATGAATGAATGATTAAAGGAATGAAAAAAGGTTGGCTGATTTTATAAGTCCAGAAGTGAGCGATGATGAGGTCCCTGCGTCCAAGTGACGTATGAGGCAGGAAGTGAGGCGCTCTTTCAACGAGTTCTTGTCGACTCCATGCACTCCAGCTGGTCAGAGCGGTCTCCCAAACCTCCTGCGTTGGCTGGTTATTAATAGTGGCATCTTGATTTCGTTGGCAGGCCCACACCATATAGTACAGGTCGACCTTTTCCCCGTAGAATTTGCATACAGGTGAAACACCTAGTACGGAAAGGCCTAAAGGCTGAGATACACACTCTGAAAGGGGGCTGGAAGAGAGTGGGGGCACAGAACAGTGTTGAAGTACTAAATAATGCCCTGAAAGCGACCGGAATAAGTAGAGGGGCAGGAACAGCGGGGAAACCGACCTCGGAAACGGTTATTTAGCCCGCCGAACAATTCACCAAGTGCTCACACGGGAAGCATCCCCTGTAGGATGCAAGGCCCTACAGCACGAGAGCGGACATAAGCGTGTAGCAACGGGTGGGACTTCAGGACTTGCCTGTCACCCAGATTGATATACCATCCTACATGCACGGTCGGGCGAACACCGAGGAGGAATATTCATCAGTGTGCGCCAGATTAAAGTCTGGCCTGTTGCCTAGTACCTTGAAGTAGGGATGAACGCTAAGTGAAATCCACCTCTCCAGTACCTCAAGTAGAATCGGGATGGAGGAACCGGACTTGGGGGACGGGAAATCTCAAAAGCGGCTTCACGAAAGAAACCGATCTCAGACCCCGGAGACCCGGCAAACGCCTTGTGGTGGTGGAATGATCTCGGGGCCGAGGGCCCCACATTCAGCTAAAAGCTAGTGGTCGCCCTCTACGGAAGCCCGGAAGAGAGCTGACTCAAATTGTCACAGTCAAAACCCTACGCTGCCCACATTAACCTTCAAATTCCCATAACCCTATCCTAATTCCTGCTTCCCCTTCACTACAACCTACGCCTTCCAGTACTTCCCAGGGGAGATACGTGGGGTCTCCCCGGCCCGCCTACTCGGCTGCAGGTCGCTGAGTAGCATTCCTCTCTTTCATTTAATAACTTCCAATAAAAAATTTTGTCCCATGGACCTGTTCATTTATATCGCAAATTCCGGAACTTTCTCTACCTGCGATACATTAGTGGTGCGGGAGGAGACGGTCTTTGGACTCTAGCTCACTCAATGTGAGTCTAATGACTGGATCTATTGCGTGTAGTCTTCGTCGGGTGTTGAAAGAGTTGGTCTGTAGCTTGCGGAGGTGTGGCTCCTCCCCTTTGGCCAATGTCCTAACCGGCGCAGGAGAGACCTGGCGAGATAATCGTAAGTGCTGAAGCATTTCAGTGTAAGTCAGTGATGGGGTAGGATGTTCCACGAGATCCGTACTGGGTGCCCTGGGGAGAAATGCTCGGGCTGAGGCGTACGCGCTCTCGTTCCCTGGGATGCCCTGGCGTACCCATATTAAATATTTATGTGTGGGTTGGTAGCCACGGGTGTAACTATCTTGCAGGATTTTAGCTGCTAGTGGTTCCTGCCCCTGAAGTAATTGTGGTATACTGCCTGTGAACCTATAAAAATATAATATGAGGCAGTGTGTGTAGCAGCTAGGGCAATCGCCACTTCTTCCGCAGTCAGTGTGTCTTGGCTAGCAACATTAGTCCGCCCACTGTTTGTTTTGGTACACTATACCGCGATGGCTGTCATTCCCTGCTCGGGGCCCGCAGAATCGACATAGGTTACGCCCTCGCGCCCGCCGTAGTGCATTTTTATAGCTTGCGCTCTTGCTTGTCGTCTCGACTGGTGAAAATCGGGGTGCATATTCCTCGGAAATGGGGTTGCCTTTAACTGAGTTCTCCATGAGGCTGGGATGTCACTTTTGGGGTCTGGCTTTCGGACGCAATTGATGATCAACTAGTTCAAGACTCTTCGGCCAGTCCGAGTCTGGGAGAGACGTATCACCTGCGTCGTGAGGTGTGCCTTTATCAGCTCGTCTACCTTGTTGTGGATGTTCACTGGTAAAAGACGGTCGGTCAATGTCGTAAGAGGGAGGCCCAGTGCCTTTTTGTAGGCTGTTCTGATTATGACGTCAAGGTTCTTGATATCAAGCTACTTGAGGCGGAGGTAGGGTGCTGCATGGATGATGCGGCCTACGACGAAAGCCTGCACCAGCCGGATAGTATCTTCTTCTCGCATCCCTGATTTACGCGTCGTTATCTTGGCGATCGTCGTGGCGACTTTCTCGCTGACAAGGCGGGGTCTCTGGATGGTGAGGAGGTTTTTGCCCTTGTTATTTATGAACAGATCCAGTATCTTCAGAGTCTGAACTTCCTTGATGGATGAGTTGTCAATTAGGGATGTTGATGGTGGCCTGATTTTTGTGCTGACGGAAGACTAGGAGTTCACATTTTAGTGGTATAGCAGTAGTCCACACGCTCGTACATAATTCTGAACTGTAGCTGCCGCTGTTTGTCAGCGTACATGGCGTGTCGTATGCCCTGTATCTGGTTTAGAAGGGGTGGGATATTTCAGAGTGCAATGTTGAACAGAAGTGGGGATAATACCGATCCTTGCGTAGTGCTTCTTGTGCCCATCTTCATTTCGTGGTTTGTTTTATGCCGATACTGATGTTGACGGTTCTGCCTTTAAGGAAATGGTAAATTTACGAGTAGACTCACTGGCAACAGTTCGTGCTCTGGATGTTGATGATAGTGGAGTACTTGATGTTGTCAAATGCTCCTTTGAGGTCAATTAGGGGTTAGGAAGCGCTCAGTTACTGTTTCTATGCGCTGGATCAATGAATTCGCGTTTGAGTTGCAGAAGTTCATCATGGGTGCCACATGTGCTCTGAATCCAAACATCGTGTGTGGCAATAGCTCATTATTATCTAGGTAGTTTGAGAGGCGCTCGTGGATTGCATTTTCCATCAGTTTGCCTGCGCACGACGTGAGGAATAGGGCGCAGGTTTTCAATGCTGATTTTCTTTCCAGGTTTGGGAGGTTTGGGGATAAAGTGTACATTGGCTGTTTTCCATATTTGTGGAATGGTGCCGGTGCGCCAGGATTCGTTTACGCAATCTGTAAGTTGATGCAGTGCCTCCGTGCCAAGGTTGGTTAGAAGCCCGACCGTAATTTTGTCTTGTCCCGGGGCTGTACCTCGGCGCACTGGAAAAAAAGTTAAAGGCTCGAGCATACGTATTAGGAACGACTGCTCTCAAGCTACACTGAAAAAAAAAAGGAAGCTTCTGTGGGACAGCGCGCAAGCCTTTAAACGTGAGGGTAAAAATATATGCCTCGTTTATGACAAGCTCAAGGTTGATAAAGAACTTTTTTTCTTGGATGAGGCCAAGAACATGCGTGTAAAGATAATCAGCAAAGCCTCCCCGCAACTAGAAACGTTATGCTTTTCCCAAAAGCGCGACAAGAAAATGCGTATTATTAACCGAAACTCTCGCAGCGTGTTAAACAAAACAAAAAATCTTGAAATTACTTGATTATAGTACAATTCACACGTCGCAGTGATAACGGAGACGTGGCTGCGGTCTGAAATAAGTGACGAGGATGTGTTCCTTCAGAGCTTTCATGGTTTTCGCAAGGATCGGAATGCTAGGGGAGGAGACATTGCAGTCCTCATTAGGAACCATATAGAAGCTGTTGTCATGGAAGGCGATCCTAGTCTCGAATGCGTAGGCATAAATATCACGTGTTTGGGCTACAAATTTATTTTGTTCGCCATTTACGGACCTTCCGTTGCGCCGCCAGATTATGTAGTAAAGCTACAAGGAAACATGACTGAATTCTAATCGAATAAATTGCTACTAGTAGGTGACCTAAATTTTCCTGCCATCAATTGGGAGCTTTTGCAATCACTTACGCGGAACATTAAGCATTTAAACAACATGCTTATGATAATGCTAACGCATGATCTAATAAATAGTTCATGAGCCAACACGTGTGCAAGGACCTTGCGCATCTGTGCTTGATCTGGTATTTTTGCCCAGAATGTTAACTGAGGATATTGTTGCAGTTGTAGTTGGTATATCTGATCACCGACTTGTCAGTATTGGTGTACCCATAGTCAGTTCCACCCCATCTGAAAAACCTGTAAAGCGATCCTTCTAGGACTACTCACGAGAAAATGATGCAGCCATAATAGAACATATGGAAACCTGCCTCACAGACGTTAACGACAGTCACGTGACAACACTTTGGCACCATTTTAAAACCATTTGTCAGTTCTGTATTGATAACTTTGTGCCTGATAAATGCAAACTAATTCACAAGCATAAACAAAATCGGTGAATTGCACGTGGCTTTGTTCACATGACCCGCAAGATAAAAAGGTTAAAGAAAAACCCCTACAACTCGATCACGTTAAAGAAATGAAAGAGCAAAAACAAACACAAAACGCGTGCAGTAGTAACCTCGAAGGAACGCCAAACTTTACCAAACTTTATTGTTGAACAACCCGAAAAGTTCTATAATTATATGAGTGAAAAAAAGAAACCAGTATCCCAGATTTGCATTGATGGTTCTATTATTACCGATCAGAGGGATATTGCGAGTCATTTAAATTGTTATTTTCATAGTGTATTTTCTAATTCCGGAATTTGTTCATCCAATGAAAAAAAAATGTTTCACCCATCTGAAGCAAATTTTATTTTACACCCTGGCATAGTTTCAATGCTATTAAACTTAAAAACTAAATCTTCATGTGGTTCTCCAAACTTCGCAAATATTTTTTTTTAAACGATATGCCTAATTAACTGAAATGTTCTTTGTTATTATATATCGTGCTCCATTAATTGCTGGAAAATTACCCGATGACTGGAAGATAGCCAGAGTTGAGCCCGTGTTCAAGAAAGCCGACCGTTAATTGTTAGGAAATTACCATCCAATATCACTGGCATCCTCATGTTGTAAACTAATTAAACATATTGTTGCCGACCATATTAATGAATTCCTGGATAAACACTCAATACTGTCTCATTTTCAACCCGGATTCAAAAAAGACTATTCTTCAGTTATACAACTAGTCACCTTCACATTATAAAACTAGTCACATTCACTAGTCAATTATACAACTAGTCACGTTCACTCTCCTGAAGCCTTGACAAAAATGTTCAAACTGATGGTCTGTTTCTCGATTTCAGCAAAGCCTTCGATACAGTTCCACATGAGAAACTGATAGTAAAACTGCGACAACTTGATCTTCCAGGAATTTTGATTGCATGGATAACGAACTATTTAACAAATCGCTGCCAGTTCAGAGCAATAATTAATGAGCAACAATCTGGCTGTCTTCCGGTCACATCAGGAGTCCCTCTAGGAAGTGTCCTCGGGCTATTGCATTTTTTTAATTCAAATAAATGATATTACCACTACAGTTAATTCCACTTTGAAAATCAGGTTGTTTGCAGACGATTGTGTACTCTTTCGCGAATTCATGTCATCAAACGATCAAGCCAATTTAAGTGCTCCTCATGCTGGCATTCTTGATTAGTGCAAAATCTGGGGAATGCGGCTTAACACTGAAAAAAACGGTCTTTCTTCGCTTCTGCCGTCAAAAAGCTTCATTATATTTTACTTGCAAATTAGGTTCATTGCCTTTGCAGAAACAAACCAATTTGAGGTACTTGGGTGTCACAATTGCTATTTTTCATGGAATTCACATATTGATAATATCTGTTCTTCGGCCTTGCATAAATTATATTTTTTTTGCGACACAAGCTTAAAAATGCTTCACCAACGTAAAAATGCTTGTTTATTATTCCTTAATAAGATCTAAACTTGAATATTCATGCGTTGCTTGAAACGCGTTTACTACAAAAAATATTAAATGTCTCGAAAGGGCACAGAGAAAAGCTGTACGATTTATCTATTCGAAAATCTCTCGATATGACTCTCCCTCACAAATAATGCACGATGATGGCACTGAACTTCTTGAACATAGAACGAAAATCTTACGACTGCGGTTACTTTCCATGCTCTGTAATGGAAATTTAGCATTTAACCCTTCATCTTATCCGTCTCTTTCAACATCTAGGCTTACTCGACACCATCATCTGAATTCACTAACATCTTATTTTGCCCGGACGGCTCTATAAATTTGACAATTTTCCCCCCAACTATAGCAGATTGGTATGGCTCACTGTTGTCTGTTTTCCATTGATTGATGCATTGTTTATTTGTAATATTGTTGTATTTTACCACTCTTCTCGGACCTGAGCAAGGTTTGCTGTATGGAATAAATAGATAAAAAATATCTGCTAGTACTGTTATGATTCCATCTAAAGTGAAGTCTCTATCGAGGTCTTCGTTCGGTTCCCCCCGGTATTTCTGATATGGGGCTTCTGCGGCTCTCGAAGCGCAGATATAGCGACGTGTGAGTTCATCCACGAGTTCGTTATCTGTGCTTTGAAAGCTGTGTAAGGATATCTTCAGGGAATGGAGCAAAACGGTAGATCGGGCTGGTTGGTTTTGATTCATAGTTGTGTATCCACAGCGCTGACAGGGACAGAGAAAGGAACGATCAACATGGACAGGTGCCGAACTTGCAACTAACGTTTATTAGGAAGCACGCATTTCTTTAAGAAGGTAACGCGAGAGAAATATGCCATTGCCGCACCCAAGCAACCAATCGCGCCTCGTGTACAACTGCAACACTCTCGCGCTGTGCAGTAAATATTGTCGGCCGCATCGATTGATTGATTGAAAAAAATTTGTTTGCCACCAGAAAACGCTGATCCGACCCGCCCCCGGCCCGCAGGTCTGGGAAACGGAGGCCGCCGCTTAAAGCTGGCTGGCAGGCCTTGGCCTATAGCAACCTCTCTCACCAGGTTGACAATGTTCTGCTGGAGCGCAGGGTCCGGGCTTCGCAGCAGGTCTCCCAGTTCTCTCTACTAACTATATCTTGTCGCACCACGAGAGAGTGTGGGCGTTCCTATATTATGCGGTCGAGGGTACCTCTCGTCCCAAAATGACTACGTCTATCACGCTCTCTCGTCTCGGGGTGCATATGGTACTCTAGCACTGGATTCATATCGAGTTCCAATTTCTTGTTCCAATTTCCAACCCAGGCAAAAACGCCGTACATATGCGCTATCTCGCTAAAGACAGACCGCAACCGTGTCAGACAGGCCGCCGAGATCGCCGAACAAAGAGAAGCCAAACTAGCTCGTTGCTGAGAAGCCAACCAAGCGCAGAAACGAGCCGAGGTCGAAGCGGTAACAGCAAATGCGGGAGCCGCCGATGGCTGACGCTCGTGAAACTTGGCTCAGTGGTAGTTGAACCTCTGCAATCTTTTATTTTACTATTCTCATGTGGTATCAAAAATCTCCTCCTAACATTTCCAAGGCACGGAACACCTGTGCAGCTCGTGTTTGTACTGGCGTCGAGTTTGCCATATGACAACGGCGGCAAGCATAACAGCTTGATCATACCGCATTTTAAAGGCACACTGATTTCGGTATCGTAACTTTCCGACTGTCGAAATCCAATAATACGGCATTTCGTGACTTTGTTGTCTATTGTCTAGCACGAAACAAAGCATCTTTTGCCGTATAAATTTTGATCTGAATTTTATCAGCTTTCTTTTACCCTTAAGCAAAATATAGGGCATGTTGGTGAGTGATTCTTAAATGGGAAATAACAGCGCACAAAGGAAAACAGGTCCACTCGCTCGTGCAGTCTCCTTTGTGATCAGTTGTTTCCCGCTACTTTTTTACCCGCCGCTGTGGTTCAAACCATGACGCTAAACTTGAATGGGGTGAAGCATTGTCACAAGCTGCCTCACCTATTATACAGCGGAAGTTACGGGAGCTTCTGCCTCAGATATAGAGCGGAACTCACGGGACCCCGCCTCTCCTCTGAGCAAGATTCAACACGCCGATGGGGCAGCGACCGCAAGTCCTTGACGCGGGGGCTGCGTAGAAAGCTGAGAGCATAAAAACACATATTTATTTAACAATACTGCCGCTCTCAATCGAGAGCCTAGCAGACGGGCAAAACACATGTTATGTTACAAGCATACAATATAAAAGAAATGAAAGAATTCTAAACAGTTCCAATAAATGCGGACAACAAAGTATAAAATTTTTGGGAAAAACAACCGAACAATACTCGCAACAGTATGGCAGCATTTCATAAAAAACAAACAAACAAAATAAAAAGATAATAGTCGGTGTACCCCATATTATTCCTATGAATTGTTAGTAACGTGTAAAGGCAACCGGGAATAAAAGTAAGAAGCATTAATGGTCTCTTGTGATTAAATCTAGTTGGGTTACGAACTGCGACAATGAATTTGTGTTTTTTAGAGATGAGCTTAGCTGATTCCATTCTCTTATCGCGCGAGGAAAGAAAGAGTACCTGAATGCGTCGTTAGAAAAAGAGTATTCCGTTAGCGCATGCTCGTGGTGGTGCCGTGTTATTCTAGACAGTGAATGCGATATGTACGTAGTTGTATCAATTTTGTACTGGCCGTGTAGTAGTTGATAAAGAAATTTTAGTCGGGCTTGTTTTGCTCTAGTCGATAATGTGTTTAAATCTGAACGAGCTAAGAGAAGGGAGGGTGAGTCTGTACGCCTGTATTTGCTGTGAATAAACCTTGCTGCTTTTCTTTGCACGCGTTCGAGTTTAGCTATGTTAGTTGCTGTATAAGGAAACCAAATTGTGTTAGCGTATTCTAAAACTGGCCTGACAAATGTTTTATAGGCCAGAAGCTTAATATTCATTGCTGTGGTCTTAAGGCGTCTTATTAAATAAAATAATTTTTGTAGTGCTGTAGTCGTAATATTATTTATGTGTGCCTCCCAATTCATATTTGATGTCAGTGTTATTCCCAAGTATTTATATTCATTTATATTCATAGCAGCACGCCCGCGCCAGTGCGCTCTGGGAAGATTCAGGCTTCCGGGTCACTCTCGCGGCCGCTCCGGGAAAGCGTATTTTGTTTCCTCGGGCCCGGGATCGAAGCATCGTCTCCTTATCTGTACGGCCTCCGCTTCCGAACAACCCAGCCTTTCTTGCCTCAACTAGCAAGAAAGCCGTGAGAATTCCATTTTGCCACAGACTGTTGTTTAATCGAACATAATTTTCGCTTCTGTTAACCTTTACCTGACTTAGTAATATTTTACGCTGTGCTTTCTATGTGACTTTTGCCCATCTAGAATACTCGGTTTATTATCTTAATAGTATTGTTTTTTTACTGTAGCGCTTTGTTCATTGTCGTGTTGTTTTTCTCTTGTCATTTAGTTAGTCGTCTTTTATTAATATCTTATTGTGGAGTTTTATTTTTATTGTACTCTAATATTATTAAGTTTAATTTGGACTACTAATTATAAATATTCAACTGTTTGTAAAAGAAAGTGAGCTTTATTTGAACTTATTCCTCAATCCCACACCGACCCACGTACTTCACGGGCTGACCGGCCTGACTTTTAAATGTTTTCTTAAACCTCATAGAGGGACGACGGGCAACCGTAAAGGGGATCCCGCACCTCTTTTGACCGTAAAGGCGGGGGTTTGTGACATAATTGGCGTCCGCGAATAAGACTGGTCAACCAAGTGTCAGTGAGAGAGGGAGGAGTAGGCGCAAATTTTCTTTTTAGTGTTGTGTCCTAGCACTGCACAACGCTTCACGCCTAACATGGCCGAACTTTTGGCTTTGAGGGTCAAGAGTTGCTCAAAGGGGTAGATCAAGAGCGAGGTCGTCGCAGAGAGGAACGCAATGAGGAACGTGCGTGGCACAAAGAGGAGACAGAACTAGAATCTAAACTCCGGATGGCGGAGATGGAGAAAGAAAAAGAGTTACGGATAAAAAGAAGTTACTGATGCTCCGATGAGACCTACCGAATAATCCGGCAACTGATGCTAATAGCACCGGAGAGACGAGGCCAGAAACGGGGGAGAGTCAAGCTGTTAGGCCCGAATGCATAAGCCCGCACAAACTGATGCCAGTTTTTAATGAGGGCAGGGACGACCTTGACGCTTACCTCATGCGTTTCGAGCGTGTCGCTGAGAGTCAGAACTGGCCTCGCGATCAGTGGGCTGCAGCCCTTAGTCTGTGGTTAAGCGGCTAAGCGCTCAGCGTTTTTAGTCGCATGTCTGCGCCCGAGTCTTGGACTACAACAAGCTCCGGCAGGCACTCATGATTCGCTTCCGTATGGCAGAGGAAGGGTTCAGAAAAAAATTCTGGTCTGCTAGTTACCGGAACGAGGAAACGTGTTCACAGTTCGTGACACGCCTACAGAACTTCCAAGACAGATGGATAGAGCTGGCGGACACAAAGAAAGAGTACGCAGATCTCTTTCACCTGATTCTAAAGGAACCGTTCCTTTCTAACTGCGCCTCTCCGCTACAAATGTTTTTGAAAGAAAAGAAGGACACATCGTCCGCAGAAACAGTAGCAAGGCAAAGTATGCGGAGGCCCATGGCTGGTCGAACTTCGGAAAGCGAAGCTCCCCGAAGAATAAGGCAGAAAACGCCATCTCCAAGACTACCAAGAGAAAGGAAAATTGGCTTCAATCATCGGATGCGAAGAGCAGCGATGAAAACAAATGTTTGTTTGTTCACGCACGGGACACCATCCCGAAAATGCCGGGCCGCCACCTCCAATGGATCGGGACCGCCCAAAAAATGCTACAAATGCGGCAAGCCAGGTGATCCAAGCTGGAAATGCTGGGCAAATGGGGCCCCAAAACAAAGAGAAGAAAATTGGGAGTCCGCTGCAGTATGCGTTGAGAACGAATACCTCGAACTTAAGGACGGAGGGAAGATCCCTGTCATCAACGCTGGCTTCAGAAGTAAAGAATGCGCAGTCAGGGAATGCTTATCTGTCGTAGCTGGCATGATTGGAGGCCAGACAGTCCGGGTCCCGAGAGGCACAGGCTGCAACACGGTTGTGGTAAGGAAAGACTAGCCACGGAATGAAGATATCACCAAAACGAAGTCTCCAGTTTGCCTAATTTTGCATTGAATTTAAGAAAAAATATTTCTAGTAATATACAGGCGTCCGAAGTAATGAATGACCGCTCAGGCCTAATGCTCCCAGAAGTTTGCGTCGATGTCGACACCCCGTACTTTAAGGGACGACTTCTCGCTAAGTGTATGGAGAATCCGTTGTACGATTTGGTGCTGGGAAATGTAGAAGGTGCTAGGCCAGCAGACGACCGTGATCCAAACGGGCACAAGACAACAGAAAGCGAGACTATGAAGTGCACTGAAGTAAAAGTCGAAGAGGTAGCGCCTGACACCGAGAGCACGCACCCATTTCGGATGCCCCTGAAGCTTCTTCGGTACTGACTAGAGCGCAGGCATGCAAGGATAAAACGCTACAAAAGCTTAAAGTCCCGCAAGGCCCCCCTAGTGTATGCCGCGAAGTGTTGGTTTAAGAGCAAGAGAATGACGTGACGCTACGCTCGTGCTTCGATCTCGTGGGCCTGCCGCAAGCAAACAAGGGAAAGGGTAGCCATCAGTTTTTCATTGCTAACGGCGTCCTTCAAAGGAAATACGTCGCCTAGTCCAGCGGGGAGTAAACTTAAGTTGTTGTGACCCAAAAGTACAGATCAGCTATTCTCAAGCTGGCACAGGATGGGAGGCCCCCAAGGCGCGAAGAAAACCCTAACGAAGCTTCAGACAGAATTCTTCTGGCCTGCAATGCAGGCTGACGCTAACCGATTCATTGCTTCTTGTGATCCATCTCAACGCACAACTCCGATGGGTCACACCACACGAGCGCCTTTGGTCCGAGTGCCCGTCATTGAGACTCTGTTTCAGAGGGTGACGATCGACATTGTTGGCTCATTTAACCTGAAGTCCGCTCAAGACAATAGGTACATCCTGACCACGGTGGACTATGCCACTCGGTACCCTGATGCAGTCGCACTTCCTAGCATCGAGACCGAAAGGGTAGCCGAAGCTCTTGACGAAATATTTTCTCGTGTAGGAGTGCCCAGAGAGGTCCTCAGTGACAGGGGCACTAATTTTACGTCCGAAGTAATGAAAGAGGTTAGCCGTCTGTTGTCAGTAAAACAGCTGCATACCTCTCCCTACCACCCGATAGCGAATGGCCTAGTCGAACGGTTTAACAGCACGCTTAAACAAATGCTCAAGTGCATGTGTCAGGAGAGACCAACCGATTGGGATCGCTACCTGGCTCCACGCCTGTTCGCATACAGGGAAGTACACCAAGGAAGCCTCGGCTTTTCCCTTTTCGAACTCTTATATGGGCGAAACGTGCATGGACCTGTGACTGTACTTAGAGAGCTTTGGACTAATGCCACCCCCAACGAGTTGTGACCTACGTACGAGCATGTGCTTGCGCTACCTAACATACTGGAGAATACCTGTAAACTTGCCCCCGAAGAGCTAGAGCGCGCAGGAGAGCTTTACTGCCGCTACTACAACATCAAGAGCCGCAAAAGCTCACTCAAACCGGGAGAGCAGGTTCTTATTCTTCTTTCCACAGAGCACAATAAGCTGCTCATGCAATGAAAGGGTCCTTTTTCGGACACAAGCCGCAGGGGCGATGTCGACTATGAAGTGGATTTGGGCTATGCCACACCAACATTCCACATCAACATGCTAAAAAAATATCAGCAAAGGAAAGAAGACACCATCGTGGCAGCTGTCGGTGCAGTAATATCGGCAGAAGAAGACACAGACGCTGGTAAGTTTGAGCTTCTTAAGCCCGCCCAGACGCAGTCTATCGGGAATGTACAGATTTCCGAGAGATTGACCAACGTAGAACAGAATGAGGCCAAGACACTTCTGCGACAGTACGAAGGTATATTTTCGGACCTTCTGGGAAAGACCACGCTGGTCGAGTGCCAATTGAAGTTATAGAGCGGCAGGCCGATAAATGTAGAACAATATCCGCTGCCGTACGCTTTCAGACAGGCAATGGCATCAGAAGTGGACGAATCGCTCCGATTAGACATCATTGAGCCATCGGAGTCTCCCTACAATTCCCCTATGATCGCCGTACGCAGGCCTGACGGGTCGCATCGGCATTGACTTTCGTAAGCTAAACGAAGTCATCGCAGACGACGCCGACGACCTTATCACCTCGGTAGGGCACAAGAAATTCATTTTAAAGCTAGACGTATCTAAGGGATACTGAGAAGTGCCGTTGTCACCCTATTCAAAGGCGATGATTCCTTTCACGGTTGGCACGGGGCGCTTTCAATTCCGATATATGCCCTTCAGTATTAAGACGGCGCCAGCCATTTTTATGGAGCTGATGCGGAACATCTTGGCCGATATTCCCGACGTGGCGTACTACTTCGACGATGCACTCAATGCGAGTGCGACATGACAACAGCATCGCGAAACATTGTGCGAGGTCTTTGCCCGAATTGAAGCGGCTAGTATCACCATCAAACCGCTCAAATGCGAGCTCGGAATGGAAACCGTCGCATTCCTGGTCCACCAAATTGCATCCGGAGAGTTGTCGCCGCTCACCAAGACCCTAAAGAAGATACAAGAAGCTTCACGTCCAACAACAAAGAAGCAGGTCCGATCCTTCTTGGGACTCACGGGTTACTACCGTGATTTCATTCCGAACTATGCTGACCTGACCTGTCCTCTGTCAGATCTAAAGCGGAAGGGTTAACCTTCAGTCGTGAGCTGGGGCCCCAAGCAAGAACGGGCTTTCAAGAACTTGCGGGAAAAATTGGCTGAGGCATCGATTCTGAAACTTCCAAATTTTGACAGGGAATTCGTCCTGCGAACGGATGCTTCTGATAGAGGTGCTGGGGCCGTTCTGCTTCAATCGCATGATGAAATCCTGCACCCAGTTGCCTATGCGAGCCGCAAGTTGCTCCCTTGAGAGGTAGCCTATTCAACCACTGCGAAAGAGGCTTTGGCACTCGTTTGGGGAATCGAGAAATTTCAAGTCTCGCTTCACGGGAGAAGGTTTCTCGTTGAGAAGGACCACCAGCCTTTGAAGTTCATAACAGAAAAAAATCTGCGAACAGCCGCGTTCTTCGCTGGAGTATTAAGCTTCAGGAAAACAACTTCCGTGTCGAGTATATTAAAGGCAGTGAGAACGTGGGAGCAGATTACATAAGCCTGCTGGAATAGTTAATCAGCTAGCACTACTACCTAGCTGCATTGTTTTGATTGTGTAATAGAAATCGTACATGATGTGCCTGTCTATTTGGGCTCGCTTAATTGTTATCAGGCATCCGTGACTTGTGACATGTGCTCATGATATGACTGACGAACTACAGTGTTGTGTTGCTGTGCGGGTTCTGATCAGTGCGTATATGGTCATCATCATCATCATCATCATCATCATCATCATCATCATCATCATCATCATCATCATCATCATCATCATCATCATCAGCCTGACTATACCCACTGCAGGGTGAAGGCCTCTCCCATATTTCTCCACTTAACTCGGTTCTGTGCTAGCTGCATTCACTTGACCCCTGCGAACTTCTTAAACTCATCCGCCCACCTAACTTTCTGCCGCCCCCTGCTACGGTTTCCTTCCCTTGGAATCCAGTTTGTTACCCTCAGCGACCATCGGTTATCCTCTCTTCGCACTACATGTCCTGCCCATGTCCATGTCTTCTTCTTAATTTCCACTAGAATATATATATATATATATATATATATATATATATATATGGTGCGTATATGGTGCGCGTCATGAACTGTAGTGAGTGAAGAACGCTCTTCAGTGGATCGAATGGACACAATCTACTGCACCCCTCTGCGGGGCGCAATAATGTCGTTCTCGGCGCTTGTGGATGTATAGAATATTTCGAGGCAATATTATTCAGTGGGGGGCAGTGCCACAAGCTGCTCCACCTATAATACAGCGGAAGTTGCGGGAGCTTCTACCTCAGATATAGAGCGAAACTCACGAGACCTCGCCGCTCCTCTGAGCAAGATTCAACATGCCGATGAGGCAGGGACCGCACGTCCTTGACGCGGGCGCTGCGTAGACAGCAGAGAGCATAAAAACGCATACAGCGGCACGCCCCCGCCAGTGCGCTCTGGGAAGTTTCAGGCCTCCGGGCCACTCTCGCGACCGCTCCGGGAAAGCGTATTGTGTTTCCTCGGGCCCGCGATCGACGCATCGTCTCCTCATCTGTACGGCCTCCGCTACCGAACAACCCAGCCTTCGACGCCTCAACTAGCAAGATAGCCGTGAGAATTCCATTTCGCCATAGACTGTTGTTTAATCGAACATAATTTTCGCTATTGTTACCCTTTACCTAACTTAGTAATATTTTACGCTGTTTTTTATGTGACGTTTTTCCATACGTATATCTAGAATACTTGCTTTGTTATGTTTATAATATTCATTTTTTACCGCAGCGTTTTGTTCATTGTCGGTTTTTTCCCCTTGCCATTTAATCAGTCGTCTTTTATCAATATCTTGTTGTGGAGTTTTATTTTTTATTGTACCCTATTATTGTGCAGTGTAATTTGGACTACTAAATATAAACATTCAACTGTTTGTAAAAGAAAGTGACCTTTATTTGAACTTATTCCTCAATCGCACACCGACCCACGTACTTCACGGGTTGACCGGCCTAACTTTTAAATGTGTCCTGAAACCTCATAGAGGGACGATGGGTAACCGTAAAGGGGATCCAGCGCCTCTTTTGGCCTTAACGGCGAGGTTTGTGATAAATGTGTATTGTGGCGGAAAATATAAATTAAGAACATGCTGCTTACCTTGCTTAGTATTCAAAAATGTGGCGCAACAAACACAAACACAACAGAACAGACACAACACACGCGTGTTGTGTCTCTTCTCTTGTGTTTGTGTTTGTTGGGCCACATTTTTGAATACTATGCAGCAGCAACTAGCCACTCAAGCCGTTATTTTGAGTTACCTTGCTTAATTGCTTCCGTTTCCTTACCTGTTGTATCTCGTTATATGAATCAACCAAGCTGCCCTTCGTTCAGCGCTTCCTTGGGTTGTCAGCGTTGCTGCTCCGCAGAGTGCATGTGAAGCTGAGATAGGTGTTAAACGGCAAATTGATACGCCAGATAGCTCTTTGCGTGCGAACCGAGATGTCGGCAAAACAACGAACACTGTGAAATTAAACTATTTAGAATATACCAACTGCCCCAGAAATAGGCTTTATTAGACTGCAAGTCCTGCTCGCGGCACAGGTAATTTTTCTCGATTTTTATCTTTATTTTCTTCATTATTTGTGCCATTTTTAAACTCATACTCTTCGACGCTATGGTGCAGTGGTTAGGGCTCTGGATAACTGTGCCTAAGGATTCCCCTGAGGACTCCCTCCACTACGGCATGTGTCATAATATGAGTTGCTTTGGGATGTTAAGTCCCGTAAACCAAACCGAACTAGATCTTCTACCCTTTTTCCAGCCTGCTCTTTCCTCTACCAGGAACCAGGGCCGGTATTTATTTTTCTGCTTTGAACGAACGCCTTTCTTTTAAGAATTTGCAGAAGTGTGCGCTTAAACATGGTATACCCGGTCGTAAACAAATAGCGCTCTAAGCCATGCTAGGCCCAGATTATTCCACTGCAGGAATGCATGCATGCTGACCCATGTTCTGTAGTTATCAATAAACTTTCGAGCACACTTTTCGTTTTCAAGCAAACTTACTTCGAATCACGCATGTGTTCTGTTCTGCCACGCAGGAAAGCGAATAACGACATGTTGTAACTGAAGTGAGACTGCATCTGACGCTTCCTTAGCCAACAGTGCGGTATGTCCTTTTCCGTGGTCAGTGTTTTGTGTGACGCCTCCTAAAGCTGATCGCTTTCTCGGTGATCGGAGGCAGTCCCCGTAAAAGGTTCCGCCAATGGCGACGCCACTACGTGAAGTCATAGCGTCTGAGCAACACAGAAGTTTAGCAGTGAGATATTCAAAAAGAAAATGGTCATACAAGCACGACCACCAGGTTAGGTAGGCACAGAATTTCGAGCAGCCAGTGCCCATGCGCTCATTGGTTCCCAGATACCGCATGCTCGGTCTCCTCTGGGACAAGTGGCACCATCTGACGCACCACCACAATTTTTGTATGAAGGGCTGTGTACCAGTGGCGGCGGCACTACTTGACGCTGGGGCACATGTGCTAGATACTCTCCCAGACTAACAACCTTTCGCAATGTCGTTATTGTGCGTAGTAACTAAAAATTTAGTTGTGATTTCACTCTGGCTAACCCTAGTTGAATTGCAACGGTGAAAGCTTCTTTTGCCTGCTACATTATTCCCCTATCACGCCTATCAGTGGAAGGTTCTGCATTATTGGGAGCGCTTAAGCTTATCCTTTAAGAGTATGACGCGAGAGCGTAAGTTACCAGCCTTCCTCTTCTTCTGCTCCTCCTCCTCGGCCGTTCAAGGCCAAGCGTGGCCTCAGCTGGGACCCCACGACGGCTCGAAACCTGGCGCAGTATAGCTATTGCAAAAAAAAAAAGAAGACGTTCGCAGTTAGCACTGCCTCACTAGACGACATTTAAGTAATACTCAAAACAATAACACGCGATGATTTTGAAATCACTCTAAGCGTTACTAGGGTACCTATGGTTGTCCTGTAGCCTCGCTGGATGGAACCGTGATGGGCAATGAGAGTTGGTTGGTTTGTGGGGTTTAACATCCTAAAGCGACTCAGGCTAGTAGAGACGCCGTAGTGGAGGACTCCGGCATATACTGTACTGAAAGATGGGCATGTACTGTGTTATCGAGGCTTACCAGAGAGGCGACAACTAGGAGTAGGTTTCCTTGTCAATAAGTATATAGCGGGTAATATAGATGAATTCTATAGTATTAATGAGAGGGTTGCAGGCATCGTGATTAGGCTTAATAAGCGGTATAAACTGAAGGTTGTACAGGCCTATGCACCTACATGTAGTTATGAGGACCAGGTAGTTGAAAGCTTCTATGAAGATGTAGAATCGGCAATGCGAAAAGTAAAGACGCAGTATACTGTACTAATGGGCGATTTCAATGCCATGGTAGGGAAAAAACAGGCAGGAGACAAGGCAGTAGGTAACTATGGCATTGGTTCCAGGAATAGCAGGGGGCAGTTACTAGTTGAGTTTGCAGAGCGCAATAACTTACGAATCATGAATACCTTCTTCAGCAAACGGAAGAACCGGAATTAGACATGGCAAAGTCCTAAAGGGGAGACTAGAATTGAAATTGACCTCATACTGTGTTCAACCCCCAAGATGCAAGATGTAGAGGTAACCGGGAAAGTACGATGCAGTGACCACAGGATGGTGAGGTCCCGAATTAGTCTAAATCTGAAGAAGGACCGCGACAGATTACTACGGAAGACGTCCCTCAACGAATTAGCGGTGAGGGGGAGGGCAGGAGAGTTCAGGATGTCGCTACAGAATAGATATTCTGCTGTAACCGAGGATGGCGACATTACCCTAGAGGAAACAAACAATAATTTCAGAGATATCATTACTGAGTGCGCTGTAGAAGTAGGCGGTAGGATAGTTAGAGAGGATAACGGTAAGCTGTCTAAAGAGACGAAAGATTTGATTAAGAAGCGCCAGAGTATGAAAGCTTCCAATCCAACAGAACAGATATAATTGGCAGATATATCAAAGCTGATCAATAAGCGCAAAGTGGCCGATATAAGGAAGTATAACATGGGGAAAATTGAGTATGCTGTAAAGAGTGGGAGAAGCCTTAAAGCCGTGAAGAAAAAATGGGGCATAGGCAAAAATCAGATGTATGCGGTAAGGGACAAGGCAGGCAACGTCATCACGAATATGGACAAGATAGTCAAAGTAGCTGATGAGTTCTATACTGATCTCTACAGTAGCCAAAGTAGTCAGCACCATAATGAGATTGGCGGTAGGGAATAACAGTCAGACGTTCCACCAGTGACGAAGGACGAGGTTAAGAAAGCAATAGAAACTATGAAAGGGGGGAAAGCCGCTGGAGAGGTTCAGATAACTATAGATTTGTTAAAGAACGGGGGGGATATCGTGCTAGAAAAGCGGGCCACCCTGTATACGCCGTGCCTGGTGTCATCTACGGTACTGGAACCATGGAAGAATGCAAACATTATCGTCATTCATAAGAAAGGGGCCTCTAAAGACCTTAAAAAGAACATACCAATCAGCTTACTGTCTGTTACGCATAAGGTATTTGCTAAGGTAATCGCCGATAGAATCAGGGCAACCTTAGACTGCAATCAAGCAAAGGATCAAGCAGGGTTTCACAAACGGTACTCTTCTATCGATAATATCCATACCGTCAATCAGGTGACAGAAAAATGTTCGGAATATAACCGGCCCTTATACATAGCATTCATTGATTACGAAAAAGCATTTGACTGAGTTGAAACCTCGGCGGTGATGCAGGCATTGCGAAATCAGGGGGTAGACGAGCCGTACGTGAAAGTGCTGGAAGATATATATAGTGGCTGCACAGCAACCGTTGTTCTGCGTAGAGAAAGTAACAAAATTCCCATAAAGAAAGGTGTTAGGCAAGGAGACACAATCTCCCCAGTAACATTCACAGCTTGTTTAGAGGAAGTATTCAGAGACTTGGAATGGGAGCAGTTAGGGGTAAGGGTAGATGGTCAATACCTCAGTAATCTGCAATTTGCTGATGACATTGCCTTGCTATGCAACTCGGGGGATGAACTGAAAATGATGATTGATGACCTAGACAGGAAAAGTAGAAAGGTAGGCTTGAAAATCAATATGCAGAAGACTAAGGTAATGTTCAACAGCCTCGGGAAGTTACAGCAGTTTACATGAGGTAGTGAAATACTGGAAGTAGTAGGCGAATATGTCTACTTAGGAGAGGTAGTAACCGCAGATCCGGACCATGAAAAGGAAATAACAAAAAGAATATGATTGGGATGGAGCGCATTTGGCAAGCACTCGCAGATTATGACTAGCAGCTTACCGGTATCGCTCAAGAGGAAAGTATGCAACAGTTGCATCTTGCCTGTACTCCCCTATGGGGCTGAAACGTGGAGGCTAACCAAGAGAGTTCTACTTAAATTGATGACAACCCAGAGGGCTATGGAACGAAAAATGGTAAAGGGGTAACATTAAGAGATAGAAAGTGTGCAGAGTGGAGTGCAGAGCAACCATAGTTCTGCATAAAGAAAGAAACAAAATTCCCATAAAGAAAGGTGTCAGGCAAAGAGGCACGATCTCCCCAATACTGCTCACAGATTGCTTAGAGGAAGTATTCAGAGACCTGGAATGGGAGCAGTTAGGGATAAGGGTAGATGGAGAATACCTCAGTAATCTGCGATTTGCTGATGACATTGCCTGCGATTTGCTGATGACATTGCCTTGCTAAGTAACTCAGGAGATGAACTCCAAAGAATGATTGGTGACCTAGGCAGGAAGCGCCCGGGCTAACTCGAGATTCTCGAAAGCATCTTCAAGATTTTCCTAAACTCAAGGAGTTAGTGGATGTTAGTTTTTGAAACTTGAATTTTTCAGAATTGCCCTAACGACTGCTTAAGATCTAAAAATGCGAAGGCTTTTCTCTCGCTCATTTTCTGCTCCCTGCCGCGCGATACTACTGAGCTGTGGCTCTTTTTTATAAACCCCGCTAGATGGCGCAACGCGTCTATCTAAGGGGAGATTCATCGTCTTGGTTTTCGTTTGAACTTTGCATGCACAGGTTTCGAAACGCTTTCGTTACCCGCCATAAACTATACTCTGGAAGAGGTTAGCGGCGTTTTAACGCTAGACAAAAGGAATCACAGAGACGTTTTTAGTAGGCGCGGGAGCAGTGGACGTGGCGTAGTCGTTTGCATGCTCAGCGGTAGGATGGTGCTTCGATTCCTGGTGTTGCCATTATTTTGTGTCACTCATGCGCACACTTGTTTAACGGACACTTTCGGTGGACACTCCCTGTTCACACTACTGATGAGGCAAGAATGATTTTCACCTTAAAACCAGCCTCGAGGCCCGCCTTCAATTGAAGATTGAGTCGAGTTATGTTTATGATATCGGCGGTAACCTCCGCCCCAATATGGGAGCTGGTGAAAATGGTTTGGACGTTTACATCTCTATGGCTACTGCTTCCTCTGCACGGGTCACGGTGATTTCGGAAAGCGTCGGTAAAGCGATAATCGCATGGGCTATATGAATGTCTTGAGCTGGGTCTTACTCAATTTTAGAGTGGCTACCGAGAACGGAATTATCGATTTTGCCATAAACTTGTCTCGAAGTCTGAATTTTAACAATAATCTTGTTTTTGGTGCATCAAAATTTCGCGTGCCGTGTGTTGTCGACTAGCATTCCGTTGTTGACGGCGCAGCGTGATCGGAAAGGCGGATCAGATGCACATCCAGAGTGCGAGGGTGAGAGGGGGGAGGGCGGGGGAACTGCCGACTGGGGGCGCAGGAAAAAAGCTCGCACTCACCGGCAAATGGGAATCCGCTGTCAGCGCCACGTCGAGTTCAACGAACGTAGCATATGATTTCGAAGGATAGAGAAAAAGTAAAAAAAGAAAGCACTCCAAACATCATTTTAAAGGAATATCGGGGTTTTTCGTTCTTCGAACACGCGGATATGCCGCCCGGAATCTTAAATGCAAAAAGAAATCTCGAAGTGCAGAGTGAGGAATAAAGAAAGATAGCATGGCCAGAAGTCGAGGACGTCATCGATTGGCCAATGCTTTTGCTTTCTGCCTCGAGCAGTGAACGGATGCTTTTCCTTTGGGCGAGTTTGGGAACGCCAGCAAGTATGCATGCGTAGAAGGCGTGAAAGCGTCTGCGTTCGTGCCGTCGATGAAAGGAAAGATTCGGTGATCCCTCGAGGGCTCGCCTGTCGGAATATTTCGCCTCTGCACGGAGCCCGCGTTGAAATTACAAGTGCATCCTCGCGCCGTCATTTCACTTTTGGCAACAGAGTTGAGGAAACAGCTTTGCGGGAGACGCTGGGTTTGCACTGCGCAAGAGTGGGCGGGTCAGTCGCTTTATTAGGAAATTTGTGTTGCCAGTTACAAGACTTCCAGAGAAAGTTGTTCGAATTCTGCCCCAAGGTAGTTGCTGCAGCAAGAAAAAAATCAGATCTCTTCAACAAGATGCACATATTTTACAAAAAAAAAAAATATTTCCAGAAACAGTGCAACAAGATTCACATCTATTCTAACCGGCAGCGGTTAATTTTGAAGTTCGACAGCGTAAAGAAACGCCAGATAGCAAATTATTAAAGTAGACAAACACTGCCTATGGACTGGAGATTATGTTAATGACAAAAAGAAGATATACGTGTTGTAGACGGGGCATGAAGAAAAACATGTGAGCGTCACATAAGCTCTGCCTTCAAAGGTGTGACGTTCGCCGGCTCCCCTTGCGGATCCTCGTTCACTTACATGCATATTGCAATTCGCTTTATAACTAACACTCAGATACGTGCCTCTTTTATCTGTGTTATAGATATCTCGTTATGTGAAACACCACACGACATAGATTTAAAGTCCGCTTTAAGTGAACGTACCATGCGTAAGCTAGCCTTTATGAGTTCACGGGTGTGCGCAGAAAGTGCCCATCATCAGAGGGTGTAACACCGTCCCTTCTCAAAGAATGACGTTTTATATGAGTAACATAATGGTTGTATGAGTTAGAGGGTAAAAAGGAAAAAAAATTCCGAATTAATAAGGAATCGGTTTTGTGACCACTATTGTTCTTGGTTTATATAAACAATATCTCTGAAGGCATTGCATCCTCTATGCGATTACTTGCCGATGAATGTGTGGTGCATCGAACAATTCTCACTGACTCTGATCTTTCATGTCTGCAAACAGATTTAACATAAATTTATCTTGGTGCTTTTTTTTCTCTTTTTGTCCCACTCTGCCGCTGCTGTACGCCTTAAGGAGGCCGAGGACTTTTCAAGACGTAGGCATATGACTTTTCCCTCGGCCTCCTTCCACCATTTCGTGGTAAAATAAAGCATGTATGTATGTATGTGTTCTACTTGGACGATGAATTTAAATGTCCGAAAATGCGTTCTTTTCTGTTGAAAAAAAACACCTATTGATTCCCGCCATATGATTAATAACGACCTAATGCGTAAACAAGCTGCATATAAGTATTTAGGAGTAACGCTGTCATCGGATTGTTTGTGGGATGTAAATGTTGACGACTTGGTTCATAGCTCTGGCATGGTACTAAATTTTATTCATTGAAATTTGAGATACTGTCATGCCATTCTAAGCAAATACGACCTATATGAGTTGCGTAAGACCTTTTTCGGAATATGGATGTGGGACCCATTAAACTAGAGGCTCACTGAGCACATTGGAAAAATTCCAAACCGCGCAGCCAGATTCGTCTTGGGACGATTCGGAAGAAGCGTAGGGGCCATGATGGACACATTCAGCTGGAAACGGCTTGCCTCCCGCTGAAGACGTAAACTGCATTTACGATTTACCGCAATAAAACAAGTATTAACAAAGACGCCTTCTTTAAAGAACCACACTATGTCTCCAGGTGCATTTTCCACAGTTTTAAATTTGGAGAATATCCATGCCCGGACTGGTACTTACGCAAATTCCCCTTTTCTTGTTAAATCTATCAGAAAGTAAGATCTCTTAACTGAAACGGAAGTGCGCTATGAGATTAAAGACGTATCTTTTTCTACACCTTAACCCACCTACTGTAACGCCTTTGGGCGCTGCGGGGTAAACACTGAAGAAAAAAAAAACATTGTCTATGTGCAGAATTAGTTGATGTGCAGTTATTATTTATTAAGAGCCAAAAAATTCAATTAAACGGCAAAATAGCCATAGACGTCGATATAGTGTGCAGACGTGAAAACAGCTACGAATGTCGAAATTGTGCAAAATACGTCAAAATTGTGTACACCCTCCTGGGTGGCGCAGTGGTTACGGCGCTCGACTAACGTTCCCAAGGATGCGGAATCGAATCCCGGCCTCGGCGGCCGCTTTTCGATGGAGGCAAAACTCAAGGCGCCCGTGTGTTGTGCGAAATCAGTGCATGTTAAGGAACTCCAGGAGATGGAAATTTCCAGGAGTAGTCCACTACGGCGCCTCTGATAGCTTGAGTTGCTTTGGGACGTTGCTTTGGGGAGATAGGAGTTGCTTTGCTAAACACCACCAAAATTGCGCACAAAACGTGCACGAACGTTGCAAATCTTTATTGTCAAAAGTAGAAAGAATAAAAAAGAAAAAAGCAAGAAAACAGGAAAAAGAAAAACGTACAAAAATAAAAAAAAAGATACGAAAGACGCAAATCAGTGAAAAAGCTGGAAATGAGTGCAAAGAGCCACAGGAAAGGCTTCTGCCCTACTGCACATAAGAGGGATGTGTCTCCAACAATATGTTTGCGAAGAAGATCGGCGGTGGCGCTAGAGGAGCCCATGCGCTAGGCCAGCCATTAAATCATCCTTTACCATGTCGCCATGTTGTGCCGTCTTCTTGTTTGTCGCCACGTAACATTTTGGTTGGAGGTGCGGCGTACGCCATCCCCATCTTCGCTTTGGAATATCGACGCTATCATTAGGCCAGAACCATCGACCGAGAGCCCTAGGATATCGAGGCGCAGCTTCGCCCCAGCCCTTTCTGCCCAGACCCGACCAACTACCTCCAAAAAATCCCCAGCCCGGATCTGAAGACAAGGCGCACACATGAACTGACTAGAGACCAGACCAGAGCAAAGACCCGACGAACGTGACGGACCCGACGGACCCAAAGAAACGAAAGACAAGAAGACGCAACCCCCGCCCCGCCTAGCCGCCCGACGCGACTTCGAGCCATTGGTCCCATGGAAGCTTCGGTGGCGTATGGCTGAAGAGCTCCAGGGAAGGCGGATCGCCCAAACATCATCGTGTTCATCGTCATCGTGGTGGCAAGCGCATTATTCTATTGTATCTTTTCATGAACATCTACGCCGTCACGTCACTATCGACTTCAACCATCCGTTCGGGACGATCACTCGGTGGCCCCGGGAAGTGTTGCGAATAAGATCGGCAGTGGCGCGAGAGGAGCCCTCGTACTAGGCCAGCCATTAAATCATCCTTCACCATGTCGCCATGTTGTTCCGTCTTCTTGCTTGCCGCCGCGTAAAAATATTATTAGAACAGGAAGGGACGACCTCATCAACATAAGCCAAAATTTCTCAAATGACTAGTCTTGCGATGAGGGATTTATGTCATACTTCTATGGCGTTAAGAAAGACACAAATGACGCTTTCATTCTTCCCAAATGCAACAAAAATCGCACAAAAATATGCTCATGTTTTCGTATGCAGTAGATCAGTTTTATGAGAGTTCAGGGGCTGCTCTTAACCTTGGTAAAACAAAAGGGTGTTTCGATTAGATCACCGGTGTACAAAACCAGGTCTTTTCTGAAAATATCAGGTGACATTATAAATATTTAGACTACTTGTGGGTTTCTTGTATCAGTATCAAAAGAGCGGGCTTCGAATTTCTTCCTCTAGGCGACAAACCGAGGCTTCGATGTTGTGGGGAGCTTCTTTGCACGGGAACAAGCATGCGATATCTTCTTGGTTTAGAAGTTTATGGAGATAATACAAGAGCTGCTTCGTACATAATGCAGAGGTGCACTAACAAAAAAAAAAATAAAAAGGCTGTGGTAGCTTTGTTAAACGTAGTGTGAAGCAATAGCAAAGCATTATTACGCACCACTATATACTCGAGATTGACGTCAGCGGTCATGTGTCTCGCCACGCAGCAGCTCACGCGCTAAGCTACCTCCACGTCAGTTGGCATTTGACATTTCATTTGGCCATTGGTGGGAACAAATCTATCCAAAGTGGTTGGGGCTTAAGTTCCGACTTGACCTCAAAGCTATCTGAAAGTCATCGGAAGAACATGACGGCCTTGGCTCTACCTCGCGTAGTGAAGCTATCGCTTCAAAACAGAAAGACCTACACAAGACGACAAGCGCAAATTTTAACCTTGTGTCAAGCGTCATAGCACCCTGCTTTTCCATTCAGATAAAAACGCCTCTGCTTTCCCGGCCAACGGAACTGAAAAGACGCACATATATGCTAGCTTCATCTGGAATCAAAGCCATTGAAAATTTCCCCCATAGCTCCCTTGTGAGCTGGTCTCTTAACCTCAAAAGGATCAGAGTTCTGTTAAAACAGAGGTTCCCACGTAAGCCTTGAGCAATGCGCTGTGACCCAAGGAGCACAAACCATCGGTCCAATACTGGTATTGTGTTGACCATGTCCATTCCTATATTGGGCAAGTACATTGCCAACGCACTCCGCACACCAGAAGCCCATGTGTGGGCCTCGACCATAGCGGTGGCCTTGTTGACGAAGACAGTTACTGTTTTAGAGTGAAAGTGGGCTAGGCGACAGCAGGACAGGCACAATGCTTACCCGTTGTCTGTTCATCACGCAGTTCGCCGACTACTTGGCTTCATTCGTCATCCTGAATGCTCCGGCGCATGTCCCGGACGTCGCGGTGCGCTTGACCTCGCCGACTACTTTTTCCCCCGGTTTACTAAATGTGTAAGCCAGCACGGGCATAGACTGCCCTATCTACCTTGCGGATGACATTCATGGATTATTTTTCGTCACAAGGGCAAGCATCTCACGGGCCATGGACATCAACGTAAACCTCACACATTGCTCTCCAATCACCGACACGCCGAGTTCTGCGACATCCTGGGTCAATGCTATAAAAGAGCCGTTGACGGCATCCTTCTTCAGTGGGCGAAGGCAGTACATTCACAATGCTTGCCCGTTGTCTGTTCATCACGCAAATATGTTACCTTGGCGATTCTGTGTGCATTCGGTATGATGATCGACGTATGCTGCTGTTCCCTCACCTACGTGAATGCGGCCGTGGTTTTATTTTTTTTTTTTTCACTATATTCCGAACGCGTATATGCTGTCAGCAGGCTTCTTCTGAGGGGTGATTTGGAATGAAACCCGGGTCCTCCTTGGCAGGATCCGTACAAGTGTGGTCCGAACACACGTTCCCGGAGTGATTCTGCTTCCCATGCTCAGTCGATGGCTGCTGTAAATCAACCTATGGTTGCACAGATGTGTCCTGAACTCTTTGATGGCAAAACGAAAACTGGTTTAGGACATTTCCGACATCAAAGTTTTTCTATTGTCTGTCAATGCGAGGGTTGAGGTCTTGGAGGCCCGTGTCTCTTCATTGGAATCAATCCTGGTATCTAGTAGCGTGCTATCTTCTATCGATGGCCTTCGGATTCATATCCAGCAGTTAACACAAGAAATCTGAAATCTTTCTTCTAGAAATGAAAATTTAGAAAACCGGACACGTAGAAACAATATCATCCTACATGGTCTTGCCGAAGAACCAGATGAACATTACGAATGTCTGTCTTAAAACATTGTCAGGTGGCTTGAGGATAACCTTGAGATTTCGTAGCCGCGCATTCATAGACTGTCTCGTAGCCGCGTGTCATAGACTGGATAGAAAAATTATTGACCAACGGCGTCCTATCACTATGAAATTCTTTGACTTCCAGGATAAACTCCTAGCGTTTAAAAACTGTTCTAAACTGAATTATTCAGACTTTTGTGTGTCCGAAGACTATTCCCTTCATGTCCGCAACATCCGCAAAGAAATCTGGGAAGCATACGCCTTTTACAGGAATAATGGCTGCTCTGTATGTTTTTTATATGACCATCTCATTATAGACAAGGTTCGGTACAACTGGGTCAGTACATCTAACGTGCTCGTCAGGTCATCTTCTGGTTCGTCTAAAACCGCTGGTACTTCACTTCACATCGACTCGCCTTGATTCCGCCGCTCGTGCATAATTCTTTCTATTTTGAGCATAACGCAAGGAACCTTGTTAATAAAATCCCGACATTTTTATCACTAATCTCTTTTTACTCTCCGCATATCACTGGGTCACAGAGACATGGCTGCACGATGGTGTGCAAGATTCAGATGAATACCCCGTGCCTTTCAATTCGTTAAAGGAGACAGAAGACTTTGTAGAGGTAGTGGCGTGGCCCTTTTTTTTTTTCTGTCCAACGTCCGCTTTTTCTGTGCTTCTGGTCCCACCACTCTTCGTGGTGCAAGGTCCAGTTATAAAACGCATCTTTGATAATAGGGTTTCTTCATCGTCCGCTAGTTGCGATATTGATCAGTTACATGATCTGAGTAAGTTATTACATGGCTACAATACTTTTTCTTCAAACGGTATTTGTATGGGCGATTTTAACGCACATGGCTTCGACTAGTCAACCATGACACTAAGCGGACATCAAGTGTAAAGTTGGAAAAAAGCTGCTATACTTTTCACTGTTTTGCAGCTTAAGTCATCGTTCGAGAATGTACTCGGCAGGCGGCTGTTCTAGACTTCGTCGTTCTCACCCCATCCCTTATTAACAATGAGTGCGATGTAATTGAAGTGGTATCCAATCACAAAGCCGTGTTAGTTTCAGTTCCTTGCACTGTTCCTAATTCTCGTTTTGTCTATTGTACTTTTCCCGATTTTAATGTGGAACTACAGCCTAACATGAAAACACGCACAAGGGAGACAACACTACACAAGGCTGTCTCACTTGTGCGTGTTTTCATGTTAGACTGTTGTTCCACATTAATATGCACCAACTAGCTCAGATTCAGATCATCGTAATTTTAACCGAGCACTGACACTCTCTGTGATTCATTTGCTGAGTTTGAGCAAATAAGTTCCGAAAGCGATGTGAGTACTTTAACAACTTTCTTCGAACATCTTGTGAAAACATGCATCAATCGTTTCGTTCCCTTAAAAAAACGAAAACTAACACTGCCACTCTCTGGATGACTGGAGACTTATTTCCATTTATCACGCCGGATTGCTAGACTACGCGCCGGCCAAGGCGTCATGGCAACCACGTAAAGATTGGTCAGTTTTCTAGTGCCAAGGAGGAGCTTCGTGTTAAAATGAACGTCGCAAAAGATTTCTGTCACCAGGTTTGCCTAAATTAATGAAAGCTAATCCCCGTAAGTTCTGAAGTATGTTCTGCCTCCTAGGTGCACTTCGTACACACTGATCATTAACGATGTCGCAGTTTCTGAACCGCTCACAATAGCTTCTGATTTTATCGACTACTTCCATTCAGCGTTTACGAGAGACAACTCATTAATTCCAGCTTTTCCTTTTGAATCACATTCATCCATAGTCGACGTGTCAGTGTCCACTGAAGGTGGGCTGACATGATATTAAATTAGATGCCAAAAAAGCGTGAGGTCCTGACGACATTCCTGCTGCATTTCTTCTTCTTTACTCTCTTTGGTCCAGCAGGTACCTTACAGTTATCTTTAGGAAATCGCTAACAACCTTTTACCCTCCTTCTTCGTTGAAACTAGCCAAGGTTCTGCCCCTATTGCAGTCTGGTGATGTCCCTCTCACACACTTTTATATCCAGTAACCCTTTTCCCCCCGTGCAGGGTAGCAAACCGGTTTCTTTTACGCGTTAACCTCCTTACCTTTCCTCCTCATCTTCCTCCTCCTCCCTAATATTATTATGTAAGTACAGGCCTGTTTTCCTTAACAGAGCAGCCATGCAAACTAGTGGAACACGTTATCTTTAAACATATCATAGAATTTCTTGAGACTAATAACATACTTAGTGTTTTCCAGCATGGCTTCCATCGTGGCTTCAGTACCGTAACGCAACTGACAGAATTCGTGCATGACATCAGCAGTTCCCTTTATATAGGTGATCAGGTTGACGCAATTTTTATAGACCTTGGAAAGGCTTTCGACAAAGTTTCGCACCCCAAACTAATGCTCAGGTTGTGCGCTATACTAAAAATCTCGTCCCTGATTAACGGTATTTCAGACTTTCTTTCTCAGCGCTCCCAGTACTTAAAATTTAACTCTGTCAACTCATCTTTAGTTCATGTCTCATCTGGAGTATTCCAAGGCTCTGCCAGGGTTCTCTTCGGTTTCTCTTATACATTAATGACATGCCATATAACCCTTCAATAAAGTTAAGCCTTCAAGCATAATGCATATGGTGCATACGAATGCGTTTTATCGAACTATTAAATCTCCAGTTGATCATGTTAGCCTTAACAGTTCATTTGCTGATTTCTACCACTGGGGCAATACATGGTACATGAATATTAACTTTTACAACACTGCCTGTGTGTCATTTTCACGACGTCCATGCCCTTCCTTCTTCACATTTTCATATAATGCGGTCTGCTTACACAGAGTGTACGAATATAGCTATCTCTGGCTCCTTCTAACACATGACGTGTCTTGGTCAAAACACATTGATTTCTATTATACTGAAGACATAAAACTAGTCATGCGACAAGACACAGAAAAGAGGCAGACACTACGAGCGGAACCCTATCCGCTTCTTTTCTGTGTCCTGTTTCATGCGTAGTTTTGTCTTCAGCCTTACTAACTATCCCCTCATCACATACTCCTAAAATACATTCATTTCATCTGTTATGTGGCGAAGAAAAGCGAGGAGAATTGCCTAAAACGTACATCAATTTAAGGCATTCAAGATGACGACTTTCAGCAAGTGTGCTCAGGCCTAGCTGTGGAGAAAAGAGTAGGATACTTGCACCCAACTTGCGCGCTGCTCCTCAAGTAACTAAGCTCCTGACATATAAAACTCTCATTCGCCCATTCTCGAGTACGCTTGTATTGTTTGGAATCAGTGTTACGTTAACAAGCTAGAATCTACAAAATAGGTTGTGAGTTTTGTTTGCAGGGGATTTGACACGGATTTTTCACCGTCTGCGTTTCTTCCACAGCTAGGCCTGAGCACACTTGCTGAAAGTCGTCATCTTGAATGCCTTAAATTGATGTACGTTTTAGGCAATTCTCCTCGCTTTTCTTCGCCACATAACTATTGTTAAGGTTATTTACAGAGTGAGTCTGCACCTTAGCCTGGTGCGGTAACCAACAGATGGTGAGCTTCCTCTTCTTCAACCTCTATTCTGGACAGCCTCTTTTTCGCACTTCCTTGTCCTCTTCTGTGCGCATGCCTGGCATTTACTCCTTCGCAGACGAAGCCCCTGGGCTGTCCGTCAGAGTTCTGAGAGTGGCAGCGCTTCATTCTTGCGACATGAAATACTTGAGTTTTCCGAGAGGGGCGATCGACCTTGTGAACATTGGCGAGACACAACGTAATTCAACTCATTGATGCGTTTGAGCACAATAAATGGGCCTGTGTAGTGCGACAACAGCTTCTGGGACAAACCACGCTTGCGGAGAGGTGTCAAGAGCCACACTAAGTCGCCGGGAAGGTAGGAGACATCCTGATGCCGATGATTGGAGCGCTGCTTAGAGCACTCCTGCGAGGCCAGAGTGCGACCCGACGAGCAATCGGGCGACCCGACGAGCCTCATCAGCGCGGCAGAGGGTGCTCGAAACAGTAGGCTCGGTGTCGAGAAAGAACGGCAAAATGGTGTCGAGAGAATGTCGAGACGGACGGGCGTAGAGGAGGAAAAATGGACTATAAGAAGTTGTCTCATGCTTCGAGGTGTTATAGGCGTAAGTAATGAATGGAAGTACGTCATCCCAGTTCTTGTGCTGCGAGTCAACGTACATCACAAGCATGTTCGTCAGTGTCCGGTTTTTACGTTCAACGAGACCATTTGTCTGGGGATGGTACGGCGTAGAGAGACGCAACAGGCAAGTACAATAGCGCAGAAGCTGTTCCACTACATCTGCCGTAAACTGGCGGCCTCGGTCACTGATAATGACACGAGGAGGCCCATGACGGAGGACGACAGCGTGAAGAAGAAAGAAAGAGACGTCAGCGGCGGTGGCGGAAGGGATGGCAGCAGTTTCACAGTAACGCGTGAGATGATCAATGCAAACGTTTACCCAACGATTACCTTTGGACGAGCGGAGAAACGGGCCTATGAGGTCAACACCCACTTGCGCATATGGTGTGGTCGGTGGTGTCACCGGATATAAGTGGCCCGGTGGAGAAGTGGGGAGCTTGAATCGCTGGCACTGCACGCAGGAGTTCACGTAACGCTGAGTCGTTCGACGCATATTTGGCCAGTAAAACGTTCCTTCACGCGGGGAAGAGTCCTGGCAAACCCCAAGTGCCCAGCTGTAACGTCATCGTGCATAGAGTGTTTAACAGAGGAGTAGAGGCTAGCCGGAGCGACTAGCAGAAAGCGCGCACTGCCAGACGAGTAATTTTTTCGATACAATAAACCATCGCGAATGCAGAAATGGTTCGCAGATGCCGGATCACGGCCTTTTCCAGAAAGTGATACCAAGACTTGATCTTTTCGTTGTTCTCGCTGGAAAGTGGCAAGATGCGGAAATCATACGGAAACGGCAGCAAGATAGTCGTCAAAGTTGTCATCGCAGATAGTAGTTGCGAGAGGCAACCGCGAGAGGCAGTCAGCGTCAGCGTGTTGGCGGCCACTTTTGTACGACCCTGCAAAGCTGAATTCCTGAAGGCGTAATGCCCAGCGGGCCAACCGAGCGCAGGGGTCGCGTTGATTCACCAGCCAGTAAAGCGAATGATGATCGGTGATGACTGTGAATACACGTCCATAAAGGTACGAGCGAAACCGCTGTACGAAAAAACGACGGCAAGGCACTCCTGCTCCGTTATGGTATAGTTGCGTTCATACTTGCTAAGGGTGCGACTTGCGTAAGCGACAACGATTTGGGTTCCGTTATGCCGTTTTATGAGCACAGAACCCACGTCGATGCAACTTGCGTCAGTGTGGAGTTCAGTGGGAGCTGTCGGGCTGAAATGACGCAGTATGGCCGAGAGGTAAGATGAAGCTTGAGCTGGCGAAACGCAGAATCACATTTAGGAGTCCATTTGAAAGGAATATTCTGCAAGAGGCATGTGAGGGGGTAGGCTACGTCAGCAAACTTAGTGATGAAGCGTCGAAAGTAAGAGCAAAGTCCCAGGAAGCTCCTGAGTTCTTTCACACGCTTGGGCTCTTTGACAGAGCTGACAGCTTCAATCTTCTGTGGGTCATGCCTAACACCGTCTTAGTCCACCAAATGTCCAAACACAACGATCTGGCGTTCACCGAAGCGGCACTTCTTAGAGTTCAGCACGAGACCCGCTTTCTCCATGCAGTTAAGGACAACAGCTAAACGGCTGTTATGCTCGGCGAAGGTCCTCCCGAAAATCACTGTCATCGAGGTAACACATGCAAATTTGCCTCTTCAGTCCACGCAAAAAAGTGTCCATAAATCTTTCAAAGGTAGCCGAAGCATTGCATAGGCCGAAAGGCATCACGTTAAATTCGTATAACCCATGGGGAGTCACGAATGCCGTCTTCTCTTTGTCTTTCGGATGCATCGGTATCTGCCAGTATCCGGACCGTGAATCAACAGATGAAAAGTAGGAAGCTGAATGGAGGCAGTCAATGGCATCATCAACACGCGGGAGCGGGTAAACATCCTTCTTTGTGACAGTATTGACACGGCGATAGTCGACACAAAATCGCCAGGTGCCATCTTTCTTTTTCACGAGAATCACAGGGGCGGCCCATGGGCTAGATGATTCCTGAATATTTCCTCTTTGCATTGCATCATATCTCGGACCTGTTCGTCAATTATCTTGCGTTCTGAAGGTGAAACACGGTATGGAGTCTGTCTAATCGGGTGTGCAGATCCAGTGTCGATCATGTGATGGGTGCGGGATGCCGGAATCGGTGGTGGCTGATCTCGAGCAAAGTCGAACACGTCCGCATGTTTCATAAGAACCTCCATCAATATTCGGCGGTCGTTGGTGGGTAGCGATTCATTTATCGTGGACTGAAACTGGGAATCGGCATGATCGGGACGTCTAGTTGAACGAACAACGCCGTCACTGAACGCGGCGATGTGCATTGAAAGGTGTTCTTCAAAGTCGGCGAGTTTCAAACCACGCGGCAATACGGCAGGTTCGTTGGTATGGTTGACAGTCCAAAGCGTGGCACAGCCCTCGTTCACTCGAACAACGCTGCGGGGCACCAACACACTCTTTTTGGCACCGGAAAGGGAAGCGGGTTCCACCAGAGCGTCGAAGGCATTGGAAACTGTGCCCGAGGACACAACTGGGACGAAGATTGCTGACATCGCCTAAACGACGGTATCCTCGAAGACAAAAAACACTTGGACAGCCCGCGGCGATTCTTCTATGAGTGCCGATCGAAGGCTGGGGCTTATTGATATCTCGCCACTGTTGAAGTCGGGAGTTGCGCCACACTGCTGTAAAAAGTCAATTCCTAGAATAACGTCGTGCGTAGAGCGAGGGAGCACCGTAAATTCAGTTCTAAACTTGTGTCCAGCGATCGCTACATTTACATAACAAATACCAAGCGGAACCAATGATTCTCCCCCTACACCTCGAAATGTGACAGTTCTTTCCCAACCAAACATAATTTTGCGGCCGAGACGGTTTTTAAAATCTAAGCTCATCACGGAAACTGTAGCACCCGTGTCCACTAAGGCAATAACACAAATATCATCCAAGCGGTTCTTCAGCAGCACGACCGGTAGAGGAATTGGCAATATAGATGACCAGGCGACCGCACCTCCATCGGCCGCGCACGCTAGTTTCCCGGTGGCGGAGAAGAACGGCGGGGAGAAGGCGAACGTCGGGAGGGCGGGCAGGAGGACTCAGGCTGCGGTCAGAAACTGGTGAGTCGTTGCGTGGTGGTGCGTAGCGGTAGGAGCCCGAAGGAGGGGGATAGGTCGGGTCACGGACTTCTGGACTCACGGTAGAACGGCGATTTGACTATTGGCGCTGGTAGCGTGGTGCCGGGTTCCGGCGGTGGCAGAAGCTGGATATATGGCCAGGCATACCACAGCGGTAACAGACTGGTGGTTCACGAGCGCGGTCCAAATAATAGTCCTCGGAAACAGGATCGAAGCTATCAGCAAAGTCCAGCCGCTGGGGTCGTAGCGGAGGTGGCGCCCTGTAGTGGAAACGAGCTAGGGGAGCAGGGCCATATGAGTCGTTTCGGTGGTCACGGACGGGAGGAGGAGCGGCAGAACCCCAAGAAGAAGAGCTGGATGGGAGCTGCCTGCAGGGAGCAGCTATCACAGGGTATTGAACTGCGGTTCAGAACATCTTGATTGCGGGAGAGCTCATCACGGACAATTTGGCTAAATCATGTCGGCCAAATGGGGAGGTTCATGTGAATACTCGTGAGAATCCACCCTTGCAACAGTGGTCACGTTAGGAAGACTGCCAAATTTCGGTGTTGTGCGGCGCAGTTTGAAAGTTTCGTACGTATGACAGTGCTTGATCACGGCCGTGGGAAAATCTAAGTTTTCTTTTGTAATTAAAAAGTTATATACGTCCACCGCGATGCGCTTTAAGAGGTGACCAACTCTGTCTTCGTCAGACATGCTCGGATTCGCTGCTTTGCGGAGTTTTAGGACCTCTTCAATGTACATTGTGCATGTTTCGCCAGGCACTTGGGCTCGCTGGAATAAAGTCTACTCAGCGCATTTCAGTTTTACAGTGGTATCCCCGAAACAATTTCGAATCTCCTCTTCAAAACGATCCCGGCTCGTTAGGGACGCTTTATGGTTCTCAAACCATGTCAGGGCTGTGGAGTTCAAGACAACAACATTCGCCAGATTTACAGTGGCATCCCAGCGATTGTACTTGCTCACCCGCTGGTAATTGGTGAGCCACTCGTCCACGTCTTCACCAGCCTTGCGAGAAAAGGTCCGCGGCTCAGGGTACTGCTGCCTTACGGGTGTCGCTGGACCTGGCTGCCGTTTGTCGCCGTCTTGGATCATTGTGGCGGTCAAAGGGGGGAGCCCAGCGAGTCGTCGGCTCGAACGAGGTAGAGAAGAATCCGTGTTGATCGTTGCAGCACCTCCACCACACTGTTAAGATAGATGGATGGATTTATTGAAAGGAAAAGGCAGAGAGGTTGGCCGGAATAATTCAAATCTGGCCTCCTACTCTGCACTGGGGAAGGGGAAGGAGAGAAGAAAGAAGGTCATGATGGGTGAGGATATGGGACAAGGCATATGAAATACATATACAGACACAGTAGCTTGTTTTACAAGCGCGAATTAAGTCCGCTGGCGCACAAAAAACGGCAAAGAGCGCGCACTGCCTGGACACCCTTCCCCTTGTCCTGCCAAGCGCCCAGCAGCAGTTCCTCCGACAGAGGCCTCTTGTCTAAACGCTTCAAGGAAGCGGCTGGCACACTTCCTTCGCACGCATACGCTGGACACACCAATAATATATGGTCCACAGTCTCTGGGATGCCACAAGTTGAACATTCCAGCGAGTCTATCTGTCCAATTAAATGTAAGTACTTGTGTGTGACAGCCACGTTTAAACGAAGTCTATGTAGTAAGCACGCTTGATGACGCGGAATATCACGCGGAACATAAAATTTTAATGTTTGATCGAGCCTTCTTAGACAAATGTGTCGGCCGTCTGGCTGAGCCCAGTAAGCTGCTGTAGCATTATTCATACAATTCTTAAGAAGGCACATCATGTCACCTCTTGAAAAAGGCACAGCTGTTTGGAGGCCATTGATGAATGCGCTTTTCGCTTCAACATCGGCCTGTTCATTCCCATGAAGCCCGCAGTGGGCAGGAATCCATTGAAACACTATCCTGTGGCCTTGCAGCTGGGCAGATGTGAAGAGCTCCATAATGTTTAGTGCCAGGGACTGATAGGTAGTGTAGCGTAAGAAGTTTTTCAAAATGCAGTCTTTGAGTCCGTGAATATACACCATTTTTGAGGTGGTTCCCCACATATGTATCGAATAGATTCCCGAATGGCTACAAGTTCAGCAGTGGTGGATGTAGAGGTATGTCCCAAAAGGAAATGGAGAGTCGTTTTTTGAGTTGGTATGACCACACCTGCAGCGGATGCCTGTGCTGACACAGATCCATCGGTGTATACGTGACTATAATTAGGATATTGCCGCGAAACCTTCAAAACAGTATTTGTTGTTTATTTACCAGCCGCCGGCATACAGGCTTATCACTGGACCGCGTATCAGTTCCGTAATCTTTGTTTGTTAATGCTCGATGTCGCGAGTCACACCTTTATCAGTTTTGTTGTAGCGCAAGATGCACCGAGATCTGTCTCGAAGGTTCCGGCCACTCGGGTGTCTTTCCACAATGTTCCAGCCCGTGCTGGTAGCTGTTTGCGACGTTATCTAGATTGTTCTGTGCAGCCTTTAAATTGATCGTTGACGAATGTGACGGGCATTCTTTGTTCGACGACCGACGAGCACGTTTGTTGCTATCGCCGCCGCCGAGTTGCTTAGTTCTTTTGCGGGCGCAAGTCAGCCCCAATAAATAGTTATTTCAGTACCACTACGCCCGTGTCTTCTTTTGGCGTGTACGGCCTTGTCACCACTACTTGACATCTGGTGGAGGCGCTGCCTTTGATCCTTCAAGCGAAGACCCAAGCCGTGTTCCTGTCGCCCTGGAAGACCAGCCTACAGGTCACCGAGCCAGCTGCCGACTTCAAGGCCTACAACCCGAACACGGTCTGCTGCCTGACTCCATTCGATCTCGGAAGGCATCGACGCTGACAATTGCCTAGCCTAATACAGCACCGGTTGTTTTCGTCCAACCCCGTGAGCCTCCCTGCTTCCACGGACGACCGAATGAAGATGCTGGGGACTGGATGGACCTTTTCGACCGTGTGGCAGAATTCAACGGCTGGAACGACGCTGCGAAACTCAGGCAGGCCTACTTTGCTCTTCAAGGACATGCCCGAGTTTGGTTCGAAATCATGAGGCAGCTATGAAAGATTGGGAGCTTTTCAAGGAAGCGTTTTTGACTGCCTTTTCAAGCATCGTCCGAAAGGAAAGAGCCCAGGCCCTCCTTCAGTCAAGACTTCAACTTACTGACGAGCCTGTCCTGGCATACGTTGAGGAGATGAAGCGCCTCTTTCGCCGCGCCGACACTAACATGACCGAAGGTGAGAGAGTCAAATTTTTAATGCGAGGCGTCAAAGAATCGCTTTTTTGCAAGTCTTGTCCGAAATCCGCAAAAAACCGTGGCGAAATTTGAAACGAGGCGTCTACTATAGAGAAGACGTTGGCCACCCGGATGCGCCACTACGAGCGACCACTTCAGCTGGACTGCTCGACCCACTACCCCAACGCATCTGCAAGCGGAGAGAACCTTCGGGACCTCATCCGGGAGATCGTGCGAGAGGATCATCGCTGAATGCTACCATCATCGCAACAACCCCAGGTGGCGACGCTCGCGGACGTCGTCCGTGAAGAAGTTCAGCAGGCGCTGGTCGTTCCTAAAGGGACGACTCCGACAGCTCCAGAGCATGAATCAGCAGCGATGGACTATGCAGCTGCATTATGTCGTCCTGCACCCCGACGCGACCTCCCAAGCCCTCGTCGCTACCATCCTGCTTCCGAAAGCCGCCCCTTGGTCCCCGCCCGCCAAGCCTACCAACGACCCCCAAGCCCCAGAAAGTGCGACGCCTAGAGGACAGCAGACAACCGAGCGCTCTACTTCCACTGGGATGAGGCAGGACACATCCTCCGTCACTGCCCGTAGAGGCGGATCGGCCTCCGTGGTTTCGCTGTCGACGTCCCACGACCCCGTCCTGGCGAGCGACCAAAGGAAATTAACGACTTCCTGCGCAGCGGAGAGCACTCGTCGCCAAGGCGTCTGTCACGCTCCCCATCGCCGTACAATGCCCGATTTGCGTCGCCGGGCCGCAGTTACTTGCAAGGACGGTCTCCTAGCCCCCGTAGGGGAAACTAAAGGCAGCAACCTTTGGAGGTGAGGTTACTCAACGGCGAAAAGACGAAGATCCTCCGCCGCCGACAACCACTAACGACGACACAACCATTTCACCGCCGCTCCACACGACGACATCGACAACAACACGACCAGTGTGCTAGCAGGCACCGCCGCCCAGCGAAGTAACAACGGTATGCCCCGGCCATGACCTGAAGAAATGACGGAGCCGAGATCGAACACTAAGGGCCACGTGCAATGCGAGGACACGAACAAGTGACCTTGAAGTTGATATCGACGGTCGCAGAGTCACTGCCCATGTAGACACCGGAGCTGACTATTCAGTCATCAGTGGACCGTTAGCCTCCCATCTCAGGAAAGTTACAACTGCTTGCGATGGCCCGCTGATTCGCACCGCAGTTGGCAACCTGATTACTCCATCGGGACGATGTACTGCAAGAATAACCGTAAATGGGCGTACTTACCCCACCAGCTTTGGGGTCTTGCAGCCGTGTTCCCGCGACGTGATTTTAGGCATGCATTTCCTAAATGAAAATAGGGCTATCATCGACCTCCGATCCAAGCTCATCAAGCTCTCTGCAGACAAAGCCGTACCTGCTACGACGACTTCAACGCAACACGTCGCTCTAAATGTCCTCGACGGAGAATTGACCGTGCCGACCCGATCAAGCATCGCCGTCAGCGTAGGTAGTACACACATCGAAACCGCTGAAGGCATCGTCGAAGGAAATATCCAATTGCTCTTGGAACGAGGTATCGGCATCGCAAGAGGCATCGCGAAATTCCGGAGAGGACAAGCTCAGGTGCTGGTAACAAACTTCACTGAAGAATACCGGCATCTGAACAAGGGCACGACCATCGCTTTTCTCGACGAATACGGCGGACCTCCAAAAAGACGTATTCGCCCTCCACGGCCAACCACTGGAAGACGCACCGGACCAATTCCGTCAACCCACATTTAACATCAACCCAGTATTGACCCACAGCAGGAAAAACCAGATTCGCAGTCTTCTTCTGAACTACAGGGAGTGCTTCTCGTCATCATCGAAGGTACGACAAACACCACTGGCCAAGCACCGCATTATAACGGACGAACACGACAGACCACTGCGCCAAAGCCCTTATCGTGTATCGCTGCGAGAACGGCAGGCCATTCGCGATCAAGTTGAGGAAATGCTGCGTGATGACGTAATCCAGCCATCGAACAGCCCCTGGGCGGCACCAGTCGTTTTGGTGAAGAAGAAAGACGGCACACATCGCTTCTGCGTTGATTACCGCCGCTTGAATACTATAACGAAGAAGGATGTCTACCCGCTTCCCCGCATCGACGACACTCTCGACCGACTCTGCAATGCAAGGTACTTCTCATCGATGCACCTGAAAAGCGGATATTGGCAAATTGAGGTCGATGAAAGAGATTGCGAGAAGACCGCATTCATCACACCGGACGGTCTTTTTGAGTTCAAGGTGATGCCATTTGGCCTCTGCTCCGCACCAGCCACAGTTCTGGCAGGCTTGACGTGGCAAATTTGTTTGCTATATTTGCACGACGTTGTTGTCTTCTCGTCAAACTTTGAAGACCACCTAAAACGACTACAGACAGTGCTGGAAGCCATCAAGTCATCGGGACTAACGCTAAAAGCAGAGAAGTGCAACTTCGCCTACGAAGAACTCCGGTTCCTAGGTCACATCGTTAGCAGGGACGGTATTCGCCCAGACCCGGAGAAAACACCTGCGATCGCACAATTCCCACCGCCTGCCGACAAGAAAGCTGTGCGCTGATTCCTTGGGCTGTGCGCTTCTTTCGACGATTTGTCTGAAACTTTTCGAGGATCGCCGAACCGTTGACGCAGCTTACAAAGGCTGACGTACCTTTCAAATGGGAAGCGCCGCAAGGAGCAGCCTTCGACGAACTTAAGCGCCGCCTGCAATGCCCTCCTGTACTTGGCCACTTTGATGAAAACGCCGTGACCAAAATTCACACCGACGCGAGCAGCGTGGGCCTAGGAGCCATTCTCGTCCAGAAGAGTGCCGGACAGGAAAAAGTAATCGCCTACGCTAGCAGGTCCCTCACAAACGCCGAAGTCCATTACTCGACGACCGAGAAGAAGTGCCTTGCGATCATCTGGGCTACTTCTAAGTTTCGTCCATACCTATACGGCCGACCCTTCAAGGTTTTTAGCGACCATCATGCGCTCTGCTTGCTGGCTAATTTGAAAGATCCTTCCCGCCGCCTTGCCAGATGGAGCCTACGACTTCAAGAATTTGACATGACTGTAGTCTATAAGTCGGGCCGGAAGCATTCCGACGCAGACTGCTTATCCCGGGCTCCCGTCGATGCTCCCCCGAGGGACGATGACGACGACGCCTTTTTGGGACCGGTAAGCGCCAGCGGATTCGCAGAACAACAGCGATCAGACCCTGAGCTGAAAGCGCTAGCCGATTACTTGGAAGGAAAGACCGCCTCCCCTCCTGGTGTGTTCATGCGACATTTATCATCCTTCACGTTAAGCAATGGCCTCCTCGTGAAGAACTTCGCACCCAACAAGACCGCGCAGCTTCTCGTAGTGCCTAAAACACTTCGGCAAGAAATTCTGCAGGCGTTGCATGATGAGCCCACAGCAGGCCACCTCGGATTTGCGCGCATGTTGCGTCGAACCCAGGAGAAGTATTACTGGCCGCGACTGCCTGCCGAAGTTGCCCGCTACGTAAAGACGTGTCGTGAATGCCAACGACGCAAGACACCGGGTGTCTTTCCACAATGTTCCAGCCAGTGTGGTAGCTGTTTGCGACGTTATCTAGATTGTTCTGTGCAGCCTTTAAATTGAGCGTTGACGAGTGTGACGGGCATTCTTTGTTCGACGACCGACGAGCACGTTTGTTGATAGCGACGAGCAACTCGGCCGCCGCCGAGTTGCTTAGTTCTTTTGCGGGCGCAAGTCAGCCCAATAAATAGTTATTTCAGTACCACTACGCCCGTGTCTTCTTTTGGCGTGTACGGCCTTGCCACCACTAAGTGACAATATTCTGACCAGATGTGAGCCAGAGTAAGTTGTTTGAGGCCACTAATTGGCACCACTGATTTCTTTAGTATTCCGGGAACATGAAGGTGCACCAAATGTTTATCCATTGTCCATGGTGGTTGGGCGGGACGATATGGGACTGCATATCCTGTGGGTACTTGCGACTGATGGCAGCGAAGTGCACTTGTAAAACTGCAGTCCGGCCTCTCATCCAGAATCTTGCTGAGTGGGTGAAAACTATGTTTTGTAAGTGCTCGTAAATATAAGCGAAGTGGTTCGTGTGACAAGTATATGGATATTGGGCGAGCATGTGCCTCTTCAATTGAGCCTTTGTTAGAGGTGCATCTAGGCAGTCCAAGGTATATTTTCAGTGCCTGCGATTGTACGCTCTCTAAAGTCCGCAAGCATGAAATGCTCATACTAGAGAGTACAGGAAGATTGTACCGGATGTAGCCAACAAACAGAGTCTCGTAAAGCCGTATTAAGGAGCGCTCAGTTGGACCCCATTTGGTGCCAGCTATGTAACGAAGTACATGGCAAAAATTAATTAGCCTTTTCTTCACCATAGTAATATGTTTTGACCAAGATAGTCGGTGGTCAATAATTACTCCCAAGAATCTGTGCCTGGAGACTAATGGTATTACGACTCCATGAAGGGTAATCGGGTAGCGGCTGACACATTTTCCCCTAAACGCAATCACTCCACAATTTTCTGCCGCTAGGAATGAACCTTGACGCCGTAAGTACCTCAATGTCGATGACACAGCTCGTTGCAATCTCGCACGTAGTTGTGGGCACGTCGAACCAGAGGCCCAGATGCAGATGTCGTCAGCATGTGCACTTATGTGGATGTTAGTTGGCAGTTCACTCACCAGGCCATTGGCGCAATGTTAAATAAAGTTTGGCTGAGGACTCCTCCTGTGGAACTCCATGACCGACCTGTAAGCGGGTATGATCTCCTTCAGGCGTAGTCATGTAAACAGAGTGGCCACTGAGATAGCTTACAATCTACAAGTACAGCCGGCCACCAACTCCCACGTCGTCAAGTGTATCAAGAATAGCATCATGTAGGATGTTGTCGTAAGCTCCCTTTATATCTAAAAAGACAGCAGCTACTAGTCGACGGTGACGCTATTCGTGTTCTACTGTCGCCACAAGGTCGATGACGCTGTCAATGGAAGAGCGTCCGCGGCGAAATCCAGTCATCATATTCGGATAAAAATCATTACTCTCTAGATACTACTCATGTCTTGTCAGCACCATTCGCTCAATAACTTTTCCAACACAGCTTGCTAGGGCAACTGGCCGGTATGAGGTAAGTTCGAGAGGAGGCTTTCCAGGCTTCAAAAGAGCAACCAAGCGGCTAATCTTCCAGTGTTCAGGAACTGTACTAGAAGCCCATATATCATTGAAATAATTAAGTAGTGCAGTTCTGCCATCCTTGCCTAGGTTTGATAAGGTTGCACAAGTAATCCCGTCAGGACGAGGTGCAGATGAATGCCGACAAGAAGCAAGAGCGGCGACTAACTCAGCTATTGTAAAGGGCACGTCGTATTGATCATTCGGCGAAGGTGGCGCAAAAACCCCTGAAATTTGTAACTGTGCCTGGGTTGTGCCCACAACCATTTTACAAAAATCTTCAGCTACGTCAACTTCATTGCGGCGTTGACAAAAGGTCAGGGCACGAAAAGGGTGCCTTTCTCGCGGAGGTGTGCCCAAGCTTCTTGCAACATGCCAGATACGCGACAGGGGCTTACGGGGATCCAGTGATGAGCAGAACTGCCTCCAACGCTGTCGTCCTAACCTCTCCAGGTGATGTAGTACGCGTCGTTTAGCTATGCGAGAAAGTGCGAGATCTAGCGCGGATTTTGTTCTTCTGTACTTCCTTTCTGCTTGCCGACGGATCGCGCGAAGCCACTCGAATTCCACGTCAATGCTGGACACTGACATCGGCACACAAACATAGCGAGTGTTCTCACTTAGAGAGGAAGTAATGAGGCCCTCTGTTTGAGATGGTGACTGGAGGTCCACGCTGGAAATCTCCACCGATACCCTGAAGGCGGGCCAGTCTGTGTATTGCACACGAGGCGAAGTGGCAGGTGCAAACCACTTGATGCATACGTACGTTGGTATGTGATCACTCCGTTGTGTTTCCACATCACTACACCAAGAAACAGAGGGATGGAGGCTTCTGAAAATAAACGCCACATCCAAGCAGCTGCTGTAGGTTGTTCCGCGTAGAAATGTTGGTGAGCCGTCGTTTATATTGACGATATCTTGCGTATGCATAAAGTCTGCCAGGCCTCTTCCTCGATTGCTCATTATGGCACTATCCACTGAGGGTGGTGAGCATTAAAGTCCCCCACAATAATACGAGGAGCTGTACAACACTGGATTGTTGAAAATAGATATGACTTGTCCAAGCCATCTCTCGGTAGAATATAGGCGCCAATTACAGAACATTCTCGTCCTTTCAGGGTTAATGTCAAACAAATGTAGTGGTTCGTGCTGTGGGGCTGCAGAGCATGGCGGACGTGCGCAATGTCTTGGCGTACACACACCAGCACTTTGCTTGTTTCGTCTGCTTCTCGAGACCATAGCAGGACATATCCAGAAAGGCGGTTTGTTTCGTCTGCTTCTCGAGACCATAGCAGAACATATCATGTTGGGCATGTTGGGCTCACAAATCACAATCACAGGAAAGCGGTACTTCTGTACCCGCTGTCGGAAGTCACTCAAACGACCACGCAGGCATCGGGCATTCGATTGCATCACTACACTGCGGCGCAAGTGCATCGTCACAGAGGTGGCGTTAGTTTGTTGCGCCATTGTGAATTATTGCAATGCGGCCAAGAGGGGCTCAAATGCGTCCAAAAACTGAACAGCAAACTCTGCTGTTTTGCGTGTTGATTCTGGAGAGCAGCACCCGCATTGAACGAACCAGCTGTTTCAGCATTTCTTTCTCCTGCTGGCTGTCGGGGTTGTCGGAATTTTCAGCACGTGTGGCAACCAAACTGGGATGAGGCCTGGCGATGGCCTTTGATGGTAGAGCAGGCCACTCAACATCAGAGGTGGCAGGTAATACAACAGCTTCTGTCTGATCCTTGGCCTGTGACATTGCCTGTGACATTACAGCAAGAGTATTCTTAACAGGATTAGACTCAATTTGTTGTGGCACCTGAGCTGACGTTAACTCTGAGGTTGACTTATCCAGGCTAGGCTTGCCTTCCGATTCCTTGTGTTGGCGTCGGGAACGGTGCTTGCGACGACGAATAGACGCAGCCGCTTCTTGATGAGTCGAGTTGTCTCGCACTATCTTCTTTATTATACGTCTTTCGTTCGTAATTTTAGGACGGTCCTTAGCCGTCGCTTCATGGGCACCCGAGCAGTCCGCACACTTGATTGTCTCCGTTTGGCATGTGCCATGAGGATGCGTACCGCCGCATCGACGGCAGGATACCTCGTTTCGACAAACGGCACTCATATGTCCGATCTTGTGGCATTTGTGGCACTGAACAGGTCTTGGAACATACATCCGAACTGGGTGTCTCACATAGCCTACTTTAACGTGGGATGGGATGGATTCAGTTTCAAAGACTATTTTAACGCAGTTTGAGCGGACGAAACGATGAACATCCACAATGCGCGCCGTAGAATTGATCAGCGTGCAGAGATCGCTTTCATGTATTTCGGGGTCAACGTCGGTGATTACATCGGCAGTAGTCTTTTTCCCATGTGCAAGAAAGGAACTGACCGGCATGTTGCCAAGCGCACCAATTCCTTTCAGCTTGTCCACTGTAGCCTGGGATTTGACATCCACGGTCAGGACATTCTTCCAAGGATTAATTCTGACTTCGTCAACTTCACCGGGAACCAGCTGGTCGAAAAACTGGGTTAGGTGCTGTCGGTTTATAACATTCAGATTCGCCGTTTCCGTTGTTGGTACGAAGGCCACGTAAAAGATCCCTTGCTTTTCAGCATTTGGTGTCTCACTCATTATTGATGTTTGGCGCAGCTTCCTTTTCAGGCGGCGCGACTGTACAGGCGTGTAGCTGCTGTCAGAATCCATCTCAGTCACTGTGGAGTCATCTGCCGAGTCTGGAAGCTCCACGTCCGCGACGTTGAGGTGACCCGTCGAGTACGCCGTAGCTTGTTCGATGGTGTCGGGTGGGCGCAGGGGTCGTGCGCCCGCCATCCCGAAGGATGACGAGATCACAAATAGTTCACAGCGATAGAAAATCCAGAAAAATGGAAGAGCGCTAGCTTCAGGCATTCGGAAACCTCCACTTCTTCCTCCCCTGTTAAGGTTTATTTACAGACTTATTCTGCACTTTAGCCTGGTGCGCTAACCAACAGATTGTGAGCTTCCTCTTCTTCAACCTCTATTCTGGAGAGCCTCTTTTTCGCACTTCCTTTTCCTCTTCTATGCGCATGCCTGACAATATTATATTTTCCAAACATTCACCTACAAGGAGCCACAATCGCCTGAACATTTCCCCTTTTTCGCGCGCACTAACTTTTTGACTATATTTTTTTTCCTCATACCATGGAAACTTGGAATTATTTACCAGGGCACATTCGCTCATGATCAATAGAAAAAGTCTTATAAGCCTGTTCCTAATGTTGTATATTTATTTCTGTTTTTCTTTGTCTTATACTGTATGCCACTCCTGCAATAGCCTCGCCGAGGTCTGCACTAGGTAAAAATAAATAAATAAATAAACACGTGAGAATATATCTCAATGTTCAGAAACTAAAGACAGTGTATCACTAGGTGTTTGAAGTTTGAAAGCAGGACTTAAACCTGCCCGGTGAAAAGCAACCAGTGTTTTGCACAACTTCACCGACTGCACAAGCAGCATCTGCAACCCGAAGAAAGTCATCGAAATGTCGAAAGCACGTTCTATGGAGAACGAAGGGAATTTTTCCTTAAGGGCATGATCACCTCTAGCAAGGGAAGCGTTACAAAACACTGGTGCAATTCTAGAGCCAGTGCATACTCTATAGCTCTGCAAATACACTTCGTGAAAGAGCACATACGACCAGAAATATAGCAAGAAATTTCGACGTACTGACTCTGCTCAGATAAATGGGCCGATCACTCCCGTGTGCTTGCCCATGCATTCTTGTATAGACTCAAAGAGTCGATCTCGAGGGAGACTGTCAAACATAGCCGGCACATTGGATGCTAAGCTTGATGCTTTTTGGATCTATTTGTTCTGAGGAAACACATCACTTCTTACGAACTCGGGATCATGAACGCGTCATCCACAGGCAGCTCGCTTAAAAGCCCTTGAAGGAAGCCAGCCACCTCACGGCGTTTTTGTGCTGTTTGGACAGAAGTGAAAGTCACTACGCGTTTACGTTTCTCAGAACTATTGAAAAACTATCGACCGGCAAAGAAGTACAGGAACGTGGTTCCGAAGGTGCATCCGCCGCCGCTTCTATATTTCCTCACTCACCTTCAGTTGCCGATGTTCCGATTAATACATTGTAGTTGGACGAGCCTGATGAGGCAGGTGAAGAGGCGACTTAAAGAGAGGGTGAATGTTCTAACTGCCTGCGAGCTTATTTTCTGGATCTACTAGAGATACGTGTGTTCGGTCTGGGCTGACTGCTTTTACAGCAAGGCTATCATTAAGTACGCGATATATCTCGACAGTTAGACGATTAATTATCTACGATTTAATAATAAACTACAGTTTTGATTTTTAGGACCATCATTATCTAAAGACGGTGAATAGCGAAGGGGAGCCTTGCTTTTAGATTTTGTGTAACCGACAGTGCAGGTCAAATTATTGAACGCGAAATGTGCATTTTAAAGCTCATCGATTTGATTGCAGGCTTTGTACATTCATAAAATGATGTTTTTCATAAGTAGTATGCAGAAGTACAAATAAATAAGTGCAAAATATACGACATAAAGAAATATAACATAGGAGAGAATTGAGCATGCTCCAGAGACCAGCGGCAGCCGGAAAATGGTAAAGAGGAAACTAGACATTGGCAAAAATGTCATGAGGGGCAATGTCATTACCAGTATAATAGGATAGCTAACTAGCTGAAGAATTCTATACTAACCTGCACAGAGCGAAGTAACCGGGACGGTAATAAGAATAGCAATAGCGCAGAGAAATCAAATCTTCTACGGGTAACGAAGGACAGAGAGCCTTAGATGCAATTAAAAGGAAGAAAGCAGCTGGTGAGGATCAGCTAACTGCAGGTTTCTTGAACGATAGTGGATGGATCGTTCTAGAATGCAGGCCACCCTGTATATTGAATGCCTGGTGACCTCGAGAGTACCGGAATCATGGAAGAACGCTAACGGTGTCTCAATCTACAAGAAAGAGGACTTCTAGGACTAAACAAAATACATACCGATCGGCTTCCTTATCCGTTACATGCAAGGCACTGACTGAGGGAATCGCTAATACAATCTGGACAAACTTAGACTTCGGTCAACGAAATGATGGGACGACAAGCATGATTTTTCATAGGCCTAAATTGATCATACCCAAGGATCCCTCAAGTTACGAAGCAGCAGCTTTTACCTTGCCCCCTCCTTTTACTTGTAAACGGGCCGTAATAAATAACTGAAATTACTTATCAGCCAGGAGATAAAAAATGCTCGGAATATAGCCAACCCTTCTACAGAACATTCACAGTTTACGAAAGAAAAAGCATTTGATTCATTCGTGACCTGAGCAGTCATGAAGGCATAACGTAATCAGGATATAGATAAGCCGTATGTGAAAGTGCTGGAAAATATCTATAGCGGCTGCACACTAACCAAATTCCTTCACGAAGAAAGTTATAAAATTTTCTTTAAAAAACGTGTTAGGCAAAGCGACAAGATCTCTAAAGTTCCATTCACCGCTTGCTTAGAAGAAGTATAAAGAGACAGGATGGGATCAGTTAGTCATAAGGATTGATTCGCTGATGACGATGCCTTGTAAGTAAATCAAGGGATGAATTGGAAATAATGCTTAATGACCTAGACAGGCAAATCAGAATGATAGTCCTAAAACTAATACGCGGAAGACCAAAATAATCAAGTACAACCTTTGTTTACGCTAAGTATGTATATGATTCATTGAAGAATACAGAGCGACAGACGAGGCCAAAAGAGGCACACAAACAGGACAAGCCGGTAGTCTTGTCGTTTCTGTTCCTGCATAGTCCTCGTTCATCGCGCCGTTTTCTCAGCCTCGGGAAGGAACAAGATTTTGCCATAGCTAGCGAGGCGTTGGAAGTGGCAAAGGAATACTTCTATTTAGGACAGTTAGTAGCCGCCGATACGGACCGTGAAATGGGAATGACTAGAAGAAACAATTTGGCATTGAGCGCATTTGGGAAGTAGTAGCAGGTCATAACTTGGTACTTACCAGTATTCCTCAAGAAGAAAGTATAGGCACGGCCGCTCAACGGAGGCGCACTTGGGTGCGGCCCGTCGCGTCGCCCAGAAGAGTCGTATTGCGCCTAGTTCTCTTCGCCCCCGCTGCGGCGCCACCGCTCTGTGTCAACTGTTGTTGACAGTTGACAGCCGTGTGGTGCGGACGCGTGTTCCATCGCTCCTCCGATTGCACGTAGCTACCGGAAACGGACGGACTGGCGACAGCGGGAGCTTCCGAAGCGTCAAACAGATGAGTCCTTTCTTTCATTAACTTTATTTCGTTTTCAGCTAGTTGGGTTAGGTGCAGCCAAAATAATAGATTTTAGCTCTTGGTCCTAGTGGCCTGGTTTTTCGTGCCGGCAGCTAGGTTTTCTTGGCGTTCATTATTTAGCTATCTTGTTTAGACAAATATTTTTTTTCTACGCTATTGGCATTCGCAGAATTGGTTTTTAACGCGTGTTTGCTAGTCGTTTCTTGTGTCTTCTTTTGGCAATTTGTATATTCTGAGAATTCGTAATAGATATAGTTCAGTCGATGAGCGCTTAAGATGTGCAATCAAAAGAAGGTAAAGTGTACTAAGTGTGAGGCACAGGTTAATCTCAAAGAAACGCGTTTTGACTCTGGAGGTGAAGCGAAAGGCAGCGACTTTTTGTGTTGGTGTTGCGTACTGAGTGCGCGTCTAGATAGATTTGATCAAGAAAGGGGCAGTTTAGTGTCTCGTGTGGATGATTTAGAAAATGAAGTAAGTTTGTTAAGAGCGGAAAATCAGAAACTGCTTGGACAGCTTACTCAAACTGAAAAAAAAGGGGGCCGACTTTATCCTTGGAACCAACGAGGATGAACATTCCAATGCGGGCCACGTGGCAGGGGCCAGCACTGGCATGGTAGGCATAAGCAAAGTAGGTCAGGCGGATCCGAAACGTCAGAGTTATTTAGAAGCAGCTAAGACGCCGGAAAAAAAAGGAAGAAGTAAGGATGAATGAAAATCCCAGAGATAAGGACACAGATAATCGAAAGCAGGAGCCAACAGTTGGGAGAGGGAGACAGAAGGCCCAGGTGCTTATCGCCGGAGATTCTGACATGAACAGGTGCAAGCGAGATATCTTGGAACATGTAAGGGGTGATAAGAGAGTGTTGGTTGGAGCCTTCCCAGGGAGAACATTGAGGGCAGTGCTAAAAGAGAGTAAAAATAGGCTGTTGAAGAATTCCGCAGAGCGCAGTACGGTAATAGTAGCCGCAGGGCTAAACGATGCCCTAAATGGTGACGCTGCAGGAGTGGTGGAAAGTTTAGCTAAGGGAGTTGACGAGATCAGGGAGATAGCACAGCAGACGCAGATAGTTGTATGCACAGTACCAGAGGTGCTAGGATTGAACGGAAAGATGGAAAAGGACGTGGTGACAGTTAATCAGGACATAAGAAAGTTAAGCTTGGAGAAGCGTTTCGAAGTGGTTGAGGTAAACAGGGAGGTACATAAGGCAGGTTTTGGTAGGGCTTTTCAGCGAGATGGCATTCATTTTAACAGACGGGTGGGAACAGAGATCGGCTGGCGCCTGGCAGGCAGGGCTGTAGCTTTTTTAGGGGGTCCGCGACGACTCCGTGCACAGAGGTAGTTAGAAGTGAAGCAGAAGAAAGTGTAATAATGGAGGCTGAGCCCCAAAAAATGTCAAAGAGTAGGTCGAGAAAGAAAAGTACAAAAAAGAATTGTAGCACTAGGATCAGCTACATAAACATGCAAGGAGGTAGAAGAAGAGCGAAATGGCTAGAGATAGAACAGCAGTGGAAGGATGACAAAATAGGTGTGTACGCTCTTTGCGAGACTCATCTCAGGGATCTAGAAGATCCGCCGTTTATAGAAGGCTACGTCTGGGAAGGGTGCAACAGAACGAGAACGGGAAAAAAGGGTGGAGGGGTAGGTACGTTGATACACCAGGGAACAAATTGGCAAATAATTAAATCATCTTGTAAAGAGCACATCTGGGTTTCAGGAACAATTGCCGGCATAAGGACATGGCTAGGGTTAGTTTATTTAGGAACAGGACATCAATGCAGGCAAGAAAACAGGCATCTTGTTGAATGTCTCAGTGACGATATAAGCCAGTTTGGAAATGGGGCCAATATTATTCTAGTGGGGGACATGAACCGCCACATCGATGATCTGGATGGATACATGGATTGTAACGGCAAGCTAATGCTAGATTTCTGTGAGCGACACGATCTAGTTATAGTAAATAGAGAAACAAAATGTGAAGGCCAAATCACGTGGGAATTCCGCAACAGGCAGACGACCATTGACTATTGTCTAATGTCGCAGGAAATTTATAGCAAGGTCACAAAAATGAAAATAGACGAAGAAGGGGAGTGTAGTCTGGGAAGTGATCATAAACGTATTAGTCTGCAGATGGGGCCCTTGATGAAAAGAGAAATCGAGCTTAGACAAAACCTAAGCGCAAAATTAAACGACGATCAAATAGCGCAGATAGCAGCAGACATAGAGGAAGCAATAGAGAAAAGCCCCATGGAAGACTGGGATTATGAACAGGTAGAACTACTCATAAGGAGGAAAATTCAGGAGGTTAAAGTAGCAAACCGCTGGAATGGAAAGAGGAAGCCACGGAGCTGGTGGAATAAGGAAATCAGGGAAGCTATTGAACAACGACGGGCTGCTTCAAGGGAACACCGAATGGCAAAGAAAGCACGGGTATCTCAGGAGGAAATCGACCAAAAATGGGAATCATATCGACAAAAGAAACTTCAAGTGCAGGCCCTCGTGCAAAGTAAAATAAGACAGTCCACCGATCGCTGGATGGCTGATATACACAATGCCTCTAGAGGTGGAGCAAGAAAATTCTGGAACCATATAAGCTGGCTAGGGAAGAAGAATCAAAGAAAGCAGGATCGGATTCAAGATAACGATGGAAATTGTTTAAAGGGAGATAACGCAGTGAACTACATTACATCAGTTATAGCCGAGTCATTTAAGAGCGACGATAGGGTAATCTCCGCAAATCAGGAAGCAAACACAAGGTAGCAGAATACAAAGCAGCTTAGAACTGACCAATCTAAACTGGAAAAAGGCAGAAAAAAATATTCCTAAAAACACATCTACAGGAATAGATGGAATTCCGATCAAGCTGATTAATGAACTCGGTCCAAAAAGTAAGGAAACGTTGTTAAAAGCTCTGGAAACAGTCATAGCGAATAAGCAAATTCCGAACAGCTGTTGGTAGAGTAAAATGAATTTGATTTATAAAGGGAAAGGAGACAGGATGCACATAAAATCCTACAGGCCGATTAACATAACATCTGTTATGTATAGGTTAGCCATGCAGGCGGTGAAATTAAAGGTGCAAGCATGGGTTGAAAGTAACAAGATACTCGGAGAACTTCAGAACGGCTTTAGAAATGGTAGGCGCTTAGATGATAGCCTGTTCGTGCTTACCCAATGCATCGAAATATCTAGAGTGGAAAATAGACCTTTGTATTTGGCCTTCCTGGACATAAACGGTGCGTACGACAACGTAAGCAGGGAACTCCTGTGGAACATAATAAAAGAAGAAGGTATCGGTTATGAGATAATAGAGTTCCTACAGGAAATATACCGGGATAACAAAGTCGAAATTACGTGGGAAGGGATAAGAAGTACGGAGGATGTCAAAGTATGCAAAGGATTAAGACAAGGCTGTCCTCTACCGGTGCTGTTCATGCTTTATATGATAAACTTGGAACGGAGGATACAAAACAGTAACCTAGGTTTTAACCTGTGATATAGATTAGGTGGAAAGGCGGTAGAGCAGCGCCTCCCCGGTTTGATATATGCAGACGATATTGTGCTGCTAGCTGAGTCTGGAAGAATTGCAAACTCTAGTTGAGTATTGCGGAGACGAAGGGGACGCTCTAGGCTTCACTTTCAGCGCAGTTAAGTCGGGTCTGATGATTTTCAACTGCTCAACTGATCAGGGTCTTAAAATACAAGGCCTTGAAATACCTAGAGTAGCAGAATATAAATATCTGGGGGTATGTGTAAACGAAGGATTGGCATACATTGGAATGCATGAGCAATCACTTAAGGCGAAAGGGCGAAGGAATGCCGGGATAATGAAGCATAAGGCATTGTGGGGATACAATAGGTATGAGGTTTTGAGGGGTATTTGGAAAGGAGTTATGGTGCCCGGACTTACTTTCGGAAATGCGGTTTTGTGCCTAACATCAGAGGTACAGTCGACATTAGAAACAAATCAGAGATCGGTTGGACGATTAGCACTAGGTGCCCACGGCAAAACTACAAATGAGGCGGTACAGGGAGATATGGGCTGGGCATCTTTTGAAGTACGGGAAGCTCAGAGTAAAATATTATATGAAGAACGCCTGAGGAAATTGGACAGTAACAGATGGGCAGCTGAAGTATTTAAATACCTGTACCTAAAAAGCGTTGACTCACAATAGAGGAAAAGAACTAGCAAACTAACTAGTAAGTATGCTAGTAACAAGGACGGAGAAATAACGAGCATTAAGCAACAGGTGAAAAGCACAGAAGGTAAAAATTGGATAAATTTGATGGAAAAGAAACAGAGTGTGGAATTATACCGAAAGTGGAAAATGCAGATCAGGAAGGAAGATTTCTTTGATAACTCAAGAGGCAGTGCCCTACTTTTTGAAGCTAGATCAGGGTGCCTTAAAACACGCAGCTACAAAAAGAAATTTAACAATGGAGATGACGCACGTGCTGTATGTGGAAACTCCAGTGAAACAATTGACCATATTATACTCGAATGTAATGGTATCCGTCCGGAAGTTGGTGCAGGCGCAATCACTGTTCCTGAAGCTCTGGGGTTTAGAGATAACAATGGCCGGGTGAATAAACCGGCGGTGGAAACTAGCAAAAAACGACTGGAAGATTGGTGGCTTAAAAGCAGAGAAGTGACATAATGTTAGTAATGTAGGAACAAAAATTAATAAATAGAATGATGGTTTAGTTAACTATTCTAAATCAATAATTGAGATATAGGGAGAAAAATGAGCATGATAGCTACTGCTACCAGCCCGTTTCAAAGGGGACGCTCCTATATTCCATCCATCCATTCCATCCATCCATCGAGTCCGGGCGGAGAGCTGCGCGCAGCAGCCGTGGCTGTGCTTTCGTTTCGGCGTCCGCGTGGTCGGCGCTTGTTCAATTTAGGATTATGAGCGGCGTTTCACACAGTATGTGATGCTATGTGCAAGTTTGCTCTTGATAAGGTGATAGCGGCAAGTCATCATTACTAGGCTTTTTCAAGTCATTCGTGGTCTTTCGTTTACTTACGAGAACGTGGCAGTCGTGTGCTTCGCTGAGTGCGCACCCATTTAGTTGCGTTTCAACCACTCTAATAATGTATTAGATATTGCAATCTTGAAATCGGAACATGGGTTGGGGCCATTTATTCAGCGTGCACTTTTCTGGAAACTTACAATTCAGGACGGAGCGTTCAACATTATTGTTCAGCCTGTTCCTCCGTTTTCACTGGAAATAATATTCAAGTGGGAACTACCACAAAAACATACTAGCTAACACAAACTGTTGCAAAAGAAACAACACAAGACAGCCAGTTCAACGACACGCCCGCAGGCTCAGGCAACTTGTTTCTCGTTTGATTATGAAGCCGCGTGATGCACAGAAGACACGCAAGCTTATTTTACAAGCGAAGAACTTTTCTCGAAAAAGGTTTATGGGCAAGCGTGATTTTTTCCACTGCCTGATTGATGTTGCCTGTCCAGTTGGTCAGCAGTGGTCGCCTTAGTTTGGTTAGGTCCCTATTGCGACTGCGGTCTTCTCTCTCGCGAATCAACTCCGGAAATTGCACAAAATAGGGAAGAAGGGATGAAACTAAAATGTTGCATAGCTTGCTGCTTCTTATGACCTGCGGGCACTTCATCACCTTGCTAACAAAGGTGCATGGTGATTTTCAGATAACTTCGGCGTCCATCATCAAGAATTTTTATATGTCCAGGGTTTTGCAGGAATCACAAGGCACAGAGTTAATAAAGGATGGGGACTAATAAATAAAATTATTGACACTCTAAAGTAAGCACTAGAAGGTATTTAAACTTTGGTAATATTGTTAGTATTGGACCCCCGCCGCTTCGCCCACCGTTCGTGTTGCCGATGGCAGTACTGCTGCCGTCACTGGGCTGTGCACTGCCCGAGTCACTCTTGTCGGTCATCACATCCCTGTTTTGTTCACCGTCCTCAACCAGTGCCCTCACAATGTGATCTTCGGCCTTGACTTTTTAACGACCCACTCTGCCCTTATCGACTGCTCCAGCGGCCTTCTTCGTTTGGACCTACCTGTCTGCTCAGAACATCCTCCATCCGCACCCCGCCTTCGCTCCACTGAGTTCGCTCGCCTGCCCCCTGACTCTGCTGTTTACCTACCTCTGTCACCTTTCCCGCCTGTGCCTGACGGTAACTATGTTGCTTGCCCTATCACCAAGGTCTTTCTTGACCGCAACGTCGTTCTTCCTCATCTCATCCTACGCGTTACACAAAACAGCACCAACCTTCCTATCTTGAACTTCAGTCTATCACCCCAAGTTCTCCCCGAATGAATATTCCTTGCTACCTTGTCCCCTTTCACAGACTGCACCATTTGTGCACTCACTCCTGGTCCACATTCAAGCGTCCTTCCAACACCCGTACTCTCCACCACAATTACCGACCCTATTTCCGCAATGATTGCCTCTGACCTCAGACCCGAACACGCTCAGAACCTGCACAGCCTTTTGTTATCCTTCTCCGACATTTTTGACTTTGCTGCCGGTTCTCTGGGCCAAACATCAGTTGTGACTCACCGCATTGACACCGGCGATGCAAAGCCTGTACATCGGAGGCCTTATCGTGTGTCCTTTCTGAGCGACAAGTCATCCAGCAGGAGGTCGACAAGATGTTGGGCAACGATATCATCGAACCTTCGAACAGCCCCTGGGCATCTCCTGTCGTGCTCATTAGAAAGAAAGACAACATTTGGCGCTTTTGTGTCGACTATCGACATCTGAACAAGATTACAAGGAAAGATGTTTACCCGCTGCCGCGAATAGACAATGCCTTGGACTGTTTACATGGAGCCCGCTACTTTTCCTCCATCGACCATCGTAGCGGCTACTGGCAGATCTCTGTTGACAAACAAGACCGCGAGAAGACAGCTTTTGTCACACCCGACGGACTTTACCAATTTAAGGTTATGCCTTTTGGACTTTGCAACGCCCCTGCTACGTTTGAACGAATGATGGACTCCTTTCTCCGCGGCTTCAAGTAACCTACGTGACCTATGAGATTTCACCGCTCCACCCAAAGTCACCGACTGCTACACCCACTTCCGAAATCGTACATGTCGCCCGCCTAAAGCCATATTACTCCCCCTCCACATCGCACGCCTAATACGCACCGGGACGTTGCCTTTTGCCGAGGGGGGTAGTGTTACCTGGAAACGCGGTACCAAAGTGGTGTGCTCACTGACGAAGACGACGACCGACAAACACGGGCACGGCAAAGCGTTGAGAAAGAGGACGACGCTGACAGAGTGGACACTGCACGGCTACTGAAGTCTCAGTGTCGAGTTCAGCCCATCGCAGTGCTGTTGCATTAAGTACATCCCCGTAACAATATATAAATAATGAAAACAGAATAAATAAAAATGTTTCATGAGATTCTGTAAAACTATTCACACTTTCTCTTCAAATGGACGTGCAAGGTAACCAGCCAAGAATGCAATCGGTGCTAACTCTATGTCAGCTGCTGGTTCACACCACACATGAATGAATACAAGCTGACTCGAAAACTCTCTCGCAGCAGACGTGATATGGCAGTTGGCAAGGTACGACTTTCATAATCACGAATGCCAAGTTTTATGGCTGCCTATTGTTGATAGGTGCATTTGCAGACTGACGCTTGCAAGATGCCAACCTGAACAAAGCATGGCAAAATGTGTATAATCTCAGTCGATATATTTTTTTTTCGCTAGTGGTAACTTTAGTATTTTCTCCGAGGTGAAAACTGCAGCCCTTGCGTCAACTCTGTCGTTCCCGCCTTTGAATTGCCTTAGGCTGCTAAAAAGCGATACTACAGGCCCGCTGTTGAGGGCCGGTTTTAGGGTGTATCGGAAGCTGAAAATAAGATTCGGTTAAATCCAATGCACTAGTAAGGCACACAGAAGACATTGTTGTAAGATACTTGATGTGATCAAGAAGGTACTTAATTTGCGCCACTGTGGATCTGGTTGTCATGATTGTTGCTTCGTACGTTTGCTTGGTTAGCGTTTGCTTCGACGTGCTTCCTTGGACCTCAATGTCTTCGATATGGAAAAGTCCAACTCTAACCAAAAGAGTCACTCGTCATCTGACAAATAGAGCGGCTCCTCTCGGTGTCTCCATGGCTTCACTTATGCGATGTTGGGCAAGGCATACCATTTTGATATCATCGTCATAACAGTGATCGTGGGGCAGCTATCTTGAAACACACATGCTTCAGGATGACACGGGGGGGGGGGGGGGTTGTCCAGGAAGACATGAAGTGTAGCTATAACAAGTGGGGAAAATAAAGCTATTGACCTGCGCACATTAATTTTTTCAAGGTTGTTTGGCTCAACATGAGCCCGCGTGAGTAACTTGTAATGTGGGCAGTTCGGGAACACGGAGGGAACGGCTGAAGGAAGCAGGATCTTCAGTTTTTTGTTCTTCCTGTAGTCGTCATCTGTGAAGTGCAGTGAGTATACTAGTGACTTGTCACTCGGCTCCCACCGGCTTTCTTTTCCGTCCTAGCCCTCCCGAGATATGTTTTTCAGCCATGCTGCTCGACGTTGTGAATCGCACGGGAACTCATGGTAACCGATCTTTTCTTGCTTTCGTGGTGCACAACGGCACACAGCAGTTGCCTGGCATGGTGCTTCATACGCTTAGGACGCTGTTGACACAGGCACTGATGACACGCATGCAGAACTATCAGAACCATGCGGTTATGATGAGTAGTCAAAACGATAACACGCGCCAACCTAGCCAGCGCTCTTCCGCGTCGTCTGCTCGTCCGTGCCGGCGGCGCCTTGTCCTGGAGTGGTGGCGCCCCCGCGGAGAATGACGACGGAAACTGTAACTTCTCCCAATACGCGCTTCCCCAGCCATTAAGGCGCGACGCGACGGGCCGCAACAAGTGCGCCTCCATTGAGCGGCCGTGGTATAGGGGAGCGGTCTTTGCCCTGCAGTGGGTGTAAACCAACTCAAGATGATGATTCTTTCAACTAACTATTGTGTCTTAAAAAAAAAAGCACACAGGAAACATATTTTTAATGCGGCTGTATATATTTCATCTTGAGGAACGACTTGGACTGGGCACCAGTAAGATGCAGTGAGCAATGGACCGAAGTCACATTGTGAACACTAACAAAGGCATGCGGTAGGTATGAAAAACAAAAACAAAAACAAGATAGGATGTGCACAGTGCGTCGGTAATAACAGCTATCTTTTGGATCAGCAGTAAGCAGCACGACAAGGCCAGGCGGGTAGCGTGTTTTAGCTAACAGCTACAGTCTTGTGTACGTCTTATACACGTGTCAATTTCCTCGCAGTAGGATGCTGAGTTGGGAAAGTTGGTCGAAGTTCATTTTGGAGGAAAAACAGCGTAAAAGGACGAAGGACAAAGTAACAAGAGCACACAGACAATTTCCTCGCTTTACAAAGAAAAAGTTAACAAGGTCGTGATTGTATATAATACTCTGATACTCTATCAGACGAAACCTAATTTGTCTAATCATATAGAAGAAAAAATGAAATAAGTGCATTGTACTTCTGTGTTCACGAAAAGTGATTGGCTGCCTCATTACGTTTTATTTATAAAGCTCGGAATTTTCTTCTTTAATCCTTTAGACAGCCAAAGGATTGACATAAAAATGCTATTATTAGCGATCTCTTCAATTAAGGCACAGTTTAGTTAAGGAACCCTACTCGACTTATTCACCTTATTTTCTAGGAGCCTAAGTTTATAACAGGTTTATATGACACTGCCAGGCGAGTAGAAATAAAGCAGCTGAAATTATTTTTGTTGATAAAAATATTTCAAAGCAAGAAAAATTCCTGATCGCGAAGTGTGGACTACCGCATTTAACTGCACTGTTGCTCTTGTAAGAGGTTTTTAGGAATAGCAAAACACTGTTCGCAAGAAGACACATGACAATAAATGTATTTTATGCTTACTGTACAATTAATTGCACTAAATATGCGTACTCTTAATGTCTATTTTTATATCCAGTTTTAGGAACCTTTCCTTGAAACAAACAGCGTGAAAAAACATGAAGACAGAAGAAATGAGGACACAGGACGAGAGCAGAACACCGGATAACGACGACACAGGATGAGCGCTCGTCCTGTGTCGTTGCTTCTGCGGCCTTCCTGCGTTAGATTTTTTCCCCCGTTGTTTGGTCTAATGAATAGTTACTAACTTGCTCAACCCTCTACTTTAGAACCTTGGAGCCATTAAGGTATTTTGCTAACTTCAGAAGTGTACGTATCAGTGATGAAAAAAGCCATAACACCATACATTAACTAAATTGTGGAGATATGTATCTACTATGGAATACACAAATGACACTGATCAGTGTTGAAGTGAAAGGTGATGACATGCAATTTAGATGGTCATTCAAAAATTGATAATTTCTTATTTTCGGTCCAAGTAGTTCCAGTCGAAAATACATGGAGAGTTTGTTTCCGTAATGTCAGACTTTCTTGGTAGTTTTGGCTATGAACCTACAGCGATCCCCCCCCCCCCCCCCCCCCCCCCATTCTCCTCTTGCCGCTTCCGACCTTTCTCCCCTCCTCACATACACACACAGGGCCCCTGTAGCGGCGCCGAAACGGCCATTTTTATAAACATCGCTCGGCGCTCGAAGAATTTCCACCATTAATTCTAATGAGTATTGCACCGCTACACATCTAGTCTTTTGTACTCGTACGCTTGCAGTCTGCCTGCACCGATTTCATAAGTGTATAAAGCCTTTGTCGGTATCCTCTAGAGATGTATCGCTCGCTGCTTCGGTGAGTCAGAAATCGAATGGACGTCTAGATCTACACGCTCTCTTTAGACTTTCAGCACCCACTTCGTGAGGATCAAAAATCCTTTGTACTAGCTTTGCGCGACAGGGTGTCTTGGCGTTCGACGTATGGCACAAGCAAAGCGACGACGCGAAAGTCACAAGTTCCGGTTTGTGACACGCAGAGAACGCTTCGGGTGCATCGTGCTGCCACGACGATCATATCCGGCACGTGAGGAGAATTCATCCACTCCCCAGGAGTGGGTTCCCCCCTAGTCGTGCACACACACACTGGCTCGCGCGCGGACGTCACCGTTCATTCAACGCGCTCGGACGGCGCCCCTCCTGTTTCGCGTCTCCGCCCCCCCGAGAAGGTAACGGCAAAGCGCGTGGCAGCGGGGAAAAAACTGCCGTCCTTGAATGCTGTTGTCGCGCCCGTCGGCTCATCCTTTCCGAAAACGGGTTTTGATGCGTTGCGGTCGCGTCGGTAATGCGTACACGCTTCGCTCCTTTTGAGTGCGCGCTCGACTCTCGGCGAAACAAGGACGGAGTATGGCTCCATCGGCCTCATTGCGGCGCCGCCGCTGTTGCTGCGTGTAAGCGCGTCGGGCGCGACACCCGAACGCGCGCCACCTTGTTGGTTTGACGAGCGTCTCAACTCGAAAGGTCAGTGATTTGCTTTTACTGAAGCGGTCGCGTTTCTATTATGCCTCTTTTTGCCCCTCCTCTCAACGACATCCCTTGCGAGTGTTTCTTAAAGGAATTCTGCTTGTTCACTTCACCAGGATAATTAGCGCGTGCAGGTAAAAACACGAGAAAAAATTAATGAAAAAGGAAATTTCCTTTTGGGTGCGCGTCTTGCGCTGTTTCCAGCCCTGTGGTCATACTCTTTAGAACAGTTCTAGATGCGGGTTTGCGATCCTTGCAGTGCGTGTTTGTCTCTACAACATCAGGAACGAGAGTTTACTGTTGTCATGTCCAGGAATATGATCAGTGATTAATTCAATGTCACCTGAAACGTAGATTACAGCGTAATGAAAGGAAAATGGCGACAATTTGACATAATGACATACATTACGTCATTAGGCCGATGCTTTCTAGCCCAGTGTTCCGAGTACTTAATGATAACCTTACGAGCCAAGCTGTAATGGAGCTTTTATATTAGTCCGGGAACGAGGAAACAGCGTTATACCGACTTGGCTTTGCACAAAATTTAGCTGAGAATTTTTTCCACGTAGCCTTGCACACAGGACACCGAACGAGTGCTGTTCACGAGCACAGAATGCAGGAAGAGTGAAAGTCTAGTAGTCGGAAAAGAACATTTATTTTCGCTCAAACCCCACTAAAACTAGTTCGAGTCTAAATAAGCAAAAAATGAGAAACTAAAAGGCGAATTGTGAGCTGTAAACGACATGCACAATCTGTATAATATTCAAATTCTTACGGACTTCATTCCTGTGCCACGAAGGCACGGAAGAACTGTGCATCAATTTAAGCTCCGACGAAAGAGGAATGCTCCTTTGACCGCTTGATCAGGTCGAGTGCCGCGGCAAGTGCTTTTCCATGTACACCTCCTCTCGAGGGGTTGGGATTCACAAAGTGGCTTCGTTTCTTGTCATGCAGCCCCAGACGCCCCGAACTCCGCTCACACGCAACGTATTTCAAGTAGGAAGGCCAAGTGGCTCATTGGAGAAATGAAGCTGGCGTGGCTTGTTCTGTGCCTTATGGCTCCATTGGGAATCCAAGGCGGCGTTCTGGACGCAATCCGTGGTCGTAAAACACAAGGAGCGCTGCGGCGCTCGCAACAAACATTAGATGACGTCGTCAAAGGAAACAATGGCCTGGGCCTGCGCATGCTGCAGGCTCTTGGGGAGCAAAACGTGCTTCTGTCTCCCATCAGCGTCAATATAGTGCTTCATATGGTCCTCATGGGAGCACGTGGACGCACGGCCTACCAGATGTCCGCTCAGATGGGCAATCCTTCTAGTCCGCTCATGAGCGAGCTTCTGCGGCAAATGTCTTCCTCGGGAGGAGCCAATAGGGCGACAGCGTTGGATCACGCTTCTGCCGTGCTCATTCAAGAGGGCGCCCCATTCAACGCGAGTTACTACCGTGAAATCAACCAGCTGTTTGACGCGAGCCTTGCGACCGTGCAGTTCGCCGAAGGACGTGGCGGTGAAGTCGTCAAAGGGGTCAACGAGTGGGCCAGCAAGAAGACACGAGGTCGGATCCCACAGTTCCTGGAGGAGGTCCCCGAAGACAGCACGAAGATGCTGGTGCTCAACGCCATGTATTTCAAAGGTGACTGGAAAACCAAATTCGACCCAGAGTTCACCGACAATCGCGTCTTCCGCAACTACGATGGAACAATCGCGCGTGTTCCCATTATGTTCATCATCCACACCTTCAACTTCGCCCACGACGACGAGTTGGACGTGGACGCCTTGCAGGTGCCATATGCGGACGATCAGTACAGCATGGTCCTCATGCTCCCTCGCAATCGACAGAGCCCTCTAGCTGGCGTTTTGCAGGGACTGAGCGCTGAGAAGGTAAAACAAATCGTAGATAGTATGGAGCCCGAGGAGGTTGAGCTTAGTCTTCCGAAGATGAAAGTGCAGAAGCTGCTTAAGTTGCGCGGAATCCTCGAGACGCTTGGACTAAAGGTGCCCTTCACGGACGCGGCGGACTTTAAGGGCATCAGCAAGGGCGAGGACCTGAGGCTCAATGAGATCCTCCACAAGGCGGCGCTGGACGTCGACGAAGTGGGTACCCGCGCCGTCGCCGCGACTGAGGCGCAGTTTGTGTCCAAGTCACTTGTGCACTTCAAGCAGTTCATCGTTGACCGCCCGTTCATCGCGCTCATCAGGCATGAACCAACAGGAGCGATCCTCTTCGTTGCTCAGATCGTAAAGATGGAGGCGTGATGTGCTTACTCTGACTGTGTCTGACAAAAGTGTGTTTGAACGATTACAGTGGTGCTATCGTGTATGGAAGAACCGCTTATTTCACAAAAAGAACGTTCAGTGCACATTGCAGAGGGCACTTTGACGTTTGTTCTACGTTGGGCATTGTTTCGCAGGCTACAAAAAAGAAAGTTTTGTTCTCTGACTGCGCTGTAAAATTGAAGCAACACAACAGCGCGAGTGAGACCAAAAGTTTGCAGGCTGTTTTGTTCTTTGAAATCGGGTACGGTCAGAAATCTGACGCGCATTCATTCAGAATATGTTGGAATAGCGTTGGTCGTTGCAAGTGAGAAAAACAAAACTGTGGATTATTGTTTTCAGCTGTAGGATGGGTCCATATTAAATTCGTTACCGTGATCACCTCTGTGTGGCACGAATAGTCTGAATGAATCGGCTTTCTTTGACATGACATGTGAGAGGTATTGGCACACACACACACAGACACACGCAAAAAAAAAGAATGATTTCAAAGTAAGAATACATACGACGCGAAGCATATAATTTTCAACGCTGAATTTCGTAAAAATTAGGTAAAAGAAAACAAGCTAGTTACTTCCGTACTTATGTCTGGGGCAGGTCAAATACGGAGGTTTTTGGTTCTGCATAAAGTGCCTCAGTGCCAGATATAAACATAGAGCATTGAATTTGCGTTGATAATTTGTTTCTTTATATTGCCCTGGACCCCGGAGTTTCCGCTTCGGTTACCGGTGAAAGACAATATGATACAGCATTAGCCCGGACATGACGGAAGGCGGTGGCACGCCCGGTCCAAGTGAACGTGGTGGTGTAGCTTGATGTCATCAGGAGCATAGGGTTTAGTGTCCGCAGCCTTTTTTTCTTGTCCAGGATCCATGAACTTTTCCTGCGCACTCAAAGGGTCATTATTGCACTATTGTCGGCGTGTGCGAGCGTCTTTAGAAACGGCAGGCTGTGAGAGTCGGGCTGTAGACTTCTAGCGCCCATAAAATGACGGTCACTGCGGTCCGCACTGATATTCATGCAGCGAAGAGTCTGCAGCAAAGTAGTGCTGCGGGCCCAAGCTTGAGCGACGGCTTATTCGCGATACGGCTGTCCGGATTCATAACGATGCGGCTAACGCCACCTTCGACGTACTCCTCGCGCTACAGTACGCTTTTGCGTGAGGCCTCGTCTTTCATGTGGCTACCAGCGACATTCGCGGCGCATCCGACGACTTCAGCCGAGCGGCTTTTTTCGAGGCGCTAGACGAGGCGAGGGTCAGCGACCGCCGGCTTGTTCTTGTTGGATATTTTCTCTATAAGCGTGCATCCGGATCGTGCAATGTAGGCCACGAACTCTCGGCGCCGCGTCCCTCTGCAGTTGGGTACCGCATAGAATCACGTTCGCTCACACTGCGCAAGAAGGCGACAACATTGTTGCCGGACTGTTCACCCAAACGCAGATATATGTGCACAATACGATTTCCGCCGATGCCACAATCAAAGCCGCCGAGCGCCAGGAGTGATAGGGAACTCTTATATACTAATACAAATATAAAAAAACCTTTCTCCAGGTAATAATGCATTTACATGATTGGTTGTGCACGTTTAATCTACACTTATTTTGTGCTCTTGTGCTATGTTCTCATTAATTTGTTATGTGGCTATTTAAAACCGCTGAGTTTGAAAGCAATCGTCTCGTTGACCCTCTGTGCGTGTCACTGATCACGCTTTGCAGCTCGTCCCCTGCATGACTTAGCAGCGCAATGTCATCAGGTAAACGTAAAATATTGTGGGTTTCGTCATTAACTCTTTTTCCAAGAACTCTTTTCTCCAACTCTTCTTGATAAAGGTTTTCGAATGTATCCTGTAAATGTAGGCACTGGACAGATCGCATCTGTCTACCCGGCAACTTGCTTACTGCAAAATTGCTCCGCCGCGATGGATCAGCAGTTTGCGCGCATGCCCAGTAAAGAAAAATCGTTAGTACCGTGTAAAAAATACGGCACAGTATTCTGTAGCGCTGTCGTAAACCTCATAAGTTTCTGCAGTTCTGCAGTACTTGCCAGTAGTACTTTAACTTTCTTCTCTAGCACCTTTATGTAGTCCGTAGTTATGTAGTACTTTCTTGTAGCTACAAAAAATTCTGATGTTATTGTAGAAATTTCTGTTGTGACAACAGGTAATTGCCAAAAACTCAAAAATTTGGTCGTGACAACAGAAAGTTTTCTGTACCATTTTTTCTTAATCTGCGTGACTACTGATCTAGGAGACCATGCAATCGATACAGCGACTGCCGTGTTTCTGTGGAGGCGAAACGTAAGGCGCCAGTGCACTGTGCAATGCCAGTGTACGTAAGAAACCGCACCTAATCGAAGTTATCCGGAGTCCTCCACTATGGCGTTCGTCATAGCCTGAGTAGCTATATATGTTATAAAATATCGAAGCAGATGACTACGAAGGCACGCATTATGTGAGCGTTTCGCACATTTTGTGCCATGCATAGTTTTAATCAGCAGATGCTCTCGAGTGCAATAAACTACCACTTCTCACCAAATGACGAGGGTTTAAAAATAACAAAACTATTTTGTAGTTAACAGGGAGTGAAATTGTCTTTGATGTTGTAAGTCTGCCGAATAGTAGATATAGCTTGGCATTTATAATGCACCAACTGCTCGAAGTCTATGATATTATAGGTTTACCATCGTTAGTGTGAAGATGTCGACCATGCAGAGTGTTAAAAAGTATACTTTGTAGACTTCTTTTAAATCAGAAAAGGGGAAATTCAAGATCATTTTTTGCTAATGAATTATTAGCCAGATGAACGCAAACTGTAGGAAAAACTGCCGTCGTTATTACACCGACAAGCTAAGTTTGAAAAAAAAAATAACTTTTTATTTACTGCATCTATAGCGTGCATGTGGTGTGGATATTGGAAACTTAAATGACATTCATTTGGACTACTCTATATTGTGCTGTTTTTAATCTCTTGAGGTATTTACCACACGAGACCACGGCAGTGTACACGAGGCCTCTCCGTAATGTGCCGAAGCTGCTGCGCATAGCGCTGCTCACGGCATGAATGTATAGTCACAGGCGATGGTGACAGCTCAGTTCTTGGACAGAGTGTGGTATCGCCGAGCATGGCCGCGGGCGAAATTTTGGGTGGCACGATGTCTCACCACCCACTATATATAAGCAATCGTATATGAAACAGAACTCGCCCCACACGCTTGCGCAATGATTCTTCAGTTTCTTCGTCTAATAACGAAAAATTTGGCCAGGCACGAAAAGTGATCATCGTCGCCTGTTACTCGACTCCCTTGTTAGACGGGGCGTCGTATACGCAGCAGCTGCTTCGCCCCATGGAAAGGTCCGCATAGTCGCTGCAACTGTGCTTGGATAGTTCGGGACGCTGCCTTAAATTGCGATGTCGACAAGCACGCCAACAGTAGATAATAAAAAACTAATTAAAAAGGTTTGCGAATTAATCTTTCTATGGTGACAATTGTTTTTACACAAATGACGCCATGTCGGCGTAACCAGTTCACAGAAACGAGTTTTGTGTACTCCGGTTTATTCAAAATAAATGCGAAAAGCCTAATGTTTGAACAAATCCTGTCCGATGCTCCTCTTGTGGTTATTAAGATGACTTGTGAGTTATTTTCACCCAATAGAAGTAGTCTTTGTTGTTGTTGGTTTTCTTTAAGCATGTTTGCTTTGCGTACGAGAGTTATTTCTTCATAACACTTTCCTATATTTTGGCCCCTATTGTACTTGTGTTCAATAGACATACAAATCTTCAAACTGGCATCTTCGTAATTGTCAGGTAAAAAGAGAAAACATTATGCGTTCGCTGGATTACCACTATTTGATGACAGGGCTTTACCTTGTACTGTAAGAAGCCTGTGCAAAACTACAGGCGCCTTTACAGAAGATTTGGGACCTCAAAGCTCATGTCAATATGTCAAGGAGCTGAGCTGGAAAAGTTGTATATATAAAAAAAGATTCAGTTTTGTGATTTTTTTTTCTCTCCCAATAGTTGATCAGGAAGTACCAGTGAACCATGGCTCTCTACAACAGAAATTTTTACGTCAAATCAAATAAGATCAATTTATTTGCCCTCTACAAACTTGCAAATGGAGGAAAGCTTCAAGAAACAGCTGCCCTTGAACAGCTTGACTGGCCCACAACAACCAGTTTGACATACCGGCAGCATCCGTTGTACACACACACATACGAAGGATACCTCAGAGCACAGCGTTGCAATACGATCGGTTCATTTTTAAACGAAAACATCAGGCGGGGAGAATTATGCCTAAACAATATTATATCCGAAGAAAAAAGGAGACACACCGGCAGACGCACTCACGATCACAGGAAAACATGCAAAGCTCACAGAATAAAACGAAGTTACGCTTGGATATGTTGCACCATTCGTGGAGTTCACAGGCAGCAAAGCTGAATGCATCAGTTCGATATATGCTCGGAGAGAGCACGAAGCTCCTTGTACGCGCGCGAAAATTGACCAAAGGAATTCAAGTGCTACTCATTTAGTAGAAAGGGAAGTAAATATCGGAGCCCTTCTTTTACCAAACTTAAGCAAAGAGTAGGCACGGCCTTGGTCTCTTTATGTCTAGTTTTATAATTGTATTCCCTTTTTTGCATTTGGCGATCGTATACAAACTATATATATTTCTTCCAGTTTCTGATTTAACTCACAGGCATAACCGATATATATAATAGTCGAAAATTTTCACTATTCTAGAAGTGCGGGAAAAGTTGGCACTGGGTGTTGCATAAGGGGCTTTGTATATATGACGGGTGTATTTTTTAGTACGTGAATCGTCTGCAGGCTTGAATATGGTGGCGTTCTCAAAACAGAATGGAAAGGCAGGGAGGTTACCTAGGCGATGCCCAGTAGTCTACCCTGCACGTGGGGAAGGGAATAAAGAGAGAAAAAGGATAGAAAGAGCGGCAAGGAAAAGAAATTGTCACATGTCCAGAGATCTGTACTAAAAATGGGTAAAGGGCGTACACGTCAAGTCTAGAACTCTACCCCGAGTGCTTTAAAAACTCAAGTAGCGCCTTTACCGTTTTTATCCTCGAAACTACGTGGCAGTAATTAAGATAGGAACAAAGCAGTTCGTTGTACAGTTACAGTTTCACCTGCATAGGAAGCAGGGTTCGCATGCGCCCTATAATTCCAATAAACCGAGCTAGCGTTTGTGACACTTGATTCATGTCATTCACGTCATCGTGAAATCATGTTAAGAATAATTTGGAGTAATGGGTGTAACAATTATTGAAAAAAGGCTGTTAAATAATATAAATTCATTATAAATCAGTTTGAGTACTTAGCGAATAAAACATATAATGTAGACTCTATTCTGCGGCTAAAATGTGTCTGGCATCTCTGAGATCTTGCATTGTACAAGATGATCGCTGTACTTCAGCATTTTTCAGTTTACCGACCGGCTGATTTACTAAACAACGAAAGCAACGCCCGTCCCTCATATTTGGCATTACAAATCTAAAAATTAAGCTTTACAGACTGCTTAAATTTGGGCGCCGACAGGTGCGTGGATCCTACCTCTCTACATTCTTTATGTGGCCAGGGGAACACAAAGTAAGATTGCTGACTCCGTCGGGCATAACTGAAATTTAGTAATGGACTTCTCATAGCTATTGCGGCTAGAGCAAAAGTATATATTGGAAATACGAAGATGGTTGTATGTAGACAGCTTCATTTGTTACAATGCTTCAGTATAACCATTAGAATTATGTAATATTCAATACCAAAGTTTCCTTGATTTTGCGTAGTTTCGCAATCAGGGCAGTTGCGATCAACGTGAAATTTCTCCTTGGTGTGACGCAGCTCTTGCGGCGGGCTCTTCGCCTACGCGAATAGCCGAAAGCGAAAGGAACAGTCATCAGCCTCACCGGTCGCTGTATGCCGTCGGCATACGAAATGTCGCGTCACGCTCGGAGGAATTTCGCTCCGATCGTCAGCGCCTTGCATTTGCGGATCGAGCAAATGCATTCCTTGGAATACCTCAGTCACGGGGTTTACATGCGCAAGACAAAGTTGGGTCCAGTAGACCTGTCGGGCTGAAAGCCGCTGTCGGGAGAGGAGCATGTATACACTGACCACGATGACGCTGACGCATCGGACTAAACCCTTCCCCTCTTGCCTCCTTGCTGGTCGGGCTGCAGCAGGGGACGGGCTTGTGAACTGTTCGCCTGACCACTCCTCCTCTCCGGCCTGTGTCTGGTTCGCTTGATCGACGCAAGGTGTAGCAGCGGTATCGGCCTCTTACGCCCGACAGAAACGAGTTCATCTAAACCTGGATGGGTCGGGCAGGCTAAGTCCGACAACATGAAAGTTCCCCTCTACTCGACCCGCTTGCGTCGGGCGCATTTATACAAAGCTAGTGGTAAGACGATTTTGCCAAATCGAATTTGCGAGGAATTAGGCTGTCTCCCAGTTTCAAATATATTCATGCTCGGTAAAGTTTAATTATTAAATTTTAGATAATTAGGTTCCTTACGGTGCCAATTACTGACGTCAAGTTTTCTTTCTCTCACAGGATAATATACCTGCCGAGGTAGATTGCATGTACAGTTTTTCTCAAGACCATGCAGCATAAGGGGTTTGCTTCTGAGTCAGGTAACGGCCGGATCCTAGCTAAAGAACAGCGCTACCAACTAACCTGACACCTCGCTCTCGGTGATCCTAGAAGCACTCCTTGAATACCAAAGCTTGTGGAGGACGAGATTTCTCGTCACCTGCGAAATTCAGAACACAGGAGATAAATTGAATTAGGGCAGATGAATAAGCTAGTTGGTAGTCATCATCGTGAATAAATTTGAAGCGTTAAAAAGCTCTGAAGACCTCTGGCGCTGCATAGCTACTCGCTCTTACACACACGCACACGCGCACACACACACACACACACACACACACACACACACACACACACACACACACACACACACACACACACACACACACACACACACACACACACACACACACACACACACACACACACACACACACACACACACACACACACACACACACACACACACACACACACACACACACACACACACACACACACACACACACACACACACACACACACACACACACACACACACACACACACACACACACACACACACACACACACACACACACACACACACACACACACACACACACACACACACACACACACACACACACACACACACACACACACACACACACACACACACACACACACACACACACACACACACACACACACACACACACACACACACACACACACACACACACACACACACACACACACACACACACACACACACACACACACACACACACACACACACACACACACACACACACACACACACACACACACACACACACACACACACACACACACACACACACACACACACACACACACACACACACACACACACACACACACACACACACACACACACACACACACACACACACACACACACACACACACACACACACACACACACACACACACACACACACACACACACACACACACACAGATTACAGCAAGACGTTCACACCAATCATGCGCTCTCTGCCAACCGGCTGTTATTTGTGATACGAAGAAGAAAGCACAACAAAAAGACACAAGGGTACAGTGAGACGAAGAAAAAGAAAAAAAGTTCAGGAAAAATGCGAAAAAAAATTCTGAAGGAAAAATAAAACGAAAGTAATGGCAAGTTGCATCTATCTTCTTGTCATATTGTTCGAATGAAGCAGTATCACGTTCTTCCTGCTCAACGCCACAGATGGAACACTCACGCATGCCCCTTCTCTACCATGAATCATCTTAAATGCTTCGATAACCTGTCTTTTCAAAGTGACTTTTACCTTGCCAGCACCTTGGTTTCCTTATTTCTACACAATGTTTACCCCTCGAGTCCTGTTGAGCGTCTTCCGTTCGAAAACGAGAGCAATGGGTCGCCAAGTTTCCTGGAGCCGACAATGCCGCACATCTGTGTTCCCTTAACCTCTAATTGAGGCATCGGCCTGTCTGCCCCACATAAGCCTTCCCACATGTCAAGGGAATCTTGTACACAACACCTTCGTGACAGTTGACAGAGCGCCCCCTATGCAGCACGCTGCATCCTTCCTTGGTCCACTCGTTCCGTTCACCTTCCTGCCCAGACTCTTTAACTTGTTCGGTGCAGATAGCACGACTCTAATTTCAAATTGGTTCGCGATCTTCTTAAGAGAATGTGAGATGCCATGTACGTAGGGCAGGACAAAAACCTGTCTCCTCTTTTCACTCTTTTTACGCTCTCTTGCTCGGGGTCTCATGTTATTTAAACAGCTTTCTGCGGCAGATATCAAAATGCTCTTCGGATATCCCCTTCTATTCAACCTCTCAATCTGTAGGTTGACACTCTCGCCCATCAATTGCGGAGAGGATTTCATCAATGCCTGCCGTAAACACGAGACAGCTGTCCCCTCTTGATCAACCTTGTTTGACCGGAGTCGTAAGGGCGAAGGCCTTTCGCCCCTCGTGTCCTATAAAACCAACACGTATGATCTTTGTGAAGCACACGACTTTTATCTAAGTGCATTATCTGGTTTCTCAAACGTGAACCGGATGTGCATTAGGGAGTAGTACCACAATGCTCTCAACTTTGCTTTCTGTATACGGCAGGCAAACCAAACAATCATCTACATATCGGAATGCCTTGGCAACTCCAGTTTACTTCATATGACTAAAAAGTGTCCATCACTCTTCGCAAGGAATAGGTCACTCAATATTTAAGCAATTTAAAATCCTATGCAACCTTCTTTTTTCTCCAGAACAATTCCTTCAAATTCCTTCAAATCTAATTTGAAGTTTTGTCGATACCCGGAAAAGGTACCGCTAAACCGAAAGGCGATAAACCATACACTGCTGGGACTGCTGCTAATACCTAAACCTTAGCAAAGTACATATAGGCTGTCAGGAAGTATTGCTGTTACCTTAAGCAGAGACTATAGTGCAAAATGAGCGAACGCGCTTAACTCGTGGTTGCTTTTGAAATTAATAGAGAAAACAAAGAAAAAAACGTGTCCGATGGCATTTATTATGACAGCGATAGATCTGCCCCTAAACCAAATCAAGCATCAAGCTACTTAGGTAGTGAAAATAATAATAATAATAATAATAATAATAATAATAATAATAATAATAATAATAATAATAATAATAATAATAATAATAATAATAATAATAAAATACACCCACTGAAATTTGTCAAAATTGCTGGAGCGAAAGACAAATTAGCAACGAAATGTACGAAAAAACATCACATATTGCCAATTACCATCCAATTTAGTGATGAAGCTACCCAGAAATCTAACCGCACGAACCTTGTCCTAACACATTCTGCCCCTGTTCCCAATGTCTCGCACATTCTAGCCAAGCACTGCAATATACTCGAGCAGAGTGAACGCTGCAAATTTTTTTTTTTGCAGAGCCACAATGGGTCATGTACCGACGAAACAGGTGTCTTAGGGACATTTTAACATCTTCAAAAATCAGCATTGCTTAGACCGCGGGCTGTTCGCATTGCAATAAGCCTCGTGGTCAGGTCTGCGCCCATATGAGCACATCAACCAGCGCTGTTAGCACAGCCTCCGACTTTCAATAAAACTAAAGGGTAACTTCAGTTGCGACAGCTCAAATGTGCTAAACCTCCTTGAGTGTTCAACATGTCAGCTGCAGTATATCGGGCAAACAGAGACACGCTTCAGAGTAAGATTTAATAGTCATCGCGCACACGCCAAGTCACTCCATAATCTCCCCTTATTGAGGTATGTTAATATTCCCGGTCACGAATTTAATAACTTGAAGGTAACAATCTTGGAATCAAACTTCTGCGCACACCATGACAGGGAAGTGCGAGGGTCGTATCTTATCTATAAATTCAAGTAAACTTCCTCGTGACTTAGTGAGAGCCCTGGAAAATAAGATTCCTATTTGAAATGAAATCGTACCGTACATCACCGGAATGTTTCACTTATCTTCTTTTAATTCATTCCTAATTCCTAATTAGGGTTGTTTTCTTTGGTAGCACTTCTCAGCATTACTGCTCTTTTCTCTTTGTAGTTTGGTATCCCGAATGTCTATTTTTTTTAGCCCTGTGCAACTCATGATTGACTGGTTGGTCTCTATGCTTGTCTGCGTTTCGCGGTCTTATTTTGTGCCCCCCTGTACAGCTCACTGTGAATACTTAACACACTTGTGAACAGTGACTCATCCTTGAGGCGCGTCTAATGTATGCAGCGCAAGTTGAGGAATAAAGAACACCCACTTCCGTATTTCCTGGTGTCGGCCTGTCGGCTTTGTCCTGCTGTGGTACTTTTCTGAAGGGTAGGGTTGCTTGGCCTAGGCACTGCGTTCCGCGTAGACCTTACCATATTGCTTTTTTTGGGCTCCTCATCTTTTGTCAAGAATTGTTGACCCTTGTGGAACTCGTGCTTGGCTGAATGATCTCCGTTTTTGTGTGCCTTGCGGAGTCTTTTATTGTGCCACCGTGTATATGAATAGCTTACTGTGACCACTACACATATTTTTGAACAGTGACTCCTTCTGGAGGCGCGGCTATTGTGCGCAGCACACGTTCGTGGAGAAAGGGCGATGGGCAGGCTTCCAGTCATAGTTTTGGTGTCTGTCAGACTCATGCTTGACTGTCTAGTTTCTATGTTTGGGCATGTGTTTGTGTGTGTGTACATATGCATTCAGGAATCCTATCGTATGCTGACGTGTATGGGTTACTGTGACAACTGAACATCTTTCCCAACCGTGAGTCATCGGGTACCATGTGCTTTTTTTAATCTTCTGTCTTTTTTAACTCAGGCGCACTGTAGCTGCCTCCCTCAAAGCCCTATAGAACTGCTCCTGGTCTGTAAAATGCCACTCTGAAGAATGGTCCCTCGTCGAAACATCAGTAAAACCTTGTTATGTTTTTAAGCGTGTGTCAGTCTACTTTGTAATAATATTACCTCTGGTTTATAATACTTTTTTTTTCCGAATTGCTATATATATAGACTTAAAGTAGTTGACACACGGTAGAAAAAACAACACTTTATTCCGACGTTTCGGCCGGGGTCCGGCCTTTGTCAAGGAATGTCACATTCCTTGACAAAGGCCGGACCCCGGCCGAAACGTCGGAATAAAGTGTTGTTTTTTCTACCGTGTGTCAACTACTTTAAGTCTATGCCCTACCGGACCCATTTGAGCTTCAACCCCCTCCCTATATATATATATATATATATATGTCGCGATATTCGGAGGTGGCGGGTTCGGTTCCCACCATCAGCACGTTGTTTTTCCTTACACTTTGTGTTTAATTATCGTTCCCCTAAACAGATTACATTACTAATTTACGTGATTAACGAATTAACAATAGTAACAAAGACCTAAAGTACAATCCCCGATGCTTTCCTTGGCCTCGCCGACTGTTGGCTTCTTTCCTTCATATATTATAACGAGCACCCTCATTTTCCCTTCATTTACCTGCTTGTATATATATATATATATATATATTATTTATATATATATATCAGAATATATCAAAAAATGTATTTGTCAGAAATTTTGTAGCTTAAGAAAAAATCTTCCTGGCCAGGAGATTGAACCCGGCACCACCGCCTTTACGGGGTAGTCACTGCCAACTGAACTAGTCGGGACGACCAGCAGACCAGATGGTGGGGCGAGAGCGAATTGATCAAGTTTCAAGTTTATTTCATACGTAGAAGAAATTGAATAGAGTAAGACTTGTACAGAAGGAAGTCCCGTAGTACAAGACTGTCGGGGGAACCTCCCAGAATAATCCAAGCAAGGTAGATTTATAAAAAAGGGAAGCAGTGTAACAAGTGATTAGTATAAAATTACAACCTACGAAACAACGTTTAGATCATACACCAATGAAACTAAAGAAGATTAGCATACTGATCATCAACTTTAGTGCACATTCAAAAGTGAACTATAACAGGCGAAGAAAATTAACTAACATGTTTATTAAATATTCTTCCATGCGGAAATGGAATGAATGAACAGTATGCGATGCTTTAATTTCTGGAGGTAAAGAATTGCAGTAGGATATGCCGGCAAACAAGGTAGTAAATTTTCCGTAATTAGTCCTCACTTTTGGCAAAAGAAGATTATTGCGGTGTTTAAACCTGGCAGGATTAGTATTTACAAGCTGGTTGATAATGCGATCAATATGAGCAGGATGATTTATTCAGTTCAGTTCAGTTCAGTTCAGTCGTGTCCGACACTTCGTGACCCTACGGACCATGTCACGCCACGCTTTCCGGTCTCTCACTATCTTCATAACATCACATAACTTCATCTGCAGTGCCTTGAGGATGCCATCTAACCATCGCGTTCGCTGCCTACCCCTTTTCCGGCGACCCTCAACCTTTCCCAACATCAAATCTTTCTCCAGCGACTCCTCTCTTCTCATCAGATGACCAAAGTAGCTGAGCTTTAACTTTAGAATTTGACCCTCCAATGAGCAGTCAGGGTTCATGGTCGACAATATCGACTGATTTGATCTTCTGGCAGTCCAAGGAACTCTCAAGAGTCTTCGCCAGCCCCACAATTCAAACGCGTCAATTCTTTGGCGGTCAGCCTTTTTCACAGTCCAACTCTCGCCTCCATACATCACAACTGGAAAGACCATAGCACGAGTTATACGGATCTTGGTTGGCAGACTAATGTCTCTGCTCTTTACTAGGCGGTCAAGGCTAACCATTGCTCTCTTTCCCAGAAGCAGGCGTCTCCTAATTTCATGGCTGCAGTCTCCTTCCGAGGTAATCTTGGAGCCCAAGAAGAGAAAATCTGTCACAGCTTCCACTTGTTGTCCCTTGATGCTCCAGGACTTGATAGGGCAAGACGCCATGATCTTTGTCTTTTTAATGTTCAGTTTAAGCCCAAACTTCTCACTCTCTTCTTGTACGCGCATCAGAAGTCTATTACTTCTGATGCGCGTACTTTATTACTTTATTACTTATACATTTACTTTACTTTATACATAATCATGGACAATTTCAGGCTGAATAAATGTTGAAGTACTTCACTGGAAGGAGAGGGATATAGCACGAAAGTCGTTTTTTGTGGAATTATTTGTAACTTGGTATTTTTGCACCATATGGTAATGTTGTTAAGATCTATGTTAAGCATATGATGAAGTGTGGCGGTATATCTGTGAGTAGCATAAATGGTTGTATCGTCCGCATATAACATGCTATTTGTATGATTTAGTGCAACGGGCCGATCATTATTAAAAATTAAAAAGAGTAGTGGACCAAGTATCGATCCTTGCGGAACACCTTTGTTTACAGCCTGAATGGTAGAAAAAGTATTATTTACAACGTGAGATCCATTGCTTAAATAACTGCGGATAAACTGGAGGGCTGGGCCGGAGATTCCATATGATTTTACTTTATGAACAAAAATGTGATGGTTAATTGAGTCGAAAGCTTTGTTACGTGAATAAAAATGGCTCCAACAATTAAGCCGTTGTCAATGGCTCGCTTCACACTTTCAAAAATATTTATGAGGGCTAATTTGGTAGAATAGCCTGGCCGGAATCCAAATTGTTGAGGAGCTGAAAGGTTAAAGGTACTTCGGTAATTCATTAGCTGTGTGTAAAAAAGCTTCTCGATGACTTCGCTGAAAAAAGGAAGGATGCAGATGGGACGGTAATTGTTGATACAAGTTCGATCGCCTTTTTTGAAAGTGGGGATTATTTTACCAAGCTCAATACAGTCTGGAAAAACACCTGCTTTAAATATCTTGTTTATTAATATTGCCAGAATTGCATATATGTCTTCAAAGATAAGCTTAACTTTAGAGGGTTGAATAGAGTCTAATCCTGCACCGGTTGTATTGAGTGATTTAATGACTCGATGGACTTCTTCTGCAGATGTAGGACGCAAGGGAAAAGTGTTGGAGCAACGTGTCAAGGAGGGTAAAGTGGTTACGGCCTCTGAACTCTGAGAAAAGCTGAAATGATGGCTAAAAGCATTGGCACTTTCGCTGGGATTATTATAGGTGGTGTTTTCACATGTTATTTTTGTTATGCGTGCTTCGCGATATTCATTGTCGAGAAATTGTTTAATAAGGTGGCAGTTGCGCCTACAGTCGTTTCCGTTTTTAAAATGTGATCTTGATGGTAGTTACGCTTTGCGAGTTTCAGCTCTGATAAAAGTATGTTGGAATATTTTCGCATTCTACATCTCAAAGCAGGATTAAAAGGCTAGGTTCTTTCTAGGGAAATTATTTTCTTGTATATATAGAACGGACCAGGGCAATGGTAATCATCGATTTCGTGGTGTTCGAAACCATCGCACGGTAGGGAAATACTTAGTGCATTGGTTAATGCAGGAGGCAATTTTTGTCGGAAACTGCTGAAACGCCTTATTTGGGCATTTCTTCTCCAGCTCCGAGCTTAATCTATTTTACGAATTAAACCGGTAAATCTTTCATAGTTAAATGATGCTTTGCTATGCTTATTTACGGGCTTCTTTTTCAACTGTAGAAATAAAAAAAACGGGGCCATGATCTGTAATTGTGGGCTCTATAACTCCTGCTGTGCGATCAGCATCCATATTAGTCAATATGTGGTCAATTAATGTATTGGAACTAATAAAATCAGAACGAGTAGGAGAAAGAATTAGAGAAGAAATGCCAAAATTCAGCATACATTGCATGTATTCAGAACTACCCGAACTGCTAAGGTCAAGATTATTACTATTTTTGTCACCATATATTATTATGTTGTTGTTTTTTTGTGAATATATTAAAGATTACTCGTAACAGGGAACAAAACTGGGTGTAAAAAGATGACGGTGGACGATAAATGCAGCCAACTACTGTATTGCAGCTGTTCAGGGTCAGCACACTTTGATGATATTCAAGCCAAACGGATTCGCAATGATGCTCGCTAAATCAGATATCATGCCAACGGGCATAAGCCAAATCAGATCTGATAAATATGGCAGATCCACTGCCAAGACAAGTGTCACGATTAAAGTATTCCGAGGCGTATTTTGTAAGCCCGTGTAAGTTTCTATTATTGTGAGTTAACGACGTCTCAGATAGACAGATAAAGGAAAAGGAGTGATCCAGCAAAGTAAGTAATGTTATAATAAGGTCATCGCGATGTTCGCGTATGCTACGGATGTTAAGGTGCAGTAATGGCAATGAAGACTATTTATCGTGGAGTAGAGCTTTTGTCTGTTTGTACGAACAAGTGCTCATATGAATGCAAATTCATAGATGGCATTGCTGCTGTCAGCGCATATGCAAAGATTGCAAGGTCTTCGACACGCGAGATGCGATAGACTGTGCTCTTATCAGCCTTCCTGGCTTTCATTGTACACTTATCAATCCACAGGTACTTCCACTGTTGTTTCTTCTTGAGTTCGCGTGCGCGGCCAAAAAGAAGTTTTCGTTGAGGTGCAAGGGGGCCGTTTACGTACACTGGCTGCTCAGAGCTTTGTGGAAACCCGATATTGACGGTGCACAATCTAGCCTTCCTAGCTTTAGCACAAAACTCGATTTTCTTGTCTCTTCAGAAAAACCTCATAATAATGTCGGTATTTGTCTTCGCGGGAACACGGTGCGCAGTGTCAAGGTCGGACGTGTTGACCGGACAGCCAATTTTGTTACCAACTGCCTGAACAATCGTCACACAGTTTTAACCTTGCATCGTTGGAACACCTTTCACCTCAATGTTTTTCAGACGTGGGTATTGCTCAAGATCAGACATGCGCAGCGTTAGCTGTCCGTTTTCTTATTTCGGTGTTTTGTTTCCTTCGGTGAGCGCTTCGTGGTTCCATACAGGTCACTAAATGTTGCTATGGCTGCCTTCCTTGTAGCCATTTAATCCCGAAGTGACTGAAGCAGCCTTTAGTCTAGTAACCAAAACAGTGGTACACCAAACTAAAGGAAGCGGGTGAAGCAAGTTTTGTGGCTGATAAGGCTGCAACCACCGCTGTCCAAATGACCAGGGGTGCGGCGCGGGCGTCTTCTTGTAGGAGAGTTCGTCAGCGGGCCGGTCTCGGTGTGAGGCAGGCGGCTGTACACGTGCTGATGTCCAGGAATCAGAGCGGGGCTCCGTCCGAAATGTAGATTTCCTGAATGAAGCGGGTGAAACAAGTTAGTGGCTTTATAAGGCTGCAATCACCGCTGCGCAATTACTCGAAGTGAAAACGGTGTTGGTCGAACATTTAAAGGAGTCCCCCAAGGTGGAGTACATTTGTATATCAATTACTCTCTCTGGTGCAGATCTGCTGGCCGTCCTGGTTAGTGTACTTGGTAGAGCGACTGCCCCGGAAAGGCGTTCGATCAGGGTTCGATCCCTGGACCAGGACGAATTTTTATTCGACTGCTAAGTCCCTGAGAAATCTGTGTAGCTTTAACGTGAGAAGTTGGGCGAGTTGGTAGGTATTCATGTGTTCTTAAGTTGTTTTTGCGAATAAACTATTCAATTGTGAGTGATCGCATGTGTTGTGTTGTTTTCTCTACCGTGTTTTTTTTTCGCGCTCGTTTAGCATGAACTGTATAGCCTTATTTTGTAGCATATGGCTGCGCTTGGGTGGATGTCAATGAGTAATTACTCGCTTATTACGAATATACTCCACCTTAGGAGATTGCCCTAAATTTTCGACCGAGACGAAGGAATGGTGGAGGAAGACGACAACAATTCTTACGACGGAGTTGAAAGGCGACAAGGGGAAAATGATTATTACAGGATTGCACTTAGCTTCGCTTAACAACTTAATGGCGAAACCCTTTCCTCCTTCTTCTCTTCTTTTTGTTCTGTTTAACTCTTCTTACTCTATCTTGCGTGTTTCCGTATTTGTTATAAATTCATATCTTTCTTTTCATTGGCTTGACCGTCAGAATCTACTGCGATGCCTCGCTGACACATCTCGCAGACGCTATATATTTACATGAGCCTAGAAAGGCTTTCAGCTTAAAAATACAGATACCATAAAGACCAAGAAGACAGTTTGTGACATTGGGATGTGAAACTGGTGTAGGAGGGAGTTGATAGAGTTTGACATCCAGAACAAAAAAGCTGCATTTTAATTTAAAAAAAGCAGCACACGTTTTTCTGAGGCCAGGTTAGGTTGCTTCAGAACAAAGCGATACAAAAGGAAGGATGCGACAAACATTTGTATGGCATACAGGAGCAGAGTAGAGAACACGAACGACATAAGCATGCATATGTCCTAAAGAACACGGTCAACATTCTTGGAGATCTGCGTTTCAGGCATACGGAACGACGAAAAATCAGCACCGCAGCTTAGAGAAAGGAAGGTCTTAAGTAGTGGTAGTGTAAAAGCGTGATCAGGATGTGGACGCTGCGTCGAAGAAACAAATGCTTCTTAGAAGGCCGGCAAAAAAATAGACCCAAATCACAGAGACCTAGAGCACGACTGAATATGTGAAGATAAAATTAGCAAAAAATCCAAAGTTATTGAAGGCTTCGCAACGAGGTAGCGCCAGCGATAGCTTTGGTTCAAAGCGAATGCTGTTAAAATGACGGAAAGCTCGCTGTGCCGCAAAGCGACAAAGAAGAAGGCGAACAGTAGTGCCGCGTGCTTAAGCTCGTGAACACGGGGGAAGAACTAAGTCTGGACGACTGGCCCGACAGCTGCCCGGGGACGAATCCGAAGGAAGGGTTGCTGCTGTTGTTTCTTGAACTGAACTGAACTGGAAGATCTCGTCCTTAATTCAGTCAAGCAGTGAGGGCGTCCGTTTCGCGTTAACCTGGAAATCTTCAAGATGTTCGGTGCCGGGTGCTTCTTCGTGGTGAGGCCTTTCCACGTTCAGGGGGGTTTTGGTCAGGGTTCAGGCTAGCTTTATAGGATTTGGTAATGTAAAGGTTTCATAACCTTGCGCACAGGCATGTCTTTCACCTCCCCGGGAGGGGGCTCGGCAGATTGGTTCGCCAGCCTGCCGATTGAAAGCTTGCCTCTGGAATCATTTGCTAAAAATGGTGTCGATGTGATTCCTGTCGCACTCATATCAATAGGCGATGGAATTCGGAAAATGAAAAATCCGAAAACTATTCAGCAGCAACTCAAGAGTTTCACGTATCACTACCTTGATATCTCTGAGGTGCGACCTTTCGGGAGACGAGGTATAGTTTGTAAATCTACAAACTTTAATTGTGTGTCAGATCTGCTACGCTGCAGTTCTGTTACCTCGATTCCTGTCAAAGCCTTTATTCCTGAACATCTGGCTTGCACTAAGGGTATTGTGTGTGGAGTGGATCCTGCATCTACTGCTCAAGACATTTTGGAAGAATTTTAGGACGCAGGAGCTGGTGTTCTTTCAGTGTATCGCTGCTCTCGCATGGTGGCCCGGGTGCAAGTTCTACAGAGTCAGTTAAACCAACTTTTTCCGGTCTGATGTGTCCATCTGAGTTAAAAATTTGGCCAAATGTCTATCGCATTGACCCGCTACGTCCTCGCCCCCTTCAATGTACCAACTGTTGGCGATTTGGACACAGTGGAAGAGCGTGTAAGTCTGCGACTAGATGCAGGGTGTGTGGGGAAGGACACTCTTCTAACAGCTGTACCGCTGCAAAACCTAGCTGTTGTCTATGTAGTAACGAGCACTCGGCTGATGACGCCAGTTTTGAGAAACGCTCTTAGGAGCAGGCGTTACTAGAATTAATTCAAGAGAATCGTTGTTCTCGAGCAGATGCTTATGCCCTTCGTGATCGGAAAAGGCACACTTATGCCAACTGTGTGCGCCCTTCTACTCCAGACTTTGAGGCCACGCTGTCTACTGCAATTGTGAAAACGGTTGAAAAAGCCCTTTTTGTCGAGGTTGACCGTATGCTTACCAGCTTTATTGAAACCTTGTCTGGTATTGTTGGTAGCCAGTCATCTTGCCCACCTCAACCTGTGTTGACTCCAGCATCTATTTCATCTCAAACCTGTGCTGAAAGTTTAAATGCAGCTTCTCCTCTTGTGCTGGCTCAAGTGCAGCCTATCGACAGTGCCCCTGTAAGCATTTCTCGCTAAGGTGTTTGCTGTAATGATGTTGAAATGGCATGCCCTACACAGAAGCGCTGCGTTTCTATCTCACCCTCTATGTCCTCCATTTCCCAGACCAAAACCAAAAAGGGGCCTTCCAAAGTTTTACAGCAATCCGATGTGCTAAAAGAGGCTGTTGCGACCTCAATTTTAGGTAAGTAATCATGGCAGGAGTACAAGTTCTGCAGTGGAATTGTCGCTCTATTGTATCTTCACTTCCAGATTTATATAACCTCCTTTCAACACATAAGTCAGACATAGTGCTTTTGCAAGAAACTTGGCTCTCCCCCGCAAACTCATTTACCTTAAAGAAAATTCATGTTTTCCGCGCCGATCGTGTAAACGGTAGGGGTGGTGGCTTATTAACTTTGATATCGTCAAAATTATGTCCCTGGGCAAAAATAAGCAAAACAATAATGAATACTGAGTGTGAAACTTTTTTATCACATTGCCGCAGTGTGGCCCTGTCACAGTCCCTAACGTTTATTGCCCACAGGTGTACGTAGCACAGACTATTTTGACAGATTACTTACAAATTCTAATAGGGTCGTTATTGCAGGTGATTTTAACTCGTACCATACTCTTTGTGGTAACGACTCCGACGCATGTGGACAGCTGTTATGGACGTGGATGTCGGCAAATGCCGTGCGCTGCTGCAATTCTCGGGCTATAACTTTCATGCGCGGAAATTCGCGAATTGTCATCGATTTATCCCTGGCAGCAGGTGGGATAGGTATAGGCGGATGGTCAACAGTAGACAGTGGTACATGTAGTGACCACTTTCCAATAACATATACCATCATGATGAGCACAACACGAGATAGCACTTTTGACCGTGAACTAGTAAACAGCGCCAAATATGCAGCTTCGCTACGCTCCTCCCTCAAATCAAACCTTTGTTCATGTAGGACTGACAAAGCACAACAGGTATTTTCCTCAATTGCGAATGCTTCTGCAGATTCCCAGTTCACTGTGCGGTCTGCAGTAAACAATAAGTCGCCAACTCCATGGTGGAATGATGCGTGTGAGAAAGCCTTCCGCCGTAGGAAAGCAGCATGGAAAAGACTTTCTTATAACCAGAGCCCAGTAAACTGGATAAACTACAAATTTTGTTCGGCATCATTTAAAAGAGCCATAGCGCAGGCAAAGGACGAGTACAACGAAAATTGAAATACTTATTTGTCAAACCCTAAGCTCAGGAAGGCTTTGTATCGTTTCATGGAACGAAAGAGAAACTCACACCTTTCTCAGTCATTAAGTTCAGTAGTGTTGTCTCCACAGGAGGCAAAGGATGAGTTGGAACAAATTGCACAAGGGCTATCATTACGTGTCCAGGAGCAGTGCAGAGTTCCATTGCACGCTCCCATTTCCTGCTCAGACTATGTTGAGGTTGAAAGGTCAGAACTCCTATCTGTGATTTCTTCCATGCAAAACTCGGCTCCAGGTTGGGACGGGGTTACGGTAGGTATGCTCAAAAGTTTAGCAAATGAATTCACTCAGGATCTCCTGGATCTGGTTAATAAATCATTAGATTGTGCATGGCTGCCGCACGTCTTTAAAGTGGCGAAAATTATATTGCTCTTGAAAAACTCCGGTAAAGGATTTCATGTTGAAAACATTCGGCCGATAGCTTTGACTTCGAATCTAGTAAAATTAATAGAAAGAACTGTGTATGGCCGCCTCTCAAAGCATATCTCAGAGGTTAATGCTTTTGAGTTCTTCCCAGATTGGTATCCGTAATGGATTCTCAATATGGTCTGCACATGTAGATTTAGAAAGCAGGATTCGCCTTGCAATGTGCAACAAGGAGGTATCAGCGTTAGTGACGCTCGATATTGCTAAGGCCTATGACAGCATTGAACATTTAATTCTACTAAACAAGTTGTCATTATTACGTCCTCCGTTCTACATTTATGCGTGGATCAGGGAATGTTTGAAAGGACGAGAATTCTTTTGCACTGATGGCTCATTATTCTCTGACACCTAGGCACAGACAAGAGGGGTGCCTCAGGGCTCTGTGCTCTCATCACGCCTTTTTAATATATTAATGTGCGATATTCTGGTTCATCCTGATGTCACTGTGTATGTATATGCAGATGACATAGCATTCTTCGCCTCTGCAAAATATATTCATGACCTATATCGTTCACTACAGGCTTACCTAAATGCACTTGAGGTCTGGTTGGACAAAATTAAATTGGTTTTAAATGTGTCCAAAAGTAGTGTGCTAGTTTTTAAAACCATAACACCTTATATGTTTCGTTAAACTACCGCTCAGATGTCATACCTCAAGTGGAATATGTGCGGTATTTGGGCATTATGTATGATGCTAGTATGGATTGGAGGCCTCACATCAAGTCTAATGCTCGGAAAGGTGAGCGTGCCCTTGGTAGGCTCATACGGATAAGTAATAGGAAATTTGGTATGCGTCGAGATACTCTTCTACTTTTGTACATAATCTATGTGAGACCGATTCTGGAATTTGGCTGCATTCTTTTTTCTGGGTGTCCAAAATATAAGCTGCATCCTTTGCTGCTTTTAGGAAGACGGGCGCTGCTCCTCTGCCTAGGGCTTCCGCAGTCAGTCTCTATCTGTACTGTACTTGGAGGCCCGCATTCCGGACCTTAGCTCCCGTTCTCGCCTACTAACTGTTAGATCATTCTTGCGATCAATTGAGGCTACTCCCGGTGTGGCTATACCTATTTTTGTGTCAAACCCCGCCCTCTTTCTCACTCCCCAGTGGCCAAAGTTCTGCATGCCCCAGGTTGTTTTCACGCAGAGCATTTTAGCAAACATTGGTGTGGACCTTAGTTCTATATGTCCTATTGGTTGATGAACGTCCTTTGTGGATATAAATTATGATTCTATATTTCCATCTAATATCCAGTCTCCTATGTGATCACCATGAAAAGTTTCCTGATCACACTGTAATTGCCACTGATGCGTCTGTGACTGCGCAGAAAGCAGCGATTGGAATTTTGTCAGTCTCTTTTCTGGAGTTTTTCGGTGCGTGTCCAGGATTACACAGCGATATTTCTAGCAGAGTTTATGGCAATTGGGCTAGCACTACTAAACGTTCCCTGCAGTCAATCAAAAATAATTTTTCTATCAGACTCTCTTTCTGTTTCGTTGTCACTGGAGTCAGCACAGGATGCTCTGTTGAGCCGCTCACTAAATTATTTCATATCGGGGTGGGTGAAAGAAATGCGCTTCATCTGGGTCCCCGGTCACATCGGTTTTTTACAGAACGAAGCGGCAGATTTGCTGGCTAAATCAGCTGGTGATGCATCTGATGCACCATCTCAATATCACCATTTCTGGAATGTCCCGTGTCCAGCGTTGTCAATACATAGCCGCTTCATGCAATGATCATTTGCTATCTACAGCCGAATACCAGCATCTCATATACTCATGGAAAGTTCGTTCATGTAAATCACGGCAGTGTGAGGTAACGATGACTCTCATGAGATGCAAGATTCGTCGCCTAAATCTTCACGCGGGATCAGCCCCCCAAACCTTTGTGAGGTTTGCGGTGAGATTGAAAATATTGATCCCTTCCTTCTCGCTTGCCGAAGGTTCTCACATCAGAGGAGGGTGCATTTAGAAACTCCAATTGCACGCTTGGGATTTACGTTGTCGATCCCGCTTCTAGTCTCCTTCGATGCGAGTGCGAATGGATTTGCTTTGCCTCAAATTTGTCAGTACTTATATAACTACATCACAGCTACGGACAGATTCCCTTGCTAATTGTATTCCAAATTTACAAAATTTCAAATTTTTGCTTCATATTGTTTCTTTCAATCACTTTTGTGATCTTAAATCTTATGCTTTTTTTAGTTGTCAATTACTTTAATGCACTAATTCAGTATCTGTAGGACATTTGGCAGTCCACACTGAACCTTGGCCAATCCCCCTTCGTGGGTATGTGCCAAATATCAAGGCAGAAGAAGAAGAAGCGGCACGGCTCAGAAGTGGCAGCCATGCGTCGCCGATCTTGCTCCCCTCAGCGTACCAGGTCCTCCACGGCGTACACGGCCGGGCGGCCCATTGAGTGGAGCGCCAGTTCCTCGGCGCACAGTACGCGGCCAGCTCGGAGTCAGCCGACGACCAAGAGCTGTCGCAGCCGCGCTGCGAAGTGGACAGGTGGGCGAATGAAGCGGTCGTCGTCCTCATCTTTATCTCCAGTTTACTTAAGTCCAAAGCAAGGAGAATTCATTTTCCTCAATTCTCTAAAACCTGAGCGCAGTGAGAAATCCTGAGTGAAAATTTTGTACAGTGAGGTTGACGGAATAGCATTAGCCGATGTCCGCCCCGCAGCGGTGGCTCAGTGGTTAGGGCGCTGAAACCGACAAAGCGATTCAGTCGCGGCCACTTTCGATGGGGCGAAAATTAAGGCCGCCGTATACTGTGCGATGTCAGTGCACGCTAAAGAACCGCAGATGGTTGAAATTGTCAGCAGCCCTTCACGAGTCCACAATGGCGTTCCTATTGGCCTGAGTTGCTTTTGTACGTTGAACCCCATAAACCAAATTAAGTTGTTTCTTGGCTGAACTAGGATGGAAAAAATATGCTTTTTCAAGCTGAAGATAACGTTGCCTTTGTAAGCAACATATCCCGGAGACTCTGGCAACAACAAGGGATATTTCGTATCGCTGTAAGGTATCAGTAGTGAAAAAATCCATAACACCCAGTCGAAAAAAACTACAGAACCATGTCAAAAATACGACAGAATATTCTGTAGTTCTGTTGTAAATGTCAGATTTTCTTGTTCTGCAGTAGTTTTTTGAAGTAGTTTTCTGTTGTCTGTAGTTCTGCGGTATTTTTCTGTTATAACTACAAAAAGCTCTGATGTTACTACAGAAAGTTCTGTTGTCACAACAGGTTTTCTGTCAAAAGCAGCACAGAAATTTTGTCGTAATAGAAATCTTTCTGTAGTTCTTTCCGACTGGGCATCGTTTGAAGAAACGAGAGAATATAGGAGAACTATCAATAGTTGCAATAGTAGCAATAATTTGGCAATATACTTTAACTATGCACTGCCGGTCAATGCCCTACATAGGTAGAGTATTTTTAATAATGGGTCGATGATTGGTGCGGCCTGGGATGTCGTCGTCATTGCTGTGGCCATCGAGGGTGCTTTCTGGGAAATGTTTAAAATATTAATCATATAAATATAGGACGGAGCAGTGATCATTTGCCGAAACGGAGCCACATGCAACGACAGGATGCATGCACAGCGCCATGTAGCCGAAGGTAAATTATCCGACTCCTGCTTAATTGTCGTTGACCGAGGGTACGTGTCGAGACTCTGGTGAGACTCTGGTGAGAATAGAACAAAGGTTACGCTCGCGGGCTTGTTGGTTTACATCGAGACATTTTCGGGCGCTACATTGTGGCTATAAGAGACATTAGAGATGAAGGAAAGAAAAAAGAACTACACGGTTAAGCTCACGCTACGAACTTAAAGTTCATTTCAAACAAAGCAGGCTTTATTTGAAGCAAGCTGTGGACCCCGTCATGGATCGATGCTGGTGGAACGGGAAGGAGATGCTGTAAAATGGAAGGCTTCTGGGGGGCGAAACAAACCACCCTTGCCACTTTTTGGCGTTTAATCTGTTTGTAATTACTCTGTATAAGCTTCCTGTTTGACTTGAAAAACCCAGACTTCACAAAGGTCGCCATATTATTCAATCTATTTTCTGGCACCTGCAGCTGTTTAATCCCCGTAGGGTTCCCATCTAATTAGAGCATCCCACTATCTGCCGAAGACTGCTATGCGAGCCTTATGCTTGCATAAAAAATATCATTTGCATTTAATTCGGCAAGGTAATCCTGGTTTCGTAGGAATTTTTTATGCAAATTTGAACACCCGCAGGAGCGGGGCTTTATGTAGCCTTACTCTGTGTGGGCAGTGGCTGCTGTCGAAATGTACTTGTAGGCCATTCTACGCGTCTGCAGCCATTTACATGCATTGGCTGCTTGACTGGGCCGGTCGGTTTTAGTGAAACCGTGCCCGCTGCGTTTCCGGTTATTTGGTCTTGCATCAGAATAGAGACTTCATCAGCGGTTTATGTTGCCATCACACGTTGAGCACAAGTGCAACAGAGGATAATGAAAAATCACGACTGCAACATACGCGCGCTCTTTTTCATGCATAGGAAAAGTAAAACAATTGCTAATTTCATGGCTCGAATATGCAGGAGCGAGGACGGAAAAGTCTTTGCCGTCTGTGTCGTCTTCTTGTCTCCGTCCTGTCGCTTCCCCGGTTTTAATTTTACGATGCCCCACCAGCTGGCCTACAGCCAAGTTCTTTGAAGAAAGTTGATGCGATGATACATAACGGAAGAAATTCGAAGTTGAAAGCGCGGGAACTGCAGCACACACTTAGCACACGATGCCTTTGCGCTCAGCTCCGTTCACGCTGTAAGTGCTCAGTTTAGTTTTTGCTTAAAGAGAACAACTTCTTCGCGATGGTGGGCTTTAGTCGACGAGATTTACATTGTCTCAATACTGATTATCATCGTCTAATGTGCGGCTGCGATCTTGAAATTGTCATGAACTACCAGGATGCACTGAAAGGCTATAATTTCTTTAAACTTTCCTTAATATACCGGGGTGATTGGTGTCAAAGGTAAATTTATGAATTTGGATTTTAAATTCTACCGAAATTGCTGACTGGCGTTAGCTGGTTGTATGCAATGTTGTATTGAACACGCTACGAAGGCCGCAAGAGAATCCCGCACCTATAATTTTCCCGTTTTTGCTTTTCGTCGCAATTAACGCCAACTGGCGCCTCTTCAATCAAGTGTTTCGTTTCCCCAATGCCGCATTCATTGGAGATGAGTCTCACGACACCAGGTATTTCTACCATAACATGACAGAGCAACTTTTGATTACGGATTAGGTGCTCTTAATGATAGAAAGAGCATGTCCAGCTGAAGATGTACGTTGTGTCATGAGACACTCTCCTCCAAGCTAGACATTTCATCACTAGGAAAAGGCTGCACTTCCTGAACAGCTACAAGGTGGAGTTACAGCTGCTGGACGACATGGGAAGGTTGATGGTGTGCGCCTTTCTGGTGCGCTTCCGTTTTTACCTCTAAAGAATCTAGTGCCAGCGCACTGATTCCTTCGAGAAAGATCCCATTCTACGATGGCTCACTGGATTTGGCGTTTGCTTCCAGAAATCGCAGAATTGAGCCCTGGCAGTGGCATCCGCATTTCTCTATAGGAAAAATTCAGCCCTGTACATATGAATACTGTGCTATGTCATCACATGCTAAGGAACGCCGCGTGGTCTAAATGCATACAAAGCCCTTCACTACGGTGTCCCTTATAACCAACATACAGTAAACAATTTGCGATTAGGAAGTTTAATCAGTCGACCAAAATAATTGATACCGCAAGCAATGCTGTAATGGTGGCTAGTTGGTTTTTCACCTTCAGGTAAGCGCGCTACACTTTGACACAAGAACACAAGGAAAGGACGAAAAAACAAGACAATAACACCGGTCTTGTCTTGTTTTTTTTTTTTTTTTTTTTTTTTGTAATTCATCCTTGTGCCAAAGTATAGCGCGCCTACCTGAAGAATAACTGATACCGGCTGTGGCTGACAGATTGTTCCTTGGGTATTTATTTTTTTTCAATCCCTTTCAGAATTCTTTTAAAGTCTTTCTGAAACACCTTAGATTTACATGTAGCAATCAAAAAAACAGAGAAAAACGGTTAAATTATAGCGGAAAATTTTGGACAAATTCTGCTAAATAGTTTTCGAGTACTGCTTTGAAATATGAAATAATGAAACCTTAACAATTAATAATAATCAATCTATCAAAATATTTTGCATCTGCATGGCTTTCAGTTTTTCGGTTTTCAGAAACGACCCATATCGTTTTCTAGGCAGTCCTAATAATGTGTTGCGAAAGCAGGAAAAACTTCCGAAATAAAAGTTTGCTAGTCATCGAAAGGTTAAAATAATTACATTAATATATTTTTAGAAGTGCCTTAGATTATTCCACACTTGCTTCAAAATTGATTTCAGAAACGCAGAAATTAGCTTTATATGGCAGCTTAAAGTTCTTGCTGCAAGCGCAAGAAAAACATGGAAAATAAATTTTTGCTTCTCAAACACACTAAGAAAAACGTCTTTTGGGGAGGTAAAAATCTGTCACATATGTGTCGCCTTTCGGGGGTACCCAGTGATTACCTCCGAGGAAAACCATAACGACCCTCCGCTGGCAGGAAAAGTGTCAGTGAGACTCCGTAGAATATTGCCGCTTTGCTTCCTTCAGGGTGGTAAGATGGCAACTCTTAAGGGGTTCAGCATGACTCTCATCGTTGGTTTGAGAAGACTCCTACTTCGGAATCACATTGACCCTTAAAGAATCACCCGTTACCTCCTTCAGGGTGGTCAGCTGGCACGTTTTCATGGGTTCAGCAGGACGCCTAATGTTAAAGCGAAATACACTCATTTGGACGTCACGTTGCGTTAGTTGAGCGCTGGATGACTCCAGTGAAAGTGTCAGGTGATTCCTATTTGGGGCGCCCTGCTAACTCTCTAGGAAGTCTAGGAGGTCCCTTTAAGGAACGGTCATAGTTCACTCACACTGCACCACCTTTTTGAAGTGTATCAGAGTTTCATGAGTGTCTGTTTTATGCAACGTGAACTTGAACATCCTTCTGAAAAGACGCTCTGCAAAGGTGACAGCTTTAATAGGCGGAGCTAGAAGTTGAATATTACTACAACGTCCAACAGATAAAAATATGCAAAGGCCAAGGGAAGCAGAAATTCACCCGTACCCTGATTGTATAAACATTATGTGCAGAGCACAGTAGATTATACTCTGGATATACTTAAGCTGAATAACATAACTTGAGCTCTAAACCATAAAATCAGCCAAGCAGCTACAATACGCTTCCTTTTACTTGAACAGAAAATTCATAGGACTTGGGAAGGCAGATTTGCAGCCTTCAAAGTGAGATACAGTTCTGATAAATAATTCAATTTTTTTTCTATTTCGAGGGCTTTTTGTTTGCTGGCGCTCTCCTGTCCAAGGTGCCGAAGTTTTTATCTGCTGGGGTCATTAATGATTTCTATATGAAGGGTTGCTTCTTGAGTTCCTTCATGTGAAGTTGAGAGTTTCAGTAACAAAAATAGAATCCATTTCAAATGTGCTTCCTGCATCTGACTGAGAGTAAAGGTGCAATGACGCAACATATTACATATGTTCTATATTCTATCCAATGTCAGAAACACATAGCAATACTTATTTTTTTTAAATATTTATTTATTTATACAGAGTATCTACAGTTCCCTCACTGGTGCATTATCGTAGGAGGAAAACATAAATAAAAACAGACATAATGATATAACAGACATGAAAATGAAAACCCCATGCACTATGGCAAACAGAAGAAAAACAAAAATGAAAAGAACAATTGTAAGCAGGCAACAAAGGCCAAAACACACTTACACAGAAAATAAGAGCATTTTGCAATACAGCCCTGTTTTAAAAATAAAGCTTTGAGAATAGTCAACTCGGGGAAACTTTCAACATTACTACAAGAAGAAGAAACAACAACTAGGACAACAAATATTGCCTGATATCGACATGTGGTTTTGCAAAGCAGTCAGAAAGGACGTAAGAGGACCGGTAGCGACCCGCGCAGGGAGACAGTTCCAGCCATGCATGGTTTGTGGAAAAAAAAGAAAAAGTCTATATTTGAATACGTTTATGCGGCAATTGGACTTGCGCACTTTGAGTGGGTGGTCAGTGCGGGCGGAAATGCAGCTGGGTTCATTAATGTAGTTTTCTTTTTTAATCCCAGTTTTGTTATTAAATATATTATAAAAAAAGAGAGGCTCAAAAATATGCGCCTGTCTGCAAGTAACGGCCATCCCATCCCAACTTCTCGCGCAAACCTGAAGAGCTTTTTTGGATATTGTAATCGGCAGACACAGACCTAGCAGCCCGTTTCTGGACAGGATGCAGTTCCTCGACATTCAGTTTTGTATGCGGGTCCCCAGCCGCGCAAGCATATTCAAGTACTGGACGCACATTGGGCATATAAACGTCTCCTTCAGTATAAAGGGGCATCGTTAAAGTTGCGTCTGTGGAAGTTTAATGTGCGGCTGGCTTTACAGATATATACAGCGTATTCACGTGACATCATTGCAGCTTTACTGGCAAACATGGCATGCACAACGCAACATCGGAGAGGGAGAAAACAAGAGAGAGATGGCCTGCGGCGAATGATGACACGGCGTCGGTTAAATCCGAGCTCTGGTTGGACGGCATTGCAAAGCGTCTCAAGTGTCCGACAAATGAGAGACGCGCAGCACGGAGGAGGCCGGTAGACCAGCGCCGATGCGTGGGAAAAATTGTGTGCTTTTAGTTTCGAACCACTCAACGTTATGGCGGCTCCGCAACACAGGGTTGCCACAACTGCCGCCTGCTAAACCTGATAATGAATAGGATCTATAGTTTACATACTTATTCCATGAAAGATAAGTAGAGAAAAAGATACCCAAGTACTTATAGGTTGAAACTGCAGATAATTCAGTGCTACCAAGGAAATAGTCTGTTTGGAGCAGTTGTTTCCCTTTTATAAACCGCACCAGATTACATTTTGCGAAATTTAGCACCATGTTCAAGTTTTCGCACCAATAGAATATAGAGGTGACTTCATGCTGTAGTGCAATAGCATTTGCTTCAGCGGAAATGTTGGGGTAAATGCAACAGTCATCAGAATAAAGTCTGATTTTACTTGGAATGTTGCTAGTGGGATCATTTATAAAAATTAGAAAAAGTAAGGACCCCAAACCGACCCGGGAAACACCTGATGTCACATTCACACTTTCTCAGCAGATACCATTGATAACCACGCACTATTTCCTCTCCGTAAGATATGCTTAAATCCAGGACAGAAGTGTAGAAGGAATATTTAATTGCGAAAGCTTCAGTAGTAATAGTTTGCGAGCAACTAAATCTAACGCTTTTCGAAAATCTAAAAAAATACGGTCTATCTGGCTCACAGAGTTTAAGGAAACTAAAATAGTTTAAGGAAACGGAAATTTAATGACAATCTCCATATTGAGGCCAAGACTACAGTTTTCAAGAAGGAAAATAATTCTCATACATCTGAGAATAGTCTTCAAGGATGCATAAGAGCGCAGGATGCCAGTGTCTGCATGGAAGCCGATGCTTAATACAACAAGGCACATGCATTGAAAGCGCTATTGATTAAGGGGAGTTAAAAATCGGACAGGAAATTTTGGTTATGGAGTAATGGAAGAACAGAAGCTGCTGAATCATCCAAAAATTTGCACATTAAGATTACCTCTCGGTAGATAGAGTTTGCACGCTGTCTATCGTCAGTCTCCTATTTATCTTTTACTTTTTGCATCAACGTCTGTGCAGTAAGCCCCTGCATCATAAGTTGGTTCATATTATTCGTCATGACACATATCAATATATGGCGTCCATGAAATTTCTAAAAACATATGAACTCCTGCGTCACGCACTGGCGCAGTGGTGTAGCAGGTGACTCGCTGAGGTGTTCCTCATTTAGGGTGCCTCGATGCGTGCGCCCCCCTCCGTCGCTCCGGAGGGAGGGAACATGCTTTGAAAGGGTGAGTGCCGCCTCTACGCCTCCATCAACGTCTGTGCAGCAAGGCCCTGCAAGCCCGTAATGTTCCTAATCCTGCTCCTTACAGAGAAATATCAGAAAGCCTCCTCAAAGACCAACAGACTCACTCCCAGTTAAAAACAAAAAACAGAAATTACCAGTTATAACTTACATAATGGGAAGTAAGGTTGTAACTTACATAGTGATAAAATATATGTCATCAATGTATCAACATGGTTTAGTTTGTGGCGTTTAACGTCTCAAAGCAACTCAGGCTATGAGAAGCGCCGTTGTGTAGGGCTCCGGAAAGTTCGACGACCTCGGGTTCATTAACGAGCACTAACATCGCACAGCACACGGGTGCCTAGATTTTCGCCTCCATTGAAAAGCTCCTGCCATGGCCGGGATTCTAACCCGCATCGTTGGACACAGCAGTCGGACACCCTAACTACTGCAGAACCACGACGGGGCCAATGTAACAACATATAACTCCACATATGACATAAGTGATGGTAGAATTTAGGACATTTGTATGGTGCAGGTGACATAGGTCATATTGACACGCTGCATTCTTTATTTTCCCTCTGTGCTGATCACGAGCGTGTGCCTTCTCGAGGCGAAGAAACTGAAGTTCTTCTGTCGAAGCGGGCCTGCTAGTTTCCTGTCGCACTGTGACTTCTGTTACTCCTGTGTCCCGCGGTGGCTTCTGATCAGAGACTTTACACTGTGACAATATTCAATCTGCTTACAACTGCATGCCTAAGGCCCGGATTTTGCTTTCATTGGTCGTCACTGCTCTCTGCAATGTTTCCTATTGCCAGTGGTTTTATTTTAACCGCTGATTAATTTGTTTTCGCCTTAGTAATGACACTAATTGTGACATTCGATTCAATAAACTATGTCCACAAAATCTTAAAAAAAATCCAAAGTAAACAGTAGTCATTTGAACCTTATCACAGGATAAACTAACGTTCTCTGTGTAGCAAAGCACTGCACAATTATTCGGTTCAAGAAATGTACACCCATGTCTTTCTGTTCAAAAGCACATTCCAGCTCATGTATTTGAAGAGGAGGAAATGAACTTGAGCTGAACATGTAATGCATAAAGAGACCCGGCAACAGGGGAGTTCAAGGGAAGCTATATATATAATCAGGTCAGCACGGATTCACTACTTACTTGAGACGTAATGTCACGTCGAAAAAAAGCAAGACAACTGCCATCTTTCTGAGCCATGTGTAAATATGTTTGTGGCAACATGAATTGAACTAAATTTCATTTGCATTCTTGTCTAATCCTTTGCCTGAGGCAGCGCATTGGGCCATTGTTCACGGACCTGAAACCTACGACAGCAAAATAAGGTCCCAGTACTAACTGGAAACACCAAAAGCAATGTTCAAGCAAACAAATAGTATTTATCCCATTCCCTGAAAGCTGAACATATTACCAGGCCAGCGCCGATGCACTACTTAGTGGAGGTGTGATGTCATGCAGATGAACCAGGCAACCAGCCTCTTTCTGAGTTTTTGAGGCATGTCATCATCGTTTTACACCTCTCACCTTCACTGCCATACGGAAAGATGTTCGCGACAATGTGTATTCAACCAAATTTTTTGTACAGTCATCTAGTCTAAATCATTTCATGCGGCAACATTGGCAGCACCATGTTGACAGACCTGAAACGTGAGAGGAAAACAAGATCATTTCAATACCTGGGAACATCAAAAACAAGGTTCAAGCAAACATCTCCGATTTTCCACGATTCCCTCAAAACGTCATTTCTCTGTAGTTACGGACTAATTTGTGCAGAAAGCGTTTCTCTACATTCCCCTTTATATTTGTTACACAGATCCTACCCGCTCGAAGAAATTGCAGAAAACTACTTGTTCTCGCAACATAATATTTGAGTGGATTGTGACCGTGAGACTGTGTGGCAACGTAAATTTTTGCATTAACATATTTTTTTAATGGTTACAGAAAAATGTATTTTCAAATAATCTTAGCTTGACTATATCAAACGCGTCGCAGGTATAACGCTCAAAAGCATGCATAAGGAATACGCATGACCACACTGCTCAAATAGCGTGTTTCAGTCTGGCACAACTCCACTACAGTTATCAGCGGCGTTGTAGTTCGGGACGGGTGCGATAATGTTCAGAACGAGCCAAAACCAAAACTAGCCAACAGCATCTGTGATACGGGTTCAGAACTTACTGAATGTCTTACTTGCCTAGAGCACGCCTCGATCTGAAGTCCCGCTTGTGCACAAGCAGTTATCCTGCTGTGCGCAAAACACAGCAGCAGGTTCAGATTTTTCTTTCTTCCGCAGAGCATCTTTCCAGCGCTACTGCCAAGCATGCTCATGGCTGTATGTGCCTCCGCATGTTTACACGATTGAACAAACGAACATACATCACTACATAAAATTTTCCCCTAGTTCCGCAGAGCATCTGTCTAGCGCTTTTTCCACGCATGCAAGTATGCTCAAGGCTGTATGTGCCTTCCGCATGTGCTCACGCTGTATCAAACCGTGATATGTCGGTACATACAAAGCGAACACTCACCTAAATTGGCAAGCGCTCTTCCTAAGCCAATGAGTGAAATCGTCGATTAGAAGGCTTGCGCGTAAGGCTTCTGCTTTCCTAAAATTTGATTTATTTTCTTGACTCATCGTAAGACACTAAGCAAACTGCCCGTGTGGAAGTTTGCTTCACGCCATGCATCTCTTCACAATTAACCGAAGATGCGGGTAGACAAGGACCATCCTGTTGAAAGTTTTTGAGATGGCCGACTACAGGGAGAGTGTTCACAGATGGTCATGCGGGCGGAATCAACATCGCACGCAAGAGTTGCGGTTGAGGGACGTTCACAGAGCGCACACACAAGTCCGCAGGGCTACATCCTTGCGAAGGCCAAGTTAAGGAAATGTAAAACGTTCTGTTTGTAGACTCCATCGATACTAGGGGCGCAGAAAAATAAGCGACGAAACGCTTACGCGCCTTCCGCAAGACAGAAAGGGCAACTAGAAATGGATCATTCTCCTATGACTCAGCGTTAAGTGAGTAGGCCACAGCTGGGGAGCACAGTGGAAAATCTCCTTCAGTTCTTCATCCCCCTTCGTCCGCTTCTTGAAACCTATGGTACCGTGCTTTTATTTTTATTACAGTTTTGCGCCCACTACCCATGAGTGCACCTCCCCCCCCCCCCCCCTCCTGCCCTGCGCGAGAGCGGGCATGCCGGGAACACTCGCAGCCGACTGGCTCCGTCTGGGTGTGCGCTGTGGGAAGGTGTAAGTTATCTTTTCTTCCTCTTGGCTGTGGCTACGTAGCGAGGTAAAGCCTTCTGAAGTTGATTTGCTTGATTAAGCGTCATCTTTGCTGTCTTGGGGCAAGTTTACTTTTTAACTGGCATTCACTGGTCCAAAAGTTAAAATACCTGATTTCTATTCTCGAAAGCTTGTTCAAATTGTTTACGTTGTGATGCTTCCCTATTTCTTCCGTAGCTGTGTACGTTACTTCTGCTGCTACATCTCTAGCACGACACCATCTGGGATGCTTTAAGTGCATTGTAGATGAGTAATTATACGCAATAAACAAGAATAGAAGCCACCTTAAAATATGTGCTAAATATGAAATTATAAGTCTATGGTTTCTAAGCGCGTAATAAAACATTTATATTGCTTTACAAAAACACGTAAGTGCGTGCGAATCCAATGCACGCAGAAATGCATTTTTAAACACACGTTGTGTTTACCTCACACGCTGATGGATTGGTCATTCGGCTACTGATTCCAAGGCCGCGGGTTCGACCACGGCCGCAGCGGTCATATTCAGCAAAGTAGAAATGCAAAAAAGCGCATGTGCTGTGCGTTATTAGCGCACGTTGAATTACGGTAGTCGTCAAAAGTTTGTTCTATCCTGTTTTTGTAATGAGGGACAGGACATTATGCAGAACATCAGCATCCACGGGGATCACGTGAGAAGGCGGAAGATAACTGCTTTCTCGCGTTCAGTTTTGGCTTCGATTCCAATGACTTAAAACCTGCTTTCATGCAACGTATATGCGGGAACGTAGAGTAGTTAGCGTCATTACTTGATTTCAACGCGCCCCAAATTTAACGAGTGCCCATTATTACGTGATTTTGGTTTGTATTGAACTGTAATAGCCGTGATTAAAGCTCGATCAGATAATTTTCATGAGAATGCAAGCCTATGAATCAGAAATACACGTTGTGTTGTTAGAGGTATGACATATATGAAATGAGTTTTTTCCTTCGTGTACGACGTTCGCTGCGAAGTGGGTTGCAGTCACTGATTCTTTATATGACTCCTTTATGAAAATAAGTCACAACGTGGCAGAATAGAGTCAAATTGTTATGATTTCCCTCTTCCCACTCCCTGTTTTTAGGCGTATAGGCAGCTGCGACCATTCTTGTATCCTGGGTAGAACGATAGAAAGAAGATGGCTACACGGTGTGGAAGAGCACTGAACAACGGTAGAGGGGAAGCATCAGTTTGCAAGCCGAGCCAAGTCCACTTGTCGATACGTTGGCTCAACTTACGAACTGATGCTCCCCCCCCCCCCCCCCCCTGTACACTTGTTCAGTGCTCTTTAACAGTATCCTGTAACTTCCCACAGTTGATTGTCTTACAACTAAATGGTTCCCAGGAAGCTGGAGTAAAAGGGGCTTAGAAAATTCAGTTTATAAGTGATGACCTGGCCTCTAAATGCGTGCTTTCCCTTTCGAATACTGATGTGTATGCTCACGGAAATGTCTCGAAAAACAAAAATCAACTTCAATAACGCGCGTATCACATCGGTTGCTTGATGGGATCTCGTATTGTCACTCAACCTGCCGACTGATCTATGCCTGGCAATGTCCCCCGCGAACCGTCCCCTCCCAGAGGGATGCGCGTGGTTTTACGCTCAGAACACGCATAATTATAACGCCGGGCAGCGGATTTTCAGCCTTGAAGCGGTCGATTTAAGAATATTGCAAACAAGAGTGGTCGAAATGTTCCCGTAACCTGCAGCGAACACCCTACAATCGCCTTTTTCTAAAAAAGAAATATAAAGTTTAAGAAGCTGCAGTTAGTTTCTACTTCTACCAGGGCACCTTAAGACTTGTTGAGAACCGATGCTGAAATATGAATGAATGAATGAAAACATTATTGCTTCTTTAAGAAGTAATAGTGGTAGAGGACGGAGTCTTCATCTTGAAGTTTGTGTCCTCCTTGGCCGTGGGTGGGCCCCTAGTCCAGGGCTCCACTGAGTCGGGCCACCTCGCTTGCGTGTGCTATGAGTGCCCTTTGGGTCTCTAGCTCGCAGCTGGTAAGCCGGCTCTCCCATTGCTCCGCACTTGGTGTTTTGTGTTTGTGACATGATATAGTGTTGGTTTTGCTCCGCACCACGGACAGTTGGCGCTATACTGTGTTGGGAACATCTCATTTAATATGTATAAATTTGGGAAGGAGCCTGTTTGCAGTCTTCGCCATCCTGTGGCTTCCTCCTTAGATAAATGTTTATGTGGTGGGAGGTACTGGAATCTTAGCCCCTTATATAGGTTTAGTAATTCCGAATAGCTGTCCCCGCAGTTAATCTGGGGTTCCTCCAGGGTTAGTGACGTTCCTGCTTGGCTAGTCATTCCTCGAGCTAGGTTGTCTGCCCTTTCGTTGCCCCCGATCACTGCGTGACTCGGTATCCAGATTATGTTGTGTATTGGTCGTTCCTCAGGAAGCGGACCTCCACTGAGGATCTTGAGTGCCGTACTGTTAATTCTGCCTCATGTATAGTTCCGGCACGCCTGTCGTGAATCCGTTAGGATGTTTCTGTATCCCTGTCCTGTATCCTTCTTTCGCTGCAAGAGCGACAGCAATCTCCTCTGCCTCCGTGGTGTTATATACTTCGGCTGTGAGGCTTGTGATGTGTTCTCCGTGGTGGTTTACGACTACTGCTACTGCGCTATATTTGTGTGTTTGGGGGTATAGGGAGGCATCAGTGTAGACTGTATTGTCCCGATGTTCCATGGTCCTCTCATAATGTTCTGCCCTAGCCTGTCTCCTGTGAGCATGGAGGTTTGAATCAATGTTTCGGGGGATGGGTTGTATGCGTATTGTCGTTCTTAGTGCGTCTGGTATTGCGACCCTGCTGTTTTGTGGCTTTTCTATTTCCCGACCTAGCCTTGTCAGGAGCGCCCTTCCAGTCGTTGTGTTACCAAGTCTTCGTATTTGCACCTTGAGCTGGCATTCTCCTAGTTCTTCGAAAGTGTTGCTGATTCCGAGTTGCATGAGCTTGTCGTTGGATGTATTTCTTGGGAGATGAAGTGCTGTTTTGTATGCCTTCCGGAGTATTGCCTCCGCTTGCTCCATTTATGCTTTGGTAGTCACATGGTACGGCAATGAATATGTTACCCGGCTGACCACTAGGCTGTTGACTAGCCTGAGTGTGTCCGCCTCCTTCATGCCATACCTCTTGTGCGCTACTCTGCTGATCATCCGGCCTACTTACCCTGCCTCTTTGCTCAGCAGGCTGAGTGTGTGACTGCTTTTCCGGCTTCCTTGTAGCCACATGCCGAGGATTCTGATCATCTTTTGTTTCGAGATGTTCTGGCCCTCTACTTTTACTTCGAGTGGCGCGTCCGTAGGGTGCCTACCCACTCTGAGGAGCTCAGATTTTTCGGTAGAGCATCTGAGTCCTCTTTGTTGTGTGTATCTTTCAATGCAGGTGGCAGCCTCTTGTAGTGCCTCCTGCTTCTCCCCTAGTGAGCCTTCAGTGGTCCAAATGGTGATGTCGTCCGCGTAGATTGCATGACGAATCTCCTGAACTTGGCTGAATTTCTTGGCGAGGTTGATCATCGCTATGTTAAAGAGTATTGGCGAGATTACTGAGCCCTGCAGAGTGCCCTTGCATGGCGTCTGAAAGGTGTCACTCCGCAGGTCTCCTAGGTTTACTGTCGCTGTTCTGTCCATAAGGAAGCTTCTAACGTAGTCGTGGATCTTCTTTCCGCAGTTGGTGGTGTTGAGTCTCTCCATGATGGCGGCGTGGGATACGTTGTCAAAAACCCCTTTAATGTCGATGGCCATGACCGCGTTCTCCCCGTTCCTTGGCATTGTTTCCAGTACCTCGTCGTTTAGTTGTAGCAGTATGTCTTCAGTTGATAAGTTTGCCCTGAAGCCGAACATGGTGTTGGGGTACCACTCTCCGTCTTCTAGATGCGTTTGAATTTGTTGGGTAACTATCCTCTCGTACAGTTTGCCTAGGCATGATGTTAGCGAGATCAGTCTGAGGTTTTCAATTTGAAGTTTCTTGCCGGGCTTGGGGATCATAACGACTACGGCGTGTTTCCACTCCTGGGACCGTCCCTTCTTCCCATTGTTTGTTTAGGTATAGGGTGAGGTGGTTGATTGCTTCGTTGCTTAGGTTTCGTATTAACGAATTTTGGATCTTGTCCAACCCTGCTGCCGTATTTTTCGTTGTTGCTCTTATGGCCTTGACGACCTCTTCTTTTGTGATGGGTCTGTCCGTGTTTGGGTTTTCTTCGCCCTGGCAGTGGCCTTGGTAGCCCTCTGCCTGGTCTTTCCCGTAGCATTTCTCTCGTACTGCCTGAAGTAGCTGTTCTTCTGTACCTTCATACTGATGAATTAGCCTTTGGATGGATTTGTTGCTTTCCGCTTTGCTTTTGCTCGGATCCATGAGATTTTTGAGTATCTGCCGCGTTCTAGCTGTGCCGAGGGTACCATTCAGCGAGGTACTAAACTGCTGCCATTCCTGTCTTGCCAGCTGCGTTGCATATTCCTCTGCTTGCCTGGTGATTTTGGCAATCTTGTCCTTTAGCTTTCTGTTTAGCTTTTGGCGCTTCCATCGCTAAGTCAGGCCTCGTCTTGCCTCCCAGAGCCTGAGGAGTCGCTTGTCTACTTCTGGTGCCTGCGCTGTTCGAGTCACTTCCTTAGTGTAGAGGTCCTTGATTTGTCTAAGCTGTTGGCTCCAGTCTTCTACTGAAGTTATGTCGTCCTTTAGTTGCTTGCAGTGGGTGCGGAAGGCATCCCAGTCAGTTAGGTTTACCTTGCCGATCTTCCTTTTGATGCTTTCTGCCTCTATGGTGACCCTGACGATATAGTGGTCGCTGCCGAGATTTTCTTGCAGGTTCTCCCACTCGACTTGCCTAACGCCCCTGACAAAGGCCAGGTCGGAACATGTGTCCGAGCTTACACTATTACCCTGTCTTGTGGGCTGGCTTACATCTGTGAGTAGCTCGCAGTCTATGTTCTCCGCTGCTGTGCAGATGCCGCGCCTCTTTTTATCTTCTATCTTACTGCCCCATTGTGGGCTTTTCGCATTGAAATCCCCTGCTATTATGAGGGTGTTCTGCCCTGCAAGCTTCTTTGCTTTCGAAAAAAGCTTAATGAAATCTCCTTTGTTTTTGGGCGGGCTGTACAGATTTACTATGAAAGTACTTTTAGCTTTTCTTTTCCTCTTGGGAATCACTTCGGTTACTATGTGTTCTAGCTGTGTGTCTTCAAACTGCTTGTGAGCTATGGTTGTGATTTGGTTGCTAATGAGAGTTGCTGTTCTCCCGTTCTCCTGATATGAATAATTTCTGCGCATATATGCAGCGTTAGAGTCTTGTGAGTCGACCGAACTGCTAGACGTCTGGAAAAGAAGTTGCTGCGTTTTAGCTAGTATATATATGGTTGTTCGTATCTCTCTTGGGGGGGGGGGGGGGCTTTTTTGCTGAATGCCACTTTCACGGCAACGATACGATGCCCCATTTCTCCCCTCTTGCCACCACGGGAGGCATTGCCGGCACTTAGATATACCCGCAGCAATGTAGTTCGCCGCTTCCTGCGTGCTCCGTTCAGCATGGCACCCGAGATGGTCGGACCCCTGCTGCAGTCTTCGTATGCGTGAGGCGGAGCCTTGTAGGAACGCGCTCCTGTCGCAGTGGTACATCGCCTGCATGGTGGTCAGCGCGTACCACGGTGCGTCGGGCGCCACGCGGAGACAGATTGCACGCGCCCTGCACACGGACGACGACGGCACGGTCGTGTCGCGGTTAGACGCACACGCGGGCCGCCTCTTCTGCCGGGACTACCGCAAGCCGCACCACACCCACTCAGGTACGCACCTCTCCCTCTCTCCGAAAATGGCAGTCAGGCTGAGTGAATGGTACACTCTCCCTACTTTTAATATTTAATGCAAATGCCTTTGCGGTCTCATGACTGTTGACAGAATTCGTGCGTCCGCGGAGGGTGTTACATCGTCATTGCCGAGGTATGGGCTGGTGAGTAAAATGATATTGCAGTAGGTAGAGGGTGAAAAAATATGTCTGTGCGCAAAATTTCGTTGATGGGGAGTTTTTTTGTTAATTAGCTGCAAAACTTCAATTAGACGTCAATGTAACCGAGGACGTAGAGACAGTGCGCAGGCGTCAAAATCGCCATGGAAGTTGAAAGTGTGCAATATGCGTCGAAGGTGCGCAAAAAACGTGAGAATATAGAAAAATGACCAAAAAAAGGAATTAGAGTAAAAACAAGAGCGACAAAGAAGGGAAAAAAGGGAAGAGAAAAGAAAGCAAAGGAGTTAAAGCGGCAAATTAGTGCAAGAACTCTAAAAAAAAGGCTTTCGCCATACTGTCCTTAAAGGAGATCGAAATGCCTACAACGAATTTTTTCTATCAATATCAAGTGTTGTGTTTACGTATAAAATGCTTGCCTCGGCTAGGCTAAAACAGGAGCAAATCCGTGCTGTAATTCTGAAGAATAAAGTTGCATTGGATCCTCCTTTTTTTCTCAGAACATGCTACGTGCCTGATTTAGTCAGAGATAAGTTAAACTCCGCATCATCTGGCATAAAGCCAAGCAACGAGAATATATTGCAATATGATTCTTGCTGCACCTCCGCCCTCAAATAAATTACCTAACAGTAAAATCGACACCAGTTCCAGTTTAAAGCGGTTGTTTACACAGAGGAAGCAAACATGGACGAGAACCACTGCAACGTATGCTGCGTGATTTAACTCTTTGTCGCAGAAGGGGATGGCGGTTTTAATTTATTACTGACTGAATCAAGCGAGAATCTTAACATGTTCTTATTTTTAAATAAACATTCATTACCACGTAATGCGTTGAAGTGAAACAAACCTGGAAAACATTTTACGTGTTGGAGTTAGCGATGAAACACTTGATATCAATAAAAAGTTGACAGCGTGTACGCCCCGTTCGGAACAACAGGTCACAAGTATCGCTGAAAACGAAATTATGTAAAACATCTGCTCTTATCTTCAGAGGGTTCTGGGCTAAGTAAAATGATCTAAATAACTAAAACGCCGACTGCCATGGAAAGAGAAACGAGAGCAACGTTACAAAAAGAGAGTAAAAGAACAGAGTGGGTCAGAATATTCGTGAGGTAATGATTTCATAGTAGTAATAAACAATAAAAACCTCGGCTGGGGAGGGGCATCCAAAAAGAAACGCAACCCGTGGTCGCTAGGAGTGTCTGAATGAATTCCGAGAGAACAAGAACCAGGGGGTGACAACTCGGTGGGTGGATTTGTTTAGGAACTTAGCAGGATAGAGTTTGCTGCATGTATCGCCGGAAAGGACCAATAGTTTGTCGTATTCAAGTAAAAATCGTTTGCATGAAATACATAAAACACATGCTCCAAATGCAAATAGTTCATAAATAAAAGCTTCAAAAAACCTCGTACTATATAAAAAACCATACCGGTGAGGAAACAGCAGCCATACATAAATAAAAATGAAATAATTGACATTATAGATATGTAATAAAATGTAGAAAAGGAAACACAATAAAACCCCTGTAAAGCGTTCAAGAGGAACAAGAAAAAGCTCAGATTTCATTTAAACAGGCGTGCCGTGACATTACAAATTTATTATATAATTGTATATATACTATATATAGGTATATACTGGGTGTCCCAACTAACTTGAACCAAGGGATACAAAATAATACATTTGAAGTAGGTCAGTGAAACCAATTGCATTCAACTGCCAGCCTCCTTGCGCACTACAGGAGATTTTTTGTTTTGCAATTACTTAATTAACTAATTATGTTAATTTTTCTAATTTCTTAAATATCGACTTTAGACCAAACATGTGAATTGGAAACTTGTAGAGCACCTTCAGAAACCCCCATTCCATTAATTGTGATAACGAAGGTATCACGTGTATCTTTTTTTCTGGGCTCGAAAGAAAGCCCGCGAAATACAAATAATACCACGTGACTAGTGCATTTGTGCGCCGCGATTGTGGTGCTCTCAGTCGTGGTTTTAGCGAACGAAATTAGCTGCGGCCGTGTCTACTTTGCCCCGTTAAAGCGGCAGGCCGATATGCCTGCGATGGCTTCTTCGCCCGCGTCCGACAGCCGGCCCACGTTATGGTGGAAGTAGCACCGAGAGCGGCGAGCCGACATCACCGGGATTCTAACAAACCCTCCTTCTCTCCCATCAGCGAACTTTACGGCAAACGGATGAGCGATAAGGTATAAGCCACTGAATCTGCGCATACAGGCTTGGGTAAAGGGGTGAGATGACATGTGACTCGACTAAAATTAGCGCTGCACCTTCATTTGCCGGTTCTTTATCGCCATCCGCCTGTCGTGATGTAGGCTGCTGCGGTCCACAGGCCCGACCAAGATCGCGGTGACGACGGGCGAGCTCCAGCTCGCTCCAACCATCGCCAACATTTCTGCCTGCCGCTGCAACGGGACCATCGGGTCACGGCCGCAGCTGATTTCGTTCGCTCAAACCACGACTGAGAGCACCACGATCGCTGCGCTCAAATGCGCTAGTCACGTGGTATTATTTCTATTTCGCGGGCTTTCTTTTGAGCCCGGAAAAAAAGATACACGTGAGACTTTATCGCAATTAATGGAATGGGGGTTTCTGAAGCTGCTCTACAACTTTCCAATTCACATTTTTGGTCTAGGGTGAATATTTATTAAATTAGAAAAATTAACATAATTAGCCAATTAACTAATTGCAAAACAAAAAATTGCCTGTAGTGCGCAAGCAGGCTGGTAGTTGTATGCAACTGGTTTCACTGGCCTACCTCAAATATATTATTTTGTAACCTTTGGTTCAAGTTAGCTGGGACACCCGGTATATATATATATAAGTATATATATATATATATATACATATATATATATATATATATATATATATATATATATATATATAATATATATATATATATATATACACTATATATAAACTATATATAAGGGTGCAGCGGTGGCGTAGCGGTAGAACGTCCGCTCGCATGCAAGAGGACCGGGGTATAAATCCCGGTGCAGCGCAATTCTGCATCGGATTAAAAAAAAAATTAAAAAAATAAAATCCGCGTGTCGATGGAATTGCATAAACAGGTTTGGGGTGCGACCTGATGCCGGTGAACACCTCCGGCAACGCACTGCCTCACCAGAACAGGAGTTGGCCACCCAGGTGCAGTAATTGGCCACAACCTCTCATGATAAGCTCCATAAAACCCCGCCCCTCAGTCACCAGCGGCTGCGGAACCACTGACCACGGTGGCGGTCAGACCTGTGACGCAGCAGGGGGTGCTAAGGACTTCTGGCTCCGCTGGACAGGCCACCATTGGAAACTGACCTTGCAACTTTTAACGCTGGAACCCTAGCTAGTGAAGCTAGTTTAGCAGTGCTGTTAGAGGGACTAGAAGGTATGAAATGGGATGTTATAGGGCTTACTGAGGTTAGGAGACCGAATGAGGCATATACTGTACTGAAGGATGGGCATGTATTGTGTTATCGAGGCTTACCAGAGAGGCGACAACTAGGAGTAGGTTTCCTTGTCAATAAGTATACAGCGGGTAATATCGATGAATTCTATAGTATTGATGAGAGAGTGGCAGGCATCGTAATTAGGCTTAATAAGCGGTATAAACTGAAGGTTGTACATGCCTATGCACCTACATGTAGTTATGATGACGAGGCAGTTGAAAGCTTCTACGAAGATGTAGAATCGGCAATGCGAAACGTAAAGACACAGTATACTGTACTAATGGGCGACTTTAATGCCAAAGTATACGGAAAAAGCAGGCAGGAGACCAGGCTGTAGGTGACTGTGGCATTGGTTCTAGGAATAGCAGGGGGGAGTTACTAGTTGAGTTTGCAGAGCACAATAACTTAAGAATCATGAATACCTTCTTCAGCAAACGGAAGAACCGGAAACGGACATGGAAATGTCCTAACGGAGAGACTAAAAATGAAATCGATTTTATAATGTGTTCAACCCCCGCCATTGTGCAAGATGTAGAGGTAATCGGGAAAGAGCGATGCAGTGACCACAGGATGGTGAGGTCCCGAATTAGCCTAAATTTGGAGAAGGAACGCAACAGATTAGTAAGAAAGAAACCCATCAACGAATTAGCGGTGAGGGGGAGGGCAGAAGGATTCAGGATCTCGCTACAGAATAGATATTCAGCTCTAACCGAGGATGACGACATTACCCTAGAAGCAATGAACAATAATTTCAGAAATATCGTTACTGAGCGTGCGGTAGAGGTAGGCGGTAGGATAGTTAGAGAGGATACCAGTAAGCTGTCTAAGGAGACGAAAGATTTGATTAAGAAATGCCAGAGTATGAAAGCTTCAAATCCAACAGACTAGGTCGAATTGGCCGAGATATCAAAGCAAATCAATAAGCGCAAAGTGGCTGATATAAGGAAGTATAACATGGAGATAATTGAGCATGCTGTAAAGAATGGGGGAAGCCTTAAAGCGGTAAAGAAGAAATTGGGCATATAAAAAAACTAGATGTATGCGATAAGGGACAAGGCGGGCAACGTCATCCCGAATATGGACAAGATAGTCAGTGTAGCCGAGGAGTTCTATACAGATCTCTACAGCAGCCAAAGTAGCCAGGACCGTAACGAGATTGGCGGCAGGGAAAAACAGTCAGACGTTCCACTAGTGACGAATGACGAGGTCAAGAAAGCATTGGAAACTATGAAAAAGGGGGAAATCAGCTGGAGAGGATCAGATAACTACAGATTTGCTAAAATACGGGGGGGATATCGTGCTAGAAAAACTGGCCACCCTTTATACGCAGTGCCTGGTGTCATCGATGGTACCGGAACCATGGAAGAATGCAAACATTATCCTCATTCATATGAAAGGGGACTCTAAGGACCTTAAAAATTACAGACCAATCAGCGTACTGTCTGTTACGTATAATGTATTTACTAAGGTAATCGCTAATAGAATCAGGCCAACCTTAGGCTGCAATCAAGCAAAGGATCAAGCAGGTTTTCGGAAACGGTACTCTACTATCGATCATATCCATACCATCATCAGGTGATAGAAACGTGCTCGGAATATAACCAGCCTTTATACATAGCATTCATTGATTACGGAAAAGCATTTGACTCAGTTGAAACATTGGCAGTGATGCAGGCATGGCGAAATCAGGGGGTAGACGAGCCATACGTGAAAGTGCTGGAAGATACATATATTGGCTGCACAGCAACCATAGTTCTGCATAAAGAAAGTAACAAAATTCCCGTAAAAAAAAGGTTTTAGGCAAGGAGACACAATCTCCCCAGTACTAGGCACAGCTTGCTTAGAGGAAGTATTCAGAGACTTGGAATGGGAGCAGTTAGGGATAAGGGTATACATGGAGAATACTTCAGCAGTATGCGATTTGCTGATGACATTGCCTTGCTAAGCAATTCGATGGATGAACTGCAAATAATGATTGATGACCTAGACAGGAAAATTAGAAAGGTAGGCTTGAAAATCAATATTCAGAAGACTAAGGTAATGTTCAACAGCCTCGGGAAGGAACAGCAGTTTACATTAGGTAGCGAAGTACTGGAAGTAGTAGGCGATTATGTCTACTTAGGACAGGTATTAACCGCAGATCCGGACCATGAAAAGGAAATAACAAGAATAAGATTGGGATGGAGCGCATTTGGAAAGCACTCGCAGATTATGACTAGCAGCTTGCCGATATCGCTCAAGAGGAAAGTATACAACAGTTGCATTTTACCTGTACTCACCTATGGGGCTGAAACGTGGAGGCTAACCAAGAGAGTTCTACTTAAGTTGAGGACAACCCAGAGGGCTATGGAAGGAAAAATGGTAGGGGTAACATTAGGAGTTAGGAAGCGTGCAGAGTGGGTCAGAGAAATAACTCAAGTTACCGACATTCTAGTGGAAATTAAGAAGAAGAAATGGACATGGGGAGGACATGTAGTGCCAAGAGAGGATAACCAATGGTCGCTTAAGGTAACAAACTGGATTCCAAGAGAAGGAAAGCGTAGCAGGGGGCGGCAGAAAGTTAGGTGGGCGGATGAGGTTAAGAAGTTCGTGGGGGTCAAGTGGATACAGCTAGCACAGAACCGGGTTAAGTGGAGAAATATGGGAGAGGCCTTCGCCCTGCAGTGGCTATAGTCAGGCTGCTGCTGATGATGATGATGATGTGCTAAAATATGAATACATTTAATAATGTTAGGAACTGACGTGTCCTCTGCTTATTTATCTTTGTTTGTAAACACTATCTCGCACACTAGTTAAAGTTGTAGTGGGTGGGTTTTCTTGCAAAGGGATCACTATTGTCTATAAAATACTCGAAACAGATCAAAAGGTCCGATGGTAAGGCAAGTGCACAATGAACTGTTTAAATGGTAAGGAGCGAAGTATTTGTGTGTCCCGAAAGGAGCGATGCTCAGTGCGTGTTTCTGTGGAGTTACAACTTACGCTAGAAAGCGGAAGGGGGCCTGCATTCTTGACGAAGTGTGACCGACCTTGTACTTTATAACGTTCAAGATGATGCGTTCACACGTACTCCGCTATTTAAAAGCCATCAGTGATGGAATGTGAAATGTGATGAAAGTAACAAGCTAACATCATTACGACTGTAAATGAACATGTCACATTTCTATCCAATTCCAATTTGTCTGCGTCTTGCGTGCAGCAAAATGCACAGCAATTAATGAGTGCTTGATTGTCGTTGAAGCAGAATTGATAGGCTGCATTTTTTTCCATTCCTTCGTTTCATTCTCTGAGGATAGTTCAACGTGTCAAATTCTTGAATAGCTTTTGCTTAAATGTTATTGCTGTGAGCGTGAGACTTTATTACGAATGAAAACGTAGCGTGGTTTCAACTAAGATTAAACCGAGTTAGACGTGCGAAAGCGCGGTTTAAAGCGCTAACAGCTTGAGGCGACAATTCGCGGCGACATGCCTCGCGCGACGGGCTGAGAGCCGCCATAGCATTGCCGCTCGTCGCTGTCGCTTAGTTTCTGGGTTTTTAGAAAATTTCGCGTGTCGCGCGGAAGCGGCTCGCGAGGCAGCCAATTGCAGAAGGCTTTGGGGTGCTCAACTGCCGATCTGGCTGTTTTTTTTTTGTTTTTTTTTTGCGTGTGAAGTTTGTTTTCCTAGTCTGGTTCGGGCGAAGAATTAACCTAGTGCCTGCACTCTCTCACTTCGTCTGATCCGTGTATATATAAGCGCATCGAGACAATTCAGTAAAAGCTTGGAAGGGTAGTAAAAGAAAAAAAAAAGGCTTGCGTAACTAGATGTTTTAAATTTTCGAAAGGAGGAGGAGAAAGTCACTGCTTGCAATGCAAGTCGGCATCGCAGTGTAGTAGCGCATTACTGCTCTGCGACCCTTTAAAATGAGATGCGCTACAAGAAATTTCATCAGTGTTTCATCGTACTTTATGCTGTTTAGTGTTAAAAATAGGATTTAGCGTGATTGCACTCCCCTTGACCGAATGACGAGGCGGCGAGGTAACATAGCAACGCTGAAAACGCGCCTCCTGTCGCTGAGCCCCGTCGCTCCGTGCGGTATGCACCAGCGACAAGGACAGGCGTTGGCGGCGGCGTCGCGCGACGGATCGCTAGGGGCTGCCGCCTCATGCGGTGTCCGCCTAATTCGGATTAGCTGTTGGTCGGTATTTGTTCTTCTTGCTCTAAGTTTCAATTTAGTCACACTCTAGGATGTACACACATCAGCCAACGTGTTCACGTTTCAGGCGTCTTCTCTCCCGTTCCAACTCCGCCCACGGCGCGCTTCTTCGGCCGAGACAGTAGAACGACACGGCTCACTCGATATGCTGGCTTGGTCTGATTGGACGTACGGTGCGCCTATGCAGAACGGAGGTTTGGGCTAGTTGGTGATCATCCATGTTTAGGCAACAGCGCGAAAGGACAGAGACAAGTGGAAGGAGGTACACAACGACGACGCTGAACTTAAAACTGTCTTTATTAGGAAAAACACAGATCAATATATACTCTACTCAATCAGCGCACATGCGCAATGTCAAAAACATGCGTCGAACCCAGACGTACTTATCAGGATAAAATCAATTTAAATCAAACATGCGTGTGCAATGAGCCTTTTAACCTTTGTGAAGTAGGCTCATTTCTCTGGCTGACAAAGAAATCAAACATGCGTGTGCAATGAGCCTTTTAACCTTTGTGAAGTAGGCTCATTTCTCTGGCTGACAAAGACACGGATGGTGTGCTGACACACCCGTCTGTTTTTCTGATGATATGGAAAGCCTCAGCCAGCTCTCTTGTGCGCCGGTCATTATGCGCTAACAACGCTTCTGTATCTACAAAAAATGGAACACATTTACATGAAAAGCAATGTTTGGCTAGGTTTGTGGCTTGTTTGTCTAATGCATTACAATGCTCCATGAGTCTAACGTTGATACATCGGCCAGAATCATCGGAATCATTCTTGGAATTGCTATCTTTTTATCTCGATAATACCTATGTTATGTGGGATGGTAAGATTTTTATGCAGAAATCGGGGGTGTGCATAGGCGCAAAAGTAGCCCCTATCCTGAGTTGCTTTGGGACGTTAAACCCCAGAAACCAACCAACCTATCCTAAGCAACATTTTCCTAAGCCAGGTTGACAAGAAAATAGAGACTGATCTAGATAGAGCTGTTTCCCGCATTTTCCGCTATGTGGACGATTTCCTAGTGGTTGAAGGGTTCCTGGAACCTGAGGATGTGACACGAGTTCTTGAAGTGTTCACAAGAAATGGGTCGGGACTGAAATTCACGCACGAAATTCCTCAGGGAGGTGTTCTTCAGTTTCTTGATTTAAAATTGACGTTTCAGCCGGACCACATCTGTTGGCAGTATTCTCCCAGAAGTGAGAAGCCCTTGCTGAATTATAAATCCTTTCACTCTAAGCTTGTGAAAACCGCTATAGTTAATAGTTGTTTAAGGATGGCAGTTCAAAAGTCTTGCCCTCATCAAATGAGAACTAGTATCGCCACTCAGATTAAGAGGTGTAAGGATGCGGCGTACCCTGACGCCGTTCTAGTATCTTGTGCAGACAAAGTTATCCGAAAGTTAAAATATTTAGAACGCGGTTCGGAGCTGCAAAAGGTTCCTAGAGAACGCAAGAAGGTGGCGGTAATGCCATATGTGCATGCCTTATCACACAGGTTAAAGAAAGTGGGAGCTAAGCACGGAGTGGATGTGTTATTCTCAGCCCCTAACAAACTAGAAAAATTGGGGGCTGCCGTTCAAAGGAAGAGTGAAGGACGAAATAGACATAAGTGTAATATTAATCATTTGAGTAAGTACGTTCCGTGTCAAAAGGGTGTTGTGTACCAAATACCGCTCTCATGTGGCCGAACGTACATCGGCCAAACTGGTCGATGTATCAACGTTAGACTCATGGAGCATTGTAATGCATTAGACAAACAAGCCACAAACCTAGCCAAACATTGCTTTTCATGTAAATGTGTTCCATTTTTTGTAGATACAGAAGCGTTGTTTGCGCATAATGACCGGCGCACAAGAGAGCTGGCTGAGGCTTTCCATATCATCAGAAAAACAGACGGGTGTGTCAGCACACCATCCGTGTCTTTGTCAGCCAGAGAAATGAGCCTACTTCACAAAGGTTAAAAGGCTCATTGCACACGCATGTTTGATTTCTTTGTCAGCCAGAGAAATGAGCCTACTTCACAAAGGTTAAAAGGCTCATTGCACACGCATGTTTGATTTAAATTGATTTTATCCTGATAAGTACGTCTGGGTTCGACGCATGTTTTTGACATTGCGCATGTGCGCTGATTGAGTAGAGTATATATTGATCTGTGTTTTTCCTAATAAAGACAGTTTTAAGTTCAGCGTCGTCGTTGTGTACCTCCTTCCACTTGTCTCTGTCCTTTCGCGCTGTTGCCTAAACATGGCGCCTATGCAGTCAACCATAGATTGCAGCAAGATGTTATTTGTATTTTATTCTTTTGTACCACTAACTTTAATGGATTGTTATTTTATAATATTTGTTATTAACTACTCTCATCACTATTTATCATTTTTATATACCCTATTAATGTAATAGCCCGCCGGGATGGTGCAATGGTTAGAGAGCTTGACTACTGTGTCCAAGAATGCGGGATCGAATCCCAGCTTGGGTGGCTGCAAGCGAAAAGCAAGGCGGCCGGGTAGTGTGCGACATCAGTGCACGTTAAATAACCTAGGGGTTCGTAATTTCCTGAGCCCTCCACTATGGCGTCTCTCGTAGCCTAAGTCGCTTTCGGACGTTAAATCCCATAAACCAAACCAAACCTTGCATTAGTAATCAGTTTTAAGGAAAGGTATAAGGCGCAGTATCTGTGTCGTACATCTTAAGGTCCAGTTAGACCTCATGAAATAGTGAATTCGCACTAAAATACAATGAAGATGTTCTAATTTGCGGACATGGCATAAGCAGTTGTCGTTGACAGTGTAAGAAGAGCAGCGGCTTCTTTTTTTACTGAAAACTATTGCCGGCAGCTTTCTTAGAGGAATCAAATTTGCCATTTGTTACTCCATTACGAGTAACGCCGAAACACTGCACTTTCCAATCCTCAGTGTCCTTCAGTGTAAAATAAATGCCTCTTAAAATTGCGGACACGCAATCTTTTATTAGCTGCTCTCTGGAATGGGCCAAAGAGCATTAGTTAACATCTACAACCGCGTGAAATTTGTTTGCAAGAAATGCATAATTTATAAATAAATAAACTGAAATGAGGCGGATTAGGCAGTTTGTACAGCAATATCTTCATCTTTAAGCGTTGCTGATGCGAAGGCCAGTGTTCGTGAGCGAGAGCTCGAGAGAGATTAAAGAAGAAGAGAGCCCCAACTTTGTCAGCTTCGTCGTCTCCGTCTACGTCTCCTGTTGCTCTTCTTGGTGGTTTTCCTTAAGGTCAGTATTCGTCTCAGAACACTCCCGCGTGCAAAGACGTCACCCTGGCGGATTAACGGCAAGCCACGATAGCGGGGTCGTAGTATGGTTTTTTGGCGGTCAGCGTGAACAATTCCACGTCCTCGGCGACGCTGATCTGTCGAACGTGTGAGGGGCTCGACAAGATAACTAACGAGGGAAGTTTGTTGAAAGACACTATAGACCGTTTTTCCTAGAGGAAGCAGGAGAGGAGGAAAATGCTCTCTAACCAGATTCATTGCGCCGGCCCATTGTTTCCAGTACCAAGTGGGCTGTGCATTCGCACGCTTCATGCATAGCAGAGCGGCCTTGCCCGTCGGTATATTGTCGCTTGAGAGACTGAAATACTTTTATTAGCGATGCTTTTAGTGGTAATGTCATCGGTACAGCAATGCGTGTTCGTGGACTGCACAAACAATCAAAGAAATCGCAAGATGATTGCCGAGAGCTTGTGCGGGTAGCATGCAATGACAGTTCGAGTGCGGCTATATGTGATATGTTTCTGCTTCATCGCTTTCAAGTTTATTCTGATTTAATTCGCCTATGAACGCTTTGTGCAAGCCAGACAGACTTAGTGCCAATGACGGACCCACGAATATGATGCCCACTTTACTTCCTCCGCTGTAGTAAACACGCACACCGGGCAGGCCCTGCCTCCCGCAAGACCTCCGTGCCAACGATACGGTTGATCTCTTCCGCCAGCTCCAGAAGAGCGTGCCTAAATCTGTTCTTCACTTGAACAATAAGCCGATAGCAAAAAAAAAAGAAGATTCTTTCTTGCGGATCTCTGATCCATACTGTGTTGTTGATAATTGCAATACAAACAAGTTTCGCAACACACTGCCGCTGGTGCGGCGCGCGGCTCATAGTCTGCACGCTGGCTCCCTGCTAAGGCGTCAACAAAATTTACATCTTTCTTTTACTGATACAATGGGATCGGCAGTAATGCACTGGCACGAGATACTATTTACTCTAGCACTGAGCAATTACAAAGTGTCGTCGGATGTGCCTTCGGTCCGAAACAATTTAGGCCTAGCGGCGACTACGGATCAGCGTTCGGCGAGTGTGCCGTCGTCCGACGCGCCAGCGGGCGGCGGCTCTTTCGTAAACGCTGCTGTGTGTTCCGAATATGTCGTCTTCATCATGGTGCATCTGAGAGGGCTCGTTTTTCAACGTTTTGTTCTACAATACGTCGTGCAAACGCTGCTGCTACGACGGGATGGGGATACGATGTTGTTGCGCCGCCGGACGTACACCAAGGCTGCATAAAAGCTTTGACGGATGGTACTTTAGACAGTACTTTTTTTATGTGCTGTTCTTGAACCGTGGTTTAGCAATTGAAGGTTAACATTGTTTAAGCAGGCCAGCTTGATCGAATACTTTTCGCACTCGGTCGCCGGCGGACCACACCCACGCATGCCTTCGTCAAGCTCAGTGCGCGATAGCAGCGGTTGGTGGCGTAACCGCAGTGAACGCTGCCCGTGCCTTAAATGCGAAATGAAAGCAGCACAACATCGAACATAAATATGCACTGTTAAATATGCACTTCACGTTAAATCAATGCGGCGATGACTGGAAAACATCTTCAGTAGTATCTGTATTCAGCGCTCAGTAGCTCCCCGTATACGGTTCATTTCGCTGTGTGTGTGTGTATGTGTACAGTTACCATTGCAATTATAAAATTCATGTATCATGACAGATACAACAGATACATCCTCACAGACAGTTAAATGGGACGAGGTTGGCCTGCAGAAGCGGAGCGCAGTCATTTCAAGTCGCCTCGGCGGCTAGCGCTGTTTCCAACAGCTGCCGTCGTGACAAACGGATAGTATACGGTTTGCTGGCGCGCTCAAACACAACACAAAACAGCACCAAGGTGTCGGATAGCTTTCACAAGCACCGCGAAACAGAACTTTTACACTGCCGCATCGCAGCATCAACACGCACAGCACAGCCCAAGATGGCGTCAAGAGGAGCTGGAGCGGACTTCCCCAGTTTGGCTCATACGGGGCGCCACCATCAAACTAAGATCGCTGCGCCCAGGCATCGAAACTAAAATAGTCTACAGGAGCACTGGTATTTGCTGAAGCAGAAGCTTAGTAGACTGGCCCGAGGCGAAAGAGGGCGCCCATAGCCACACCAAGGAAACGGGACGATAAGCAGGCGGCAGACATGTGGATCCTTCGCGGTTGCTTTTATGGTCGTGCTGGTTGCAAGTTGTGATCTGACGGGCGATCTGACGGTACTCTTCGGCATAGGTATATCAGCCTGAACAATGGTAGTGGCGTCGGGGCAGTAGGGTAGGATCATGTGCATTTGGAAAGAAGGTTCTCGGCCCTACAGGAGGAAAGAAGGGGAGAATTCTGTAGTGGCAGAATTATAAGCGTAGGTTGTCAAAGGCAACATACGGTCCCAAATTGCAGTTGGCAGAAGAAACATACGTGGCCTAAATGACTAACAGGGTCCGATTAAAGCGCGTGACCATTCCATGTGCCTGCAGATGATAGCAAGACGTTGAGCGGTGGAAAACATAGCACTTCTGAAGAAGGGCTTCCACGGCAGCTGACAAAAACACGTGAACATATCGGATTAAGATTATCGATGGCAACAATGATCCAGCTATCATCTGCGGAAGAGCAGGGAAGAGGCTCGTAAAGGTCGATTCCACGCGAGCGAATGGCTACAATGGACATAGTAGAGGCTGCAAAGGAGCTGGAGGACATGGCGGTGGGTTCTTGCGACGCTGACATGCGATGCAAGAGCGGACGTATACTGGCGAACAACCGATACATGCGCCCTGCCAATTGAAGCGATGACGCAGGAGAGTAAAAGTTTTCAGGAATACAGCATGGGCGCACTGCGACTCGTCGTGAAAGCTAGCGCAAATGATGAAGCGGGGACTTTGGGGAATTAAGAGCAGCCATTTGCCAGTTTAGGCCATCATGAAGGTAGTTTCGGCTGTAAAAGAGGTTGTCAAAGATAGCAAAGCGATGGGTTTGACGTCGGAGAGCTCGAGAAGGCTCCTTTTGCTCTTCTTGCTGGTTCCAAAGGTTAATTATGCGTCTTATAAAATAAATAAAGTGTAAGGTGTTTATAGGAGCACCAAGACCGCAAGCAACGTCCGCAAACCAAAGCGACGAGGGTAGCGTTCTAATCAACAGGGCAGTGCCAACAAGGCTCCGGCTCCACTTCGTCTACCTCTTCGGGTTGGCGCGCGAGCTGATGGCGATCGGGATTACTACAATACCCCCCGGCGGAAAAGGAGCCATCCTGGCGACTCATGGTGAGGAAAGGGTAGGGGGATCATAATACGGCTTGAGGCGGTCGACATGTACAGTTTCTCGGCCGCGGCGGCGATGATCTGGAGATGGGTTCAAGGGCTCTACTACGTAATTGACGGGAGAAGATTGTTCGAGAATGCGGTAAGGTCCATGATAGCGCGATAGGAGTTTGGATGAGAGGCCGGGTGCAGAGGAAGGCACCCAGAGCCAAACGAGGGCACCTGAGGGATATGAAGGCGCTGGATTTGTAGGGTCCCGGTTATGCTTTTGTTGAGCCTGGTTATCAAGTGTGAAGTAGCGCGCCAATTGTCGGCATTCTTCGGCAAATGTGTGCGCTTCAGACAGTAGAGTGGTCTCTGAAGCGTCGGGTTGGTAGGGCAGGATAGTATCCATGGTGGACGTGGGTTCACGACCATATAAAAGAAAGAAGGGGGAGAACCCAGTCGTAGTCTGCGTAGCCGTATTGTAGGCGTACGTTACGAAAGGCAGCACTTGGTCCCAATTAGAGTGAGCGCTATCAACGTACATGGCTAGCATGTCACTAAGAGTGCGATTAAATCGCTCAGTCATGCCGTTCGTTTGGGGGTGATACGCTGTGGTGCTCCGGTGAATGATCTGGCACTGTTTGAGGAGGTCTTCGACAGTGTCGGAAAGAAACGCACGTCCGCGGTCACTGATCAATTTTTTCGGTGCGCCGTGACGAAGAACGAGGCGATGTAGAATGAACGAAGCAACATCCCGTGCGGTGGCAGACTGCAAGGCCGATGTTTCCACGTAACGGGTTAGGTGGTCAACGGCTACGATGACCCAGCGGTTGTTAGCCGACGTGGTCGGAAGCGCGCCATACAGATCGATACCGACACGGTCAAAAGGGCGGCTGGGGCAAGGCAATGGCTGCAACGGAGCGGCTGGCTGAGGGGATGGATTCTTGCGACGTTGGCAGGCGGTACAGGATCGGATATACTGACGAATGAAGCGGTACATGCCGCGCCAGTAATATCTCATACGCAGTCGAGAATAGGTTTTCATGACACCTGCATGGCCGCATTGGGGATCGGCGTGGAAAGAGGCGCAGATTTCGGCACGGAGATGTCGCGGAATCACGAGAACCCACTTTCGCCCTGTAGGATGGTAATTGCGGCGGTATAAAAGTCCATCACGAGGGGCGAAGTGGTGGGCCTGACGACGAAGGGCACGTGACGGAGACAGCTCTGCGGGCGTAGACAGGAATGTTAAGAGGGAGGATATCCATGGGTGCTTCTGATGCTCAGATTTCATGTTGGTAATGTTGAGCGGCGACATATCGTAGGCACAAACGAAGCCAGCCGTCGAGTCGTTAGGAAGCGGTGAACGGGAAAGGGCATCAGCGTCGGTGTGCTTGCGTCCAGATCGATAGATGACGTGGATATCGTACTCCTGAAGACGTAACGCCCAGCGGGCGAGGCGGCCGGAGGGGTCTTTGAGGGAGGATAGCCAACAGAGCGCGGGGTGGTCGGTAACAACGTAGAATGGGCGACCGTAAATATGAGGACGAAACTTGGTAATGGCCCATATGATGGCCAGACACTCCTTTTCGGTCACAGAATAGTTCGATTCCGCTTTCGTGAGGGTACGACTAGCGTACGCGACGACATACTCGGAATATCCAGGTTTCCGTTGAGCAAGAACAGCGCCCAGACCTACGCCGCTTGCATCAGTGTGTATTTCGGTCGAGCAGGCAGGGTCAAAATGGCGGAGTATAGGGGGAGAGACCAGTAGACGGCGTAGTGTACTGAACGCAGCATCACAGGCTGGTGACCAAGAGGAGAGGTTCGGGCCTCCGGCGAGAAGTTGCGTTAAAGGGGCGATGATACTGGCGAAGTTGCGGATAAAACGGCGGAAATACGAACATAGACCGATAAAACTTCGAAGTTCTTTCAAGGTTGTGGGCTTGGGGAAGTCTGCGACGGCACGAAGTTTGGTAGGATCCGGTAGAACGCCATCCTTGGATATGACATGACCAAGTACTGTGAGCTTGGTAGCGGCACAGTGACATTTCTTCAAGTTTAGCTGTAGGCCGGCTTCAGTAAGTCACGTAAGGACACGCTGAAGGCGCAGAAGGTGGGAAGGGAAATCTTTCGAGAAAACGACAATGTCATCTAGATAACAAAGACACGTTTCCCATTTGAGCCCACTGAGAATGTTATCCATCATTCTCTCGAAGGTGGCGGGGGCGTTGCACAGTCCGAACGGCATCACATTGAATTCATACAATCCATCGGGAGTGATGAAGGCTGTTTTCGGGCGGTCAGCGGAAGCCATCGGTACTTGCCAATAGCCAGAGCGCAAATCTTGCGACGAAAAGAACTCCGCTCCTTGCAAACAATCTAGCGCGTCGTCAATTCGTGGTAGTGGGTAAACATCTTTGCGGGTTATCTTATTCAGACGCCGGTAGTCCACACAGAAGCGGATCGTGCCATCTTTCTTCGTCACCAACACTACGGGGGAGGCCCAAGGGCTATGAGATAGTCGTATGATGCCCCGTTGAAACATATCGGCGACATTGTCACGAATGACGCGGCGCTCAGTGGGCGACACGCGATATGGTCGCTGCCGCAGGGGAGCATGAGGACCAGTGTCGATTGCATGAGAAACGGTCAAGGAGCGGCCCAAGGAAGGCTGGGACACGTCAAAAGATGCTCTGAAGCGCTGAAGGAGGGCGACTATTTGGTCCCGTTGGGCGGACGTAAGGTCGGTCGCGATAGCTGGATGAAGGGCGTCGACAGGAAGCTCATCACTCGTAGCAGCCCAAGACGTCAGGGCAGCGACGTGAAGAAAAACTTCAGGTTCGGAGAACATGTAAGTGCGATCAGGGTCCAGCTCTTCAATGTAGCCGAGGCACTCCCCGCGAAGAACAGCCGTTGGGCAGGGAAAAGGGTTGGAAGCATAGATGACACAGCTGCCATCAGAAATTGTTACAACGGCGAAAGGAAGAAGGAGGCGGTTATGGTGGGCGGAGGCGAGTTTGGGCGTAAAGAGAACAGGACTAGGGAGGGCAGATGTCGAAATAAGGGGAACGAGAACAGAAGAAAAGGGTGGAATGTCGGTGTCTGCAGCTACAAGGAGTTTAGCAGGGCGCACAGGCGGGTCACACAGGGAAACATTACACACAGGGGAAAGCTCAACTTCAGCACGGGCACAATCAATCACAGCACTGTGAGTTGACAGAAAGTCGTAGCCGAGGATGATGTCGTGGGAGCAGTCGTAAAGCACCACCATCTCGACGAGATACGTAATGTCTTTGATGCCAACTCGCACCGTGCACGCTGCCACAGGGGTGATGCGCTCTAAACTGGCCGTACGAAGCGAAAAGGCAGAAAGCGGCGTCGTGACCTTGCGAATTTTGCGGCGAAGGGCATCACTAATTACGGAAACGGCAGCACCTGTATCCACCAGTGCAAGAACGGGAAAACCTTCTACGAACACTTCAATGACGTTGGCGGGAGAAGGCGGAGGACTTAACGAGTTCGTCAAACGCGCAGTTCTTGCCTCCGGAACTGCGGCATTCAGTTTTCCCCTTGCGTAGGGCCCTGTCGCCGGACCATTGGCGAAAGGGAACGTCGGCGAGACGAAGGCGAACGGCGTGTCGAGTACTGAGCCCGAGGTGGAGACGATCCAGAAGAGACGTTGCTCAAGGGCGGCTCGGGATCGTAGTGGTACTGACGGACTGTGTTCTCAGGATGAAGCGGGCGCTGACGGCAAAGGCGAGCAACGTGACCCGGGAGCCCGCAAGCATAGCAAATTGGGCGATTGTCGGCGGTTCGCCATGGGTTCGTAATGCGGCGTCGCGGTCGAGGGATCTGAGGCTGAGGGGCCATGAAACGAGGTGGAGCATAAAATGTAGGGCCGTTCTGGTACGACGATGTTGGAAGCGGACCGCGCGTTCCAGCGGTTACTTGAGCGTAAGTGAGTGGTGCTTGCACAGGAGCGATGGGAACACTAGAAGGCAGCGCTTCGGCGACTTTCTCCTCGATAACTTGGCGGATAACCGGCGAGATGGATGGCGCGTTGGCCGGCGCTAATTGCGAAGTGCAGACGGTCGGCTGAACTGGGTGGAGGAGGGACAGCTGGCGTGCAACTTCTTCGCGGATGAAGTCTTGGATATTCTGCATAAATTGAGACTGTTCCGCAGACGGCGTAGCCAGTGCCAAGCCAGCAATGCCGGCAGGTGTGGCAGCCCGCCGCGTAGAAGCGCGTTGCTTTCGTAGCTCGTCAAACCTCTGGCACAGTGTTATAATGTCGGATACGGAAGTAGGGTCTCTGGCCGACATCATATAGTATGCATCATCAGTGAGACCTTTTAGAACATGTGTGACTCTTTCGGGCTCGGGCATGGACGGATTGACCCGCTTGCAGAGGTCAACCACGTCCTCAATGTAGCTAGTAAACGTTTCTTCGGGACGTTGAAGCCGTGCATGGAGGCGTTGTTCGGCGCGGAATTTACGTACCGCAGGACGGCCGAAGACATCCGCGAAGTTCTTGAAGACAGACCACGTCGGAAGATCAGCTTCGTGGTTTCGAAACCACAGATTCGCCACGTCCGCGAGGTAGAAGAGGACGTTGCTCAGTTTGATGCAATCGTCCCAGCGGTTGTAAGTGCTGACGCGCTCGAAAGAGGCCAGCCAGTCGTCAACGTCGTGGTCGTCGGTACCACTGAAGAAAGGTGGATCACGGGGGCGTTGTGCCCCGGGACAGAAGATGGTGGCAGGAGTGGCACGGATGGGCGTCGATGGTTGGCTGGGAGCGTCCTGCATGGTTGTGACCGAAGGCGGTAGCGTGCGGTTCCGAAGTTCCAGGGTGAAATTTGCGAAGAGGACTGGGGCGACGACCGAACCTCCACCAAGTGTAAGGTGTTTATAGGAGCACCAAGACCGCAAGCAACGTCCGCAAACCAAAGCGACGGGGGGTAGCGTTCTAATCAGCAGTGCAGTGCCAACAAGGCTCCGGCTCCACTTCGTCTACCTCTTCGGGTTGGCGCGCGAGCTGATGGCGATCGGGATTACTACAAAATAAATAAATTACTACTATGTACGACAGTTGCGATAGCATGAAACATGAGTTACTTCAGCAACACAAAAGCTGCCGTACAGTATAACAACCCTGTTCACGAGCTCTGATTTCGACTGCGGGCGAGATTTAGCAATGAGTGTATTGCGGCTTTTTTTCTGCTTGACATGATTTCATGTGATAGCGCAACCGTTGTTCAGCGAGTGAAAGCAAAAATGCATAATTACAAATTAATAACTGAGTGCTGATGAATTGCATTCGGCGGTACATTTGTCAAATGCGTTACCTCACAATCTAAAGCAAAAACAAACTACGAGAAACTTGGTATCACCGCTTCCTTGAATGAAGCCTGCGATGAGGGGGGGGGGGGGGGCGAAAGCCGTTTGCCGCATCCTTCAAGAAGATGGCATTTAGCGTTGTATTTTGATTTTATCAGCTGTCTATCAATGTTCCTGCTCTGAAAGCTGTTGTTTGAAACCTGACACGGCCAACTGAACCGTTGCGAGTGTGCGCTTTTATGTAGCATCAACAATCCACACTAGTACCCTAGCGCGCGCAAAGTTCGCGAGATCTGGTTGATTCTCAGCCGACAGGGTGCTAAATAAGATTCAGGCGCCGTACTCTTTGCGAAATCATATGCGTTCCTGTCTCGTGAGACGCGTTGCCTGCTATTGAAGTTAGAGCATCAGCTGGCGGCAGCATGTCGGAGAACCAATTCTCCTTACTCTTTCTTGCGTAATAACACCCCGTTGCAGGCTCGCGACTCTTCGACAGCCGGGCCCGTTCCCAGATGGAACTAATAAAGCGACTGTAAGGAGAGCAGCCTTCAACTTTCCATTCTAGTGGACTGTAAGGAGCTTGCATTCTTCTCACAGGAGGATACGTTTAGTTACGTTTGGACTTCTCGACTGGCTCTTGCTGTTATGGTTGCAGCGATAGCAATGTGACCGGCAAGGTTGGTTGTCGGCATAGCAAGGTTTTGTTAGTATTTTGCTATCGTTGGACAGAATCTCGCTGCGATAAGGGATGCAGTCTGCAGGCTGACCAGGACTTTTCTTCTAATTGGTACTTTTATTTAGCGGTCCTTTGCGCTATCCATGTTTTATGTAATTATCAAATCGCAATACAGTCTCTGACTTGTCTTAGTAGCTTAGGCGCCTAGCATTCAGTGAGACGGTGATACCGCGCGTGCACATTTTCGTTTTCTGAAAAAAGAAAAACCGCTGCTCTTGTAGCGACCATCTTCCGACACACGAACACACTGTTCGTAAAGCCATCAGTGAACAAACTGGATGCAGGTACGGAAGAGACTTAAAAGAAGCAAATGTCACTTCTTAAGGTGGTGCAATATACTGTCGGCGTGTACTAACTTAGCGAATGCGATAGTAGTGCTTGATGGGCAGTAGTCAGGAAACTAGCGCGTAAGGCAGTTTTCACAGTGTAGATGCGGAACAGCCCCGCCGGGTTGGCGGAGTGGTTACGGCGCTCGACCACTGTTCCCAAGGGTGCGGGATCGAATCCCGGTCTCGGCGGTCGGTGTTCGATGGTGGCGAAAAGCGAGGCGCCCGTGTGCTGTGCGATGTCAGTGCACGTTAACCGACAACTGCGGTGGTTTTTTCATCATTTTGTGTTTTTCGTTGAATTAAATTCCTTGGCATGTCCTGACTCCAACACAAAAAACCGTTTGTCAAAATTACAATTAGAAGTATTTTTAAAAAAGAAAAACAGCAAATCGAAACTGAAACTGATTTCACGGCCAGAAACGACGTCCCAGTTGACGAAATGATGACGTCACACTCAGTAGTAGAAAAACACTCGTACGTGCGTTGGATGGCGAAAATAAAGTATGGAAATCATGACGAACTGCAAAAAATGTCTGAGGCAGTTCAATATAAGCCTCACAATTTCATAACCACGTGGGAAGTGGACAGTAACGCCGGTATACTGTTTGTGACGTCAGAAACTCAGTGTTGCCCGCAGAAATACTCGCAACTTAAGCCATGAAAACAGCATATTTTAAAGCCGTGTTGCGCGTGAATGGATTATCGTACAGCGGCTAAATTTTGTAGAATGAGTCAGGATGGAGAGGAGAACCTATGGTAAATGTTTTACTAGAATACTCGAATGTCAAAAAACCTCCGGAGTTGCCCTTTAAAGAACCCCAGGTGGTCGAAATTTCCGGAGTAGTCCACTACGGCGTCTCTCATAGCCTGAGTTGCTTTGGGACGTTAAACCCCACAAACCAAAACCAAACCTAACTTGCGAACAAGAGCGAGTGAATGTCACTTTAGTAGTGTACTTCCGCTGTCAGATGTAAAAGTGCATCGCACTGAGAATCATGTCCCATATTATATATTAGGCTATACGTTGGTTAACCCTGATAAAAAAAGTGCTGGCTGTTCTCTGAAAATTAAAACATCATGGAAGTATATGTGTTCTCTAATTGAGTCAAAAGTGTATTCTATTCAGAGTCAATTGTCCCGGTATTAAGTAAAGTGGTTTATAACTGAAAAAACAGCGTCAGAGAAGCTTCGCCTTAACATTGCCAACCATGCTATAACTAGCATGACTAGTGATGGAATCAGTGGGCGTTTTATATTTAAGACCTGAATAGTTAATGCCAGTATACTTGTGTTTTGCAGCTAACTTATGTTTTGCCGCGAAACCTTCAAAACTGTATTTGTTGTTGTTTTTTAACACTGTGATTCTGGCACGCGTATCAATTCTGTATCCCGTGTTTGTTCATGCTCGTTGTCGCGATACGACGCGTTATCATTTTCTTTGTCGCGAAAGATGCGCCGAGATCTGTCTCGAAGATTCCGATCACTTGCGTATGTTTCTACAATGTTCCAGGGTGCACTAGTAGCAGTTTGCGACGTCATCTAGATTGTTCTGAGCAGCCTTTAATTTATATATAGTATAATGTTACCAGGGTGATATATAGGTGAAGTATCTGACGGCTGTGAACCAGGTCTAGTTATATACTACTGCCTGCGGGATTCACACGAACAGGCACGGCACAAGCTGCAATGGCTAAGAACGTCGTTCCGAAGCGCTACAGCACAACGAAACAACTTTCTTCTCTATTCCTGGTGGTCATACTATACACAACGTTTTCCCTACATATACTGCGGGTATCACAAATTTACCTAACGCGATTTCGGTAAAATTACTTTTCATCTGGGCTTCCAATTTGTCGATTAGAGGAGTGAATAATTCTGAGGCTGAATGTGACACTTTATTTTTGCTCTAGGCTGGGCCTAAATATATCATTGTAGTGATTGTTTTCTGGCTCATGCTGTGTTACGCGGACTTTACACTCAGGGTGTGCATGCTATATTAATGACCATCTACGATTTGTTGCCCAGACGAATATAGCAGAACCCATTGAAATAAAATATTGAGCGATATATGAGCGTTTGATAAGCGAGAATGATGGCAAATCCCAAAGGAAATTTCGTTGCACGGCCTGGCCTGTTTAATTGAAAATCAGAATGATGTCTCTAAAGCCATGACAGCGAACGGAGTTGACATTTTGTTGCCCAGATGAATATATCCTGGTGCAACAACTGGGGCGCAACCATGTCCACGCCACCTTTGTAGGTCGCTTTTTGATGATGAGGATTTTTGACTGCGTGTGATTGCACTGGAGAATTAACGCAGTTAAGCAAATTTTTGACAGATGAGAAATATACAACGACGTGAACAGCAGCTTGCGGCAGGATATAAATTACAGACAGACCAGAGATTATCAATGATAATAGTAGTTTTGACTGGCCATAGGGTTTTCATAACTACTATTATTGATAATCTGTGGTCTGTAGGCAGCGAACGCGGTGGTTAGATGGCATCCTCAGGCGCTGCAGATGAAGTTATGTGATGTTAGAAAAATAGTGAGAGACCAGAAAGCGTGGCATGATATGTTCCATAGTGTCACGAAGAGTCGGACACGACTGAACGACTGAGCTGAGTAGTTATGAACTGGTGTATATTCGTAAAGAAAAAAATTGCCCATTCAATAACTCTGAATTAGATCCTCCGTTTTGTAAATTAGCTGCTCCAAAGCCGTTGTGACACCACGACGTAAATGAAGCCAAGTAAGAGAAAAAGCATCCGACTTTAGACCGGCGGTTAGAAACGGCGTAAAAATTGTGGGTTAATCAAACTGTGTTGCAATAATGAAATAATTAGATTTTAGGAAAATGGAAATAATAGAGGAAAGCTTCCCCTAGTGTGTTTAGAGGAATGTCTTGTGGTAGATTAGAATGCTTTCTCTGAAGCCGCATGACTGCGATCAGGTAGGTGCATTCAGTAATTGCTCACAGAATACATGATATGTGCTAGATTGAGTGATGAGCCACTATTGAATAACATATTTCGCAATTTTTCAGGCACTTTTTAGTTACCACAGAGTGCGTTGCTAACGTCTTCTCGACCTCCATGTCGTTGTTATTTCGAATGTGCATGATAAAAGTTGAAATAAACATATTCTCAAGTTTATATTTTAAATTGTCTGGTAAACTGGCGCCGTAAAGACATGCGGGCGAGGTATAGTGGTAGACAATGTTCAATGGTGTGCAAGCAGACACTACGTCTTTGGAAGGCGCCAGATTAAGAAGCACTTGGGCAGCCGCTGGAAGCGACAACGCTTTGTGTGTTCTCTTAAATGCATCTCGTTTCCACGACGTACCTTGCCAAGTTTAATGTTAAGTGTTTTCTTTTTATTCAGGAAATTCAGACAGCAGAGGATGCAGAGGCCAAAAGGCGAAAATCATTCCGCCTGACTAGGTCCTAAGAGCCACTCGAACACAAGAGCGGAGAGAATTTACATGCTCATACAAAAACATTATAAAGACCACAATCTAAATGTCTGTGCTACACAAGTATTCAATCTAAGAAATCATCCAAGGCTTATTTCACTGAAAACACGGCGAAAACAGTACAGTGCAACAGAGTACACAGATGAAGTATGTGTACAATAGCAGTAAATATAGAGAAAAAAATAATTAATGGTCCATCTCTTGAACGAAACGAGAACAAAAATGAACACTTATTGTCCATTCTCTAGAAAGTAACCTTTCGCCAGCTTAGAAAAAGAAATGAAAGATGAAGATTTCTCCATTATGTGTAACAACTGTGAATGGCACATCAGAAGTTTTGGAATTTGCCAGTTGAACGGCTGCGTACAATACAATAATTTTTGTCTTGTTTCTTGGCCCGGCGTGTTCCTCAATGTGCTGTCTAACCGGCTGAAAACTCACACGTTTATAGCGACACTAAGGACGGTATTCCGGCATACACAAACGCTGTAATTTTATTTCCTTCCACTGAAAGGCATCTGTGTGACGCAAGGTCACCATAAACAAGAAAATATAGTTTGCATTTCATGGTTGAAATGTGGGTTGAGTGCTTAAAATGCTTCCTCGTCGAGGCAATAAAAGCTTAAGCTGGCATAAACTGGAACATGTTCTGGTACAATGAGCATGCTAGAAGATAGGGCTCCCACAAACAAAATTTGCCCTTCTTTATTTACAGGCCTCAACGTGACAACATACTGCTGCCTGTACCACAACGCACGTGTCAATATGTCCTTGGACTTCCAGGCGCCGCTCTCAAGTATCGACACACACGTGCACATACGGGACTTCGTGGAGAACCCCCAGCAGTGCCATCTCATCTTAGACGGATTCTTCCGGACTCTGGCGGGCTTCGCCTTCGAGCAAGACGTGTTCGCCGGGGACCCATTCACTTCGGACACGTTCGTTGTCTTAGCTAGCGTCTACAACTTTAGTAGCCGCTGGTTCATAGCAGGAGACGCTCCACGTCTGGTGGGTCGCTTCCACGTTGAGTCTCTTCCCGATGGTCGTGTAGGAGGCAGCAGCATAGAGGTGCCCATTACATGCCTGACCGGCCATTTCAGTTTTTTGCACTGTTCCGATGGCAATGGATTTGATGTGTCTGTCGTGAACTTTCCGTATCAGGATCCCCGAAGGTCGGCTGTTATATTCTTGCCAGCTAAAACGTCGAGCCTAACGAACGTGGAGAAAATCGTGACGGCAGCCAAGATACTTTGTGCCTGGAACGGCTCGAACATCGCGAATTGGTGGAAGTTACTTTTCCTAGGATGAACCTGAAGTGCTTGATGGACCTGAAGCCTCACTTGCGTCACATGGGTCGACGTGTTTGAAGACTGGAGACTTTGTCAACATGGCGCCGCTATCCGGAATACGGCTTTCGGCGTTCCGACATCTCGCCGTCTAGAGAACTGGGCATAAGGGCCCAAACTCCTCTGAAGGTCGAGCTGTGGCTAGCGAAATTGGCCAAAGGGCTGGCAGTGGCGCTGGTGTGAAAATGATTGTCTACAGACCGTTTTTGCTCGCCGTTCTTCGACACTGTGCTTATGCTTGGCTCGGTCGCTCAGCTCGACGTTCTTCTTTTGGAATACAGACTTTCCTCAAATTGCACTAAATGGATGGACACCTCATTGCATGGACCGTTTAAGGGAAATGCTAGAGGTCTCAAATACCATGGCAGCGAACGGCGTCTGTCATGAAGTACAACAGCGTCTCAAAGTGCTAGAAAACAATGTGTCAAAGACACGGCTCTCGTTCACGAAGTATATGTTGGGTATTGAACGCCTCAGCGCACGCTATCTTAAAAATACAACACGGACATGTAAGAGATTTACAGAAAAGCGTAAACCGTGGCAATCACCTTGAGCTCATACCACAGGTTTATTTCAAAACAGCCTGAATTGCAATCCTACTGCCTCATGCCCATTAGTGCATCACGGGACTAACACACTTGTTTGGCTTATTCAAGCCCCATGTGGTATTATAAAAAACAACTCCACACGTAAGGGTTACACGCAAGGTCTTGGGCCACTTCTGACATTATTGCCGGCTTAGTTACTTCTATTATACAAATAAATATTAAAGGGCCACTTAAGCTCTGTCGTTAAGAGTTTTCATTTTTTCATACACCGATACTTAGAATCGGTAAACATTAACTTCTAATACTGAGCAGCTTGACACCCTTCTTTACCGATTATTCATATTTCATTTATCGCAACTAAAATTGCAAATTGTTTGGATGGCATCATCAAATATTGGCTTTTCATTCTGAGCATTTTGTCACATCGAAACCCCTTTTCCAAATTTTCATTCCTTCAATTACTTTAATTGATAAATAATACGCCAAAGTTTCAATTTGGCATCAGCAAACATTGGCTTGTTATTCCGAGCATTGTGACACCTTTGATTCCCCCTTTTCCAAAACTTCCCCAAACCAAACCATTTTTCAGTTATTTAAACAAATTCAATGATAAATTACTGTAAATTAAGTTGAATAGCATCATAAAATAATGGCATGAAACATTGGTGTAATTCACCATCTATTCCAAATATTTGATGCTATCATTTTTTAATTCATCAATTAACCAATTGCCATGATGTCACCAACTCCTCATAGCCTATCTGTCACCAATCAACAGTGTAGAACCATAAATGTTCATGATAAGAGTTTTTGTTGCATTGCCCTCGATTATTTGCAGCACGTAGTGCGGACTTGGCAGCCTCGATGCGCGCTGACATCGCGGCATTCTAGGTGCCGACTAGTACTAATTTCCGTCCGAACGAGCCCTGTAGGATTCATATGCTAGTAGAAAATTCAATAATAGAGAAAAACGTTGTAAACTGCACGGCAGTTCGCTTTAAAAATGCTATTTCCGTTGTATGCACTAGTGGTAGGGTAGTACCGTATTTTTCAAGTAAAACTCGCATCCTTGTATGTGTCGAACCTTCTCCAAACGGTAATATTGGCGAAATAAACAAACACATCGGTGTATAAGACGCACCTTTTCACTAAGTAGAAACCTCGTTGAAGATCATGTGAGAAGTCCTAGTAGTAGCCGCGGTAGTAGTAGTAGTAGTAATGAACTTTATTTAGGACACAAATTAAGCGTCCAGCAGATCGGCAGCCGGTTATACCAAGGCTAGTTGGTCCTTCGGTGAAGATTCCAGCCAGGCGCGCCAGAAGACAGGGGGGGGGGGGGGGGGGTAGGGATAATGTGAAGATTGTATGGCGGCAGGACAGAGGAAAAGACAGTGTTCAAGGGTCGCGAAGGGGCAGTTAGGGCATGAGGGGTCAGCTCGCTGTGATAAAGACGCGCGCCGGGTTAGTGAGTGCATTTAATCAAATTTTGCGGAGGGCTCTGGTTTGGGAGATAGTGAGGGCTGGGTGGGGCGCCGGAAGACGGCCGGCAAATCTGCCTATGGCGCTGTTTCAAAGTGGGATTCAGAGTGTGAATTAGAGCGCGTGCCTCGTCACGTGTCTGTGGGCTGACCAAAAGGATCACCAGAGCCTGGATATGGAATTCGCAGGCGATCTGTTTACGCAGCTTATTTTCGGCGATCCTTGAATGACCAGGGATTCACTGTAGAGTGATGGTGGCTGGGCGTAAGACGAAATGGGCCTCATCAAGATTACCTCGCAAGTCAACCAGTATGATGCAGTTGTGGATGGATCGAAGACATTTTGTGAGTCCGTGTATATAACATAGTTGTTTGTGGAGGGCATTTGCATGAATATCTGAGCGGAGTGGACGATAGGCGTGATTTCAAGCGGGGTTGAGCTGGGTGTTCAATGAAATAAAGCTGGGAGGGTTGCTGAAACATCCGCACGTGTGGCATGTGGGGTCCAGAAGATGTGGCGAATGGGTGACGTATGCACCGGTGTCAGTGTCTGAAAAGCCTGAGGTGTCCATGTACGACACCGTGCGAGTAGAAAAAAGAGGGTTGTGGTGGGAAGCCTGGGTCTGTTGACGACCGTAATGACCGTTTTATGTGCCGATGGAAGAGTGCAATGCGGAGGTTAGAAGGGAGTGCGTGGCCGGGTATGTGGAGGGCGAGATGAATTGGAGGTATACCGGCCTCCCGCAGCAACCATCCACCCTGGTACGTAGCCGACAACAGTGCTACATGGGGCTCCCGATGAAGGTTGGGAACAGTAAGGAGCACCAAAGGCCTGTTTCGTATAGGCATTGGTTGGCCGTGTGAACTGGGAGATGTAGTGCGGATTTGTATAGCGTTTTGAGTGCGGCACTGAGTTTGGCAAAGTGTTGCTGCGTAAGGGCAAGGGAAGGTATGTAACAAAGAATTTTGTTGAAGGCTAAGGCGTGTGCTAGCGGCGTGGCACGTGACTCAGTCTAGCATGACGCTTAATTACCTGCCGAACTGCCGAGCTAAGTGAGCGACTGTACGACATGTGTTAATGGCTTGTTGGACGGTGGGCGCGCTTTGTTTCTTACGAGGGTGCGTGCCGACAACCCAGCATGAATTGACTCGGAATATTGGTTTGTTACCGACGTGTATGTAGATAGAGGAATTTATTGAAAGGAAATGCAGAGAGGTTGGACGAAATGATCAAAATCTGGCTTGCTACTCTGCGCTGAGGAAGAGTAAGGGGAGAAAAAAAGGGATCTAGATGGGTGACGATCTGGGAGAAGGCATATGAAAAAAATATAGTCACGGCAGTTTGCTTTAAGAGCGCGAATCGATGTGTAGTGATATGAGTGACTGGGTGGAGCGTTGGTATGGTGTGTGCCTGAGAAGGAGTTCGGATTTGTTCTATGGTGATTGAAGTCCGGTATGAGATAGAAAAAAAGGAATGACGGATGCACCAGTGTGATGCTAGACGCGTAAAATACATGACGCATATTGCAGATTGAGGCGAGCTTTCTGGATTCATGCCGATGTTGAATAGGGGGGGGGGGGGGGAGAGGACGGTACCTCGCGGAGTGTCATGTGTTGAGATGACTGGTTTAGTAAGAGTATCTTGTAGTCGAAGTTGGGCCGTCCTGCCCTGCAAACATTTATGGAGGTAAATATATGTGTCGTGTGCGCAGTTAGTGTGCTGAATGAAGTAGAGTAAATGATCATGGCTGATGTTGTCGAACGCCTTGCGAAAGTTAACTGTGACTAAGGCATGTCCTGAGCTTAGGGGGGCTGGAAGAATGCGTGTTCGAGGAGGAGGAAAAGGTCTTGCGTCGAGACATGAGAACGGAACCCGATTAGAGTGTAAGGGAAGAAGTTGATGGCCTCGAAATGCTCCTGAAAACGGGTCAGAATTATTCGCGTCATACTCTTTCCCACACATGAGGTAAGGGAGATGGGACGAAGGTTTTCAAGAGGAGACGGTTTATCTTGATTGAGAATATGGATAATGATCGAGTATTTCCATTCGTTGGGAAACGTGCCCTCAGACCAGTGTTCATTGGTAAAATAAAGAAAAGTTTCTTTGTCGGGCGGAGGTAGGTTTTGAGGAAGAATATAGATGATGAAGTCATCACCTTGTGTCGAGGAGCGGGCATGTCCTGCGAAAGCAAAATCAAATTCGGTGAGAAAGGAGGGTTCGTCGAAATCTGTTTGAGAGGGGCCTCTGTAAGCTGGATAGGTTGACACAAGAAGAGGAGCAATGTAGAGGGTCGAAAGAGTCTGCTCTAGTTAAGCGTCACCTTGGTGGGGGGTTGGGGGCCGAGGGAGCGGAGGAGCTTCTAGGCAAATGTTTGGTGGAGGGTGCCGTTGATGCCGTTAAAAATGTATTCCAATAAGATGTTTCGAGGGTTTCAACCACAGTGTAGTCGGTCTAATGTTTCTTTGAACGGGGGCTGTGCGGCTGTTGACGGATTCTTCTGAGGAGTCGCTTGCGAGGCTCCCACAGGCGGATAATTTGCTGGCCAGGAGTTTGAGTGGGTGTAGAAGACTTCTGTCGTAGTTGCAGACTGTCGCACCGAAAGAAAATATTGTAGCCAATGTTGTATGGTGGAGATTAGGATGAGGTGGAAGTGCGGGTTTGGCAGAATGCTTAACAGTTTGTGAGGTGTCGGGTACTTTTACGGCGGTGAGGAGAGGCGGAGGGAAAAAAGTATGATATAGCGATCGCTGAAGAGCTGTGTGTCCGTGCTCTGCCAGATGATGCGAGTGGAGCCTAGGAGGAGCGCGAGGTTTAAGGTTGAAGTTTTTGTGTGCTTGTGACTGCGCGTGTGGCCGTATCAAGAGTGTTGAGTGCGGTGAAGTGATGCTGCGTGATGTGTGTCCTGGATGTGGCCAGGTCGTAATTTAGTCGGGTAGCTTCAACTGTCGTGAGGGGATTGAAATCTGACAGTAGCAGCTTTGTGGTTGGACAGAGTGATGCACTGAAAGAGAAGGGGGTTTTAAAAGGCAGTATTTGATGGGTCTGTTACAGAAATTGAGGAAGCAGATAGGATGTAGTTTTGTTGATGAATAAAATACGGAAATAATGAGGTAAGGTTGTCGCATGGTCGGCACTTCGATGTGCTTGAACTTGAGGTCTTACGAAGAAGCAGGAAACTAGAGGTTTGGTAGTGTTTGGGTGTGCAGTGCATGGTACCTAGGGATGTTATGAATGCGGCGTGTTTCTTAAACTAGAAGTAATGCCGGTAAAGAAGGGAGAGTGAATAGGCATTGGTACAGGGGTGCTTTATTTGTTCTGAGGCTGCCGGAGTTAGCCATTAGAGTGTGTTAGATGTGCATCAAGGGAACGACGAAGACAGCGGCGGTGGAAGTAATGGACCTACCTCGGCCGCCGGAGCTGGGTGTGAATGTTTGAGATTGGGAGGTGGCTTGCATGGCGGTGGGTGTGTTGAGATGAATGGGTTCTTTTTGAGGGAGGCGATAATGTTGGTGAGCTCCTTGATTCTGGTGATGAGGTTGGATACAATGCAGAGAACAATAAAAACAAAGGTTTCGAGAGTGGGAACACACTGGGTCATTTCAGTCATTTTTTGCTTATACAGGAGAAGACGGTTTTATAGGTCGTCATAATTTTAGCTTGGCAGGGGGGGAGAGGGATGGATGGGAGAGTTCCTGGCCTACCTGAGCATGAGGCGGTATCTGGCATGGTTGCTGTCAGCTGGAGTCTGATTAGGGGCGGCATCCGCCTGTGGTTTCACTACGGAGGGGGAATGAGAAGGGTGGGTGCTGTTGGTCGCGTGATTTGGGGTTTGAATTGGGCCGACAACTGAAGAGTGGCAGGGCAGAGGAACGATGCAGTCAGTGTTGTAGAAGGCGGATGAGGAGACGTTTAAGTGGGACCTGCGGAGGCTGGTTCTTGCCCCATGTAGACGTGGCAGGTAGGAATGCTGATAATTGCGGAGATGGCTGCGACTTCGCATGCAGGACAGTGCTATCCAGGCCCTTTCGCGATGAGAGTATATGATTATGTGTAGCAATGAGTAGCTTGATGCGCTGCTGAGAGGAAGCTTTAGGCTGGGTCTAAATGTGGTTGATATACCTTGCAGTGAAGGCACCATGGCTAACAAGGATGGGCGTCGTCAGCTGACTGGAGCTGAGTAGAGCAGATGTTACAGCGGAGACACGGTTCGATGCAGGTGCTTGTATTGCAGGCATTGAGTGCACTGGTATGCTTTGGGCTGATGCGGGCAGCAGCGATACGCGGCGCGGCGAAAATAGACCGTGTTTGGGATTACTAAGCCATCGAAGGTTATCAGGACTGATTCGGTGGTGCCCATCATGCGGGCGTTTAGCATATTTGAAGAGTAACTCAGAAAGCCCTGCATGAGAGCAACTGTGGTGAGGTCAGCGTCAGCGCCGTGTATGACACCACTGCAGGAGTTGGCGGGGGCTGCAATGTACAGGTGGGCGAGCATGTCTCCATTATTGGGAGTTATGTGATAAGGGCACCAAGGCGTGTAGCAACCGGCTGAGACGAAGTGAAATGATGACAAGCAGTTGTTGGGGCCGCAGGTGGAGAGGAATGTCGTACGAGGTTTCGGCAGGAAGCTTGGCCGCGGAGAAGAAGGCGGTGAGCAGAGCGTATGACTTGACAGTAGGCGCAAAAGCGGCGGCGAGGAGTAGCAGCACACGGAACACACGGAATGGAGGGCATACCGGGAACGGGGCTCGATGCGTGCCTTCTTACTCGCGGCCGGTGTTATCCATCCGTCTGCAGGGTCAGGGGTGAGGTCTGCGGGTTCGAGAGGGGCGTCGTTCGAGATGGCGGCGGGTTGGTACAGTGTTAAGAGGCATGGTGGCAATACTCCAGGGGCAGGCTGAGGCTGTGACGGCACTGGGGTCAAGGAGTCCATGCTATGCTCCTGGGCTACGAGGGCGGCGGCCGTTTGGATTTTCGAAGAGGCGCTGCCAAGAAATAGGGGGTGGCATCGGGTTGACATTGGTGTCAGTCAATGCGGGTAATGAGATGATGACACAGGTTGAAAGTTTTTGGGGGTTGGTGGCAGAGAACGGGGATGTGTATGTATTTTATTAGAAACCGACATGCGCGCACAAGGTGCCCTAGCACTGCGATCCCGCCCCGGCAGGGAAAGGCCAGATAGCGCGAGCCCCTTGGCTGGGCAAATCCCGCTTCCCGAAACAACCCCCTCAAGCCTGCGGGGCGGGAAGTCTTGCCCAGGTTTGCCGTAGGTTGATAGTTGCTGATTGAAGCCAGCATCTACACAGGAGTTCATCTGGTGCATCCTCCCTTCCATCTGAAAAGGCAAGGACGGGACACGGCGCAGGGTTCGCGGTCATTGCTGGCGACCACAGTTGTGTCTTTATCTTGTTGTTCTCGGCTACCGTGCCGATTTACTATAAATAATGCTAAAGACGCCTCTGTTGATCTCTTCGAAGCTGAATCGGTCTCATCGCTATCGATAAGAGAGCAGGCTGCTCTAGATCATGAAATGGGCGGCGTGAGCTACGGGCCATACCCCATCGGCACAACGTTGGTGGCAGCGGTGGGAGGTGCCAGGCGTGACCGCCCAACTGCTTGGCATCGGTTACCTCAAAACACTGGATTGAAGCTGCTGATCGACGGGCCTCAGGTACCTCGACGTGGTGAGTACTTGAAGTTTCCCTTATACGCCACTCTCTCGGACCCAGGTTATGGTTGCTTAGAGAAAGGTTTGGTGTAGCATTTTTTCAAGCCTAGTCAAAAGTGGTTGAAACACAAGGGCTACTAGGTGGCTAAACAAGACAGGGTGTGAAATACTTGCACGTGTTTTCCTAGAGTGAGTTAGTGAACGGCAAGCACACTCTAAAATAGCAAACAGCAAGAGACCGGTGTGAAAGATGGAGAGTTACCAGGTCAGATAACTCCTCCAATTTTGCGATGAGTTGGGCATCGATTTGGGCTGAACAAACAAAAACAAAACACAAGATTAATGAGATCATAGGCGCAAAGCAAGTGACGGGCGAGGAAGCCAATGAAGTCTAGATGATATTCAAGAGAGGAAAAATGAAGGAGGAAGCCGAAATTTTGGAATCCAAGAGCGCGTGGAGCGTAAAAGGCTAGAACGCGAACAACGCTAGGAACGTGAAAGGCTAGAACGCCAGGCGTGCTATGACCGTGAAAGGATAGAACACCAAGAGCATAGGGGAGAGAAAAGCGGTTTGTCCGTTTAAAGGCCCACTGTCTACCCTCCGGTCGAAAATATTTTCTTCTCCAGTGACTATGAGACTTCGCCCCCAGAACGCAATGCCGCAAATGTTTTTGTAAAGAGTAAATAATACCGCAGTTACAGCCACAGTAATCACCCAATTCTGTCGTGTTTCTCTCCTCCCGTTCCCTCACAAAGGTTTTCACTCTCCTACTCGGTCTTCTAGCCTCCGCAAGCCAAATTGCCTTTCCTTCTCTGAGTTTAGCGGGAGGTAGGGCGTGGTTCCTGCGTGCGCGAAAGAAAAAAGGTTACAAGAGTTCAATGCTGCTGAACAAAATATTGGTCAAAAGCATCAGCTGCGGGGGACCGAACTTTCTTCTTCTCTTTTTCTTCTTCCTCAGCCCACATATAAAGCCCCTTTAACCGAGCCGTATGAACGCACCTTAGTGGCCTATAGGGGTAACGTCAATGCCAGGGTCCTAGCAGGCTGATTCTGACTTGTATGGCTGACGGTGTGAGCCAGGGCCCGATTTATCCAAGTGTATGACGTCACTGCATCTGTAGCGCTCCTCGCGGAAGGAGCGGGAGTTAGGCTGCCGTTGGTGTGCACCGCTTCGCATGGCTGACGGCGCGAGTTGGGCCCTCGGTTTTTGCGGCAGATGGCATGACGTCGCGCCATCTGTAGCGCTCCTCGCGGAAGGGGCGGGAGTTAGGCCGTGTTGGTGTGCACCGCCTCGCATGGCTGACAACGAGCGTTGGGCCTCTGGGTTTTGTGGCAGATGACATGACGTCACACTAGGGGTGAAGCTAAAGGTCAATGGTATGCACCGCCTCGCTACGCTGAAGGCTTGAAAGTGCAAGTAGTATTGCTTTCGCAATAAAAAACCGGGCTCAGGAGCGCGCGCCTCGGCATTCAAGTCCGACCGTGGCGAGGGAAATGCGCGCAGCGAGCGGTGGACAAAGTTAGTGGTATACGTCCACCTTTCACCTGTCAGTCAACGAGACTGACCAATGGATAGACTACGACTCATCCTCGCGGCTCGTAGAGGACGGGGAAGCTGGTTTCCCGACGGGGAGGATGAGAGAGCTTTGATTTGTATTTTTGTTGCTTTGCGGCGCGCGTATCGCTGTAGCATTTTGCACTGTCTATCTCCGGTACTTTATCTAAGCACTGGGCTCCTTTGCTTAAAATGTCATCCCCTGGAGAGTGGGCCTTTAAAGAATCTAATGCAGCTGGAGCTTTCAGCACATGAAAAGAGTGTGGAAAGGCATTAAGCTTTATTTGGCATTTAAGGTAATGATTCGAAATCTCTAGACGGTCCTCAATCGTTTCTCATCATCGCCGAGGATACGGCAGACTATTGGCAGACTGTCTGCAGACGTAAGCGCCTCAAGCGAGATAGTTGGGCACAGTTTGGTAGCTATTTACGCTGAAGCGTCGGAAGAAATCAAGCACGTTTTAGACGGCGACTTGAAAAACCACGATGAACTGAAAGAGCCGTTACTAATCAGATATCGACTGTCGTCGCAGGATCTCTGGAACAGATATCAGCGCAAGGAAAGCTGCAACAAGTCGGACTTTCATTTGGCGTATAAGTTTAAAGCCGCTAACAGAATGGTTAGAAGTGTGGAAGCTTCCGAGCAAATTGAACTTGCGTCGGATAGTGAAATGCAGCTCGCGAAGAAACAGCCAAGCAACGCGACCGCAGCAACGAGCCGACCAAGCCTCGAATAGAAAATTATCGGGTTACCTTGGCTGAGCCACTGGCAGTTGAGATGGTTGGTGCCGGCTCCATCGGCGAGAAATCCGCAGTGGCGCCGTCAGGCGAGGTGAACTGCACGCCGCCCAATATAGCTGCAATCCGGTTTCAGTATAGAGTGGGGAACTGACAGTAACCTAACCGCCTGTTGAGCCAAAAGCAGAAGTTGCAAAGCGTGGCAGAGATTTCCGAAATCAGCGTCGTCGTAGAGTATTACACGCAGAAAAATGAAGTGCAGTTCATGGAAATGGCGCAGCCAATGAGTTTGCTCAGAGAGAAGAGACACATAATCTAGAGAGGAGTCAGGAGCTTTCGTGCCCTGGCGCACTAAGTGTTTTCGCGAAAGCAACAACCCTAGTGCGAACATTGACGTGAGGTATATGGCCTTCACATGATCCAAAGCACCCCAGCTGTCGAAGGAATTTTATCGCACGCCGGTTAGCACTGAGCGATGCGGCATGTCGGCGGATCAGGGTAACGTGAGTGGCGGGCCGGCGTAGGAAATGCCTAGCTCGAGTGCTGGCGTGAGCGAGCATTGATTGGACATAACCGGGAGTGAGGCGTACGCTGCTAGCCGCGATGCAGATGCAGCGCCGCACTTAGACAACACCGGTACCACATTTGTTTCGGTTACCGCCAGCCGACAAGACCTGGCTAGTAGAAAACGACAATGAAGAGAGCTGCACAATGCTGTTCATATCAGTCGAGAACACTGTTTATTCTATGGCTGTAGAAATCAAGGCGCTGGATGGCAGTGCAGAGAAGAGACTACAGGAAAGTAACGTTGTTGACGTAATTCCATCCACGAAAGGTAGGTACGAAAGTGTGCTTAGGGACGCTGAGAACGAAGGTAGACTTTAGCTAGTTAGGCAGCGATGCGTGCTTACATTGTCTAGTGACAATGCTAACGATGTTGTGAGGGAATCGAGGCCTTATCCTAATACAAAGCAACGACATTACCTTCGGAAAACAAACCGAGCACCAAACTGCCGCCGCAGAAAAGAGCGTAAAGGCAGGCACGAGAAAGAGGGCTGGCATTGAAAAAAGGAAGAGGTCAAACTGACGCGCAAGGAAAAGACGCGCCAACGATCCCAACGGTAGAATTCCGACCGTCCCGAGAAAACGTACGACTGATGCCTCACAGAGAAACTGTAACGAGAGGTTAACAGAAATGGACACCTGAAGCTGCAGCGGAAGGGGAAGAGGGAGAATTCGCCCGAGTACACGTGATCTTGTTCGAAGGGCTCTACACGAAGACTCCGACTCGTCAAGTCGTGCAGTCTAGGCATAGCCGCCTTCGATGAAGTTGTCGCTTGTTTTGCGCGGTTGCATATCGTTAGTTCACGAAACGACCTGAGTTGTAAATCTGGGCATCATTGAAGGTGCTCCTTCCTTCCTCAGTGGTGTGTTCACTTTCCAAGTGATTTCAAGGCTTCTATTTTCATTATCATTGCTGATTATGAGCTATTCCGGTTGTCGTTATTATGAGAAAGTGTTGTTTGAACTTTGTATTATGCATCATAGAATTGTCTTCTTTTGCAGCGGGAACAAAAAGGGGACATCAGTGTAGTTAATTTATTTTGAATCATGCCTTGGGACGAACAAGGACGACGTGGAGTCATCCGTCTTGCCATGGTCGCTGCTCGGATCCAAGAGGTCTAGGTCGATGGCTGAGGGGGAGGACATGGCTGGGATAGAGCTGCGCCTCGGATCCTCGCCAGCCTTCTGACGGGTGCAAATAAGTGTCATTTCTCCCTCTCTCCCTGTTTGGTGTCGGAAGGGTGACAGAGGGTACTTGCTCGTGTCGAGTGTTGCTTATTGTCGCTCGATTTTGAGGCTGTAGACTGACCAACCGTGACCAGTGGCGAGACGCATGGGCTTCGAAGCGACCAGAGAGAAGATGATAGAGGTATTTTGGCGACACTACTGTGAGCAGAGATCCCTGCCTGGCGCGTGGAACCCGATGTACTTGGAGATACCTGGTGCCTTGACACTAGATGTGGATTTAGGAGGGCCTGGCGACCGAGTGCGCCCGGCATCAAAGCTACATGGAAGCAGTTCTGCCTAGCGCATTATCTAATGGCGGGTGTGCTATTGGGCCCGGGAAAGCCGCCCGCATTTTGCTCAACCGAACGTAAAGCTTCTCCTGCCCACATCTCCATCGCAGGCCCCGATGCTGCTTCACAAGAGAGCGGCGCATTGCATGGCGGCATCGGCGGACGTCATGTTGAAACATGCACGCGAAATTCCAGACGTCAAGGCGTGAGTCCTCTATTCGCGAGTCACCTTCGCGCCGCGGAATATTTGAAGCCAGCCATCAGTTCGCTCGCTGATTGGACCTCTCGGGCCGCCGTCACGTGCTGACTCTGGCAAATTGAGGGCCAACGGCTTTCCAGGCTATATAAGCGAGCACACTGCCTCTGGAGCCCGATACCTTGCCGGGCTGTCAGGACGCACCATGCCGAAGCCGGCGTCAGTTCGCTCACACCCGAGTGGCGCAAGTGCGGGAGCTGTGGGTTCATCAAAAAGTGTAGGCACCAAAAAAACTGAAAGCAGCCTCCAAGAAAAGGCGTTCCGACGCCCAACGCGCGATGAAGAGGACGGAACGCATCAGCTGCCGAACGCGGACGCTGAGAGTGGTCTTTCTGTGGGACTCACTAAGACTAAGGAGCAGCACGCAAGCGACCAAATGGACACTGAAGACGAAAGTGAGAACGTCAGCGACTACGGCGACTGGACTTTAATCAAGAAACGGAAACCTCAAAGGAAAGTGAAGCCTGAACAGCTTCGTCTTGAACGGGTAAGTCGACCTCTCTTTCCACTCTCGATCAGGCCACTCAACCGAGTATATGTGCATGATATACCTAAACAAGCCATTACAGAGGCGTTAGAAATGACCACAAAAAGTTGGGAATTGGCAGATTTGGCTGCTTTCCGCTACGATGTGGTAGCAAATCGCGTCAAGGTCACTGTTAGAGATGAGGAACACGCAAATAGGCTCACCGCATTAACGCGACTGGCCGGGAAAGTGAACGGACGCGTCTGCACGTACGAGGTCACGATTGAACGAACGCCAACACGAGGCGAGGAAAAAAGTCGGGGCGTTATCAAGGTGCGTCCTGGTCAAACCATTGAGTACATCAAGGACCACCTAAGATGTGAAACTGCAACTATTCTTGACGCGCGTCTCCTAGGAAAGACAAACATGCCGCTGTTAAAATTCGATACAGAGCAGCTACCCAAAAGGCTCGTTTTTGATTACGAAATCACAAGTGTCGACGAGTACAGACCGAAAATTATTGCCTGCTATAACTGCCACGGACTGGGACATATTGCTAGGTATTGTCCAGCAGAAGAGGTTTGTAAGGAGTGCGGACGGCTGCACTCTAAAGACACAGAATGCGATCAAAAGTTATTCTGCGTCGCCTGCCAGAAACCGGGCCACATTTCAATCAATTCGGCTTGTCCTAGTCGTGTACCAAAAGAGCCTAAAGAAAATAAGCAGAACCCTGATGCAGTTAAGGGAGAAGTTACATGGGCAGACAAGGCGCGACAGAACTCGTCGACAGAAACTGCGCTGCCCACTGTTTACCAACAACAACTGGAAGAGTTGCGAAAAGAAAATCAGCAACTTAGAGAAATGCTGGAGAAAGTCCTTGCAAGGCTACCACCGGAACAAGACGTTCATGCATCTCAGACGCAGCAGCAACATGCTTCAGCCTCGCCCACTGGGCAGATGCAACGCGTGCGTTCGAAAAGCCGGCCCGGACGGTCGTCCAGTCGTAAAACAACTGCAAACTCCATAAAGCACCAACATACCGAAACAACACTGACTCAAACGCCAAAGACTCATCAGACGACAAAGGCACTTACCGCACAAGATTCGGCGTATGCGCAAATGCTGAGCATCATGAGGCAAGAGCGACACAACGAGACACAGCGCCTAGAAAAAAGCCTGCGGGATGAGTTTCAAACGATAACAAACGCGATACAGACTCAGATTGAAGCAATTTTTATAGAGTTGCACAAAAGCATCCAACACCAGAACGATGAGCCAAAAAGACGTAAGCCCGCAGAGGCGCAATAAGAATCAGATCAATATGTCTACAATGAAACTGCAGAAGTTTCACGCAGACTGGACCTACCCTAAGGGAACAAGTCAGAAAATTGAAGCCTCTGGTCATCCTTTTGCAAGAAACAAGGGGACCTTGCACTATTCGGGGTTACCGTACATTTCAGCAGCCTACCATACTTCACCAGAACAGAGGAAACCAACATGCACAGGGTCAAGCTGCTCTCCTTGTCAGAAACGAATGCACAGCAACCGAATTACAAATTCCTGATCTAAGTAATGAGTTCAGAGAAGTAATCGCTGTTAAAATGTGTCCTCCTGGGCAGCGGCCCATGGTGGCAGTCTCCGTGTATTACAGGCCTCTGACTGGCAGTCATAATACCGACTCATACGGGTGGCTCGCCAAAGTCCTGGCCCTGTCAGGAAGCCTCCCCATCCTGGTGGAAGAGACTTCAATGCTAAGCACCCGAATTGGGGCTACGCCACAGCTGACCCAAGGGGACGTATGCTGCACGACACTGTAGAAATGTCTGGTCTATACATATACAACACCCCGGACACACCAACGCGCATAGGACTACACGCCCGACAACGAGATACGACACCAGACCTGACGTTGGCCACACCAGGATTCATCAGGCAATGGGAAGTCGAACAGACAACATGGGGAAGCGACCATTTACCAATTTTGATCACCCTTAACCGAAAAAAGATTCGTGAAAAAAGGCAAACGGTTACCATTGACTGGGAAAAGTTTCGGACAGCCACTGGCGGCAACTTCATGGACTTCGCGCAATTCAGTGCCATGGTTGCGGAAGCTCGGCCATGGTCCCGAGACACAATAATATGTGACGACACTACCACACACATGGATAGGCACCTTGCCAACTTGTGGCGAAAGGTCAATATCCTTACGCAACAATACAGATATAAAGGAAAGCGCCACAGGGATCTCATGAGCCTTAAGCGCCAATATCGACTCATCAAGGAGTACCAAAACAGCTCGAAACAGATTCATGGCACAGCACTTGTGCGACGCTCGGACGCAAACCCGGCCTTAAAAAGCTGTGGGGAATTCTACGAAGCCTGCTGGGGAAAAAGAAAAGCACACCACCACTGGCAGAGCTGTTCCTGTGCGAGAACCCAGCTGCACTCTAAGAAAAGGTGATCCACACGTTCTTCCCGCATGCTTCTGAGATACCCACGCCACCATTGCCGGCGATCACGATTGACAACACAGTGATGGAACTTGAAAAACCATTTACATTTGGCGAGCTATTGGCAGCATTAGTCCACGGCAAACCGAAATCGGCTCCAGGACACGACGGAGTAACATGGCAGGAGCTCAGAAATCTTAGCGACGAAGCCCAAGATCAGCTCTTAACTATCATAAACGATTCATGGGAATCAGGAGTGGTGCCAGATGCACTAAAGCTATCATTGATATACCCCATACCGAAATCAGGGAAGGACCACACAAAACCAGAGAACCTACGGCCAATAGCTCTCACATCCACTATCTGCAAATTGATTGAGCGAATGATAGCCGCAAGAATACAGCATTATATCGAATACGTACAGCCTGGGTTGCATCCAGCCCAGGCTGGATTCCGTCCGAATATGGGCACGCATGATTGCCTTTGGCTACTCTGCAGAGTAATCAACCGCAGGTCTCGCAAACAGACACCAGATTACATCCTCGCGGTTGATATGCGCAAAGCATTCGACAATGTAAACCAACAGGTAATCCTACAAGAATTAGCAAAAAGATATCCCAGCCAAAAAGCATACAATTGGATATGCAGCTTCCTTCAAAGTAGACCTATTAGGCTTCATGGCAAAGCTTCGGGATGGAGCCCCAGAACCTATTACTTGGATAGGGGCGTGCCCCAGGGCTCTATCCTCGGGCCTTTGCTTTTTAACTTGGCCATGACCCGCGTAGCAGAAGCGCTCGAGCGAGACACTTCGGCCCGCTTCACCATCTACGCAGATGATGTCACCATATGGACAGAAGCAGTGGATTACCCAAATGAAGAAGTCATGCAGACGGAGCTCCAAGCAGCAATCTTCAGCCTCACTGATAGCTTGGAAGCATTGGGGCTACAGCTCTCACCTGAAAAGACACAACTCATAAGCATAGACGGCAAGAATTCTACAAACGCCAAAAAGCAGATTACACTGCATCTTGGACAACACAACATCATGTCTGCAAATGGGCAGACAAAAATCTTGGGGGCACAGATTTCTAGCTGCAACAGTCCTCGTAAATGGATTCGTACATTGCAACGTAACTGGACCCCGATGTTGCATATGATTCGCCGGATTTCAAACAAATACGGTGGAGCCCGGCAAAAATCGTGCCAAACACTGTCTAGCGCTGTTGCTGTAGGCAGGATTCTGTACGGGGCACCTGTCTATGAGTTTTCTAATCGCGACGTTAAAGACATCGAAAAGCTACACAGGGCCACTCTTCGCACCATTACTGTGCTTCCTAAGCACACGAGAAATGAAGAGCTACTTAAAATGGTCAGCATACCACCCATACAAGACATTATAAGAGAAGCAAAAATAAGAATGCGATCCCGACTGGAAAACACGACCCAAGGGCAGCAGATCATTGCATGGGACAACCGAATCAACATTGCTCCGAGGCCCCTGGGGACAGACACTTCACCCCCGTGGGAGGCGCTGGTAATCGCGCTAAGGCCACAACGACCTATTAGTAGGCGGAATGTGGTAGCTAGGCAACTTTTAGCACAGAGAACTGCCCTCACAAGACTACTCAATACAATAGATATCTACACTGACGCTACAATTAGAAATGAAAGGGTGAGTGTGGCATGGGTGTGTGTGCCAGCGCCTCAGCACAACGGACAGCACACGTGCCACCTACCTGGAGGAACAATTTTACACTCCGAGTTGCTTGCCATATGGGGAGCCATAAATACTATTACGACCGCTGCAGCCAGAAAAGATAACTTCAATGGTTATCGAATTTTAACCAAATCATATGCAGCGATTGCAGAGCTGACGGCACCAACTACAGACGACGCAGTGGCCAAGGACATCAGAAAGAGGCTGAAGGGAATGCGGGAAGTTGGAACAGAAATTCAAATTATATGGACACCGGGACATACTGGCACGGACGGGGGAAACGCAGCCGCGCAAGCGGCCGCCGCGCAAGCGGGTGGGCTTGCTGAAACGTACAATGCCCCGCACCCCAACTCCATGCCTAAACCGATAGACTTAAATCCTTACCAAGCAATGCTCACTAAAGGCTCCTCTGGCAGATCGATGATGCACTATGTACGCACCAAAATAAAACAAGACAGTAAGCTTAGATTACATGAAGCGACACCAACGCCGGTGTTTGAGGACACGAAAGGGCTCACTCGACCACAAGAAATATTTCTCAACAAAGTAATAACAAACGCTGCTTACACACCGCACATACTTGACAAGTAGTTTCTCCGAAGACACGAAACACTCAAACACAACATCTGCACGCACTGTCAGGAACAGTGTACAGCAGACCTAGAACATCTTATATGCCAATGTCCATCGTTTTCACAAGGAAGAAACAAAATTACGCATATTCCACACGACGACATGCCCACATTAGCAGGTCAGGTTATATCAAGCGCCGAAATACAACACTCCATTGCTACATACGGCAGTGAGAGCGGCCTGCTTCGAGTAGTGTGCGAGAGGTCGACTTAGAGCGCGAAGATCGGCCGCATGGCAAGCAAGAAGCAACAGCTTGAAGAACCGTTAAGACGAAGAAGTTACACTCCCATCCCTCCTAACTCCCCAAGAACCCAAACAGCGGCCGAGAGCCATCCCTTCCTTTCAATAAAGGCTTCATTGATTCATTCCTTCACGAGCGTTCGTCGAGTGCGGTGCACTCGCAAGGAGGAGACGCGTCGAGCCTCCCCGGCCGTCGCTGTGGGACTACATCTGCGTTAGCTTGTAGTCCTAGGCTCCCGTGCCAGCCTGATGTAAATATATATAAGACGCCTTAGCTCATCTGTTCAATGCTGACTCAGTTTCATCACTACCGCCAAGGAAGCAGGCAGCTGCCGATCAAGAAAAGGTTGACGTTATCTACAGGTCATACTCCTTCGGTATAAGAAAGTAAAGTCCAAAGTGTGAACAGTACTTTTCAATTTGTTTTATTTTGATGCATACAGATGGCACGTGAACTTACCGATGGCGTTTAAGTGAAACCATTGAAGAAAAAATAGGGGAGAAGAAAATAAGGTAGAGGACGAGGGGTGGAACAGATAGGGGAAGAATGCAGCGACAACTGGACAGTTGCCCAGCCTTCATAGTGGACTTATTGTCCGGAGTATACTGGCAATTCTGCAAAAGTCCTCCGAAACCACTACATGGCGATAAACGACATGCCGTTGGTTTCACCAAGCTTCGCTGCACCGTTTTTTTTTTAAGGCGAAACACTTTTAGGCTCATGGAACGAAAACCTGTGTGCTAGTTTTGCGCGAGATTTGTGTGCGAGATCTGTTATTTTTGGCGAGATTCTACAAGATTAGTCTTTGTCCAGCGTCCCTGCCATCTGAAATGCCACACTTGAACGCGCGCCAAGGAACGCCGCGCGACCGGAGCGGTAGTTTACCATCCATGTATAGCTGGCAATACTTATTTTCATGGGTTTTTAGAGGTGAGGGTTCAGTTGGATTGTTGGCCGCGCCAGATGGCCGTCATTGACGTCCTGTCGGCGATCTATTCGGCCCACTCAGTGACCCGAGCCTGGATGCCCGGTCGAGCAGTGCAGCACGGCCTACCAATCCTCCAGAAATAGAGCTGGCAGTAAATAGGCGAGTGGCGGATAGGCCGCGCACCCCCATTATAATGTGATCTGAAGTGGCGTCGACGCCATACTATCTGCATTTAGGGTCCACCTGCTCATTGAATATATGCGAATATACTTTGGGGCAAGGGATAGAGCGGGTTTGTAGCGGGCACCGGAGTATCTCCTAGGCCTTACTTAATGAATTATGTTGGAGAAGGATGCTCCTTCCCAGGCTAAAATGGCGAGTTATATCATGGAGCAAGAGCAAGCACTCCCTCGCACTCGCGGGAGGCGATGTACTCATCGCCTCGCCGACGAAACCTGGTGATATTCGAGAGCCTTCTCGTTCCCAGGATAGCCAGAGTGAGCCGGAATCCATACCGGTCCTATCGTCCTAAAGGAAGTGGATGGTAGCTTTTATGGATATTCATGGCGGCAGCCGATATACGGCCCCTTCCGAAGTTCCGTATGGCTCTTTTGGAGTCCCTGACTGTAACATCTGCTTCGGTAGAAGCGACGGTCAGCGCGATGGCTGCTTCCTCTGCAGCCTTGGAGGTTCTAGTGCGCACAGTAGCTGAAGCTAAGATTTTGGACGGCGCGGAAGCATGTACCCCAGTCACTGCACAAATAGCAAAACCTAGGTCCGTCTCTTCATATTCGGCCGCATCTACGTAAGCAACCGACTAGCCTGGGAAGAGTATCCGTCAGGGTGCACCAGAAAAAGTCTGGACACTTGCCGAGTACCTTAGAGTAGGTATGAACGTTGGTTGGTTGGTTGGTTGGTTCATAGGAAGGGAAAGGCGCAGTATCTGTCACACTTGCTCTGTGGACACCTGAACCGCGCCGTAAGGGAAGGGATGAAGGTGGGAGTGAAAGTGGACAGAGAGAAAGGGGAGCCTTAGTGGAGGGCTACGGAGTAATTTCGAGCACCTGGGGATCTTTAACGTGCGCTGACATCGCACAGCACACGGACGCCACTTCGTTTCGCCTCCATCGAAACGCAGCCGCCGCGGTCGGGTTCGAACCCGGGGACTCCGGCACAGTAGTCGGGCGTCTTACCACTGCACCACCCCGGCGGGGCTATGAACGTTGCGAAATCTACTTCTCAGTACTTCAACTAGAGTCGGGGGGCGGGGACCAGGCTTGGGGGACGGGGAACCTCAAAAGCTGCTTCATGTAGGGAACCTCTCTCAGATGCCGGAGACCCGGCAAACGCATTGCGGTGGTGGAATGATCCAAGGGCTCGGGGCCGCATATTCGGCTAAGAGCGAGTTCTCGCCCTCTGCGGAGGCCCGTATGGGAGCTCGACTCGAATTGTGTGTCAGTCAAAATCCTACGCTGCCCACACTCCCCCACAACCTCCCATAACCCTATCCTCATACCTACTTACCTTTACTCCACAACATATCCGTTCCGCTACTTCCCAGAGGAGATAAGTGGGGTCTCCCCGGGCCCGCTTCCTCGGCTGTGGGTGGCTAAAGTAGCTCCCCCCTTTTAGTTATTAACTTCCAACCAAAACGTTTGTCCGAATTAACCTGCTCATTTTTATCTCTAATTGCGGAACTTTCTCTACCCGCGATACATTAGTGGTGCGGGCGAGGTCTGCCTTTGGACTCCATCTTACATTGTGTATTTGGTGTGTAGTACATGTGCACGTGCTAGTCGCCCGCCTTCATGGTGAATGGGGTGCATATTGTTAGGGAGGAATTTGATAACAGGCTCCTTCCTGACTGCTGTTTGCATTTGTCTGGGATCGACCGCCATGGGTTCGGGATTGATGCCTAGCCTTATCAAGACAAGCCTCCTGGCTTTGGTTCGCGCCAGTCTGGAGTACGGCGATAATAAATGCGCTTCCTTGAGTTCAACAAGTGCGCTGTGCATTCAAAGCGAAAGGTGCCTGTTGGTTGAGGTGTTTCTCGGTAGTTCTAGTGCTGTATTGTGAGCTTGGCGGGTAAGACAATTAACCTTTTTTTTCGTCTTGGTAAAGGTACATATATGGTAGGGTATAGACTAGCCTGGTGATGACGAAAGCCTGAATGTGTCGACATGTGTCGCGTTCTATCATGCCTCTCCTCTTGTTGGCCATTTGCATGGTTAGTCTGGCTGTTTGGGTTACTGCTGTAGTCAGTTTATCTAATGTTGCTAAGTTTTTGTGGTTACTCTGAATGAACATGCCTAGGATTCGAATGGTGCCTACTTTGATTGGTAGTCCTTTGAGCTCTGCACCGATTGCAGGAGGCGGAGGTCTGTTCTTTCAATTGGGGCCTTCTTGAACTTCAAGAAGGTCGGACTAAGAGTGTGAACATTCAAGACCCACCCGTAGAGCATAAGTCTCGATGGTGTTGGCTGCTTCCTGAAGCACACTTTTTATTTGGGCATCACTTGCCCTGTTCACCCACAGGGTAATGTCGTCCGCGTAAAACGTATGCTGTAGCCCCTCGATCGACGCAAGTCTGGGGGGGGGCAGTGTTATCAGTGCAATGTTGAAGAGGAACAGTGACTTCACAGACCCTTGTGTTCCCCTTGTGCCCAGAGATATGGGGCCTGATTTGATCGCGCCGAGAGTGAACTCGGCGATAGAAAGGGCCGGAAGTACTCTCTCTCTCTAGGATTCAAAAGCGAGAGGTTTTATAATATCGCCTCGTGCGATACGTTATCGAAGGCTTTACAGAGATCATGCCCCAGTATTGCCCTCGTTTCATGGCAGTACCTGCGATCCAGAACATCGCTCATCAGCTGAATCATGACATCCTGAGTAGAGAGGTTGGGTCTGAATGCTACCATGGTTGGGGTGATGAGGTCATTGCCCTCGACATAACCCTGAAGCCTGTTGAGAACAACGTGTTTCTTTAGTTTGCCGAGGCACGACGTTAACAAAATGGGTCTTAGGTTTTCTATGTTAATCTTCTTCCCTGGTTTTTAAATGAATATTACTTTGGAGTATTTCTATTTCTGTGGTGCCTCACGGTTTCTCCAGTAGGTGTTCACGAAGTCTGTTAGGGCTGACACTGAGCCGATTTCTAGTTTTCCAAGGATTTGGTTCGAGACATCGTCCGGTCCCATCGCCGACATTGTCCGGAGTTGTCCTATCGCATACCACATTTCCGCTTCCGTAAAGTCCTCGTCCGACTGTTCGTTGGGGAGTTCTCCATAGATAGGGAGGGGGCTAGTGCTAGGTGTGTTGAGGTACATTTGGCATCGTTCATTCAGCAGCTCCGCATCCGCAACTTCATACTTTTGTATAATTTGTGCGATCCCCTAATAACAGTTCACACTTCCCTCGTAAGTTTAACAATGCTTTGAATGTAATCAGAACCAAGCGCCATAATGCCACCATTCTACTTTTTTGTGATTTAAATTTTCCTACCACCAATTGGGAGACTCTAACAGCAATGTGTAACAGCGATGCTAACGAATTTAAGGATACTGGCCTTAATTTCAACCTCGTATAAATAATATCTGAACTAACTCATGTAACCCATGACTGCGCTAATACCCTCGATCTCATAATAATGGATCGTCCTGATTATGTTCAGCCTGTTCCATATTATCCAGGTACCTGTGATCACAAAATAATACATGCATATTTCACCATTAAACTCCTTTCTCGCATAATAAATAGGCAAACAATTAAACTATATGATAAGGAAAACCATAGTGTCATTAAAAAAGCAGTCTTCACGCCTTCCTTCTTTTTTTTAGTCACAATTTAACCAAAGGGCAGTGCATGACAACTGGTCGCTATTCAAAAGTAAAATTGAAGAATTGGTTGAAGCATTCATTCCTAAAATGACTCTACGAAACAACCAGTAATACCCAAGGTTCACCAACACATCAAAACGTTTGGAAAACAAAAAGAAACGCCTTTATCGTTCAGTTAAAAACCAGGCACTGACAACTCATAGAATAAGAATTACGAGGCCGAGAAAGTATACCTAAAGATAATTCGTGAAGCCAAGCCCACTTTTTCTCATTCCGATTTACCTAAAATGCTGACCACTAACCCCCGGAAGTTCTGGCAAGTCATCAATTCGAAACATGCGCGGACCATTTCAATCGCTGATGAATCAGGTGAAACCATCTCTGATACAGACTGCGCCAATCTATTTAATGAAGCGTTTTCATCCGTATTTGCGCACGAATGTGATCCGTTTTTCCTGTACAACCGATATTTATTCACAACCCTATGCCGCCTCTAAAATTCTTTCCTACAGAAACCTTATCATTTATAGAAAACATGAAGCTATCATCTTTGGCTGGTATCGACAAGATCATCACTAAAATACTGAAAGACACCAAGGACACATGTGCGTCTTTATTGTCCTTGTTGTTCACGCAGGCACTACTCAGAGGCCAACTACCCAACGATTGGAAACGCGGGAAGATCGTTCTGGTCTTCAAATCAGGTAACAACAACTCGCCATTAAATTACCGTCCCATTTCTCTAACAAGCGTACCCTGCAAAATCGTGGAGCATGTTATCTGTACCCATATCATAGCTTTACTTGATTCTAGCAACTTTTTCACCCGCGCAGCATAGGTTTCGTAGGAGCTACTTTTGTGAAATTCAACTGGCCACTATCGTGCATGACCTGCACATTAACATTGATTCTAGTCAACAGTCCAAAATTATATTTTAAAATTTTTCTAAATCCTTCGACAAGGTACCCCATAAACGCTTAATGAAAAAACTTTCGCTATTAAACCTACACCCCAACATTTTAAAATGTATTGAAAAGTTTATAACTAATCGCTCCTAGTTTGCGACTGTTAACAATAAGTTCTCTAACTCTCGGTGACGTCAGGTGTTCCCCATGTATCAGTACTTGAACCCCTACTGTTTCTAATATACAATAATGACCTACCAACACATGTAACCTCTAACATACGAATGTTTGCTGACGATTGTGTAGTTTATCGTACTATCCCTGGCCCCACTGATCAATAAACACTACAAAGTGACCTTAATGCTGTAGATAACTGGTGTGGCCACTGGTTAATAGAACTTAACCCACATAATGCCAACTTTTACCCTTCAACCGTCGTCGAAATCCTCTTATTTTTCCTGCGTAATCCCTTGTATGCCCATACAAGCTGTTCAGTGGTATAAACATTAAGGCGTAACACTTTCTAGTGATTTTTCTTGGAATTTGCACGTAACTAACACAATATCAACGGCCAATAAAACATTAGGATTCTTAAAACGTCATCTGCATTGCGCGCCTCAACATGTTAAACTCGTCAGGTCTAAACTGGAATTCACGACACCCATTTGGAATCCCCATCAAGCTTACCTCATTAATTCTCTCGAGTCCATTTAAAATCACGCTGCCAGGTTCATTCATGTATTGTATTCTTATGATGTAAGTGTCTCCGCCCTAAAAATAGGCTCCGGTTTGTCATCGTTATCTCTCCGTCGTCGTACTTCTAGCCTTTCTTTATTCCATAAAATATTTAGCAGTGGAATGCAGGCAGCCCATTATATTTTGCCCCAGTACGCATATCACCCCGCAGTAGTAGCCACCTGCACCATTGTCACACACCCTTACTTTTTCGAATTCCTTTTTCCCCGCGCAGCTGCAGACTGGAACGGCCGTCCAGGTGACATCGCTGTTATCACCTGCTCATAAAAGTTATTTAAAAGTGTAAAAAAATGTACTGTAACAATGTTTTTATGTTTCCCACCCCTTTTGTAACACCCGATCCTGGAGACTTTAAGGGGAAAAAATGAAAACAAAGTGAAAAGAGGTGATCCTGCTCAGCATATTTTGTGTGCGTTCGGTCGAGCAGGTGTCGGAGCAAGCGCAAGTTTTGTGTACTGCCGAGATGCCCATTCATTCCGTCACAGATTTGCCCCCTCTGTTGTTTCTCCAGGTCGCTGGCATGTGCCTCGATCTGCCTCTTTAGTTGTGCAATGCGCCGTGGCAGCGTTCTATTGAAACGCTGCATTTTCCAACGGCGAAGCAAACGAGCGTGAGCCTCCCATATGTGCAGTAGCCTCACGTCCGTGGCTGTATTGTCCTGATCTGCGCATTGTGTTTCGGCTGTGGTCCTGTAAAAGTCATTAATAAGTGCACTGATTCCTTCTTTCAGGTCCGTCATGTTTAGGGGGCGGTGTGATCCCTCAGTTGTCTGAATTGTAATTGCTGCTTTTGTGGTGGCAGCACATGCCATCGGCCCAATAATGGGGATTGGTGGGGATTACTGGCCTACAAGTGGCCCAATGGTGCCAATGAGCTACCAATAATGTCACAGCCACGCCAAAACATATCTATTATTCGCCCAATGAACTTCACCCATATCCGTTATTAGCATTCAACCGGCTGACAGCAGTCAATAATGCCAATGCATATTGAACAGCTTGCCATTATTGCCTACACAATGAGGCAACCTGGTCATTATTGGCCAACCACCTGCAATGGATTGCCAATATCTTTCACACCATGGTTTAGTTCAGTTCAGTCATTCAGTCGTGTCCGACTCTTCGTGACCCTATGGACCATGTCACGCCACGCTTTCCGGTCTCTCACTATCTTCCTAACATCACATAACTTCATCTGCAGTGCCTCGAGGATGCCATCTAACCATCGTGTTCGCTGCCTACCCCTTCTCCGGCGACCCTCAACCTTTCCCAACATCAAGTCTTTCTCCAGCTACTCCTCTCTTCTCATCAGATGACCAAAGCGGCTGAGCTCTAACTTTAGAATTTGACCCTCCAATGAGCAGTCAGGGTTTATGGTCGACAATATCGACTGATTTGATCTTCTGGCAGTCCAAGGAACTCTCAAGTCTTCGCCAGCCCCACAATTCAAACACGTCAATTCTTCGGCGGTCAGCCTTTTCACAGTCCAACTCTCGCATCCATACATCACAACTGGAAAGACCATAGCACGAGTTATACGCATATTGGTTGGCAGACTAATGTCTCTGCTCTTTACTAGGCGGTCAAGGCTAACCATTGCTCTCTTTCCCAGAAGCAGGCGTCTCTTAATTTTATGGCTGCAGTCTCCTTCCGAGGTAATCTTGGAGCCCAATAAGAGAAACTCTGTCACAGCTTCCACTTCTTGTCCATTGATGCTCCAGGACTTGATAGGGCAAGACGCCATGATCTTTGTCTTTTTAATGTTGAGTTTAAGCCCAAACTTCTCACTCTCTTCTTGTACGCGCATCCCACACCATGGTATAGAGTGGTAAATATATTCATGCCAATAAAAATGGCTTCTCAATATCGAATATATTCAGGCATACAGTGGTCAATATTGTCGAATTAACTTTGGCGGCTTCCTAATGGTGTATACATTTTGGATTCTAGTGGTCGACATTGTCTAATGACCCTTGATGGCTAGCCAGTGTTGCACATATCATGACATATGTTGGTCAATAATGTTCTGCCAATATGGTTGTCTTGTCAACATTGAATATATCTCGGCATACATTAGTCAATATTGTTCTGACAGTCATGGTGGCCTGCCAACAATGTATACAGATCGGCTTATAGTGGTCAATATTGTTTGATAAACTGTGATGGCTAGCCAGCATTGCAGCAATGCCAGGGGGCGCTCGGAATGAAAAAGACATCTCCACACTCGCAGGATATACCTAAAACTTGGACTGTGGAACTCCATCTGTACCGGCTCTGTTAAGCTAGCCCCAGTCGCCAAAACCATGACCACTCTGGTCGAGGTGAGGTCTGATGCCCCGTACCCCTACGCTAAGCAGGAGTGCTAGTCATCTATTCGAGGAAACACCTGTTCATCGCACCAGCCGCACGAAACGAGGCCTGTCACCTGAGTTTTCCCCATCGGGTATGACTACCGGCAGCCACGACGTCGTCGCAATGCCTAACGCGACCCCCACCTACGTGACATTTCAGAACCCCCGCGTCCCAAACACCTTCCACGGGGACACCTACGAAGACGTCGACAACTGGTTGCAGCGCTACGAAGGGTAGCTACATTCAGCCTTTGGGATGACGCCGCCTGAGTTCGACATGTCCACTTTAGCCTTGAGGATGGCGCACAGACGTGGTTCGAGAACCATGAAGAGCAGCTGTCTTCTTGGAGTAAGTTCAAAATCATCTTGCGGCAAATTACGGTAGCTCAAATCGCGGCGAACGGGCCGAACGCGCTCTCCAATCTCGGGTCCAAATGCCTAATGGAACCGTCGCGGCATATATCGAAGACGTGACGCGCCTCTTTAAGCATGCGGCTCCTACGATGTCCGAGGTAAAAAGCTGCGCTACCTCATGCGTGGTGTCAAAGAGCAGCTTTTTGCTGGCCTGGTGCGCAGCCCGCTGAAACCTGCCGCAGAATTCCTCGCGGAAACATCTACTATAGAGAAAGTGCTCCAGTAGCGAGCTTCGACATAGGATCGTACCGTCCACGCCGCCTGTGTCTCTGCCGAGTTCCCATCGCATGGCATGGGCACATCGGCGTTACGGGAGCTCGTACGTTAGATTGTGCGCGACGAACTCCGACTGATGTATGGCACACCTCAACCAGCTCTTACCTCCATTGCAAGCATTGTCCGCAACGAGGTGCCGCGAGAGCTCCGGCCTCCGTTTCCAAGCAGTGCACCTTGCCCTGCTCCTCCTCTTACGCTACCTGAGTGTCACCGCCCCACAAACGCCGATGTTCTGCAACACTCTCTGCCCTCGTCGCCGTCCCTGATTCCTTCGAACATAGCTTTGCCGAAAACAGCAGCCCCCGTGATCCAGTACGTCACACATTCCCGACCGTCTACACGAAAAGCAGAGGAGTGGCGTACCCCCGACCGACGGCCGTTAGGCTTTCATTGCGATAAAATGGGTCATGTCTATTGGCGCTGTCCCTACCGTCGACTGCATGGGTCTCGAAGGTTTTTCCGCTGATTCTCCGCGGCCTCGCTAGGGCGGACGGCCCCGAGCCGTTGAAGATTTCGTCAATGACCAGCGCCGGATTGTTCCGTCTCGTCTGCGGCAATTTAGATCACCGTTACCCAGGGCTCACCCTTCGCCATCTTCTGCGAGTTCCTCATGGGCAGCGCAAGGTTCGATCGCCCAGTCCCCGGCGGGAAAACTGAAACCAGCGACCTTCGGGGGTAGGCTCGCTGGACATCGCTGCGTGGGAGACCCCCCATTGGCGCGAACAAGGAAAGACAACGCATCGACATTAGAAAAGTTCGCGGTTACTGATCATAACGCCACCTCGACGCCACCACGACGCACCTGCAACCACGACCAATTGCCAGTGGAAATGACTACGCAACAACGCACCCGCAACGACGACGAATTGCCGGTAGGACATATGACGCAATAACGCACCCGAAACAACGACGAATTGTCAGTGGAACGGACGTCGCAACAACGCACCTGCAACAACGACGAATTGCAGGTGAAGCAGACCGCGTACACCAACGCAAAGCACTGAAAGACTCAGAAGCCTGACATTCGCGACAGCTTTTGTTGGACATACCCTTAATATTGGATGGTCGCCATGTTCGAGCTTTGTTGGATACTGGCGCTGATTAATCTATTTTGAGCAGCTAGTTTGCCGCAGTTCTCAAGAAGGTTTTGCGCTGCGGGTGGTCATCTGATTACTCCTCTTTCAAGAGTCAACATTTGTGGTATGCTGCCTTGTTCTGAAGAGCTGTTCGCGTGACCTGATTCCGGGCGTAGATTTTCAGCGTGAATATGGCTCAAATACTGATCTCCGGGATTTAAGGTATCGTTTTCTACTGCGAAAGTAGTGGCCCTAAGCAGTGCAAAGCGACCACTAAATGCGCTTCGAGTTTATGCGGACAGTGTCACGCTGCCACCCCGAACCAGCAACTTCGTTAATGTCAAATACAATGCCCTTCACGACGGCGACGCAATAGCCGAAACTAACGTCTCGATAATGTTAACGGAAAGAGTCTGCGTCACCCGCAATTTGATCCATCTTCACCGTGGTCAGTCCAAGGCACTTGCTACCAATTTTTCGCACGAGTATCGGCACCTTTTTTGTGACACTTCTGTAGCTTTCGCCGAACGCACCTCTGATGTCTGCGAGTGCGGAGCCGGTTCACTTCAACGTCTTTTCACTCCGAGCGCCCCCTGTCATTACCATGGCATAGGGTAGGTAATAATGTTCTGCCAGTATGGATGGCTTGTCAAGATTGAATATACCTTAGCATACATTAGCCAATATTGCCCCACTAGCTTTGGTCGCATCCTAACATGGTATATATTTTGGTTTATAGTGGTCAATATTGTCTATAAGCTTTGATGACTGGCCAGCATTGCACATATCATGGAACACATTGGTTAATATTGTCAGGCCATTATGGTTGTGTTGTCAACATTAAATAAATCTTGGCATATATTGGTCAATATATGCCTGTCATGGCATATATTGTATACATAAAATGTATACATAATTTGTTATATCGGTCAATATTGTTCGATGGACTGTGATGGCTAGCCAGCATTGTACCCTAATGGCATAGGTTGAGCAATAATGTTCTGCCAATATGGACGGCTTGTCAACATTCAATATTCTTGGCATAGACTGGTCAATATTAGGGAGTTTTAGAATAGGGGGACCCAAGGCTTGGGGCCCTCAAGGAAATAGCGCGCGGCAGCGCAACATGCTAGCCGAGCGGCGAGTTTTAGAATAGGGGTTTTCCCGACGCAGCGGAGTCGGGCTTGCGTTCGTCGATTGCAGCGCCACGACGGTAGCCAAGGAAAAGCATTTTATTATATAAAAGCCAACAACGCTATCTTATTCTTTAAAAGGTACTATTATTGTGCAAAAGCAATCTTAAGACTACCGGTTATATAAACCGTTTTCGTCAGACAAGGCGAAATCGGCCAATTGTCAATCCAGGCTGAGATCGGGCAACCTCATTTGAACCTTCCGCGCTTTCCGCCGTATGGGGCCCATGGCAACCAAAGGAGGCGAACTCGCTAAGCCTAGCAGCTCGGTAAATCCACAAGCAATCTGAAAATATAGCGCGTTTTATCGCTAAAATTTGGTTGTGCGGGCATCATGAGACACAGCATAAACTTCGTTGGCCTTTCGTTTTCCATGAACGCTTGACACCATGGGCCGCCGCTTGGCCGAACGCCGCCATGTTGCCGTAATCCAAGCGACCTAACGGTGGCTTGGAGCGAACGCTATTTCCGAAAAATAGGGGCCGCCCCTAGCGTTAACCCAAGACCCCAAGCGCGCCTTATGTTCTGCGCATGCGCATTTCTACGCCCCCCAAGCTCCTTGGCGGCCCCAAAGCTTGGGGCCCCGTATTCTAAAACTCTCTATTGCCCCACCAGCTTTGGTGGCATCCTAACATTGTATATATCTTGATTTCTAGCGGTCGATATTGTCGAACGAACTTTGATGGCTGGCCAGCACTGAACAATTCAGGCTGTGGTGGGGCTCAAAAAAAAAAAAAAAGTCAGCGGAAGCAGCTCTGACCGACACAAATACATTTTTCAATCATTCTGACAGTGTTTTTGGGCTGAGTTTGTCCCAACTAAATTTTTCACTAGCCCAGACGTCTGTTTACGTTCAACTGTAGAATATATTCATACCCCATACGTAATTTGGGCCACCATATATATGTTTATTTTGATCAATGTATACATTGTCCTAAAATTGTTTGCCTTAGCTTACCACACAAAATGTACAGAAGCGCCCATCACGGAAATTGTAGAATATATTTTTTCTGAATACATTTTCCGTGATTCGCTGATTGTTGTGGAGATCTGCGATTATATTTGACAATTTTGGTAGAGAATTCTCTTTTATTTATAACGGGGTACGAATAATTGTTATGTAAAATTCTGTATACAATATCTTCGAGATAATTCCCACAGACTAGAGGGCCGGATGTCGATCACTAGCTTGGACGTAGCTAACACAGCTAGTGTTCCAAAATTTAGCCAAGGGTTGAAAAAATTCCCACAGCACGTGGAATCTACACTGCTGAAATTTGCGAAGGCGGGATTAGTGCTGCTGCAAACGGTGCATCATGTATCATTATCGCTATCAACTAAATGCGGCGTTATTACCATTGATACTGTCGTCATTGTCATTATCACTAATTTCAGCGTCATTCTCGTCGCTGTCATCCTCACGGTAGGCAAGGATAATTATGTATGATGCGAGTTTCGCGATCCAGGGCGTAGCGCAGTTGGTTAACGCGCTAGGCTAGGGGCTCGATTCCCGGTGAAGACAAGATTTGTTTTTATGATCTCGTCATATCAGGATGATTGACAAGTGACTGACACATCAGTGTACAGATCCGATCCACCGATATATCCATGCACAGATCCTGAACACATCTCGCGCACGGTATTTCGTTCCATGTGCCTATATATACGCATGCGACTGCACAACGGTACGCGCACGCTCGAGCCCACATCTGACAAGCAAAAGTGTAATGGATGCGTGTCCGCGAAAAAACTTCTGCGCAGTCAAGAAACGCAAGGTACTCAAATGCAAAGAACGCAACAGAACTTGTGTGTCGCTTGAACGAACACCAGTGGTTACGTTTGGCTAGCAAACGCAGAAACGATCGAATTAATCCGGTGAATCCTCATTCTGTAAACTTTTGTCCATGATTGGAAACACACGCGTAACATCATTATTTCCGCATTTGCTTTTACGTGATGGAAAGAAACCCAACATTTTCAAGCGATAGCAGAGGTGGGGGAGATCGATCGCCTTAGCCAATCAAACACGCACTGATTCGCCATTACGCTAGCTGTTTCCAGCATTCAGCATTGCACGGACTATAGCACCTCAGTACTAGCTGGTCTTATACACAGATCTGTTCTGCTGCTTTCAAGGCCTTCGAATTCTAATATCTACTAAACAAAAATTTGCATCTCATTCCTGTACTCTTTAGCGCTCTGCTGTGGGCTTCAGCAATAGACAAAGACTGAACGACTTTGGCCATCGGTGTAGCAGCGCATAAAATATTTCAGCTCAAAGAAAAAATACAAGCAACATATTCTACACTTGACAAGAAACGAGATCTGAACTGTTCTGTAATGTTTTGTATTCTAACACGACGGAAAATCACACACTGCCAAGACGTTGTGTGCATGTGGAAGATAATAAAAAAAAATCAACAGCACTACTCGGAGCAAGGCAAATGAGGAAAAAAGATAAAAATTTAAAACAACCCACAGTGTAATGAATGCGCGCTCATGTGTCGCCAACATTTATGGTCAAAAAAGTGGAATTGCATAGTAACGATGCTCTTTACGGAAGGTATTTTTGTTCGAAAGCTGCCATATATGGCTTATAATGATGTATTTGACTACAACGTTTGACAGCGTTCTCCTAAGCACTGTTCACAAACTATTCTTCAGGCATTCATTGCCTTATTATCAAACCATATATAATCACTGCACCGAAGCCGTTTCAATCCAGAGAACTAAATAAATCTATCCCATCGTGTCAGCCAGGCAGCTAATGGCAAATAATATATATTATTACATCAATTACGCTGCGCCGCGCGGTGTTGCGCATGTGAAAGAGGAGGTTTATTTCTTTAAAGTAATGCGAGTGCGTTACTTTAGCAGTTTTGGGTCATTTTTAGAGAACACCACTCTCGAAAAATTTAACACATGATTGAGAATAAGGTTTCCTTTGTGAAATATTGTGCCGCTTTCACAAGCGCAGCTCCCACGGACTAAAAGATGATTATACTCTGCTTCTTTCTCAGGGCTATACCTTGTCCCAAGTTCAAGCCACCAAAGAGCTCCGAACGCACTCCTCGTTGTTTTAGGCAACCTGCAGTAGCCAGGCGGCGCCGAGTAATCTGAGGCGGCCGGCGCGGTCGGGTTGCGTTCGCGCTGTACGGCGGGAAGAATCTCGGCTCTCATTTTCTGCGATTTTAAGGAAATCGAATGTCTTTAGAGCTACTTCCGAAAACTAATACTGGCGAAAGGACACAGCCTGTTCGAGAATGGTCATGTTTAGAACGTGAACGGCGTCGAGGTCACCGCGAAGTGCGCGACGCTGGCGACGAAACACCCGCGCGCACAACTTTGAATTTCGCATGAGTCGACGGAAATATCTTTTTGTAACGAATTACATTGCCTCTGGGCATCACTCGGATATGTGATGATGAATTAGGAAATGATTAAATGGATGAAAAATGTTTTAAACGTAGCTTTTCATTTACCTGCTATTGCGTTCGCACCTCATGCCAAACATTAAAGGTGCAGAGAGAACCTGAGAATAGATTGATCACCGTTCCTCCGTTTTTTTCTTGCTGTTTAATTACAGCAGCATAATAATTTCCTCGCGGTTTTGCTTTACAGTTTAATACCATGACGAACACTTTTGTTCGTGGTGCACCTTTCGACAGTGCCGTGGAGGTTACAGGAGGCATGGTGCGGTACCCGCGCCACGGATGTCGTGGAGGTTGTAAGCACTGTACGGTTGTAGCTTGCGTCATCAACGAAAACTGGTATTTAGTCGCGGAGGCCCCGACCTCCATCCTATAGGCCTGCGTGCCGGGGGCGGGGATCGAGTAGGGGGCCTCCTACTTCGGTGGAAAAATAAAGCTCTTAACAACAACAACAGCTTGAATGCATTTTGTACCTCCGTGCCAAAGCTTGGGGAAAGCCGGCAGGAAATGCTGGCACTCAATGGCAAAGCTTCCGTAAATGAGGTCGTTAGGGTTAGGATTTTTTACCGTTGCTACTAATGATGAAACGGTCTATCAGTCGGTGCAAGAAATTTTTGGCGAGGAACGATAGAACGAAGATCCATGCTGCGCGTACACAGTATCACGGGCATCCACACTCCGACACTTCGACTTTTTCAGTACCTTAAGAACTATTTTACAGATAAATATGCTTATCCAAATCTGTCATTGGCAGTTGTGAACATATTTTGGCTTTGAGGTTCCGAATAGACACCGCATTAGAAATCCGGTTCACAGATCCAGTAGCATTTTTTTTATTTCGCCTCCGATGAAACGCGGCTGGAATTCGATGCTGCGGTTGCGCGACTTTGTTGCTTTTCTGGACGTTACGTCCTTCACAACGACAATACCACTCGACCCTGCACAACATTTACCAGTACATGCCAGATTTTACAGCGCGGAGAGGAGAGTGCCCCAACCAGCGTGCGACTCCCCGAATCAGATGTTTGTATATCGTTTCTATCGCTCAACAGGCAATCGTCTTATTTTAGCTCCTTGGCGTCTGTATGCCATTGGCCCCATAACCAAACGAATTTCAGTTACATTACTCTCTCACAGCCAATATCTCCTTCTCTCATCATTCTCCCCAGGTTCTCCCAGCAAGCGGTACGCTTAAGTTTCCTTCGTAATTGTGGTAGTCTTTCTCGCCGCCCTTGCGCTTATTTTTATTCTTGTTCACATCCGTAGTAGCCGAAGCATCGCACGAGACCACTGAAGTCACTAAATGAGTAAATCACACTCACTGGGATAACAAAACGCGAACGCAGAAGGAACACAGCGGCCGCAACATATACGGCGTCTGCTTCTGTGCCGCCTCAGTATTAGCTCCCGTCGGCCGCCACATGTCTCAGCAAACACCATTGCAGGTTGCCTTTAGAGAAGCCAAAGGCAAAACTCCGCGCACTCCTCCTTACAAGCTTCGCGCAAAGAACATATGATTTCCATTCTCTCGTTTTTTCGTCGCCTCTCCGCCCGAGGGCCTTGGCTGAAGCAATTCTCCAAACCGCTTTCAACTTCCCGTTTCGTAGCTTTTATCCCCGTAAGCAGTCATCGCGCATGGGCCGTGGCCGGCCGTGGCTAGACATGCATTGCTCACAAAGGCCTCGCCTCTACCCCTCCCCCCTCTCTCTTCTTTCCCGCCGACTCTTCCCTTCCTTCCCGCCGACTTTCTTCTGGGCAGGCTTCTGAGCTCGCGCGGTCCCACGGAAACTCTCATTTCTCTCACCCTCTTTCGAGCTTTATACCTGCTCTTTCGACAAATCTCAAGCAAAAAAAAAAAAAAAACAGAGAGAGAGAGAGAGAGAGAAAACACAACGATTCTTCCGCCCCCTTCCAACCGTACCCCGAAACTCGACACAAGCGGCTGATTCAGAGACGTCTAGCCGGCCACACAATCCCCACCCGCTCGAGCTTCTCGAGCTCCCGCAGCTTTGGACCACAGAATCGAGAAACGAAGCCTTGTGAAAATTCCGATTAGTTTTAATGGCCATGCCTGAAAGGATATCTGTGTGTACCACCACCATTTTAAGTCGTTTGTTCATAACTAAACAGCTTTCTGAGATTATTTCTTTCTTTGTCTTCTTGTAAGATCGCTACTTTTTCTTCCAGGTGTAAATAAAACCTCAGATGACTGGGATGTGGCAACGTTCATTTTGGATTGCTGCAACTGAGGTCTGCGAATTTGCGCTAGCCGTACGGTTAGATACCCTTTTGTTTTCCTGATTTGGTGCGGTATGTTGTCAGCCTTGATCATCTTGCCAATAACCGATATGCTTGCGAGAACGGGAAGTCATTTATTTCGACTGCACCACGCCAGTCAGTTCTGAACTATATTTTCAGCGCACTATTTTGTATGCATAAGCTCTGGTCACAATGACAAAATTTACGACGCAGAGGTGCCCAATTTGTATTGCAAAAGAAAAACGTGGCCCTGTAAAACATTACGAGTGTTTTATGTGATTTTTAGGTTACAACTTCATCGCGCGTGTGCTGTGTCTGAAGTGATCAAGGTGATTTTAGTTGCGAGTGAATATTTATTATTGTAATTTCCCGCTATGAATGCGCTTTCGGAATGGTCTAAACGACGCGTAACTTATTCACGTGTTTGATTTTTCTCCTGCGCTAATTCCGAGTAGTAGAAATGTCATAAATAAGCTAACGGGTGCAGTTTTTCAATCAATTGTAAGAAACTGAAAGCGTCCCGAAAGAAGATCTGCCGACGCACTTACTTTTACTGCTAAATTTTATTATGTGCGGAAATAATAAAAACTTCTCGTTCAAAAATGTACTTATTCACACTTATAGATTGTTACATCGCGCAGAGAAAAGGAACTTGCCTGAAACATGTCACTTTATCTTCTACGTGCAAGAGCTTCTACTGTTAGCGCGAAGAACTCCATGAAAAAAAATTCTGAAAAGGGGATTCTTATTCAGAGAGAGCTACCACAGTTCTTGCTTTACCACACGTACAAACTTGTTCTCAGAACAAACGTATACGCAAAGCTTCGGATGTCTTTCTTAATTTTTTCAATTTGAGTCTATCTCTATGCAAACCTTTGTTTTGGCTGCGGCTTTGACAGCTTTTAAAACGTTCTGGTTGCAGTAATGATTCGATGTACACTAATTTTAGCAGCTGCGGTTAGACTGCGACTGCCATATTTGACATCTCTTTTTTCCTTTGTAGTTTCACTTTAGTCCTTGCGGCAATCTATCCAAACGAAAACTATTCAAAGGAAAGCTATTGATTTGAAGCTGCAGTTATGACGACGTCTTTCTTCTACAGGTGTTCGATTGCAAAAGCACTACAAGTAGAAGGGGGCAAGCACTGACTACCGTTTAACGAATAGATAACGGCAAATATCATTTTGTTTTATGTTTCCAGCGTCAACAACAAATCCACATGGGAAGCTCCACACCTCCAGGTATCGCAACCAATGTAACCAAGTTATATGGCCTGCCTCACCGAGCAACTTATTTTAACCTGAGCAAACCAGACAAGAAAGTGGCCTGAGGGCGAACAGGTGGTGCTTTATTTTGCGTTTTTACTCCACGGTCTAGCTGTACTTCCACTTTCCAAACGTTTTCTCTCTTAATGAGATTTAATGTCTGCCTGGCTTTTCTGTCTTAATGAGTAAATTTCTTCATCGTGTGGTGTTGACAACATCAATTCCAAGTTTCTGATCAGGACTAAAGTGTACAGCGCTATAATACTTTCTAATCTATTCCAGCAATCTCTTCAGACAGCCTGTATTCCAGAGGACTGGAAGGTTGGGAAGGTGATTTCCTTGCACAAGTCTGGGGACAAACATTCGGCACTTAATTATCGACCCATTTCACTTACGAGCATTCCATGTAAAATCATGGAGCATGTCATTTACAGTCACCTTGTATCATTCCTTCAGTCAAATGGCTTTGTTTACAGATTATCAACATGGATTTCGAAAGTCATTTTCATGCGAAACTCAACTATTATCATTTACACATGATCTAAATTCCATCCTTGACTGGGGTTCTATTGTCGATTGTTTATTCCTAGATTTCTCTAAAGCGTTTGACAAGGTTTCGCTTCAACTGCTGTTTTTAAATTTAAGTAAACTTAACCTTGACACTAGCGTTCTTGCGCGGCTTCATTCTTTTCTTACTGATCGTTCACAATTTGTCAATGCTAATAACACTTGCTCCTTCTCTTCCCCAGTTCAATCGGGCGCTCCGCAAGCCTCTGTGCTGGGCTTCTTCTCATCTACATCAACGATTTACCTGATACCATATGCTCAACGATTAACCTTTTTGCAGATGACTGCGTCATATACCGCGAAATTAACAGTTATTCTGATGTAGCGCTTCTACAGTCCGATATTTACCGTGCTCTTGGCTGGTCTAACACGTGGAACATGCAACTAAACACTAAAAAATGCAAGTACATGAGTGTTTCTCGTCGTATTACAACACTGCCCTCATTTCATCTTAATAACATTAATCTGGAATCTGAGTCCTCTTACAAATATCTAGGCGTGTACATTTCTTCAAATCTTTCTTGGAAGACGCATGTAGACCATACAACCAAAAATGCTAATCGCATGCTGGGCTACATACGTCGCAATTTTTATCTTTCTTCTAGTCCTGTAAAATTCCTTCTGTACAAATCATTAGTTCGTGCTAAACTAGAATATGCTGCATCTATCAGGGACCCCAGTCAAGAAACTCATCCATCAGCTTGAATCTGTTCAGAACCGAGGGGCACGTTTCATTCTTTCCAGTTATCATCGTAACTCCAGCGTCACCACTATGAAAGCTAATTTATCGCTACCTCTGCTATCACAACGTAGGAAAATTTACCGTCTTAGCTTGTTCCATAAAATCTATCATGACAACCCCGTTCTTAAGAATAAATTATTAACAGCACCTTGTTACGTTTCAGCTCGCATCGATCATCGTTATAAGGTTGGTATTCCTGCGTGTAAAACCAATCAAATTTACAATTCATTCATCCCCAGCACGTCGGCAAGTTGGTATCACCTCCCCCGAAATGTGGTCGAAATCTTTGATAATTCTGTGTTCAAATCTGCCTTCCTCAACCTATCAGTATCATAAACACATGAATTTGTTGCAATGCCATTTTTTCTTTTCTTTCAGCTATTCTGAGATCAGCCAATCTTTTTTAAAAACTTATATTCTTTGTTGCGTTATTGCTTTTTGAGCGTCATTTCGTCCTTTGCAAAAGTTGCCTTTATGCCCTGTATACTTATGTTTTGTTCCTTCTCATGTGTGGGTGTGTACTCAGAATGTTTAATTGCTTATTCCTTTTATGTAACCTCTCTCTTTTTTTTTTCAGGAGCGTCCTTTATATGTTGACATGTATTTCGTCGCTGTTTTTTATGTTATACTTTTGTAATGTAACCCACTCCCCTGTCTAATGCCCTCGGGCCTTGAGGGTATTGAAATAAATAAATAAATAATGTTGCTTTTATTTCCAGGTGCCATCTGCGAAAGGAAATACATTGTTATGCATGCTGCTCAAGTCCATATCTTTAAAGGTTGCTGGGAGCTGCTGCCCCTACAACTGACCACAAAAGAAGCTGCGATGAACACAGCGCCTTCCTCCAACCTGGGACCTGAGAACACCTTGCCAAGGGACGCAAAACAGGAGGAGCACTGAAGTCGAAAAGAGTTCTGACTAAATTTTTCCACCCCCTGTAACACATGCGCAGCTAATAAATTGCCATGCAATGAACCTTTCAGCTGTATTATTTTCTGTTCACGGATATTCTCAGCATGCTGTATTTACATAAAAAGCTGCATGCAAAATATCTGAACTGCATAAGCAGGTGATTGCTTTATAATTGCCTATTAGCCATAGCACGAAAAGCAACTAGCCATGGTACTGATTATTGAAACATTCAGCACTATAATGTGCCGAATTGCCAATTCCTTTGGCTGGATGCCAACAATGCAAAACCGGTGGGCAAGATTAGATTGGAAATATAGGGCAGCCGATAAATCTGGCTGGATGCCAGTTGTGAATATCCAGTGAACAAGCAAGGTATTGGATGTGCCAGTGAGCTTGGCGGGATGGCTAAGATGTGACAACCAGTGAGTGAGCTTGGGTGAACGATATTGGGTAGCCATTGAGTGCCATTGAATGCCAGTAAACAAGGTAGTCTGCTAATACTAGTATTGATAGAAAAGCCAATCAAATTTATTTGCTTTTATCTTGGATCTTTGTACGCCCCAATTAGACGCCAATATTGACCATTATTGGGACAAATATATTCCAATATTGGACCAGTAGCAGTCCATTGACGGCGTGCTGCTTGGGTAACTTGATGGAGATAATGTAGCGGTTACTGCCTATCGAGCGTTGCCTTAGCCTCATTCATCTATTTTTTCTGTGCTTGCCGGATGCGCCCTCCGCAGCCGTCGATGTGACTTGGTTGGTTACGCTACTTAACACCGAGTGGTGGCGCTAGTTACATTGTGGTTTGTCTGCATTCGCCGTGGCTGCACCATGCTGTCGTTTGGTCGCGCGCGCGTATATTGATCCTTATACACTCACGATTCAGTCTTTTTGGCTCCCACGTGTAAAAACCTTAACCTTGCTGGCGTTCCTTATTGTGACAGCACTGCTTAGACGCTAAATTCGTGCATCAAGGACCCGAAAATCGGCGACGACCAGCAGTAACATCTGCTCCCTTCCAACGGTGAGCCAAGAAGTCTTTTGTCTGGATAGCAATAATGTAGTTCGTAGCCTGCCTAAATCTGCCTGTGGCGTGCTCTGTCTATAATCCGATCAATATTAGTGGTAGCATTTTCTCAGACTGCCAGCCCTTAGTTTTGTTTTTGTGCTTGTGCTCGACGAATTTGTGCTTGCGCAGAACTTTTTAAGTATACGATTGTAATGTCAAAGCGCATTGTTAAGCCGCTGACAGTTGCCAAGCAGGGCTTAATGGCAAACTGATGTGATGTGTGCCGCGTTGCCGCTCAGATGGGAAAAGCAAGATTCCAGGAATCTCGTTCCACGAAATTCCGGCGGACACAGCGCTACGGGAGCAGTGGTTGAAATCTATATTGAGGGACAACTGGGTGCCGAGCACAACGTCGAATTATTCACGAGTGTGTAGCCGGCTCTTCAAGGAAACTGACTTAGCGGAAGGCAAGCGGCGCCGCCTCAGGAAAGGTGTAGTCTCCTCCTTGTTTCCAGAATGCCCTGAGAGGCAGTTACAGCAAGGAATACAGAAAGCACCAGGAAAAGGGTGTTTCCGAAAGTCAACGAAAAGGAACCTGAGCCGGCTAGAAGCGGCAGAAGTTCCAGGACGGCACAGATGCAGAATGTCAGCGGACAATTGTCAAGAGGCCAGCCCTTCTTATCCAAAAAGAGATGAACAGACCAAACCTGAAAATGAAAAGGAACTACAAGAGGCTCGAAATAGCGCACATGCGAATTTTTCACACCAAGCAACACAAGTGAATGCTGGAACGTTCTGCTTGCAACTGAGCAAGATGGAAACGCAGATAAAGGAATCTGAAAAAAAAATCAGGTTGAAAAGCTTCGACCCACTGCCGACCACTACAAAACAAAGCTTGAAAAATTGACAAATGATTGCATTTTTTTTTTGATCTGCAGTACATTCGTTAACAGGCAAAAGAGAACAATAATTCAGCTCTTTTTTATAGGATTAAATTGTTACGTTAGTGTTTAGGTACGTCAAAGCTTTGCTTTAAGAGAGCATGCCGATATAGCGCCTTTAACACCGCCTTATTGTTATTCGCGGAATGAAAATTTTAATTCCCTGATTAGCAACATTGAGCCTTTGCTTCTCATTCTGAGCATTTTTACGCAGGTGAACACCCTTTTATTATTTTCAATTTTTTTTCCTTTTTTAATTCATCAATTACGTTACTCGACATTGCCTAGCTACCACACAACAATCAATCACTAGAACCACAAACTCCCCTGATAAAATTTTTTTATGCAGTCCCCGATTATTTCTGACATGCGGTGCCGGCAACAGCTACTACCGAACAAGCTGTACAAGTTCTCGCTTGAAATGATGCTTTTCAAACGTGGTAAGTGCAACTTCCTGACTTTAGCATGGATGTGCTAATCGAGTGAATATTCATGCATCTAAAATAGCGAGTTGAGCGAGTTAGTATGTAAGGTCCGGCGCGTTGCCGTTTTTTTTTGGTACACTTAGCTGTGAAGGATTGTCTCGGCGGTGTGTCGTAGTGTGAACTGCGCGTCTGGTATCTTTTCAAACACTTATTTCCTAGAAGGAGACTATTAGTTCAAGAGCGCAGGCTCTTCGTTCGGACCCCCGCCACACGTGTCCCATTGTTACGGGAGACGGGAGAGACCCTCCGCTTCCCTCGAGCCGGACCCCATTAACGCGGCCCCCCGCGGTCCCGTCGCCCGGGTGAGAACGGCCGGGGGCCAAAAATCCCGTGAGAGGGGTCTGGCTTTCGTCCCACTGCATAACGTGTAGCTTGCTAGTGCACGACTGTCAGTAAGCGAAACGGTCGGACAGGCTGCGACGAGTGGCCCACATACGCGGGAAAGAGCTACAGTTACAGTGTTTTTATGTTTTTACGTGTGGAAAGGGGCGCGCTCTCGGCTCACCTCTGGAGCACGGGACGGGCCCCGAGTGTCTTTTGCTGGAGCTACTCCTTGCGTTAGGACGCTCGCACTGGCGAGCGCTGGGAGTACCTAGTGGTTGCTTTGGAGCTGGGGCAAGAGGCGCCAGCTCGACTGCGGGGACGCGGAGTCCCTTGTCGATCTGTTTAGCGGTCGGCGCGGCCGACCGCGGCTACTTTTCCTTTGTTAGTTTCTTGTATCACCTCTTGTTCTTCTGTACAAAACTCTCCGGTTGTTTACCAAGTTGCTACACCAACTTACTGGCTTGCTCCACCATCCAGTCACCCATCAACACCGAACTAAAAACTTTACTGGCGCAGTCGACAGGATTGGTGTACTGCAGCTCAACCGAGAGACAAGGTGCGTGAAGCATCTGGCGTCGATACGCCAAAGACAACGAGCAGGTACAAGAGGTTGCGTCAAGCATCGGGCGTCAAGGCGCCGAAGACGAGGACGTCAACGAGTAGCGATACGAGCGACACAGAAGCTTGCAAGCGCAAGTGGACGCGGCCGTCGACGGAAGCGAGCGGAGCCCTCGAGTAGCGACAACAGCGGACGACTTCAAGCGGCGCCACTCTGACGATTGACGCCAATCCAGTCCGAAAAGAGGACCCGGCGGGCAGCACAGAGTGAGTTCCCTGGTCCCTTTGCTTTTCTTGGCGTTCACTGTTTGATGTGGCTGGTGTTGTTAATGCTGACCAGATTTAGGCATCTTGACCCCGACAAGGCACTGACAATGGATAGTGACGGTGACGGCGGGGACGGCGGCGACAAGGGCAGCACTGAGGCGCCGAGACCTCAGTGTGGCCGAAACATCGAAAAGGAGCTAGACTTGTATGAAAAGAAGATAAGGGCTTTATAGCTCCAGATGCAACTCATGCTGGCTAACGGGCAAAGTGCGGCGCCTTCGGAGAACGATCGTCTCAGGCAGTACCCTAAGCTACTCGCCGGCGCGTTCCCCAAATTACCAGCGGATGGTGAAGTGCCGGTCTGGTTTGAGTCGGTGGAATGCTCGCTCGAGGCTTACAGCGTTCCGAAGGAACACTGGGCGCACCTCGTGTTCCCGATGCTGGCCGAGCGAGTGACCTACTTGTCAACTCGGTTCACCGCAGACCGGGACTACGAGAAGCTGAAGGCGGTGGTACTAGAGGAGCTAAAACTTTCAGCCGCAGAGTACAAAAGGCAGTTTTATGGGGCCACCAAGCGCCTCGAAGAAACCTGGAAGGCATTTGTCACCCGCCTCCAGAGTTATCTAAATTTTTATTTAAAGTCTCGATGCGTGTCATCATTCGATGAACTTGTAAGGCTATTGGTAGCCGATCAGCTCAAGGCGGGGCAGTCAGAGGAAGCCAAGAAATATGTTAAGCTGAGCGAAGGAGAGAAGTGGCTGAAGGCGGATGAGATAGCCGCGCTGCTACAAACATATGAGGAAGCCGCTGGAAAGGGCAGCGCTCAGAGGAAGGACGACGCTTTAAAGCCCCTGACACGCGTCCAAGTGCCAGAACCGATTCCGCACCTTTGCAGAATTCAGGGTCGGAGCGAGCAGAGAGAACTGGAGGCAGGACAGGTGGAGAAAGAAAAAGGCCATTGCGATCGAGTGGCTGTTTTCGATGCGGGAGCTGGAGATATTCTGTTGCGAACTGCCCATACAGTGGCGAGAACCCAGCCGGCAAGCGAGATGATCCGCCACGCGAGGATAAGTTAACGGCACGCGTGTCGACCCACGATGAGCAAACCACGCGTCCTGCGCTCAGGGACAATAAACTCAGCTGCCGGGAAGCCATTATTAATGCCATGGTGGACACTGGGGCTGATATCACCATCGTGCCTGAGAGCATGGTACCTGAGGAGTTTGTAACCACACATGAGACAATCGATCTCATTTCTGCTTTCGGAGAGAAAGTAGAGGCGAAACTGGCCATCGTTCCGTTGAGTTTGTATCGTGGTACTTCGTTAATCGAAGGCAGGGAATATTCGACACTGGTGAAGTGCGCGCTCACCGATAAGCTCACGCATACAGATTGCCTAATCTCCGCAGACGCCTGGGAACAGCTGCAGGACTTGGGCGAAACTGACAGTGAGAGTCGCGCGCAGGCAGTGGTAACAGTGCCGACACCGGATGAAAAACCAGATGAATGTGGGCTAGACGCTGGCGCGGAGCCCGTCTTGGTGTCAGAGAATGAAATGCTGCCGGATCAGACAGTGGTCATTAATGCGGTGGAGGAATCACAAGATGACAGCTTGATTACTGAGCGTAGCGGGGTGCGGAGGTTTCGGGAGGAGCAGCACGAGGATGAGACCCTGCGTCGGGCCTGGCAGAATGCTAGGCAAGGGAAGGCTGGTATGTCAATTGTAGAGGGAGTCTTGTGTCATAGAGACTAGGTGTTAGGTCAGGGGGTGCAGAAGTTAGTACTGCCAAAATCACGACGCGAGACCGCACTGAGCCTGGCAGTTGAGTCCTATTGGGGCGGACACATTGGCTTTCGGAAAACTAAAGCTCGCCTAAAGTTAAGTTTCTATTGGCCTGGCATGGAGGCGGACATCCACAAACAATGCAACAGCTGCCACAGTTGTAAAGTTCGGTCCGACCGCCGGCAAACCGACAGGGTACCGATAGCGCCTCCCCCACGCAAACAGACCTGGACAGGAGATATCGAGGTACCTGGTGAGCTAGCGGAGGGCCCCACTGACTACTTGAAAAACCTTAAAGCGCAGCTCGCAATCGCGGCCGACATCACGGCCGACATCGCGGAGCTAACGAGCAGCAAACAGCAAGAGGCGTACGCTTCCCACTATAACAAGCCCGCGATGGCGAAAACCTTTCGTGAAGGTGAGGCGGTTCTTGTCTTTGATGACAAGAGGCGTGGAAAATTGTACCAGAAGTGGCTCGAGCCGGTGGCAGTGAAAAAGAGATACCGCGAGCACTCATATTATTTAGAGGTGAGTGACGGTCGCCGCATGCTAGTGCATGCAAATAAGTTACGTCCCTACATCGGCAGGGTAGACTCAGTGAGAGTAATATTTCAAGATGACAGCGACTTTGGTGAAGTCGAGTATACTCCGCAGGGGTATGTTCTCAATTTTGCAGATATCGCTCTGCCACTGACAAGCCTAACGGGTAAAGGCCCATCGAATAAGATACCGTGGCCAGATTATGCGGACAAAGCCTTCAGCGTCTTAAAGAGGGCTCTATGCGAGGCTGTTTTGGTGACCACTCCGGACCCGCGAAAGCCGTATCTGCGTTTAACGGACGCGTCGGCAGTGGCTGCCGGTGCCTGTTTGGCGCAGCTCTCTGACGACGACACGGAGGCGCCCATAGCCTTCGCCAGTCACACGTTCGTTCTAATGCGATGGGCTGCAATCGAAAGGGAGGTTTACGCCATAATATGGGCGTTAAAGAAATTTGAGATGTGGGTGTTCGCTGCCACCGTACCCTTTGTCGCCGATAGCAACCTCTCTTATTCCTTACGAGTAGTATGCCCTAAAGCGCGAAGCTTACTCGCAGATGCCTTGTCTGAAACCCCCAATGCTTGTTGGAACAGGCCAACGGCTGACATCCCGCAGTGACCGCTGGGGACAGTGGGCCAGGGAATGGTGCGCGAGCAACAAACTGGAATCATTGGATTCGAAGTGTGCACGCCAAAGCCGAACTCAGTAATCCTGTGGACCATCTGTGTTGTGTTTTTTTTTTGCATTATGTATTTGTGGATGTATGTGATGAAGGGTCGCGCAGCCATGCTCGCCGGCTTCCGTGGCTGGCGTGAGCTTCAGGACGCAACCGCCACATGCCGAACTTTTTTCTTGTTGTTTTGTCTCGGCTTATCTTGCAATAGATTACCCGAGTCTTGGGGGGAAGGTGTAAGGTTGGCGCGTTGCCGTTTTTTTTTTTTTTTTTTGTACACTTGGCTGTGAAGGAATGTCTCGGCGGGGTGCCGTAGTGTGAACTGCGCGTCTGGTATCTTTTCAAACCCTTATTTCCTAGAAGGAGACCATTAGTTCAAGCGCGCAGGCTCTTCGTTCGGACCCCCGCCACACGTGTCCCTTTGTTACGGGAGATGGGAGAGACCCTCCGCTTCCCTCGAGCCGGACCTCATTAACGCGGCTCCCCGCGGTCCCGTCGCCCGAGTGAGAATGGCCGGCGGCCAAAAATCCCGCGAGAGGGGTCTCGCTTTCGTCCCACGGCATAACGTGTAGCTTGCTAGTGCACGACTGTCAGTAAGCGAAACGGTCGGACAGGCTGCGACGAGTGGCCCACATACGCGGGAAAGAGCTACACTTACTGTGTTTTTATGTTTTTACGTGTGGAAAGGGGCGCGCTCTCTGCTCACCTCTGGAGCGCGGGACGGGCCCCGAGTGTCTTTTGCTGGAGCTACTCCTTGCGTTAGGACGCTCGCGCTGGCGAGCGCTGGGAGTAGCTAGTTGTTGCTTTGGAGCTGGGGCAAGAGGCGCCAGCTCGACTGCGGGGACGCGGAGTCCCTTGTCGCTCTGTTTAGCGGTCGGCGCGGCCGACCGCGGCTAGTTTTCCTTTGTAAGTCTCTTGTATCATCTCATGTATATAGTCTGTATAAAGTTCTCCGGTAGTTTACCAAGTTGCTCCACCAACTTACTGGCTTGCTCCACCATCCAGTGATCCATCAACACCGAACTAAAAACTTTTCTTAGTACATAATTAAACAAAAAACAGCCCAACAACGGAGACAAGAGAGAAGAAACAGCTCTGATCCCGTCTTTTTCTTCTCTCTTGTCTCCGTTGTTGAGTTGTTTTTGTTTATTCATGCATGTACCTTTCAGCGTACGTTTGAGAATCAGCCAGCTTGGAAACATTATTCGTGGAATCTTTTAAACTGCGCAGGAAATTCACAGAAAAAATGCGAAACATTCCACACGAGCGGCGCGCGACCAGCAGTGCGCCCTCAAAACTGCATGCGCAGCACACTAACGTAAGTGGTACGTGCGCCCACCACGATGAGTGGCGGCGCCGTGCACCTGCAGTGACGGCACGTTCCCTTTTTTTGCTCCATGATCCGGCAGGTGTGGAGTAGTGTTTGTAGGGGGTTCTGTGTCATCTTTGCGTGTTGTTCCAGCGAGCGTCCCGAATGTTTTTGCTTAGTTTTAGATCCCGATTTGTGTCTGCACTTACGCGTTGCCTGTTCTGGTGACTTCCTGCGGATCATTCAGAATGGAGTTGCGAAATATTTGGGCTGCTTCCCAGATTCTGGTGCCTTTGAGTGAGGTGTAACCACATGCTGCGTGACGTGCGTTAAGATCGCCTACCACCAGTAACTGCGCCCTGGCTGCGATCTTTAGAACTTTCTCTAGTATGCGGTATTCTTGAGCCTGCGTCTTTGGGTGAGCTGTACAAGTTTAGGATAAAGTTTGTATCTCCTGTTTTCCTTGGCACAATTTCAAGCAAAGTGTAATTGATGTCGGTGTCATCGAATGTGTGTTGTATGGCGGTGATGTTTTGCTGAATGAAAGTCGTGTTGAGCTGACCCCGCTTGTTCGACACGCCTGTTTATAAAACGCTTTGTAGCCTGAAATATTGATCGGTGCCCAATTTTCTTGGAGCACTGTTACATCTGATTTGCTAGCTGAGTTTTCAATGTGGAGCATTAGGTTGCCCCGCTTGCTTCGGGACGTCCTGCAGTTTCTGAATTTATGAATTTCTTCTGAGTTTCAATTTCTGAATTCCTGAATTTCTTGTCGAGGGGCCATCTTTGTGCTGGAGATTTGGCAAGGTTGCCGGAGTTGCCTACAGCCTGCAGATAATTATTTCTTGTCTTGCGGATTGACTGGCTATTGCTGTTTCTATGGCTGCCACTTTGGTTTCCATGGCTGCCACTCTAGTTTGTAGGTCGCATGAGTTTGTCCTGGGTATACCGGCAGTTAATTGAAGGAATATGGGAGAGGCCTTCGCCCTGCAGTGGGTATAGTCAGGCTGCTGCTGCTGCTGATGATGATGATGATGATGATGATGCTACACACGGGCTGCGCTATATGCATCCCTGTCAATGAGAATTTTGTTTAAGGCGTTGAGTCTGCCGTCATGATCTGTTTTGCTGGCATTCATTTTGGCTTTGTGTTTCCTGATGTCCTCGGTAGGTTCTTGAGGGGTTCCCTCAGGGGAAGTTTGCACAGGTTTTTAGGTATGACTTTCTGCTCGTCCCTGGTTGCTTCTTGAGGGGTTCCCTCAGAGTAGGCTCCCGCAGGGTTTTAGTTACGACTTCCGGCTCACTGCCCGAGGGCGCAGGGCGTTTTAAGCAATCGGAAGTTTCAACCTTCATATACTCTGGTGCAGTCACGTTTACGACATACGCGTCAAGAATGCTAGTGGGTAGGTGCGCTTTAGGATTTGCCGTTTGCTTTGATGTAGGAACTGTGCGCTCTTGTGCTTCTTACGAGGTTTTCTAGTCTTTTAATGATGTAAGCTAAATGTTCTCTCAGAAGTTAGTTTTCTGCAGCCAGCTGCTTTTCTAGAGGATGGAAGGCGCCATAATGACTGTTCTGCTCACCTGTGCCTAGGTGCCTTGGCTTAGAAGCGGGGGGAACGTTTGGGCCATTTGTTCCTTGCTTCACGCTGCGGGATTTAGGCTGGTCGGTACTGCCTAGGTCATGGTGTCTGGGTTCCCGGCTTGGTGTACAGGTTTCATTGTCATGCCTTTGCCCGGCTGTCGCTCGAAGCCGAGATCACATTTCCTAGAGCCCGTGAGGTGTTGGCCTCTGCATACGATGCACCTTGGCGTGAAGTCGGGTTGGTCTTTCGGTAGATGTTGCGTTCCGCATCTCCTGCAGAGGCTTTTCCTCTCCTTTACGCAGACGTTGGAACGGTGTTGTTGTGGCTGTAGGAAGAACGAAAAGAAAATGCAGGGGCCTGCTACTGGCTCTGTAGCTGAGCCACCTAAGCTGCCTCGTGCGGACAGATGAGGTAATAGAGAAGAAAGAAAAAGAAGAGCGAGAGAAAGACGCGCTCCGCAACAGCCGTCGTTCACCAACGAAGCGGTGGCGGGTGCAATCACAGTCTACAACAGATACAAATTTGGTTGCAGGCTAGCCCCCATCGCAAGTGGCGGTGACCTACCTGTCCCAGCCCCATCAGGGCCAGGAGTAGCTACCCTCCTTCCCGCCTCCTGTCTTCTGTCCACACGGGGCAGCGGAGGTGGCTTAGCTACAGAGACAGTAGCAAGCCGGTGCATTTTCTTTTCCTTCTTCCTACAGTCGCAACAACAGCTTCCTCCTATTCCCCGGCCCCGGCACGCAGGCCGGAGGTGCGGGTCAGGAAATACCTCGCGGACTAATAACTATAGTGCATGAGTCGCCTGGTGACGTCATGACCTATCGTGACGGTACATCACGCGCCCCTTGTCGAACAGAACCAGCATTTCATCGAACGCATCAAAGTCCACCGGTGTTCTATGAATCGCTTAGAGGAAAGGAAAGCGCATTATATGTCACTCGCGGAATGCCGCTATCATCCTCACTGTAGGCAAGGGGAAATATGAAGAGCGTTTTACGATCCGGGGTGTGGCGCAGTTGATTATGGACCGGCAGGATCCGTATACCATAGGGTGTAATTGGCAAGTACTTTCGTAAAGTAATCTGCAAGATATCCCATAGAAAGACTGCATCCCAGCAGTCAAGAAAAATATGGTCTATGGTTTCTGGCTTATGACAATTCAAGCAGTCCACCAACCACGGAACAAAAACACCCTTTTCCCTCAGCCATGGTTTAACAGGTAATGTACCACTGTGTAATAGGAAAAAAAAACGTTTTGCTGACGACCGTGCTGGCATCTTTTTAACTCTTTTTATGATATCCTTACCTTCCCCTCCACAGTGTAATGATTGATACAACGGCACTGGCATAATTATATCAAGCAGGTCATTATATTCAGTTGCTTTTGGGTTATAGCGCTTAGGTATTCCATTGAGAATCTCACTTTTAAAATGTTAAAGGAAGCCATAAACTCACGCAAAAAAACACTCAGTTTGCTGTGTTTAAAGTTGCTAGAGGACACCAAAACTTCGAGTAAGTCTTGGCTCAGTCTAACTTGAAAAACAGTATGCAGAAAATGGTCGCTTTGGCTCCGTAAGAATATAACCCTGGATACTATTTGTCGTAAAAATAAATGGGCCAAACCAAGTCCTCCACTTTTTACCGAGCGAAACAAATTTATACGACTTGTTCTCTCCCAAACTGAACCCCAGACGAAAACCGCCAGCAATCGGTGAAATTTCTGGGCGCTAACCCTTGACATAGACAATGCTTGCAAAACATACCAGACTTTCGCAACAATGAACAAATTGCATAGAGTTGAACGTGCGAACATTGATAAGTCAAGGCCACCCCACTTTGTTGTTTTTGACTGGACACGTTCAAGTTCAGCATTCCAGTAATCTTTCGTATCCTTGTAGTGTTCCAGCGGCACTCCAAGGTACCTCGCAGGTGTGACAGACCAAGAAACATTTTCGAAAAAGGAAAGTGCGTTACAACAAACCTCATTCCATAGCCCCAAACATTTGTCCCAGTTGACTTCGCTGGCCGTTTACCCACAAAATCGACTAGCATCTGTGATTGCTCCTGAAACGCTGTCTTGTTCTTGACAGAAAATGGCTATGTCCTCAGCTTATGACAATATCTTTACTTCGCTTTCCATAAGTATATATCGTGGGACCCTTTCATTTTTAATCACCTTTAAGCAAAACGGTTCTATATATATGGCAAATAACAGAGGACAAAGTGGATATTCTTGTCTTACGGATGATCTTATCTGAAAGCTTTCTGTGACTTCCTTATTTACAATAATACTAGTGAAACAATTTGCATATGCGATTTTAACTCCATCTTACATGACTGAGCCTACATTTACATAATCCAGTATTGAAAATAAAATTTCGTGACTAACCCGGTCAAAAGCTTTCTTCAGGTCTAGTTGCAACATTGCAACGTGATCTGCAAACACCCCGTCACAACATTCCAAAACTCTTCTATTTATGTGAATATTTGTATATGCTTCTCCTTTTAATTCCACATGTTTGATGTGGCCCAACAATATCTTTAATTACGTTCTGCAACCGTTTGACTAGGACCTTCATGAAGATTTTGTAAGCCACATTGGCAAGTGTTATAGGTCGCTATGACTTCACTGAGAGCAGTCGCTCTTTGATATGACTTATTCATGTTGCTCTGCATCCACAGTGTATGGAAAACGAGAATAGCTGTGAGACACGCGGACGTGGATGCTCGCTCAGCGAGGGAGTATTTCATTGAGAGCATCAACAACCTGACCGCCACCTATATTACCCAATGTGAGAAAAATGAATGGATGCTAGTTTTTATTGAACTGGCCAATATAACACGTTTTTGAAATTTTCTGAACCCTTAATTTTGCTAGGGCGCTTTGAGGCATTATACTTTCCCTTTGCCCAACTGTAAATATCATTATTAACAGGAAATAAAGAAAAAAAAGGGACGTGGCGCAGTTTGCTGAAACGCTGGGCTGGGGATCGAAGGGATGCAGGTTCGTTTCCAGATGGAGACAAGGTTTATTAATTTATTGTTAACTCTCACTCTCAAAAACGTGACGCCTCTGCTGACAACCTTCTGTTGACAACGATGAGGCATTTAAGGCTTTTGCTTTAAAATCAACTTCAGCTCTAAACAGCACTCTATAGTTTTCCATCGGCAGTCGGCTTCCTTCTCGGTAGCTGCTTCTTGGCAGGGGTATGCTTAGGCGCTGCGTTGGCGTCCGCAGCCGGCATCGGTGGTATGCGCCTAGGCTTCGGATGGACCCTGTCGTGGGCTGTGATGGCCAAGGTTCACAATGTAGGATTGTTCTATTCCTCCACCGGATCTCGTCTCCTTTCACGGTACACGATGGTGTCCGATCGAGGCGGTGTGGAACTTGACATGCCACGCAGCCAGAACGCGGTTGCCCAGCTCGCCCGCGTAGCCGATGATTACAAAAATGCCAAAATATGGGCCACAGTATGGTTTTGCTGTTGTTGCGACTGGAGGAAGGAGGAAAACAAGGTGCACAGGCCTGCTACTGGTTAAAATCACTGGAACTCTGAAAGTATCGCAATCAGCGGGCGGCGCGCGGGCAATATTAGATTGTTGTTGCCAGGAATGGTCCAGCGCGACGAACGTGTCGTCTGCTAGACGAGCAAAGCTCCGCTATAGCTCGTGGTGTCTGCCCGGCAAAGGCGTCGTTGATTTGTTTTGGTCGGAAAATAACGAATGGTAGTATTAAAGAATGAAATCTTTTATGGGATGAGGGTTTACGAAAGCATTTAAAGCATCCCACGACTGCTGTGCAGCCACGATCGGGTACTTCACTCTTCGGGCGTGCGCGCACAGCAAGGTGCAAGCTTAAGCTTGTTATATAGCGCTTCGTTTGTTGCAGCGCAGGTTATTCTGATTTATATAGTCGAAACGAGTAATTCTAAACGGCTCGCAAACGCAAGTCTAGAGACCAGGCAAACTGTTTATAACATGCAGTAATAAATGCCGCGTTCACATGAGAGCTCGCCCGAAATGTGATGTGTATAGAAAGTTATTTTCTTAGCGCTTGCTGTCACATTCCCGTCGTACTTCCCTTCGTCTTGTCGCGCGCTAGTCGGAGTGATGTGTTATACTGCTCCACCCACGCTGGCGCGCGAGGCCAGCGTTTTGAATTCGCCCCCCAATGAAACCTTTTCGCGACTACTTACAAGGAATGGAGGAAATGGGGAAAGGCGCCGCTAAGTAGCAAATAATTATAGCGCCAAACAAAGGAGATTATTTGGGCAAGCCTTGCCGTGCAGACAAGCTGTGCGAATGAAAACGGAAAGCTAACGGAAAACTCAAGTAACCACGAGGATATGATGCGCTCTCAAAGTGACTGAAGAGACCAGTTCGCCACCCATGCTCGCCAGCATGTGTGCAAGGCATTATTCGCACAGCGAGCTATCCGCGAAACCAAAAGCTCATTCGTACCACTCAAGCCATTGTACTCGAAAAGTACTGGGATGCCCCCCCCCCCCCCCCCTCCCCTCTCATGACTTTTCCTTGCTGTCGGCTTCTAATGTTAGCGCACGCTAATGAACTCAAAGTTATTTAATTTAACACGGAACTCTCACGGTTCGACACCCTTCATGGTCCGTATAGTTTTGGTAATTGTTTTGTACTTAAGGGAAACAATTCAAATGGGCAACATATATTAGAAAAGCACAGATATTGTTGCGGGACTAATTACTCATTAGCCAATATGAATGACCTCCAGAAAAAAAAAAGGCGAGAAACGTCTCCGAAAACCTGGCTGTCACGGACAAAAAATCTACAGCGAAACATGCAATGGAGACACGCTAGAGACGTCACACTAACTAGTAAATCTTAGGATGAATGTTTAGTGACTCCGGTAACAGCTGATTAGTTCACAATATACTTAGCTTGCAAAGCCGGGCACCCTTCGATGGGACAAATTTGTCGTGCAAATGCGATGCAGTCATACGGTTATGCTTAATTTGTGAGGGCCGGATCTTCAAAGATCCGGCTCATGCATACCTCTACCCCTTTTGAATGCTTAAATGTTTTTCACCACCACCATCAGCATACTGTTTTTTGATTATCAAACCTTCCTCACGGGACAGTAAACAGCGCTTTGCCTCATTTTCTCTGCTACATCCGAAGGCGCAACACACCGGCATCCTCGGCGACCCAGAGCGACCATGTTATGCGTGTTTTATGCTCACATAGCAATATCGGACCAACTTAGTCGTAAGACACGCTGCCCGCGTACCGTCGAAGCCCTACGATGACTGCGCGTCGTCTGCTCGACCGGACCATCTATGGCGGGGCTTGAGCACGTGATTGCAGCTGGCCAATGGGCAGCGCCGCGGCAAAGAGAAGAAAGCTGCGGTACTTTCAGAGTTCCAGTGACTTTACTACTAGCCCTGTAGCTGAGCCACCTGCGCTGCCTTGTATGGACAGAAAAGGAAATAGAGAAGAAAGGAAAAGAAGAGGGGAGAAAGACGTGCGTCGCAAAAGCCGTCGTCCACTACCGAAATGGTAGCGGGTGCAATGACGGCCTACAACAGATAAAAATTAGCTGGGGTTTAGCTTTGGTTAAGCCTGGTAGGTTGCGAAAGCAATGCGGCAACCTGGCGCAATCTTTATTTCTTCGTGTTCATAACGTCTGTCTAACGAGGAGCAGCGCGCCTCTTTATTACCATCACTCATAGTTAGGGTGCCTCGATTCGTTTCGCCATCGCTGAAAGGTATTGAAGCACCCTACTCAAAATTAGGGTGCCTTGATGTCTTTCGCCTTCGCTTTCAGGGTGCAGACACAGCTCTCTCCGGCGGCATGTTGAGTCCCACTCGCCTGTTCGGAAGCACTGCACGCAACGGGGTGGCGGCCGGTTTCGATGATAAAACTATCGCTATCGTGAGAATTTCGAAAATTTGATGATCTATCAAGGCAGGGTGGTATCAGAGAGTATTGTAGCTGTGAAACGAAGCTAGTTGAGTTAAATTCCGTCATATATTGTTGGTCATTTGCCCAGGAGCTCTTCGCCTTGAGAACAGTCTTTACGTAGTGATATGCGCAGCATACCCGGTCGCAGTTTGGTCACCCTCGTTCCCCAACAACAAATACAGCATGTTTGTGCAGACAACAAGCCAACTACAACCGCTGCATTATGTAAAGATCATTCTTGAAACTGCCAGAACATTACTGTCAAAAGCAAATATTTTTTTTTTTCAGTTCATTCGCACTATTTCAGTAGCCGCACAACTGCGGAGAGCCCCCCTCGCACGCATTGCTCGCTGCACGCAATGAACGTTGTAGGCAACTGACGAATGGGACATAACATGTCGCCGGGAGGGGAAAACGGCGGCGCGGGGTGGTACAAAAGGTGTCCTCAACCCGAAAGCGGAGGCGAAAGGCATCGAAGCACCCTACTCAAAGTGGAAGCGAAGCGCCTCTAGCGGGAGAACCGCCAGCCGGCGTGGCACGATCTTTATTAAGGAGCCGGCGAACGACGGGTTAAAGCGTCGTGACGCTGGCCAAGCGTCGACCCGGGGTTATGCCCTACTCTGCACTACCTCATTTGGCCCGTTTGTGGTGGGTTGTTAGGCTTGTGCTTTTTGAGCGCACCCCGGGCCTGCTGGACGGCCCATAGTTGAATGTCCTTGTCTGTATTTTGCTCAGCACTTTGAAGTTCTGGCGGGTATGTCCTGGATGCAGCTTCGGTCGGTAACCTGGCAAAGTCCCACATGATGTGCCATTGGTCCGCCAGACCCACTTGACATACACTGCACATATCACTTGTGTAGATGTCTGGGTGTAGGACGTGTAGCACTGCCGGGGCTAGGAGTGACCCGGTTTGCATTTGCCTTAGGATGACCGCCTCCTCCCGACTAAGTGCCGGGTGAGGCGGCGGCATTGTCCGTCGAGCTAGGCGGTAAAATTTAGTCACTTCCTCGTAACTGGTCATTCGGTCTTTTGTTTCGAACCACCACTCGGAACGGTGCCCCTCGGGGGCGCGGAAGGTAAGCGCTCGCGCCGCCGAATGGGCCGTCTCGTTGTGATTCGGTGAGGATGCACAATCGTCCGCGTGCGCCGGGAACCACTTGATGCGGATAGTGTTGCCGCGGTCTTGGAGCTAGAGCTGACTGATGATCGCCCGACGACTATACCTGGTAGCCAATCTCTCGGAGCTATTATGATGTCACAGCGAGTGCAGCGCCTCTAGTGGGAGAACCGCCAGCCGGTGTGGCACGATCCGCGATCGCCCGACGACTCGACTTGGTAGCCCATCTCTCGCAGCTGGTATGACGTCGTAGATAATCCGCGGTTAAAGCTTAAAGGTCAAACGTGGCACGATCCGAGATTATGTGAAAGGCCATTCATGGGCCTAATATTGCTTTCAAAATAAAGTATGGTGGCAGGCTAGCCCCCGCCGCAAGCGACAGTGCCCTACCTGTCCCAGCCCCGTACGGTCAGGAGCAGCCACCCACCTTGTCCACTGAAAGTCACTCTGTGAGTCTGTAGAACCAAACTCGGGAACGACAAATGTTCTCGCAGGAGCCCATTTCGTGCACCATCCAAACACTTGCCGGATAAAGTGCGACAGATACAGCGCCTTTCCTTTCCTTTAAACAAAATTATAAATATATGTAGCACTGCAACGAGCGCCGATAAGAGGCAAATGATGAGAGTCAAATAACTGGAGAGGAAGGGTAGGCATTCGCCATTATCCGCACTGCTCATACCTCACCAGGCAGCAGTGGGGCCAGACATGCGACCGCATGGCCGGTAATCTCGGGCTGAGGGATACGTGGGCGCTCCTACGTGCCCTCCTTGACCCGTCGCATGTCAAGGCCACGCAACGCAGGGATGTGACGCGCCTCCTGCAATCCTCACCGCTATCCGATTCCGATTTCCTTCTTGCACTCCGAGATCGCTATCTTTGCACTTCCCCTCCGTCCCCCCTCCCTTCTTACTTCGGCACCATTAATTCTGCGCTTGACGCAGATATCACTTTGGGGGAGGTTTGTGCGGCGCTACATAAGCTCCGCACCACTTCCGCACCAGGAGCAGACCAAATTTCTAATAAGGCCCTCCGTAACCTGGACACATCATCCCTAGAGGCCATTACGGACCTCTTTAACAAACATTGGCACGAAGGCACCCTGCCTTCTGAGTGGACCCACGCTAAGGTGACCTTCATCCCCAAGCCCGGCAAACCCATAGACATTCAAAATCTCCGTCCTATTTCCCTCACCTCTTGTCTCGGTAAGCTCTTTGAGCACGTCGTTCTAGACCGCTTACAGAGCTTCCTCGAGGACAACCATCTCTTCCCCGATTCGATGTTCGGCTTTCGCCCATCCCTCTCTACACAGGATGTCATGCTCCAGCTCTCCGAAGAGGTCCTTCACCCTCTTCACGCCAAGCGCACTCGCGCGATCATGGCACTGGACTTGACAAAAGCATTTGATAATGTCTTCCATACCGCCATCCTAGACGCCCTTTCTACCCTTAACGTGGGCTCCCGAATCCATAGTTACATCAAGGCTTTTCTTGCCCATCGCACGGCTGAGATCTCATTCGGCACCCTCTCCTCTCCTACTTTCCCTCTTGGAAATCGAGGTACCCCCCAGGGTTCTGTTCTCTCTCCCCTTCTCTTCAACATCACCCTTTTTCCGATGGCACGTGCTCTAGCTAGCATTCCTAACCTCTCCCATGCTTTCTACGCTGATGATATCACCCTCTGGGTGACTACCGGCAATCTTGGTGAGATGGAAGCAGCTCTCCAGGCAGGCGCTAAAACGGTCGCCGATTATGCTCGCACGGTCGGGCTAGCTTGTTCCCCGTCCAAGTCGGAGGTCCTGCTCCTCCTGGCTCGAGGCATAGCTCCAACCTCATCTCCTAACCTTAACGTCACTATCGACGGACATCCCATCCCTTCTGTCTCTTGCATCCGTATTCTCGGTCTCTTTCTCCAATCCAATGGCAAACACACTACTGTCCTTTCCCGCCTTACTACCACCGTCCAGCAGACGGTACGGCTGATCCGACGGGTCGCTAACCGACACTACGGCATGCGCGAGCACGACCTCCGTCGTCTTGTTCAGGCCTTTGTGCTAAGCCGCCTTGTATACTCCCTCCCCTACCTCTTTCTGTCTCGTACCGAGGAAGACAAGGTCAACTGTCTCATCCGCCAAACTTATAAGTCGGCTCTCGGGCTTCCCACTTCCACCCCCACTTCTCGTCTACTAGCGATGGGCGTCCACAATACTCTTTCAGAACTTGTGGATGCCCATCGCGTGGCACAACTCGATCGTTTATCTCGCACCACCCCTGGTAGAGCCCTTCTTACTTCCCTTCGCTTGACCCCTGTCTCCCCTATCTCTGTCACCCATCCCTTGCCCAGCTCCCTCTTCTCCATGCTCACTGTCAAGCCCCTTCCCAAGAACATGCACCCTGAGCATCATGCCGCTCGCCGATCTGCCCGCGCCTCCACCCTCTGGTGCCAGTACGGTACACGGTCTGACGCCGTGTATGTTGATGCGGCACCCTACCTCTCGCATCCCGCCTATGCCCTGGCCACTGTCTCTAATACACGAGCCCCCCTCTCCGTCGCCACTATCCATGCTCTCACTTCCACTGCCGCAGAGGAAGCAGCCATCGCCCTCGCCATTGCCAGCACACCAGCCCTTTTCATATTTAGCGACTCTAAGACCGCAGTCCGCAACTTTGCAAAGGGTAGAATCTCTTCCTCTGCGCTCAATATCCTTAAGCACTCCTCCCCCCCTTCCCGATCTATCCAACTAATTTGGGTTCCGGCTCACGCGGGGCACCCTGGAAATGAGGCGGCAAATTCTATCGCTCGCGAAATGACCGACCGAGCTGGCCCCCTCCACCCCGGGATGGACACGCGTGACTCCCTCCTCACCTTCCATGACATCACCCTCCACTACCGCAACTCCCGATTATCCCTCCCTCCCCCTCACAAGTCCCTATCTAAAATCGAACAGAATACGTGGCGCCATTTACAGGCCCACACTTTCCTCTCCCCTGCACGCCTTGCCCTTATTCACCCCGGTGCCTTCTCGCCCCAATGCACGCTTTGCAGCTCTCCCCGAGCAGACTATGCTCACATTCTTTACTCTTGTCCGGCGCACTTTCCCCCCGTCTCCTGGCAAATAAACAGCCCGCAGCTGTGGGAGGCTGCTTTGGCCAGCTCGGAGCCGCATATTCAACAGCGGCTTACGACCTGGGCAGCGGAAGTCGCCGCCAGGCGTGACCTGGAGGCCACGACCAGCAGCCGGAAGGCCACCCACGGAACGGCGGCAACATAATTTTACTTTTTTTAATTTTTTGGCCTTCAATGAATAAAGTTTGTACCACCACCATCTCAAGAGAAATCCAAGAGATCCTCTAATTTTTTTAATCCTTGGTTCAAGTTGTGTGAAACGCCCTTTATAGCAAAATAACAGCATAGGGAGTAACTGCTGGCCCGGCGGCCGAGCTCGCGCGATCGTCATCGTCATCAAAACTTTTTATTTCCACCGAAATAAAACCCTTTTTTGGACCCCCTGGCACGCAGGCCCAAGGGAGCCCTACTCAAGAGCCTCACAAAATAAGGTCTGGTGAAGATACATTGTTGCTCCACGGCCTCAACCCCCAGGCCGACCTTTGGTAACGTCACAACATGGCCACCTAGTCATGAGGTTACATTATCTATTTATGTGATGACGTCACAACATGCCTACCCTACTCATGTGATATACGTGATTACGTCTCAAATACCTTCCCATTGGGGTTGCCCTTGTTAGGTGATGACGACACAACGGTATTCGTGAGGTGATCACGTGGCTACAACGGTAGCACTGAGACTAAATGCTGCGGAATGAATGAATGAATGAAAACTTTATTTCCACCGAAAAGGAGCCCTTCATCTTCCGCCCCCGGCACGCAGGCCGGGTAGCGGGTCAGGAGGGCCCCGCAGGCTGAGGTCAGGTGAGGTTACAAGCACTCTTCACGGCCTCAGCCGCCAGGCGGGTCGCGTGCCGCTGAACGATGGGATCTCAGCTCCGCAGCCAAACCTCCCAGGCTTCTCTACTATCCATGTTAATGCCGGCGCCTGGGGAATCGGCGCATTGCCATATTATATGATCTAGCGTGCCTTTTTGTCCGCAATTTTTACATTTAGAATCTTCTTCCTCCCCGGTCTGTGTTAAAAAAACCCAGGCAGGGCAGATGTAGTTATCGGCTTGTAATCGCCTCCAGATGCGTGCTTCATTGTTAGTGAGAGACCGATCTGGGGGAGGGTATACTTTTCGATCTAATTTGTAAGATTCTGTAATCACATTGTATGTGATAGCGCAATCTTTCCTTGCATTCGGGCTGTTCTACCGCTGCCCGGTGGTAGAGATCTCGGGCCAGCAGGTGCGCAGCTTCGTTGCCAGGCACAGATTCGTGTGCTGGTATCCATATGATGGATATGGTTCTAGTAATGGGATTTGTGAGAAGAATGTTTTTGGCCTCCTCTGAGATCCGTCCTTTTGCAAAATTCCAGACAGCCGTTTTGCTGTCGCTGATTATAGTTTTGGCCTGTGTACTAGTGCATGCGAGCGCTATTGCGACCTATTCAGCTGTAGTTATGTCACGGGTGCGTGTTGAGGCCGCAATTTTAGGTGCACCTTCTCCATTTACGACTGCCGAGGCAGATGCTCCGTGTCGTCGACTGCTTTGCGTTTCATTCTTTTAGCGATGGCTTTGGCTCTGTGTTCTCTGCGTTCTTTGTTGTAGTCTGGGTGCATGTTTCGAGGTAAGGGTGGTACCAGTATGTGTTCCCTTATGTTGGGTGGGATAGATGTTTTCGTCTGTGGGCCTCTGTCTGATTGGAGTCCGACCCAGTCTAGGATGGCTCTGCCTGTCTCCGTCTGACTTAGTCTTTCCAGTTGAGAGATTCTGACAGCTTCAGTGAGCTCTTGCCATGTATTATGAATCCCCATTTTCTCCAGCTTCTCTGTTGATGTGGAGACAGGGAGGCCTAGTGCGCGTTTGACGTATTTTCGAATTGTGACGTCGATTTTTTCACGTTCTGTCTTTTTGAGATTGAGAAAAGGTGTGGCATAACATATGCGACTGATGATGTAGGCCTGTGTCATTTTGAGTAGACTACGTTCCTTGAGACCGTGTCCTCTAAGCGCTACTCTTCTGAATATGCCCGTAACTTGGGCTGCGTAGTTCTCCAATTTTTTGATGGTTTTTGTGTTCTGCCCTCTTGCTTGGAGGACCATTCCTAGGATTCTAATTTCCTCTAGTTGTGGAACCGGGTAGTTTTCAACATTTATCTTTATGTCTGCTTTATTCTTCTTATATTTGGGGTTGTAGATGAATAGTTCTGACTTTTGCGGCGAGCAGGATAGACCGCGTTCCGCAGCGTACTCAACCACCTCATTTGCGGCAGCCTGGAGTTTGCTCTCTATTTCTGCGTCGCTACCTTTATTTATCCAGAGATTTATGTCATCTGCGTACATGCTAAATTTTAAGTCCGGTATTTGCTTTAGTTATGCTGGTAGCCCCCTCATAGCAATGTTAAATAGAAAGGGAGACAAGACAGAGCCTTGTGGCGTTCCCTTGCTACCCAAGGTGATTGTGTGTGATTTGGCGCTTTGAAAGCTCATGGTGACCTCTCTGTTAGCAAGAAAATCTTTAATATAGTTATAGGTTCTGATTCCAACCCCAACCTCTTGGAGACCTTCGAGCACTGCCTTATGCTTGACATTGTCGAAGGCTTTGGTTAGGTCAAGTCCGAGAATAGTCTTTGTATCTGAAGATTCGTGTGTTATGATATCGTATCTAAGTCTGAGCATGACGTCCTGTGTGCTTAGCCCCGGCCTGAAGCCCACCATTTAGTGTGGCCAAAGGTTCTCTTGCTCCATGTATTTGGTAAGTCTCGTCTGAATAACGCGTTCCATTAGCTTTCCCACGCACGAGGTCAGTGATATGGGTCTTAGGTTTTCTAGTTTTGGTGGCTTCCCCGGTTTGGGTATGAGGACTATACTGGCATTTTTCCATGCCTGCGGTAGTTGTCCAGTCTCCCATACCTTATTCATGTATTCTGTCAGGGCTGTGATTGAATCGTCGTCTAGATTTCTGATAATAGTGTTCGTGATACCGTCAGGTCGTGGGGCTGATCTTGTCTTTAATCCTGCGGCAATTTGATAAAGTTGATAACGTCGAAAAGCAAGGCGCCCGGGTGCTATTCGATGTCACGGCGCGTTTAACATCTCCAGGTGGTCCAATTCGGAGCCCTCCACTACGACATAGCCTTAGTAGCTTTGGGACATTAAAACGATACGCTTAATCAAATCAAACCAATTTGATGAAGTAGCGCATTGGATGGACGGACGGACGGAAGCGAAATGTACGACCCGCCGGGGTGGTGCAGTGGTAAGACGCCCGACTACTGTGCCGGAATACCCGGGTGCGAACCCGACTTCGGCGGTTGCGTTTAGATGGAGGCGAAATGATGAGGCGTCCGTGTGCTGTGCGAGGTCAGCGCACGTTAAAGATCCCCAGGTTGTCGAAATTACTCCGTAGCCCTCCACTATGGCTCCTCTTTCTCTCTTTCCACCTTCACTCCCCCTTCCTCTCATCCCTTACGGCGCGGTTCAGGTGTCCACAGAAACAAGTGTGACAGATACTACGCCTGTTATTTCCTGTGAACGAATTATTATTATTATTATTATTATTATTATCATTATTATTATTATTATTATTATTATTATTATAATTATTATTATTATTATTATTATTATTATTATTATTATTATTATTATTATTATTATTATTATTATTATTATTATTATTATTATTATTATTATAAAGTAGCGAAAGTTTACACTCTTAAATGGCGATGTTTACGACGCTATGGAGTCCACTCCGAAGGCGAAGCTTCAGTGTTCCCCTTAGTCAAACCCAGCCCAACCTTGCATGACAAAGCAAACCGTGTTTAACAGAGCTTTCGTTCGTATAACTAGATTCAAAATACGCTTAAGCCTCCACCAATTTTTTTTTTTTTTTTTGGCTTTTCTCAATTCTCTATTGAGAGGTCGCGCTGGGCTATAGTATTTGTTGAAAAGTTACGCTAATCGTAAACGCAGTATATTCTCACAGCTTGAAGTACTTAGGTCTACGGATTTTGGATTCAATTGGCAATGCGCTCCGGCTAACCGCAAATGACATCTTCGACCGGTCGTTTTATCTTTGGCCTCGAAGCGAATAGGTAAACCGATAGCTCCGGATCGGATCAGCGGCATGGAAGCCGAGGAGAGTTTAGCTGCTGGCGAACGGCGCAGAAGAGTGCAGAAATTAATGTCTTCCGATCCCGAGGTAGTCACTGCTTTTCGCTACGTATATCCAGGCATAGCAGAGCTAACCCATCTTTCATTTTCTTAAACACAGCCATCTGCGGTCGGGTTCTAACCCTGGTATTCTAGTACAGTAGTCGAGAATCTTAACCACTGCGTCACCACGGCGGGGCAACATTGCCCCAATCAACCTTGTGTGTCTGCGTGACTGCGTGCTCTGACAAAGTGTTATTGGTAGGAGTCTCCTTATTTTCTTAAAATGTATCTCCCCCCGACCAGAGGGGATTCCGTTGTACTGTCGACAAATGGTTTATGTTGCACCCACTGAAGAACACATTTCTTGCGGCCTCAAATTTCGTTAAAGAACACATTCATTGCGAAATACACGCTAAAGTGCGTAGTAGAAAATCCACCATCCTAAACAGTATCAAACATTCTTTAGTTTCCTCTGAAGCGCTAAGCGATTAGGGAATGTTAAGCTGTGTCCGGCTCGCCTCGACTCGGTTCGGCGTCTTTGACGCGCATTGATCGTAGCCGGACCTAAGCGCAAAATAAAATTATGACTCATAAATCGCTTTCAAAAGTTATGCTAGAAGCGAAGGTTTTCCCTCGAACGCTAAAATAAAATACAAAGAAATACAACCACGCCATCTAGCGATGCCATGACTGCATTTACGCCCTAGAAATGATTGCGTCTAACAACTAATATCTTTTGCGTACAGAGTCAGTCGTGTTGCCTCTATAAATGCCACTAATCTCGCCGCAGAGGAACTTTTCTATATTTTTTCTTGTTTATTATTATACGAAACGTGGCGTGTTATTGCAAATACCGTCCGAAAATTAAGCTTCACCCCGGCCAATACGTGCCGCAGCGTTTTACGAGGCTGGTTTTTAGTAGCACTCATTCCAGGCATGCTCGGGCTTGGAGCAGAGTCACCTCGGGCACCCGAATGCACTTTAGAGCCAACACCGGCCTGCACGATTTCTATACGACGCGCGTTGCCCGGTCAGCGAGCGTTGGCGCCGCTGTGAGGCGGATTTTTATAGCAGCGTGTGCATGTCGCGCCATCGAGCGTCGGCGTGCGCGCGTGTAGGCCACATCGTGGACCCCTGAGCCTCGGTCCGAGAGCCTGCGGCCGTAAAAATGGCCCCGGCACGTGCGCACTTTCTCCAGTTCGATCGCTTATTTGTAACCTAGGCCCTAGCCACGTTTCGCGAACTCTGCGTTTGTAAATCATTTTTCATGCCATTGGAAGGAGGGGAGCACTCCTGCAGCAGTTATCTGGATTTTATTTTTGCGTTGACCGTTTCCGGCCAGTGAGTGGCGCAGTGCGAGAGTACTGCAACGCCTTAATCTACGCAACGGTACGATCATTTCTGTCAAAGGGTGGCCAACGTAGTCGCCAATGGTTTCCATACTTCGCTGAAAAATGAATTCGCTGCTGTGATACTTGATGCCTTAGTCCTACTCTTACTAGGCGGCCGAGGACTCAAATATGCAGTAAGTGGCCGATCACGTTGCAGTACGATGAGGAATATTATGTGCCCCGAAATTAGCGGCTGTTGCGGGCTGTAATTGCGGAGAAGGAAATCCGGAGTGAAAACAGGGAAGTCGTGCTCTGTAACTGAGCAGCGCAATGGCGGATCAAAACCAGTGGATGTTGCCAGTGTCTCATGTCTTATGAACAAGTTGATCTTGGCAGCAGATAGCATTACTAACGGGAAGACACCTCACGTCAGTTAGTTATATTTCGACTCGAGATCACGACCCGCTTTATAAAAGCGACCTGCTGACCATAAAATGTTTTAGGGCTCCAGATTTGATTCGATTTTACGGGTTCATTTTTTTTTCTTACTAAGGTACTGCACACTGCACAAGGAACGTCAAACGCTCCTTCGGAGAAGCCCCCCAGTTAAAAGCAGAGGTAAGCTACGAACGCGCTATCGAACTTATATGACTTAGGGTAGAGTTAAAGTTGTGAAATTGGGGCAGACGCTCTTTGTACTCGAATGTTTTCCTATCGGTCCCTATGCTCTCCTTCCCTCTTGTGCGACAGCAAACTGGTCACCGCCCAGTTAACCTTTCTGTTACTCTCCACTTATATTGTTCTCTTTCTCTACTCTTATTATTGTGCCAAACAGCTCTCTTACTCGGATCGCTCAACAACAATAAGACAAATTAGTAAATACAAATGCTACTGGCTCAAACAAGGAAGTTGTTGAAAAGTTTTACACTTTAATAAATTGGTGCCTTAGTAATCGGTTTCTTTCGCGTTGTGGGCACTTAAATAAACACTTAAAATTACACGTAAGTAAACATGAATCTCGTGTAATTGCTAAAATATTTGTAAGACGACAACATTCATACACTGAAGCTGCGTAAATAAAAAAAGTTCGCCATGTCACATCAGCTTATTTCTCAATAACCCAGCACACGAATACTTTTACAACAGCTGCTTACGTCTATTAGCAATGACTGCAACAAAGCAAGCTCACCAACTCGTTCTGCAGAGATTTCATTTCTTTTTTATTTAATTTATTTATTTTACACCTTAAGGCTAAAAACATTAAAGAGGCGGAATAGTGAACAAGGAGGGCGCATGTTGTAAATGCAGGAAGCGAAGCAAATTGCTAGAATTATACCATGCTAGAGAAAAACTGAGTACCTTAATTGGGAACTAAATCAGAGCCAGAAAGGCTTTTATCGTTAATATTCACAACTTCGTCGGGAAGTTGGCTTCGCTCTCGTGCAGTGCGGAGTACAAATGACTGAGCTAAAGCTCTTGCTCAGATTCCATCCCTACTTTGTGAGATGATGGTCGGTGTGATTCGAGAGGGGAAGGAATAAGTTTATTGCGGAGACTCGTGTGACGATAAAGGTTATAAAAAGTACCCATGTGGATAATGTTCTAGGCAAGGATGAGGATGAAATTTCGAGCATGGATGTCATATTAGGCATGCTAGCTGTCCTGTCGTAGTTTGTTAAAATAAAACGAACAGAACTGAAGTTAATTAACTAAGGTTTTGTAATACGGATCCCGGACCGGCGCAGCTTATTCCAATTTTGACTGTTTGACTGCATTAGTGCCTTGTAAAGCAGTATTTGCAGTGAGTGCCGTAGAAACGTTATGGCATATATAGCTAAACATGCGATTAGCATTGCTTATTATATACTGACTCCCGTGGCATGCGTCCGGCACGTGTCGAAGAGAAGGAAGCAGCGCCGGCACGAGAGCTTAGGAACGCTCACGACCTTCACCTCTGCCGGACGCTGCCGCCGTCACCTCTTCAGCTTCTCCTCAAATAAATGTTACCGTGGTCTCCCCTGCCTAGTGATCTCTACATTTGTGGTGACCCAGAGAACCGTGCCTTCACCCCGGTGGCGTTCTAGGCGTGGAAGTGTATGACGTGGAAGTGTTATTGGCTCGCGTATGCGTCTTCCTTTGTGGACCTCGTTCACATAAGTACATTTTTGGCTCCTCGCTTAATCACTAATTCCTTAAATTGTTTCTCTGTTATCTCACCAGTATTCAAAACCGTAAACTTAAACCAGTACTAAAACTGTAAAGTCGTAAATATCACTTCACGTGAAAGGCGCCGTGACGGAGACAGCCTTGCGACCGTGCCCGCGTGGCCCAGGGGTAGTCGTGATTCAAGGAGGTTTCTATTCTCGCCCTTTCATCTGATACCCAAGCTGGCAGCTCCTTCCAACTACCTGCCAAAGGCACGCCCGTCATTTCGCATAATCGGAAAATTTATGCCAATTCTGGAGAAGGGTTCCTTAATGTATTCTTTCCCATATTGTACCCATGCACCACAGCAGTCTATACATCTTCCGACCCCTATCGGGAGCTTGCTTGCAGTTTTTTTACTGTTCATTTAAAAAAAAGTGATAAAGTTTATAATTCGGTGCGGATCAAAGATTGCACTAACATTTTTAAGTTTAAGTCGCAGAAGTGTTGTGTTAGTAAGGAAAGAAGGAGTCATGAGCAGGTTACGACGAAGGTAGCAAATTGTTCGATTAGATGAATTTATTATGTAGATAACGTGGTTAGTCCATGATTGATCACTAGCGAGGTTGATACCAAGGTATTTAAAAGAGCTATTGGAAGTAATGGCAGAATCGTTAATTTTATAAGCAGGTGGAGTACAATTCCAGCGGCGGTGGAAAGAGTGTAGTACTGTATTTGCTGTATTTAAAGACGTTAGCCACGTTTAGCGCCAGTGGCGTCCGCTATAGGTAGGTTATTTTAAAGGACAGAAGTGCTGTCGTATCTACCTTCTCTATAATTAACGAATGCAAGGGTGCAGGTTTCAGCACCTTCAGCACAGGTTTCAGGAAGGTATCCATCAGTGGTATCATTTGCCTATCGTTGCTGCAGCTATTTCATTGTAGGACATATTGGATTATAATAATTGTGTCATACGATATACTTACCGCGATAAAACCATAATGTCGGCCACTTACCAAAGCGAAAATGCGCGGAGGTTTCAATATGTTTAGCAGTTGGGGTAAACTTGTAGCTCTACTTTGTACCCAAATTATGCTTCCCCCTTTCGGTCTATTTCAATGTTTGCGGGCATGATCGATATTTCACGCGAAAGTTAACAGTTGGCGGTAACTTTTATAACGCTTCGGGGAAGTGGCTATCACGGAATGTGTGCTCGCTGCTAGGTTTAGCCTTGCCCGAGTGGCAGTTGTGTACTGAAACCTCTAGACATTTAGTAGGAGTGAATGTAAGATCATTTCAATCCACTGACACTTCAATGGCCGCTCAGTATGGTTATTAGTTCGAATGCCCGCTTGCAAGCATGTATGGATGGATGTAATATAGGAGCGTCCCCTTTGAAACGGGGTGGTAGCAGTAGCTGTCATGCTCATTTTTCTCCCTATATCTTAATTATTGATTTAGAATGGTTAACTAAACCATCATTCTATAATTAAATTTTTATTTCTACATTACTAACATAATGTCACTTCTCTGTTTTTAAGCCACCACTCTTCCAGTCCTTTTTTGCTAGCTTCCACCGCCGGTTTATTCACCCGGCCACTGGTGTCTCTAAACCCCAGAGCTTCAGGAACAGTGACTGCGCCGGCATCGGCTTCCGGATGGATACCATTACATTCAAGTATAATATGGACAATTGTTTCACTGGAGTTACCACATACAGCCCATGCTTCATCTTCATTGTTAATTTCTTTTTGTAGCTGCGTGTTCTAAGGCACCCTGATCTAGCTTCAAAAAGTAGGGCACTGCCTCTTAAGTTATCAAAGATGAGTTATCAAAGATAGCTTCCTTCCTGATCTGCCTTTTCCACTTTTGGTATAATTCCACACTCCGTTTCGTTTCCATCGAATTGATCCAATTTTTATCTTCTGTGCTTTTCACCTGTTGCTTAACGCTCTTTATTTCTCCTTCCTTGTGACTAGCATACTTGCTCGTTAGTTTCCTAGTTCTTTTCCTCCATTGTGAGTCAACGCTTTTTAGGTACAGGTATTTAAATACTTTAGCTGCGCATCTGATACTGTCCAATTTCCTCAGGCGTTCCTCATATAGTATTTTACTCTGAGCTTCCCGCACTTCGAAAGAAGCCCAGGCCATAGGTACCGCCTCATTTGTGGTTTTGCCGTGGGCACCCAGTGCTAATCGTCCGACGGGTCTCTCACTTATTTCTAATGTCGACTGTACCTCTGATTTTAGGCACAGAACCGCATTTCTGAAAGTAAGGCCGAGTACCATAATTCCTTTCCAAATAACCCTCAAAGCCTCATACCTGTTGTATCACCACAATGCCCTATGATTCATTATCCCGGCATTTCTTCGCCCTTTGGCCTTAAGTGATTGCTCATGCTTTCCAATGTATGCCAATCCTTCGTTTACCCATACCCCGAGATATTTATATTCTGCTACTCTGGGTATTTCATGGCCTTGTATTTTAAGACCCCGATCAGTTGAGCCGTTGAAAATCATCAGACTAGACTTAACTGCGTATAAACTGAAGTCTAGAGCGTCCCCTTCGTCTCCGCAATACTTAACTATAGAGTTTGCAATTCTTCCTGACTTTCTGCTAGCAGCACAATATAGTCTGCATACATCAAACCGGGGAGGCGCTGCTCTACCGCCTTTCCACCTAATCTATATGACAGGTTAAAACCTAGGTTACTGTCTTGTGTCCTCCGTTTCAGGTTTTTCATATAAAGCATGAACAGCACCGGTGATAGAGGACAGCCTTGTCTTAATCCTTCGCATACTTTGACATCCTCCGTACTTCTTATCCCTTCCCACGTAATTTCTACTTTGTTATCCCGGTATATTTCCTGTAGGAACTCTATTATCTCATAACCGATACCTTCTCCTTTAAAATATGTTACACAGGAGTTCCCTGTTTACGTTGTCGTACGGAAATACAAAGGTCTATTTTCCACTCTAGATATTTCGATTCATTGGGTAAGAACGAACAGGTTATCATCTAAGCGCCTACCATTTCTATAGCCGTTCTGAAGTTCTCCGAGTGTCTTGTTACTTTCTACCCATGCTTGCACCTTTAATTTCACCGCCTGCATGGCCAACCTGTACAAATAGATGTTATGGTAATCTCCTGTAGGATTTTATGTGCATCCTTTCTTCTTTCTATTTATAACTCAAATTCATTTTACTCTACCGCCAGCTGTCCGCAATTTGCTTATTCGTTATGACTGTTTCCAAAGCTTTTAGCAATGTTCCCTTACTTCTTGGACCAAGTAAATTAATCAGCTTGATCGGAATCCCATCTATTTCTGTAGAGGTGTTTTTAGGAATATATTTTTCTGCATTTTTGGAGTTTAGATTGGTCAGTTTTAAGCTGCTTTGTATGCTGCTATCTTGTGTTGCTTCCTGATGGTCGGAGATCTGATGGCCTGTACATCAAGTTTCTTTTGTCGATGTGATTTCCATATCTGGTCGATTTCCTCCTGCGATACCTGTGCTTTCTTTGCCACTCGGTGTTCCCTTGAAGCAGCTCGTCGTTGTTCAATGGCTTCCCTGATTTCCTTATTCCTCCAGCTCCGTGGCTTCCTCTTTCCATTCCAGTGGTTCGCTACTTTAACCTCCCTAATTTTCCTCCTTATGAGTAGTGTTACCTGTTGATAATCTCAGTCTTCCATGGGGCTTTTCTCTATTGCTTCCTCTATGTCTGATGCTATCTGCGGTATTTGATCGTCGTTTAATTTTGCGCTTACGTTTTGTCTAAGTTCCATTTCGCTTTTCATCAAGGGCCCCATCTGCAGACTAATACGGTTATGATCACTTCCCAGAGTACACTCCCCTTCTTCGTCTATTTCCATTTTTGTAACCTTGTGTCACGAAATCGGCGCCCATTTTCATCAAGTCGGTACGGCGCGAGGCCCGCACGGCGTCGCGTGGAAGGCATGGAGAGAAAAGCCGCCTTCCCGGCGCGGGAGAGCGCGTAGCTTTGTACGCGTTGCCGTGACCCTCTTTCCCATTGCCTGGGGAGGACGGTGGTTCATCGGCCTGGAATGTGCCAGCCCTTTCGAGAAATTTCTATGGGACCTGGCCAATGACGACGCGCGGCTCGACTGGAGGAGAAGAGGGAGCTATAACCAGCGAAGCTATGTGTGTGCGCGCTAGCTTTGACGCGTGCTAACAAACAGACGCGGCGCGCCCTATTTAAAGAGACCGCGCCGCTCGATGAGTCAGTCAGTAAGTTCGACAGTGTTTTTCGACGTGCTCGCCTGTGTTTCGGCTGGACTCCCGAGGATCACCCGCTGCTGGCAAGCCCACGGACTTTCAAGGGAGCGGCGCTCGTCTCGTATGGCGGCCACATCGTCACTCTTGAGGCGTCGGACTGCAACAGTGCCCGGTGAACAATTTGGTGTTTGTTTATGTACTCTCTCGTGTTTCATCTGTTGTAAAGCCTCTACGTTATTGGATACCTGAGTAATTGCATGCTTAGCGTTTGTATTCTGTGAACCTCTCGTCTATGTATATCAAGTGATCTTGTGTATTCCTTTGTATCATCTCTTGCTGTGCATAAATTGTGTTTTGTTTGTTACTTCTGACTCCGATCCTTCCTCTGGTTTGAACCGGCGACCGCAGGGCACCAAACGACCACCCCCTTCTGTCACCACAAGGTAGTTGAATTCCGGCTGAGCTTGCCACGCAGGTCGAGGGCATCTCCTTTGCGACCGGAACAGCTACCCCCACTCACTCAAAGGGTGTCTGGGAGTGTGCGCACCGTTAAGGGCGCCTCGGTAATAATACCCCCTTAATTATTAACGGGTGACACCTTGCTATAAATTCCTTTCGACATTTGACAGTAGTCAATGGTCGTCTGCCTGTTGCGGAATTCCCACGTGATTTTGCCTTCGCATTTTGTTTCTCTTTTTACTATAATTAGGTCGTGTAGATCATAGAAATTTAGCATTAGCTTTCCGTTACAATCCGTGTATCCATCCAGATCGGCGATGTGGCCGTTCATGTCCCCCAGCAGAATAATATCGGCCTCGTCTCCAAACTGGCTTATATCGTCACTGAGACACTCAACAAGATCCTTGTTTTCTTGCGTGCATTGGTGCCCTGTTCCTGAGTAAACTACCCCTAGCCATGTCCTCTTGCCGGCAATTGTTCCTGATACCCAGATATGTTCTTTACAAGATGATTTTATTTTTTTCCAATTCGTTCCCTGGTGTATCAACAGACCTACCCCTCCAGCCTTTTTTCCGTTCTCGTTCTGTTGCATCCTTCCCAGAGAGAGCCTTCTATAAACGGCCGATCTTCTAGATCCCTGAGATGAGACTCGCATAGAGCGTACACACCTATTTTGTCATCCTTCAACTGCTGTTCTATCTCTAGCCATTTCGCTCTTTTTCCACCTCCTTGCATGTTTATGTAGCTGATCCTAGTGTTAAATTTCTTTTTTTGTAATTTTCTTTCTCGATCTCCTTTTTGCGATTTTTTGGGGCTCTACCTCCATTATTACGCTTTCTTCTTTTTTAATTCTAACTACCTCTGTGCACGGAGTCCTCGCGAACCCCCTAAAAAAGCTACAGCCCTGCCTGCCAGGCGCCAGCCGATCTCTGCTCCCACCCTTCTCTTGAAATGAATGCCATCTCGCTGAAAACCCCTACCAAAACCTGCTTTACGCACCTCCCTGTTTACCTCAACCACTTCGAAACGCTTCTCCAGGCTTAACTTTCTTATGTCCTGATTAACTCTCACCACGTCCTTTTCCAGCTTTCCGTTGGATCCTAGCACCTCCGGTACTGTGCATACAACTATCTGCGCCTACTGTGCTATCTCCCTGATATCGTCGACTCCCTTAGCTAAACTTTCCACCACTCCTGCAGCGTCACCATTTAGGACATTGTTCATTCCCGCGGCTAGTATCACCATATTTCGCTCTGCGTTATTTTTCAACAGCCTATTTTTACTGTCTGTCAGGACTGCCCTCGTTGTCCTCCCTGGGAAGGTACCAACTAGCACTCGGTTATCACCCTTTACACGTTCAAAGATATCTTGCTTGCATCTGCTCATGTTAGAATCTCCGGCGATAAGCACCTGGGCAATCTCTCTCCCTCTCCGAACTGTTGGCTCCAGCTTTCGGCCATCTGTGTCCTTTTCTCTGGGATTTTCCATTCTTCCTTACTTCTTCCTTCTTTTCTCGACTTCTCAGTAGCTTCTTCTAAATAACTCTGTCGGTTCGGATCCGCCTGACCTACTCTGCGTTTGCCTTCCATGCCAGCGTTGGTCCCAGCCACGTGGCCCGCACTGGAATGTTCGTCCTCGTTGGTTCCAAGGATAAAGTCGGCCATATGTTTTCCATTTGAGGAAGCTGTCCTAGCAGTTTCTGATTTTCTACCTTTAATAAAACTACTTCCTTTTCTAAATCATCCACACGAGACACTAAACTGCCCTTTTCTCGTTCAAATCTATCTAGGCGCGCACTCAGCACGCAAAATCAACACAAAACGTCACTGCCTTCCGCTTCATCTACAGCGTCAAAACGAGTTTCCTTGAAATTAACTAGCGCCTCACACTGAGTACACTTTACTTTTTTTTGATTGCACATCTTAAGCATGTATCAATTGAAGTATTTCTATTACGAATTCTCAGAATTTACAGACTGCAAAAGGAAGACAGAAAAAAACGACTAGCAAACGCGCGTTAAAATAAATTCTGCGGATGCCAATAGCCTAGAAAAAAGAATATTTATCTAAACAAAATAGTTAAAGAAATGAACGCCGAGAAAACCTAGCTGCCGCCACAAAAAACCAGGTCGCTAGGACAAAGAGCTAAAATCTATTCTTTAGGGTGCACCTAACCTAACTAGCTTAGAACGAAATAAATTTATAAAAGAAGGAACTCATCTATTTGACGCTTTCGGAAGCTCCCGCTGTCGCCAGTCCTTCCATTTCCGGTAGCCACGTGCAATCGGAGGAGCGCTGAAACACGCGTCCGCATCACACGGCTGTCAACTGTAATGCTTGAACGAAGCAGTTCAAGCAAAGAAAAAAAAGACCTCGTGCTTACTGTCTCTACAAAAACAATCATGCAGCATTTTTTGCGTTTCACTCGTTCTATGAACGCTGTAAGGTTTCCCAGAAGATCAATACATCTTGCAACACGAGGACAAGCGCTGGATCGTCTTTATTAGGCGGAGTGCTTAAGCTTCAGAGGGGGCAATGTGACACCCTTGACAGTCGGCGGAATCTGTTTTCCCCCAATGCTTTGTTCTTTCTGTGCCAATGCACGCCTGGTTTTGCTTTTACTTGCTTTGTCTGGTGATTGAGTTGAACCCTGGACCACCAACCCTTGAATCCATATCAGAGGCCATTGTCCGAATAAAGCTCTCACAAAATACCATGTTGCCCGAGCTTGCTTTGATACGTTTCTGCACAAAAAAATATTCAATCCCATGTTAGCCATCTTTCCTGTCGTGTTGACATCCTAGAAAAAAAAAGTCGAAGCTTGCCAGTCTGCAGACCAACCTGCTTCTAAAACTGTCATTGAAAAGCTGACCGCCGAAGTTAAAATTCTCGCAGGGAAATGCGATGATTCCGAAAACCGTCTTCGCCGCAACAACCTGCCTTTTTTTGGAATCCCTGATTCCAGTGACGAGACGTGGGCAAAGTCGGAATCGGAAGTCGTGTCTTTCTGCGCCGAACACCTCGAATTGTTTATCCAGAGCTGAGACACTGAGCGAGCCCACCGCCTTGGCCGCTTCCACGAAGATAAAAACATCCTGCCATTGTTAAAACTATCCAGCTTTAAAACCAAGTCACACAATCTATCTGCCGGATTTAAGCTAAAGGGAACCACATTTTTCAATTTAGGAAGATTATTCAGCGCTTGTACGTACAGCTCGAGCAAACCTATACTCGTATGGCCTTGATAGCAACTTAAATTTTAAGATACGCTTCGATAAGCTGCTCATGGGAAAAAAACAGTACACCTACGATGCCGAGTCAGATTCTATCCACTAGTGAAATTCATAGCATTCACGGAATAGTTCAAGGCCCACTCAATCGGCATTGCGTCAGCCGATACATCAACCCGTCCGCGTAGCTGCGCACCGCTTAATATCAGCTGTTCTCACAAACATCCGTAGCTTCTTACCCAAAAGGCAATGCGTCGAAGCCATCCTCGAAGATAACCTCATTGATATTGCTGTTTTTTACGGAAACATGGCTAAACTCTATCTCATCCGAAGAGCTGCTGAATAATATGTCAATTACAACACACAGGCGTGACAGGTTGGGACGCAAAGGCGGTGGTATCCTAGCTTTCGTCAATCGAGCCCTGCCTTCATTTACCATTGATATCAAAAGTTATCATGAAATTCTCGGCGTAAACGTATCCTTTCCTGGAAGCTCTATCATACTCATCGCTTGCTATCGAGCACCTGATTGTGACCTTTCCTTCGTCAAGGAACTGTACTCTGTACTTCTCGACTTTAAACAGCCGCTTTCCCAGAGCAAATTTCATTACTTTGTGGCGATTTCAATTACCCAGACATAGTTTGGGACAATTTAACCGCCACTTCGCGTCAATCCAAAGAATTCATCGATCTTGCACTCTTGTTTAACCTCACCCAGACAGTTTACATGCCAACTAGGAGATCAGCAACAAGCTTAACCTGGTATTTGTTTCAAATCCCTAAATGATCCACTCAATGTCTTCTACAAACGGTCTCAGCGACCACAACCTAATGTTGTTTACTGTAACAGTGCCGAAGCCGTTTCGCTCCCCTTCCACTAAAGCCATCCGTGATTATAAGAAGGCAAACTTTATTTTATAAACGCCGAGCTCGACAACTTCTTCCAAACTTTTCTACAGCTCGCTTCTTCAAGAACAGTAAACCCAAAACTGGTTTTTATTCAAGCAGAAACTTTTGACATTAATTGAAACCCCGTCCTAGTTATTTACATTCGTGGTAATGCAAGTAAACCTTGGTTCAATAGTACCCTAAAGAGGCTTTCAGGTAAGAAAAAAACGTCTTCTCGCATTGCTAAGCAATCCAACCCAGCCGTCAAGTGAGAAAAATGTTTCACGTGTCTCAAAGACTATACAAGACTACTGAAGCAGTCCAAAAAGACGTTCTTCCACGAGGATCTTCTGCACATAATGAACAAAAATCCCCAAAAGGTTTGTAATGTACTTTTTCCGGTTAGTCATCATACGCAAAACATATCACTTTCTAACTTGAATGGTTCACATGGACCGCCAGACGAACTATCCGATGTAATGATCTCATACCTTTCTTCAGCCTTTACCCAAAATCCAAAACTAAATATTCCCAACTTTCCTCGTGCCAGTTTTTTACAGATACCATCCATTACAATCTCTGCGGAAGGTATTGAAAAGCTTATCGACAAGCTGAAATTATCAAGTAGCCCTGGTCCCGATAGCCTTACTGCCAAGGTACTTAAAGCAACAAAAGTCCCAACCAGCCGTATATTACAGATAATATTTGCCCAGTCCCTCGCTCAAAGCGCTCTTCTGCAGACTGGCAAATTAGCAAAGTTGTTCCGGTATTTAGAAGTGGTAACAGGTTAGCATGGTAGATGTTCTGGCCAGTTGGTGTGACATAAGGCCGGTATCGCTCAAGAGGAAAGTATACAACAGTTGCATCTTACCTGTACTCACCTATGGGGCTGAAACGTGGAGGCTAACCAAGAGAGTTTTACTTAAGTTGAGGACAACCCAGAGGGCTATGGAACGAAAAATGGTAGGGGTAACATTAAGAGATAGATGGTAGGGGTAACATTAAGAGATAGATGGTAGGGGTAACATTAAGAGATAGAAAGCGTGCAGAGTGGGTGAGAGAAATAACTCGAGTTACCGACATTCTAGTAGAAATTAAGAAGAAGAAATGGACATGGGCAGGACATGTAGTGCGAAGAGAGGATAACCGATGGTCGCTGAGGGTAACAAACTGGATTCCAAGGGAAGGAAAGCGTAGCAGGGGGCGGCAGAAAGTTAGGTGGCGGATGAGATTAAGAAGTTCGCAGGGGTCAAGTGGATGCAGCTAGCACAGAACCGGGTTAAGTGGAGAAATATGGCAGAGGCCTTCACCCTGCAGTTGGTATAGTCAGGCTGATGACGATGATGATGGTGAAGGAAAATAAAACCGCAGCAGGCACAGCAGCAGGCACAATGAACTTTTCAGTTGTCAGTACCGCCCTGTGTTGTCTGCACCCTCCGTCCTGTGCCTGCTGCGGTTTTATTTTCCTTATGGTAACATGTCCGATCTATCAAATTATCGCCCGATATCCTTAACATGCATCGCCTGCAAACTTAGGGAGCACATCATTTATTCTCAAGTTGCCCAACACCTTGATAACAACGCATTCCTCTTCGCTCATCACCACGGTTTCCACCACGGTTTTTCTTGTGAATCGCAGCTGTTGAATTCACCACTGCTCTTCGTTTAAACCTTGATTTATTTTTTCAAACTGATGTTATTTTCTTAAATTTTTCACAGGCTTTTGATCGCGTTCCTCATTTGTGACTCATCTATAAACTTTCTTCTCTCAGCCTGGACCCATTAATCTTATCTACGATTAAATGCTTCCCCACCAACCGCTTTCTGTTCACCGTCATAGGAGGGCATTCTTTAGCCTCAACAAAGGTTCTTTCTGGCGTTCCACAAGGCTCAGTTCTTGGCCCGCTTCTTTTTCTCATCTATAATAACGACCTCCCCTGTGGAATTTCATCATCAATGCGCCTCTTCGCGGATGACTGTGTCCTCTATCGCCGAGTATCATCTCATACTGACCAGACCATGATTCAGGATGACTTAACTTTAATAGAGGACTGGTGTAATGAGTGGCTGATGCAGTTTATTATTTCAAAATGCAATTTTATGCAAGTTTCGCGCAAACGCTCTAACATCACACACGTCTACACTTTAATCTCAGTCAATATTTCACAAGTGCTAACATATCGTTACCTCGGTGTATTACTCTCAAGCAATTTAAAATGGTTTGAACATATAAATAAAATAGTCGCTTAGAGCTCTAAAACACTGGGATTTATTAGAACAACATTATCATTGTTCCCCCCTTCCGTCCGAAAACTGGCATATGAACCCTTCGTACGACCCAAACTAGAATACGCATGCGCAATCTGGTGTCCACGTCAGATTTACGTCGTCAATTCTTTGGAATCAGTGCAGAACCACGCCGCTCGTTTTATATCGTCAAAGCACGACTGCAAAATCAGTATCAGCAGTATAAAATCGTCACTGAATCTTTCCCTATTGGTCTTCTTCCACAAGATATTTTCACCGTCAAACAGCCAGAAGGCTAGAAGCTGGGTTTATTCGCAGTGACACGGCACTGGCACATGGCAAGGCTGGCCGGAGCTCGAGAGCGAAAGACGAAGAACGCCGGGCCACTAGCGTGGCTAAGGCTACCTAAAACGTCGGTAATCCAATCCGGCCGCATGACGGCACCGCAAGAGTGATTAGGAATGCGGGATTACTCCCCCTCTTAGAAAGGCGGCGTCCTCAGCACTAACCGTTGGCGATCCGAGCAACAAGGAACATCGGTGGTGTCGGGTGGCTGGGGCGAACGAGCGACTAACCAGCGTGGTAGGGCTTCATTCGTGCAACGTGAACCACTTCGGACGTTGGTCGTCGAGAGGAGCAGACAGTTCCTTGGGGAAGAACTTCATAGTTAACTTCGCTGAGTTGGCGGACTACCTCATACGGGCCAAAGTATCGCCGAAGCAGCTTTTCAGACCGCCCTCTTACACTCGTTCTCCGGGCTTGTAACTCGCATTTCTGAGGCGTAGGTTATACCGGTGAGCGTCTTTTTCTTGCTGGCGCTGGATACGCTGTCGGGCAAGTTGTCGGGCGGCCTCGGCATGCTGAACGAATTCATCTCTACCCATTACTGCAGGATTAACACTATCAGGAAGCAGCATTGCGTCCAGCATAGCCATTGCTTCGCGGCCGTGGACTAAACGAAACGGAGTGAAGTGCGTCGTTTCTTGCGGCGCAGTATTATATGCGAAGGTGACATAGGAAAGTATTGCGTCCCAGTTTCAATGGTCCTCGTCGACGTACATTGAAATCATATCGGCGATTGCCTCATTAGGCCGTTCGGTGAGTCCATTTGTTTGCGGGTGATATGCAATTGTTCTTCGGTGGCTTGTGCCACTGAGTCGCATAACTTCCTGCGTAAGCGCCGAGGTGTAAACCATTCCCTTGTCAGTTAAAATGACTGCGGGTGCACCGTGACGAAGTACAATGCTTTGCATGAAAAAGGTCGCAATTTCAGCAGCGGTTCCGCGAGGAGGAACTTTTGTTTCACAGTATCGGCTGTATCGGTGACCACAATGTACCGATTACCGAGCGAGGACTTTGGAAACGGGCCGAGTAAATCCATGCCGACATGTTGGAACGGGACTTGGGGCGGATCAATCGGCTGTAGAAGTCCGGCTGGCTTAGTCGGCGGCATCTTTCGACGATGGCACTCCCGGCAAGGTTTTACGTAGCGCTTGACCACCGCAGTGAGCTTAGGCCAATAATACCAGTAAAGATACGAAGGGCTTCCCAGCAGTTGATCCGTCCGAGATAAATGACACTTGGTGCCGCAGCTTCTTAATGAACCGGAGAACTTTATACAGACTATATACATGAGATGATACAAGAGTCAAGCCGGATTTGTTTCCCCAAGGGAGCAACAATCAGAGACGAACGGCAACTGGCCGCGCCGGCCGCGCCGACCGCTAAAGCAGAGCGACAAGGGACTCCGCGTCCCCGCAGTTGAGCTGGCGCCTCTTGCCCCAGCTCCAAAGCAACCACTACTCCCCGCGCTCGCCAGCGCGAGCGTCCTATCCTGGGTAGTAGCTCAGGCAAAAGACACCCGGGCGCAGTCCCGCGCTCCTGAGATGAGCCGGGAGCATGCCCCTTTCCACGAGTAAAAAAAAATAAAAACACTTACTGCAAACTGTCTCCTCGGCAACCTTCGCAAAGCGCACCAGATGCACGCTACACATCGCAGTGCAGCGCGACAAAAGCCTGACCCCCCTTCACGGGTTTTATGGCCTCCGGTCGCTGCCACTCGTGCGACGGCACAGCGGGGGACCACGCTAATGAGGTCCGAGGAGAGGCAAAAGGGACGCTTCTCCCATCTCCAATAGCAAAGGGAAAATAAACTCAGAGGGGGGTCCGAAGGAAGCGTTCGCATTTTAGAGCTAATGCTCTCCTTCTAGGAACAAGAACGCGACACGCAGTTCAACACTAGGCCACCCAGCTGAGAAATTCTCCCAAAACACAAGTACAGCTATACATCAACACATACACGAGGGTCTGGCATAGAAACTTACACAGACAACCCAACAACCACTGAGGCCGAACAGAGCACGGGCCTTACAATACCTCTGGCGTATGCGTGCCAACGTTCGGCAAAAACCCAGGTGACCAGAAGAAGGGTCGTCGTGGGACGCCTGCAGGACTTCGTCGCGAAAAGCCTTAGGTACGAGGAGAAGGTAATTAGCTTCCGTCGACATGTAGTTCTTCTTGTACAGGATCCCGTCTCGTAAACAGAACGATGACAATCCGCGCGAGAAGATTCGGGGCGGAGTCGGATTATTTCCTTCTAGATAATGAATGAGATGCCGTAGTTCAAGATCGACTCTGATGTTGAGCCAAAGTGCCCGCGGAAATAGCCCCAAGAAAAAGACAATCGTCTTCGAACTCCGTGCTGCTATGCTAAAAAACGCGCGGGACAAACAACCTGCATCACTCTGCTATTTGCCTGGTTTATAGACGATGGTCACATCAAAATCTGGAAGTTGAAGGCTCCAGCGTGCTAGCCGCTCTGAAGGATCTTTGAGGCTCGCCAACCAACGGAGTGAGTGGTGATCGCTCACTACTCGGAAAGGCCGGTCATTCAAGTAGGGGCGAAATTTTGTCACTGCCCACACAATAGCAAGACATTCCTTTTCGGTAGTGGACTAGTTCATCTCTGACCAGAATAAGGTGCAGCTTGCATATGCGATTACGCGTTCTACACCATCCTGCCATTGTACGAGAACCGCTCCAAGGCCGGCGTTACTTGCGTCTGTGTGCAGTTGTGTCGGTTTGCTCGTCAAAGTGACCAAGTATAGGCGCCCTTTGTAGAAGAGTTCGTAGCGTCTCAAAGGATAGTTGCTGCTCTTGACCCCAGCAGAACGGTTCGTTCTGTTTTTTGAGGCGGGTTAGGGGCTGAGCTTTTCGCGAGAAGTTCTTCACAAAACGCCTGTAGTAGGCACAAAGACCCAGAAAACGACGCACGCTTCACTTGTCGGTTGGAATGGGGAAAGCAGTTACGGTGGCTGTCTTATCGGGGTCTGGGCTAACGCCCTTGGCACTCACAATGTGGCCCAGAAACGTCAGCTCTTGGAAAGGGAAATGGCACTATTCTGGCTTAAGGGACAGACCGGCTGAACGAATGGCTTTGAAAACGGCGCGCAGGCGCCTCAGGTGTTCCTCGAAAGTGTCAGCAAAAATAACAAAGTCATCCAGGTACACCAGGCAAGACTAGCATTTCAGGTCAGAAAGCACAGTGTCCATCATCCGTTGGAAGGTCGCAGGAGCCGAGCATAGGCCGAAAGGGAGCACCCTAAATTCGTACAGACCGTCCGGGGTAATAAAGGCGGTCTTCTCCCGGTCGCGTTCGTCCACCTTATCTGTTAATAATCACTGCGTACATCGAGGGATGAGAAATATTTGGCGTGGCACAGACGGTCTAAGGAGTCATCATCAATGCGCGGTAGAGAATAAACGTCTTTTTATGGTAACCTTGTTTAGACGGCGGTAATCAACGCAGAGCCGTAGGGTCTCATCTTTCTGCGCCACTAGCACAACAGGCGACGCTCATGGACTCGTCGATGGCTGGATCACGTCGTCCTGGAGCATTTCCTGAACTGCCGGCGGATTGCATCCCTCTCCTTTGGAGAGAGCCGATAAGGCGACTGACGTAATGACTGACGTAATGATCGTCGACTATAATTCGATGCTTTGTGAGCGGTGTCTGTCTAACCCTGGAGGTCGTTGCAAAATAGTCCCGGAAAGAGTCGATAATGATCTCTAGGCAGCGTTTTTGATTAGGCAGGAGGTCCGGGTTGACGTCAGGTTTCAATGAATAATCGAATTTCTAACGGCTTTTTGATTTCGGACAGCGCCGTATTGTTCCGCGCATTCCGTGAGTTTCTCAAAATGCGCAATTGTTGTTTTGCTCGCCAAACATTGCGGTTCGCAACCGAAGTTTGTCACGAAAAGCTCGGTTCGCCTGTCCTTCAGTTCAATAAGTCCTCGAGCTACACAGACTTGTCGACCCAGAAGCAGCGACATGTTGGCTTCGGCGATGCCACGAGTTGCGGGGATACTATCGCACTCTATAGTCATAAGAAAGAAAGAAAGAAAGAAAGAAAGAAAGAAAGAAAGAAAGAAAGAAAGAAAGAAAGAAAGAAAGAAAGAAAGAAAGAAAGAAAGAAAGAAAGAAAGAAGTTTGTTTATTCATGAAAACAGGTATTACATAAATAATACAGAAGGAGGTCCCAGAGCTCAAGGCTGTATCGGGACCTCCTATGGATGGATATATAAACTTCTATGAAAAATATTATTGGTACAGCAAAAGCAGTCAAAACAGGCAAAACCGGCGAACACAATGTGGTAAAAACAAAAAAGTAGCAATTCAATACAAGCTCGAAAATTTCATGCGCGGGCGGTATTGTTAAAATAAAGTATTTGAAAATTATATACAAAGTGATACATCTTCCCAACGGGCATATTAAAGCACTCATGAATTAGATGTGAACAAAGCGGTATGTATATAAAGAAAAAAGCTTGTTTGAAAGTTATGTGACACTATTGTGATAATACGGATAAAAGTTGTTTAAAACCGGACAGAGATGGGGATTGCTTGACATGAGAAGAGAGGTTATTCCAAATTTGTAAAGAAGCAAAAAGAGCCGTGTGCTTGCCGTAGTTTGTTCGAACGGTTGGTAATCGAAAATTTCTGTCCTTAGCAAATTTGTTTGATTATTGTTGGTGAGGGCCTCCCTGTATATTACAGTTGAGGGTATGGTGTTGTGCACAGCTTTATAAAGTAGGATTGCGAGACTAGAGGTAATCAGTGAAGCGATCGGTAAAATGCTGTGGTCGTGAAGAAGTGACAGCGCTTCGCTGCGGTATGAACTGTAGGTTATTATACGTATGGCCTGATTTTGAAGATGTTGCAGTTGATATAAATGCGATGGGTAAGTGTTTCCCCATGAAGTGATTAAAATGACTATGAATGAATGCGTAGTAAAGAGCTGTCACGATTGAAAAAGGGACGCGCTTTTAGTAGTGCTCTGATGCCAAAACCACATTTCTGTTTCAGGTTAGAAATGTGCTTATTGTATTTAAGGTTAGCATCCAGTGTAACGCCAAGAAATGTGCAATGTTCTGAAAGTTCAATGCAATGGGAATTAAAAGTAAGTGGTGGGATGTGCACGGGAGCCTTGCGATTGGAGCTGAATACCATGAATGTTGTCTTAGAAGGGTTGATCTGCAAGCAGTTACGATGACATCAGTTTAAAATATTATTGAGATCAGTAGTCAGCATAGATGTTAATGAGTGGATTGATTTATCAGTAGCTAATATAGTAGTGTCATTAGCATAAAGAAACGGTTCTGATTTAGCAAGACAACTAGGTAGATCATTAATATATATTAAAAACAGCAGAGGGCTGAGAATAGAACCTTGAGGCACACCTGTATTAATTGTATTTAAGTTAGAGAGCACATTAGAAATCGACACGGCTTATTTTCTGTCTAATAAGTAACTTTTGATGAGATTGAGAGGCGGCCCTACTACCCCTACAGCTTCTAGTTTACTTAGTAATATAGAGTGGATGATAGAATCGAAAGCCTTGGTTAAGTCAATAAATACTGGCCCGGCAAAGCATCCCTTATCAATGGTAAATTTAATTTTGTCAGTGAAGGCAACCAATGCTAAGGTAGTTGAATATCCCGAGCGGAACCCAAATTGATGAGGTGAAAGTATATTGAACTTTGAGAAGTAACTAGTCAGGCGCTGTGCTATGCACCTTTCTATTACCTTGCTAAAAATGGTAAAATGGCAATGGGGCGGTAATTCGAGATACAATGACGGTCACCCATCTTAAAAACTGGAATAATCTTAGCTTTCTTTAGCTGAGGAAATAGCCCCGTTTCAAAGATGAGGTTAATAATATAAGAGAGAGGATCTGCAATAAGATGAGCGATCCATTTAATGTTAGTGGGGTGTAGGCGGTCAAGCCCTGCACTTGTTGTCTTTAGATTTAGAATACATGTTTGGATTTCCTGTGCGGTGACAGGAGATAAGAAAAATGATTCTGGGCAGCGTGTGAAAGGTGAAAGACGAGCATCAACTGGCAACGAGGTGTGATTGCAGTAGAAATCGTTGAATAAGTTTGCAATATCAAATGGATGGTTCACGGTGCCTGACGGCATGATTATTTCTTCAATTAGTAGATCTTGGGTTTGTCTGTACAGAAAAGTATTGAACACTTTCCACTTTTCCCTGTGGTCATTTCCAAGCTGGTCAATTTTTGATTCATAATATTTCCTTTTGGCTTCTTTAAGTAATCTGCTGAGAATGTTACTGTAAGTGCTGTAGCGGGACTTGAGTTTGAGGTTGAAAGGTCTCTTTTTGACTTTCTTGTAAAGGTTGTCTTTCTTACGCATTGAGTTAAGCAGGCCGGTTGTTAGCCAAGGGTTATGTGGGGCGGAATATGTTTTACGACATTTAACGGTCTCCGAAGAACTGTTCAGGCAGTGTTGTAAGACGGTAAAAAATGTTTCGAAAGCGATCGCTGCATCTGTTGCTGACTTTAAATTCGTCTAGTCGGGATTAGAAACTTTAGAAATAAATAGGTCTTTATTAACCACAGTTATATAAAATACTTTTTTGCTGCTGGATAAGGTGGCATGAAGACGAAAGAAAATGAGGTAGCGGTCCGTTATGTCAACCTCGAGGACCCCGCAGTCTTGTGGAGAAATAAAATTAGAAAAAATGCAGTCGATGAGCGTGCTCGGCCCTCCAGGGACACATCTAGTTGGCAGCGTAATTGCAGGCTCGTATGCGAACCCGAGGAAGCAGTTCGAGTAGTTGACACTGGCAGGATTGTTTTCCTCTAAAAGGTTAATGTCGATGTCACCCATTATGTCCACATTTTGTCCCTCTGATGATAAACGTGCTGGATCTTGACGGTATCACAACGAGATCGTCACAGACTCGCAGCTTTGGTATGTGTTGCTGGAGTTCGGCGTCAAGAGTGCGGTGGGCAGCAAACGACACGATTAGGTCCTTAAAGTCGATCATGATGTCACACTCGCGGAGGAAGCCAAACCGAGTATCAGGTCTTTGGAGCACTCGGAGAGCACAGCGAAGCAGCAGGGGAAAGTTACGCGTCGGATCTGTATTCGCTAGATACAGACACCAATCGGTGTCACCACATGGCCGCCAGCTGTCCGGATCTGCGACCCAGTCCAAGGAGTCAAAACCTTTCTGAGGGTCGTGGCTAGCCGGCTGCTCATTACCGAAAAATCAGCGCCAGTGTCCACGGGTGCATTCACATTACGGTTGTCGGCGGTTACTGTTATTTCTGCGGAAACCAATTTTTTGCAGCTCGTCGGGTCGAGTCGCCGTCGGTCGGCACGTCGCGGTAAATCGTCGGGTGGAGGCTCTTGACTCTGTACAGCTGCGGCGGCCTATCCCGGAGGACTCCGTCTTTAGTTTTCCCGCCGTGGGGACGTGCCTCTGAACTGGCCGGAGGTCGACGGGAGGTTGAGAGAAGAGAACCTCCTCAGAGACGGTGATCGGGACTGGCGTAATTGTGCAGTCGGGGGCTGCAATTTAGCGGCCAAGTAGTGCTCGATCTCCTGCGGTCGCTCACCGTGCGCGGTCGAGGTGCGTCGGGAGAAATACCCCTAAAACCCATCTGGCGGTAGGGGCAGTCGCACCGATTGTGGCCGGGCTCCCCGCAGTGGTAGCACAATGGCCGGTTGTTTCGCGTTCGCCACAGGTGTGCTTTACGGATGACGGGCCTGAATTCCTGCTGTGGGAGGGGCACAGCTGGGACTTGGTACTGCACAGGGGGTAAAGTAGCAACAGGAGGAATAGCTTGTGGCACAGGCGCTTGTTTTCCTAGTATTTCGCTGGAAGTCATTATGTAGGGCTCCGGTTGCGGGGCTACTGGAGGTGGCTGCACACTCGCTGGATTTCATCCCGTACCACGACCGCTACTGCAGTGACGCTTGCCTGGGGAGCTTTGAAGCGTAGTTTCTGGAGTTCGTCACGCACAGTGTTCCGCACGAACTCTCGAAGTTCCTCAGATTTGGACTCCATCGCACACTGGCGTTCCCGGCAACGAATCCGCCCATGCCATGGCTCGAGGGCTCTACCACCGAGCCGGCGGCAGAGAGGGGGGCTTGGAGCGGGGACCATGGAGTGTGCCAAATCTTACACAGAAATTCTGCACCATTATAGACTCAGTAGACGGGTGGCTGCTGCGCCAGCCCCTACCCTAAATTTCAGGCAGGCCGTCACCTGGCGTCGCCTTCAGACTGGGACATTTCCGCACCCGCTCCTGGTGAGCCATATGCTCCCAGGAGAAAGATCTGAATTCTGTGCAAACTGTGACTCGAGAGGGACCCTCGAACACATCCTGTGGGACTGCCCCTTTTCTCCCGGGAGGGGTCTAAATCTGACGCCGCAACTCTGGGAGACCATGCTGCGCTGCTCGGACCCTGGGCTCCAGCTAGCCGTCATCCAGCTGGCCTGGGACGGCGCCGGCCAACAACGTCTGCCGGCCTGCGTCTGAGGCGGGGCACCCGCCATCCATCCCAAGCGACGGAGGGCCGGAGCCTCTTCATCCGCTGGAATGAATAAAAAGTTCTGCTCTCTCTCTCTCTCTCCTCAGCGGCCAGCGACGTAGACGGGCAGTGATGCGCGGTTGCTACAGAAGCACGTCGTGCGTACTGCGCGCTCCGCTCTTGCAAAAAGCGCTCCATACCCGTTGCCTCTTTTGTAAATTGCGCCACAGTTGTCGGAGGGTTTCGGACAAGTCCGGCAAACAACTGCTCCTTTACACCCCGCAATAGGTGGCGTGCATTCTTGGCCTCGGGCATAGCTGGATCAGACTGACTGAATAGTCGCGTCATGTCTTCAACAAACACAGCAACGCTATTTTGGCTGCTGCGATATTGAGTGCAGGGCAAGCTCGGATTTCTCTTTCCTCTCGTCGGAACGAAATATCGCCAACAACTCTCGGCGGAAAGCTTCCCAGGTGGTAAAAGAAGCTTCGTAATTCTCGTACTACGTTTTGGCCGAATCCAGCAATGCGAATTAGACATTTCGCAGCTTGTGCTCACCGTCCCACTGGTTGAAGCCCGCCACACGGTCTAAACTGGCCAACCAGTTTTCAACGTCCTCGAACTTATCGCCATGGAACGAAGGTGGTGACCGAGGTATGTGTAGGACAAACGGCAGCACCGCTCCAGCCTGCTGAGGAGGATGGCTACCCGAAGTAGACGTCATGGCTCCTGGAGGTGTTCGAATGCCGCTGAACTCAGGCTGTAGGCCTCGTAGACGACGACTTGCCTTGTGGACAGGTGTTGTGTCCACACACTCCGAACTGGCTTCAAATGTGACTTCGAAGTCAGCGTACATGGGACGACACCCAGCACCTCCACCAAATGTCACTGTCAAACAGCCAGAAGGTTAGAAGCAGGGTTTAGTCACAGTGACACGGCACTGGGACGTGGCAATGCTGGCCGGAGCTCGAGAGAGAAAGACGAAGAACGCTGGGGCACTAGCGTGGATAAAGCCAGCTAAAACGTCGGTAATCCAATTCGGCCGCATGACAGCGCCACAAGAGTATAATGCAGCAATATTCGATCATTTCACACATCTACGCCAATCTCTTCTTCACCCACCAGAACGTTCATCTCGATGTTTATTCAATTGCTTAAGTGTGCAGCGCCTACATGGATCAACATCTGCTTTTATTTAATCATTTTTGCCAGCAGCAATACAGGAATGGAATGAATTGCCAGATCCTACTGTTATGGAAAGCGACCCAGTGAAATTCAAAGAATGCTTACTGTTTGGCTTTGAACATTAAATTTGTTTAACATTTATTTTCCCACCTATAGTTTGATTAATCCACTTGCTCTCTTTGATTGCAATTTATTTTACTGATTGTATTCGTTGTACTCCTTACTGTCAATGTATGATTATATATATATATATATATATATATATATATATATATATATATATATATATATATATATATATATATATATATATATATATATATATTGTGGAAGAAGGCTAGGTCAAGACGGCGAGGTCGTGGCGGCATGGACAGCGAAGCCTTGTCTAGCGTTTCTAATCCGATCACCAACCCAGGCACGCGCCGGAGCCGGCGCCGCGGGACGATGATGATGGTATGTACAAATGAAGGAAGATGATGATGGCATGTACAAATGAAAGAAGGTCCACAGAAGCCTCACACAATCTGCCCGGGGGGTCGGAAGCGGCCAGCCTGGCCGCTCCTAACTAACCGATGTACCGCGGCGCACAAACGGTTTCAAGCGAGAAACATGAACAATTTCAGTTCCACGGTGGCGTCGATCGGCTGGGGGATCAACAGGCGTGACTTTGTAGTTAACTGGAGAAGTTTGGCCGATGATCTTGTAGGGACCAAGGTAGCGGTGGTGGAATTTATCGCTAAGGCCAGGGGTGCGCAGTGGAGTATAAAGCAGTACTTCGTCACCGGGACAATTAGAGACCACGCGATGCATAGAATCGTAGCGACTCTTGCGGTCTTCCTGGCACGCTGCTGTGTTGAGGCGGGCAAGATGACGGCATCCGGCCACACGAGATAAGAACTGGGTAGGTACCGATGTGGAGTAGTCGGGCGTAGAGAAGAAGGATGCGTCGAGAATTGTAGTGGGAGGACGGCCATAAACGAGGAAAAATGGAGAATAACCGGCAATATATATATATATATATATATATATATATATATATATATATATATATATATATATATATATATATATATATCTGTTTTACAAGATTTGTTTTTGTTATTGTTTTACCTTGTACGTCGCTTCCTCCCCTTTATGTTATACACTGTAAAGGGTGTTTAAGGGTTCAATAAATGATGATGATGATGACTGGGAAGCAGTTTCTGAAGCCTGGTTACCTTTTGTAATGATTCTGTTTGCACGTGTAATAAAGGGTAGTAATCACTAGTTTGAATTGCATGGCGGTATGGTTTAGCCCCTGGCACCGGCAACTGAAATACATTATTTTAAAAGTGAACAATTTCACTGTTATTATACGCCGGCTCCCGGGTTTCTATGTGAGCCTTCAGTATTGTTTGGTAATGGCAGCGTTCGCATGAGTTGGTTTTCCAATTTGATCATGAAAGCTCAATGAAAGACAACGAACACAAAATAAGACCGGCACATGAGCGCTTCTGGGCCGTCGTATGCGGTGGTTCTTGTTTTTAAAAGCGCTTTCACGATCAACACAGTATTGCTTGGCATAAAGCGAGATCACCGAGGTGTGCCACAACTGCGCATAACCGGCAGGCGAATGCTATGAGTACGCAGCTTGTTTTAAATTAAAACAAATATTCTCCGCCTCAGCACTATATGGGCTGGGGTAAAGAGACATATATTTTGCTTCACAACGCAAGGTATCAATAGGTAATTCTTTACAGTGATATACGAGACTTGGTACAAAGAATAACGATGGTTTGAAATTGCGATGTGGGAAATGCCAGAATTTTGCAAAGACCGGGAGAATCATAGAGTCGCTCTTTGTTTTTGTGTTTTTCGAAAATGCAGCCAGGTCCAGAAAGTGAATCTAATATAGTGTGCTACTACTGGAGCCGAATAATGTTGTAATTAGTTCTCAAAAGCAGCCATAAACCGATCCACAAGCACCAATTCTGTTCGTCGATATAGAGCAGCGGAGATGCCGAGCGATAGGAGCAGTACTAATTATTCAGTTGGTCACCGATTTTATTAATAAATCATTACGTAACGCAATTCTGTGCAGCCTAGATTTGTATGCACGAAAAGGGCGGAGAGTGTGTTGCAAACCTTATTATTGTGAAAAATAATATCATGGACCGTACAGCTAGTCTGTCGAGCATGGTGGAAAATGGAGCAGAGCAGACGACATACGAGAAACACACACACACAGATAAGAACGATGGTGCACTGACTATTGGATTGTTGTTGCTGTTGTCCTCATAAAGGTGCCGCAAACCGCCATGGGGATTGCCCACGACCGCATGGTGATTAGTATCTCAGATTACATTCTGCAGAACTGTGATTAGAAATATGAGCAAATCCGGTTCACGGACAGTGACGGTTGAGGGTGGTGCATGGGCAACCTGAGATTTAAGTTTCTGAGATTAAAAATAGTAATAAATAAATAAGGAAACATTAGGAACAACAAAAGTATATAAAACGGGACAAATAGTTATAACAACCATTTGTCATGGAAAATACTTTGATTCTAGAAAAAACGTTTCTACGGCAGAAAATACATTCCCATCGGCACACGCCCCAGCATAGAAGAGCCAAGAGAGAACAACCGCTATCGACAAGCGCAAGTTAGGTTTCTTTAATTGCATTTCTTAAAACCGCATCCCTAGCGATGTATATATCGGCGACAAAGGAGCAAAAAATGATAACCTATGTCTGATTCATCACAATAATGAGCAAAAATTGATAACCTGTGTCTGATTCATCACAATAAGGAGCAAAAAATGATAACCTGTGTCTGGTTCATCACAATATTGACACAATGGAGAGGTTGGAAGACTAGGCCTTTAGAGACAAAAATTTAGCTGAAGAACACGACAACGAAGTCAGGTGAAGGAACCGCCAGGCTTTATTCCTCCAAGGGAATAGAAGGTGATGAAAATCATCCAAGGAAGTCAGCACAGAGGTGCGAAATTCTCGCATTAAAATATAAGCACACAAAAGTGCTGCCGTGACGATGGCACCGGTTGGAAAGAGTTTAAAGACTGGACGTGGATCTCGCTAAAGCATCAGCAGACTCATTTAAATGAAGGCCTCTGTGACAAGGAACCCAAACAATCATATACTCTTAGAAAAAAAAAAGGCGTGGTAAATTGAGAATCACAGCAATTTGACTCCATTCTGCCACTTTGTGAATGTTCTTTGCATAAAAGGAGTGATACAAGGAAAAAGTGAATGCAACCCACTTCGCAGAGGACATCTTCTGACCCCCCCCCCCCCTCTTCCCCAGCCCGCACGGAGTCACGGCAGCGAAACTACTCTCAAGCAAAGTCCTTCGAAGGCATTTGTACAAATTCGCAGTAAGAACCTCACTTCATATATGTCACACTTTTAACAACACAACGTGTCTTTCTGATTCTTCGGCTTACTTTTTCATAAAAATTGACTTATCGAACTTTCATTACGCCTGTTACGGTACAATACAAACGAAAATCATGGAATAATGGGCGCTCGTTAGATTTGGTGCGCGTTAAAATCACGTCATGACGCTAAGCACTGTACGTTCTCCCATATACGTTACATGAACCGAGGTATTAAGTAATTGGAACCGAAGCCGAAACTGAACGCGAGTAAGGGATCAGTTATCTTCCGCTTTTTCGAGTGATCCACGTGGATGCTGATGTTCTGCATAATGTCCTGCGCCTCATTACAAAAACAGAAAAGAACAAAATTTTGACGACTGCCGTAATTCAACGTGCACTAATAACGCACAGCGCATGCGCTTTTTGGATTTCCACTTTGCTGAATATGACCGCTGCGGCCGTGGTCGAACCTGGGGCCTTGAATCAGTAGCCGAATGCCAAATCCAGCATGTGAGATACAGAATAGGAAGAATGTAGAGTGTTTAAAAATGCACTTCTGCGTACGTTGCATTCCTATGCACTTGTGTGGTTTTCTAAAGGCATAAAAATGGACGTTTTGATGCACGCTTATGATTTTGTCTTTCATATTTAATACATATATTAGGATGGCTTCTATTCCTTCTGTATTCCATATAATTACTCATTTACCTTAGAGTTAAAGCATCACAGATGGTGTCGTACTAGATATGTAGCGGCGGAAGCAGCGTACACTGCTACACAAGAAATAAGGAAGCATCGTAGCGTAAAAAAAATTGAACAATCTTTCGAGAATAGAAATCGGGCCTTTTAACTTTTGGACCAGCGAATGCAAACTGAAAAATAAACTTGCCATAAGAGAGCGAAGATGACGTTCAAAGAAGCGATGGAATTTCAGAATGGTTTACCTCGCTAAGTAGTCACAGCTGAGAGGCAGAACGACAGCTCATGCTTTGCCACAGCACAGGCGGAGCAAGCCGGCCCGCCAGAGCTCACGGCAGATAAATTGTTATGGGGCGGTAGGAACACGCCGCGGCCGGAGTAGAAAGAGTGCCGACTTTGTAGGGGAGCATTCAAGGCCAATTTTTTCCGTGTGGGTAGATATAGCTGTGGCCGCTTCTTGAAGTGTAGATTCTATGTCTCCATCCGAGCCGTATGTGGTCCAAACCGTGATATCATCCGCGTAAATGGTGTGTCCCAAGTGTGGGATACCGCTTAAAGCCTTTGCCAGCGGGATCATGGTAATATTAAAAAGGAATGGCGACAACACTGCGCCTTGCGGGGTGCCAATGTTACCAAGTGTGAAAGAGGGGGTCTGTATATCATCTATATGCAGGGAGGTGGTGCGTTCGTTCAGGAAGGCCCTGATATAGTTATAGGCCTTAGGCCCTAGCTGCAGCTCTTGAATGCCTTGCAGGATAGCACTGCTTGTGACCTTATCAAATGCTTTGGTGAGGTCTACTGCCAGTATTGCTCTGGTGTGGTGTGGCATATCATTGAGGATAGCATTTGAAATCTGTAGTCGGGCGTCCTGCGCCGATAAATGAGCTTGAAAACCTAGCATGCTATGGGGATACAGTCCATGGGATTCCATGTGTTGCGTAAGACGGGTGAGGACGACATGCTCAAAGATTTTCCCCAAACATGATGTCAGGGAGATGGGACGGAGATTTCGGGCATTTATACCACAAACCCCCAACCTCCGCATTCTTGGTCTGAACTTACAGGACACGGGGAAAAACGACCTTACCCTCAAGGCACTAAAACAGTCTACTTACTCCGTCATCCATCTTTTGAGAAGGGTTTCACACTCACGAGCCGGCCTAGATGAAGCTGACGATTTAAAGGTACTACATGCTTTTGTGCTCAGTCGCATTCTTTACACCTCTCCTTACCTGAACCTCTCCTGTGCAGACAAAGATAAGATCAACCCCTTAATCCGCATGGCTACCAAAGCAGCGCTCAACCTACCGATGTCCACTAGCATGGACAGGCTCTTAAAACTAGGAATGCACAACAATATAGAAGAACTTATAGAGGCACATCGGTACACACAGTACCTTCGGTTGGCTGGCACGCAAACAGGACGACATATACTGGACACTCTCGGCATTCGCATACCCGCACATGCTGAAGAGTTAAACCCTCTCCCTCAGGCCGTGCATTCAGTGCTTATCCTCAAACCTCTTCCTAAGAACGTCCACCCAGAACACCATCAATCCCGCCGCGTCGCGCGAGCAAAAGCTCTCCATAAACACTATGTGACTGCAGAGGATGTCCGCTGGGTGGACGCCGCATGTGGTTCAGACCGTTTGGTAGCTGTGGCCTGCAATCCAGCAGCCCCCCACTCACTCACTTCATAGACCCTCCCTGTAACTCGGAAGAAGCAGAGGAAGTGGCTATAGCCTTAGCAATCACCCAAACAGATGCGGCTTACATACTTAGCGACTCCAAAACAGCCATACTTTGCCCGCGGACGCGTCCATCCTCCCGCGTGGCAAATATTGAGAATATGCACCTTGAATTCTGACGGAAATGAGGCCGCCGATAACATAGCCCGAGGACTTGTTAGCCGGGCAAATGGCGACCCATGCTGGGATTTCTCGAGGGAGCGGGCACATACATTTTCTGAGCTCACACAGCAAGCACGCCTTGCCCGTCGACTTTACCCCCCTCCCCACTCCCAGCTGTCTCACTCCCAACAAATCCTCTGGAGGCGTCGTCAAACCCGAACGCTTCTCACCCCTCAACGCCTATCCTACTACCGACCCGTTTCCCCTGAGTACACTCTCTGTGGAGAGTTGCACGCCACCTTGGACCACATTCTTTTCGGCTGCCCTGCCGATCCTCCCCCGCAGGGACAGCCCGCCATCGGATCATGGGGGGAATGGGAGGCCCTCCTTACGTTGCAGGACCTGGACATCCAACTTCGCTGTGTGGACCGGGGTGCCAGTGCCATGGCCCTACGTGACCTGGACACATGCGCGTAATGTGAGGGCCGTGCGGTGGCCCTGGGCCCTTGAAGGGTCCAAACTCGCTCGTGAAATAAAGTTTTTTCCTCCTCCTCCTCCTCCTCCTCCTCACGACATGTTCGCATTCGAGTATTCGGAGGGGGGAGGGAGGGGCGCTTACGGGTAGCGTGCGAAAGAAGCAATAAAAATAAAAGCATGGTACCGTGCGACGTGGAGCCCAAGTAGCGTACGCGGGAGGGATGAAGACCGGGTGAAGATTTTCCACTATGCGCCCGGTCTGCGGCGAATACACATAACGCTGAGTCATAGGAGGATGACCCGCATTGCTAGCTCCTCTTTCTGTCATGCGAAAGGCACCAAAGCGTTTCGTCGGTGGAGTGTTACTTTACTCGTTGCAATATCTCGGCGCCCTTTCTCTCGCACTGGAGCCGTCGTTGCCGTCGGTTACCCGGTACGAGCAATGGTCTCACCTGTATGGGCTCTCTTTCGACGCGCGGATGTGGCGAAACCTTCCCAGGATGGATTAGTCTGCGTCTGTCGACGGCTTTTGTTTACCTCTCTACCGTTGTGTTGCACGCATGCTCCATGGCGTTTCTGTCGGAAGCTTTCTTATGCTCGCCTGTATTTCTGCTCCCCTGGATATCAACGGAGTCTACAAACAGAACTGTCTACAGTGCCTGAACTCGTCCTTCGCAAGGATGTAGGTAGCACTGCGCACTTGTATGCGCGCTTTGTGCAGTTCCTTGAACCGCACCTCTTGCGCGGAGCTGATTCTGCCCGCATGACCATCTTGTGAACACTCTCTCTGTAGTCGGCCATCTTGGGAACGTTGAACAGCCCGCTCCTTGTGCGCCCGCTCCTTCGGTTAATTGTGAAGAGCTGCATGGTGTGAAGCAAACTTCCACACAGGCAGTTTGCTTAGTGCCTTAAGATGAGTCAAGAAAATTGATCAAATTTTAATTGACGCAGCAAAGTTGCGCGCAAGCCTTCTAATCGGCGTACCAAGATACTTTGTTGGGCGAGTTGGTACTTATTCATTATTAATATAAGCAGCGCGAACACGAAGACACATGAAAAGATAATAGAAAGCCACAGTACAAGCGCTGACTCACAACTATGCCTAAGCCCTTTACTCCAAGGCCCAGAAAAAACAAACATGAAGAACACGAAACAGACACCTGAAACAACCCCTGAGTACACCTGCTGCACAAAAAATCACTTAAAAAACACACCTCTTTGCTTGAAAGAGCAAGAGAAGTCTTGCTGACACACTTATTGTCCGTTGAAATAAAATATGATTCCACTATCTCTCTTCATCTTCTCTTTGTGGTGATACAAAATCCTAACTTTGTCAAACTTAGGAGTGCACTTCTTCTTCTCCTTCTTCATTATCTCACATGAATGGCAATGTGATATCTAAAACGTTTTGTCCTTTCCACTTTCCAAGTTGTTCCGGTGTTCCTGTAGTCTCCTATTAATACATCGTCCTGTTTGTTCTATATAACTGGCTCCACAAGAGAGTGGAAGCCTGTACACAACACCTGTCTTGCATCCAACATATGGGTTTCTATTTTTCACCCCACGTTCTTGCTTCTTCGCTTCTCTTTCCCTTTGAATAGCAGGGCAGATCCCCTTCATCTTGAGCGGGCGGTCAATGCGACGTCAACACCATACCTCTTGCCTACATTTTTGAGGCTATGCGAAATTCTGTACACATGCTGTACCACTGAAACCTTCCTCTTCCTCTCACCCATGATGGGTAGGGATTTCAGTTTGTGAGTTCTTTTAAGGATCTTTAGTACCCGGCAACTGGCCTCAATAATAACTGACTCCCGATAACCGGCCTTCGCAATTCTTGTCACTTGTCTTTCAAAACTCTTGCCCATGCCGTGGTAACAAGATTTCTTCAACGCATTTAATAACGATGTGTTGATCATCCCATTCTTCACTAATTTGGAACGCCCCGAATTGGAGCTTAGCAACGGCTTCATCGATCTCGGGTTGTATTCCCAATAAACATGATCATCAGCGAATTGAATCAATAGATCTAAATACTGTAACCGATCGTCCACTGGTTCTTCAACAGTAAATTCCAGCCCGGATCCACACTCAGTAAAAACATCCATAATGTCCTTCATTCGTTCATTGAATCCTTCACGGTCTGTGAATACTAAAACGTCGTCCACGCACCTGAAGGTGGAATGATGTAAGCCTTCCAAGGTAACCTTCAGGTGTCTGTCCACGTACATTAAGAAGATGTCACTCAAGACCGGTGCAACACTCGACCCAATGCATACTCCAGCCTTCGGCGTATACAGCTTGTTCTTCCAGCCTATGAAGGTGGACTCCAGGTAGAACCTCAAAAGTTCAAGGAAACTTCCAACACTTACACCTGAGGCGTCAAAGAAGCCACATTCATTATAGTCTTCAGTAATGCACATTTGAACACGCTTAAGAAGGCAGTCATGGGGGAGGCTATAATACAAATAATTGACATCCATGCTAAAGCCAACACATTTTCTTGGGTTGTGTTCTTTGAGGAATAAACAAGGGCTTCAGAGTTAGGTAGCCTTAGGGGGTCTGATCAAGTCAACGAGGAAAGGTGTTTCTGCAAATATTTGGACACCACGTGCTCGCACGTGCTCTTCTAAGATTCGATGGCTCTGAACGGAACATTTCGTTTATGGGTTTTTTGCCGAAAAGAATACTTCCAAATGTAATTGCTTGCATTGTTTCACCTGTTCACGTATCTGTTTATGCCCAAGATCATCTAGTAGAGCCATAGCCCTCTCTTTTATCATGGTCGCTTTCATAGGAAACCTTTTGAAATTCTTCTCAAGAGCAGCCTCGGCTTTTTATTGAAACTGATGCTCAGAAAAACAGTACCGAATACCCTTCTTTATCTGATAGTATGACTCTGAGGTCTTTTGAGGCCATCCATTTTGCAATATAGTTAATAGGGCACTGTTTCCCCTTTAATCCTTCTTTTGTGTGCTCTAACACTTCCAAGCACTCATGGATGCACTGCGACCTATCAGAATATTCGACTCTATTTGCAATACAGCATCACATGGTCACCTGTTCAGCCTCATCAACTCTAGGCTCAAAAGCATGCTTAGGACCCAGCTGCAGCATCTTATCAATATCTAGAGCTATCTCTTCATCTGCGAAATTCAATACCTTGCCTTGGTGATCTTTTTTCATCTTCTTCTTTCGTGGAAGCCGAGGTAGAATCTCCTTCCAAAGAAATTCCGTCAATCTTTCACTCAGGACACTCCACTCTTTGTCATCAAGTGTGTCAGCAAGACTTGCTCTCTCAAGCAAAGAGGTGTCTTTTTTAAGTGATTTTTTGTGCAGCAGGTCAACCCAGGGGTTGTTTCACGTGACTGTTTCGTTTTCTTCATGTTTGTTGTTTCTGGGCCTTGGAGTAAAGGGCTTAGGCATAGTTGTGAGTCAGCGCTTGTACAGTAGTTTTCTTTTATCTGGTCCTGTGTCTTCGTGTTCGCGCTGTTTATATTAATAATGACTTCTAACCGGCGATTTCACTCGGCAGGCGGTCTTCCGGAGCCAACTTCGGAAGACCGCCTGCTGATTTAGGTGAGTGTTCGCTTTGCATGTACTGACGCAATATTTTGTTACAGCGTGAGCACATGCGGGAGGCACATAGAGCCTTGAGCGTACTTGCATGCGGAATAAAGGAAAATTTTCATATAGCGGTGTAGGTTATTTTGTTAAATCGTGTAAACATGCGGGGGGCACACACAGCCATGAGCATGCATGGCAGTAGCGCTGGAAAGATGCTGTACAGAATAAAAAAAAAAATTTGAGCCTGCTGTTGTGGTTTACGCACAGCAAGATCACTGCCTGCGTCTGATCGGGACTTCAGATCAAGGCGTGCTCTAGGCAAGTAGGACATTCAATAAGCAATGGGCCCGTAACAGAGCTCCTGTTGGTTAATTTTGGTTTTCGCTTCTTCCGAACATTAGCATATCCGTCCCTGACTACAACGCTGGTGATAACTAGTGGAGTCGTGCCTGACAGAAACACGCTAATTGAGCAGTGTGGTCACGCGTGTTCGTTATGCATGCTTTTGAGCGATATATCTGTGCCACGCTTAATACAGTCAGGTTAGCGTAATTTGAGGATACATTTGTCTGCAACCATAAAAAAAAATTCTGTTCCTACAGAAATTTATGTTGCAACAGAGGCGCATGGTCGAAAACCACCGAAAATTATTTTTTGAGAAAATGAAGTTTTCTGTAGTTTTTTTTTTCGAGTTCGTGGGACTTGTGTAACGAATGTATAATTGCGTCATCGTCATCATCATCAGCCTGATTATATCCACTGCAGGGCGAAGGCCTCTCCCATATTTCTCCACTTAACCAAGTTCTGTGTTAGCTGCATCCACTCAGCTAGCACAGAAAATGCGTTTGGGGGAAGAACAGAAAATCAAGATGTTGGCTTCCCGGTTATTGAAATGACCTTGTTTTGCTCTCATGTTTCATGTCTGTCAATAGGGTGCTGCCAGTGTTGCCGCAGAAAATGAATTAGACGATATACATACAATTTGGTTGAATATTGCCACGAACATCTTTTCATATCCCTTTGAAGGTGAGAGATGCAAAAGCATGCATGGTGACATGCCTCAAAAGCTCAGGAAAAGGCTAGTTGCCTAGTTCCTCTTCGACGTATCATCACACCGCGAGTAATTAGTGAATCAGCGCTGGCCTGGTGACATGTTTAGCTTCCAGAGAATCTCAGAAATCCAAGTTGTTTGCTGGAACCTTGCTTTTCGTGTTCCCAGTTAGTGCTAGGACATTATTTTGCGGTCATGAATCACATATGTTAGGTCCGTGAACAGTGGACCAGTGTGCTGCCCCAGGCAAAGGATTAGACAGGAATGTACATGAAATTTGATTTAATTAATGTTGCCACAAACATATTGCCACCTGACGTTTCGAGGTAGCGCTTGAACGACAAAGAAGTTGGAGACTCTCGCGCGCTTCGGCTAGTTAACCCCTGTGGACTCTTGAGCTTGTGTCTTCGTGCTACCGTTTCTCGGGAACCTCTCTCTCGACTGTGTATCTGCCCCTGTTGCCGGTACCCATAAATCCCTGTCTTCGTGACAGTTTTGGTGGAGCCGCTGGGTAATTGTCCTCTCAATGTCGCACACCCCTCCGCGAACCAACGACACCGAGCTTTTGCCTGTGGACACGCCAGTTCATCGCGTCAGCCGGAGGAACCTGGGCCTTCCTCCCGAACACGGGCCCTTGGAGTTCACTTCAACAACGAGCCTCCGGCCAGCCACGCAAAGCACTACGACAGTCATGCAAGGTACTCCTGTTTACGTTCAAAACCCCCGAGTGCCGAAATCGTTCCATGGCACTGCGCATGAAGACGTTGAGGATTGGCTAACTCAGTTCGAACGAGTCGCATCCCTTAATCAGTGGGACGACAACTTAAAGCTACGGAAAGCCACTTTCTGCCTGGAAGACCATGCTTTGACATTGTATGAGAACCGAGAAGGCACAATAACATCATGGCCTCAGTTCCGCCGTCTTATCGTAGAGGCTCATATCAGCCTGGATAAGCGCGAACGAGCAGAACGTGCTCTACAATCTCGAAAACAGATGCCAAACGAGTCCGTCATGATGTATGTTGAGGACATGACGAAACTATTTCGACGTGCGGATCCCAACATGTCTGAAGAGAGAAAGCTGCGCCACCTCATGCATGGGGTTAAAGAACAGCTTTTTGCTGGTCTTGTACGTAGCCCACCAACTACAGTTACCTCATTTTTAACAGAGGCGGTCACCATGGAAAAGATCCTACACCAGCGCCGCTCGGCGGTCTACGACAGCCCAATCCTCGCTACGACTGCTGCCGAGCCTCTTACAGCTGCTGTAAGAAATACTGAACAGCTCCGAGATCTTATTCGTGCGATTGTACGCGAGGAACTGCAGAAGGTTTGTGGCACGTTCCAACCCAGGGGTGATTCTCTCGCACACATGATCCGCGAAGAGATTCAGCAAGTCACGCAGCCATCTCTGCATGTTGCTGAAGCTCAAAGTACCCCTGTTCCTGATTATTCTCGTCCGACTTACGCTGACATTCTCCGACGCCCAGTTCCCGTCCAAGCTACGTTGTCTACGTTACCACCAACCCAGTGCATGCCCGTCCAGCAGCCAATGCAATACATTCCTGTACAGCAGCCTACGCGGTACGTGCGGCCACCGCGATCAAACTTTCGACGAACGGACGTCTGGCAGGCCCCTCGGAGCCGCCGCCTTTGCTACCACTGTGGGGAACCTGGTCACATTTTCCGGTGGTGCCCTTATCGGGAACTCGGACCGGAGGGCTTTTACACAAACGCACCTAGACGCACGTTCGGACAACTACCTCGTGACATTGGAGACAACCTCGCACAAGAGAGCCTCCGGATGGCGCGCCGACAATCCAGGTCTCCATCCCCACGTCGGCAAACCGCTTCAACAACTGGTAACTTCCCGCGAGCACCGCCTGGCCGCTCGCCAAGCCCCCACCGGGAAAACTGAGTAGAGCGACCTCCGGGGGCGGGGCCGCTAAAGGTCAGCACAAAGAAGTCCCCCCAATGAGAACAGATATAGATTTTGGAGCAGAAACGACAGCATTTGGTTCACGAGACCGGCTATCGCTGGACATCCCTGTGTGCATCGATGGTCATAATGTCAGCGCTTTAGTGGATACCGGAGCAGACTTTTCGATTTTGAGTGGGAAACTGGCAGCGACCCTTAGGAAGGTTATGACACCATGGTGTAGCACGCAAATACGCACGGCTGGGGGGCATGTAATTACTCCTATTGGACAGTGCACGGCTAGAATCCAGATTCGTACGTCAACGTTCGTTGTCAGCTGCGTCGTTCTCCGGGAATGTTCTCGTGATTTGATTCTCGGTGTGGATTTCCTGCGGGAATATGGCGCCATCATCGATCTCCGACAGCGAACGGTCTCGTTCTCAACGGAGAAAGCGGCTGCCAGCCCCACCGATGGCCAACGTACGTGCGCCCTACGGGTTTCAGCCGAGTGTGTTTCAGTGCCTCCCCGCTCCAGCGTGTTTGTGAGTGTTGTGTGCGACGGGCTTCGTGACGGGCCGATAATAGCTGAAAGCAACCGTTCTCTTTTATTTTCTCATGGCATCTGTGCAGCTCGAAGCTTAATTATTCTCAATAATGGTCACTCTGAGCTTCTCGTCACGAACTTCACGAATGAATCTCGCCACCTCTATCGCTCTACTGCCATCGCTTTCGGCGAACTGTTAAAGGAAGTTTCTGAATGTTTTGCGTTTGACGTTATTGATACTCCCAGTGTTCTAGACCGCATCGATGTTAGCAGTGACCTTTCTTTCTGTCAACAACGCGCCCTGCGTGCCTTACTGCTGGAGTACGCCCCGTGCTTTGCCTCATCATCGAAAGTCCGGCAAACTTCTATCGCCAAGCATCGCATCATAACGTCTGACGATGCCCGACCTATTCGACAGCAGCCGTACCGTATTTCGGCCAAAGAACGTGAGGCAATTCGGACACAAGTCCAGGAAATGCTTAATGATGATGTTATTCAGCCGTCTAAAAGTCCGTGGTCGTCGCCCGTCGTGTTGGTTAAGAAAAAGGATGGCACGCTGCGTTTTTGCGTTGATTACAGGAAACTGAATGACATCATCAAAAAAAGATGTATATCCGTTGCCCCGTATCGACGATTCACTCGATCGACTTCGCAACGCCAAGTTCTTTTCCTCCATTGATTTAAAAAGTGGTTATTGGCAGATAGAAGTGGATGAGCGCGATCGGGAAAAGACTGCCTTTGTGACACCCGATGGCTTATATGAATTTAAAGTATTGCCTTTCGGTCTGTGTTTAGCGCCAGCGACGTTCCAGAGAATGATGGACACCGTACTTGCTGGTCTTAAATGGCAAACCTGTTTGGTTTATTTAGACGACGTCATCGTGTTTTCAGAAACGTTTGACCAACATCTTAAGCGGCTGCGAACGGTATTGGACGCTCTTCGCTCGGCCGATTTGACACTCAAACCGGAAAAATGTCACTTTGGATATCAGCAGCTAAAATTTCTCGGTCATGTGGTTAGCGCTGACGGTGTCCGGCCTGACCCTGAGAAAACAGCCGCTGTAGCCAATTTTCCCATCCCTACCACGAAGAAAGCAGTCCGACGTTTCTTGGGCCTGTGCGCGTACTATCGCCGTTTCATTGCCGATTTTGCCAAGATTGCAGAACCTTTGACGCGCCTGACACGTGATGACGTCCCGTATGTCTGGTCTTCCGAGCAGCAGGAGGCATTCACCGAGCTGCGCCAACGGCTGCACAACCCTCCCGTTCTTGCACACTTCGATGAGGACGCTGCCACCGAAATTCATACCGACGCCAGCAATGTCGGTCTGGGTGCTGTTCTGGTACAGCACCAGCAAGGCGAGGAAAAAGTGATCGCTTATGCCAGCCGCACCCTTTCTCGGGCAGAATCAAACTATTCAACTTCTGAAAAGGAGTGTCTAGCCGTCGTTTGGGCCACAATGAAATTCCGACCTTACCTCTACGGCCGTAAATTTAAAGTTGTGACAGACCATCATGCTTTGTGTTGGCTAGCTAGTCTTCGAGATCCATCAGGACGTCTTGCACGGTGGAGCCTTCGTATGCAGGAGTTTGATTACTCTATCGTTTATAAATCCGGACGTAAACATGAAGATGCTGACACACTGTCTCGATCACCCGTGGAGTTGGCCCATGAGAGTACGGATGAAGACGCCCATTTTCTTGGCATTATCAGTTCCTCTGATTTAAAGGCCCGGCAACGGGCTGACCCAGACCTCAAAACTGTGATCGATCATCTGGAGGGTTTCGATTCTACAGTATCTCGACTGTTTGCTAAAACCTTGTCATCCTTCTGTACGCGCGACGGAATCCTCTACAAGAAAAGCACCGGCAACAGTGACCGAGCCTATCTTCTAGTCATCCCTGCAGATCTCCGCGATGAAATTCTTCATACTTGCCACGATGAACCCACCGCTGGACACTTGGGCTTTGCACGCACTATTACCAGAGTGCGCCAGGCCTACTACTGGCCCAAACTTACCGCCACCGTTCATCGATATGTTAGAGGTTGCCGCGAGTGCCAGCGACGCAAGAGACCGCCATTGAAGCCAGCGGGTTTCCTGCAGCCTATTCCCCCACAGCTAGTACCATTCGACCAAATTGGTATGGACTTTCTTGGCCCTTTTCCTCTATCGTCAGCTGGCAATAAGTGGATTATCGTGGCTACAGATTATCTGACACGTTACGCGGAAACTATGGCGGTGCCACGTGCAACATCCTCCGAAGTGGCACAATTTTTCATGACGCAGATTGTCCTCCGCCATGGCGCCCCTTCATACGTCATTACTGATCGTGGCAAGGCATTTACAGCGCGTCTTCTTGAAGAAGTTTTCCAACTAAGCCAGACACATCACCGAAAGACTACTGCTTACCATCCTCAGTCTGATGGCCTTACTGAGCGACTAAACAAAACAATAGCGGACATGCTCGCCATGTATGTCGATGTCCGGCATAAAACATGGGACGAGATATTGCCTTATGTCACATTTGCATATAACACGGCCGTCCAAGAAACAACTCGATTCACTCCGTTTCGCCTAGTATACGGACGCGATGTACAGACCATGCTCGACGCTATGCTGCCATGTGCGGCTGACGACCAGCTGCTTACCGCTGACGCAGAAGAATTCAACTACGCTGAGGAAGCTCGCCAACTCGCCCGTAATCACATTACAAAACAGCAAGCAACAGATGCACGCCGATATAACGACCGCCATCGTTATGTCGTGTTCCAGCCTGGTGACAAAGTCTGGGTGTGGACACCTGTCCGGCGCCCAGGCCTCTCAGAAAAACTTCTCAATCGTTACGTCGGACCCTACAGAGTGTTGCGTCGCCTCTCAGAAGTTACGTACGAGGTTATTCCAGACGGAACTGTACCGAGTTCTAGTCGTCAGTGCTCGTCTGACCTGGTGCATGTGCTTCGCATGAAGCCGTATTTTACCCGCTGAAAGTCATATTTGCCATCCGGAGCAGTTTTTTTTCTGTGAGCTTGCGGTTTTTTTTTTTCGAGGGGGGGGGGGGGGAATAATGCCACCTGACGGTTCGAGGTAGCGCTTGAACGACAAAGAAGTTGGAGACTCTCACGCGCTTCGGCTAGTTAACCCCTGTGGACTCTTGAGCTTGTGTCTTCGTGCTACCGTTTCTCGGGAACCTCTCTCTTGACTGTGTATCTGCCCCTGTTGCCGGTACCCATAAATCCCTGTCTTCGTGACAATATTTACACATGGCTCAGATAGATGGCAGTTGTGCAGGTTATATTCGACGTAACATTACATCTCAAGTAACTGCCAAGGTAGGGAAAAAACAGGCAGGAGACAAGGCAGTAGGTGACTATGGCATTGGTTCTAGGAATAGCAAGGGGAAGTTACTAGTTGAGTTTGCAGAGCGCAATAACTTACGAATCAAGAATACCTTCTTCAGCAAACGGCAGAACCGGAAATGGACATGGAAAAGTCCTAACGGAGAGACTAAAAATGAAATCGACTTCATAATGTGTTCAACCCCCGCCATTATGCAAGATGTAGAGGTAATCGGGAAAGTGCGATGCAGAGCCCACAGGATGGTGAGGTCCCGAATAAGCCTAAATCTGAAGAAGGAACGCAACAGATTAGTAAGGAAGAAACCCATCAGCGAATTAGCGGTGAAGGGGAGGGCAGAAGAGTTCAGGATCTCGCTACAGAATAGGTTTTCAGCTCTAACTGAGGATGGCGACATTACCCCAGAGGCAAGGAACAATAATTTCAGAGATATCATTACTGAGTGCGCGGTAGAAGTGGGCGGTAGGATAGTTAGAGAGGATACCAGCAAGCTGTCTAAGGAGACGAAAGATTTGATTAAGAAACGCCAGAGTATGAAAGCTTCCAATCCAACAGACCAGATTAAATTGGCCGAGATATCAAAGCTAATCAATAAGCGCAAGGTGGCCGATATAAGGAAGTATAACATGGAGAAAATTGAGCATGCTGTAAAGAACGGGGGAAGCCTTAAAGCGGTAAAGAAGAAATTGGGCATAGGCAAAAACCAGATGTATGCGATAAGGGATAAGGCGGGCAACGTCATCACTAATATGGAAAATATAGTCAAAGTAGCCGAGGAGTTCTATACAGATCTCTACAGTAGCCAAAGTAGTCAGGACCGTAATGAGATTGGCGGCAGGGAAAAACAGTCAGACGTTCCACCAGTGACGAAGGACGAGGTCAAGAAAGCACTAGAAACTATGAAAAGGGGGAAATCAGCTGGAGAGGAGCAGATAACTACAGATTTGCTGAAGGACGGGGGGGGGGGGGATATCGTGTTAGAAAAACTGGCCACCCTGTATACGCAGTGCCTGGTGTCATCGACGGTACCGGAACCATGCAAGAATGCAAACATTATCCTCATTCACAAGAAAGGGGACTCTAAGGACCTTAAAATTACAGACCAATCAGCTTACTGTCTGTTACGCATAAGGTATTTACTAAGGTAATCGCTAATAGAATCAGGACAACCTTAAACTGCAATCAAGCAAAAGATCAAGCAGGGTTTCGGAAACGGTACTCTACTATCGATCATATCCATACCATCAATCAGGTTATAGAAAAATGCTCCGAATATAACCAGCCCTTATACATAGCATTCATTGATTACGAAAAAGCATTTGACTCAGTTGAAACCTCGGCGGTGATGCAGGCATTGCGACATCAGGGGGTAGACGAGCCGTACGTGAAAGTGCTGGAAGATATATATAGTGGCTGCACAGCAACCATAGTTCTGCATATAGAAAGTAACAAAATTCCCATAAAGAAAGGTGTTAGGCAAGGAGACACAATCTCCCCAGTACTATTCATAGCTTGTTTAGAGGAAGTATTCAGAGACTTGGAATGGGAGCAGTTACGGATAAGGGTAGATGGAGAAGACCTCAGTAATCTGCGATTTGCTGATGACATTGCCTTGCTAAGCAACTCGGGGGATGAACTGCAAATAATGATTGATTACCTAGACAGGAAAAGTAGAAAGGTAGGCTTGAAAATCAATATGCAGAAGACTAAGGTAATGTTCAACAGCCTCGGGAAGGAACAGCAGTTTACATAAGGTAGCAAAGTACTGGAAGTAGTAGGCGAATATGTCTACTTAGGACAGGTAGTAACCGCAGATCCGGACCACGAAAAGGAAATAACAAGAATACGATTGGGATGGAGCGCATTTGGCAAGCACTCGCAGATTATGACGAGCAGCTTACCGTTAGCCCTCAAGAGGAAAGTATACAACAGTTGTATCTTACCTGTACTCACCTACGGGGCTGAAACGTGGAGGCTAACCAAGAAAGTTCTACTTAAGTTGAGGACAACGCAGAGGGCTATGGAACACAAAATGATAGGGGTAACATTAAGAGGTAGGAAGCTTGCAGAGTGGGTCAGAGAAATAACTCAAGTTACCGACATTCTAGTAGAAATTAAGAAGAAGAAATGGACATGGGCAGGACATGTAGTGCGAAGAGAGGATAACCGATGGACGCTGAGGGTAACAAACTGGATCCCACGGGAAGGGAAGCGTAGCAGGGGCGGCAGAAAGTTAGGTGGGCGGATGAGATTAAGAAGTTCGCAGGGGTCAAATGGATGCAGCTAGCACAGAACCGGGTTAAATGGAGAAATATGGGAGAGGCCTTCGCTCTGCAGTGGGCATAATCAGGCTGATGATGATGATGATGAACTAGTGAATCCGTACCGACCTGATTATATATTTAGCTTTCCTCGAACCCCCCTGTTACCGGGGCCATTTTTGCATTGTATGTTCTGCTCAAGTTCATTCGGGAATACATTGCTTGAACCGGACAATTGTTGGAGTATTTTGCTACGCAGAGAGAGATTTTGAGAACTTAGTTTATTGAATCGAATGTCACAGTCTCATTACTAAGGCGAAAACAAATTAATCAGAGGTTAAAAATAAAACCACTGGCAACAGGAAACATTGCAGAGAGCAGTGACGACTAATGAAAGCAAAATGCGGGCCTTAGGCATGCAGTTGTAAGTAGATTGAATATGACCTATGTCACCTGCACCATACAATTGTCTTAACTTCTACGATCACGTATGTAATATGTGGAGTTATGTGTTGTTACATTGGCCCCGCCGTGGTGCTGCAGTAGTTAGGGCATCCGACGGTTGTGTCCAACGATGCGGGGTAGAATACCGGCCAATGCAGGAGCTTTCCAATGAAGGCGAAAATCTAGGCACCCATGTGCTGTGCGATGTTAGTGCTCGTTAATGAACCCCAGGTGGTCGTAATTTCCAGAGCCCTACACGACTGCGTCTCTCGTAGCCTGAGTTGCTTTGTGACGTTAAACCCCACAAACCAAACCAGGTTGTTACATTGATGATATTTATATATATATATATATATATATATATATATATATATATATATTAGCACTATGTAACCAACATCCCGTACTCTGTTGCCAACAACTGCTAATTTTATAGTAAGATATGCTGCATTCAAAATGGGAGTGCTAGTCTTCCTGGTATTTTTCTGTACGGATGTCACGAAATCGGCGCACATTTTTACTAAGCCGGCGCAGCGCGAGGCCCGCGCGTCGCCGCATGGTACCTTCCACAAGATTCGAGAAAAACCTCCTTCCCCGCGCGAGAGAGCGCGTAGCTTTGTACGCGTCGCCGTCGCCCTCTTTCTCACCACCCGGCGATGAAGGTGATTCTTCAGTCCGGAAAACGCCAGACGTATCTAGAACATTCTACGGGACCTAGCCAATGACGACGCGCGGCTCGACGGGAGGAAGAGAGAGCGCTCTAACCAGCGAAGCTGAGCGTTTGTGCGCACTAGCTTTGGCGCGTGTTAACAGACAGACGCGGCGCGCCCTATTTAGAGACCGCGCCGCTTGTGTAGTCAGTCAGTCAGTGGTTGCGGCGTGTTCGCCAGTGCTTCGACTGGACTCCCGGGGATCACCCGCTACTGACAAGCCCACGGACCTGCGAGGGAGCGGCGCTCGTCTTTCATGGTGGCCACATCGTGACTCTCGAGGATACTCGAGGCGTCGGACTGCAACAGTGCCCGGTGAACAATTTGGTGTTTATTTATGTGACTCTCTCGTGTTTCATCTGTGTTGTAAAGCCTCTGTGTTATATTGAATACCTCTGTAGTTGCATGCTTAGCGTTTGTATTCTGTGAACCTCTCGTCTGTGCATTTTCAGTGTTCTTGTGTATTCCTCTGTATCGTCTCTTGCTGTGTATAAAGTGTGTTTTGTTTGTTACTTCTGACTCCGAACCTTACTCTGGCTTGAACCGGCGACAGCTGGGCACCAAACGGCCACCCCCTTCTGTCACTACAAGGTAGTTGAATTCCGGCTGGGCTTGCCACGCAGGCCGAGGGCATCTCCTTTGCGACCGGGACAGCTACCCCCCCTCACTCTAAGAGTGTCTGGGGGTGTGCGCACCGTTAAGGGAGCATCGTTATTAGTACCCTCATAATTATTAACGGGTGACAACGGAGTAGGATCAGAAACCTTAGAAAAGAATGCCCCTTGCTGCAGAGAAGTTGATGGACGAAAGGAAAAGTGTAAATAGGACACTCACGAAAGACAGCCTGAAAACTCAAACTACTGAGTAGTAATCTTAATGTGCAAATGTTTTGATAAATCAGCGGCTTTTATTCTTCCAGTACTTTATAACCAAAAGTTCCTGTCTGATTTTCGACTTGCCTCAGTCAATAACGTATTCAGTGCATGTGACTTGGTACATGAAGCATCGGCTTCCATGCAGACACTAGTATCCTGCAGCTCTTGTTGCATCATTGAAGACTGTTTCGAGATGCACGAAAATTATTTTCATTCTTGACAAACTGTTGTCTTGGCCTCAATATGCAGATTTTCATTGAAGTACTTCATTGGAGAGAATATAGAACTTATGTAATGTTTTACGTCACGGTGCCTTCACTTTCTTGCTGAGGTACGTTTGAAATTAATGTATTTTTGTTACTGAAATTCTCAACTTCACATACCGGAACTCAAGGAAGCAGCTCTTCATATGGATATCAATAAGGACCCCGCAGATAAAAACTTCGACACCCTGGACAGGAGAGCGGCAGCAAAGAAAAACCTTTTGAAATTGAGAAAAAGTGTAATGATTTTCACAACTGTATCGCAATTTGAAGATTGGAAAAGAGATCCGCAGTCCAAAACAGAAGTTGTGCGAATTTACTGTTCAAGGAAAATGAACAGTGTTGTAGCTATTTGGTTCATTTCATGGTTTAGAGCTCGAGTTACGTTATTCAGGCTAAGTACTCCACTGTGCGCTGCTAACTGCAACTTATGTTTAAAAAGTCAATGTGCTTGGAATCAGCTTCCCTGTGCCTTTTAACTTTTTTTGTTGACCGTTGGAGAATTATTTAATTTGTAACACTGTTTAATAAAGCTGTCGCGTTTGCAGATCATATAGTTGATTCGACATGAAGAGGGACGAGAAATTTAAACATGCGAACTGCGACTAATTAGACGCAGATAGGGAATGGCATAACAATAATAAGTCTGTAAGTATTAAAGCCATTGAAAAATAATTTGGGAGCTTGCGTATGGCAAGAACTACTCTTGGTATCCCCGCTAAATAAGTAAGGGTGAAACCTGGAAGACGGAGGGAAAAATACCAGTCAAGGGACTGAGATCAAATGCCTACTCCTGCCTTTTCTTCGCACATTGGGGCATCAGTCACAATTATAACATGTGAGCGACAGCTCCTCAACTAGTCTTGTAGTGTGCCGTTTATAAAGGCGAAAAGTAGTAATGTCCAATTAGGTGGGAAAATGTCATCGACGATTATATTCCCAAGTGATATAATTTATCTCACCGGAACAATTTCAGACATTGACACATTTAGTGGTTCCAAAAGGCCAAGAAGAAGAACTGAATTATTCTAGGTCCGTACACCTTCCTCTCTCTTCACTTCACCTACTCGCAGCTAACTTCACTTCAGTGTCCTTCTGGTATGCCTAACAATTAAGTCTATATTCTTGTTTAATAAAATTACGGAAGGCTCTGGCACATTTATCACCAAAATACTTGATAGCCCTGTCTTCTAAAATATATCGCGTCAACTTCTCGTTCCTCTTGAAAACTTGAATGTTGTGAAGGCCAGCTGGGCATTTATGTTCTTTGCATATCACATGGTCTTTGCAGTACACCGCAAATACTTAAGTTGTCAGTGCGGCATCGTCTTTGTCCGCTTATGTGTTTCTCCTGTGTCGTCTGCTGTGCTGCGTTTTCCATAATGGCATTTGTGAGTTGTATTATTTGTGCTCGCTCCTTGTCGTCAGAAGGGGTACTATTTACGACTCAAGGCTGATATATTCGCCCGATGTAAAGAGTCCACAGTAAGATGCATCACACCAGAAAAAAGAAGGTATTGTGGGTTCACTGCGCAAACAGTTGCGCACAATGCGCCTCAAAAGTGCTCAAAAGGGAGAGAGCAGCCAACCGCGGAAACTGAGATTGCGGGAGCAATCAATGCCCGTGAGCAGCGTGGTTCCGACGATCCGAGCCAGCCACCATGCTTCCAAGGACGGCAGAGTATCGCTCACTCCGGTCCGCAACGGACGTCCGCCGACCGGAAGCATCGGGGCGGAGATGAAGCGGTGATGGGTGCGGCACCCGCCTTCCCGTGACATCTATCGCGTTGGACCCGGAGTGGCAACCGTGTTGCATAGAGCTAATACAAAGACTCTAAGGGAAAGCTGCCCGTTCAGCCAATGCATTCGAGCGGTGACCGCGTGATTGCCGCCATCATGAAACTATTTGATGGTTGCCAGATGACTTTTGCTTGCTAAACTTGGCCGATGAACAAGGTTTGAACCTGGCAACATAGATCGTTGGAAGATGGCGGCGCGCAGCTAACTGACGGCTTTAGTAGAGTGGCTGCTGTAAACAACGGCAAAATCGTCGCGTCCGGAACTTTTGTGATGGTATGTTGCGTCGCGTATCTATAGTAAGGTCTTATAGGAGTCAATATTGTTCTGTATCATTATCTTAAGGCCAGCTAGCCCTGCGATTGTTACGCGCTTAGCGTGCATTTCGTCCGTCGAGTAAACACGCATCTCACCCTCTTCCGCACAGCAAACGTCAAAGAGTGATCGCGTGGGTGTCTACTGTTCACTTTACCTTCCCTGTGTTCTTTTATAAATGACGGTTGGAGAATGCTGCGAGCAGAGCAGCGTGTTCTGGGGCGGGGGATTCTGTAACGCTCTCAATTTCGCTCTCAAGTTGTAGAGCGTGACCTCAAATTGACGCGGCTTTCACGTGACCTTAAGACGTCAAACGTGACGGATTACGGAATCGACCAATTGCCAGTGACTCGTAGCATGACTCCGCCCCTGAGGTCCCCGTTCCGCGGTCGTGCCTGCTGCTACACATTTGTCGCAACGCTAGCCGAGGCCGACGAGGGACCGTCTCCTAAGTTTTTATGAAACGGCGCAGTTAATGCGCAGTAAATAAAATTAATAAATATTTATTCTGCTGAGGAACTGCATTTACAACTAACTACATCAAGCAGAAGGAGATGTGTTTTAGGAATTGCAATTAAATTCGCTCCTCAGTAACGTTTTGTCTCCGCGAGGGCACGCTGATGGCGTCAAAGAGTGCACATGGCGGCTTGCCAGAAAACAGCTGATTACTCGGCTAGTTGCTATTTTTCGTGCGTCGCCTGAAATCGAGGTCCTGTGCGGATGTTGTGAGCAGCTGGAAAAATCCGATTGAAAAAAATGAAGGCTACGAACCTGCAGTGATCAGCGTGAAAATCGACCAAGTCATCAGCTTACTGAAGAGTGTCAGCGTTGTCAAACAGTGTTTACTATCGATGGCAAGAGCGACGAGTGGGAGGTATGTGGTCTGCTGTTCTGTTTGTTTAAAAGAAGATACAAGAAGATCGTGAAGGCTACACTACTGTGTCTGCCGACAGAGGAACGTTTGCACTTGCAGTAAGGCAGGTGGCAGCTACTATGCAAGAGTTGGCAAATGCAGTGCGGGAAACGAGATCCAACACACGACCCTCCACCACGGACTCCTCGTGCAAGCCACGGTGACAGTCACTCCTGTGCTTCGCAGTCAGTTGACTTCGGCCACATCGGGTTCCGTTCCCGATGTTCCGTTGATGTTTTGATGTTGATTGTTTAGTCTCTATAAGGTACACAAACTGTGATGTTAATGCTTCCTTTGGTGTGTTCAGAGAAAGAAAATACTTTATTCAAAAATTTGTTATAGTGACCGAGGAGAGAACGAGCTTGTTCAGCCAGGTCTGGACAGGGATGTGTAGTATGTTGTATTTCGCGCAGCAGGCTGTGTTTGTTAGCGGCACATTGTTGAAACGTTATCAGTGTCTGTTCATGTTGAACGGTATCCCCCCCCCCTCTTTTCGACGGGAAAGGCAAACCCATGACGCAAGCTTGGTGCGCGATGCCGGAGGCGAGCTGGGGAATCTGCTTAATTTCTCTAGTCTTATTATAAACAAGGGGCCCACCAGTGAGTTGTGCAGATTACCTTGAAGGCGAAGAATGTGTGCTAGTTTTGAAGTGCCATCATGGAGTCTGTGTAGCGTTTCAAAAAGATGTTCATTTTACACACATTCCTCATTCTATTACCTTTCCATGTTGTGTGCATTATGCACAAACCATTTCAATTGAAAGGCCAGTTTGCACAAAAGAGGCCTTTTCTGATTATTTGTTGAAAACGACTTGGAAAATAAATTCCAAGGTCAAAAGTAGGTGACAATTATGTAAAGGGGTGCTTATCACATGTTTATGGTGTATGAAAGAGCTCTGAACAAGGGTTGAGGGGAGCCTTAGTTTGCAAGCCGAGCACACATTTCGATTTTGGCTAGCAAACCAAGGTCCCTCCTCAACCCTTCTTTAGTGCTGTTTTGTATTGAGTAGCCATCTTATTTCTCCCGTTCTACAATGTTTATGGTGTAAAATATTTTTGAATGCTGATGTTGTATCTGCCTCTACTATCTTCAAGCTGCTCAGCAGTCCCCTTGCAGTTTTACGCGTTTTATTAGTGTACATAACATCTGCTCACACTTTGCCTTAACAATGTATGTGTGATGCTTATTTTATTTTCACTAGAATTTTGTAATCACTCAGCAATCATTGTGGGCACTGCAGCCTAGTATTTGTACACCATTCTCCTAACAGCTGTTACAGCATTTAGCACTGCGAGCAAGATCTCTAGTAGTATACCATCCAGCTGGCATTTTTACCTCTGATATGTAAGCGTTTTGCACACTGCACCATGCATACAGTACCTATTTGTATAGGTAGCTTCAATATGTTGAAAGGGAGCGGCTTCTTTGAGCCCAACAATTATTCTGCAATATACATGTCAATGTTGTAAGGTCATTGTACATCAAGGTAAGTGTGCTGGTATGTATGATGTCTCTTTCTCAATAAAAACACTCGAGTGAAATACAGCGGCCAAGAAATAAGTGCTTCTACTGAGTATATGTGGCAGTAAAAAATCTTTGGTGCCATTTTCTGATTCCAATAAGCGTCATGGATATTTATTACCTTGCTGTAACGCTACGTTTTTCGGTTTAAGCATGTTTACCACACAGCTAGTGACCACAGCCAACTGTGCCAGGCTGCAAGGTGATAGCAGAGAAGGGACAGCAAGTTGGGTCTGGGATGGCTTGGCATTGGTGTAAGCAGCCATGACTCCAGTGGGTAGTCACTGTCTCCTGCATAACCAAACAATGAAATCCACTTAAGTGCGCCTTTTGAATGTTCTAGTATACAATCAAAGATCCATACCAACTAGCCCACAGTGAGGTGGTAAACATTCACAGGAATGTTGGCAACGTGTCACAGGGCTGTCCAAGCAAGCATCATTGTAAGGATAGCCTTGTAGCTTCACAGTGATATGAACAAAAATGTGTTAAGATTACCTGCACAACACAAGCGATACGGTTTCTTAGGCAGTAAAGAGATTTCAAACATTGAATATTTGGTTGCTGCTGCCATAACACTAATTTGTACTTTAACAAGCATTCATATGCATAACTAGCCTGTCTTATGCATGCAGCTTCAGCGAATTCAGACAATCGATCACTCGCCGGAATACAAGTCAGTTTCTCTGTAAGGCTCGTATTCCAACCAAAAGGTCTCCTTATCACACAACACTCTTCTAGTTCTTGCTGAAACGAAAAGAAGCAGGCGATTTTTGCAGCGTACTCACACTTCCGAGTTGCGATCGTGTCGTAGGGAGGGAGCGTAACGAGTGGGGGCAAGGCACTACAATCCCTAGTCCCTTCGTCCTGTATTTTGAGGTATATATAGGTATTGAACTTTCGTCAGGTGTCGCTGGGTAATCTCGAAGACAACAGCTGGAAAGAAAAGGGATCTTTCCTCTGTTCGTTTCTTAACATTGCGAGGGGGAACGAGTCCTTTTGGTTAGAAAACAAGACTTGCAGAGAAGCCAACTTACAGCAAGTGGTCGATTGCACATATTAATGCATATTTATTTATTTATTTACCAAATACTGCAGGCCCTAACTGGGCCCTAGCAGGAGGGGCGAAAAGAATACAATGCAATAAAATATGAATTCATCAAAACTAACATACTAAACACAAGTGACAAGCAAATTACGATAAGACATGTTGAACACTAACAAGAAAATATACACCAATATGAAACACGACTATGGTTAGTACGCCAGCAATTTATCAATAGATTCAATGGACATCGTTACATCAGAAGGCAGCTTGTTCCATTCTTGAACAGTACGAGGGAAAAAAGAATACTTAAATGCATTGATTTTGGCTTGATACGGAGTTACACATTGTGCATGATGATGTCTTGTTGGACGTGTTGTAAGGGGCGTAAGGTAAGGTTCAGGGCTCATAGCAAGTTTGTTGTTTTTTAGCAAAAATAGATACTTCAGTCTCTGAGTTTTTCTTCGTATTTGCAATTGTGGGATGGAGTTCTCATTCATTAAAATTCATAATCAATATCGTTCGATAACCGACGCGGGTTTTTTACAGCTTGCCCAAGAAAAAGGCGTTAAGCAGGCCTTCGTTCCCCTTTCGGCGCGCAGGAGTACCGCTAGACGAGCGCGTTGTTTGGAGTCCTTGGTCCCACGGGGCAGCGAGGGTCAAAAGTGCGTATGCTCGCGTCGCAGATCTGTAATAAAATAGGCATAATACAAGTTTACAATGACGTTTCGAACTCGTAGCCAAACACACACAGTCAAAACCAAAATTTACTCACTACTGTGTTGTTCACAACGTAGAACCCCTTGCCTAGCGACTCCTTTCCATATCGCACCGCGGCGCCTTGACGACAATCAGCGTTCGGCCCGATGGCTTCCGCTACCGGCGCACGCACCTGCTGATCGATGCCTATGCGATGCAAACGATGTTACGTTCCCGACGCAAGCTGGCGGCCCCCGATAACAAAAAAACGCGCTGCGCATGCGGCCGCAGTGGCTGCGCACTCGTCCGTGAGCTGCGTGAGCCCCCGTTCATCGATGTTCGTCAGCAATCGCCGGACAGTCACTCCACTTTCTGCTGGTTTCCGATTTGATGAGAGTCGGAACAACTAGTCCGGTACGTCAAACGCGTCTTCGTCCTCCCTCCTACGCCGTGGTTCGCACCGACACAACTGTCACACATCTAGCGCAACGCAAGGAACACAGCCGCCATTTCCGTCTACTCAAGTTGACTGGTTTTGGAGTTACCTCGTTTCGCTCACAATTTCAGTCAATATTCAGCTCATGGGCAACGTCACCACTTTAGTCTTATTGATGACGTAACCGCAGTCACCGGTGAGATCAGTGATGACTCAAAATTTCAATATGACCGCCGACCAATAGGAGCAGGGCAAGTTGAGCGGTTTGAGACTGCTTTTGTATTGAGAGCGTTACAGAATTCCCCCCCTGGTCTAAATGAGACGAGGGTAAATCCGTAGCGTTGAACCAGTCCTGCTGTTCTCGCAAGAAAATCGGCGAATAAAAATAAAACGTTCAATTCGCTTGCTGTCATTTCTCTCGGAATGTTTTCGTTCGCACGCCTTGCTGTCCATAGTTCAGGTATAGCTCTCGCAATGGGAAGAAAAACCTGCCCTGAAATTTCCAAATGTAAGTTCAATATGGCGCGTTATCTCACATGTGCGTGAGGCGATATAGCGAATCTTTTTGGAGCTTTGGCCTTCTATACAATGCATGAAAGTTCCATCAGGATGCATAAGAGCGCAAGCGCCTCTTTGTTGCGAATAGCTTCTTATTTTGAATGCTTTGGTCTTGCAACTTGAAGCTGAGGAGACAGTCAAAAACCGAACTTTAAAACCGAAATTCGGAGCGTCTCCTCGAGAACACGATCCACAGTTGTCCTACATCAACTCCTTAAGCCCCAAACATTGTCGGAAAAGTGTTTCAAAACTTGAAAAAGCGCGTAAAAATTTTGTAAATCTGCTTTATCTACCGCAGTTTTTAAAACTCCAATTCAAACTTCACACTCATTTTTGACATCGCGGGGAAAATCTATGCTGGCCACAGTGATCAGTTGGATAATGGCGGCATTACATGTGGGAACTTCTTTTTCGTCTCAGCTTTACCCCCTTTAACGAAGAGCTTGGATGTAGAAGGGCCTCGCGATAGGAGGGTGCTAGTTCTTTTCTGCTGCATTTATTCCGCGTACGGTTTAACGATTTGATGTTTTGTGTTTAGGCGTTTTTTTGCTGCCAGAAATAAACCTGCTATTCATCTGCTGATAGACACTGTTGGAGGCAGTCCTACATTATAGCAAGTCGAGTCTTGGAATCGCGCTTATGCAGTCTCCACCTTGGAGAACCACGGCCGGTCTCGAGCGGCGGCAGCGAGCCGCCGCTTGAGTCAGCCAGTGGGAGAAATTAAAGAAATAATTTTCTTCTTACACGATACTTATAAAACTACGGGGACAAGGGAATGCACTAATTAGATTAAATTAAAAGAGAGCTGCGCATGTATACACAATTTAAAGATTTATGTAAATTTGCGCATTCATTTTTCGTCCGTAAAGGGTCGGTATATAGTTATGGGACATAAGTATTAATACTAAAAGCAGGAGTTTCCCGAGGAATAATTTTATTCTGTGGCTCAGACAGTAGTCAGTGTGTTCTGTAGAAGGAAATCCTGACATTTAACCCGAACATGAAACTGAATCATATAATATGCTGCAGTCTGCGGTATTATGCCTTGTCTTTCCCTTTGCGTTCTCCAGAAGTTTCAAAACTGATATTCTTTGCGATGTAGGTTTTTGAAAAAATAATGCTTTTTCTTCACCATAGGCGAAAAGTGAAATTAAGAAATTAAATTGCGCAGGACCATTTTAAGCAGGCCGGAGGCAAATTAGACTGACAAATAGGCCAACCAAGTTGCGTGGTTATCACTGATTCTGTTAATTCGCAAGGGTTGGCTCAGCAGACCTGGCATTCGGGAGATGAGTTCGAGAATTAGTGGCAGTATTTCAGCTTCGGAGGATGCATAGGCAAAAAACGTCCGTGTGTGGTGAAATGCCAGGGCGGGGTTAAAGCGGTAGAATATAGGTAGATGGATTTATTAAAAGGAAAAGGCAGAGAGGTTGGCCGGAAAAATTCAAATCACGCCTGCTACCCTGCACTGGGGAAGGGGAAGGAGAGAAGAAAGAAGGTCATGATTGGTGGCGATGTCGGAGAAGGCATATGAAATACATATACAGACACAGTAGCTTGTTTTACAAGCGCGAATCAAGTCCGCTGGCACACAAAAAACGGCAAAGAGCACGCACTGCCTGGACACCCTTCCCCTTGTCCTGCCAAGCTCCCAACCGCAGTTCCTCCGACAGAGGCCTCTTGTATAAACGCTTCAAGGAAGCGGCTAGCACACTTCTTTCGCACGCATATGCTGGGCACACCAATAATATATGGTCCACAGTCACTGGGATGCCACAAGTTGAACATTCCGGCGAGTCCATCTGTCCAATTAAATGTACGTACGTGTGCGTGCGTGAAAGCCACGTTTAAACGAAGTCTATGTAGTAGCATGCCTGATGACGCGGAATATCACGCGGAACATAAAATTTTAATGTTTAATCGAGCCTTCTTACACGAATGTGTCGGGCGTCTGGCTGGGCCCAGTAAGCTGCTGTAGCATTCTTCATACAACTCGTAAGAAGGCACTTCGTGTCCGCTCTTGAAAAAGGCACAGCTGTTTGTAGGCCATTGATGAGTGCGCATTTCGCTTCAACATCGGCCTGTTCATTCCCATGGAGCCCGCAGTGGACAGGGATCCATTGAAACATTATCCTGTGGCCTTGCTGCTGGGCAGGTGTGAGGGGAGCTCCATAATGTTTAGTGCTTGGCAGTGTGGCGTAAGAAGTTTTCCAAAATTTGTAATGCAGCCCTTTAGTCCTGTGAACATACACCATTTTCGAGGTGGTTCCCCACATATGTAGCGAATAGATTCCCGAATGGCTACAATTTCAGCAGCGGTTGATGTAGAGGTATGTCCCAAAAGGAAATGCAGAGTTGTTTTCTGAGTTGGTATCACCACAGCTTCAGCGGATGCCTGTGCTGACACAGATCCATCGGTGTATACGTGAATATAATTAGGATATTCTGACCAGATGTGCGCCAGAGTAAGTTGTTTGAGTCCACTAATTGGCACCACTGATTTCTTTAGTATTCCGGGAACACGAAGGTGCACCAAAGGTTTATCCATCGTCCATGGTGGTTGGGCGGGACGATATGGGAGGGCATATCCTGTCGGTATTTGCGACTGATGGCAGCGGAGTGCACTTGTAAAACTGCAGTCCGGCCTCTCATACAGAATCTTGCTGAGTGGATGAAAACTGTGTCTTGTAAGTGCTCGTAAATGTACACGAAGTGGTTCGTGTGACAGGTATATGGATATTGGGAGAGCATGTGCCTCTTCAATTGTGCCTTTGTTAGAGGTGCATCTAGGCAGTCCAAGGAATATTTTCAGTGCCTGCGATTGTACGCTCTCTAAGGTCCGCAAGCCTGAAATGCTCATACTAGAGAGTACTGGAAGACTGTACCGGATGTAGCCAACAAACAGAGTCGTAAAGCCGTATTAAAGAGCTCTCAGTTGGACCCCATTTGATGCCAGCTATGTAACGAAGTACATGGCAAAAATTAATTAGCCTTTTCTTCACCATAGTAATATGTTTCGATCAAGATAGTCGGTGGTCAATAATTACTCCCAAGAATCTGTGCCTGTAGACGTATGGTATTACGACTCCATGAAGGGTAATCGGGTAGCGGCTGACACATTTTCTCGTAAACGCAATCACTGCACACTTTTCTGCCGCTAAGAATAAACCTTGACGCCGTAAGTACGTCGATGTCGATCACACAGCTCGTTGCAGTCTCGCACGTAGTTGTGGGCGCGTCGAACCAGAGGCCCAGATGCAGATGTCATCAGCATATGCACTTATGTGGATGTTAGTTGGCAGTTCACGTACCAGGCCAATTAGCGCAACATTAAATAAAGTTGGGCTGAGGACTACTCCGTGTGGAACTCCATCTCCGACCTGAACCCGGGTAGTATATCTCCTTGAGGCGTAGTCATGTAAACAGAGCGGCCACTGAGATAGCTTACAATCAACAAGTACAGCCGGCCACCAACTCCCACGTCGTCAAGTGCATCAAGAATAGCATGATGGACGATGTTGTCGTAAACTCCCTTTATATCTAAAAAGACAGCAGCTACTAGTCGACGGTCACGCTTTTCGTGTTCTACTGTCGCCACAAGGTCGATGACGCTGTCAATGGAAGAGCGTCCGCGGCGAAATCCAGTCATCATACTTGGATAAAGATCATTACTCTCTAGATATTACTCAAGTCTTGCCAGCACCATTCGCTCCTTAACCTTTCCAACACAGCTTACTAGGGCAACTGGCCGGTATGAGGTAAGTTCGAGAGGAGGCTTTCCAGGCTTCAAAGAGCAGCCAGGCGGTTAATCTTCCAGTGTTCAGGAACAGTACTAGAAGCCCATATATCATTGAAATAATTAAGTAGTGCAGCTCCACCATCCTTGCCTAGGTTTGATAAGGTTGAATAAGTAATCCCGTCAGGACCAGGTGCAGATGAATGCCGACAAGAAGCAAGAGCGGCGTCAAATTCAGCTATTGTAAAGGGCACGTCGTATTGATCATCAGGCGAAGGTGGCGCAAAAACCTCTGAAATTGGTAATGTGCCTGGTTAGTGCCCACAACCATTTTACAAAAATCTTCAGCTACGTCAACTTCATTGCGGCGTTGATAAAGGGCCAGGTCACGAAAAGGGTGCCTTTCTCGCGGAGATGTGCGCAAGCTTCTCGCAGCATGCCAGATACGCGATAGGGGCTTACGGGGATCCAGTGATGAGCAGAACTGCCTCCAACGTTGTCGTCCTAACCTCTCCAGGTGGCGTAGATTGTGTCGTTTAGCACTGCGAGAAAGTGTAAAATCTCGCGCGGATTTCGTTCTTCTGTACTTCCTTGCAGCTCGCCGACGGATCGCGCGAAGCCGCTCGAATTCCGCGTCGATGCTGGACACTGACATTGGCACACAAACATAGCGAGTGTTCTCACTTAGAGAGGAAGTAATGAGGCCCTCTATTTGAGATGGTGACTGGAGGTCCACGCTGCAAATCTCCACCGATGCCCTAAAGGCATGGTGTATTGTGTATCTGTGTATTGCACACGAGGCGAAGTGGCAGGCGCAAACCACTTGACGTTGGTATGTGATCACTCCCATGTATTTTCACATCACTAGACAAAGAAACAGAAGGATGGAGGCTTCTGGAAACAAACGCCACATCCAAGCAGCTGCTATAGGTTGTTCCGCGTAGAAACGTCGGTGAGCCGTCGTTCATATTGACGAGATCTTGCGTATGCATAAAGTCTGCCAGATCTCTTCCTCGACTGCTCATTATGGCACTATCCCACTGAGGGTGGTGAGCATTAAAGTCCCCCACAATAATACGAGGAGCTGTACAACACTGGATTGTTGAAAATAGATATGACTTGTCCAAGCCATCGCTCGGTGGAATATAGGCGCCAGTTACAGAACATACTCGTCCTTTCAGGGTTAATGTCAAACAAATGTAGTGGTTCGTTCTGTGGGGCTGCAGAGCATGGCGGACGTGCGCAATGTCTTGGCCTACACACACCAGCACTTTGCTTGTTTGGTCTGCTTCTCGAGACCATAGCAGAACATATCCAGAAAGGCGGAAAGCAGCCGGCATGTTGGGCTCACAGATCACAATCACAGGAAAGCGGTACTTCTGTACCCGCTGTCGGAAGTCACTCAAACGGCCACACAGGCCTCGGGCATTCTATTGCATTACTACACTGTGGCGCAAGTCGTCACAGAGGTGGCGTTAGTTTGTTGCGCCATTGTGAATCATTGCAATACCGCCAAAAGCGGCTCAAATGCGTCCAAAAACTGAACAGCAAACTTTGCTGTTTGCGTGTTGATGCTGGAGAGTAGCACCCGCATTGAACGAACCAGCTGTTTCAGCATTTCTTTCACCTGCTGGCTGTCGGGGTTGTTGGAATTTTCAGCACGTGTGGCAACCAAACTGGGATGAGGCCTGGCGATGACCTTTGATGGTAGAGCAGGCCACTCAACATCAGAGGCGGCAGGTAATACAACAGCTTCTGTCTGATCCTTGGCCTGTGACATTGCTTGTGGCATTACAGCAACGGGATTAGACTAAATCTGTTGTGGCGCCTGAGCTGACGTTAATTCTGAAGTTGACTTATCCAGGCTAGGCTTGCCTTCCGATTCTTTGTGTTGGCGTCGGGAACGGTGCTTGCGACGACGATTCGACGCAGCCGCTTCTCGATTTCGTTCCTTAGCCGTCGCTTCATGGGCGCCCGAGCAGTTCGCACACTTGATAGTCGCCGTCTGGCATTTGTCATGAGGATGCGTACCGCCGCATCGACGGCAGGATACCTCGTTTCGACAAACGGCACTCACATGTCCGATCTTGTGGCATTTGTGGCACTGAACAGGTCTTGGAACATACATCCAAACTGGGTGTCTCACATAGCCCACTTTAACGTGGGATGGGAGGGATTCAGTTTCGAAGACTGATTTACCGCACTTCGAGCTGCCGAAATGATGAACATCCACAATGTGCGCCGTAGATTTGATCAGCGTGCAGAGATCGCTTTCACTTATCTCGGGGTCAACGTCGGTGATTACACGTGCAGTAGTTTTTTTCCCATGTGCAAGAAAGGAACGGACCGGCATGTTGCCAAGCGCACCAATTCATTTCAGCTTGTCCACTGTAGCCTGGGATTTGACATCCATGGTCAGGACATTCTTCCACGGATTAATTCTGACTTCAACTTCACCGGCAACCAGCTGGTCGAAAAACTGGGTCAGGTGCTCTCTGTTTATAACATTCAGATTCGCCGTTGAAGTTGTTGGTACGAAGGCCACGGAAAAGATCCCTTGCTTTTCAGCATTCTTCTTTGGTGTCTCACGCATTATGGATGTTCGACGCAGCTTCCCTTTCAGGCGGCGCGACTGTACAGGCGTGTAGCTGCTGTCAGAGCCCATCTCAGTCACTGTGGAGTCATCTGCCGAGTCTGGAAGCTCCACGTCCACGACGGTGAGGTGACCCGTCGAGTACGCCGCAGAATGTTCGATGGTGGCGGGTGGGCGCAGGGGTCGTGCGCCCGCCATCCCGAAGGATGACGAGATCACAAATAGCTGACAGCGGTAGAAAATCCAGAAAAGTGGAAAAGCACCAGCTTCAGACGTTCGGAAACCTCCACTTCTTCCGAAAGCGGTAGAAATTTGCTGTCGTGACACTGGGGCGCCTGCTTTCACTCTTCCTGTTTCATTCTTTTCCTTATTATGTGCACCACAATCTGGTGTCCGAAGAAAGTGCAGTAACAACGGCACAATATTATTGTGTGATCGCTCATCCAGCCATGCTTCTAAGCGAGATCACCTTTGAAGGCTCCGCCTTCTAGAATACGGGTCCGCGAGCGAGGGTCTCACCCGACGAGGGAAAAATCAAGTCTTTCTTAAAAACACCGGTTTATTCCGGATCAACAGAAAGTATTAAAAAAAGAAACAGCATTGGTCAAAACAGCGCTCAAAACATGCTGTCGAAGTGCGCGACAATGGACTATACCGCATAAAACTGAACGTGGGTCAGGGCTTCACCGCGGCAACAGAAAACACACTGCGGCGCGGATAGGGCAAGTAATAGTGCCAAATAGTTGAAGACCTCGCCTTCAAAAAAAACGGGTCCGCTAGCCATGGTCTCGCCCGACGAGTGACAATTCCAGTCTCTTAAAAACACCGGTTTATTTCGGATAAACAAAAAAGCAAAACAAAGAAACATAAGGCGCTACTGCGCTGAGAACATGCTGTTCATGTGCGCGACAATTGAAAACCAACGGAAAGCGGGAAGATTGTCAGTGTCTTACCGCGGTGAAACCAAACACACTGCGGAGCGAAAAAAAAGAGCAATGGGGCCAAAGCGCTAACGGCGACACAAGAAAGATTGCTCCTCGCGGTACAGCAACTCACAGGAATACGCCTAGGCTTTTCCGGCAGGCACTGCTTCCATCGTCGTGTCGGCGATCTTCGTTCAGTCGTCCGTGCACACCCTGCTGGCCCATGACGCTCGCCGGTTGCCCCGCGCTGGCCTCTCCGCCGGGGCAAAAAAGCCACGCGCCTCGCTTCTGACGCGCTTATCTACCCTCGTCTGTCGCCGCTAACATCACGCCCCCCAAGATTATCTGCTTGCTCATGCGCACTCGCGCTGCCCGTGCAAACAATACAAATAGAAAGACGCGCGCGCGGTTTAAGACACCTAAAGGGGCTGCGGAGCCCCACACTCCCCCCCTCTCAAGACGGGACACCTCCCGAGATGTCAAAGAACGAAACAAAGAAGGGCACTGGGAGGAGTACAAAAACAATGCTGGTTCTGGCGGGCTGCCCGCTTGAAGGAATCCGCTGGATTGTTGGCATTCATCACAGGATGGTCCAGGTGGTTCACATCTGGTAGACCCGAGTGCCGTTATGTACTTTCTGGCCGCTCGTAGTACTTTCTCAGGTCGGCGACGTTGACTGGTCCGATCTCCCGGCCACCCTTCACATGACGAAGCATGTAAGCGAGCCGCGAAAGACGCTTTATTAATACAAAAGGACCAGTCCATCGAGGAGCGAGAGAGGCGGCAAATCCTTTTGAGGCATCACTTAGCGGGTGCGAGCGGCGGAGTACTTTACCCCAACGTCGAACTTCAAAGGACGCCTGCCCTTGTTGTACAGGACGCAGTGCTCCAGGCGGGCGAGGTCGAAGTTCTCGCTGGCCTTCTTTAGAGTTCCAGCGAGACGACTGGAGAGATCCTGGGTGAACCTGGAATAAGTGGGAGCCTGTAAATCAGAGTCATGGGCAAGGGCATGTTCAATGGGAAATCGAAGCTCACGGCCAAGAAGAATAGCTGCCGGCGTAAGAGCAGTCGACCGGTTTACTGTGGTTCTTGTGGCGAAAGTCATTTCCTGCACTCGCAAATCCCAGTCTTTGTGACGTTCCGTGAAAGCCACGAGCATGTTTTTCAGGTTTCTGTTGACCCGCTCTGTTATGTTGGCCTCAGGATGTTAGGGCGTAGTCTTTTTGTGCTGCACGCCAAGAGCTTTGCAGGTGTCAGCAAATATCCTGCCCGTGAAATACGTCGCATTATCAGTGATTAGCTGCGCCGGGAAGCCGAACCGAGTGAATGCGTCTAGTAGTTTATCCCAGACTACTTTTGAGTCCAGTTTACGCAGCGGGTATAATACAACCCATTTAGAAAAATGATCAGCGACCACTAGCAAGTAGCGATTTCCTTTCACAGATCTAGGATAAGGGCCCATTACGTCGCAGGCAACAATTTCCCACGGGTAACGGCTCTCCACAGGTTGCAAGAAGCCCGGTGGTTTACCTCCCCTTGCCTTCGCTGTCTGGCATGTAAGACAAGTACGGACGTATGCCACGACATCCTTTCTCATGTGGGGCCAAGGTACGATGCGACCCAACTTTTCATATGCTTTCTTGCCATTGCTGTGGCCTGCAAGGCGTGTGTCGTGAAAATACTCTAAAAAGAGCTTGCGCAGGCTCTTTGGTTCAACACGAAATGGCGACTCACCACCATCTGTGTCGGCAGCGGGTATATATCTCAGGAGAGGTCCATCCTCTGCTTCCAGGTAGCAGACATAGCTGCCGGTAGGCGCTGAGCTTCCTGCAGGGTTGGCGCTGTGCAGGCCCTTTCGTATTTGGATGCACTGAGGATCGCTTAGCTGAGCTTCGAGCAGCTGTTGACGGGAAACCAGCGTTCCCCAGGCATCAGCGGCTTCTGCGATCACCAGGACTGCTTGCTCGCCATCTGCTGGTAACGGAGCTCGGGACAGGGCGTCGGCTGCCTTGTTGAAGGTGCCTTTCTTGTACTCCACCCTGTAATTATATTTCTGAAGAGCGAGCGCCCGGCGGGCTAGACGGCCGGCTGGGTTTTGCAGCTTTGACAACCAAGACAGTGCCTGATGATCAGTTTGAATTGTAAACTCAGCCCCATCCAAATACATGTCAAACTTTTTTAGCGCAAATACAATTGCCAAGCACTCTTTCTCTGTTACCGTGTAGTTTCGTTCCGGGGATGAGAGAGTGCGACTTGCAAATGCCAAGGCGCAAAGCTTCCCTTTGTGATCCTGAAATAAAACAGCACCTATACCATACTCACTCGCATCAGTCTGCACTGTAAAAGGCCGGTTTAGGTCCGGGAGCCGCAGACGAGCAGTATCGGCGACAGCTGTTGACAGCGCCCGAAACGATTCCTGCTCCGTGTCTGTCCAGGACCAACGGGCGCCTTTCCAGAGAAGCTGATGAATGGGGTCTTGCCAGGTCCGCACAGTTTGGAATAAAGTGGCGGTAGAAACCGACCATGCCCAAGAATCGCTGCAGGCTCTTGACGTTTGTTGGTGGTGGCAGCTGCAATATGGCCTGCAGTTTGCCCTCGTCAGGCCGGACTGTGCCCTGTTCAACAATGAAACCAAGCAGGTTGATTCTGCGTGAAACCAACTGCACTTTGCGGGGATTAATGGTGATGCCTGCGTCCTTCATTCGTTGCAAAACAGTGGTTAAATTTATCAGATGCTCATCTAGGCTTTCTGAAAACACCACGACGTCATCCATGTATGCTATTGCATAGTTGAATTTCGCGTCTCCGAGCACTATATCCATCACGCGCTGAAAGGTAGCAGGTAAATCGCATAAACCGAAAGGCAGTCGAAAAAACTCGAATAAGCCCCGATGGCAAGTGAATGCAGTTTTTTCGATGTCTCTCTGGGTAATCCGTATCTGCAGAAAACCCCTGCTACAGTCTAGAGTAGTGAAGAATTTTGCTGATCCAAGCGTACATAACAAAGTCGACTGACGGGAAAGGGTACTAATCTCTGACTTTTAAGCGTTCAGCCGCCGATAGTCGACACACAAGCGTGCTGTGCCATCTTTATTAGGCGCAAGAACAACGGGAAAAGCCCAAGGGCTCTTCGAAGGTCTTACTGAACCGGTAGCCACCATTTCTTCCAGGGCGGCATCCAGGAGTCCTCGCTTGTGGACGCTCAATGGCCTGGGGTTGAAACGGATTGGGCGGGAGCTGCCGGTGTCAATCCTGTGCGGCAGCACGTTAGCTTTTCCAGGAGCCTCCCTGAACATAGTAGCGAAGGGCTCAAGCATCGCCTGGATTCTGGATCTTTCCGTTTGTGACCCAGTGAAAGACTGCAGGACAGTGAGAACACCACTTTCTGCCACACCGACTGAGGGGGGATCCGCGACCAGAAGATTTGAGTGACGCTCTGTAATTTTTGTAATAAACTTGAGTGGTTCTGCATCAATGCTGTATCGGTAGCTGCCTGAATGTAGGTCGACAATGATTCCTGCCTTTGAGATGAAGTTACGGCCCAAAATTACCGGACAAGAGAGTCCGCGAAGACGCAGGAAGCGCTGCCTTATTTTGCGACCATTCACGGTAACTGTTAGGTGTGCTGCAGAGGTGTCTGACGCTATCTGTGGCAACGCCATTCGGAGCTTTGTAGTCACTTCTCGTAACTGCAAATGTCTTGAATCGCATGCTCGCTTAACCTTATCGCCAAAAACAGTAACAGTGGAACCGGTGTCCAGTAGAGCGGGAACTTCTATTCCCGCTATTTTAACAGTCACCAACGGTGCATGATCAGGGCGGGCATCTCGGAGGCGGAACGTGGACGGCAAATCGCCTACCGTTTGGTCGCTGACGTCCTGGGGCCGTGTTTCACGCTCCAGGGGGCCGCCAATCACCTTTGGTACCGGGGCTGTATGGGACACAGGAAACTGCTTTCCGCGTCTCTTACGTCCCTTAGGCTGACGCCTGCAGCCGCCCCGTACCTTGGTTGCCGGGTGATGAGACGACCAAAATACCAGGCTCCGTGCTGGCCACGTTCCTACGCCCGCATTGTAGCAGGCGGCAACTGGAGGAGGCCCGGTCCGGCCTGCCACCCCTTGCTTTTGGTCAGTCATTGGAGGAGGCCCGGTCCGGCCTGCCACCCCTTGCTTTCGGTCAGTCATCGGAGGAGGCCCGGTCCGGCCTGCCACCCCTTGCTTTCGGTCAGTCATCAGAGGAGGCCCGGTCCGGCCTGCCACCCCTTGCTTTCGGTCAGTCATCGGAGGAGGCCCGGTCCGGCCTGCCACCCCTCGCTTTCGGTCAGTCATCGGAGGAGGCCCGGTCCGGCCTGCCACCTCTTCTCGGTCAGTCACCGGAGGAGGCCCGGTCCGGCCTGCCACCCCTTGCTCTCGGTCAGTCACCGGCGGAGGCCCGGTCTGGCCTGCCACCCCTTGCTTTCGGTCAGTCATCGGAGCAGGCCCGGTCCGGCCTGCCACCCCTTGCTCCCGGTCAGTCATCGGAGGAGGCCCGGTCCGGCCTGCCACCCCTTGCTTTCGGTCAGTCATCGCAGGAGGACCGGATCGGCCTGCCACCCCCTGCAGGCGGCCAGTCACTGGAGGAGGCCCGGCTCGGACTGCCACCCCCTGCAGGCGGCCAGTCCCTGGAGGAGGCGCACCAGGGATTGCGACCTCGTGGAAGTCGCCCGCCCCCATACAGCAGCTGGGGGTCATCACGCTGCAGGCTGCCAATTATCCGAGCCATGCACAGGACGGCTCGAGGCAGGTCTCCGCTGGGGGAGGTGGCTTGTAGTTGAGCTCCGCCAGTAAAGATGCCTCGATGCGGGAGGCCTCCCTGGCCATGTCCTTGATGTCCGTGAGCTGGCGGCGCCGGAGGTATGGCTGGTACCTTCGATGGCACCGATGTATGGCATGAGCCACCTTCTCTGGTTCCGGAGCTCCAGGAACTGCCCGCTCGCGCAGCTCTTGAAAGCTGCGCAAAACTCGAGCAAACCCTCGTGCTCGCCTTGCGTCCTGGCACAAAGCTCATCCTTGATGCGGATGACGTAGGCAGGCGGCAAAAACTCTTCCCGAAAACGCTGTACAAAGTCCTGTTTTGTTGTGAATGGGCGCTGTCTACGCATCCAGGTTGCTGCGGAACCTACTAAAGCTACAGGAATCACACGTGTGAGCAGAGCACTGTCCGAAATTGCCATTGCCATCTGATAGTCATCGAGTTCATGAAGAAAATCGCAAACAGATTTCTTGTCGGCGTACCCTTCAAACCTCGGCAGGGGCAAATTTAGCTGCAGATGGTTATCGCGATACAAGGGAGTGGGCATTAACGAAACTGGCTCGCTTCTCATCACTTCTCTGAATTGTGCCTTTGACGCAAAGTAGCTGGGACAGTAGGGCAATAATTCCGCTTTGAAAGTCCGACGGTTCACTTTTCTGGTATCCTAATTGCTCATGCATAGAACCCGCATGGGTGGGAGGTGAAAATTTAGCTTTCAACTGGGCGCTTGCGCCAGGTAAGTTGAGATTATCCGCCATAGCTACGCATGAAAACATAGAATGTTCTCACTAAAGTGGCGACACTCGCGGGGCAAACCAAAGCTCGAGCAAAAATCACGTTGGGCGCCAGATGAAGGCCTCGCCTTCAAAAAAAACGGGTCCGCGATCCATGGTCTCGCCCGACGAGTGACAATTACAGTCTCTTAAAAACACCGGTTTATTCCGGATAAACAAAAAAGCAAAACAAAGAAACATAAGGCGCTACTGCGCTGAGAACAGGCTGTTCATGTGTCAGCTTGTCAGTGTCTTACTGCGGCGAAACCAAACACACTGCGGAGCGAATAAAACGAGCAATGGGGCCAAAGCGCTAACGGCGACACAAGAAAGATTGCTCCTCGCGGTACAGCAACTCACAGGAATACGCCTAGGCTGTTCCGGCAGGCACTGCTTCCATCGTCGTGTCGGCGATCTTTCAGTCGTCCGTGCACACCCTGCTGGCCAATGACGCTCGGCGGTTGCCCCGCGCCGGCCTCTCCGCCGGGGCAAAAAAGCCACGCGCCTCGCTTCTGACGCGCTTATCTACCCTTGTCTGTCGCCGCTAACATCACGCCTCCCAAGATTATCTGCTTGCTCAAGCGCACTCGCGCTGCCCATGCAAACAATACAAATAGAAAGACGCGCGCGCGGTTTAAAACACCTAAAGGGGCTGCGGAGCTCCACAGAGTTGACGACGGTGCAAAAGCATTGTTTCTCGCGTGACAGCACTCACGCTAATACTCCTAAGGCATTCTTGTAGGCACCACTTCAGTCTTCGTCTGGCAGGACCCCGCTCCGTCGTCTGTGTACAGACCGTCGGCCTGCGACGCTGCCTCGCCGCCCTGCGCTGGCCGGCCGCCCAGCGAAAAAGCTCCGAGCCATGCTTCCGACGCGCTTATCGACCCACGGTCTCACGCCGATAACATGCCGCCCCCGCTCCTGGCAGCTCGCTTATGCGTACTTGCGCTGCCCGGGCGGACACCAACACTAACAGCAAAAAGCGCGCGTGGTTTGAAACACTAAAATGGGCTATGGGGCCCCACGCTCCCCCCTCTCAAGACGGGACACCGCCCGAGGTGTAAAACAAAAATAACACGGGATAAGGAAGGAACTGGTACTGCTGCTGGTGGGGCGCATGCTTGGAGGTATCCGCCGAGCGTTGGAAGCCGTAGTGCCTGGTAGGTCAAGTGGTTCTATGTGAATAATGGACGGCCGTGGTAAACTCGGAGATCGGCCACGTTGACCTGTTCGGTTTCTCGACCACCCTGCGCATGGCGAATAAAGTAAGAAAGCCGAGACACGCGCTTTGTTATCGTGTAAGGGCAAGTCCATAGTGGAGCGAAAGAAGCAAGCAAACCCTTTTGCTGCGTCACTTAGTGGGTGGGTGCGGCGAAGGACTTCGTCGCCGACTGTGAACTCCAAAGCTCGCCTTCCCTTGTTGTACTGGTTACAGTGTTCCAGGCGGACAAGGTCGAAGTTTTCCCTTGCCTCCTTCAGAGCCTCGGCCAAGCGGCTGAAAAGATTATGCGCGAATTTAGAATGGCTAAGACCCGGTAAATTCGAGCCATTCAGAGCATGCTCAATAGGGAACCTGAGCTCACGACCAAGGAGAATGGCCGCTGGCGTAAAACCTGTTGACTGGTTTACCGTGGTTCCTGTGGCGAAGGCAATCTCCGGGATACGAGCGTCCCAGTCCTTGTGCCGCTCCGTGAATGCCACCATCATAGTCGAGATTTCGATACACTCGCTCTGTAATGTTTTGTTGAGGATGGTAGGGCGCAGACTTTTTGTGCTGCACGTCAGGAACTTTGCAGGTGTCACTGAATATCCTACTGATGAAATACGTGGCATTATCAGTGATAAGTTGAGCTGGGAAACCAAAGCGAGTGAATGTTCCTAGTAGCTTATCCCAAATTATCTTCGAGTCTAGCCTACTCAGGGGATACAATTCTACCCATTTCGAGAAATTGTCAGTGATTACTAACAAGTAGCGATTCCCTTTCACTGATCTGGGTTAGGGACCCATTATGTCGCAGGCTGTGATTTCCCATGGTTATCGGCTCTCTATAGGTTGCATGAGGCCTGCTGGTTTCCCTCCCCTCGGTTTCGCTGTCTCGCAGGTATGACAAGTGTGGACGTATGTCAGGAAGGACATCCCTTCTCATACGGGGCCATGCTGGGACGCGACACAATTTGTCATATGTTTTCTTGCCATCGCTGTGGCCTGCGAGGCATGTATCGTGGAAGTACTCATGAAAATGCTTACGAAGGCCCATAGGAACCACCATACGAAATGCGGACTCACCACTCTCGGTGTCCGCAGCAGGTATATACCGCAGGAGCAAGCCATCTTCTGCTTCCACGTAGCTGTCGTAGCTTCCGTTCGGCGCCCGACTCCCTGCAGGGTTGGCGCTGTTCAGGCTTTGGCATATTTGGTTGCACTGGTCGTCGGAGAGCTGAGCGTCAAGGAGCTGTTGACGGGACACCAGTGTGCCCCAGGTGTCTGCAGGAGCTGTCACAGCATGGACCGCGGGTGCTCGCTCGCCCTCACCAGGAAGTAGAACTCGGGACAGGGCATCAGCCACTTTGTTGAAAGTGCCTCTTCTGTATTCTACCCTTTAATTATACTTTTGGAGAGCGAGTGACCAGCGGGCTAGACAGCCAGCTGGATTTTGCAACCTTGAAAGCCACGATAGGGCCTGGTGGTCGGCACAAAAGTAGTGAATCCTGCGGCATCCAAATACACGTCAAATTTATTTAGTGCAAACACAATAACGAGACACTCTTTCTCTGTCAGAGTATAGTTCCTTTCCGGTCCTGTCGGTATATGATGTCGTGACGCTGGGACTAAGTCAACTCGGCCTTCACTTGGTAGCGTGCAGAGACTCCGGGTTGATGAAGGATTGAATCTTCGAACTTGTACTATGAAAAACTGCACCGATCTTAACACACCACAAGAAAGAAGACGAGACAAAGGCGCTACAAGACAGTGCATGTATGAACTAAGTAGCCCAAGAAACGGTATTAATGAATCTTAGAAGTTGGTAAAATATATACAAGCAGGTTTAATGGCATTTTGAGAAAACTTATTTACATGAAAAAAGGGTATATCAGCAAAATGGCAAGCGTTCAGATTTCATAGCGAGAAGCGTCTGGATGAGCCATTTACCCAGGGCTCAGAGCGTCATTTCGTGCTCTGCAACGTCCTTAAATCCCCTATGCCCAGCCCCTCTCTGAAGATGCTGATCAATCAGTTCCAGGGCAGACTCCTCAGATATCGGCAACCCATCGAACACATCACTGCCCTGATGGTCTGATGCACTGACTGGTCCAGTATTGTCTCGTCGGGCGTGGTCACTTGTTGTCGGGTAGAGCTTGGGACCGGCGAGGAGGTAAATCTCGATTCTTCTGCAAAGATCCGCTATGTTGGTTCCAGCCAGTGGATTTCCTTCTCAGAAACTGAAGTGTACGTGCGCGCCACGAATACTGCTCCCAGCATTGTCCCTTTCCGGAAATTGCAACTCTTTCCTGCATTCACGGGAAATCCTCTAATGGCCGTAATCCTCATGCTCCTTTCTTCTCCTGTGCGTCAGCGGACGTGCCACTCCGATCGTCTCTTTTGGACAATAGGCATTCCTCATTTGACAATAGCGCCTCCCGACGGGAAGGGTGAACAGTTGAACAAAAGCACTTCCGGTTATTTCTCACAGAGCGACGTTTCTTTGTATTTTTCTTGACGTTCCCTGGACAGGGCCAACTTGGCAGTTGTAGGGTCACGACAAAGCAAAGCATGCTCACACAAAAAGACTCATGTGAACACGCCCACTTAGAGCCCTTGCACAAACAGCACACATCAATACCATGCCCACAGGCGCACAATAGTGCGCGGAAGCGCGGACCATGCACGGTCACAACAGCCTCCTCCCCCGCCAGAAGAGTCACGAGGGCTGCAGTCGCAGCTGCTGCATGAAGAGACGACTTAATGGCCTGCACATGAACGCTTGAAGCTCGCTGTCGCTTGTCGCGTTGTCTTGATTGTCATAGGCCAAATTGCTTGAACTGTCTCTGAAACTCAACCACATGTCTAAGCAAGCACTCGGCTCCCGTCTGAGGAGACCAGGTGAAAAGAAAACTGCCATCATTGTCCGAGGAAACCCCGCACTCAAGACGCTCAGGACCCACGTATGCCTAGAAAACCAAACGTGCTGCTTTACATTGTCACATATATACAAGCGCACGAAAAAAAAAAGAACCTGAGTATCAATTTGGATACAAGGTGAGGAGCACCTCGGACCGCTTAGAAACAGCGGCTAAGCGCGTCCGCATTCCCATTTAACTTCCCCTTTTTGTATATTGTTTCAAAATTGTACTGCTGTAAAATCAAGCTCCACTTCAGAAGGCGACTGTTCTTCGATGTCGCAGTTTGCAGCCAAGCCAGGGGACAATAGTCCGTCTCTACGGTGAATTTGGCCCCTCCAAGATAGCACTGCAATTTTTGAATGGCCCATAAGATGCAAGCGCACTCTTTCTCTGACGTTAGAGCTCAGTTTTCTGCTCAGGTAGAGCACGGGGTGCTCATTACCGTCGTCATCTCTCTGGCAGAGAACAGCACCTAGCCCTCGATCACTTGCATCACACTGGACCGTGAATTCTCGGTCGTAGTCTGGAGCTCGTAATACCGGACGGCTAATCAGCACAGCCTTCAGGTTTAAGAAGGAGGCTTCCTTTTGTTCGTCCCAGACCACATTTGTCGGCTCTGTCCTGCGGAGAGCGTCGGTCAGGGGGCTAGCCAAAGATGAATAGTTAGGGATGTAGTGATTGTAGTATCCTGTCAGCCCCAAGAATGCCCGAATTTCCGTCTTCGTGCTCAGCCGCGGGTAGTCTGCTACCGCAGAAATCTTAATCTCGCTGGGTTTCCTGAAACCTTGACCTACATTGTGACCCAAGTAGTCCACAGTCGCCCTTGCCAGGCAACATTTCTCGGCCTTTACGGTTAGCCCAGCTTGACGCAAAATGCTCAGTACAGCTCTTAGATGTACCATATGGTCCGCCCATGAGTCGGAAAAAACCGCAATGTCATCTAAATAGGGCACTGCGAATGTTTCACACTCCCTTAAAACCCTATCCATGAGTTGGGAAAAACAAAATGAATCATTTTTGAGCCTGAAACTCATCATTGTTGGCTGGTAGCTGCCCGTCGGAGTGACGAAAGCAGCGTATATGTTAGCGCCATCAGTGAGCGGTACTTGCCAGTATCCTCGAGTAAGGTCTAGCGTAGTCACGTAGGCCGCTGGATTGACCTGTTCTACTCTCTCCTCGATATTCGGAATAGGATACACTTGATCCCTGGTGAGAGAATTTAGCTTTCGGTAGTCTACCACAGGCCTAGGGTATTTACCTGGAGCTTCTACCAAGATCATAGGCGAAGCATAATCTTTTTCCGAGGGTTTTATTACTCCCAATTCCAGCATGCGAGTTACTTCCCTATCCAGAATTTCGTTTTGCCTTGGAGAAAATCGGTAGCACCTTGATCGCACTGGCACGTCTGAAGTCAGCTCAATATCGTGCTCAGGCAAGTCAGTCTTGCCAGGCCTGTCCAAGCAGGCCTGAAACTCTGTTATTAGCTCGCCCAGATCGGACAGCTGAGATTTCTTTAATTCTCCTCTCTGCTCCGTCTTTTTGAGAAGCTCCTGAGCGTTGCGTTCTCCGCTGAGGCAAATCAAGTTGTCACCCATCTCCTCGGGAAGGCTTAACGTTAGATGTACCACGGCTTCCCTCTGCACATAATGCTTCATAAGATTTCAATGATAAATGCGGACTTCTTTACGCCTACCGGGGATTTTCACTGCGTAGTTAGTGTTAGAAAGCTTTGCAACGACTTCAGCAGGTCCTTCCCACTGTACTTCGAGCTTATTCTGCCTTGAACCTCTCAGCAACATCACCTGGTCCCCGATATGAAACGCCATTTGAAGGACTGACTTATCATAGTACACTTTGGAACGAGCCTGGGCTGACTTCATGCTGGCCTCAACGAGTTCCTTAGTGTTATGTAAGCGATTCAGGAGGTTCAGAATGAATTCTACTACTGTTTGGTCTTCTCCGCGCCCCTCCTAGGCTTCGCGCACCATTCGCAAAGGTGAGCGCAGTGACCTTCCGTACACCAACTCGGCTGGGCTAAATCCAGTGGATTCGTGCGGCACTGACCGCAAAGCGAAAAGTGCTGCAGGCAGGCATGTATCCCATTCGCGCTTGTTTTCATAGCACAGTCCCCTCAGGACGCGTTTGAGAACAGAATGCCATCTTTCTACGCTGTTGATCTGCGGATGGTGGATCGAGCTGTGCACTACCTTAATGCCGCATCGCTCGAGAAATGAGGTGGTGAGGACGCTTGTGAAAACGCTACCCTGATCACTTTGGACCTCAGAAGGGAATCCAACTCGTGCAAACACTGACAGCAGCGAATACACTACACTCTCGGACGTCTCCTCGCGCAGCGGAACAGCCTCTGGAAACTTTGTGGCTGGGCATAACATGGTGAGGATATAACGGTACCCTGACTCTGTCACAGGAAGTGGCCCAACAACATATATTACTAACCGGTGAAACGGCTCGGTAATGATTGGTACTAACACCATCGGAGCTTTCCACTTATCTTGCGCCTTTCCAACCCGCTGGCACGTGTCGCATGACCGTACAAAATTTTCCGTGTCCTTAAAACACCCAGGCCAATAGTATTCTTGCAACAGCCTCTGCTTTGTTTTCGTTATTCCAAGGTGATATGACCACGAGCTGCCATGGGAAAGTCACAGTAAGTCTTCGCGGCACTTTTGGGGTACGACTAATTGGTCCCGCTCTACTCCGCGCTTATCCTTGAATAAGCGATATAGCACTCCCTCTCTCATCTCGAAAGAAATATTCTTTGCTGTCTTAGTGGCGCGGTGGCGGTCCCTTATCTTCTGTATCTTGGGATCATTGGCTTGCTTCATAGCTAAGTCCTCTCGGGTTCCACTTAGAAGTCTCGTGAGATTACTAGACACTGGCGGCAAGAGGTTACTCTCAAGAACGTCCTCATTCCGCGTCTCATCAAGCTCACTTTCAAGTTGACTTATCTGAGATGCCTCGCTCTCAAAGGTTTCTGACCCGCTATCTTCCGCATCGACCACTGTTTTAACTGCCGTTCCCTCCGCTGTGGAATTTTCTGGAATAAGCAGTGTAGGTAGTTCTCGCGCCTTTGAACGTGTTAGGGCTTGCACAACTCTGTCTCCGAAAAGGATGCCCCTTTTCGCAGCAGCATGTCCGATTTGTTGGAAAACAAATACGGATAGCACTTAGAAGGCTTTCCTGAAACGGCAGCCTCGGTTGTTAACTCGCCGAAAAGTCCCTCGATGACCAAGTTCGCGATTGGCAAGCACGCACTCTGTTCCTCCACTACCTGGCGGATCCATGCACACTGTCCTGTATAGTAGGAAGGCGACACAAACGCCGAATGAACAACATCTGTCATTGCGGCCGAATCGCGCAGTACCTTGCAAGGCTTCCCGTTGACTACTAGGTCATGCATGTAGGGTTCCAAAAGCTTCATGTTTTCATCGCAGTCACTGACAAACGAGAAAGCAATCTTTTCTCTTCCGGCAGTTGATGGCAAAGTGACCCTGCTCATTACACCTAAAGCATGTGAGCGGCTTCCTAGCCTCAAGCTTGTTCTATGTGTTCTGCGCGTTGGTCACTTCCTCACTTTTCTCACTGCCGTCCTTTCTAAGGTGTTTGCCTGAAGAAGCCTTCTTTCTTCGTTTACAACTCTAGCAAAGTGCCTTTCCTTACGGTTATTCACACTCAACTTGGGATTGCGGGGACCATCCACTGCTGGGTTGCTGAATTGTCGGCGCGAAGCGTACTCCTCAATGAGTTCGGCAGCTTCAGTTGCCGACCTAATGTCGCCTCTGTCCTGTAACCAATTTATTTCTTTTTCTGGGAGGCAGTTATAAAACTGCTCCAAAAGAATTCGCTCGACTACTGCGTCCCTATCACTGTAGGAATCAGTGCTCTTTAGCCACTCGCCCAAATTGTCTCCTAAATTGTACAGGAAATCAGGTTAACCCTCGTCCCTGGACTTAGTAGCGTTCCGAAAACGTTGTCTGAACGCCTCGGCGCTAAGCCTATACTTTCTCAGATGGCAGCCTTGACCTTCTCGTAGTTTTCGCGTCCTCCTTTCTTAGCCGCACGACAACCTCCGCTGCCTCGCAGGGCAGAACCGTCAATATTCTCTGAGACCAAGTGTCTCGCTGGAAGGACAGTTTTTCGCAGGTTCGCTCAAAGTTAGCCAGATGGAGACCGATATCCCCTGATATCACATATGGCTGCATGTACTTTGACATCTTGAAATCTGCCTCTTTGTTGAGAAGAGACACCGCTAGCTGGGGACAATTGCCCGACCTCTTGCTCAACTCCACTTCTAATTTCCGGAGCTCAATTTCTTGCTCCAGCCTTTTTTGCTTCTCTCTCAATTTCACGCTCGCGCCTCGTTTCCTCTGTTTCCCGCTCTCTCTGCTGTCTGAGCTGCTCCTCCTTTTTTGTCCGATGAGGTTCCATGCTTCACTGAGCTCCTCATCATCGGTTCCCAAATCAGTGATTGCCTTTAAAATCAAGGGTTTTCGGGCCAAACCACTTGTATCAATTCCCAATTTCTCACAAAATAGCAACAGTTCCGGTTTCTGCAGCTTTTGTAGGTCCATGATCGCTCCGAGTGTCGGCTACTTCCAAAACAACTCTGCAAACTACCAAACCTAAAGGCGTTTCAACACTATTTACCAGTTCTAAAATCTAAACCTGTTCTAGAACCTGGTCCACATCAGAAGAAAAGCCAAGCACTCACCCACACATGAGATCGATGTTCCGAGCTGCTCTCTTGTTGGCCGATTGTTGCTCCTGCTTGTTGCTTGATAATGCCACCTCCAATCACCAGATGATATGGCTTGTAGATTCTGATCCACCTCCAATCACCAGATGTTGTGGCTTTTAGATTCAGACCCCACCTCCAATCACCAGATGCTGTGGCTTGTAGATTCAGATCCTACCACTGCCACCAGTTGTCGTGGCGCTGGGACTAAGTCGACCCGGCCTTCACTTGGTAGCATGCAGAGACTCCGGGTTGATGAAGGACTGAATCTTCGAAGTTGGTAAAATATATACAAGCAGGTTTAATGACACTTTGAGAAAACGTATTTACATGAAAAAAGGGTATATCAGAAAAATGGCAAGCGTTAAGAGTTCATAGCGAGAAGCGTCTGGATGAGCCGTTTACCCAGGGCGCATTTCGTGCTCTGCAACGTCCTTAAATCCCCTATGTCCAGCCCCTCTCTGAAGATGCTGATCAATCAGTTCCAGGGCATACCCCTCAGATATCGGCAACCAATCGAACACATCAATACACTGATCGGCTGATGCACTGACTGGTCCACTATTGTTTCGTCGGGCGTGGTCACTTGTTGTCGGGTGGAGCTCGGGACCGGCGAGGAGGTAAATTTCGATTCTTCTGCAAAGATCGGCTATGTTGGTTCCGGCAAGTGGATTTCCTTCTCAGAAACCCAAGTGTACGTGCGCGCCACGAATACTGCTCCCAGCATTGTCCCTTTCCGGCAATTGCAACTCTTTCCTGCATTCACGGGAAATCCTCTAATGGCCGTAATCCTCATGCTCCTTTCTTCTCCTGTACGTCAGCGGACGTGTAACTCCGATCGTCTCCTTTGGACAATAGGCACTCCTCACTTGTGATTAGCGCCTCTCGACGGGAAGGGTGAACAGTTGAACAAAAGCACTTCCGGCTATTTCTCACAGGGCGACATTTCTTTGTATTTTTCTTGACGTTCCCTTAACAGGGCAAACTTGGCAGTTGTAGGGTCACGACAAAGCAAAGCATGCTCACACAAAAAGACTCATGTGAACACGCCCACTTAGAGCCCTTGCACAAACAGCACACATCAATACCATGCCCACAGGCGCACAATAGTGCGCGCAAGCGCGGACCATGCACGGTCACAACAGCCTCCTCCCCCGCCAGAAGAGTCACGAGGGCTGCAGTCGCAGCTGCTGCATGAAGAGACGACTTAATGGCCTGCACATGAACGCTTGAAGCTCGCTGTCGCTTGTCGCGTTGTCTTGATTGTCATAGGCCAAATTGCTTGAACTGTCTCTGAAACTCAACCACATGTCTAAGCAAGCACTCGGCTCCCGTCTGAGGAGACCAGGTGAAAAGAAAACTGCCATCATTGTCCGAGGAAACCCCGCACTCAAGACGCTCAGGACCCACGTATGCCTAGAAAACCAAACGTGCTGCTTTACATTGTCACATATATACAAGCGCACGAAAAAAAAAAGAACCTGAGTATCAATTTGGATACAAGGTGAGGAGCACCTCGGACCGCTTAGAAACAGCGGCTAAGCGCGTCCGCATTCCCATTTAACTTCCCCTTTTTGTATATTGTTTCAAAATTGTACTGCTGTAAAATCAAGCTCCACTTCAGAAGGCGACTGTTCTTCGATGTCGCAGTTTGCAGCCAAGCCAGGGGACAATAGTCCGTCTCTACGGTGAATTTGGCCCCTCCAAGATAGCACTGCAATTTTTGAATGGCCCATAAGATGCAAGCGCACTCTTTCTCTGACGTTAGAGCTCAGTTTTCTGCTCAGGTAGAGCACGGGGTGCTCATTACCGTCGTCATCTCTCTGGCAGAGAACAGCACCTAGCCCTCGATCACTTGCATCACACTGGACCGTGAATTCTCGGTCGTAGTCTGGAGCTCGTAATACCGGACGGCTAATCAGCACAGCCTTCAGGTTTAAGAAGGAGGCTTCCTTTTGTTCGTCCCAGACCACATTTGTCGGCTCTGTCCTGCGGAGAGCGTCGGTCAGGGGGCTAGCCAAAGATGAATAGTTAGGGATGTAGTGATTGTAGTATCCCGTCAGCCCCAAGAATGCCCGAATTTCCGTCTTCGTGCTCAGCCGCGGGTAGTCTGCTACCGCAGAAATCTTAATCTCGCTGGGTTTCCTGAAACCTTGACCTACATTGTGACCCAAGTAGTCCACAGTCGCCCTTGCCAGGCAACATTTCTCGGCCTTTACGGTTAGCCCAGCTTGACGCAAAATGCTCAGTACAGCTCTTAGATGTACCATATGGTCCGCCCATGAGTCGGAAAAAACCGCAATGTCATCTAAATAGGGCACTGCGAATGTTTCACACTCCCTTAAAACCCTATCCATGAGTTGGGAAAAACAAAATGAATCATTTTTGAGCCTGAAACTCATCATTGTTGGCTGGTAGCTGCCCGTCGGAGTGACGAAAGCAGCGTATATGTTAGCGCCATCAGTGAGCGGTACTTGCCAGTATCCTCGAGTAAGGTCTAGCGTAGTCACGTAGGCCGCTGGATTGACCTGTTCTACTCTCTCCTCGATATTCGGAATAGGATACACTTGATCCCTGGTGAGAGAATTTAGCTTTCGGTAGTCTACCACAGGCCTAGGGTATTTACCTAGAGCTTCTACCAAGATCATAGGCGAAGCATAATCTTTTTCCGAGGGTTTTATTACTCCCAATTCCAGCATGCGAGTTACTTCCCTATCCAGAATTTCGTTTTGCCTTGGAGAAAATCGGTAGCACCTTGATCGCACTGGCACGTCTGAAGTCAGCTCAATATCGTGCTCAGGCAAGTCAGTCCTGCCAGGCCTGTCCAAGCAGGCCTGAAACTCTGTTATTAGCTCGCCCAGATCGGACAGCTGAGATTTCTTTAATTCTCCTCTCTGCTCCGTCTTTTTGAGAAGCTCCTGAGCGTTGCGTTCTCCGCTGAGGCAAATCAAGTTGTCACCCATCTCCTCGGGAAGGCTTAACGTTAGATGTACCACGGCTTCCCTCTGCACATAATGCTTCATAAGATTTCAATGATAAATGCGGACTTCTTTACGCCTACCGGGGATTTTCACTGCGTAGTTAGTGTTAGAAAGCTTTGCAACGACTTCAGCAGGTCCTTCCCACTGTACTTCGAGCTTATTCTGCCTTGAACCTCTCAGCAACATCACCTGGTCCCCGATATGAAACGCCATTTGAAGGACTGACTTATCATAGTACACTTTGGAACGAGCCTGGGCTGACTTCATGCTGGCCTCAACGAGTTCCTTAGTGTTATGTAAGCGATTCAGGAGGTTCAGAATGAATTCTACTACTGTTTGGTCTTCTCCGCGCCCCTCCTAGGCTTCGCGCACCATTCGCAAAGGTGAGCGCAGTGACCTTCCGTACACCAACTCGGCTGGGCTAAATCCAGTGGATTCGTGCGGCACTGACCGCAAAGCGAAAAGTGCTGCAGGCAGGCATGTATCCCATTCGCGCTTGTTTTCATAGCACAGTCCCCTCAGGACGCATTTGAGAACAGAATGCCATCTTTCTACGCTGTTGATCTGCGGATGGTGGATCGAGCTGTGCACTACCTTAATGCCGCATCGCTCGAGAAATGAGGTGGTGAGGACGCTTGTGAAAACGCTACCCTGATCACTTTGGACCTCAGAAGGGAATCCAACTCGTGCAAACACTGACAGCAGCGAATACACTACACTCTCGGACGTCTCCTCGCGCAGCGGAACAGCCTCTGGAAACTTTGTGGCTGGGCATAACATGGTGAGGATATAACGGTACCCTGACTCTGTCACAGGAAGTGGCCCAACAACATATATTACTAACCGGTGAAACGGCTCGGTAATGATTGGTACTAACACCATCGGAGCTTTCCACTTATCTTGCGCCTTTCCAACCCGCTGGCACGTGTCGCATGACCGTACAAAATTTTCCGTGTCCTTAAAACACCCAGGCCAATAGTATTCTTGCAACAGCCTCTGCTTTGTTTTCGTTATTCCAAGGTGATATGACCACGAGCTGCCATGGGAAAGTCACAGTAAGTCTTCGCGGCACTTTTGGGGTACGACTAATTGGTCCCGCTCTACTCCGCGCTTATCCTTGAATAAGCGATATAGCACTCCCTCTCTCATCTCGAAAGAAATATTCTTTGCTGTCTTAGTGGCGCGGTGGCGGTCCCTTATCTTCTGTATCTTGGGATCATTGGCTTGCTTCATAGCTAAGTCCTCTCGGGTTCCACTTAGAAGTCTCGTGAGATTACTAGACACTGGCGGCAAGAGGTTACTCTCAAGAACGTCCTCATTCCGCGTCTCATCAAGCTCACTTTCAAGTTGACTTATCTGAGATGCCTCGCTCTCAAAGGTTTCTGACCCGCTATCTTCCGCATCGACCACTGTTTTAACTGCCGTTCCCTCCGCTGTGGAATTTTCTGGAATAAGCAGTGTAGGTAGTTCTCGCGCCTTTGAACGTGTTAGGGCTTGCACAACTCTGTCTCCGAAAAGGATGCCCCTTTTCGCAGCAGCATGTCCGATTTGTTGGAAAACAAATACGGATAGCACTTAGGAGGCTTTCCTGAAACGGCAGCCTCGGTTGTTAACTCGCCGAAAAGTCCCTCGATGACCAAGTTCGCGATTGGCAAGCACGCACTCTGTTCCTCCACTACCTGGCGGATCCATGCACACTGTCCTGTATAGTAGGAAGGCGACACAAACGCCGAATGAACAACATCTGTCATTGCGGCCGAATCGCGCAGTACCTTGCAAGGCTTCCCGTTGACTACTAGGTCATGCATGTAGGGTTCCAAAAGCTTCATGTTTTCATCGCAGTCACTGACAAACGAGAAAGCAATCTTTTCTCTTCCGGCAGTTGATGGCAAAGTGACCCTGCTCATTACACCTAAAGCATGTGAGCGGCTTCCTAGCCTCAAGCTTGTTCTATGTGTTCTGCGCGTTGGTCACTTCCTCACTTTTCTCACTGCCGTCCTTTCTAAGGTGTTTGCCTGAAGAAGCCTTCCTTTCTTCGTTTACAACTCTAGCAAAGTGCCTTTCCTTACGGTTATTCACACTCAACTTGGGATTGCGGGGACCATCCACTGCTGGGTTGCTGAATTGTCGGCGCGAAGCGTACTCCTCAATGAGTTCAGCAGCTTCAGTTGCCGACCTAATGTCGCCTCGGTCCTGTAACCAATTTATTTCTTTTTCTGGGAGGCAGTTATAAAACTGCTCCAAAAGAATTCGCTCGACTACAGCGTCCCTATCACTGTAGGAATCAGTGCTCTTTAGCCACTCGCCCAAATTGTCTCCTAAATTGTACAGGAATTCAGGTTAACCCTCGTCCCTGGACTTAGTAGCGTTCCGAAAACGTTGTCTGAACGCCTCGGCGCTAAGCCTATACTTTCTCAGATGGCAGCCTTGACCTTCTCGTAGTTTTCGCGTCCTCCTTTCTTAGCCGCACGACAACCTCCGCTGCCTCGCAGGGCAGAACCGTCAATATTCTCTGAGACCAAGTGTCTCGCTGGAAGGACAGTTTTTCGCAGGTTCGCTCAAAGTTAGCCAGATGGAGACCGATATCCCCTGATATCACATATGGCTGCATGTACTTTGACATCTTGAAATCTGCCTCTTTGTTGAGAAGAGACACCGCTAGCTGGGGACAATTGCCCGACCTCTTGCTCAACTCCACTTCTAATTTCCGGAGCTCAATTTCTTGCTCCAGCCTTTTTTGCTTCTCTCTCAATTTCACGCTCGCGCCTCGTTTCCTCTGTTTCCCGCTCTCTCTGCTGTCTGAGCTGCTCCTCCTTTTTTGTCCGATGAGGTTCCATGCTTCACTGAGCTCCTCATCATCGGTTCCCAAATCAGTGATTGCCTTTAAAATCAAGGGTTTTCGGGCCAAACCACTTGTATCAATTCCCAATTTCTCACAAAATAGCAACAGTTCCGGTTTCTGCAGCTTTTGTAGGTCCATGATCGCTCCGAGTGTCGGCTACTTCCAAAACAACTCTGCAAACTACCAAACCTAAAGGCGTTTCAACACTATTTACCAGTTCTAAAATCTAAACCTGTTCTAGAACCTGGTCCACATCAGAAGAAAAGCCAAGCACTCACCCACACATGAGATCGATGTTCCGAGCTGCTCTCTTGTTGGCCGATTGTTGCTCCTGCTTGTTGCTTGATAATGCCACCTCCAATCACCAGATGATATGGCTTGTAGATTCTGATCCACCTCCAATCACCAGATGTTGTGGCTTTTAGATTCAGACCCCACCTCCAATCACCAGATGCTGTGGCTTGTCGATTCAGATCCTACCACTGCCACCAGTTGTCGTGGCGCTGGGACTAAGTCGACCCGGCCTTCACTTGGTAGCATGCAGAGACTCCGGGTTGATGAAGGACTGAATCTTCGAAGTTGGTAAAATATATACAAGCAGGTTTAATGACACTTTGAGAAAACGTATTTACATGAAAAAAGGGTATATCAGAAAAATGGCAAGCGTTAAGAGTTCATAGCGAGAAGCGTCTGGATGAGCCGTTTACCCAGGGCGCATTTCGTGCTCTGCAACGTCCTTAAATCCCCTATGTCCAGCCCCTCTCTGAAGATGCTGATCAATCAGTTCCAGGGCATACCCCTCAGATATCGGCAACCAATCGAACACATCAATACACTGATCGGCTGATGCACTGACTGGTCCACTATTGTTTCGTCGGGCGTGGTCACTTGTTGTCGGGTGGAGCTCGGGACCGGCGAGGAGGTAAATTTCGATTCTTCTGCAAAGATCGGCTATGTTGGTTCCGGCAAGTGGATTTCCTTCTCAGAAACCCAAGTGTACGTGCGCGCCACGAATACTGCTCCCAGCGTTGTCCCTTTCCGGCAATTGCAACTCTTTCCTGCATTCACGGGAAATCCTCTAATGGCCGTAATCCTCATGCTCCTTTCTTCTCCTGTACGTCAGCGGACGTGTAACTCCGATCGTCTCCTTTGGACAATAGGCACTCCTCACTTGTGATTAGCGCCTCTCGAAGGGAAGGGTGAACAGTTGAACAAAAGCACTTCCGGCTATTTCTCACAGGGCGACATTTCTTTGTATTTTTCTTGACGTTCCCTTAACAGGGCAAACTTGGCAGTTGTAGGGTCACGACAAAGCAAAGCATGCTCACACAAAAAGATTCATGTGAACACGCTCACTTAGAGCCCTTGCACAAACAGCGATATCAATACCATGCCCACAAGTGCGCGCAAGCGCGCACCATGCACGGTCACAACAATGACTAGCAAACACCAATGGGCAAATCTTTCCTTGATGTTCTTGAATCAATACCGCACCAATTCCTCACTCACTTGCTTCCGTTTGTACTGTGAATGGCCGGTTAAGCCGCAGGCGTGCAGTATCCGCGAAGGCTGCAGACAGTGAACGGAATTATCCCTGCTCTGCTTCTGTCCATGACTAGCGGGCATCCTTCCGGAGGAGCTGACGGAGGAGTCGCGCCAGGTAAGCGCAGTTCGGAATGAAGTGGCGGTAGAATCCCACCATGTCCAAGAAACGCTGGAGAACCCTTTATGCTGTTTGGTGGTGGGAGCTGCAGAATGGCCTGAAGCTTTTCTTCATCCGGGCGAACTGTGCGCCATTCCACAATGAAACCAAGAAGGTTGATTGTGCTTGTCACCACCTGAACTTTGCCGGGGTTAATGGTGATGCCCGCATTCTGCATTCGTTGAAGGACATTGGTTAGATGAAGGAGATGCTCTTCCAAGCTTTCTGAGAACACTACTACGTCATCCATGTAGGCCATAGCGTAGTTAAATTTAGCGTCTCCGAGCACAATATTCATTACACGTTGAAAAGTAACAGGTGAATTGCACGAACCGAAAGGCAATCGCACAAATTCGAACAGTCCCCGGTGCCAAGTGAAAGCCGTTTTTTTCAATGTCGCAGCGGTCAATCAGGATTTGCAGAAATCCCCTACTGCAGTCAAGAGTTGTAAAAAAGTTTGCTGACCCAAGTGAGTACAAGACAGAGTCAACTGACCGGAAAGGGTAAGCATCTCGCACTGTCACAGCGTTAAGGCGTCGATAATCGAACACACAACCGTGCTGCGCCATCTTTCTTAGCCGCGAGAACAACAGGGAGCGTCCAGGGGCTTTTTGATGGTCTCACCGCACCGGTAGCTACCATTTAGTTGAGGGTCCCATCCCGCAGCGCTTGCTTGTGGACACTCAAAGGCCGTGGATTGAATCGGATAGGACGAGCATCGCCGGTGCCGATCCTGTGAGTTAGTATGTTGGCCTTCCCCGGAGTCCCCGTGAACATTGCTGCAAAGGGCCTGAGTACTGTCTCGATTCTGCATGTTTCCGCTGGTGACCCAGTGAAGGAATTCAAAACAGTTAAAATACCACTTCCTGTGATATTGGCCGAATGGCCGTCCGTGGCAAGCAACTGTGACTTCCTCAGAGGCCTTGTTCTTGAACATAAATGCTTCTGTACCGCTGCCGTACCGGTAGGTTCTCTTACAGAGATCCATCACGATTCCTGCCTTCACTATGAAGTTACGGCCTAGTATGACTGGCCAGGATAGTCCGGGGAGGTGCAAGAAACGGTGTATAATCTTTCGACCATTTATAGTAATTATTAAGCGGGCTGCTGAGGTTGCGGGTACTATGTGAGTCGGCGCCATACCGAGGTTAGTGTTTACACTCCGCAGTCGGACACGTTTTGTCTCACAGGAATTCTTTAACTGATCGCCGAAGACACACCATAGACTCTGTCTAAAAGGGCTGGTAGTTCCAGTCCGGGCATTTTGACTAAGATTAGCAGTGTCTTGTCTGGTTGGCTTTCCTCAAAAGAAGTTGGCGGGACTGCACTCACCTAGTGTTTGTAGGGTTTTTTGGTGTCTGCCTCATGCATAGCAGGTGGTGACGATGGTACGTGCATCAATGGCACCTGGGTCGGTTCAGGCCGCAAAGGTAGCAACTGAATCAGCTCTCCCGGTGGTTGGCCACGTCTGTGCGGCATGGCCGCTGGTTGCTATGATGACCAAAACACCCTCCCCTGTGTTGTCCTGAATCTGCAAATCGTAGGACAAGTTGTGCCCGGGGGCGACACCCACGTCTCCCCTGATGGCAACACCGTTGCCCCCGCAGGTGAATCCCACATTGCACTCGGTGGCGAGACCCACGTTGCACCCGAAGGCGACTATATGGTACCCGGTGGCAACACCCACGTTGCATCCGAAGGTGACATTGTTGCGCCCGGTGGCTACACCCACGTTGCACCCGGTGGCGACACCCACATTGCACTCGAAGGTGACATTGTTGCACCCGGTGGCGACACCCACATTGCACCCGAAGGTGACATTGTTGCACCCGGTGGCGACACCCACATTGCACCCGTAGGTGACGTCCACGTTGCACCCGTAGGCGACATTCACGTTGCACCCGTAGGCGACATTCCCACTGCACCCGTAGGTGACATCCACGCTGCACCCGTAGGTGACACCCTTGCACCCGAAGGTGACACCGTTGCACCCGAAGGTGACATCCACACTGCACCCAATGGTGACGCCGTTGCACCCGTAGGTGCCGGTAGATGGCAGTTCCTGCAGGTGGTGTCCGTGATTTGCGCGTTCTGACTTTCGATGGCCCAACTGCTGTCACACAAGGGGTCCCAGCGCCTGCGTATTTCAAGACACGGGGCTTCGTCTGACCTGCCATCCCATGTAATCGGTTCGTCACCTCAGTAGGCGCATCAGGGGTTGTGACCCCGTGCAAGTCGCCAGCCCCCGTACAGTAGCCTGGCGTCTCCAGGCTGCGCGCTGCCGATGATCCAGGCCACGCACAGGACGGCTCGAAGCAGGTCTCCGCCGGGGGAGGTGGTTTGTACTGGCGCTCCGCCAGGAAAGATGCCTCGATGCGGGATGCTTCCTAGCCATGTCATTGAAGTCCGCGAACTGGCAACGCCGGAGATATGGCTGGTACCTTGGATGGCACCGATATATGGCATGAGCCACCTTCTGTGGTTCCCGAACTGCAGGATCTGCCCGCTTATGCAGCTCTTGAAAACTGCGCAAAAACTCTAGCAAACCCTCGTTTTCGCCTTGCGTCCTGGTGCAAAGCTCGTCTTTCAAATGGTGTCAAAGTCAGGCAGCAAAAACTCTTTTCGAAAACGGTACATAAAATCCTGCTTTGTTGTGAACGGCCGCTGTCTATGCCTCCAGGTTGCTGCGGAACTTGCCAAAGCTACAGGAAGCACACGCGTGACCAGATCGCTGTCCGAAATTGCCATTGCCATTTGATAATCGTCGATTTCATGAAGAAAATCGCGAACAGATTTCCTTTCGGCGTATCCGTCAAACCTTGGCACGGCCAAATTCAGCTGCAGCTGATTATCGCGATACAAGGAAGTGGGCGTTAACGAAACTGCCTCGCTTCCTACCATTTCTCTGAAATGTGCCTTTGATTCAAGTAGCTCGAACAGTAGGCCAAGAATTCCGCTACCAAAGTCCGACGGTTCGCTTTTGCTGTCTTCCGATTGCTCATGCTCGGAACCCGCCTTTGTGGGATGTCAAACTGTCTCTGTCAACTGGGCGCTTGCACCCGGTAAGTCCGACATCGCTACGCAGGAAACTGCATGAACCTCAAATTGCGACACTCGCAGAGCAAGCCAAAGCTCGAGCAGAAATCACGTTGGGCGCCAAATGAAGGCTCCGCTTTCTAGAATACAGGTCCGCGAGCGACGGTCTCGCCCGAAGAGCGAAAAAACAAGTATTTTTTAAAACACCTGTTTGTTCCGGATCAACAAAAAGTATTAAATAAAAAAGAAACAGCAATGGTCGAAACTGCGCTGAAAACATGCCGTCGAAGTGCGCGACAATGGACTGTGCAGAATAAAACGGAACATGGGTCAGGGCTTCACCGCGGCACCACAAAACACACTGCGGCGCGGATAGGGCGAGTAATAGGGCCCCCAAAGAGTTTACGACGGTACAAAAGCCTTGCTTCTCGCGTGACAGCACTCACGCTAATACTTCTAAGGCATTCTTGTAGGCACCGCTTCCGTCTTCCTCTGGCAGGACTCCGCTCCGTCGTCCGTGTACATCCCGTCGGCCTGGAGCACTGCCTCGCCGCCCTTCGCTGGCCGGCCGCCCGGCAAAAAAGCCCCAAGCCATGCTTCCGACGCGCTTATCTACCCACGGTCTCACGCCGATAACATGCCGCCCCCGCTCCAGGCAGCTCGCTTATGCGTACTTGCGCTGCCCGGGCGGACACCAACACTAACAGCAAAAAGCGCGCGTGGTTTGAAACACTAAAAGGGGCTGTGGGGCCCCACACCTTATGTGATCGGCGCTCGGATAGCAGAGCCATTGTCATAGCAACTGTCAGTGGTTGTCAAAACACCAAAGCGGCCATTTTCCTTCTCTTGAGCGCCATCTACTCGCACAGCATCATGGACCCAATCCTTATGCGAGCGGAAGAAGATAGTTTGAGCTATGCTAAGACCAGAGTAACGGTTTGTGTAATCGCAACTAAACGCGCCGTTCAACCTGAGCGTTGTACTGCTTTCACACTACCATTGGTTTAACAACGCCTAAACCTGCCTAAAGGTTTCTTCCACATGAACATTCTTGTATGCGCTTATTGAAACACGTCTGGATTCGTGCCGTCTTTCCTCGCTTTAAAGTTTTCCCCTTATTTCCTCTGTGAAAAACTGTGAGCAATGTTTCATTGTTCATCAGCAGCGCCTCATGAGCAATGCAGCGGTGGCGTAGAGGTATAACATCCGTCTTGCGTGCAAGATGACCGTGGTTCGAATCCCTGTACCGCGCATTTGTGTACCGCATCATGAAAAAAGAGAAATGTTGCGCGTGTCAATCGAATTCCATAAACAGGTTTGGGTTGCGACGTGATGCCGATGAACACCTCACCAGAAAATGATTTGGCAACCCTGATGTAGGTATCGGCGGCAACCTGCTATGAATATTCCACCAGCTAGGGCTCAAGCGTTAAACGTTCTAACGGTCAATTTCCAATGACCGCCTTTCCAGAGCCAGACATTCTTCGTCATCGAAGTGAGCGCCACCGTGGTCAATTGCTCCGCAGCCGCTGGCGACTGAGGCGGGGAGTTTATTAACTCCCCGCCTCAGTCGCCAGCGGCTGCGGAGCAATTGACCACGGTGGCGCTCACTTCGATGACGAAGAATGTCTGGCTCTGGAAAGGCGGTCATTGGAAATTGACCGTTAGAACGTTTAACGCTTGAGCCCTAGCTGGTGAGGCTACTCTAGCAGCCCTTTTCGACGAACTAGCGGGCAAGACATTGTATATCATTGAGGTTAGAGACTAGCGAACCAAGTGAGGTATGCACTGTACACAAGGGCGGGCATGTTTTTTCTCGACGTTTACCGGACAAAAGAGAACTAGGAACAGGGTTCCTGGTCAATAATCATATGTCTGGCAACATAGAGAAACTTTATACCATAAATGAGAGGTTGCCAGGCATTGTGGCTCAGTTTACTAAGCGTCAAAAACGGAAGGTTTTATACAGGCCTACGCGCATTCATGATCACCAGGCAGTCTAAAGGTTCAAAGAAGGTGTAGAATCGGCAATCGGGAAAGTGAAAACTCAGTCCACTGCACTGATGGGCTTCTTGAATGCAAAGCGCAAAAGGCAGGCTGGAGATCAAGAAGCTTAATAGCATAGGGGAGTTAATAGTTCAAAGAGCGCCACAACTTCAGAATCAAAAATACCTTCTTCAGCAAACCACACATTCGGATGTGGACATAGAAAAGACTGAACGGGGAGACTGAAAATGATATTGACTTCGTACTGTGTTCTAATCATGGAATTGTGCAGGATGTAGAGGTAATCAGAAAGGCGCGATACAGTGACCACGGAATGGTATAGTCTGGAATTAGTATAGATCTGAAGACGGAATGAAACAAATTAAAAATAAAGAAGTCCATCACTGAATTAGTATTTAGGAGGAGGGCACACGAATTCAGGACCGCGTTACAGAATAGATATTCAGCTTTATTTAACCTGACGACCTCAGTGAGAAGCGATGAAGAATACCTCCAAAGATATTGCCCCGAACAGTTTCAATCTTTACTTGTTCCTGTTCGACAGCCGCTGGCATGCGGCCTTATCATTGTAATTCTGGCGCGCTTATAAATTCTGTACCCCGTGTTTGTTCATGCTTGTCGCGATACGACGCGTTATTTTCTTGGTCGCGAACGATACGCCGAGATGTCTCGAAGATTCCGATCACTCGCTTTTGTTTCTACAATGTTCCTGGTTTTGCTAGTAGCAGTTTGCGGCGTTATCTAGATTGTTCTGTGTAGCCTTTAAATTGAACATTGACGAGTGCGGCAGATATTCTTTGTTCAACTATCGACGAGCATGTTTGTTTGCTTAGTTCTTTTGCAGGCGCAAGTCAGCCCAATAAAGAGTTAATTTCTGTACCATCAAGCTTCTGTCTCCTTTTGGTGTCTATGGCCTTGTCACCACTACATGACATCTGGTGGAGGTGCTGCCCTTGATCCTTCAAGCCAAGACATCAGCCTTGTTCCTGTCGCCCTGGGGGACCGGCCTACAGGTCACCGAGCCAGTCGCCGACTTCAAGGGCTACAACCCGAACACTGTCTGCTGCCTCACCCCGTTCGGCACCGGAAGCCATCATCTCTGAAAATGATCCAGTAAACAGCACCGGTTGTCTTCGTGTAACCCCGGGAGCCACCCATCTTCCAGGGACTTCCTACTAAAGATGCGGAAGATTGAATGGATATTTTCCACCATGTGTCAGAATTCAACAGCTGGAACGACGAAGCGAAAGTAAGGCAAGTCTGTTTTGCTCTTCAAGGATCTGCCTGTACATGGTTAGAAAATCACGAGGCAGCTTTGAATAATTGGGAGATTTTCAAGAAAAAGTTCTTGACTTGCAAGTGTCGTTCAGAAGGAAAGAGCCAAGGCCATTCTTCAGTCAAGACTTCAACTCCCAAATGAGCCTGTCCTGGTTTACAGTGAGGAGATGAAGCGCCTGTTTCGCCGCGCTGACCCTACCATGACCGAAGGTTAGAGAGTGAAATTTTATTTGCGAGGCGTTAAAGATTCGGTTTTTGCAGGACTTGTCCGGAACCCGCCGAAAACTGTGGACGAATTTGAAAGTGAAGCATCGACCATCGAGAAGACATTGGACACCCGGATAGGCCACTATGAGTGACCACTTCAACCGGACTGCTCAAGCCACTACCCCAGGCATCAGCAAGCAGAGAGAACCTTCGGAACCTCATCGGGAGATCGTGCGAGAGGAGCTCCGCCGAATGCTGCCATCATCGCAACAACCCTAGGTGGCGACGCTCTCGGACGTCGTCCGTGAGGAAGTCCAGCAGGCGCTGGTCGTTCCTCAAGCGACGGCTGCGACAGTTCCAGAACAAGAAACGACAGCGATGAATTACGCTGCAGCATTACGTCGACCTCTGCCCCGACTGACTTACCAAGCCCTCCTCTCTACTGTCCTGTTTCTGAAAGCCGCCCCTTGGCCCCCGCCCGCCAAGACTACCAACGCCCCCAAGCCCCAGGAAGTGCGACGCCTGGAGGACAGCGAGCAACCGGCCATTATGCTTCCACTGCGGTGAGGCCAGCCACATTCTATATCACTGCCCGTACCGACGAATCGGCCTCCGCGGATTTGCAGTCGACGCCCCAAGACCCCACCGCGTTGAACGACCTCAAGAAATCGAGAACTACCTGCGAAGTGGTGAGTTTGCGTCATCAAGCCATCGGTTTAGGTCCCCATCCCCGTTTTCGTCGCCAGGCTGCAGCTACAATGACAATGTGCGAGGAAAGTCCCCAAGGCACCGAAGGGGAAACTAAAGGTTGCAAACTTTGGGAGGTGAGGTTGCTATACGGCGAACTAACGAAGATCCTCCGCCGCCAACGACGAGTAACGATGACGCCACTATGACGCGGACATTAGTTATGAAGACGCCCTCGACGAGCTCAGACTTCAAAGTGACACAGCCGCTCCGCACGATGTCAACATCCAAGACGACGCGACCAGACTCCAAACCAACACCGCGACCCAGCGAAGTGACAAACATGTGCCCCTGCCGCGACCTCAGCACAAGACGAAGCAGAGACCGAGCACCGAAGCCAACATGCAATACGAGGACGCGAACGAGTGACCTCGAAGTTGCTGTCGACGGTCGGACTGTTACCGCCTTTGTGGACACCGCAGCTGACTATTCTCTGATCACTGGAGCGTTCGCGGCGCAGCTCAAGAAAGTGACGACCACTTGAGATGGCCCGCTGGAGCTACCCTTATTACGCCGTCGGGGCGATGCACCGCAAGGTTTACAGCAAATGGACGTACCTACCCTACCAGCTTCGTCGTCCTACAGCAGTACTCCCGCGACGCGATTCTGGGCATGGATTTTCTGAACGAACATCGGGCGATCATCGACCTGCGCTCAAACCTCATCAAGCTCTCCACGGACAACACAATACCTTGCAGCATAGCAGTAAACAGACAGAGACACAGCGAGACACACGGGACGAATGCCCGTCCCATGTGTCTCGCTGTGTCCCTGTCTGTTTAGCGGTATGTGGCAAGAAAACCGTCGCCAACTCGCCCAAGCTTCCATCCTGGCAAACGCAATACCGTCCACGACGACTTCGACGCAACGCGTCGCTCGAAACGTCCTCGAAGAAGTATTAAGTACACCACCCAGATCAAGCATCGTCATCTCCGTGGCTAACAGCGACATCCAAACTGCTGAAGGTGTCGTCTAAGGAAACACCCAGTTGCATTTGGAGCGCGGCACTAGGAGTTGCAAGAGGCGTCGCCCGTTTCCGTCATGGACAAGCTCAAGTGCTCGTCACGAACTTCATCTACGAATATACCGAGACCTGAACAAGGATCTTACGATGGCGTTCTTCGAGGAGCTAGCGGACACCCGAGAAGTCTTTGCCCTCCCCAGCCAACTTGAGAACGATGCACCCAACCGAAACAGGCAGCCCAATTTCCACATCAACCCAGCGCTCCCTCGAGACAGACAAGACTAGATTCGCACTCTTCTTGAAACCTACAGGGAGTGCTTTTCTTCAGCGTCGAAGGTGCGGCAAACTCCATTGGCAAAGCATCGCATTATCACGGACGAACAAGCTTGACCGCTACGTCAAAGCCCCTACCGTGTATCGCCCCGAGAACGTCAAGCCATACGCGATGAGGTTATCAAGCCATCGAAGAACCCTTGGGCGGCACAGGTCGTTTTGATGAATAAGACGGGACACTTCGTTTCTGCGTCGATTTCCGCCATCTAAACAGCATACCGAAGAAGGATGTGTACCCTCTCCCTCGCATCGTTGACACACTGGACAGGCTCTGCAATTCAAGGTACTTCTCATCGATGGGCCTGAAGAGCGGCTACTGGCAAATTGAGGTCGACGAGAGAGATCGCGAGAAGACCACATTCATCAGACCGGACGGCCTATTCGAGATTAGGGTGATGCCATTTGGCCTCTGCGCCGCACCAGTCACATTTAAACGAGTAAGCAACACAGTTCTGGCTGGCTTAAAGTGGCAGATTTGTTTTGTATACTTGGACGACGTCGTTGTCTTCTCGTAAAACTTTGAAGACCACCTGAAACGGCTGCAGACAGTGCTGGAAGCCATCAAATCATCGGGACTAACGTTAAAACCAGAGAAGTGCCACTTCACCTACGAGCATCTGCGGTTCCTAGGTCACATCGTTAGCAAGGATGATGTTCGCCCAGATCCGGAGAAAACAGCGCACAATTTTCACCGCCTGCCGACAAGAAAGCTATGCGCAGTTTCCTTGGGCTGTGCCCTTACCATTGACAATTTGTCAACATTTTTCGCGCATCGCCGCACCGTTGCCGCAGCTTACAAAGGCTGACGTACCTTTTAAATGAGAAGCGCCGCAAGGAGCAGCCTTCGACGAACTTAAGCGCCGCCTGCAGTTCCCTACTGTCCTTGGCCACTTTGATGAAAACGCCGAGACCGAAATTCATACCGACGAGAGCAGTATTGGCCTTGGAGCCGTTCTCGTCCAGAGGAGTGCTGGACTGGAGAAGGTAATCGCCTAAGCTAGCAGGTCCCCCACTAAAGCAGAAGCCATTTACTCGACGACCGAGAAGGAGTGCCTCGTGATCATCTGGGCCATTTCTAAGTTCCGTTAATACATATACGGTTGACCATTCAAGGTGGTAAGCGACCACCACGCGCTCTGCTAGCTGGCTAATTTGAAAGACCCCTCTAGCCGCCTTGCCTGATAGAGCCTAAGACTTCAAGAATTTGACGTGACTGTAGTCTATAAGTCGAGCCGCAAGCATTTAGACGCAGACTGCTTATCCCGCGCTCCCGTTGACGCTCCCCCGAAGTACGATAAATCTTTCAAAGGTAGCCGGAGCGTTGCATAGGCCGAAAGGCATCACATTAAATTCATATAACCCATCGGGAGTCACGAATGCCGTCTTCTCCTTGTCTTTCGGAGGCATCGGTATCTGCCAGCATCCGGGCGGTGCATCAACAGATGAAAAGTAGGAAGCTGAATGGAGGCAGTCAATGGCATCATCAACACGCGGGAGCAGGTAAACATCCTTCTTGGTGACAGTATTGAGGCGGCGATAGTCGACACAAAATCGCCAGGTGCCATCTTTCTTTTTCACGAGAATCACAGGGGTGGCCCATGGGCTAGAAGATTCCTGAATAATTCTTCTTTGCATCATATCACGGACCTGTTCGTGAATTATCTTACGTTCTGAAGGTGAAACATGGTATGGTGTCTGTCTGATCGGTTGTGCAGTCCAGTGTCGATCATGTGGTGGGGGCGGGAAGGCGGAATCGATGGTGGCTGATCTCGAGCAAAGTCGAACACGTCCGCATATTCGACGGTCGTTGGTGGGTAGCGATTCATTTATCATGGACTGAAAATGGGAATCGGCATGGTCGGGACGTCTAGTTGAGCGAGCAACGCCGTTGAACGCGGCGATGTGCATAGAAAAGCGTTCTTCTTCAAAGTCGGCGAGTTTCAAACCACGCGGCAATACGGCAGGTTCGTTGGTATGGTTGACAGTCCAAAGCGTGGCACGGCCCTCGTTCACTCGAACAACGCTGCGGGCCACCAACACACTCTTTTTGGCACCGGAAAGGGAAGCGAGTTCCACCACAGAATCGAAGGCATTGGGAACCGCGCCCGAGGACACAACTGGGACGAAGATGGCGGACATCGCCTGAACGACTGTATCCTCGAAGACAGAAAACACTAGGACAGCCCGCGGCGATTCTTCTATGAGGGCCGATCGAAGGCTGGGGCTTATTGATATCTCGCCGCTGTTGAAGTCGGGAGTTGTGCCACACTGCTGTAAAAAGTCAACTCCTAGAATAACATCGTGCATAGAGGGAGGGAGCACCGTAAATTCAGTTCTAAACTCGTGTCCAGCGATCGCTACATTTACATAACAATACCAAGCGGAACCAACGATTCTGCCCCTACACCTCGAAAAATGATAGTTCTATCCGAGCCAAACATAATTTTGCGGCCGAGACGATTCTGGCAATCTAAGCTCATCACGGAAACTGTAGCACCCGTATCCACTAAGGCGATAACCCAGGCAGCACACCAACATCGCACCAATCCCGGCCTAACGTCGCCAAAAATTGGTACCAACATTGGCGTAATACTGGTTTTTTGATAAGTTACTACATCTTTTATATTGGTCCGGCTTATATGCCAACATTGCACCTGTTCTGGCACTGCCAACATAGGCGATCAGCTGGCCGGGCCGCTAGTGTCACACATTGGCATGCCACCAGTATTATTTGGCACTAGGTTACATTGGCAATAATTCGGCCGTGCCGCTAGTATCACAAATTGGTATTTATTGAAATGCAAAGAGTATTCATCGGCACACGTCACATTGGCACTGCCACTGTTAAGCCACCTTTAGCCATACAATTATTTCACCCTTGCCCTTACTGGTTCCATTTGCTTAACTGTCAGTCTGACAATTGTGGTTTTCTTATGCAGTCATTTCCGAATACAATCTTGCATGTCATCTCTTTAAGGAGCCATAAAAACCATGCAATTGAATGAGGCAAGCAAAAAATTTTCCGAAAATATTTTATTCAGAGGCCATATACATGTACATACCACAAGGACATCAGAGGGCCAAAATGCACTGCAGGAGGCATTGAGTATAGGTTTAATATGGGAGGGGCTAATAGGTGGAATTAGGAACAGGGCAGTAAGCAGCACATGACCAGGTAGGGCAGGGAGAGGTGATGGGGTGCAGTATGCATCTGGTCATGATGGAAGGGGCTGGACATGGGGAGCAGGGTTGAGTCACTATAGCATTGTAGTGCGAGAGGTGTTGCAAGAATTGGAGGCTGAGCACGGGTGCATTCCAGGGCAGTGTCCATCATGGAGGGAAAATAGCAGTAGAGTGTGGAGGATGGTGGTTGGCTGTGAAGGGTTGATGGATCAAGTGATGATGTTGAGGGGGGGGGGGCGAGCGCATGGCCCAGGCAGTAAGCTGGACACCCCGCAGGAAACAACCATTCAGGAACAGTTTGTTGAGGAGATTGGCACGTGGGTCTTACAAATGGCATCTGTACATAAAACAAGCATATATCACCATAAGATACAAACTCACCTTCTCAACACTTATCCAAACACATATTCGAAGTCTGGGTGCCCTATACGATTGAGTGCAAAATACAGAACCCCACTATAGTGAACTAGGATATAGTAAAAACTTTGATATAGTAAAGTCAAACTGGAGTCCCAGTTCATCTACCATAGGCAACTGCACATGTTTCCCCCTTTATAGTAAAGTTGTTTTTGGTAAAACTCGGTTAAAGTGCTTCTGGCCATAGCGATGACTCCCACGATAATATCGCCACCCGCGCACTACCTAGAATCGCGAGGTCGACTTGTATTTGAAAACAGAAAAATCACCCTCAGTGTTCGTTTAGGTGGCTTTACTACTAGGCTGAGTAGCAGTCAGAAGAAGCCTACTATACAAAAGCCTCGGAACCGTGAGGGAAAGCGCACAGCGCGAAGAAAAAAAAAGTAAACCTGTCTCACAATTATAAGTACTTGGGTGTCACAATTGCTAACAATTTATCATGGAATTTACACATTGATAATATCTGTTCTTCGGCCCTGCGTAAATTATATTTTTTGCGGCACAAGCTTAAAAGTGCTCCACCTAACGTAAAATTGCTTGCCTATTATTCCTTAATTAGACCTAAACTTGAATATGCGTGTGTAGTTTGGGACCCGTTTACAAAACAAAATATTAAAAGTCTCGAAAGGGTACAGAGAAAAGCAGTACGATTTATCTATTCCAAATTCTCTAGATACGACTCTCCCTCAGAAATAATGCGTAATAATGGTATTGAACTTCTTGAACATAGAAGGAAAGACTTACGATTGCGGTTACTTTCCATGCTTTGTGAAGGAAATTTAGCATTTCGCTCTTCATCTTATCTGTCTCTTTCAACATCTAGGCTTACTCGACACCACCATCCGAATTCACTAACACCTTATTTTGCAAGGACGGATGTCTTCAAATTTTCGTTTTTCCCCCGAACAATTGCAGATTGGAATGACTCGCTGTTGCCTGTTTCCATTGATTGATGTATTGTTCACTTGTAATATTGTTGTATTTTACCACCCTGCTTGGACCTGAGCAAGGTCTGCAGTATCTAATAAATAAAAAAAAAACATAGCAAGGAGGCGGCGTGGTCCATTCAGAAAGTAAAGGAGAGCAAAAGTGAAGCAAGAAATAGGGAAAGGGAAGAAATGGGTGAGCATTCACTGCAATGTGCAGCACAAAGCATGAGACAGCGGAGGCAGAAAGTGGTGGTGCAGCGAGTACGGTCTTACAGCACTTGAGTGTCACGCGCATTTATCATTTATTGCCTTTTAAAAGACAGAAAGAGCAAAAAGACCACCATGTTCATGCAAGGCTTTGGTTTTTAGATGAAATCGAACTTCGTTGCATTCATAATTATGTTGTCATCATGCCTAAGAGGTACTTCCACAAGATGTAAAGAAATTTTATAATGGAAAAATCACACAGGGATGATAAAAGCGAGATGTAAGGTATTTCATTTTTTTTATTAAAGTGCCTATTAAACTCAGTTCAGTTCAGTCGTTCCGTTGTGCCCGACTCTTCGTGACCCTATGGACCATATCACGCCACGCGTTCCGGTCTCTCACCATCTTCCTAACATCACATAACTTCATCTGCAGCGCCTTGAGGATGCCATATAACCACCCCGTTCGCTGCCTACCCCTCCTCCCGTGACCCTCAACGTTTCACAACATCAAATTTTTCTCCAGCGACTCCTCTCTTCTCATCAGATAACCAAAGTAGCTGAGCTTTAACTACAGAATTCGACCCTCCAATGAGCAGTCAGGGTTTATGGTCGACAATATTGACTGATTTAACTACTAGACAGCATTTTCAGGACCATGTCATCACAGACCGGTGATATAGTAGTAAAGACACTGATATAGTAAATATTTTTGCTGGCCACAGTGGCTTTACTATAAAGGGGTTCTACTGTATATATTGAAAGCCTATTGCCACACATTCTTCTTTTAGAGATCTCTGGTCCTGCAAGAACATGCAGCGCCTTATGATGTAGGGATGATAAAAATACATGCAAACTAATATGAATCCCACATACAAAAGAAAGATATTTGGAAGGAAGAACCTGCTTTCGGCAAGCAGATAACTTCAGGTGGATGCTTAGTGTTCATACAGAATTACAGCTCCTGAAAATATGACGGTTCCGGCTCCAGAACTTATCAATTTTTAAAAAATACTCAAAAATTCTGCAATAAAGCATAAAACTAAGCATAACTAAGCATAAAACCGGATGAAGAATATTTTTCTGCAGTGCACCAGTTACAGGCACACATACATTACTGCGGCCAGAATAAAGAAAATATTACCCTGCCAGAATCAAACTATAATTAGCTAACTGAGAGAGATGTGTACATTGCAGATATTCTCAAGCCTATATATGCATATTATATTTACAAGATCAGTGATGAATGAGACACACCTGTTTGGTTTACAAGAACCATGCCATTTCAAGTTCCAGCTTTTTAGTTTTCACAGCTTTTATGGCATGCTGCATTCTACTATAAACAATTGCCTTACTTGTAGTGTACCAGGTAAGTTTTCATACAGTGCTCATTATAAATTAAAGGCACTAAAACAACATGCGCGCACAAAAGAAAAGAAGAACGGGACAGAGCACCACTCACAACTGACTTATTGTTCAGAATAAAGTACATATATATCTCACTGCCGGCGCATGCGCAAGGAGCACATTCAGCATGATTTATTTTAAGATATGTTCAATAAACGCTTTCTCAGCATTATACTGACTGACCGACGTGTCACTGCCGCACAAATTACCTTTCCTTTCAATATAAAACGCTTCAATTAGCTCTCTGGCCATCGTATTGCCACTCCTTGCAAGAATGCGCACATCAGAAAAACATGGTTCACAAGTGCCTGAAGGGCAGGATCTGATATGCTTCGGAATATTGGTGCCATCTTTATTTGCTCTATGTTACGTTCATGTTCGCGGATTCGCTCATTAACACATCGGCCAGTTTGTCCGATGTAAGCGCAACCACAAGAGAGGGGAACTTCATACACAACCCCTTCGGCACATTTTATGATTTGTCGGCCATGCCTCATACCACAGCCTCTTTCAGTGAGAAAGCGTTTTTTTGAACAGCTTATCTTAAACTACATCATGCTGAATGTGTTCCTTGCGCATGTGCCGGCAGTCAGATATATTTGTACTTTGTTCTGCACAATAAATCAGTTGTGAGTGGCACTTTGTCGCGTTCTTCTTTTCTTGTGATTGTGCGTGTTGTTTTGGCGCCTTTAATTTATTATTAATAAACCCCAACTAGCCCAACAAGAAGTTCTCCTAACCATACAGAGTTGCTTGTCCAGCTAAAATTATTAAAGTTAGCCTGCAATGAGCAATTGAGCAAGTACTAGAAATTTACTTTGCATAGGCAAGGAAATATTATGCTAGATCTGAGTACAATATCATACTTCCTTATCAGCTAGCAACCTAGGTATGCATTTTTCCTCATCATAGCTAATCATATGGCCGTACCATCGGCAACCTTCCATGTGCAAGATTATTTTCAGTAAAGCATACATGGGTCATTTTATATCTAGGTACCAGGTGTGGTGCTCGTGCATCCGATCTCTTCAAACCAATTCATTGTAGTTGTTTGTATAGAGAACAGTAATCTGCCCGAATATCTGAGGCGAAATATTATTTTCATTGCTTAAGTACACCTTAAAATACAATGCTTGATGTGACTATGGGATAACAAAAAAAGGTACATCTAGCATGACAGCGATTTTTCGTTTTCACCCTATCACAAGTTCCTTGAAACACCTGTTTAATCCTGAGCTGAAAAGTTGTTTCGCACACATTTTGAAGTTCAATGTCTATAAAATGTTGCATTGTGAATTTATTTCAAAATTACATTTTCTTAACAGCCTCACAAATTAACTTTGCTTCAAAAATTGAAAATATTTTGTACTCAAATTAAAAATAAGATTGTCTGGAGAAATAGTATTGTTTGCCGAACAAAACGGCACATATGCAAAAAAGAACCAAAATCGCTCAAATTTAATGCGCAATGCATGAACTGAGAGTTCACCAGAGTTCACCTAAAATTTCAAGTGCAATAGCCCTGTAACATGGACTCGACAGCACCGGGTTGAATCAGCGTTGAGTAAGCAAGGTCACCCTTACTCGACCCGGTTGGTGTCTACATCTCGCTTTCCAGTGAGTAAGTATCGCAGCGGAGCGTAGCGTCGATATTCGAAGTGATTGTGCAAGTTTCTTATTCGTATTTTATCCCATTGCCTTTTACTATCGAGAGCTTAGATTATTTTTAACATTGATGAGCGGTAAAAAGCATTAAATTTCACTGACGCTCGCTGCCGCTCCAGAGGCTTTTTCATATCCCACAGTTCCCTATAACTCGACTCCCTAACTGGACAGCATCACATGCCTTAAGGTAAGCGGGTCAAGTGAGTAACCCTTCCCCCTGCAAGCGAGTTAACGCGACCAGCCACCTATTTTACTCGACCCGACTGTGTATACATGTAGCCCACACTGATTTTTTACTAGACAGTCGTCGTCGACCCAATTCTGCTGAGTTCATGTATACAGGGTGGAACACACGTGTAACAAGTAACAATGCTGCTAAGGATCCAATCTATTGTCTTCTGGCTCATCCAGTTTTCTAAAAAATATCTTGTCTGACAAAGGAGAATATTTGGAGTCAAGCAGCTAACCAGCACAAAATCCATATGCGTGCTCCAAAGCATGACTCCTCAATGCACTTACAGTTGCAATTTGCTGTGTCATGTGGCAGTTCACTAAACCATCTGACTAGACATGACAATTGAAAAAAAAAATAGTGGCCCATTTCTACTCTTATTAAGACATAGAAAAGCCGTCTGATGGTTTTTGTTGGCGGCATAACATTCAGAGACTGCGGGAGTTCGGCAAAGTTTTATACGTCTTATTTCGTTTGGCAGTAGCAAGTGGATGCAGAAAAATAAGTATGAGTAGGGGATATAAGGGGTGACAACATACCGAAATGAACCTAATGGACCAGTGATGCACACTGCGTATATTAAATGGCGTCACTGTTCACATCAAACACAGACAATCGTCTTTGAGTATGACAGATTTGAAGCCCAAGAGGTGGTATGGTTGTGGGCAGGTAGCTGGAAATGGGCAGTCCCCCTGAGAGGTGGGCGGCAAAATCACTGCCACCCATTATAGGGAAAGCCCTGGCAAGCATTCAGGCAAAGCTGCACATATATAAGAGTAATAAAAGCACAAGCAATGCACCCCTGAATGAGCAGCTGCACTAATAATTTCCTTTTGTCTTCAGCCCACCCCTCCTGCACTGTAAGCAAGTCTGCTCATGTTTTCCCGAACTCAGAAGCATATGCAAAAACAAACAATGTTCTCTAAAATTTACAAAATTTCAACGAGTACTTTATGATGATCTCCTTTCTGTAAACGTCTTGCTCTAGGATTACAGAATATATTCATTGCAGCTGCAAATAAACCGAGTTGGGAGCTAATGGCGAATTGCAAAGGCTTGGACAGAGAACTATTTAAAATTGTCGCTTTGAGCAAAGTAAACAGGCTGGTTTAGGTCAACGAAATAATGACAACTACTTCGTAATTTCAATAAGCTATGTCTGTCATTGTGCTATTACACCACAGGTTCACTCAATCTTGCCTCAACTTGAAATAGTCACATACTGTTTAAATAAAGCAGCGAAATATAGCACCAGATATTAAAGCATTGCCAAGGACACGAGGATATTATTTTCTGCATACAATGGGCAAGAATCCTGAACAAGTAAGTCTTGAGCTAAAAAGCCAGAAAAAGTCATATAGCACGCAATTATATAGCAAAAAGCCAGCAGAGCATTGAAAGCCAATATATGAATGCAAAAGAAAGGCAACATGTCATATGTACCGAGACGATGTTTCTTTACACACAGCATGTTTCATGGCAATGCTCTCCACAGTTGTTGACAAGTTATACAGCACCACAATGATGATGTTGTCTGCCTCGCATTCAGGCAGCACCCCTTTGATGGCAGATGATTGCTCGTGCAAAAGCAGTGCGATGATACAAATGGAGCAGCTGGACTGCGGGCGCTATAGCTAGAGCAAAGAGCCCTAAATGCAAAGAAAGAAAGTCTTCATTAAATCGATGCCTCTAAATCATGATAACAGCATACCACGGCTCTTCTCTGTTAAGTTAACCTATAATTGCCATTGAAAGCTGTCTCAAAAAATGGAATACTCGCAACTCTATGTTACACATGGAATAACTTAGCTGTGCCAGGGTGGTGGGGCGATCAGTAAGCATAACGATCGGAAAATGCATACTACTGATGTTCCACGCAGTCTTGACGCTGGAGCCTAGTGTCATGGTACGAAGAAGAAAAATAAAAGCAGGCACGGGCGCCAAACGGGCGCCACACAACCGACGCGACTAGAGGTGTGCACGGGCATAAATGTTGAGCCCGACGCGGGCCTCATGCTACAAACCCGAGCCCGGCCTGGCACTGAAATTGCCTGAGCCCACCCGGCACTCACGAAGGCTCCGGCCCCGCTTGCCATGCTATCGTTGACCAGTTGCAAAACCTACAAGTCGGCTTCCCTGTGGGGTAGGATTTCATGAACAGTGGCGACAAAACCTGATTCAGGGATAATAGGTGCAGTACATGCATCTACCACAGTCCACGCTGCTTCGGATGCAGTTCCCCTGGCACAGGCCATTGTCAGAGAAAGGCTTTCGGGCATCTTAAGATTGGTATAAAGGGGAGAGCACTGTCACCCTAGGGGGGAAGAAAGAAGATTTAGAAAAGGGACACTAACCGGTGAGGGCAATAATGGGGCGACGATGCGCACGCGAAGAATGCTGGGACGAATGGGCAACAGGTGCGGGAATTACACTACCCGCCAGGCGATTTGCTAGCCCTGTAGCCAACTCTTACCCCAGTCTATGTCGCCATTGTGCAGGAATTTCTGCCGTACAGGGAAGCCGACTTGTAGGTTTTGCAACAGGTCTATTGCAGGTGAACCTACTATACAGAAAGAAAAAAATAGGCGACAATCCCTGGAAATGCATCGCGCGACGACGGCGCCAACGCCTGTCGCTGCCGCTGGTGCACATCGCACAGAGCGCAGGACCTCAGCGACAGAGACGCGTTCTCAGCCTTACTTTGTTAGCGCCGCCTCCTCGTTTGGTAAAGGAGTACAGTTACGCTATATCCAGTTTCTTGCACTAAACAGCAACACTGATGAAATTTCTTGAAACGCGTCGCGTTCAAGAAAAAAAAAAGGTCACAGCGGCACGCTACTATACTGTGACGCAGACATGATTGCAAGCAGCAACTTTCTCCTGAAACTTTCAAAAATTAGCAATATCTAGCCACACTAGCTTTTTTTTTGCATTACTACCCTACCAAGCTTTCACTAAACCGTCTCGACGCGCTCATATATGCACGGATCAGACGAAATGAGCGTCTGCATGTTCTTCGCTCATACCGGGCTAGGGAAACAAACTTTGCATGCAAAAAAACATTAAAAAAAACGAAGGTGAGTATCCCAACTTTCGCAATTGGCTGACTCGCGAGCTGGTTCCGGCCACATGAGAAATTTTCTAAAAACTTAGAACCTGGCAGACAGCGACGAGCGGCAATGCTTTGGCGGTCCTCAGCCCATCGCGCAAGGTGCTGGCGCGCGACTCATGCGGTTAGCGCTTTATCGCACCAGGGCCGCATCTGCGTCTTTGCAAAAGTTGCATGATCTCGGAATCGAGGTGCCCGGCCCAGCCCAACCGACACGAGAAAATATGCTTTTGCCCGTACTCCGCCGACTCCGCCCGAGGTCACCCGAGGGAAACAGAGCGGCCGAGCCACACGACGGCTCTACGCCGTGAATATCCGAAGTCGGCTTTTAGGGCTACGATGCCACGTAGTTGTTTACTTTAGGAAATCAGTAACTTGAAATAAGCTGCAAAATGATCGGAAACCAATCGCAGACACTTGAGAAAAACTTTTGAAAAGTTAACAACGTAAAAAGATGCTAAAAGAAGACAAATACATGGCTTGCGCAGCCTGCAGCAGCAATGAAATCTAAAACAACGCTTGTAATTTAAAAAATGATTAATCTAACAGGCTAATATTTTGCTCCAATATACACAAAGGCTTTATAAAATCGGAATGAAAAAATCTGAAAACTTACATGGATATTTCATGAAGAAAGAAGTATTTTCCGTGCACGCGGTGACACCGAACGTCGAGTCGATCGTACGAGCGGCCGTTGGCTGGACGAAACAACGGAGCGCCCTCTTCGAAACGAAATGGCAACTGTCGCCGTCATGCCGGCTAAGCGATTGCCGCGTCATCATTCGGGCTTTGCAGTAATCGCTTTTTTAACAGCTCTGCGACCTCGGTTTTGTACCTTCCATTTAGCAAGCGTTTCTTAGATGGTAGGACTTGAACCATCCTTGAACGATGCGCTGCTACTGCTGCTCATCTATGTAGGGCTATGTGCCAGCAGCGAAGCGCATTGTCGCCCTGAAGAGGCGCCTAGCTGTTTTGTTTACGACACCCAAACCATTTCAAGTTGTATTTTGTGATTGCTATGTTCTACTACGAATATTTTGCTCACTTGTAGCATACCAACGAAAATGTTTTCATACAATAGTGCTCAATCGAGCGGAATATTTCAATCACCCTGAAATGAGGATTTGAAGCAAGTTTGTTGAAAATTATTGAGCTAAGCATCTCAGTACCACGACTTGTCACCTCCTTATGAGCTTGTTGCATACGATGTTTACATTTTCTATCATAAAGGCCAGTTGTATATCCGCACCGTCAGCATCCTTCTATCTGCTAGTTTAGTCGTTTGTTGGCCCCATTCATTATATGCGCTTGTTTCTTTCTCACAGTTTAGTTTCTTGCGTATATCTTATTGGCCAAGAAAATGCGGTAAAAGCACATTTCTCTACGCAACCTGTTGTGAGAGCCCGCAAATATTTGAAGAAGTCCCCAGTGAGTTTACATGTGGGTGTTTCTTTCCATACACAATATTTGGATCAAAAAGCTACATTCCCCGCGCACACCTGTAACTGTTCAACTATAGAGATAGGTAGAGGATACATAAGCTTTGATACTGAATTAAGATTAATTGTAAAACCACGACTGCTTCACTTAATTTTTGAACTAACTCCACAGTTATTCCTTCTTGCCATATGTAGCGCAAGTATTGCACACTTGTAGCATACCAACGAAATTGTTTTCATACAATGGTGTTCAATGGAGCGGAATATTTCACTCACCCTGAAATAAGGATTTGAAGCAAGTTTGTTGAAAATTATTGAGGTAAGCATCTCAGTACACGACTTACCACCTCCTTATAAGCTAGTTCCATACGATGTTTACATTTTCTCTCATAACGGCTAGTTCTATATCCGCACCGTAAGCATAATTCTATCTGCTAGATTTGTCGTTTGTTAGCCCGATTCATTATGCGCTTGTTTCTTTCTCACAGTTTAGTTTCTTGCGTATATTTTATTGGCCAAGAAAATGCGGTAAAAGCACATTGCTCTATGCAACCTGTTTTGAGAGCCCGGAAATGTTGGAAAGAAGTCTCCAGTCTGTTAGCGATGTTTTTTTATTACTGTGCCATTCCTTCCCATGAGCGGCGACCGTCCGCCCCTTGGACCCTGAGGTGCGTCGACCCGTCCACCGCTTTGGCGCACCTGCGTGGATTTCGACGCGCGCACGCAACCTCGGACCTTGCTCGCATCCACGGTGCAAGAATACTGAGGTGTTGACAATGCGCCCGCGGGAGCGTCCAGATAATGTTCGGCCGCAGCGGAGGGCGCCTTGCAGTTCGGCTGCAAGGCAGCAGATGGCGCGGTTGCCAGCGCGCCCAGTTTGAGGGGTATTTGGAAATGAATTATGGTGCCCGGACTTACTTTCGGAAATGCGGTTTTGTGTCTAAAATCAGAGGTACAGTCGACATTAGAAATAAATCAGAGATCCGTTGGACGATTAGCACTAGGTACCCACGGCAAAACTACAAATGAGGCGGTACAGGGAGATATGGGCTGGGCATCTTTCGAAGTACGGGAAGCTCGGAGTAAAATATTATATGAGGAACGCCTGAGGAAATTGGACAGTAGCAGATGGGCAGCTAAAGTATTTAAATACCTGTACCTAAAAAGCGTTGACTCACAATGGAGGAAAAGAAGTAGAAAACTAACTAGTAAGTATGCTAGTAACAAGGACGGAGAAATAAAGAGCATTAAGCAAGAGGTGAAAAACACAGAAGGTAAAAATTGGATAAATTCGATGGAAAAGAAACAGAGTGTGGAATTATACCGTAAGTGGAAAATGCAGATCAGGAAGGAAGATTTCTTTGATAACTCAGGAGGCAGTGCCCTACTTTTCGAAGCTAGATCAGGGTGCCTTAGAACACGCAGCTACAAAAAGAAATTTAACAATGGAGATGACGCATGTGCTGTATGTGGAAACTCCAGTGAAACAATTGACCATATTTCCCGTAACAATATTATACTCGAATGTAATGGTATCCATCCGGAAGTTGATGCAGGCGCAATCACTGTTCCTGAAGCTCTGGGGTTTAGAGATACCAGTGGCCGGGTGAATAAACCGGCGGTGGAAACTAGCAAAAAACGACTGGAAGATTGGTGGCTTAAAAGCAGAGAAGTGACATAATGAATGAATGAATGTTGATTCCGCTTTTGTCGTACCAAAAGCGGAATGTTAGTAACGTAGGAACAAAAATTTAATAAATAGAATGATGGTTTAGTTAACCATTCTAAATCAATAATTAAGATATATGGAGAAAAATGAGCATGATAGCTACTGCTACCACCCCGTTTCAAAGGGGACGCTCCTATATTCCATCCATTCATCCATCCAGTTGAGCGGTGCTGGCGCCTTGTGATTCCTGGTGCCCAAGCTTGATTTTCGCTTTGCTGGCGTAGTTTCAATTCGAAACGCTAAGGAAATTCGTTGCTTGAAATTAAAAGCAGCAGTGTGCCAGTCTTAAAACTTTGTTGTAAATTATCTTTGTAAAGCAGTTAATGATATGAACACGGTCGAGCAGCACTTGAATCCCATTGAAGTTTCTCTTCCGCGCTCAATTCTTGTTTCCAACAATTTAATCATACATTTATGCATAATAAATATAAATGGGGGTCCTCGTGATCCCTTCCTTCCGTTCAAAATGATAGAAAATTATTGCACAGGAAATGTTTTGCTTCACGCTTATCGTTGCGTCTTCGCTCTGTATGAAGAGCGTGCAAACATCGTTTCGTTGAGTGGGACAATATTCAAGGCGCAGCGCATTAATTATAGAGCGGCTTTTTACGACTTCAGTTGTGAAGAAGCTGCGTATTAGGTAAAAACTTTCTCACGCGGGAAATGTGTCACAGGGATGAAAGGGCGCGTCGGATGGACCCAACAACATAGACCCAACACGAAAACTTGAGAAAACGGCATTTCTATTCCGATGCAAATTATCATAGAACGGGCATAATTTCCAATAAGCTCGTTTCTACTGGAGGCTAAATGTATTTTGAAGGACTCAAGTGTGTAGGGCTCAGCGTTCAGCCAAGAACGCTTTCTTGATGAAAAAAAAAAAGCCGAAGCGGTGGCCTTGCCTCTCTATTTCCGCCCGTGCGACTGTATGCAATACCTTTTTGGTGCCAAGAATAATGTATTTACTTCAAGTATTGTATTGTGCTCGAATCAATATACAAAGGTTTCATCGTTTATTTGCGGTCTTCATTTGGTTGTCCAACTGGGAACGAATTAGCAGAGATAATCTCATTCGGCGAGTTAAAGACGGAGGGTTGTCTCTAATGCATCTATATGTGCGGCAGATGGTTTTAAGGTTTTGTTTCCTACGTGACCAAAAAGATGCATTCCTGAAAATTATTATGCAAATCATGCTATCCAGTGCAATTCCAGAGTTCATAGTCTCTTCATGCTCTGCTCGGGGATACACTGTTTCATGCTTCCTGCGAGAAGTGGTGTGGTCGTTCAGGTTTTTGCGCGTGCGGTACTCTGTAGAGTATTTAGCGACGGTACCACCTAAGCGGCTGTACAAGGATCTTATTTCACAATTGTTCCCAGCTCCATTGTACAGAACCTTATACTGTGAAGGCCCAGGGAAAGACGTGCTCAAGCGAGTTAAAAACATGACTGTTGCATCGGGCGTAAAAACATTCTTTTTTAAATTGCATACATGAACCCTCCCAGTCAAAACACGGATGGAAGAAAAGAGCCTTTTTGTACCTTGGGGCTTAAACTGTCTACTATGTAGGAAATCTGAAACAGTTGAGCACGTGTTTCTGGATTGTTGGGATGCGATGTTTTACAGGGATGTGTTACAAAGGACACTTAAAAAAGACCTGCCATTGACGCCACGTGGAATTCGGTACTTGACAACCGTTAATGAAGATTTTCAGTATGACCTCATCATGCTATTGGGCCTTCACAGTATTTGGAGGAGTAGGATGGCTTATGAACACTGTGATGTCAATGCACGATCTGTATGTGATTATTTTGTTGACCAAGTGTATAGACTAAAAACTTGTGGTAATGAAAGTCCATTAGACACGGTTGTCAGCCAAGGGGCATGTCAACCACGAACATTTACTGATGTATTTGTACCAATTCATGCAACAAAGGGGAAAAAAAGAAGCGGTGGCCTTGCGGTAGCGCATCCGCCTCGCATTCGCGAGGTACCAGGTTCGATCCCTGTTGCCGCCGGGTAACCACCGGTTTTTCAATGGGTACAAGCTTTGCCCTGGGCAGGTGCTAGGCTCTTAGGTGTGAAATGCTTAGGAAAGGGGTCATAGGCCCAAATAGTTGCGCCGTTGTGACAGAGATCCGTTCCGCCATCGGATAACAATAAGTCCGCCTTGCGCGGCAAACGCCCGTTATGTTGCCCTTTTTTACTCTTGAACCAACATTTTTTATTCATGGCCCCTTTTCCCAAGCATTTCACCCCAAAACAGCCGACAACCAGGCCGGGGGAAATCTTGTACCCATTGGAAACCGGTGGATACCCGGCGGCACCGGGGATCGAAACCGGTACCTCCCGAATGCGAGGCGGGTGCTCTCTCTTTTTTTTTTATTATGAACTTACACCAACTCGCCCAATTTTCGGCACTACTTAAGCACGTTTTCAAAACGAACAATGGAGTGAAAAAATACAAGGGAAGCACCACATCACAAGAATAAACTGTCACGTACTCCCACAATTAAAAGAAACGAAATGAAAACTTACAGAACTTTATTACACACCATATGCCCAGTGCAAACAAAAAATGCAGTCACTGGGCCAAATGTTCAAAATATACAGTGTCACTGCGCGATAGCAGCAGTTTTTTGTCTAATGTACCCAAGAAAAGTAGCAAGAACTGTGGCACATAGGAGCATATAAATAAAAATTGCGGCTAAGAGGAACAAAGCTTAGCCATTTTCTTTTTTTCTTGAGCCTCCTTTTTCATGGTCATGTTAACATGCCTACAATTTCTGCCTCATCCGCATGCTAACATAACAGCGAAGCAACTGAGCCACTGTTTCTTCCTTGTGCTCATCACATGGAAAAGTAATGGTGTAGGTGTCAAGAACATCAATTGTGTCCCAGTACACGGTCTGGGTGTCTGCATATGCTGCAAACAAACGTTCAGTTTGCTTCAGTAAATTATAAAGGTGCATATTTGGAAGCGTAAGGCCTCCTCTGTTCTTTGCATTTGTCAGTGCGGCCTCTGGAGTAATGCTCGCTTCTGAACTGAACGCTGATTTGCATGTCGGACAGTTGGTGATATTTTCATTTTTTCTGCTTATGAATCCTGCTAAATAAAACACAATGCAGTCTTCAACTTCAGTTTCTGCCGCCCCTTTTGTTTGCCTGATGATGTCATCACATTCCCAGTCGTCTACGCAGATAATTCTCTCTAGTTTCTGCTTCACATCATCTACAATGTCGACTGATGACGCTTTGGCATTGTTTGTGCTTATCAGAGCCCTGAAATCGGATGTATCTAGTAGTGGCTTTTCTCCTTAAACTACTCTGCAGTCGCAAATTTAGGAGGCTTTAGAAGGGTGTAAATAGACAATGTCTGATACAGCTGCAAAAAAAGCATTGAGGGATGGTCATTTTGTCTTCCAGCCAGTCTTATCTTTCCAAAGAAGCGTTCAATGGGATCTTGGTTCATCTTGCTTGTTAAAACATATTTAAAATTCAAATCCTGCAAGAGAACGTTGCAAAGGTCTCTTGTGGATTTTAGTGTTACCTGAAGGCTCTTGGATGTACTCTTAGTGAGAAACATGTCTTTTGTTATCAAGCCACACTCAAGTTCCTTTTCCCAGCTGTCAAGCCATTGAATGCCGCGGCTGATAACTCCAAACTCCAAGGTCTGAATTTTGCCTTGTAATGCCTTCACCCGGAAAACGTCGGTTTAGTGCATCGAAAAGATCATTCAAAAATAAAGTAAAATCCTCAGTTGCTTCGTTGTCATCAGGCGGCGGACACTTTGTTCTCTGTAGAATTTAATGCCCGATGCCGTAACGCGGCTGAACACTTGCGTTGCCAATTTCACGCGCATTTTTTTTTACATGTAGTTGGATATATGTGGCTGTGTGTTATTTATGGACACACTCGTAAGCCCCCAGCTTTGTCCTGGTCTTCCTTGTAAACTGCACTATAATCTTCCCATCTAATCCATTTGCCTTCCTTCTTCAGGTGCCTGTCTTCAAGCAGCAGCTTGAAGCGGTTCCTAATACACTTAAATAAGTGTGGCACATGCGAAAAGGCGAACACCTTTCTTGTAGGGTCACTTGGGAGGGTGGACGAGTTGCAGCAGTCTTGAAGACTTCCGTTTATACCTAGTGTGCTCCACATACTCCTATTCGTCGATGCCCCATCGCAAACAAATCCATGAATTTTGGCACCAGCTTCTAATATCAACTGTGCAAGAACGGTGCCTTTTGTTGCACCTTCGGCAGCAAAGACTCCAATTGGTTGGGCATAGCTGTCACCAAAAGGGCAAAACATGAAAACCAGAGCATGGTCAGCAAGCTCGCCTGAGTCTTCTGTCTCTGAAGTTAATCCTACATATGTCATTGTACTTGAATTGACGCGTTTGCTTTTGCGGACTTGCATTTCGTCAAACATTATTATACCATGTTGTTGAAAACTGTCCTTCTTCGCCAACTTCTTCTTTAGAGCAGCAAACAACTTGCTGTCAAATCCAGACTTGAACCCGACCGTCGCCATGTAACGACGTATTGTTCTGAGCGATGGCAATGCTACAATTTCATTTTCCATTCGAAATTTGTACCCTGCAGGTGACCGAATATGCAGGAGCAGACAGAGCAGTGTCCAGCTGTTAGAATACCTCCGGCCCTTTTTTGAGTGAACCTTTCCGGCTGCCACACACTCTTTGAAAACGAGCTTCTGAGCCTCGGGAAGGTTTGCCTCCTTCAGCAGACGTTCGATGGTTTCCTCATTGAGATTCTTTAGCTTCCTTTGGCACTTAGCAAGTTCTGCTTCAGCTTTCTGTTTCCCGTTGGGAAGCCTTATCTTAGATTTATAACAGGCAATTCTCGCTTTGCGTATCGTCTCAACTTTGGCTTTTTTTGATGGACGTGCTAGGAGCCGAACACGCCTTACTTGGGCTTTGTTCTTTTGCCTGGCATGATGGATACGCAGCACATCTTTCAGTCGTTAACAAGCCCTGCAGGTTGTTCCATCAGCAAGCAGCGTACATTTGTTGGGCCGCCACATTCCACAGATGTCTACATATACACACTCTGGATGGATGTTGTTAAATTTTTCTTTAAAGGGGCCACCGGGGCACACAAGCAGGTCATGAAAATATTGAAGACCACTTTCTACAGTACTTATAGAATGCAGACTTCTGTCACTGCTCACACTCCCGATAGTTACAGAGCGGCCATGAAGAAATGTCCTCACTGAAAGAGAGCCGTCAGTGGAAGGTGTTACCTGCAGTGTTTTGCGGAGATAAGCTGGGTGGTTACAGTCTAGAGTGTTTGGCAAAGCCACTTCAGAAAAAATCACAGCATGCAGTCCAAAGTTCTCGACTACTTGCACTGCCCATGCTTTGCTGGGGAGTTGAATACTTGATGCGTGTTCAGAAAGCAGTGAAAATGACAGCGCCTCTTCCCTGCCCAGGGTAGACGAAGGTGTGACGATGTGCTGTTCCTTGTCTTTGCTGCGTTCTGCGTTTCCTTTTGGCTGAGCAGGAATCCTGTTAACGCTGCTGACTTGACAGAAACTGGCTGCTTTGTCGTCGCCTGCTGGGCTGCCAATCAAGACGACAAAAGTGCGCAGGAAGGTTAAATCTAATGATGATATATTAAACAAAGCTAGAATATCGGGATAAGCAAGCAATTTGCGGCAACAATCCGAGCTACATAGCCCTGACAACTGCACCGGGAAAAAAAATTTCGCTTGCCACACCAATAATGCAGATTGCTGACGGAGCTCATTTCACAATGATGCAGGTAATTTATATAGTGAGATATGACAGGATGCGAATAAAAACAACACTGAGTACAGTTTTCTGTCAACGGGAAAAGGACGGAGTCATAGCAGAGCCAAAGCTAGTTTACCTAGCATTCTTCTCTCTCCTGAGCGAAGGAAAGTGTAATGTGGTGCAGCAAATTCATGTTCCCTTCTTTCAGGTACTCTTCTGGATTCATAGAACCGTAATAATCAGACGACGTAGCAGCGACGGTGCCGTCTGCAGTGGAGTCCTGAATCGTGCTGTCAATCTGCATGAGCAAAAATTGTGTATAGAATGTTTGCAGCTAAAAAAAAACGAGCGCACATAAAGCGAGTAGCTTACCTGCATTTCACTTGGTCGAGCATCACTAGATGATGCATTTGTAGAAGCCAGACATGGCATCAGAGTGGCAGAGTCAGAGCCAAGATGCTGTCGCTTAACCTCTGGCTCCAAGGCAGTTTCAAGTTCTGCAGGCATCGCAGCAGGCAAGGAAGCTTGGAGAGGCTGCATCGCACCGTTGTCGTCGACATTCGGCCGACGTCTCTTGGGTGCTTGCGCCTGAGGTTCCCTCTTCTCCAAAGTGGCTTCCTACGCCTTTCTGGCCGCGTGAGGTATTTGGGACAGTTAAGAAATAAAGTAGGCACAGCATCTTTGGAAAGCACAGGCCTCTTTTCCGCGTCGAGCAGCACTCTTCCATCGAGCTCCGCGTAATATGCCCGGGATATCGCGTCCTCTGCAAAATGCTTAGCACAGACGTGGTCGGTGGGCATTAATGTCCGGTCTGCCCTAGGAATTGCACGGTGCCACTTCTCCAAACGAACATTGTCGGACGGAGCTTTGAACAACGCCACACGCTCCGCACAAGTCCGGTAGCCCGAACTACAGTTCGGCACGAAGCACTTTCTTCCCAGTGCGCATCACCTTGCGCAACACTCACCGTTGTGGGCTACTCTGCTGACGGTAGGCAAACAGACGGTGTTTAAACAAAATAAAAGAACACGTTTAAAACAGCACGGAAGTGCAGCCGCACACTGAAATATGCAAAACCACGTCCGAAGTACCGCGCCGCCGCGCCACGCCGGGCTAGCGTGGGCCCGTAGGGTGCCTCGATACCAGCGCCGCCGTAAAGGGTGGTGACACCCTTTGGCATGCCTCGTGCCGCCGCGCTCGCCATCTTGGGGCAAGTCGCTTCGGGCCGTTGCTGCGGAGTGTCCGAAGCGGTTGCGCTGTGCGCTGGGTGCTGGGCGATTGAACTGTGTTCAGTCGCGAAAACTAGCATGCCAGGCTGTTGTGTTCCATTGTGTGCTGGCTCAGCAAAAAAGAAAAAAAAAAGGAGCCAGATGTTTTCGTTCTTCATGGGATAAGAGACGGAGAAATGTATGGGACGCGAAAGTGAAGCGTGAAGACTGCGAAATAAGCCACAATACCTGTGCTTCTTTTATGCATTCAAAATTTTTTTGAGCGAATAGGTGCATTTCAATCGTGTGAAAAGGTCTAGCGTAGACACAGACTACTAAAAAGATGACAAACACACACAAGCACTTGCGTATGTGCGCGTGTCGTCTTTCTTGCGGTCTGTATCTGTTTATACGAAATCGTTTTAAAAGTTATTTTTGTACTCGCCCAACGCAGTTACGCACTTCTGTTTGGAATGACATTATCTCACGCCGCTTCACCCATCTGCTTGTACGAGCTTTGTGCGGTTTTTGGCTTTCCCATCTAGCATTGTGCGCAACAGAGTTTGGTCTGCCTTCTTCAACGTTGAAGCAGGTCGAAGCATCGCATTGCCTGGCATCGCGAGTAGCGCGCTGTGTTTTTAAGTGTAAATTGTGAATTTTCAGCGTACGTGAGGGCTTATAAACTAAATATATGGACAATTGCGTCTGCTTATGTTGTAGTCACTCGGGGAAATTTAGTGTAACTTTCACTGAGTGACACTCGACTTTAGTATCATACGCGTAGTGTCACACAATAATATCTGTTGTTGAGGATCTGCCTTTCTGTGTTCATAGCCGCACCAAGAACATGTGGAGAAGGTCGAGCCTGGTATTTGTCAAAGGAATGCACCATTATGCCCTTTCGATCGCTCCCCTTTACACTCGATCTTGAAAGCTGGTGGCAACCGCCGAGGCTTCAGATTCACACAGATTACATTTCCTCTGTTCTTCTCGGGAAATAATACATTGGAGAGCGATGGATGGCATGTCATCTCGCGACAGAGTAGGAAGTGAGACGCAGTTTGTAACAATTATTTTGGTGGAAAGAAAAAAGAAACACCCCGTGAGTTGGCCGCGCTGGAATTTGGCAAGTGGGCTTATCGTTAGTACAATATTTCGCGAAACCGAGATAACAGGTCCCCTGAAGCCGTTCTTTTTTAATTATACACAGGAGCAGTTTTACGCGAGGTTTTTGAGATTCGCAATAATTTAAAAAGTTGGGTTCTCACGAAAATTAGGTCGTTTTAAGCATATGATTGGCAGCTCGACAAGTCTCAAAGAAACTGCTCGCGTGAGCTGGAAGGTGTAGCGGCATCATCTTGTGAAAGCGGTCGTGAGGAGGCAAGGTTCTTGCGCAGTACAACAGTTCATCGCGAATGCAGCTTTTCCTTCCCTGTAATATAATTACGCATCGCGAGGCGATATTCACACCCTGTTGTCACCGCAAGTACTCGTCAGAGGTTAAGCCAAATTTAGGTGAAGCTAAATTTGACCGCCTGACACCCGAATTAGTGCAGTCGCTGGTTCGGCATCCATGGAAAAATTTTGCGATCGTACATGTAAATATCGCATTGCTTCCATAATGTTTTTATTATTTCATTCATTTGCGTGCACACTACAAAATATGCAAAATGACTGTTTCGTCGCCTATCTCATTTCAGCGCCAGTTCGAGGGCAAACAAAGTGTATGGACGGTGGCTCCTCAAGTCAACAGCTGTCCCGGGATTGTTTGATTGCGTGTAAAAATTTTTGCGCGGGATACCCAAAGCTTATGAACAGACTGTTAGAGCGGTTTGGGACGATGCGCTTGCGCATTTACTTCAGTTGGCTAAGTCAGCCAGAAAAATCGAATGATGGGTACGGCAGCAAAACTGTAGCTGGCACCAACTTTTATTAAAAGATGTCTCCTAGACGTGCATCTAAAATCAGCTTCAAAGTTCTAATGCGGATTGTTTTGGAATAAAATGCCGTGTTCATCAGCATGTGACAAAGGTTGATTTACGCATCGTTTTTTGCTATGTCTTTTCTACGGTTTACGATGGGCCATTGCGATACAAATTATTTTCGATATACGGCTCCCTGAAACGTACACATGGTTGTTGATCTATAGCAATAGACGCAATTGAATGTTATGCACCTCATAAACTCATTCATGTCCGGCAGTGCAAAATGCATTGCTTTATAAAACAGCCAGTCGTCAAAATTACCGCATTTGAACATCCGTGACGGCGAAAGAGTAAATGCTTACCATTTGCAATTTGATAATTTCCTCTTAGAACTACGCATGCTAGCAAGCAGTAGTTACTTTCACTTTTTTTTTTCGAGCAAAAAAGCGCCCAGGATTGCGAGTATGTGTGTAAAAACGGTACACAGTTGAGCCTGCTAGCGCAAACGCGTGCTGAACAAGAAATCGGACCGACGCTCCATAGCCGCCGTATCTGAGCTTGCCCCAACATGGCGCCGTCGAAGGCGGTGTCTCCACCCTGTACGGCGGCGCGCTACATCGAGGCACCCTAGTGGGCCCGCGTTTCGCAGCGCCCTCTAAGTTAGCGACCGGTTGCCATGGCCACGCCTGGCCACGCCCCTGAACATTTTCTGACCGCGAGCGGGCCGCGCTTTTGCGCGCGGCGGGAGGAGGGTGTCAACACCTTAGTATATTATTCTTAAACCGTGCTCGCATCGCATGCGGTGAGAGAGTGCGATCCGGGGAGCGCCAGGCGTGCGAAGTGCGCGAGGACTGGGTTGAGCGGTGCGTCAGCACGAAGAGCGGGCGCTGGAAAACTGCGAACGAGCGTGTGCGAAACAAAGATGTGTCATTGTAATCCAGTTGTTGATTTTTAATATACCCAATGTGCTTTTTGTATTTTATTCGTCTTTCCAGTCTTTTCTTTCACTGTTTTTTTCGTTGTAATGCTAACAAGTCAGTGCACATGTGGGGGGTCTTCTCTCCATGCACAATATTTGTAAAAACAACAACAACTACCCTCCTCGCGCACGCCTGTAACTGTTCCACTACAGAAGTAGTTAGAGAATGAATAAGCATTGATACTGAATTAAACTTAATTGTAAAACAACGACTGCCTCATTTAATTTTTGAACTCCACAGCAATTCCTTCTTGTCATACTATGTAGCGCAAGCATTGTATTGTAGTGAACGACCACGGAATCGCAAAATTGGGCGGCTAAAGAAAAGCAGGGAACCGTTACAGACTTCTTTGTTTTCGCACTTGTGCAAAAAAAAACAAATTCTGAATTTATGCTATCCATGCACTTGGCATGCCGTCGAATCAAATGTTCTGCTAAGCTGCCGTTCTTGTATACTGGCTGCTACGCGAAGCTATTTTGTGTTCATATAAAATTCAGTGTGACAAAGCCCCACGCAAATATATTTCGCTTTTCAAGTTCTTGTGAAATATGGAAGCCGGCCCGCCGCCGTGCTGCGGGCCACTCTAGTTGGCTCAGCGATTATTTTTGCCACTGCAGTGATTTGAATATTCGCGGCTTGTTTAGCAAATAACAGTCGTACTCGTTTGCAAATGAGTGTTTCAAGATAATCATAGAGCATTTACAAGTACCGTATGTGTGCGATATTCCATCAGTGATCATTGCGCCATGGTCATTGCAGTCGCACTTTTGATTATACACATATGCGATGGTCTACTCGTTTGCAAAGCCTACAACGTAAGTTATGCGAGCTCTACTCGTGTCAAATAGGCATATGACAGAAATAGCGGCTTAAAGTATAGCGGCTGACGCATTGTGTCGTAAAGTCCCGCCTGGGCGGCAGCCGTGTGCACCTTGAACCACACGTGGAGCGTCAGGGCCTGCGTCTTGGATTGCATTGCGCAGCGTGTAACCCGACAATCGCAGCTGTAGAGCGCATCCACTCGGGCAAGTCGGCGCCGCTGTTGATGGCTCCCTGCCGTCCATGTTCGTGTTCCTTTGTTTGCAATGTTTTCAAAGAACCTAGTAAGCAGCGAACAGAGCGTCCATATTTCGGCGCGAGTGAGTGTGATCGCTGGACTGGAACAGAAGTGCGCGGTGTGTCGTCAACAAGTGCGGACGCTTGAGAAAAAAAAAAATGTGCGAACGAGTGCGATGAAGAAAAGTGAAACTGTAACCGAGTTAATTTCTTTCAGCATAACCATATTATTATTCATACTGTGATTGTACGTGAATTGTTTTCTCTCCATTTAATTTTTTTTCTAATACTTCTTGGAGCGACAACGAAGCAGGAAGTATCGATACGGTTTGCTATATGTGGGAACGTCCATGCATTTGCGAACCGACGTTTAATTTACCGCTCAATATCCCAGTTTAAATTTAGATCAGCAATGTCAAATCGATTAGGTGAAAGTATGTGCCGGGACGCTTCGTATTCGTATAGCTTAAACGGCCTAGTTTACTTTAAAGTGTATTTCGATGGAAGCGCGCTCCCCATAGTCGATCTGAGTCCCATACGAGTATTGGCCGACGCTTATTGCATCGCACTGCATGCGCGTCCTGCGGTAATCGCCTGTTTGAAACCACTGTTGTTAAAACTAATACACTCGGTGGCAAACAAATTCGCTACAACTTTTGGAATTCTCTTTACCAAGAGCAGCAGGAATCGCCACGGGAGCAGCCACAGAAGAACCAAGACCATTGCCGAATAGAATACAAAAAATAGCAACCATTGCCTACGCATGATATATTACATGTCGTTTTGATTATGTACAATCTCCCGGTAGGCGTGGAGCTAGTTATCGCCGCTGCCACCGTGCGGACCGGCGAACGGTTGTGATCCTATTGATATTTGACGCCGTCGACCGGTCGTCGGTATCATCCAAATTCATCACATTATACATGTGGATTGATTACAGTGCAGCTTAAGTCAATGAAGATCTAGTGTAAAAGAACACGGTGTCATCATCATTATCATCATCAGCCTGATTATACCCACTGCAGGGCGAAGGCCTCTCCCATATTTCTCCACTTAACCCGGTTCTGTGCTAGCTGCATCCACTTGGCCCCTGCGAACTTCTTAATCTCATACGCCCACCTAACTTTCTGCCGCCCCCTGCTACGCTTTCCTTCCCTTGGAATCCAGTTTGTTACCCTCAGCGACCATCGGTTATCCTCTTTTCGCACTACATGTCCTGCCCATGTGCATTTCTTCTTAATTTCTACTAGAATGTCGGTAACTTGAGTTATTCCTCTGACCCACTCTGCACGCTTTCTATCTCTTAATGTTACCCCTACCATTTTTCGTTCCATAGCCCTCTGGGTTGTCCTCAACTTAAGTAGAACTCTCTTGATTAGCCTCCGCGTTTCAGCCCCATAGGTGAGTACAGGCAAGATGCAAATGTTGTATACTTTCCTCTTGAGCGATACCGGTAAGCTGCTATTCATAATCTGCGAGTGCTTGCCAAATGCGCTCCATCACAATCGTATTCTTCTTGTTATTTCCTTTTCGTGGTCCGGATCTGTAATCCCAAGCAACATCAACAACAGCTAGGTGGGATTAAAGCAAACACGACGAAAACCAGCACCGCGGAACTTAGACACAAGATTTCCAAAGTATTTAAAATTGCAAACGTAACTTGAAAACATCGATTATTACAGCGCAGTTAACGAATCCGAATATTGAATGAGTCTGCCAACCGAAAAAACACGTTAATGCGGTTTCCCACAGAATATTTCCGGCCACATGCAAATTTGCATCTAATATTGACCAGTAGCTGAAATAGACAAGACAATGTTGACTAAAGTGTATGCCAATGCATCTGGCTTTGGTGGGACATGGCAACAGAACTGACAGTATTGTCCAGCGTATGCCATATATTGGCCAACGTCAGTGGAGTAATGGCTAATGCTGTTCGATATTGCCATCCTTATGAAATGGCAATGCCAATACCGGTGATAAGTAAGGTATGCCAGTGTATATCTGACATTGGCGGGGCATTTTAAAAGCGCTGACATTATTTTCCCGCATATGGCATTTATTGGCCAACCTCAGTGGACTGATGGCTAATGCTGTCCATTATAGCCATCCTTACGTAATGGCAATGCCAGCATCGGTGATACGCCGGATATCCAGGCCCATAGTAGCCATCCTTTTATAATGGCACCACCGATATTGTGGGAGCATCGGATATGACGGGCCGATATTGTTATCATTTTAAATAAGTACGACCAATATTGGTTATCAATGCAATCCTCAGGGCCAGTGTTGGACGTGCAATAGAATTGCACAACCAATACCAGCCATAAGATGGCAGCGCTGGGCCTAAATAGGTCTGATCTCTGCCAGCTCACTGACAATATTGGCCCAGGCTCTTGTACTGCCTGGGAACACAAACACCATCTACTAACACTTCCAAGCGGTTCTTCAGCATAACGGCCGGTAGAGGAATTGGCAATATCGATGACCTGGCGACCGCACCTCCATCGCCCGCACACGCTAGTTTCCCGGTGGCGGAGAAGAACGGCGGGGAGAAAGCGAACGTCGAGAGCGGCGGGCAGGAGGAGTCAGGCTGCAGTCAGAAACTGGCAAGTCGTTGCGGGGTGGTGCGTAGCGATAGGAGCCGGAAGGCGGGGGATAGTTCGGGTCACGGACTTCTGGACTCACGGTAGAACGGCGATTTGACCATTTGCGTTGGTAGCGCTGTGCCGGGTTCGGGCGGTTGGTTGGTTGGATGGATCCGGCGGCGGCAGAATCTGGATATGTGGCCAAGCATACCACAGCGGTAACAGACTGGTGGTTCACGAGCACGGTCCAATTAGTAGCCCTCGGTAACAGGATCGAAGCGATCAGCAAAGTCCAACCGCTGGGGTTGTTGCGGAGAAGGTGGCGCCCTGTAGTAGGAACGAGCTAGGGGAGCAGGGCCATATGAGTCGTTTTGGTGGTCACGGACGGGAGGAGGAGCGGTAGAACTCCAAGAAGAATAGCGCTGGATTGGAGCTGCCTGCAGGGAGCAGCTATCACAGGGGATTGCACTGCGATTCACATCTTGATGGCGAAAGAGCTCATCCCGGATAATTTGACGAATCATGTCGGCCAAATACTGAGGCTCATGTGAATGCTCGTGAGAATCCACGCTTGCAACAGGGGTCACGTTGGGCGTACGGCCGAATTTCGGGGTTATGCGACGCAGCTTTAAAGTTTCGAACGTCCGGCAGTGCTTGATCACGGTCGTGGGAGAATCTAAGTTTTCTTTTGTAATTAAAAAGTTATATATGTCCACCGCGATGCCTTTTAAGAGGTGGCCAACTGTGTCTTCGTCAGACATGCTCGGATTTACCGCTTTGCAGAGTTTTAGGGCCTCTTCTATGTACATTGTGCACGTTTCACCAGGCCCTTGGGCTCGCTGGAATAAAGTCTGCTCAGCGCATTTCCGTTTTGCCGTGGTATTCCCGAAACAATTTCGAATCTCATCTTCAAAACAATCCCAGCTCGTTAGAGACGCTTCATGGTTCTCAAACCATGTCATTGCTGTGGAGGCCAAGAAAAAAACATTTGCCAGCATTACAGTGGCATCCCAGCGATTGTACTTGCTCACCCGCTGGTTATTGATGAGCCACTCGTCCACGTCTTCGCCAGCCTTGCAGAAAAGGTCCGCGGCTCACGGTAATGCAGCCATGCGGGTGCCGCTGGACCTGGCTGCCGCGCGTCGCCGTCTTGGATCATTGTGGGTGTCAAAGGGGGGAGCCCAGCAAGTCGTCGGCTCGAACAAGGTAGAGAGGAACCCGTGTTGATCGTTGCAGCACCTTCCACCACACTGTTAAGGTTTATTTACAGAGTGATTCTGCACCTTAGCCTGGTGCGCTAACCAACAGATGGCGAGCTTCCTCCTCTTCAACCTCTATCCTGGAGAGCCTCTTTTTGCACTTCCTTGTCATCTTGTGTGCGCATGCCTGCAATATTAAAGAAAGGCAATATGTGCATGTGCAAAGAGTGTACAAATTAAAACAAAAACTCTTTCATCTGGAATGCGATGGCAGGCTGGTGTTTTCTTGGAGGCCTGGAAGCAGACTTGTCTTTAGCTAGCTTGTTTCTTCAATTGCGGAGGACTCTAGACAAGATGAGTAAATATATATAACAATTTTACCGATCTCTAGCATTAGTAGTTACTTTACTATTCGCAGCACAAAGAGAGACTGCTGGAGTTTACAACTGCATGGTAACTTGCAGAATGACTTTACTGCATGAAATGATTTTGCCCTGCAAACGCCATCAAGATGACAATCTATGTAATCCACTTTGACACATGAACACCAGAATATCTCATTTTCTTACAGAAATTCATGTTATCCGTAAAATAAAGTACCAAGCTTGAGGGCAACATGGAAAGCTCTTTACTAAACCAAATATGCATATGAGTGACAGGCATTCCATCAATCCCCTCCACAATACAAGAAATTTTAAACTAGCATCAGTAATACCAAACATATCAGTGATGAAAAATGCACTCCTCTCCCCGCTCAACTCCGCGTATGCTTGCGCGCAAGAAAAAATAATTTTCGAGACACTTACGACATTTATAAAGGCAAAAACTTTCTCAGGGCACCAATCCCCGATTCCCACGCTTCTTCCTGTTGTGCACGCCACCATGCGACCGGTAGCTTAATACTATGCTCGTTCTGTGTATCTCCGACACTTCCCTCAACACTCAACCTCTGATTACACCCTTTCGGTCATGTGGTGTAGGGAGGTGATTAGGGCGTACGTTTGGAGGCACATATGCTGGTTCGAATCCTATCAAGCTAGACTATAGAAGCATGGCAGTTAGCGAAATGGTATGACATAATGCAGCCAGCTGCACTAAGACAGTTGCATCAAAATTTTGGTACGTAAGATCAAATCTGGTTCCCGTTAGTGATGCCTTGCGAGCGAATGGCACGACAGATACGGCAAAGAGCGAAGGGCCCTGCCTCAGGAGGTCTGATGTGCACGTTTTTGTCCCACTCATAAAAGCGGACTACCCAGGCAGCGCAAGAGCCCGGGCCAATATTGTCAGTGAGTTGGCAGAGATCAGCCCTATGTAGGAGATCAGCCCTATGTAAGCTGGCACTGTAATCAATCCACATGTTTAATGTGACGAATTTGGATGAGGCCGACGATCGGTCAACGGCGTCAAATATCTATAAGTTCACCACCGTTTTCCGGTCTGTCAGGGCGGCGGCGGCGATAAATAGCTCCACACCGACCGGGAGATTATAAATAACCAAAACTACATGTCATATAGCGTGCATAGGCAATGGTTGCTATTTTTTGTATTCTATTCCGCAATGGTCTAGGTTCTTCCATGGCTGCTCCCGTGGCGATTGCTGCTGCTCTGGGTGAAGAGAATTCCAAAAGTTTTAGCAAATTTCTTTGCCCCCGAGTGTATTATTTTTATCAACAGTGGCTTCAAACAGACGATTACCGCAAATTACGAGCGCTGCGACGGAGAACAACAACGAGAGAGTAATGACAAGGACAGGCGCTACTATCAACTGAACGTTTATGCGAAGAACACAGATTAAATACTCGCAGAAGACAACCAAAGGCACATGCGCTTCACAGATTTTTCCTAGGTATCCAGATAAACAATCTCACATTCTTGGATGCTTACAGATGGTGAGCTCACGCACGTGTCACTGTTTTTATGGATGTGATATGACTCTGACAGTTCTCTAGTCATTTGATCTTTGTGTCTAAACTTAATTTTGGTTTTGTTAAAAAGCGGTAGGCATTTCTTCCTACTAGGCACATTTGACCCACTAGGTTTATTCAAATCACAGTCCCTGTAATGAAGGGCCAAATTGGATGAGGGGGCACTATTCAAAGAAGTGTTATGCTGGCGCAGGCGCGTATTAATACATTTGCCGGTTTGCCCTATATAATTTTTCCCACATTTAAAAGGTACTTCATACACAACCCCTTCTTCACATGCGACAAAACGCGAATCATGGTCCACTTGGCACACACCTTTTCTTGTTCTACTTTTTTGTTTCTGATCTCTAGCCCTTCTGTCAACAACCGCACATATTTTGCCCAGCTTATTAGGAACCGAAAATAACACTTTCACTCCATATCTACTGCCGATTTGCTTAAGCCTGTGGGATAACCGATGGATATACGGAATCACTGCATACTTCTTTCTATCGCTATTGATATGGACTTTTGTATCTTCTCTACCAAAAGCCTTAATCTTCTTTATGATTTTATTACTAGCTAGAATTATCACATCCATCAGGAAGCCCGCTAACCTTAACCTTTGGACCTGTTGTTTGAAACTACTATCTACTATCTACTATCTATTCAGGTCATTCGAAGATAGTAAAATGTGGCATTGCAGTGTCTTGTTTAAGTTCTGCTGTTACAAAATCATGTGTTCACGCCATAGATAGTAGTTTCAAACAACAGGTTTGAAACTACTATCTAAACAGTTTCAAACAGCATATTTTCTCGTGTCTGGTGCGATAAAGTGCTAACCGCATGTGTCGCGCGGCGGCACGATGCGCGGTGGGCTGAGGACCGCTAAAGCATTGCCGCTCGGCGCTTGTCGCCCAGGTTCTGGGGTTTTAGAAAATCGCTCATGTGGCTGGAACCAGCTCGCGAGGCAGCCGATCGCAAAATGCTTTGGGTTTCTCACCTTCGTTGTTTTTTTTTTGCATGCAAATTTATTTTCCCTAGTCCGGTATGAGCGAAAATCCTGCAGACGCTCATTTCGGCTGATCCGTGCATATATGAGCGCATCGAGACGGTTTAGTAAACGCTTGGTAGGGTAGTAATGCAAAAAAAAAAAAGGCTAGTGTGACTAGATATTGCTAATTTTCGAAAGTTGCACAAAAGCATCACTGCTTTCAGTCATGTCCGCATCGCAGTATAGTAGCACGGCGCTGCGCCGGGACCGTTTCTTTTTTTTTTTTTTTTTTTTTTTTTGGGGGGGGGGGGGGGCCCTTGACGCTTTTCAAGAAATTTCATCAGTGTAGCTGTTTAGTGCAAGAAACTGGATATAGCGTAACTGTACTTATTTACCAAACGAAGAGGCGGCGCTAACAAAGCAAGGCTGAAAACGCGTGTCTGTCGCTGAGGTCCTTCGCTCTGTGCGATGTGCACCAGCGGCAGCGACAGGCGTTGGCGTCGTCGTCGCGTGATGCATCGCCAGGGATTGTCGCCTATTTTTTTCTTTCTGTATCGTTGCTTCAGCTGCAATAGATCAGTTGCAAAACCTACACGTCAGCTTCCCGGTGCGGCAGACATTCCTGCACAATGGCGGCCTAGACCATAATAGTTGGGTACAGTGCTAGCATATCGCCTGACGGGTAGGGTAATTGCCTCTTGCCATTCGTCACAGTATTATTCGCGAGCGCATTGTCGCCACCATCTCCGGTTAGAGTCCCTTTTCTAAATTTTCTTTCTTCACCCCGAGCGTAACAGTACTCCCCCCTTTATTCCAGCGTTAAGAATGCCCGAAAACATCCGGGCAGCGTGAACTTCGAAGCAGCGTGGACTGTAGGAGATGCATGTACTGCACCTAACTGTTATCCCTGAATCAGGTTCTGTCGCCACTGTGCACGAATTCCTGCCTCACAGGGAAGCCGACTTGTAGGTTTTGCAACTGGTCTTTTATAGCATGTCCAGCAGGGCCGGAGCCTTAAGTGTGAGCGCTGGGTGGGCTCAGGCAATTTCAGTCCCACGCCGGGCTCGGGTTTGTAGCATGAGGCCCGCGTCGGGCTCAACATTTATGCCCGTGCACACCTCTAGTCGCGTCGGTTGTGTAGCACACGTTTGGCGCCCGTGCCTGCTTTTAATTTTGTTCTTCGCGCCGTGAAACTTTGCTCCAGCATCAAGACTGCGTGAAACATGAGTATGCATTTTTCGGTCGTTATGCTAACTGATCCCCCCACCGCCCTGGCACGGCTATGTTATACCATGTGTAACATAGAGTTGCAATTAGTCCATTTTTTGAGACAGCTTTCAATGGAAATTATAGAATAACTAAACAAAGAAGAGCCGTGGTATGCTGTTATCATGTTTTAAAGGCATCGATTTAATGGAGACTTTCTTTCCTTGTATTTAGGGCTCTTTGCTCTATAACGCCCGCAGTCCAGCTGCTCCACTTGTATCATCGCACTGCTTTTGCACAAGCAATCATCTGCCATCAAAGGGGTGCTGCCTGAATGTGAGGCAGACAACATCAACATTTTGGTGCTGCATAACCTGTCAACAACTGTGGGAGCCTTGCCATGAAACATGCTGTGTGTAAGGAAACATTGCCTTGGTAGGTATGAGACATTGCCTTTGTTTTGCATTATATAAAGGCTTTACATGCTCTGCTGGCTTTTCGCTATATGATTGCATGCTATATGACTTTTTCTGGCTTTTTAGCTCAAGACTTACTTGTTCAAAAGTCTTGCCCACAGTATGCAAAAAATAATATCCTTCATGTCCCTGACCGTGCTTTAATAGCTGGTGCTATATTTCGCTGCTTTATGTCAACACTATGTGACTATTTCAAGTTAAGGCATGATTGAGTGAACCTGTGGTGTAATAGCACAATAATAGCTTGTTGAAATGACGAAGTAGTTGTCATTTGCGTAACACGGAAGTGCAGGTGGTTTAAGTGATGGAATATTTAGCATACTTGATTATGTTTGCATTACAAGAATTCGCAGGAAGCATGTATTGAGGAGAAGAAAGCCATTCAGTATTGATCAGGTCATTTGCCTTCCACCCTCCCTTCATTACTGCTGCCGGCACTGTATGCCTTTATTCATACAGACATGCAGTTACTGACTGCTTGTACATATCTGTTTGCCTACACTGGCTTCAGCCATGTAGATGTAATATTACTTTGACCTAAACCAGGCTATTTACTTTGCTCAAAGTGACAATTATAAATAATTCTCTCCCCAAGCCATTGCGATTCGCCATTAGCTCCCAACTCGCTTTATTCGCAGCTGCAATGAATTTATTCTGCAACCTTACAGCAAGACATTTACAGAAAGGAGATCATCATGAAATACTCTTTCAAATTTTGTAAATTTTAGAGAACATTCTGTTGGTTCTGAGTTCGGAAAACAGAGAAGACTTGCTTACAGTGCAGGAGGGCTGGACTGCAAGACAAAAGAAAATTATTAGTGCAGCTGCTCATTCAGGGGTGCATTGCTTGTGCATATATTGCTCTTATATATCTGCACCTTTACCTGCATGCTTGCCAGGGCTTTCCCCATAATAGGTGGCAGTAATCGTGCCGCCTACCTCTTATGGGGACTGCCCTTTTCCAACTACCTGCCCACAACCAACTCACCTCCTGGGCTTCAATTTTCTCATACTCAACGACAATTTTCTGTGTTTGATTTTACCAGTGACGCCATTTAAGATATGCAGTGTGCACCATTGGTCCATTAATTTCATTTCGGGATGTTGTCACCCCTTATATTCCCTACTCATATTTCTTTTTCTACATCCCCTTGCAACTGCCAAACGAAATAAGACGTATAAAACTGCCAAACTCCCGCAGTCTCTGAATGTTATGCCAAAAACAAAAAAGCTTTTTCTTGTCTTAATAGAAGTAGAAATAATTCCGCGTTTTTGTTTTTGATTGTCATGTCCAGTCAGACGGTTTAGTGAACTGCCACATGACCAAACAAATTGCAACTGTAAGTGCATTGGAGTCATGCGTTAGAGCAAGCATATGGATCTTGTGTTGCTTAGCTGGTTAACTCCAAATATCCTCCTTTGTTAGACAAGATATGTTTTTAGAAAACTGAATGAGCCGAAAAAAAAATAGATTGGATTCTTAGCAGCATTGTTACTTGTTACACGTGCGTTCCACCCCTGTATACATGAACTCGGCAGAATTAGGTCGAGTACGTCTGTCGAGTAAAAAATCAGTTGTGGGGTTCATGTATACACAGTCAGGTCGAGTAAAATCGGCGGCGGAGCGGGTCGCGTTAACTCGCTTGCAGGGGGTAGGTTAATTCGCTTGACCCACTTATCTAAATGCATGTAGACGCTGTCCAGTCGGGGAGTCTAGTTATGGGGAACTGTGGGATATAAAAAAGCCTCTGGAGTGGCGACTAGCGTCACTCAAATTGAATGCTTTTTAGCGCTCATCAACGATATAAAATAATTGAAGCTCTCGATACTAACAGGCAATGGGATCAAATATGAGTAAGAACTTGCACAATAACTTCGAATCTCAATGCTACGCTCTACTACGATACTTACTCACTAGAAAGCGAGTTCATGTACCCATCAACCGGGTCGAGTAATGACGACCTTGCTTACTTAACGCTGATTGAACCCGGTGCTGTCGAGTCCATGTACATAAGGCTATTGTATTTGTAACTTTAGGTGAGCTCTCAGTTCGTGCATTGCACATTATATTTGAGCGATAATAGTGTTTTTTTGCATATGTGCTGTTTTGTTCTGCAAACAATACTATTTCTCCAGACACAATCTTATTTTTAATTTGAGTACATATTATTGTCCATTTAAAAAAAATTGTGAGGCTGTTAAAATTTTGATTTTTAAATATATTCACAAAATAGCAACATTTTATAGATATTGAAATATAAAATGTGTGCGAAACAACTTTTTAGCTCAGGATTAAACTGGTTTTTCAAGGAACTTGTGATAGGGTGAAAATGAAAAATCGCTTCATGCTAGATGTATCGTTTTTTTATGATCCCATAGTCACATCAAGCATTGTATTGTAATGTGTGCTTAAGCGATGAAAATAATATTTTGCCTCAGATATTCAGGCAGATTACTATTCTCTATACCAACAACTACTATGAATTGGTTTGAAGAAATCAGATGCCCGAGCACGACACCTGGTACCTGGACATAAAATCACCCATGTATGCCTAACTGAAAATAATCTTGCACGTGGAAGGCTGCCGATGGTATGGCTATATGATTAGCTGCTGCTAGCTGATAAGGAAGTATGATATCGTTGTACTCAGATCTAGCATAACATTTTCCTGCCTATGCAAAGTAAATTTCTAGTATTTGCTCAATTGCTCATGGCAGGCTGACTGTAATAATTTTATCTGAACAAGCATGAACTGTATGATTAGGAGAACTTCTTGTTGGGCTTGTTGGTGTTTATTTATTATAAATTGAAGGCGCCAAAACAATGTACGCAGACAAGAAAAGAACGGGACAGAGTTCCACTCACAACTGATTTATTGTGCAGAACCAAGTACATATTATCTCACTGCCGGCACATGCGCAAGGAACACATTCAGCTTTATCGCATTCAGCATCATGTAGTTTAAGATAAGCTGTGTTCAAGAAATGCTTTCTCAGAGAAAGACGCTGGGGTATGAGGCATGGGCGACAAATCATAAAATGTGCCAAAGGGGTTGCTCCTACATCGTACAAGCCGGCCGATGTGTTAATGAGCGAATTCGGGAACATGAACGTAAAATAGGGCAAAATAAAGATGGCCCCAATATTCCGAAGCAAATCAGATCCTGCCCTTCAGGCACTTGTGAACCATGTTTTTCTGATGTGCGCATTCTTGCAAGGAGTGGCAATACGATGGCCAGAGATCTAATTGAAGCGTTTTATACCGGAAAGAAAGGTAATTTGTGTGTCAGTGACACGTCGATCAATCTGTATAATGCTTAGAAAGCGTTTCTTGAACATATCTTATCTTAAACTACATGATGCTGAATGTGTTCCTTGCGCGTATGCCGGCAGTTAGATATTTATGTACTTTATTCTGCACAATAAATCAGTTGTGAATGGCGCTCTGTCCTGTTCTTCTTTTCTTGTGTGTGTGTGCATGTTGTTTTGGTGCCTTTAATTTATAATGAGCACTGTATGAAAACTATTCCTTGGTACATTACAAGTAGGGCAATTGTTTATACTAGAATGCAGCAAGTAATAAAAGCTGTGAAAACTGAAAAGCTGGAACTTGAAATGGTACGGTTATTGTAAACCACACAGGTGGGTCTCATTCTTCACTGATCTTGAGAATATTATATGCGTACACAGCCTTGAGAATATCTGCGATGTACACATCTCCCTCAATTAGCTGATTGAAGATAGCTTGATTGATTCTGTCAGGGCAATGGTTTCTTTATTCTGGCCACAGTAATGTATGTGTGCCTGTAACTGGTGTACTGCAGAAAAATATTCTTTAATGTGCTCTTTAATATTGTTACGTGGCAAGGTTAGTGCACGAAGGTTAGTCCAGGATGACGCAGTACACAAAGCACAGAATCACAGCAGCGTTAACCTTATTCTAGCCCTGAACGTTGCTGCCACTTTGTCGTCTTCTGTGTCACTCCTTCTGATCGTTGTCTTCTTTTACGTCCAGCGATGCAGGGCATATATGTCACATTACCCCCCCACGAAAAGCACAGTCCCGGTGCGCACTAGGACGAACTACTGGAGGGATAGTACGGCTTCATTCTGGCGACATGAACAATCTCGGTGCGTGGCATAGAGGACTGTCGCGGCGGATGTACAGGGGCGACTTCGTATGTCACAGGAGTGACTGGCCGTAAAACACGGTAGGGTCCTGCGTAGCAGGGCAAAAGCTTCTCGCACTGCCCAACTTTACGAGCGGGAGTCCAGAGCAAGACGAGAGAGCACGGAGAGTAGTGGACATCCCGGTGGCGAGAATCATGGCGCCGTTTTTGAGAATTTTGGGAGGAGGCCAGTCGTCGGCGAGCAATAACACGGGCTGCGTCAGCTCGGGAGATGGCGTCACGATCGTAGCAACTGGCGTTAGCGGTGGGGGGCAATACGCTGTCAAAAGGAAGCGGAGGGTCGCGGCCGTACAGAAGATAAAACGGTGAGTAGCCCATTGTGTCGTGACTAGAGGAATTGTACGCGAACGTTACAAACGGCTTTCTTAGCACCCCCTGCTGCGTCCCAGGTCTGACCGCCGCCGTGGTCAGTTGTTCCGCAGCCGCTGGTGACTGAGGGCCGGGGTTTTATGGAGCTTATCATAGGAGGTTGTGGCCAATTACTGCACCAGGGTGGCCAACTCCTGTTCTGGTGAGGGAGTGCGTTGCCGGAGGTGTTCACCGGCATCAGGTCGCACCCCAAACCTGTATATGCAATTCCATCGACACGCGGATTTTTTTTTTTTTTTTTTTTTGTCATCCGGTGGAGAATTGCGCGGCACCGGGATTTGAACCCCGGTCCTCTTGCATGCGAGGCGGATGTTCTACCGCTACGCCACCGCTGCAATCCTGGCTCCGCTGGACAGGCCGCCATTGGAAACTGACCCTGGCAACGTTTAATGCTAGAACCCTTGCTAGTGAAGCTAGTTTAGCAGTGCTGTTAGAGGAACTAGAGGGCATGAAATGGGATGTCATAGGGCTTAGTGAGGTTAGGAGGCCGAATGAGGCATATACTGTATTGAAGGATGGGCATGTACTGTGTTATCGAGGTTTACCAGAGAGGCGACAACTAGGGGTAGGTTTTCTTGTCAATAAGTATATAGCGGGTAATATAGATGAATTCTATAGCATTAATGAGAGGGTTGCAGGCATCGTAATTAGGCTTAATAAGCGGTATAAACTGAAGGTTGTACAGGCCTATGCACCTACATGTAGTTATGATGACCAGGCAGTTGAAAGCTTCTATGAAGATGTAGAATCGGCAATGCGAAAAGTAAAGACGCAGTATACTGTACTAATGGGCGACTTCAATGCCAAGGTAGGGAAAAAACAGGCAGGAGACAAGGCAGTAGGTGACTATGGCATTGGTTCTAGGAATAGCAGGGGGGAGTTACTAGTTGAGTTTGCAGAACGCAATAACTTACGAATCATGAATACCTTCTTCAGCAAACGGAAGAACCGGAAATGGACATGGAAAAGTCCTAACGGAGAGACTAAAAATGAAATCGACTTCATAATGTGTTCAACCCCCGCCATTGTGCAGGATGTAGAGGTAATCGGGAAAGTTCGATGTAGTGACCATAGGATGGTGAGGTCCCGAATTAGCCTAAATCTGAAGAAGGAACGCAATAGATTAGTAAGAAAGAAACCCATCAACGAATTAGCGGTGAGGGGGAGGGCAGAAGAGTTCAGAATCTCGCTACAGAATAGGTTTTCAGCTCTAACTGAGGATGGCGACATTACCCTAGAGGCAATGAACAATAATTTCAGAGATATCATTACTGAGTGCGCAGTAGAAGTAGGCGGTAGGATAGTTAAAGAGGATACCGGTAAGCTGTCTAAGGATACGAAAGATTTGATTAAGAAACGGCAGAGTATGAAAGCTTCCAATCCAACAGACCAGATCGAATTGGCCGAGATATCAAAGCTAATCAATAAGCGCAAGGTGGCCGATATAAGGAAGTATAACATGGAGAAAATTGAGCATGCTGTAAAGAACGGGGGAAGCCTTAAAGCGGTAAAGAAGAAATTGGGCATAGGCAAAAACCAGATGTATGCGATAAGGGACAAGGCGGGCAACGTCATCACTAATATGGACAAGATAGTCAAAGTAGCCGAGGAGTTCTATACAGATCTCTACAGTAGCCAAAGTAGTCAGGACCGTAGTGAGATTGGCGGTAGGGAAAAACAGTCAGACGTTCCACCAGTGACGAAGGACGAGGTCAAGAAAGCACTAGAAACTATGAAAAGGGGGAAATCAGCTGGAGAGGATCAGATAACTACAGATTTGCTGAAGGACGGGGGGGATATCGTGCTAGAAAAACTGGCCACCCTGTATACGCAGTGCCTGGTGTCATCGACGGTACCGGAACCATGGAAGAATGCAAACATTATCCTAATTCACAAGAAAGGGGACTCTAAGGACCTTAAAAATTACAGACCAATCAGCTTACTGTCTGTTACGTATAAGGTATTTACTAAGGTAATCGCCAATAGAATCAGGACAACCTTAGACTGCAATCAAGCAAAGGATCAAGCAGGGTTTCGGAAACGGTACTCTACTATCGATCATATCCATACCATCAATCAGGTGATAGAAAAATGCTCGGAATATAACCAGCCCTTATACATAGCATTCATTGATTACGAAAAAGCATTTGACTCAGTTGAAACCTCGGCGGTGATGCAGGCATTGCGAAATCAGGGGGTAGACGAGCCGTACGTGAAAGTGCTGGAAGATATATATAGTGGCTGCACAGCAACCATAGTTCTACATAAAGAAAGCAATAAAATTCCCATAAAGAAAGGTGTTAGGCAAGGAGACACAATCTCCCCAGTACTATTCACAGCTTGTTTAGAGGAAGTATTTAGAGACTTGGAATGGGAGCAGTTAGGGATAAGGGTAGATGGAGAATACTTCAGTAATCTGCGATTTGCTGATGACATTGCTTTGCTAAGCAACTCGGGGGATGAACTGCAAATAATGATTGATGACCTAGACAGAAAAAGTAGAATGGTAGGCTTGAAAATCAATATGCAGAAGACTAAGGTAATGTTCAACAGCCTCGGGAAGAAACAGCAGTTTACATTAGGTAGCGAAATACTGGAAATAGTAGGCGAATATGTCTACTTAGGACAGGTAGTAACCGCAGATCCAGACCATGAAAAGGAAATATCAAGAAGAATAAGATTGGGATGGAGCGCATTTGGCAAGCACTCGCAGATTATGACTAGCAGCTTACCGGTATCGCTCAAGAGGAAAGTGTACAACAGTTGCATCTTGCCTGTACTCACCTATGGGGCTGAAACGTGGAGGCTAACCAAGAGAGTTCTACTTAAGTTGAGGACAACCCAGAGGGCTATGGAACGAAAAATGGTAGGGGTGACATTAAGAGATAGAAAGCGTGCAGAGTGGGTCAGAGAAATAACTCAAGTTAATGACATTCTAGTGGAAATTAAGAAGAAGAAATGGACATGGGCAGGACATGTAGTGCGAAGAGAGGATAACCGATGGTCGCTGAGGGTAACAAACTGGATTCCAAGGGAAGGAAAGCGTAGTAGGGGGAGGCAGAAAGTTAGGTGGGCGGATGAGATTAAGAAGTTCGCAGGGGTCAAGTGGATGCAGCTAGCACAGAACCGGGTTAAGTGGAGAAATATGGGAGAGGCCTTCGCCCTGCAGTGGGTATAATCAGGCTGATGATGATGATGATGATGATGGTTACAAACGGCAAATTAATATCCCAGTCATGGTGATCATCCGAGACATACATAGAGAGCATGTCCGGGAGCGTGCTGTTGAGACGTTCGGTGAGGCCGTTCGTTTGTGGATGGAAAGCGGTGGTAAAATAGTGCTTAATGGAGCAGTACCGAAGAATTTCATCCACTACTCGAGCAAGAAAGCAACGGCCACGGTCAGTGAGCAGCTGGCGTGGAGCACCATGGAGCAGGATGACGTCATGGAGAAGAAACGCAGCCACATCAGTTGCACAGCTGGTGGGTATCGCTCGGGTGACAGCGTAGCGCATTGTATAATCTGTGGCCACCGCAATCCATTTATTCCCCGACGCAGAAAGTGGGAAAGGCCCGAAGAGGTCAAGGCCAACTCGGGAAAACGGGTCTAATGGGATGTCGATCGGCTGCAGGGATCCAGCAGGCATAGCCGAGGGCTTCTTCCGTCGCCGACACCGGTCACAAGAAGCAACGTAACGACGAACAGAGCGATAGAGACCTGGCCAAAAGAAGCGGCGGCGGACGCTATCGTACGTACGAGATACGCCAAGATGACCCGCTGTGGGTGCGTCGTGCAGCTGTTGAAGAACGGTGGTACGCAGGTGTTAGGGGACTACGAGCAGAAGCTCGGCGCCATCTGGTCGCATATTCCGTCCGTATAAGGTGCCGTTGTTGAGCACAAACAGAGCAAGGGTAGCATCAAGGTGTTCAGTGCTGAGGCGATTGATTATGCTGCAAAGCATCGGATCTAAGCGCTGCTCATGGGGATTGTTTGAAAGGTCAGAGATGGCCAATACATATGTGTCATCGTCGCACTCGCTCGCAGGTGGGGGATCTACCGGGTTGCAGGACAGGCAATCGGCGTCAGCGTGCAGCCGGCCAGACTTGTGGACGACAGAAAAAGTGTATTCCTGAAGGCGGAGGGCCCAACGGCCCAGGCGACCAGTAGGGTCCTTCAGCGTAGAAAGCCAGCATAAGGCATGGTGGTCGGTGATGACGGAGAACGGGCGGCCGAACAAGTAAGGGTGAAACTTTGTAATGGCCCACACGAGGGCTAAGCACTCACGTTCTGTGATCGAGTAATTTCGTTCAGCCGCAGAAAGGAGGCGACGGGCATAAGCAATGACGCGAGTGCGACCCATCTGCTGCTGGGCGAGTATGGCACCAATACCGTGACCACTGGCGTCGGTGCGTACCTCCGTTGGTGCCGAAGGATTGAAGTGTGCCAGGACGGGCGGGTTGGTGAGGGCTGCAATGAGCGCAGAAAAGGCTTGGGATTGCTCTTGGTCCCAGCAAAATGGAGCGTCGTTCTTCAAAAGATTGGTGAGTGGACGAGCCGTCTCCGCAAAGTTAGGTACAAACCGCTGAAAATAGGAGCAAAGCCCAATAAAACTACGCACGTCACTGGTACAACGGGGTGTAGGAAATGCACTTACAGCACGTATTTTGTCTGGATCGGGTTGAACGCCATGGGCGTCGACCACGTGACCGAGCACCTTGAGTTCACATCGGCCGAAGCTACATTTCTTAGAGTTCAGCTGAAGGCCAGCTCTTCGGAAGACGCCAAGAATGGCATCAAGGCGATGGAGATGGCTCTCGAATGTAGAAGAAAATACAATGACGTCATCGAGATAACACAAGCACGTCGTCGATTTCAAGCCACGCAGGAGAGAGTCCACCATGCGCTCGAATGTTGCGGGTGCATTACACAGGCCGAAAGGCATCACCTTGAATTGATACAGGCCATCGGGAGTGACGAAGGCGGTCTTCTCTCGGTCCCGTTCGTCGACTGCGATCTGCCAAAAACCGGACCGAAGATCAATGGAAGAGAAATAGCTGGCACCGTGTAAGCAGTCGAGGGCATCATCTATCCTGCGGAGCGGGTAAACGTCTTTCTTTGTAATTTTGTTGAGGTGTCAGTAATCAACGCAGAATCTCCAGGTATTGTCCTTCTTTTTAACAAGCACGACAGGCGACGCCCAGGGACTGCTCGAAGGCTCTATAATGTTTTTTGCTAACATCTTGTCCACTTCATCTTGTATGACGCGTCGTTCAGAAATGGCGACTCGATAAGGTCTTCTGTGAATTGGGCGGGCGTCTCCGGTGTCGATACGATGTGTAACGAGGGACGTTTGTCCTAAGGGGCGGTCACCAAAATCGAAAATATCGCTGTACGAATTCATAAGACTCGCAAGTGCTGTAGCACGGTCAGGCCGCAAATTAGATGCAACCATTCCTGATATGCGGGCCTCCAGAGATGGGGACGGTGCAGGTCGTGTCGACACTTTAGCAGTAGGGTCAGGCAAAAGAGCGGCAACTGTGACGTCAGACAGTGGGGTCAGTTCGGTGAGAGTAATGCCCTCAGGAAGAACGTGCACAAAAAGGCCGAAGTTCAAGACTGGAATATAAGCGTTGTTATTTTCTATGTGCACGATGTTATGAGGGAGAGCGATTCTACGCTGCAGTGTCACGTCGGTTATGGGGCAAACAACGTAGTCGCCATCAGGAAAGGAGGGGAAAGGCGACATGAGCACATACACTGCAGCTTCTGGTGGCAGACGAGTAAATGTAAAGGAGCGGAGACGGAGCGTTGAGGTATCAGAGGCCTGTTTGCCAGGACAGAGTGGCAAGTCCAGATGAAGCAGTCCAGAAGAACAGTCAATGAGCGCGGAATGTGCAGTTAAAAAGTCGAGCCCTAATATGACGTCGTGAGGGCAACTAGTGAGGACTGTAAATAGGACAGGGATATGGCGGTCGGCAATGGTAATTCTCGCCGTACACATACCGATCACAGTAGCTGTATTGCCATCAGCAACACGAACGGTAGACGATGAAGCGGGTGTGAGGACTTTGTTGAGGCGTTGACGGAGCGAGGAACTGAGGACGGAAATGTGGGCGCCAGTGTCAATAAGGGCAGTAACTGAGACTCCGTCCACAAAAATGTCAATGAGGTTACGTCTGGGTGCGAGGGTCAGTTCCGAGTTGACAGTCCGGGTCGGTAATGCAGCGTCACTCCCGGGCGCTGCATTCGCTAGTTTCCCGAGTTGGCGCCGGCGTATGATGGGGAGGAGTTGCGACGAGGTAGCGGTGAACGAGATTGACGAGACCGTGGAGATGGAGATCGGCTGGAGTGACGGACACTTGAGACGGCTTCGGTGTGAGGTTCATCTGGGTGAGCAGGGAATTGTCCAGGTCCATCATATGCGCGGCGGAGCAGTTCAGGTTAGGCAGGGAAGCGTCGAGGTCCGTAGTAGTACCCATGGTCAGCGTTGTAATAGGAACGAGGTGTGGGAAGGTGCGACTGCGACAATAACGGGAAGTGTGGCCGGCTCGACAGCAAATAAAACAAATTGGCTGGTCATCTGAGGTGCGCCACTCTGCAGGATTGCGATTAACGTAGCGACGTGGGGGAGCTTGGCTAGTGGTTGCAGCAGCCACTACAGGAACAGGATGCGATGGTGACGAGGGCGGTACGGGGTTGGAGGAAAGACTGACGTTGGCAAGTTCCTGTCGGACAACAGCCTGTATCATGGCCACGGTGTCAGGCACTGGAGAGGGGAATGGTGCAGGAGGTAATGCCTCGAGTTCTCGCCTTACGATCCGAGTCATTGTTGCGGACTGAGAAGGTTGTTGCAGAGGAGCCAGATCATCGCAGGATGATGTGGCTGCCGTGTTCGGAAGGCGCTCAAAGCGACGTACCAGGCGTCGTTGTTTAGCCTGCTCGAATCTTCGGCAAACTTGAAGCACCGACTCGACGGTAGAGCAATCCATGCAGAAGAGGATGTTGAATGCGTCATCTGCGATGCCCTTGAGGATGTGCCCTACCTTTTCACGTTCCAGCATGGAGCTGTTCGCCTTGCGACACAACGCGAGCACGTCTTGAATGTAGGCCAGGTAGGACTCCGTGGTGGATTGGGCGCGAGACGAAAGTTCGGTTTTGGCTGCGAGAGCCCGTCCAATGGGCTTTCCGAACAAGTCGTGAAGCTTTTGCTTGCAAATTTCCCAGGTCACCAGCTCGTGCTCGTGATTTTGAAACCATGTGCGAGTGGTTCCCGCCAAATAGAATGTCAGATTGGCCAGCATGATGGTCGCGTCCCAATGATTGTTCCGGGTGCATCGCTCGTATTCATCCAGCCAGTCGTCAACATCTGTCTTGTCTTCGCCATTGAAGATGGGAGGGTGGCGGATTTTTGTGAGAACGAGTGGTTGCGCCGATGTTGTCGCGGTGGTAGGAGCTGCCTCAGAGGTCATAGTGGCCGTTGTTGACGTTGTGATCCCAGGTAGGTGGCGGCCGCTGCGCAAATCCAGCTTTCGGCTGCTTAAATGGATTTATGTGTGCACACGGGGATCTTTGATCACCTCCACCAAGATGTTACGTGGCAAGGTTAGTGCACGAAGGTTAGTCCAGGATGACGCAGTGCACAAAGCACAGAATCACAGCAGCGTTAACCTTCTTCTAGCACTGAACGTTGTTGCCACTTTGTCGTCTTCTGTGTCACTCCTTCTGATCGTTGCCTTCTTTTACGTCCAGCGATGCAGGGCATATATGTCACAATATCATCCAGTTTTCCATGCTTAGTAATCCATGTTGTCTATCGCAGGAACTTTCAAGGATTTATTAAAAATTGAAAGTTCTAGAGCCTGAATCATCATATTTTCAGGAACTGTAATTCTATATGAACACTAAGCATCCACCTGAAGTTATCGGTTTGCCGGAAGCAGGTTTTTCCTTCCAAATATCTTTCTTTTGTATCTGGAATGGATATTTTTTTCATGTATGTTTATCATCCCTACGTCATAAGATACTGCATGCCCTTACAGGCCCAACCTGTCGAAAAATGCTCTAAAATAAGAATGTGTGGCAATAGGCCTTCATTATATACAGTAGAACCCCTTATAGTAAAGCCACGGGCCAGCGAAAATATTTACATCATGGTCTTTACTGTATCAGTGGTCTGTGATGTCATGTTGCTGAAAGTGCTCTCTAGTAGTTAAATAGGCACTTGGTGAACACGTCTTGTTGCTTAATGAAAAAAACAAACTTAAATATCTTCCATCTCGCTTTTATCAACTCTGTGTGATTTTTTTTCATTATAAAATTTCTCTACATCTTGTGGAAGTACCTCTGAAGCATGAAGACGTGATTACGAATGCGACCAAGTTCGATTTTATGTAAAACTGAAGCCTTGCATGAATATGGTGTCCCTTTGTGCTCTTTCTGCCTTTTAAAGGGCAATAAATGATAAATCGCATGGCCCTCAAGTGCTGTAAGACCATACTCGCTGCACCTCCACTTTCTTCCATCACTGCCTCATGATTTGTGCTGCACATCGCAGTGAATGTTGACCCATTTCCTTCCCTTCCCTATTTCTTGCTAACCCCGCCGGGGTGGCGCAGTGGTTACGGCGCTCGACTACTGTTCCCAAGGACGCGGGATCGAATCCCGGCCTCGGCGGCAGCTTTTCGATGGAGGCGAAAAGCAAGGCGCTCGTGTGCTGTGCGATGTCAGTGCACGTTAAAGAACCCCAGGTGGTCGAAATTACCGGAGTCCTCCACTACGGCGTCTCTCATAGCCTGAGTTGCTTGGGGACGTTAAACCCCACAAACCAACCAACCTATTTCTTGCTGCACTTTTACTCCTTTACTTTCTGAATGGAACACGCCGCCTCCTTGCTATGTTTGTACACTGCTTTACTTTTTTCTGCGCGCTGCGCGCTTTCCCTCACGTCTTAGCCTAGTAGTAAAGCCACCTAAACGAACACTCGGGGTTATTTTTCTTTTTTCAAATACAAAAAGTCTTGGCCTCGCGATTCTAGGTAGTGCGCGGGAGTCGTCGCCATGGCCAGGAGCACTTTAACCGATTTTTACCAAAAACATCTTTACTATAAAGGGGGAAAATGTACAGTTGCCTATGGAAGATGAACTGGGACTTCAGTTTCACTTTACCATATCAGAGTTTCTACTATATCCGAGTTTACTATAGCGGAGTTCTGTATTTTGTACTCAATCGTATAGAGCACTCAGACTTCAAATATGTGTTTGGATAACTGTTAAGAAGGTGAGTTTGGATCTTATGGTGATATATGCTTGTCTTCTGTGCAGATGTCATTTGTAAGACCCATCGGCCAATCTCCTCAACAAACTGTTCCTGAATGGTTGTTTCCTGCGGGGTGTCCAGCTTACTACCTGGGCCATGCGCTTCCCCGCCCCCTAAACCTCATCACTTGATCCATTGACCCTTCACTGCCAACTGCCATGCTCAATACAGTCCACTGCCATTTTCCACCCATGGTGGACACTGCCCTTGAATGCACCCATGCTCAGCAGCCTATAGTGCATCAACCCTGCTCAACATGTCCAGCCCCTTCCATCATGATCAATGCACACTGCACCCCATCACCTCTCCCTGCACTACCTGGTCATGTGCTGCTTAGTGCCCTGTTTCCAATTACACCTACTAGCCTCTCCCATATTAATCCTGTACCCAATGCCTCCTGCATTGCATTTTGGCCCTCTGATGTTCTTGTGGTATATGAGCTCCCAATAAAATGTTTTCGGAAAATATTTTGCTTGCCTCATTTAATTGCGTGGTTTTTATGACTTCTTAGGGTGACTACATGCAAGGTGGTATTTTGAAATGACTGCATAAGAAAGCCACAATTGTCAGACTGACAGTTAAGCAAATGGCAGCAGTAAGGGCAAGGGTGAAGTAACTGCATGGCTAAAGGTGGCTTAACAGTGGCAGTGCCAATGCCACGTGTGCCGATGAATACTTATTGCATGCCAATAAATACCAATATGTGATACTAGCGGCACGGCCAGTTTCTTACCAATGTCCCATGTGCCAATGAATACTAGTGGCATGCCAATACGTGGCAGTAGGGGCACGGCCAGCTGGTAGCCTATGTTGCCAATGAACACTAGTGCAAAATACTCACATGTGCCAATGAATACTAGTGGCATGCCAATACGTGACAGTAGGGGCATGGCCAGCTGATAACCTATGTTGGCAGTGCCATGACAGGTGCAATGTTGGCAGATAAGCCGGACCAATATATAAAAATGTAGTAATTTCTCAAAAAACCAGTGTTACGCCAATGTGGGTACCGATTTTGTCGACGTTGGCCCGGGGTTGGTGCGATGTTCGTGTGCTGCCTGGGTACGACGAATGTTGACTGAGCAGTGAGGCATGACTGGATGTGCGGCCTTTATTAGCTCTCGTTAGGGCATACTAGATCCTCATCGAATGTATAATTAAGTTTTACTCATGACGTGAGTTCTATGTTGCACAAGACATGTAAAGCTTCAGGCTTAAGCAAACTATTAAGTTGCAACAACGCCCCACTACAACCGGTCCCGCTCGTTTCAATTTGGAGTCTCCAATGAGTGGGCGCACTCAGAAAGCCCAATTGCTATCAACGGGCAGGGGCACACGAAGAGGTGTGTCGCCCTAATCGGTTGTGAGCGGATGCCAAGTACACCTTATAATTTTTTTAGTACATCATACTCCATTCAGAACTTTAAATTTGACTTGCGTTTCGGAAAGACCATCACTAGGAATTCCTTGCATTACAATATTACCGCAACTACCGTTTCAGAGTTCCTTTATTATAACTAAGCAAAGCACAGGCTTGTTATGTTTATTTTCATACATTTGTTGTGACACTACAATGCACTACTCGGTGCCCTTGAAATCAACAAAAAATACAAAAAGGGGGCTTACCGGAAGAATAATCCAACCACATCTCTTTCGTATGAAGGGTTTCCTTTGTAAGTTGTAGTCATGTCGTTATAATGATGTCCACATCAACCACATTGTCCAACACTTCTGTTTATTCCATTGCCTGCTTTTTGAGTTTCAAAACCATTACGGACACTATTGTGCCCAATGATTACAAAATGCTAAAATTCAAGAAGGCATTAGCAAATTCAACTATAAAAGAAAAATAGTATGTTAGATTCTTATAATGGTCATATAATATTTCAGTTATGATAGGTACACAAGCAATTCCACAGGACAAAATGAACCACACAGGACAAGTGTCCGCTGACAACTCTACTGTACTCAGAAAAGGGGTACATTAACAATGTCCGTGCACAAAATCAGGTTAATGTATCTATATCACACCTGTGTTCTTTATATGAAATTGTTCTTTATTCTAAGATGTATATAGATGCATGTTTAGAATATAACACAAAAGCTAAGAAAGCAGCTTAAAATAATCACTTCATGAGAGTTACCTTGTCAAATGTTAGCATAAAAAGAAGGGTGCTTTGAAACTTATCCTCACCAGCTTTCGATATCTCAAAAAGCTTTTTTCGTTTCCTATTTGTCTCCAGCGTGAACTTTGTAGTATGCATAAGCAACCCCTGTGTCAAACTAATAGGTGACAAGGTAAAACTTTAGTTTGTGACGCCACTTGCAGTAACGCAATGCTTAAATACACTGACATCAAGGACCTACATAGACAGTGTTAATGCACCCTCTTTTGTAATAAACTACATTTTTCAGTATGCACTTGTTCTGTGTATTTTTTGTGAGATTTGCTTCCTTGTGCAGTTTAATAAATACATCAAAATGTACAAGCAACTAATCCCTATTGCTGCTTTGCTGTCATAAAACATATTGAGAGATTTGCAAAATGTAAGGTTTCATGAACAGATTATTCAGTGTATCCTACCACAGCTATGTTACTGCTCTAACAAAGAACCCGTAAAAATTTGTAACTCGGGCGCATGCAGAAGATAGGTACGGCACATAGCGTATATCAGATAAAAGATGTGAAATGCACAAATTTCCACTTTCTCTTCCAGCCAGGTAACTCGTCAAGCACGAGTACTTTTTAGGTCACCAAAGCTTTGAAGATGTGCTGAGCAAAGGCACTCCACTGGTTGCACAAAGAACCTTTGCACTTCATTGGCGTTGGAACAAACGAAATATTATCTATGGTTCATGCAGCTAATTCAAACGCAAACTTTCTCACAACTGCAGCCCCAGCACCACTGATTAAATTAAGAAACTTTAGTTAGATACCTACCTGAACATTGACATAATTGGAGTTGATTTGTTTGGAGTCATCGAAGTTGGAATTTTGTACCTACAGGAGTGTAAAGGGCGAAAGTAACAAAAACACACAAGCAATTTTGAATATAAGAATGAATTTTTATAGAATATACGCCGCCACACTAAAACACCCATAAGCAGCCGCAAACAAAACCTTAGAGTAGTCGTGCATTACTTTTAAAAATAGCTCGATACATATTCACTGAATCACATTAAAGCAGAGTGGAATGCAAGCCCTCCTTTACAGCAGTCTGTATTATTCTTTCAGGCTTCAATGTTGTTATTTAATGAGCTAATCCTTGAGCATAGCACGTAACCTGTTTTATATGTTGCAGTGCAGTTATTACGTATTCCACACATAAACGTTCTGATGCAAGGCAACATAAACACCAAAATGCATTTCAGAACTACCAACAATATGAAAAAGTGTGGATAAAACATTTGCCCTATATGGCTGCAAGGATACACCTGACACTCAAAAAACTGAAATTGAAAAAACAAACAAAGCATGACATGCAGCTAGTTGTACACCTGAACGTTTAAACACGCAAAAAGCCATGAAAGACGGACCATGGTCTAACTTACGATCAGGCAGGAAAGTACTGAAGGTGTCTGAACTGTAAATGAATCTGATGTCTATTAGCCACTGGCTTGAGAACGATTTAGTACAGGCGAAAGTCTGGCTCGCATGATGGAAGCAATAATGCTGACTAGATAAGCAGATTGAGTGCATAGATCCTCTTTTCTACCCTGAGACTTCCCTCATCAACAGCACCTTATAATTTATTCAAACAACTCGCAGCACATATGTACTCATCCCAAAATTGATACAAATTAACAGATGAAAAGGAAGGAAGCAAAGAAATAGCTCCCCATTACTCCATAGTGTAAATTACAACGTCAATATTTCTTACAGTTATTAAAAAAAGAAATTTCGGGCAGCTAAGGACACCTGATGCACACCTTCATTATACAAAATGGTCAACTCAATCGCGCTTTTATATGCTAATGGCATGGAGAGAGAACTAGGTAAATGCAAGAAATACTTGTCATGCGTGCCGTGAGAAACGATGTCACCATTATAGTCACATCTGCTTCACAGTCCTGGGCCTTGTTAATATAGTGCCGACAATAGTAGGCGATCTGTCTGATCAATCTTTGATGAGCCATAAGATGTGCCTATACTCAACTTGCAACATGATGCAACAAGATGAGTGCCGCTTAGTAAAACTGAAACAAAAACAAATTATCATGTTCCGTGAACTTGCTGCCCGGTCCTCCAGAATGTGAAAGCAGAAAAGAAAATTTGTTTAGAACAGCGGCAAAATCCCGACACTGTGTATTTACACACAAAAAAGGTACTGCTCGAGTTGATGAACTGCCATCTCGGGCGCCATTGAGGTGTTCCATTTCTTTATCTGCTAGGAAAAAGAAATGGGTCTTATGATAACGAATAGGTATCACTCATTTTAAAAAGAGCACGTAAGTTACGCCAAAAATACTTTAAAATATAATTGGCTGTTAGGAACTAGCTCATGATTTGGCAAGCAGGAATATACAGAAATTTCGCTAAATACACTGTCATCGGTGCTAGACGTCAGTCTGCTTTATCCTCTGAAGCATTCGCACAAGGATGGGACGTGTCAGCAACGCTTCGACTATTAATGAACGAATAGAGAACTGTTCTTTGAGAAAGCAATAATGGGATCGCTATGGGGAGAAATCTATGCCTCAACCTATGGCTACAGCCACAGTAAACCCACCTCGCCAGTGATCTTTGCACCATCGTTAGTAGTAAGGTTGCTCTTTACATTAATTTGTACGCAAAAGTTTGGAACGCCGAAACTTCCTCACCATGCTTAGATCACACGGCGCAACGCAAGCGCAACGCAAGTGAAAGAACCAGCTGCTTACCTTGTCTTGACTCTGGCTTCCCAAGTCTCAAAGGCCTTCAGGATAGGCGCGTTTTGCGTAATAGTACTGCGGCCCATTAAATAACAGTAAATATGTGCAATGTGTATACATATATGCATACAAAACCAGAGCGAGTGAGACGAACAGCTGGGGAGGAGGAAAACTTTTCGGGTGTCCTCTAGCTCGTCAAGGAAAGCAATCGTGATGCCTTTATTCATGGCCGGTAGTCGTCGGTGAAGTTCGTGACGAGCGCTGGAGCTTGTCCATGACGGAAACGGGCGACGCCTCTTGCGACTTCTAGTCCACCTTCCGGAAGTAACTGGGAGTTTCCTTCGATGACACCTTCCGCAGTGTCAATGTCGCTGGAGGCCACGGAGACCACGATGCTTGATCGGGGCGGTATACACTCACTACTTCGTCGAGGACGTTTAGGGCAAAGTGCTGCGTCGAAGTCGTCGTGGAAGGTATTACCATGTCTGAAGAGAGCTGATGAGCTTTGAGCGGAGGTCGATGATAACCCGATGCTCATTCAGAAAGTCCGTGCCAAAATTCACGTTACTGGATCACTACTGCAAGACCACGAAGCTCGTACGTTAAATGATTCCATTCACTGTCACTTACGGTGCACCACCCGGACGGCTTAATAAGGCTACCACCAGCGGTGCGGATTAGCGGGCCATCCCAAGCGGTCGTCACTTTCCTGAGATGGGAGGGAAATAGTCCATTGATGACTGAATAGTCAGCTCCGTTGTCTACTAGGGCAGTGACTGTGCGACCTTGAACAGCAACCTCAAGGTCGCTTGTTCACGTCATCATATTGCACGTTGGCTTCGGTGTTCGATCCCAGCTTCGTCCCGTGCTTAGGTCGAGGCCGGGGCGTACTGCCGTCACTTCGCTGGGCAGCGATGTCAACTTGAAGTCTGGTCGTGATCTCATCGACGTTGTCTTGTGGAGCGGCGATTTGATGGCTGCGTCGTCGTCACTTGTCTTCGGCGACGGAGGATCTTCGCGTTTTCGCCATTTAGCAACCTCACCTCTTTGGGGACCTTCCACGCACACTGTCATCATAGTTACGGTCTGGCGACGCAAAGCGGGCCCTGTACGGCGATGGTGACCTGAACCGACGGCTTGTTGGCACAATGTCATTGCTACGCATATAGTTCTCGATTTCTTACGGTCGTTCACCTGGGCGAGGCCGTGGAGTGTCGACTGCATACCCGCAGAGACCAATTCGTCGGTACGGGCAGTGGCGCAGAATGTGGCGGGCCTCACCGCAGTGGAAGCATAATGGCCGGTTGATCGCAGTCCTCGCACAGGCGTCGATCGTCCTGTTGCTTGGAGGTCGTTGGTCGGCTTGGCGGGTGGGGGCCAAGTGGCGGCGTTCAGGATCAGGACGGTAGCGGTGAGGGCTTGGAATGTAATCACGTCGGGGCGCAGGGCGACGTAATGCAGCAGCGTAGTTCATCGCTGTTGCCTCTTGTGCTGGAACCGCCGCAGCCGTCGCTTGATGCACGACCAGCGCCTGCTGGACTTCTTCACGGACGACGTCTGCGAGCGTCGTCACCTGGGGCTGTTGGGAGGATGACAGCAATCGGCGGAGCTCCTCTCGCACGATATCCCGGATGATGTACCGAAGGCTCTCTCAGTTTGCAGATGCGCTGGGGTAGGGGCTTGAGTAGTCCGGTTGAAGTGGTCGCTCGTAGCGGGGCATCCGGGTGTACAACGTCGTCTCGATGTTCGATGCTTCACTTTCAAATTCGTCCGCAGTTTTCGGCGGGTTCCGGACAAGTCCTGCAAAGAGAGACTCTTTAATGCCTCGCATTAAAAATTTCACTCTTGCACCTTCGGGCATGTTAGGGTCGGCGCAGCGAAAATGGCGCTTAATCTCCTCAAGGTATGCCAGCAGAGGCTCGTTCTGAAGTTAAAGTCTTGACTGAAGGAGCACCTGGGCTCTTTCCTTTCTGACGACGCTTGCAAAGACAGTCAAAAACTCTTTCTTGAACATCTCCCAATCCTTCAAAGCTGCCTCATGATTTTATGATAATAATAATAATAATAATAATAATAATAATAATAATAATAATAATAATAATAATAATAATAATAATAATAATAATAATAATAATAATAATAATAATAATAATAATAATAATAATAACAGTAATAATAATAATAACACTGATCTCTTTATTTCCATCAATAATGGAGAGGACAGCGGGTGGAAGTCGCTTTAGAAGCAAGCGACTTGACCGAGCCCACAGCCTCCTTACAAGGAAGCAACGATAAAAAAGGAAGCAGACATACTTAGCACTTGACTTAACGCGAAAATGTACGCAAAAAAATAAAATTATAAAGGGAGACAAATCATTTGAAAATTGCTGCTTAGCTATATAAGAAAGCCTAATTAATAAAACGTTCTCGTAATACTCTAACATGACATGTATGAAAATCAAGACCTGATTTTTGAAAATAATTTAAAAGTGTTGAGAATGTGTATGATATTTTTGTGTAGAATAATTAGCTCGCGGAGTGAGCATTTTCCACTGTTCTGTGCATCTTATGACATAAGAATGTGTGTTCCTGGTAAGATTAGATAATTTAGGTGATGACTATATTTGGGCAGATTCTACAAGAGAAAATTAGACTTGCCTGAAATTCGTTTCGTCGTTGCAGGCGTTGAAACTTGCCACGCATTGGAACAAGTCGATTTCGCATCATCGTCCAGTCGTTCTTAGAAGCAGGGGGGCTCACGGGGTTAGACGAAAACCAAGGATGCTTTATGCTCGACGGGTGCCATCTTCAGTGGTACGTCACAATGACGGGGTTCAGCACCTCCACCAGATGTCACGTGGTTGAGACAAAGTCGACGACACAAATGAACGGTCTTGGAGGGGAGTGAAGAAGCTCTTTATTGGGCTGACTTGAGCCCGCAAAAGAACTAAGCAATTCGACGGCGGCGATAGCAAAAAACCTGCTAGCCGATCGTCGAACAAAGAATGCCTGTCGCACACATCAACGTTCAATTTAAAGGCGGCTCAGAACCATCTAGATAACGTCGCAAACTGTCACTAGCACAACCTGGAACATTGTAGAAACTTCGAGAGTGCCTGGAATCTTCGAGACAGATCTCGGCGCATCGTGCTCAAGAAAGAAACTGATAAACGTGAGTCTCGTGACATCGAGCATTAACAAACGAAGAATACAGATTGATATGCGTGCCAGAATCGCGGTGATAATGGCGCATTCCGGCTGCTGTTAAAAACAAGAAATACAGCTATGAAGGTTTAGCGGCAATATCATAACTGAGTGCGGTAAGATAGTTAAAGAGGATATCGGTAAACTTACTAAGGAGACGAAATATTTCATTAAAAAGCGTCAAAGTATGAAAACTTCTAATCCAACAGACAAGATAAAACTGGTAGAGCTGTCAAAGGTAATTAAAAGGTCAAAGGACTCGATATGAGGAAGTGTAACATGGAGAAAATCGACCATGCTCAAAAGAACAGTGGCAGTCTTAAAGCGGTTGAAAGAGAATTAGTCATAGACAAAGATCAGATTTATGTACCAAAGAAAAAGACGGGCAATCTCTTCACTAGTATGGACCACATAATGAAAGTAGAAGAGGAGTTATATGCCGACCTGTGCAGTAGCCGAAGCAGTCAGGACAATAACGAGATTGGCAGTATTGAAGAGCAGTCAGACGCTCAGCCAGTAATGAAGGAAAAGGTTGGGGAAGCTTTAGAAGCCATGAAAAAGAGGAACGCAGCTATTTGTCCCTATCCGTTAGTATAAGGTATTTACTAAGGTAATCGCTAATAGAATCAGGACAACCTTAGACTTCAATCAACCAAAGAATCAAGCAGGTTCTCGAAACAATGACCCCGCCATCGATCATATCCATACCATCAGTCAAGTGACAGAAAAATGTCCGAATATAACCAACCCTGAACAAGCATTTATCGATATTGGAAAAGCTTTGACTCAGCCGAAACTTTGTCTGTCATGCCGGAATTGCGAAATCAGGGTGTAGCCATATCTGAAAATGCTGGCATATGTCTATAGTGTCTGCACAGCATCAATAGTTCTGCTTAAGAGAGTACTAAAATTCCCATAAAGAAAGCAGGCACAATCTCTCCAATACTATTCACAGCGTGTTTAGAGGAGCTATTCAGACTTGGAACGGGAGAAGTTAAGGATAAGTGTTAAAGAAGAATACCCCAGTAATCTGCGATTAACTGATGATATTGCCTTGCTAAGTAGCTTAGTGAATGAACTCCAAAGAATGATTGATGACCCAGACAAGAAAAGCAGTACGCCTAAAATCAATGTGGAGAAGACTAAGGTAATGTTCAACAGCCTCGGGAATGAACAGATGTAAGAGAAATAACTTGAGGAAGATATTGGGAGGGAGCGCATTTAGCAGATTTAGCAGACTCGAAGATTATGACTAGCAGCCTTGCATCTTACTTGCATCGTACCTGTACTCACCAATGGGGCTAAAACGTGGAGGCTAACAAGGAGGGTTCTATTTAAGTTGAGGACAATACTAAGAGCTATGGCACGCAAAATGGTAGGTGTAACTCTAAAGTTAGGAAGAGTGCTGAGTGGGTCAGTGAAATAACTGCAGTTAATGACATTTGAAGGGAAATCAAGAAAGATAAATGAGAATAGGCAGGGCTTGAAGTACGAAGAGAGGATAACCAACGTTCGAAATGGTGACTGAAAAAAGGGAAATGAAAGCGTAGCAGGAGGTGGCAGAAAGACAGGTGGGCGGATGATTTAAATTTGCGGGGGTCAAGTGGATGAAACTAGCACAGGACCGAGTAATTTGGACAAATATGGGAGAGTGTTTCCCTCGCAGTGGGTATAGTCGGCTGATGATGATAATGTCATTTTTAAAAGCGCTAGTTAGAGTACAGGCTGAAATTTTCGGAAGGCGGCGGACTGTTTTGTCCATGCAATCAGTACACGCGACTGTCAAAATATCTACTTAAACTTCAAAAAACACAAGAAATGAAACATACCCCCCAAGTAATCATCAAGCCTGAGAAAATAGACCCGGTGATCACTGCAACAGAGACAACATACCGATCTCGCAGAAGTCGACAAACTTCGGTATAGGCTGTCAGACGTAAGTGAACGTGAAAGAGCCCTGGGTAACGTACTAATATTAACGCGGAGTCCTCCAACGCGGTTTCTCTCATAGCCAACGTTAAGTTTCTAGATGGTAAAACCGACATACATCTTTCTGCCCTGAAGATCAGGAAAAAAGAAACTCGTAAAGCGTAGAGGTTCTGCGCAAATCTCTCTTCTGTTCAAAAAGGAAACACGGCGATGCTGAGTGGTTACCTTCGAGAGGACGGCAAATCGGAGAGGAGAGGAAATCGATTGACAAACAAAGGAACTGCACTCACGAGCTCTGAAAAGCACCCTAATTCCGTGGCGGCCTTAGCTTACTTTCGCTGAACTAACTCTTGACCGTCCCTGAAAAATGGAACCTCATGGCAGTTCCGTAGCGAAAATCGATCGCCATGAGCCAAGGATATTTTCACCGCGATTTTCTGCAGCCGAGTATAAAACCAAATGGGCTGAATTCTTTTTTTTTTTCTGAAACCCTTCGATTGCAAACAAAGACGTTGTTTGCGCGTCTTAATTTCGTACATTACACCCAGCGTGTTCGAAACATTTTGCTGCTCGGAACTCGCAGCCAAAGAAGCTTAATTTATTCCGCCCGCGGCCCAGCGTAATATTGCTGGTTGGAATTTTGATACACCATTACCTTCCTTATTTCTGTCCTGGCCGCTTTAATTTTTTTCCTTGCTTACTCGCAGCGTACATCGTGCCTCATTTGTCGCCACAATAAAGGAAGGAAAGAAAGCGACAATTCATATTTGTTATGTGCGCATCTTCCCAAGGTATTAAAATTGCCCCTTCGTGAAAAGTTGTCAACGCTTATACCTTAGGCTAACCCATCGTTTGATTAGAGGCTGGAAAACTCGCAGGAAATTCAACGATAGAAAATGATGTGGTACGAAAAACACTGCTTGATCAAATCCAAATAAAGAAATCTTAAAACCCCTCGGAGCTGACGAGAATGAGATACGGCGTCCTTTAATTACTTTCCACGACGGAGAGTGCTGGTCACCTGATGCGTCCCTGATTTTCTTAAAATGCACGACTATAATCCCGCTCACAAGGTAGCGCTGCGATCGATATTGTGAATGTTTTATGTCCCGTATTTCATAACGGTCCCTCGAGAAAAGTTATTCTCGATAGAAAAGAGAAACTCTATATGATAATGCTGGATTTTCAGAATTGAAGTGATACTATTTACGTGTACTATTTACTAATTTGTATGTGCTTTTTTGCTTTCTGTGTCATTTGATCCAGCTCAGCAGCTTTCTGAGATGTTGTTTGTATAATTGTAACTCAAAGTGTTTGTTACTGTGTTCTGTCATTTGAAATTTTAGATGTGTTATTGATTTTATATGTATTGTTGATTCCCTCCCTGTCATGACCCTCAGTAAGGGTTAACAGTATGAATAAATAAAAAATAATGTGGTGCGCGCATTGTTTAAAAATTAGGTCAAGAATTTTTTTCCTTCACAAAGGCGTTTATAAAAAATAGGAGAAAAGAAAGCCAGATGTGCTAATCGGCGTGACGATGAGTTGAAACCCTAGAGCATCGCCTCCCTTCTCTTTGTGTCTGTCAACGCGCCGCGCGAACAATAGAGCGGCGCCGTCGGGTAAAGTTGCGCGGCGCTGCCGCTCTCCTCGCTGATGGCGCCACTGACGTAAGGGTCGAGGCGCACGGGTCGCACAGGTACGAACGTCGGCGCGGGGCGGGAGCACTTTTATTCGTTAGCGGGATAACTGTTCGCATGAATCGTGCATATTCAGCATATTTATTTGTAAGACCGACGTCCACTAAGCATAACGAGTGATCATCATACTTGTTAGGCAATAGCACCAACGCTATATGACATTTTATGTAAGGCAGTTTCAAGAAATTGCGCATGGGTCGAAAAACTGCATGACTGTTCCGATAGCGCCAATGTAATAGAAAAATTACAATGCTAGTCTGCGCTGCAATAAAATAAAATTTAAGAAGAAAGGCACCAACTTTTACACATTTCACAACAGCAATTCTGCTACAAGAGTACCATGTAGAGGTGGTGTGATGAATAGTTGCCACAAGTAGAGAAAAATGTTCACGGTGACTTCTGTCACTGATAGTACTTCAGAAGCCAGCTTGATTTATAGATTATTGGAACAACTGCATCGCAGTATGCCATTGAGATCTGTAAAGAGAACAATTTTGGTATCAGCTGTTACTCTCAATGATTCAGCGCGTCGTAGAAACGTTTTTTTTTTACTTGAATAACAAGAAAAGACAAATATACGCGTTGCATCTTTCTGTTTCGATCACTCCAAAACAATTGTCACAATATGCAAAGCTGATGTTTTTATTTTTCACAAAATTGCGCAGTTAGCGAAACAAAAAATACTGCGCTGGAGCACATGTAACATACCATACAGACGAGCTAACCAGGGAGGAAGCTAATTATCATCGCAGTCCAGAAAATACATGTGCACATTTAATATTATTATTACATTACTGACGCGTAATAAACACACTTCTGGTGTTGTCATTATTTTTCACAGGCCTTAATGCGGTTGAGTACGAGTTTAGCGGTTTCCGATGCTAGAGAGGGACAGCGATTTAGTTGACAAGGAAAAGTAATATAGGCTTTGTAAGATTCGGTTTAACTCACTTTAAAGTAGTCACCTTCACAATAGGTAAATCTTGCGTTTCGAGGTTTTCACAAAATTTCGTAATTAGCGTATACTGCAAAAAAATCTTCGGAGGAGGACATCTAACACACTACGCAGACGAGCTAGGCAGGCAAGCAGTAAGCATTGCAGTCCAGAAAGCACAGGTGCACATCAAATATTACTATTGCGGTATTGACGCTTAATAAACAAAGTGTTTGGTGCTGTCACTATTTTTATAAGCCTCAAAGCAGCTGAACACAACGCAGCGATCGCCGGAAGGATAAAGCAAAGGGGGCACTTACCAGTTGGTGCAATGCTGTATTCCTGCAGCACCCGAAGGCAAAGAAAAGTAGAAGTATGACCTTGTACACTGCAAAATAGTTCACGAAACAGCGAGAAAACGGCCGCGCGTGGCTATCCGGACCGCTTTGCAACACGGCGCACCCGGCATCGCCTGGCGAGGGTGACCCTACATCACTGTCGCATCTCTCGGCAGCCAGCGGCGTAACTTCTCAACGGAGGAGGAGCGGCGGCGACGGCCGCGGAGTTGCCAGGCACAGATATGTGATTATGGTAAATGTCACTTGGGGTCTTAAGAAATTAAAATGACAAAAATATCTGTAAGCAACCGATTAAACTTATGGAGGTGATGGCCATCTTGGCCGATGAAAGGGGATTATTTAGATATATTGCGGCGAGTCTGTGCATCAGGATTTGCGACAAGGGCGTGCAATTGTTCCTCGCATCTGTAGGTGTCGAAAGGTATTTATTTATTTATGATTACCCTCAAGGCCAGGTACATTTGAGAGAGGATTGGTTTTAAAAATAATAGAACAGGAGTTAAATAAAAATAGTAGAAATACAAGCGTTGTGTTCCTGTTTATACATTTTAGCTACAATAACAAGAACGTAAGTTCAAGGCACAAATAACATTGGTAATTGAAACAGCAATGACTACAAATGTTAGGAGCCTGAGTATACAATGTTAACTAAGTTGGTACGGAATCGCATGTTGTCATTGAATGCTGGTTGTCGATGGTACAGACGCAACCACGTTTTTTTTGTAACAACGACGAATAATCGGAGAAATTCACGAGATATTTTTTCACACCCAAAAAATTTACCCTGGTACCAGTACCGACGGCTTTGTCGGGATTTATACCTCCGTGTAGCGATTAAAAAGCGGAGACTTTTTCCCGCTCTCAATAGGTATACAACCTGAGCCACATCACACGGATTGTTACGCAACCTAAGCATTCCGAATACCTGATAGATATAACTCTCGCCATATTCCCCTCTCAAATGGACTTAATTTTCATGGAAGAACCTCACTACAAGGCTTTGAAGCAGACTTCTCAGGGATGCAAAATATTTGACGAAGGCTGTACGTACGTGGCTAGTGACGTCGTGCGCTGAAATCCTTTACTTAGTGTTTAGTGGGGAAATAGCCTAAGACGATCAGTTCAGGGGGTAATTATGTACCAGCAGGGGCTGAGCTGATAAGTAACACAGTTAAGTGGTTACTCAAGAAAGTCATGCAAGTTTTTCGATAAGATCTCATGTGAAGATAAATTACTCCCGGTCTGATGCTCGAGTGAGTTACTGTCCGGAACAGTCGTACTGGTATAACTAAACTGTTTCGCTTGAAGCATGGTGAAGAGCAGGCAACTTGATCAGCAAGCCAAAGGTGAAATTGCGTAAGTAGGGTATTATTCCATAAAAAGAGACAGATTTGCATTTTAGGAGTAATTACGCATTATCGTCACAGCTGCAAATAAAATCAAGGGTGTCCAAACAGTCTACAAAGGAAGATTATGGAAAATCATATCCCTAAGAAACAAACGCAGTCTGAAGAAGGACGCAGCTCCATGGAAGGATTCGAATTTCGACCACTTGGGGTTCATTAAACTGCGCGAGCATCTGTGTTTCGCCTGCATGAAAATACAGCCGCAGAGGCCGGGCTCAAACCATGTATATATACTAACTACCACCAAAAAAGCCGAGTTGCAAGAACAAGGTTAGATTAGTAACTTTTACTAGATGTTTTTCTGCGTCATGCTTTTTGGACAGTTTGATTACGTGGTAATGGTTTAGTTCGATAGGATGCAGCCGGGAGGCATTACCTGTTCCTTACAGAAACTATCACAGCAAATGGAATGTACTGTATTATAGGTACATGCATCGGTTCAACGCTGCTAGCTGTGTAGTGCATATACTGTCTCACAATAATAAGGAACTCACGCTTGCACTGAAAAGTCGCTTTTCAGGAACTTATTGCGCAAACATTTAAAAACAAAACAGATTTCAATGACTATGTTGACATACTCGATGGAGGCAGTGCAAGTCTACTCGGGAATATGCATGACTATCAGTGAAAATGATTGAGCTAATTATAGACACATGCGTTGTTAAGTGTACTAGCTTTTCTCTGAAGCGAGGCTGTCGCAACAGGGCATTTAAATTTTTCACTTACATGATTACAGGGATGTAGCCATAACAATAAGCGGAAAATTTCTTCTTGCCAGTAACATAGCATTCAGATGTAAGTGCCTATGTTGTCCACAAAAACCAAAACTTTAGCCTTTTCAGCATGCCTGCTTTGTATGCTCTGTTTCTAATGGTGTGGCACAAAATTGTTTGACTGCTTTATGCATTAGTGTCCTAATTTAACTTGTTTCTTTTTGAAGGGCTCTTTTGTTAAGATAACGTGAAAATTATCACATAATCTTATACTAGATAGTCTAATCCATGTCTTTGAACATGAACGTAGACAAGCTTACCTATGTGTCCTTTACATTATCTCGGTAATTATATTAAACCAGTCCAACTATATACATCTCTGCAGTCTTGGCCTCATATGATTTTGCGCAGCGAGTTTATTGGATGAGCATATTGAACACAAAGTAAAATATTGAATTATGTACCACTGTGAATTCAGAGTTTGTACGTGTTCATGGGTGAAGCAGAAAATGCTGCATTTTTTTAATGCACTGGCTTCTGAGGTATTCTTCTGAGGTATCTGAACTTTTATACACTGTTCTACCAATGCAGGATGAAGAGAAGCCGCTGATTCTGTGCGTAGTGTTCACCATCATACTCGAATATGCTACTATTTTCTGGTCATTGAGAGACAGCGCCCGTTTCGTGTTATTGATGATACTGAAGGACTTACTGCCTAATTGGATTTTCAACATGAGCTATTCAAAGGCAGCACACAGCTTGTGCTGGGTGACTAAGAACCATTTTAAAGGCCTCTCAATTGAAGTGGCAGCCGGCTGCACAGCGGTTCATGGGGAATTTAAATCAGAATTTATTTAAATATACATGAAATATCTCTTATGTGATGCTTCCTATGTTCTTTTGTAACGAGCCACTCCTTTCTGATGAATAAATTTTGCCGTTCACTGCGTATCATTGTTTATTATTCCATTCACATATTTCACGATTATGTGGTCAATTTCAGAGATGCAATAGACACTCATATGACAAATACACAATACGTGTAATAATGTAAACCAACCCATACTAGCTAAGCGTGCATGCTAAGCAAAAATAAATGCACCTTTTTGACAAAGGGTGTAGATAATCGCCCCCTTTTTGACGAAGGGTGCAGATACGCTTGCAGCACCCTTTCTTGAAAAAGGTGTAGCTGTCACACCCTTTCTAAAAAAGGGTGCTGGTGTGCATGGAGCACCCTTTCTACAAAATGGTGCAATGCTGGCTTATGCAACCATTAAAAGGGTATGTTGCTACCTTCATGCAGCCTTTCTGGAGGGTGTAAGAGGGTTAGTTACAGACATGCAAAACACCCTTAAGGGTGTAAATGTTTAACAGTACGAACAGCGCTGGGAACGGAGAAAACAGGAACAAACAGACACAGAGCCTGTGTCTGTGTTTCTTCTTCGTTTTTCGTATTTCGTGTCCTTCCCAGTGCTGTTTTTTAGGTATGCAATACCAACTAGCCCAACACCTAGCTCTTGAAGTTTTAAAATAAGAATATAGGTTCTACATTTATGTAAGTACTTGTTTCATTGGACGTAAGTGTAACGGAATTGTTTAACTTTAAAATTTCACTTAAAACACACAAAACTGAGGCTTCGATGGTATGCTGCATTTGGCCAATAAGAGATAAGGGGACACGTTATTTTGGCACATTTTGCGTTAGCCCAGATTTAAAGTGCTTTTGTGCTAGAGTCCAATTGATAGTCAGCATGTTGAATATTATGGCATTTCTGATTACAAGACTGATTACAAGACATTTCTGATTACAAAAACTATTTCCCGCGGTCAAACACAACCAAAATATCATAGCTTTCTTTTGGCGAGTTCGGGCGAGAAAAAGTTGCAGGAGTGCGTTTAGGTTTGCGTAAGATCGGAGACGGCGAAAGCCGTTTTAGAGGACTGTTTTCACTGGCTATATCGTCATTGCCATTCAAATCATCAACTAAATCTTTATAATTATCAACTAAATGCAGCATCTCTGTTATCAATGCTGCTATCATTATTGTTATCACTGTGTCGCCATTGTCATCGCTACTGTCATCTTGCGCGCTTGGCTCGGAATCGTAAGGATAGTGGTTAGATTCTTGGTGGAGGCACTTTTTTCTTTCAATGTAATTTGGTGCGGACATTTTCTGCGAACACTTTCCGCGAGCGAATCCAGAGCCAATGAGCTAGGAATTTCTCGATTGAAGTCAGTACGCAACCCTGTAGCTTTCGCCGAGCCTCCTTCGGCTTCCATCTGTGCATGACAGGTTGAGCACGTCCAACTCGGTACAACGGTAAAACTGTGACCATTTTATTTTCTCACCGAAAATTTTTAGTTCTGTGTACGCAACAGGAGGCACACGCGCGCACAGAATAGTTAAAATGTTATGACAACCCTACGCGCTGAATAATCATTGTGATTTATTATCATATTCGCTTTTATATATACGGCTGGGAAAAACATTACGGCCGATTTGCATAGTTAATCAAATATGAATAAAGTGCGTAGCACTGCTTATCCTGCTATACTGTATTATCACTTGCAGTCGCGCAGCCCGTTGTCCTGGAGTTTCTACCACCCGTGTGTTCCTCTTCGCTTAGGCGTCCGTTTCATAACGACGCTCAGTATATTGAGCAGTTTCCTGAGCACGCTCGGCACGTTCCTCATTCTTTGTGCTTCTAGATTCTTCCACCGTTCAACTGCAATATCAGAATCAGTAGAATCACGATTCCGCTGCCTTCGTAACCGCTATAGTTCACCACGTCGAGCACGGCGAACCTGCGGCGCAGTGCCAGACGGCGCGGCTTAATCCATTGCGACGCGAAGCAAACGCGCGGGGCAGTTGCGTCCTCAGCTTTCCTTACACCATCTTCAGAAAGTAGCGAAAACAGATTTATTGTACTCTTTACAAAGCACTGCCCTGCGGCCGAAAAGTCTGGGGTGGGATCATAAGGAGAGAAAGAGAGAAGAGAGAGAGAAACACGCTTGAAGGCGAGCGCCCATTAAGCACAAGGTGAGCACAAGTTGTTTCACGACGCGGCGAGTAATTCGGAACCGAGATCCAGGGAGCAGCGCGCGACAGTATCTGCTGTCCGTGAAGGCTGAGGGGTGACTGATGAGAGGAGAGAGATACCGAAGTTGAGGAAGCGCGAGTGACACCCGGTGCTCACTCCGGAGTAACACATGCTTGTGCGACGCTGCCCAGTGACGGCCGCAACGCCCGCAACAAACACGCCCCTCTCTCACTGCCTTAAGTTGCTTTTTGACCCGCTCCGCACGCATGCGGCCCGCACGTTTTCTGCCTCAAGCGGACGTGGTGCGGAAAGGGTGTTGTACGATCGTTTTGCTGACTGCCGGTCAGCCGGACGGTTCCAGCGTCCCGATTGGCGCGTTCGGGCGTCGCCTTCTGTCCAATACCATCATACTCCAACTGCTGCGTGACCACCGCGGAGCTCTTTCAAGTCTTCCTTTATAGCGTGCTGCATCTCGGCTGTGTCGGAATCGCCATGGCGTGGTTTTTGTCGAGGCTTTTGGTGTGGTCGATGGCTCTCGTCAGCTACCACATGAGTAGCAGTTCAGCAGAGCGCCTGACTACCTACATGGCCGCCAGTAGCGATGTCAATTGGTCTTTAGTTGCTCAGTTCATCGTCGCCGACGTAATCCACCAGCAGCAACGTAAAAGGCGCAAGCCTACAAAACGTCTTTTGAGAGATCGGCGTCGACTCGGCGAGTATTTTACGTTGGTGCGGGACATGATGAGCGGAGACGGCACAGACATCTTCCAGTACTTCCGCGTGTCTGTGGAAAGGTAAGTAGTACATGTTCATATCATCCTTGCCTGTATTTCGTGAATTTCTTGAGCGCAGTACGCCGGAGCAGGTAGTGTGCTTGCGTCAGGGATGCATGAGATGGGAAGTGCGTTTTCATCCGTCAGAGCATAGAGCGTGTGAAAACTTTATTACCAAGTTTGTTTTACTCATAACTATGAAAGAGATTGGGAATGCAAGCGCGGTTACATTTGTGCATTATTAACCTCTACGAAGCCTTTCAACGAAGCGAGCCAAAGGCGCGGAAGTGCTCGTCAATGAAAAAAAAAATAAAGTATGGAGATCAATTTCTTGCCTAGTTGGTTCTATTATTATTGTTTTTTTTGTGTGTGTTTTTTTGCCTCAGCTTCGCGGTAATCACCTAGGCTCACCCGATACGAAGGAGTACGGCCAACATCACGTTCATGAATTTCTCAGTCAGTAAAAAGCATGAACTAATTTTAATTTTACCCGTGGCCGCTGTAGCATATCGCCCTTGTTACTCAGCATACATGCATCTGCCGTGCTTTTTTGCGTACAGGAAACGTGGGGTTGTCTAACTCATTTTATTCAATAGACAAGTGTTTCATTATACTGTTGTTATTGTGCAGGTTTGACAGTCTCCTAGAGTTAGTTAGACCTCTGATTGAGCCACTCAAAGCCTCAGTGGTCATTTTGTCAGCTGGGGAGAAGCTGGCATTCACATTAAGGTAAGCGTGTTTTTTTTTTGCAATCTAGTGACGTGTAAGTAGCATATACCATGTGCAGGTGTATGCAATGCTGTCATCTGTTTAAGGTGCATCCACATTTTAAGCTCTTTAGTTATTGTACCGCATGTATGAAAATAAAATGTATTGTTTACTTGTAATTCGCAGTGCACAGCGCCTCATGGGCTTTCTTGTTCTACTTGTGTGCATAGTCACAGCTGTACTAGTAAGCTTTTTAAGTGCTTATGGTTAGCTCCTGCATGTAATCACCCTTTCAGCATTTCAACATCTGCTCAGTCAATAAGGCAATAATGTCATTTTGGATTATACTAACTTTTTGTTGTGGCTGTAAACATTCCTTTACATTTGTGGTCAATTCTATATTGTCAAGTATTGCCATGTCTAGTACACCATGTGCTTTTCGTGAGATCTCGCAGTTTGTTTCTTGATTACACATACCCTATTTTACAAGCAATGCAAGACATCCATCGACCAGTGCTAAGTAGAAATGTGAAAATATGTTAGAATATTGTGAATATTTGCTTCACTGTTTAGCTTGCTGTCAGTATTTTGTAGTCAAGTGGTTTCAAAGCTGCTGAAGAGGAAATGCTGAACGCTGACAAAATTTCACAGCAGAATAATGCTGCAGCAATTATAGTAATCAGCAAACACAGAAAAGTAGTCAGCTCCCCTGATTTATCTTATTATCTTAGGCTAAAAAAAGGTATAAAAATTTCAGGCCACCATATCATGCTGAACTAATATTTAAGCATACTTCTAGCATAATGTTGACCATGGCCTATTGACACAAAGGGCTCCCAGCTGCAAAGAAAACATGTAGACTTTCTTGAATTTTGATTTAGGTGTGATGATCCTAAGTAAATTACATCTCCATAGCTTGATTGCATGCCTTGAATGTCTATTGATGACTTTTTTTGCAAACATACTGCAATTTTTTATGCATGGCTCGTCCAACATCGAATATGTAGATACTGAATACAAGGAAAACAAAAGACCATATATTTACATAGCATGTAAAGGGACTGTGTAAGTCTAAAAAACAGTCCGATAATAAAATATCTCATGACAGCGCATTGCAAATTTGCGTTGTCGTAAGGGAGCAACAGGTCTTGATACTGTTATTTCAATTTAAGGTAGTGGAAAACTAATATTTATGGAGTTTGAGTCCTCTGTTGGGGACTTACATGCATCCAGCACATTTACGTTACTTCCTTTTATAAGGTTTCACACTCAAATGTCCATACATTAATTTCCTTTGGATCCTTGTTGATCAGATATTTAGATGCCCAACCATATAGTGAGAATCTGCACTTTTATATTTACCAAGTGTAAAGCTGTATACATTTTGCTGGCTTTTTACAAGGCACATGATTCCATTTCTCGTGTATTAATATTGGCAGAGGATATCACATATACTGGGCCTAGCTCACATTCTCAAGCTTATGGATGGGTGAGATAATGTTAGTATTTGCATCAACCAAGCAGTCAGTGAAGAACTGAAAGCTAGAATACATGTCATAATTATTTGACTTCTATAATCTGAGTCGTTTTGGGACGTTTAAACCCTACAAACCAAAACCAAACAGTACAAGTGAACAAGAGCTCAGTGGCCTGGCTCGGTACTGAGGAAACTCATTGCCAAAGTGCCTCTGACTTCAGGCATTGCAGCAAGTGTGTTCCGAGATTTGTTTGCATGTTCCCTTGTTTAGTTAACAGAAACATTAGTGGTGTGAATGCCAGTGGCACTGCACTTTGTGTTCAAAGTAGGCACAACCTATACGAAAGAAAAATCCCACTGCCAAGCCTTGCATAGTCTCGTTCTTCGACTACTGCTCCTTGCCCTCAAGGACTTTTATGACATCAGATCAGCTCTGAGATATGAAGCAAAGGGGGCAGGTGTAGTAAGACGCCGACTATGCCGATTCTTTTATTACAGCTAATGATTGGTTGCTGATGTAGTGATCTGCTGACTAATAGAATAATAATTCCAAAATTCTTCGTGCTTGTACTAAGTACTTCATTCTTAATCAAAGAGTGGTTCCATGCCTATGTATTGCCTGTTTGATATTGTGCTTGCATTTCATGCTTTTCAACAATATGAACTAGTATCTCACCACCATATCAGCTTGGTGATGGACACTTACTCCTGAACTCAAGGATTTGTATTTGATCCAGGCTGTGGTGCCTATTTTTCAATTGAGGCAAAAAGCAAGGCGTCTGTGTACATTGCAATGTTAGCGCACTTTAACGAGCCCCAGGTAGTCAAACTTTTCGGACCCTCCTAACCTAACAGCATCCCTCATAACCTTGGTTCACTTTGCGACGTTAAACCCGTAAACCAAATTATAAACTGCTTCACTGAATGAAATCTGTGCCTAAAAGTTTGTTCCATGTACAATCGTGCTTTGTATTGGTCCTACTTACTGGGTTTCCTATTTTTGCAGGTACCTGGCACACGGTTCCACGTTCAGGATTATAGCAAAGTCGTACAGGATCTCCGACTCTATAGCAGGCCGTATTGTGAGGCAAACATGCATTGCCTTGCGGCAAATTCTTCAGCCCTTGTATCTCCCAGAGCCAACCACAGCTGACTGGAGACGAATAGCTTTTGAATTTGAAGACCTTTGTAGTTTTCCAAATTGTGTTGAGGCAATTGATGGGAAGCACATTAAGATAGAGGCGCCTGCTAACTCTGGAACAATGTTCCACAACTACATGGGTGGCTTCAGCACAGTTCTACTTGCTGTGTGTGATGCCAGATATCGATTCATTAAAGTAGACTTTGGGGAATGCGGTTCTCGTGGGGGATGCTGGCCTCTTCAACAGCTGTGAACTGGGGAAGGAATTCAGAGCGGGCTCTTGGTCCATACCAGAACCAAGGCTGCTTCCAGGCACCTCTGTAGAACTTCCTTATGTCATAGTTGGGAATGAGGCCTTCCAACTGTCTTCAAATCTCATGAGACCCTTCCCAGGAGCAAGTCTGAACTCAAAAAGGAGGATTTTTAACTATAGGCTATGTCGAGCAAGGCGTATCGTAGAGAATGCCTTTGGTATTTTGGCTAACCGGTGGAGGATCCTTCGTCAGGAAATCAGGGCCTCTACAAAAACGGTGGATGCAATAGTATGGGCCACTGTGCTTTTGCATAACTACCTGAGGACACTTGATGACGAAGAGGACACCATTTTTCAGTATTGTTCCCCAGCAGATGTTGACAGGATGGGAGAGGATGGGCGAGTAATTGATGGTGAATGGAGAGCTGATGAGCGCACAGGTCCTGGCTTTACACCTGTTCGCAGGTGCAGCAGCAACAACTATGGAGCTCAGGCAAAGGCAGTGCGAGAAAAGTTCGTGCAGTACTTTCTCTCTCAAGCTGGACGTGTGTCATGGCAGGACAAAGTACTTGATGCTGGCATTGTACTTCCAAAATAGCAAGTTACATTTACCTTGAACGTGAACATGGTGTAGCCATTGTCGAATTCCGGCCTACATTTTATTCAATAGGCATTTTCAGGTTTGCTTGGTTAGCTCACGTTAAAGCTAGACAAAAGGATTGTGACCTGGTCCACAGCTTGCACTGCAGTGAGTGGTTTCCTGAAACTGGTTCATGTGCTGCATTTAGGAATTCAAGCAATTTCCGGTTTGCAGTGGCAGCACAGCGTTAGGACACGACATGTGTTGACCATTTGTATGCTGGGTAAAAATCTCTTGAATGCCTAACAGTGCTGCTGTTCTGCTGCCGCTGCCAGGTTCTGGTCTGCATCTGGTTCAGCGGGCCCTCTCGTAGCGGTCTGCTTGATCCAGGCCCAGACCAGCCAGTGGCGTTTTATGTACTGGCTTCGCTTCAGAGCTCTCACTGTGCTGCGCTCGTGTAAATGTGTGGCCTTTGCCATTTATAGCAGCTTCTTCATTTATTTTTCTTTCATTCCTTTGCCTGTTTGTGCTTGTGGTTTTCTGTTTTTGTTCTATGTTTCTTTTCAGGTGACTTCAGACTTGTCCAAAAGGCAGCTGTGAAGTTTACAGGGGCGTTGCAGCCTGCAGTGCAGTCATGTGCATATCCTAACCGGATATATATATATATATATATATATATATATATATATATATATATATATATATATATATATATATATATATATATATATATATCTGGTTAGTGAACATATATACCCAAGCAAGCGGAGGGGAGGAAAGCCGTCGATGTAGCTTAGTTGGAAGAGCACTGAACGCGACATTCGGAGGTCGTGGGTTCGACCCCCACCATCGGCGCGTTGTTTTTCCTTCCGCTTTGCATTTAATGCTCTTTATTCCAGTAATCAACACACGACAACATTCCCGTAAATGTCAACAGTATGACTAATAAAAAAAAAAGTTTGTCTTGCGAACAGTTTGTTGAGACTGTTCGCTCCTTTAAATGCTATATATATATATATATATATATATGGTGATGAAGGAAGCTTCAAGCAAATCGAGGACTGATATAGGTATATCTATATATATATAATATTGCATGCAAGCTAGACCATAAGCATTAATACAGCATATGTACACACATATACCGATTGTTATGTGGCGATATATGTAGTTACTGGAAAATAAGGAAATTATGTGCAGTTCACTTTTGCTCCACGGGGCTCATTGCGCTGCTGTATGAAAATGCTGGTGCGATTTACTGTCAGTCGCGAAGCATATATCTTTTATCACTTCTCACAGATAATAATATTAAATAAAACATCTCGTGTAATGTGTCTAACAGAAGCTAGAATGTTCTCTTAATGTTAACTAATGTACTTCAAAAAGGTCTTAAAGATACTGTCATGTACCCCCCCCCCCGCCCTTTCTCTCTCTCTCACCATCAAGCCTATTAATTTTTATTTTTCTCCAGATAGCCCCCTTCTTACCCCAGATGGCTTCAATGCAAAGTCGCGCAGAACAGCGGGAGAGTTGTCCATCGGAAGCGCGTTTTCTCCTCGGCGTGGAAAGGGCAGGGGACGAAAAAACCTTATGTGGTGACATGTTCAGCCTATCACATACAGAAGTTGTGCTCAGTCGTCTATCAAAGAAATATTTTTTTAGGCATATAGATGCGTATATCCAGCAGGAAATAAAAACAAAGCAACACAAAGGTATTCTTGAAGTGACAGCTGAAGAAGGATGCTGTGGTTCAAGATGTAAATGAAAGAGCAACAAAAACAATGTAGTCTAGCCCGAACTGGCCCAGATACAGCCGGGAAAGGTAGCAAGATATGGAGAGGGATCTACAGGTGAATAGCCTCAAGTGTGAACAAGTGCAAACTCTCTTTGTCCACCCCCCCCCCCCTTTTCATGAGGACAAAAAGTACAATATGGAACAGAGGTGTGAAAAGGAAATTGGCAGACCCAAGGACACTACCTGAAGAGCTAGCACGCATGGGCAAACAGCTTATTCCCAACTGACTGATTACTTGGGTGCAGTTCATTTATGATATGTGCAAGCTAAAGCATCAGAATTTCAGCAATATGTATAGCAATTCCTATGTGGGAATAGAGGCTGGATAGTTGCCAAGGCTGGCAATTAAGGTATTTTTACATCACCTGCAGTTCGCCCCTGTTGTTGCTGCATATTTGTTCCACAGGGCATTTGTGCTGCTTTATGATAGCACTAGTTGTTGGGTAAATGCTTTATTTTCTGCTGAGAAATTACTGTGCAACTAAACACATTATTTTGATTCAAGAATTGCAGAAACAAAATCAAAGCATATTGTGTAATGTGTTTAAAACAGAAGCTGGCATGACATTAACAGAACTAAAGGAGAGCCTTGGAGTGTTTTATACACCAGTTGTCCTAGCTTTCAAAAAAAGCTTGTGTGCCTATAGCTAGCCCACTAGGTAGGTGCACCAGCTGTGGCTGTTGAGGGTTACCTGGCTCGAGTTTCAATATGCAGCATTCATTATGAACCCTTTAATGATTAAGACTATACAATTACCATTTCAACCATTGGCTTCAAGAAAAACTAGCATCAATAAAAAAGCAGTAAACTATCTTTAAAAGAAATAAAAAAGAAGCTGACAGAAATGTGTGCACCCAGGTGCTATTTATTTTGCACTTTTTTTTCATGATCTTGAATGGGAACAAGCACAAAACGAAAACTTCTGCATAACAGCAATTCCACTTCAATGTCCCGAGACTGAAATGCTCTCCATGATGTTTTTCATGTGCCCTGCGTGAAAGATATGCATGAGCAGCTAGTCAAATGATAGCTCTGGTTGGAGGTAAATCGTACCTTGATGCAAACATTGCACGTAACTCTATTTCTAGACTATTTACAACTTTAGAATTGATGCTTTGTTCCTGAGGCGATAAGTAAAAATTGCAGACTATATGTTTTTGCTAATAGGATAAATACGGCAAATGAAAAGCCACTGCAGGTATGGCAGACTAAAACCCCTCTATCCTTAACTAGGACTGACAATTAAACAGTTTTCAGTTGCTTTCACTAGCCTAGGCCACTCTGTCGTATTTAAAGACTTGATTGCATTTAAGCTTTCCTCTCGGGGTCACCTTCAAGTGAAACGGTCATGACACAGTGGTGGTCCTATGAGGCCGATGTCCCCCCCCCCCCCTTTTCTCTTTTAAGAAGCGTTTTGTAACAAGTAAAATTTCCTACTGGTTAGTTTCAAAATCGAGACAATGACCTTGGAAGCAGCACTGCATTATTCAAGCTGTAATATTTTAAGATAAATATAAAAATGATTACATATATGAATATCGCTCATGTATGTATAACAGTTGCATGAAAAGAATAAGTTAACGTAAAAGATTTTTGTTGTTCACCATTTATTGTTTAAAAACAGAGCACGAGCATTTCACAGACAAAGGTAGTCTTTTCGCTCCCCCTAGAACCAAGCCCTGTGGCTGCCGCTGCCGTGACATGTAAGAGATTGATTACTCACACATTTAAGATGTATGCATGACATGGACTATGTCATGCTTAGCCAGGTCACAGTGACTATAGCTTGAAGGTTACTGTGCAAAGCAAAGAGACATCAGCTTTAGTCACACTGCACATTGGAAATGCATACAATAGCATGTAACAGTGCTCTGCTGAACAAAAAGGCAAAAATTCTGCAACCTTTTTATCTACAAAGACAGAGCCTTTGCTTCCAGCATCTGCTTGCACTCTAGAGATGTGCCTAAAGAACTGGCCCCATGATTACTATTTAGTGTTCCACTAGTCAATATACCGTTTCATTGATACGTTGAAGAATGTGTATTACATTTGTTAGTGCTGTTAGACAGATTCACGAGCTGTGCCAGTTGTAATTTTATCTCTGGAAATCACCTGAACAAATTACATTGTCTTCAATATGAAGTGAAGTGTCATTCTTGATTACCAATACATTCTTTACAGGTCAGGCTATATTGAGACCTAGTTCATAGACTGAGCCAGTATAAATAATGTCGGTGGCATATATGCAGTGCTCAAATCAGATGCATGATATTGGGGTTTGTATGCCCTTGGGATCATCATGAGGACAGGCAGCATGGAATGCTATATGCGCCATGGCTGTTTACTGTTTGCTTATGAGGCGTACGAAAAACCAAGTGGTTATGTGCTCTGGAAGGCCACAGTATAAGGTGGAACCGTTGGAGATGCATACTCAATATTTTGGACTGAAATCAGTTGCAAATGTCCGAGAACACTGTGAAGCACCCATACGAAAGTAAAACTGGTGCTTCCTGATTGTGACTTTACTAACAACTTGATATGTGTTCAGTCATTTCTGTAGTCTAAATTAACCCACATAGACTGGCTTTACAATTGGCTCTATTTTCAGGTGCTCATTGGCTGAAACATAAGATTGGACGCTATGTTTCTACAAAGCCTTCAGGTGTTGACTGGTTGAGGCATGAGATTTGATGAAAAGTGTTTACAAAGCCCTTAATATTAAAATTTTCGGTCATATATCATGCTGCTACTGTAGGTTATCTATCCACTTCTTCAAGTGGATAACAAGTTCCGCTTTCCAGTTCCACTTTGAGCACAGATTTTAACAAATGCAAAAAAACCTTCCTTCCACTCTGTGCTCAATGGCCTAAAAAGTTATTTCCATTGGTGCCTGTAAGCACAGAAATAAGGCTGCCATTGAAATTCATTTTCCAGGTACTATTGGTACAAGTTATTCTATTGTGGTAAATTGAATTCAGTTTATTTCTTCTAGAGGTGCACACAGTCTTGAAATGGTGACGCGGGTGAAAACTACTACTTGAATAGGACTGTGCACCGAATTTCCAGTTAATTTTTTAAGTCCTTCTAATAAACCACAAAATGAAAAGCTGGCATAAAGAAAGACTAACTCTACAGAATAGTAAGCAATGTATGCAAACTGCAATAAAAAGAGGCAAAATACAGAAGCATCCTTAAGAAACGGCATGTAGACAGTACAGTATAAAACAAAACTGTATACTGCATAGCTGCGATTGTAACTAAAAGCCCCGCTGGCATTATAAAAGGTGTAAATAAAATAGGTATAAAAGCACAGATTATGTGGCAATATTTGTTGTCTAATTTTTTACACTGCACAGGAGGAAGTGAGTAATGTATAATGAAAAGACACTTGAGGAGGTCAGCAACCTTTGCTTACACATAGTGTTCTGTGCTAACATTGGCAGCAATCACTGCAGCCATAGGAACGAGGCACGACTAGCACAAGTTCATTTTAGCACTAAGTGTTCAGCGCTAACATTGGCAGCAATCACTGCAGCCATCGGAACGAGACACGACTAGCACAAGTTCATTTTAGCACTAAGAAATTATGGCATAAGGGTGACAAGCGTATAGAATATACAGTAGCCGTGCTTTGTGGTTACTGCAAGCAAAGCTGTTATCTCAAGCAATGCTACAGAATAAGATGAAATGGTAAGCCGTTTAAGCGTGTGCGTAGCATGCATGCGTATGTTCGCACATAGCTTTACAGTGATATTTCTGGCCTTTTCTTGACAAGTAAAAATAGTAAGGGTGAATGTAATGGTGATTCTCTTTTCAAAACCGCAAGGTAATAGATAACATTGCTAATTACTAAGTGGTGTCATTACCTCTTATAACTAAAAGTTTCAGAAGGGATTTTGGTTGCTGACTAGTAACATTTTCAACCTAATATAGCTTCTTTTGTTGTTAGTTTGCTTTTAGAAGAACACAGTGCAATGTATCAACAAGCATCAGAAACTTGGAAAAGGCCATGTTGAAGTTGGGCGAAAGAACATCGAGGAAAAAGAAGGGCAGCTGTGGCTTGCATCTTTCACTGGAATCCTTTGCTGTGTATTGAAGTTTGCCTCTTTTCATTTTATTTAACTCTGTATGCATTCTTGTCTGTGTGCAATTCGCCAAGTAACTGGGGGACTATTAGCAAGACACACTTTGAGGCCAATGTATGATGACGTGGGTGATTTTACAGTGTGCATTGCAAGTACACATACAAACTGCTTCCTGTACTTTGTCCTGTCATCACCTTGGCTAAAATTTCAAAGATCTTGATGCAAGCGCACTGTAGGGATACCTGGTGGCTAAACAAAAGAGGAAACTGTGTGAGGAGAAAGGAAAACAACAAGAATTGCTTCCCTGTACAGTGGCATTTATTCTTTCTTACTGACCTTGTCCTCTAGCAGTATTTTTTTGCCAGCACCACAGGACATATGTTAATGTGTTGTGTAAAAGTATTCACGGCAGGTTAAGTCGACTTATTTTGCAATCAACAATTTCTGTTCCATGCAACGCAGTGTTGTAATCGTCTTGCAGACTTTCCAGAGAGAAATGCCCTTCTTGAGTCCCACAGTTTCAAAACACACAGCTTCACTGTTTGTCTCATTTCCATAACTAAAGAAAAAGTTCACATATACAGCTATGCCTCGTTAACACAGACCCTGTTAATATGGATGTGAATGACTTAATACGAGCAGTTTTCCTGCAGATGAAACTTTCAATGCATTTACACTTCATTGACATGGAAGTTTGGTACTTGGACAATAAACAAGAGCCTATTGGAGCCTTATGACCCATGTATTCTTCATTAATATGCACGGCAATGCTTGCAAAAAAAATCGGCACTGTGGTAGCAAGGTTTATATTGTAGAGTGTGAGGTCTTTCAAGGCTCTTTCGTTTCAGTAGGAAAGTAAAACAGAATGAATCACATCGGCTGTTACTCTGTGAAACTTTCTTCATACCGTTCCACTGTGCACAATATTTTGTGAACCCATGAACTGTGAGGCACATTGAATCCTTCCGATCACCACTGCCTGCTCCCAAATCACTTCTCACCTAGGCACAGTTCGCTTGCCTTGGGATCACCATGGCGTGTTTTTGTTGTGCTCATGGGGTCTCGTCAGCTACAAATTAGTAGCGCTTAAGTAGAGTTCTTGAGTGCTTACATGGCCACCACCGTAAATTTAAATTAGCCTTTGCTCGCACGGTTCGTAGCTGCCACCACATTGTCTGTCCACTTTTCTGACTTTTCTAGTATGCCTTCGCTGATTTATCTAGATGTTTCTACGCCGAATTTAAGATGAGCACTGTCAAATGAACGCGCATTCATAGTTCGACGACCGAGGAGCACGATTGCTACTATAGACGTAGCCGTTTTGCTTTACTGTTTTGTGGGTGCAAGTCAGCCCAATAAAGAGCTATTAGTTGCAAAAGTAGCACGCACCGGTCCCATTGATGGCAAGGTATATGAGTGCAGTGAGGATAAAAGACAAGAATCTGAATTGGCGACATTCACCAGGCGTTAAAAGAAACATTCAAAAATGAATGATATGATGGTTCGGGCATGTATACAATACAGAAAAGAGCTACAAAAAAAAAAACAAAAAATCTAGCGGAGCCTGAACCAGCGCAACCCGGGAAAGATAACAATTATGGAAGAAGATCTACAAATGATTAGGCCCAAACCAATGCAAGCTCTCTTTTGCCTTCCACTACATTCCCCTAAAGGAAAATTAAAATGAAATATGTGACAGATGCGTGAAAAGGAAATGGAGACTCAAGGTGTTACCTGAAGAGAAAAACAGCTCACTCACAACTGATTGATTTCTTGGATGCAGTTCAGTGCTGTAACATGCAAACTAAAGCATGAGGATTTCGGCATGAAACATGTATAGCTATTGGCAATTTCTATGTGGGAATAGAGCCAGGGTAATTAGTTCCCATGACGGCAATTAAAGTATTTACATTAGCTGCAGTTTGCCATGTTGTTACATGTTTGTTGCACAGGGCTCTCTTTGTGCTGCTGCTTTATGAAAGCATTGATGTTGGTTAAATGCAGTTTATTTTAATCTGAGAAATGTTTGTGCAATAAAACACATTATTTTAATCCTAGAGTTCCTGAAATCAATACTTAGCATATTGTGTGATGTACTTAAAATAGAAGGTGGCTGTGACATTAAAACAACTAAAAGAGAAAAAAAAAAACAAAAGACTATGCAGTGTGTTATATACCAGGTGTCCTAGCTTTCAGAAAACGATGTGCCCTAGCTCAGTGAAATAATCCAGCTGTGGGCTGTTGAAAGTTGCCTGGCCTAGGCTGGTGTTTCATTATTTAACCTTAAAATGATTAAGGCTATATAGTTAACATTTACATTATTGGTTTCAAGAACAATTAGTATCAATAAGCAAGTAGAAAACTGTTTTCCAAAACACCTGATAGAAATGTTTGCACTAAGGTGCCTTCTGTTTTGCATAACTTTTTCTTTCTCTGTCTTGAACGGCAACAAACCAATAAATAAAGTGTCTCCATGACAGCAATTCCTCTTCAATGTGCCGAAACGTGACTCGGACAACAAAATTGGCTTTTGTCAGAAGTGCTCTCCATTTTGTGGCTTTGCATGATGTGGGTGAGAGATATGTGTGAGCAGCTAGTCATATGAAAACTCGATTTGGAAGCCAGCTATGGAAATCATGCCATGAAGAAAACATTGCGGGCAGCTGCTTTTCAGCACTATCTGCAACTTTAGAGCTGATGCTTTGCTCCTGGGGCCAATAAATAAGTCACTAATTAGTTTTTACTACCTGCAGAAAAACCATGGCAAATGGAAAGCCACTGGAGACTAGGGCAATCAACTCTGAATAGTTCTCGGTTGGTTTCACTAGCCTAGACCAGTCTACCTAATTTAAGGTTTGATTAAATTTAGCCGGGATACTTGGTATGCATGGTTTGCTGGCATCTCTTGGGGTCAGCTTCAAGTGAAACGGTGATGACGCAGCTGTGGTCTTAACTGATATGGTATAAGCTGTCCTGTAGTCTCTTATCAGATGCTTTGTATTGGAAGGGAGTGCATGCTTCTGGGATCATGATGAGAATAAGCAGCATTTTGAGGTCAATGGCTTGGTTTGGTTTGTGGGGTTTAACGTCCCAAAGCAACTCGGGCTATGAGAGACACCGTAAAGGAGGATTCCGGTAATTTCGACCACCTGGGGTTGTTTAACGTGCACTGATATCGCACAGCACACGGGTGTTTTGTTTTTCACCTCCATCCAAAAGTGACCGCCAAGGCTGGGATTTGATCCCATATCCTTGGGAACAGCAGCCGAGCGCGCCACCCCAGCGGGGACTTTGAGGCCAATGAGATGAGATGGCTAACTATAATGTGCATTACAAGTACACATACACACTGCTTCCTGTACTTTCTCCTGTCGTGACTAAGTAAATTCTAAAGGGCTTGATCCCAGTGCACTGTGGGGATAGCTCGTGGGAAAAGAAAAGAGGAAACTGCATGAAGAAACAAGGAGAAAAAGAATTGCTACATAGTACAATTGCATTTATTCTTTCCTACTGTCCTTGTGTTTAGCAGTGTTTTTGCCAGCTCCACAAGACCCTTATTAATGCGTTGTGTAAAAGTTTTAAAAACAAGTTAAGCCGACATATTTTCCACTGAAGAAATTTTTGTTCCATGAAACACACTGTTGTAATTATCTTGCACACTTTCCAAAGAGAAATGTCCTTCTTGAGTCCCACAGCCTGGCTGTTTGTGTCATTACCATAACTAGAAAAGAAATAAGTTCACATATACAGCTCGCTAAAATGTATTTTTGTGACCCATGTAATTTTCATTAATAAGCACAGCAATACTTGGAAACAAAACTACCACTGTGGTACCGAGGTTTCTATTATAGTGTGTGAGGGCTTTTAAGGCTCTTTGTATTTTCGTAGGAAAGTAAAACAGACTGAATTGCATGGCTGTTGCTCTGTGAAAAACTGCCATCATAATACAGTTCATTGCACTTTGTACAATGTTTTTGTGAATTCATGAATTGTGAGGCACACTGAGACCTTCAGCTCACACACTCCGCTTCCCAAATAACTTTTTCTTGTGTTAAAATAGTTGGCAATAAAGTCACCACTGCAAGGATTGGCAGCTCATTTGCTAGTCATTGCACAAAATAAATTAGGCTGCCCGCTTAGATTGTAATCATTCTGTTATAACCTTATCCTGCAAAGCTAAGGTAACACTCTGCATAGGTGCAAAGCAGAGTAGTGAATCTGTGTATGCAAACAGCAAATCCAATCTAAGCAGAAAAGGAATGAATTCAGATTAAGTTACATGTGACCTTAGTGTCAACAAGTCAGGTGTTACATCCATGCCTCACAGCTTTCATAGTGGATCAACATCACCATTATAGAACCAATACCTATGTGATAATGCTCAACACACGATGAAAAGATAAGATAATGAATCTTTGCAAATGTGGTATGAGACCATGCACAGTGGTGGCCATACAGCAAATGTAAACTGATATGTGAGAAAACCCAGTTGATCACTTTGCAAGGTGCAAAAAATTTAGGCGAGCAGCAAATGCAACAGACTAAAAAAATCAGTATTGCATTCTACATTGTTGTAAGATTTGCACACGTACATCATCGATATCACTCAGTAGGCAAGTAATCATGGGCGTCACAGCAAAATGGAAGCAGCAAATAGGCACGGACATGAGCATCGACATCTGATTTTGATGGCATCGAAAATATCTCAATTGGTACCCCTTAGCAAAGAAATGCAGCTGAACAGCTACTCAATACCATTGAAACTGAGTTGGCATGCAGTCTGGCGAGAGTAGAGCTGTCAAAGCAACAAGTATGGGATGTAATGTGTGCAACTCCATAACAGCATCATGTCAGTATAAAGCCTACATACATCATTTGTCTAAGCAGTTGTCCAATGAACTTAACTCATCTAAGTTATGCAGGAAGAAAGCAGATTGTAACCACAATAATTTCTTCAATTGTTTTCTTTCTTTTTAACCAAATATGTTTTCATGCTCAACATGCCTTAGGTACACCAAAGTGTCCATATCATGAGGCACAGTTGCATATGGTGTGCTTTTTTTTTCATAAGCATAACCTCCCGCCATACTGTACTTTTTTTTGGCATCGCGTCTAAATGTCTTTTTTAAGACCTGATGGGGTAATAAAGTGTTTAGCCCATCACATACAGAAGTGTTCAGTCGACCGATCCATCGCACAGATACTTATTGCAGACATAGGTGCACCATAGCTAGCAGGAAATAAAAATAAATAGGGAGGTACTCTCAAAGTGACAGCTGCCGTGAAAGTACACGATATTTTCACAGTTTGCACAGTGCCGTCGACCACCCATATCAGCACAAAGCGCGAACCGCGGAATAGTGGCATATTAGTAGCCCGAAAGCCGTGCGGCTAACGTCGTCGAAGGGCTCGGCGCTCGCACGGGAAGGGCTCGGCAAGCACAGCACATACACGGGCCGCGATCAACACAGGCGATCGACACATCGCGGAAACAAAGTCGTGTGCTCGTTTCTGTTGCGGTCACTGCGACCAGTGGAACGGGTGCCAGGCTGGCTGTCACCAAGTTAATTTCAGCATTACGAAAACACAGTGTGTGACGAACTTTGCAAACATGGACAGTCCTTTTCTAGGTGGCAGTCGCTCAAGTCGTAAACACTTTCGCAACACATGCACGGGCACTTTTCGATGCGGTGAGGAGCCGATTCGTGCGCATGAAAATCACCGTGAAACTGTTGCTGGCTGTCGGCCGTGAAGATCCTCGCGGCCAGCGATAATCACAAACACATCGTGACACCGGTGCGACCTAGTACACTTCGCCGGTTGGAAGATCACTGTCTTCAGCTCAGCGCAGATAACAGTGGCGCATATGATCCGACTTGAGAGGAAATCACAGTCGATAGGAACACTAGTAAGCAATGCGCGCAAAGTATATTGGTTTTTGCGGCAGAGCAACAACTATCATCTACGCTTCGCTATAACCGCTGGCGGCCATATTGCCTGGCAAGATCGGGGAGGAGGAGCCAGAGACGTCGCCTAGAGCGCAACCAATAGCTGCGATCCGGTCGCCCTGCTGATCAGTTGAGATTGAGTCAACTTTTCTGCGGACGACGGATGCGGGTGTGCGCTATTGTATGCCCTGCCGAACCGGTCGTCTCGGTGCGGCCGCATGCGTGCGGAACGGGTCTAAAAAGCAACCGTACAGCGGCCTTTACTCTCTCACTTTGTGCATCTATGCGGCCACTCCGCCAACTCAGTGTTAAGTCGTGTGATGTGGGCGTCACCACTTTCCTTTCCTCCTCTTCAAGTCACACGGATATTCGGCTGAAAATAGAGAGAGAGTGGCTTCTGCTGCAGCTGTGCAGCCACTCCGCCTCCTCAATGCTGAGCCGCGCGACAACACCTTCTCTTCCTCCACTTCAAGTTCAAAAAAAGAGAGGGTGAGCGGTTGCGGACAGACATCGGGGAAATCCCGGCGGGCAGTAGTGCTGCGCCCTAAAAATCGTTTTTTTAGGGGGGGGGGGGAGAGGGGGAAGCATGACGCATTGGTGTTACTGGGTTTTGCGCATCCTCGCTCGTTAACGCACGTCCATTTTGCCAATGGCTTAGTCTCCAATCCAGCAATGTGCTCCTCATCATCTCGAACACATCAATAAATGTGTAGTCGTTAGCTATAATTGTGTGAATGACCGCCCGACACAGGTATTTATAAATGCCCGCTTTAATCAAGTTCTGCAGCCCACTAAACCAAAAAATAGCTTAAAAGTTAGTGAAAAATGAGTTGCATGTCCTCTAGTGCACTCACTACTAGGCCGGGTATTCTTTTGAAGCTCAGGGGAGGTTTTCGCGCGCTAAATACACTGAATTCGACTCTTTCGGCAACAGAGGGTTATTCTGATATGAATCAACCTTCATTTGATGTAATAAGCATTCGCAAAATAAGTTCAACCACAGCACTAGAAATTTCGAGGTTATTAATTACAGGGGACTGAAATCCCGTTTAAGATCTTGGTAAATGCGAGAGCTTCCGTTGTTTTGAAGTGGTTATCTGCTCTTGTGGCCGACCATAAGTGTTCCGTATATTTAGTGATAAAAGTCAACCCTAGGGTAGGCAGGGAGTGCGCTAGACGACATATTACACCGTTTTTGCTCCTTTTGTTCCTGCATAGGGTGGTGTGTATTCAGAATGTGCGGACATACCTTCGCAGCCTAAGAGTAGCGCACCTTACACCAAGTGCCCAAGGAGATTCTATACACAATTTATCCACCCATCTGAAAGAAGAAATGTGAGTAGGGAGGTCCTACCACATCGTATGATCCCCGGACATCACGCAACCAGTCCGAAGAATCAGCAGCGCGCCATATGAGCTCCAAGAACTTAAGAATTGTCACTGAAAAGACGATCCCAGGAAACACTGAAGACAGGACAGAAGTGCAAATTTCAACTTTATTATCTAATTAAAGGTGGAAGATTCGCTTCCATTCCATCTCTCCGCGTTTCGTATGGTCGCCTTTTGAGCACAGACCGCCTCATCATGTTCCAACTAGCTCGTCAGAAAGTTTTATGCTGCCAAACCTATGTCTGGGATTTTTCGCTCCCCCGGCATTCAAAACTATGGTATTAAAACTGAACTGGAACACAATCAAGTGCGCGCAGTCTTTGCCTTAGCTCAAGCGGGTTGTTCTAAGCTATGTAACGGAGTTAACTGGTAACCCTAATGTCTATAGTCTCGGACGTCGTGAGAAATCTCATGCTGACGCCTATGGAGTTTAGGTATTGCATGTTTGCTTTTCAGACCCATGTTGCGGGGCTTAAAAACAAATTCCTGGTAAACGAGCGCGAATCAAGGGGAAGCCGGCAACGCAGCAGACACCAACAAGACACAAGCGCTCATTCGCAACCGGATGGTTTAATTGGCAAAGCCTAACAACAGGCAAAAAGAAAACAGCAAAAAGTGAACGATGCAGCACGAGGGTGCCTAATAAGGCGGGATGGCACGCACATGGCCAAAAGCTTAAAGCCTGGGAGAAACATCACCACATGAAAATAAAAGCAAGAGGAAACCTCAGTTCTCATCAAGAAAATCGGTTCCAGAGCTTGCTGGAGGAGAGGGTGCTGACGCACGTATAACTGATTTTGAAATGTAATACGCTTAATTAAGCTCGCGCATGAATTAACTTGGGTGCTTAAAAAGAACAGAGGTGCTATAAGGTCGTCAACAGTTCATGGTTGCTCGTGTTCTCTTTTTTTTTTTTTTGCCGTGTGTTTGTGTTTTAATCCATTTCGGGGAGCCGGCCCGCGAGGCGCGCGGGCGGAGCGGCGCCCGTACCTAAGTACCTTTTTCTTGTTTTTGTTCGCAGTTAAAGTTTTCAAGGAAATTATGGAAGATGCTTGCTTTAAAGGCTTCTACAAGGGTATCGAAGAAAAGATTAAGGAGGCTATGGAAAGAGCAACCCGCGTCTTCAACCCTGTGGTAAACTACACCCATTTTGATACTAAATTAAAGCGACTGCGATCGCTATACGGCGGCGAGCGGATAGTAGATAGCGTCGCACGAAGTCGCACCTAGACCTTCGGTATGCCAGGCGCATGCAAAAGAAGATGCAGCGCAGAATTCAGACACTTGAGACTCACCTCTGGTGGACGTTTTGAGCAATACTGGAACCACGGAAGTCGTTGTCACAAGTTTGGAATGTGATTCGTGGCCTCCGAACATCCCCTCAACAACGCTACCAATTCATATCCCTCGCGCTGCACCAGCGACGCAGCGAGGTTCATGTAGCCAATACATTCTGTGAAAAGATGACTGGCCTATTGAAAAAACCTATTTGCGGTTTTAATAGGTCCTGTATGAAATAAAATGAGAGTATGCAGGAGGTGAAATGGGGCATAGAGGACCCATAAAGAAGCATTCAGGACTAGTAGGAGGATGCTCAGGGAATGCATATAGGTCCTGTTTCTCCTTGGCAGACGTCTTTAACTCCTGTATATCAAATATGGGATATATATTAGGAGTTATCGGAGTTGTGAATAGGTCCTGTGTACCATGATACAGGAGTTGGATGGGCTCCTTAATCAGGATTCATTTGTGCAAGGTTGAAAAGGCAAAGTTTGATATACGCATGCGGTGTTCAGCTAAACTGAATCAAGCATTAAAACGAGAAAGCCTTTTTCAAATTTGAATGAAATGAACATGAAAGATTATTTTGCATTTCGATCTCTGCATTAGCTCTTGTTAGTGCATGCGGTAATTACAATCAACAATCGCTGTACATCTTCCAACCATATGGCGCACATTCATATCTGTAACTGATGACGAGCCTGCAATGTGGAAGTGCAGGGAATAAATTCGCCTTTCCACATGAACATAAGTATGCTCGAGCATAACTCAAAACACACGTCGCCGCCCACCGAACTATTCATTGATAGCTGCATATCAACAGCGATGTTTATTTAAGGGTTTGCATATTCAAAACGCGTGATGGGAAATGAAATACTGCCGCCGCTGCTCCGCTGGCAGCATGTGAAGTTAAAAGGTCATATATATGACAAGCGGATCCATACGAGATATCTCTGTAGTAGAAAGAAAAATGCGCTCTAACACGGCGAAAAAAATAGCCAGTACGTAACATATTCGCATATTTTAGGCGTACATGCAAAACATTGATACGTTTGAATGATAGATGATATTGCGTAACTGTGGTGATAGAATTAATAAAGGTTCAGCGTGTTTACAGGGCAATCGCCGAAGGGCGACCGCACTTAATAAAAAGATGCAATGCGAAACAGCAAAGCAGCAATAGAAGGGGACGAATATAAGCACAGCAACCATCGGTTGCCGTGGTGTAGTAAGAGAAAGGAAACTGGACTGGATGACGAAACAAAAAAAAAACGTTTAGAGCTGCCAGTCTCCGAAGGAGAAGTAAATAAAGCCGTAGAAGACCTCAACCCTGGAAAATCTCCAGGACCAGACGGGCTTGCAGCCGCCCTTTATAAAGAATTCAAAGACGATTTCGCCCCAGTTTTGACTACATTATTTAATGAGGTCTACGACAAAGATATGCTTCTCCCGTCTTTTCTAACAGCCCATACAATTTTAATACCAAAAAACGTTGACGAAGCCAAGGTTCAACAAGTTACCGCTTACAGACCAATATCCTTGACGAACACAGATTATAAGATCTTCATGAAAATTCTTGCTAAAAGGCTTCAAACTGTAATGGAAGAATTAGTAGGACAGCATCAGACCTGCGGCATTAAAGGCCGAACCATATATACTAATATCCACAAGGCACGGTCTGGGCTGGAGTGTTGCGACGCCTTGCATGAGAGTGTTGCCATGCTCCAGCTTGACCTTTAGAAAGCTTTCGACAAGGTGCCGCATGATGTCTTGTTATCAATTTTAGAGCATGCAAATGTGGGCTCAGTTATTTGCAAAGGAGTCGCAATGGCGTACAGAGGGTGCACGACGCGCCTGATAATAAATGAGAAGGTGGGTGAGCGCATCCAAGTGCTACGCTATGTGCGTCGAGGCTGCTCCCTGTCGCCATTGCTTTTCTGCTTGTATATTGAACCATTTTGTCTAAGCATTATCGAGAGCAGCAGTATCCGAGGTTTTCGTTTGCATGCAGCAGAGGTCCGCATACTTGCGTATGTCGATGACATTGCCGTCGTCTGCACCGACTACGAAAGCATTCGCAGTGTTGTCAAATTGGTGAAGGACTTTTGTTCTGTTAGTGGTAGTGCGGTGAACTGGAATAAGTGTCTGGGTTTCTGGCATGGAGAGTGGCACACAACCCCTGCGAATTTCGTGAACATGCCTTGGGTAACAACCCCAGTGGAGTATTTAGGAGTGCCACTGGAAAACTACCGATACAGTGAGTCATATTGGAACCAGCAGGTTTTAGAAGTACGTGAGAAGGCCGACGGACTAAAACGATTCTTTTGGTCTATGTTTGCACGTGCTACGATTTGTAATTTATTTCTTGTTACCAAGATATGGTACGTGTAACAAGTACAGCATTGTTCTCGTGTGAATATGCAGAGATTTCACCGTGTGTTCACCATGTTTGAGTGGGGAAGTACTTGGGAGCGCACCCGCCGAACCAGCTTGTTTCATCGCGTCCGCTCGGGAGGAGTTGGTTTGGCGCATTTGTATTTGCGCCAAGTGGTCAACCGTTTTATGCTCTTTCGTGATACAAAGGACCCATTTTTACGAACTGTGTGTCAGGTTAGATTGAACAGAGTGCTACCAAATTTTGTTGTAAGTTCGGCGAGCATGCAAGGGAGGATTTTCGGAATCCTTAAAGAAGTGTACACAAGCGCACTTTTTTAACCTGAACGCACGAGCGTCGACCGACGAGTCGATAAGCGCCGTATGACGGAGAACAGCGGCGAAATGAGCGAGAATACGCGCGTGCGCGCAGCGAGCCCTCTGGTGCAGCTGTCCTCTGCTAGGCTGTTCCGGGAACGGACGTCACCCCTGCTTCTTTTGAACACCGTTATCGTCATCGTCTTTTTTCTTTTTCTGAACGCTTCCATCACGTTATAAACGGTCAGGTGATAACGCTGGATGGAATGCGATATGCGCCGGCTGATTATACTACATGAGTATCAACAGTTTGTTTCTTTTTGCTATAGGTCCCGTAGCACTTCCCTGTGGCAAATTAAAGGTATCTGCCACTCGAACTCCTGTTGAACAGGAACTTCTATTTTGCAACGAAAGGCGCTGACGCATTGCCAATGTCATAACAGAAATAAATTTATTGCTTTTTAGAGAACAAAAAAAAAAAGAAATGGAGAGAGTCCATAAAGATACCTTTGCTCGTACTAGCACAAAGGGGTATTAGAGATTTTCCTAATACAGCTGCTTTACAAACTATGGGCTTCCGGTTGTCCTGCAGTAGCTGCAAAAACCTCCACCAGATTGAACAACCGCTGCAATGCGTCGCGGAAGAGAGTCGTACAGCGCTGGTACGAGGTCGCGGTTCATCTTCAGAAGCTCCCATTCGGCTTGAACTTTGCGCCACAATTTGTCGCAGCTGGTGTTGTAAAGCCCAATTTCGGACAGGTTAGTTTTCATTATTCCCCACACATTTTCAATGATATTCATGTCCGCACCCTGTGGTGGCCAGGCCATGGTCATGATACAGAGTTCTTCCAGGCGGCCTTTGGCAGGGCGAGACATGTGCACGGGGGACAAATCGTGTTGTAGAATGAAGAAGCCGTCACCAAAAGGACCGTCGAGGACATGAGGAAGGAGCTCCTGCTCTATAATACTAATGTAGGAGTTTGCACAAAATCGGCCCTCAATTCTGTGTAGTGCTCCGAGACCCTCTTTTGTTACCATCCCCCAAACGTTGACACTTCTGCGTCCACTGCATCTTACTTTCTGGATGTATCGGGGGTCATACCTGTAAGAGATGAAAACAATTACTCAATTAAAAGCAGCGACAAGTCCCACTAAATATATTCTGCTAAAGTAACAATAAGGAACACGGCTCACAGGAAGAAAAGTCTAAAACGATTCTTTACATAACTGCACTGAAAAACTGCTACATTGTAACAGGTCAATTCTCATAAAATCTGCTTAAAATGCATTACATTAAATTTGTTCTGCATTACAGAAACATTTAATTATGAATAACTACGAGTGATTTATTTGCAGTTATAGTTATTCATGTTTGCAATGTAATCCCTGTGTGGCGAACTGCATACGGAGCAAAGGCATTTATTAGGCTTGCCCTATGCCTTTGCTCCGGTTTCTGTAATCCAGAATAAAACGAATAAAATAAAATGACATGAAAAACAGAAACAGGAAAAACTAACTAAATATTGATAGTATAAAAAACCGAACCTGGTTAGGTCTGGTCTGTATACTTTGCGCCTTTGGTCCCACTGCGTGCAGAATGTAGACTCGTCGGTAAAAACGACACTGTGCCAGTCACCTGCTGTCCAGTGAAGATGGGCCTGGGCAAAGTACAGTCTTTTCGCCTTCGCGGCGTCCGATAGAAGCGGCGTCCGATAGAAGCGGCTTTTGGGCAGCACTTCGACTCTTCAGGCCTTCTTCCAAAAGTCGTCTTCTCACCAACTCTTCGCTGACATCCACGCCCACCGCATCTCTAACCTGGCCGGCCGTCATGAAGGGATTTGCCTCGGCGACAAGAACCAAGGCGGCATCCTCTTCTGCTGTCGTATTCCTTGCTGCGTCACCTATGCGCCCTTCATCTCTAAACGCGCAAATTATCCTGTTTACTGTAGCTAGCTGTAAATCTAATGTGCTCTGTCTTTGGGATGCGCCGCGCAAAGACATGCAGCTACTCTCTTTTCCTCTGGAACCCGCATCATTCACTATATACGAAGCACACTCCCGAATAAAACGGATGAAAGGCATTATTATCATGAAGCACGATGGCATCTGATGGGATTACTTCGCTTATCAATTCACACCTTGCTAGCATACAGGAAAGCACGCGGTTCGCGTGGCCTTTCCTAATCTTTTCCCAGGGGCATGCCGAAAACAGAAGGAAATTCGATAACGCGCAAAAAGGCAGGTGGGGTTGCATCCGCTTCCCGTAACAGCCTGCCAGAGTACAGTTGCACCGGAGTGCTCACTGCGCGCACGCGCGTATTCTCGCTCATTTCGCCGCTGTGTTCCGTCGTACGGCGCTTATCGACTCGGCGGTCGACGCTCGTGCGTTCAGGTTAAAAAAGTGAGCAGGTGTACATGTCATGTCGTGTATTGCAAGCCTGTTTTTCGTTTGAATATTTATCAACTGTGACGCGAAAGAAACTTTAGAATGGCTTGTGCGATGTCTTTCTCCCGATCCCATTGTACAGATCGTTGTACTGTGCAGGTCCATGGAAGTCAGTCCTTAAACTAGTAAAAAATATGGCTGTACCAGGGGGAACAAAAACTTTCTTTTTCAAACTCCATAGCAATACACTAGAAGTTAAGACATTTAGAAATGAAAGGATTTTTCGTACCTTGAGGAAATCATTGCTTCATATGCCGAAAACCGGAAACTATCTAACACGTTTTCTTAGACTGTTGGGAAGCCTTTTTATTCTGGGACATTCTACAACGAACAATTAAAAAAAAACCTACCCGTGGATGCATTCGGAATTCAATTTTTACCAATTGAAGATAATGATGGGCTACCGCTGGACATGATCATGTTATTGGGCCTGCACAGTATATGGCGACCCTAAATCGCTTTCAGGCATGCAGACGTTAATGCTAGGAAAATACGGCAGTATTTTCGCGAAGCCGTTCCGAGTGTTATTGAAGTTCTCAAGACACAAGACGAAGTGCCTGAGTGGCTTCCGAGAATGGAAGCGTTGCTGCAAATGACTGATGTGTAATGAATCACGTAGCCCAAATCGCGTGGTTTTAACCCATGTAGTGTATTTGTCGCGTAATATTCATTCTGTGTGTGTGTATGTGTGGAATGTTCTATATGTGAAATATCTGATAATAAATTAGGCAATAAAAAAATTGCCGTGGTGTACTGGTTAGCGTGCTGGGCTGGTATACGGTGTGGTCCGTGAGATCATGATTCGATTTCTGGCGCGGCAATTAGATTTTTTTTTCAATTTGTTTTTTATTTACGTACATTTTGTTTATATACCTGAACGTCTTTTTAGCCTGCATCCGCATTTTCCCCACAACGAGGGGCGCTGACCACATTCTACAACACTCATAACCTGCGACTCCTACTACTCCTACCACTCCCACAACTGCCATGTCCAATAACCCGATATGAATAGGATATGAATTGCTGTGATGTTCCACCATCGAGGGATTCCCGTACGGAATCTCTTATTTTCTTTAGATCTCGACGCCGCGCTAGCTAGTAGCAGATGGTCGCCATCGCCGGGGCCCGACGGTGTGACGTACACCGCGTTTACCAACCTTGGCCAGGAGGCTCATCGGGCTTTTTTGGACCTTTACAACAAGTCATGGTGCGACGGCACAGTTTCCAATGACTAGAAGACCAGCCGGCACATTCCACTGCTGAGACCCGGGAGATCACCCCTCGAGCTTTCATCATGTCGTCCGACAGCCCTTGTCCTCTGTGTCGGCAAAGTTATGTAACGAATGCTGCTCATGCGCATTCAGTGGTACTTGGAGAGATACCAAGTATATCCAGGCTTTATTCCCGGTTTTCGACGTGGCCGTTCGTCTATCGACAACGTGGTTGACCCGGTTACATCCGTTCAGGTGCAAAACAATTTGAAAAGATTGACTGCGGCATTGTTTTTGGACATTAAGGGCGCCTACGACAACATTAAACATCAGGCTATTATGGAGGCATTGCAAACCGCTGAGATTGGAAGCCGTATGTTCAGCTGGATGCGCAACTATTTATCAGAGAGGTCGCTTTTTATCCAGACTCAGGACGGACAAACCTCTTTACAACGGTGCTCACGCGGAGTCCCACCGGGTGGCGTGTTGAGCCCAACCCTGTTCAACCTTGCTCTCATCGGCCTGGTCGATTTGCAGCCACAATCTGCTCAGATGTCCATCTATGCTGATGATATCTGCATTTAGGCGTCAAGTGTGACTTGTCCCTAACTCCGTGCGAGGCTTCAAAGGGCAGCATGAATTGTGACGTCTTACCTACATTTGCAGGGCATTAGCATTTCAAGTGAGAAATGCTCTCTTGTGCCCTTCACACGAAGACCATTGTCACACTATACCATATCTATAAATGGGAAAGCCATTCCCTAATAAAAAGCCATCGCTTCCTGGAAGTTGTCATTGACAGGAATCTCTCGTGGAGCCCATATCTGAATGACATGGAAAAGAGACTACTTTCCATTGTCCATGTTCTCTCCTTGGCGGGGGGTAGCCCGGGAGTTGCGGGCTGAGCGAGGGAGAATACTGACGTTCTCCCGTACGCTCGCTTGGGATGAGGGACAGGCCAGAGGCATATTATTTTATATTACTTTTGGGCAGCCACCATAATATATGTCCTAAGCCGGAGGGCGACAAAACTCAGTGTCGCTTCTGTTTATCTTTTGACTGTGCTGTACATGTTCATCTAACGAACCTGTTATTTTATTTAAACCAGTTTGTTAATTCAATTCGGCCCATTGCGGTTATTTCGGCAAAGCAAGGAGACGGGTGCACCAACAACAAGAGGAAGAAACAAAAAGGAACTTCAAAAACCAACAGCAAAAAAGTTTACTGGTGCCTTCAAATTTTGGCGAGCATTGCTTGCGTTTTCCTAATCGTCTATGATCCCGGCGATGCGACGAGTCTTTAGGCCACATTCTTTGTGAGTGCCCGATATACAGTGAGGAAAGGAAGTGTCTGTGCCGTTCGCTGGAGCATTTAGATGGACGCCCATTGAGTGAAACTAAGATTTTAGGTCCCTGGCCACGGCGATCGTCTGCGGCGAAGGCCTCCCAGGCACTGCTCCGCTTTATGAGAAGCACAGGCTAATCGAAAGACTATGAGTTTGCTATGACATGACTGTAACGTGATGTGATGTGGCGTGTCTGTTATGTGACTGTATTAACTTCAACTATCCCTCTCTCACAACTTTTATATCCACTCATCCCCTTCCCCCAGTGCAGGGTAGCAAACCGGTTGCTTTTACTGGTTAACCTCCCTGCCTTTCCTCCTCATTTTCCTCCTTCTCCTATGATCCTGGCAGTGGTGAGCCATGTCTGAGTGGTCTGGACAGTTGTCTAAATAAGCACCTCATGGGGCACCAGAATTCCGGTAACAAATTATATGTGCGCCAGTATCCTTTAGCCATCTAACAAGCCCTGAAACCGTTTTCCAGGTTTCCAGGATGACACCTGACGTTTTCGCATGCATCTCTTTTCTTGTGCTGATGCTTTTCAGTTTGCTTTAACTGTTTGGTCATGTAGCTGGTGCCACACCGTCTTGATTAGTAATCCTGCTGAGGCATAATTCGCGTTTTGTTTTGTTTCCTTTGTATCTGCTAGAATGTTGTTAATTTTGTATTGTTAATTCAACCATCCGGTTGCGAGTGAGCCATGGTGTCGTGTTTTTGTCTTCTCCCCTGAAGTCTTCGTCTTGAGTCGTGCTCATTTACCAGGGATACCTACTAACTAAATCAACTTTTCTCGTTAAAAGCAAATCCTTCGAGGGGCATATTTTTGACAAAGACTGCAGAATCAGATGTAGTACATGCCAATATCTCTTAATGAATTTCCTGTATATTTATATGTATCTAAGGGTAATTATAAGATGCCGCACAAGTTACTCTCACGGTATCATCTGCTGGAAATGGAACACCTGAGGGCGAAGATTTTAGATACTTCATTCATAATGTTTTAACACGTGTCATCAAAGAACATTAGCGCGTGCTGCCTGTGGATGCTATATAGAGATTAAGTAGTGCAAAATTGTTAGGTCTAAATGACAAAATGCCTAGGAATGTTTTCAGCAAAATTCCAATTTTCAGTGAAACCGAGAGATCGACTTCAATATTATATCAACTGTTCTAATACTTTCCTTAAAGAGCGTGATGAAAAGGCATCGGGTTCTAGCCTCGAGAAGTCGTTGTGGTGGATACAGAAGGGTTAACACCGAATCATCAGAAACGTTACATTTTTGCTAAAGTGTGCACACCTCAATTCCATTAAAGCAATATGAAATAAATAATTATTTACTCCTAGCTGAAATCGTGGACCTTCTGAGGACGTCAGGCTCGGAAGCGTTCGTTGTTAACATTTTTCACTAGCTACAGATCGCGTTTAATAAGAGAACGGAAACAATCTCGGAGCGTTTTTCGATCAGCACGTGGTTCATCCAGTGCACGGTTGTTTTAAACCGATCCCGCTTTTGCCGCGGTAAGCGTTGCGAATGATCCCCGTAGGCTGTGCCTTCGTAACGGTGTAGCCTAACGGATCTGTCAAAGCGAAAGTGTTGGTAAGCTCCCGAAGTTATGGAGGTTTCACATCTTTGAAAAGGCCACGAGTTGATTTTGATCACGGCTGGTCGTGCGTTCTAGCGCTGACGGCACAAAATCAAAAATTCTCAAACATATTTACAGTCAGGGTTTTCGAAACCGGTGCGGTAAAGCTGTCCGCAGGAGAACTGCAAGAAAAGGGCTTCGCCAAAAGAGGTTCCTTCGAGCGCAACAGATAAACAATGAGTTGCTTGCGGGTGTGGCTGACAGGTGTGCACCGGCAGAAATATCTCGACTGCATGCAGAACGGCGCTGCCTGAAGCGTACATTCTGGCTGTCTTCGCTCCCTGGGCAAGCGCCACCGCGCACGTTCGATTTCTTTCGCTCGAGCCGATCATCTCTCGCGCGCACCTCAGCAGAGCGCTTTTGCAGCGGCGCAGAAATATGGCGGCAGCACGCTTGGCTGGCCAAGATGGAGCGAGGGGGAGAAGAAGGGTTATTGCGGCACGAGAACGACGATGGGTATCTGGCGGCGCGGCTCTCCTTCCGCCGGGAGTGCGGTGGCATGATGAGGCGTGTGAGTTGGGGAGCGGAGATCTCGAGGTAATGGCTGTTTCTGCGAGGCGCCCGGGACCACCGCAATCTCCCGTGCCCTGTTTATTGAAATAAAAAAAGTAAAAGGAACAGAGAAGATGGAAAATGAGGATAAGGCGTGCCCCCGTCCAGGTAGCGGACGCAACAGCAGGCAGCTCAATTTGCTTTCGATCGCGAGCCGCGCCTCGGTCGCTGCGCGATGAGTTCCCTATTTCTCCGGAAGATGACACTGGACTCGCAGCGGCTTGAGCGTTTCAGGCACATGAAACGAGTGGAGAGGCTGTGTCCTCAGAATAGGTAAATTATGCTTTGAGGATTGATTATTTCTTTGATTTTGTTTCAAAATCTTAAAATCTATCTCGTCTTAGAGAGAATGACTGATCGGACTTCGCATTTTTACAGCAGACAAAGCTGGTAGGTTGGAAGAGGGCAACCAGAATTAACTTGCGCTCTAAGATATTTAAGCCATGTGCGCGAAAACACGATAATGCGGTTTACCGCATTCGCGGGACTTTAGACTCCGCAAGGTGTCGAATTAACGCAAGGAATTAAATAATAACAATGACTTGAGCACCTTGTCACAAAATATGTTGGCTGTCTGGAGTTGTGGCATGTTGTTGTGCGGAGAAGAAAAGCCGGAGAACGGATTTCAGGGGCAAACATGTAGATGGAATCTAAATACTCTATAAGGTAACTCATATACCTCGCAAAAAGGAAAAACAATCGAAGTATAATATGATAATACAAGAGACGTATAAGGTATTACGTATACGTTACGTAATACGTAAGAAAGGGGGCGCTAAGGACTTGAAGAATTACAGGCCAATCAGCTTACTGTCCGTTACCTATAAGGTAATCGCTAATAGAATCAGGACAACCTTAGACTGCAATCAAGCAAAGGATCGAGCAGGTTTTCGGAAACTGTACTCTACCATCTATCATATCCATACCATTAACCAGGCGATAGAAAAATGCTCGGAATATAACCAGCCCTTATACATATTATTCATTGATTATGAAAAAGCATTGGAATGAGTAGAAACCTCGGCGGTGATGCAGGCATTGCGAAATCAGGGGGTAGACGAGACGTACGTGAATGTCCTGGCAGATATATACACTGGCTGCACATCAACCATAGTTCTGCATAAACAAAGTAACAAAATTCCTTAAAGAAAGGTGTTAGGCAAGCAGACACGATCTCCCTAGTAATATTCACAGCTTTCTTACAGTAACTATTCAGAGACTTGGAATGGGAGCTGTTAGGGGTAAGGGTAGATGGGAATACCTCAGCAATCTGCGATTTGCTGATGACATTGCCTTACTAACTAACCCAGGAGGTGAACTGCAAAGAATGATTGGTGACCTAGACAGGAAAAGTAGAGAGGTAGGCTTAAAAATCAATATGCAGAAGACTAAGGTAATGTTCAACAGCCTCGGGAAGGAACAGCAGTTTACGTTAGGTAGCGAAGCATTGGGAGTAGTAGGCGAATATGTCTACTTAGGACAGGTAGTAACCGCAGATCCGGACCATGAGAAGGAAATAACAAGAAGAATAAGATTGGGATGGAGCGCATTTGGCAAGCACTCGCAGATTATGACTAGCAGCTTACCGGTATCGCTCAAGAGGAAAGTATACAACAGTTGCATCTTGCCTTTACTCACCTATGGGGCTGAAACGTGGAGGCTAACCGAGAGAGTTCTACTTAAGTTGAGGACAACCCAGAGGGCTATGGAACGAAAAATGGTAGGGGTAACATTAAGAGATAGGAAGTGTGCAGAGTGGGTCAGAGAAATAACTCAAGTTACCGACATTCTAGTGGAAATCAAGAAGAAGAAATGGGCATGAGCAGGACATGTATTGCGAAGAAAGGATAACCGATGGTCGCTGAGGGTAACAAACTGGATTCCAAGGGAAGGAAAGCGTAGCAGGGGGCGGCGGAAAGTTAGGTGGGCGGATGAGGTTAAGAAGTTCGCAGGGGTCAAGTGGATGCAGCTAGCACAGAAGCGGGTTAATTGGAGAAATATGGGAGAGGTCTTCGCCCTGCAGTGGGTATAGTGAGGCTGATGATAATGATGGTGATGAATAAATGAGAGGTTTTGACAAACATACTTGCACCAGTCGACAACTCGTTTATTTTGAAGTGCAAGCACGTCAGCCCCGCATGAGTATATATACATATTCATAGATGAGCTTAGCTGTAACCTTCTAATCATTTGAAGGCAATTTCGTTTAAATTAAACATCAGCGCGAAATTTCTGGCCATCCTTACTTCATTTATTTATTTATTTCGCATATGGACGCAATGCGCCAAGACATTACAGTGGGGGCTTGAGGGGGCGTGGAGTGTACATTAAGCACATAAAATATTACACCTCTTCTCTTAGGCCGAGTAAACAGTGAAGCGACCAAAGAAAACAAATGAAAGGTAAACTTTTTACCTTTCATTCCAGGTGAAGAGATGCAGATTTATAAAATCGAAAAGAAACTATCGTTTCTTACAGCACCCATGACATTACTCGGCGGTATATTTAATTTCGTAATGGTTTAGGGAAGAAACATATTTCAAAACCATTTAATTTTCGTCTTAATTTGTTAACGGCAGCGAAATATTCACCTCGTAATTTCCTTATCTACTTACAACTGCTACTGTGCCTCCTGCAAGCAGATAAGATTGGCGGCTTTGTTGTTTTGCCTTAGTCTATGTACAAAAACAAGGCAACACGGGCCATAAGTAAAACTTTTACAGCTGTAAAACAAGCCCGAACAAGGATCAAAACTAGGGCAATAGAACTGTGCAAACGTTTGAATCTGCAGAAACTCGCTAACGATATTCATAATAGTAAACGTAGAGCGTGTAATGTCATTTTTAGTGTTAAAACGCATAAGCCAGAACTACCGTTCCGTTCGATTGTGAGTGAAAGAGACACCTGGCAGTATTGCATCAGTAGGTTTCTTCTGCGATGCTTGAATTGGCTTGAATTCACTGATCGTTTTCTAACAAAACGTTCGGAATGTAGCAAAGTATATTGAAGCACACACTGATTTACATTATGCCTTCTCTCTTGACGTGGAAGACCTGTTTTATTCAGTGCCGCATCCTGAGCTATTTGCGTCTGTAAAAGTATGCATTGACGAAAGTGGCGCTGTGCCTTTCAAAAACGCCGCTGGTTTTTCGGCTGATATTTTTTTAGCTCTTTGAGAATTTTATCTTGTCAGCATTTTTATATCTTTTGACGAGCAGCCTTACTTGCAAAAGAAAGGCATCTGCATCTGCTCTTGCATAGCCCCTACACTTTGTAACATCTCTTTATCATTAATCGATCACTCTTTAAACAATTGTTTTAACCATTTTAATAATGATAAGGTCCTTACAGTGTTCCGCTACATAGAAGAATTTTAATTGTTTTAAACAAGCAACTGAGTCTGTCTACTGAGACTACGGTTAATAGTGTTTTAGATGATTTATACAACTTGGGAAAGAGCTAAAAGTCGCACACAGGAAAAATGCTTCTTCTTGGCCGGTTAGTCTTACTTCAAGCTAAAAGTCACCTCTCAACTACCGGATAACGGCATGCTTCAGTTTCTGGACTTGCGGTTAAAGTTTGTCGATGGCCACATATGTTGAGCTTATTCCCTTAGTGCACAAAAACGTCTCTTGCGTATAATTTTGCCCAATCGAAGGCAGTGAAAAGGGGCATCGCTAACCTCTGCTTGGAGCCGGAAGTCGCGCATACATGAGATGCAAGCCAGCTTTATTAACCAATTGGACAGGCTTGTTGATTCCCTGAGTCGGTCTTAGTGGCACAAACACTTCTGAAGAAGATGAAGGCTGGTGCGAGCGAGAATCAACTGTTGTGGTTCCATACGTCCACATCTCTCACGGGCTGAAAAATGTGGCAAACCGATGAACTGTACCGGTGGTATTTTCTGCCTCACGCAAGCTTGTCCAGGTAAGCCGTCGCTTAACGTGCGAAGGCCGAAAAATGGCTGGCGGTCAGAAATAGCATTGCCAGAAGTGCGCCACCAGTGCCGTCTATGCGATACCACTGTCCTGCGTGGAAACTCCTATATTGGACGTTGCATGAATGACTGACTAACTTAGGGGAACAAGCAAAAGACATTGAAAATAATGAGGTTGAGCGAATTGGTGGAAGCACTGTAGGGCTTGCCCCAATTGTGTACCACGGTTCCGCGACGCGAGAATCCTGGACATCAGACGGCTCGTGAAACTTTAGAAGATATAAACAAGCAGGTTCGAACTGTATCACTGATATGTCGGTATTCCTTTATGACGCTGAGCAAATATTTCTGTCACGCTTTATTTGATTAGATTGATGCTTCTCCTTAGAAGGCTATATATGTATGTTACTTGCAATTGAATAAACAGTTGGAGTAAGCGCCCGTGGTGTCCCCTTTCTTGTGTGTTTGTGTTGCGTTGAATTCCCTGTAATTAGTGTGACAACCGACTAGCTCAGCAGTTAACTCTCTTGCGTCGATGTGAGGGAAGATGGGAAAAAGCGAATAGTTGTAGTAGATAGAGGATGAAAAAAATAAGTTCAGGAAAAAAATGGTGCATGTGGAGTCACAACTTAACAAATTAGAGCCAGTTAAGTCAATTAGATTTCAAAAAAGCCAAACAGGGTATGTCGAGGTCCAAAGTGATCGCGAGGTCCAGAATGATCGCGGGGTACTTCACTTACGGCCACGTCACCTTTAAGGACGTCAGAATAGTGACGTAGTTATGTCGACGTCGAATGTTATACGTGAGTGTGTGACGTCAAAAAAAAAAACAGAAATGGACCCATTTGGCCATGAGAAAGCCGAATAGTAGAGTGAAAGGGATCAGAAAGTGTGACGAAGTGTGTTTATCAAAGGAAGTATAACGAAACGAAAAAAATGCATCCAAAATACGTAACGGGTATAGGACATACAATGGACGCGATTCCTACACCAGCTGCCGTCGTGTCGTCATGGCAATGAATCACGTGCTTACGCATTCCTCCAATGCAATTAGTCGCAGTGATCTGAAACGTTTTTATAATTTGAGGCACGGGTATATGCCGCTGCGAATTCTGAATTACTGCGCTTCTTTGTCACAATTAAAACAGATATTCAACGTCAAGATTCGAGAATAAAAAAAAAATAAAGGTGAAAGGAACAACAAAATGAAAAAAGAAGTAAAAAAAAAGCCGAAAGAAAAAAAAATGCTTGTTTCGAATTCACAGAGCGACGTCAAAGTAATCAGTGAATGTAAAACAAAGGAAAAGAGAAAGTGTAAATTTCACATTTTTGCCTGTTCCGTATCGCGACCACAAGGAAGCAAATCTGGCGAACGACCAAACGCACTTTAATGAGATAGCTTTCAAAGTCGAGACCATTATGTGGCGTTGGTTATGTGTGCACTGAAACCACCAGCAACAAAGCCGACGTCAACATTACTGAGACTGAAAATTATGCGGAGCGGACAAGGCCATTGTTGCGTGCCAGCGGCGTGCAAATACGGAACCTTTATTTCGGCCGCGGAGGGCGCTGAGCAAGACAGATAGCTCAGCGCAGAAAGTTTACGGAAAGTGGGTGCGCGTTTCCGCACCCAATGAATCTCCATCAGAAGCGGCTTTTAGATGACATTTCTGACGGGAGATCGTCCAGAGCGCGAAGTGCGAACGCCTGATGGGGATGAAAGAAAAATATCCTCCCGCAGTATCTCTTACCAGAAAAAAAAGAAAAAAAAACAGAAGGCCAGATGTGAACCTCTTCTCTAGCGGGCACGGGTGCTTCTTTAAACTAGCCCCTGACGCTTCGATTCCACTGCTCGTGGACTGCAGTGCGAGCGGGGCTAGAGACGGCATGCGTGTTTAGAAGCGTTGCTGAAAACTTTGTCTGCTAATTTTCAAAACGGGGAAGCTGCAGCCGCACGTTTTCAAGCCTACAATGAGGCTCAGCCAAGAGGTAAATGGGGCTAGTCGGGGCGCGACATGGGGCCGGTTAATGTCCGCCCTAAAGATCGTGGTACAAACAGCGGGCCCAAATTTCCACTAGGAAATTTGGGCCCGCTGTAGAGAATTGGGCGTGAAATGAACAGGAAACAGCCAGCACGTTCCTTTGTTGTGAACGAATATTTCGTAAGCAGGATACGTTTAACGCTCATTCCTTCACTGAAAGACTGTAAACGTAAGTGGCGAGGAAGATACGGGTCCTTTACACTTTTGTTTGACTTCCAGCACTGCGGACTAGGCGTTGAGCTTTCTACTCGATAGTGAATACGGCCCGTATGGCCGAAAAGCCTTCACCCAATTCAAAAATTAAGAAAAAGCGTTTCAGACGAATGCGCACATAATTTTGTACAAACACTGGGATGCAACCGTATTATGAGCAGCATTCAGGCCGTTGTCATATTATTTCGCTTCCCATTTATCACCCACCTGCTAGTCAAGGTGGAGGAGGAGGGGGAGGGGAAAAGTTTACTGTGCTTTTTTTCCTGAGTGGAGCCTTCTGTCCAGAGCTCCATTTGCCGCCTCTTTCGTGCAGGCCCGCCAGAGCAGCTGGCGCTGGCCTTGCGGTGTGACCCTGTAGAGAGCGGTCTCAAGAAAAATAAAGTTTTCTCAATTCAGAGTTCCGTTCACCTGGCTATTTGCTTGGTCCACTTAATCATGTTGATCCTGAAAAGCGCATAAAAAACAAACGGACAACAGCAAAAGACGGACACACGAGCGCTTAGTTTCAACTCAACATGTCTAACCAACTTGCCCAAATGCAGCTGCTTGATTAGTCGGCGCTGATTGGTGGGCTCGGTGCTGGCCAAAGCATGTTCCCAGGAGGACGGAGTGGGGAAATTTATAGGTTGCCGGGTGGTGTTGTACAGGTCCAAATTGAATGATATAGTTTAGGTCTACGCTGCTGGCAGCTGGGGCATTTGTCTGCTTAGAGGAAGCGGGGGGGGGGGGGGGGGGGAACAAGTGTTTGTGGTATAAATTAGGATACGTAGGAGGTTGTAGCTGGCACCATGCCTCAGATTCGGCCTTGGTGAGTGTGGGGGGTGGTGGTGGCAATCTTGATTTTGTGTTTGGCAATATTACGTGATGTGGGTTTAAGGGTACAGGGCCGCGCTGATACCTTCTATTTCTGCTTCGTCCTCCGCTTCCCTCGAAAGCGCCAGAAACGTTCCTGCTCGGGCAAAAACAAAAACATAAAACACTCGCATTGCCAAGAAGGGAGATGTGGCCTGGAGTCCATACGCTGCGGACATTGGAGAATGTATGGGGACATACTGGCGACAGCGTGGGCGCAGTTTGCAAATATATTGCGTTTTTGTGAAGGCGCGGAACGCAGTTTGGGAACCTGTAATTACTGCTTACGTCAGCCTAGTATGGCTTTCGTTATGTGTATCGACATGGTGTATAAAAATGAGTGCCGCTGCTGTGGTGGTCTGTTCAGCCGCCGTACGTCAGCTTATTCCACGAACGGAGGCCGTAATTCAAGTTAAGCCGTTCGGATCTGTGACAGCTAGGCCCGTAGCACCTCTACCAGGCGAACACTTTGCAGTGTTGACATATAATACATTTTTGTCATGGCTTTACTGGCGTAGGAGTGCCTTTATGCTTGCTATCCTACGGCCAGTGTTAAGCTCGGGGCGCATGTTTTTGAGAAAGAGGAGAAGGAAGAAGTGTGGAGAATTATAAATGAGCGTTGGAGCGTGTTCGCTGGTCTTCATTGTTCTGGCTAGGGATTTGGTTATTTGTGGCCACTACCGCGACCCAAACGTCTGGAGCAGATCTCTACACGTCGACAACACGCCCACAGCCACGAATTCGCAGACTCCACAACACCAGATTTGGCGTCGCCGTGGACACCCTACAAAAATACACAAACTACAAAAGAGCAATCTCGACTACATAAGCAGATATATAACCACAACCACCGTATCCTGCCGTAGTGTAGAATTTCTCTCAGGTATACCACGCTCTCGATGAAGTAGTGTTGAACGGGGTGTACAACGGTTCGCTCATGCCTGACATCTATACGCGTTTTCGATACGCTATGCATACATAATAGCATCAGCATCAGTGGCTACCTGTACTAAACCATCTGGCTTCAGTAAAGCCCTTTTAAATCTAGCGCTTTAGGCAGAACGTGCCGAGTGCTTTTAGCATTCCTTTTGTTTTGCTTTGTTGTTGTGTATTCAGAGTGTATGCTATGTGTTTTAAAAAAATTGGTAATAAAGAAAAAAAAATGCCGTGGTGTAGTGGTTAAAGTGCGTGCTCGCTGGCTGAAAAGACCGAAGCTCGAATCACATGAATATTTCTTTTTCTATTTTCTTTTTGTTTCTTTTTCTTTTTTTCTTATCTTTTTCTTTCTTTTTCGTTTTCAAGTGTAGTGGTGTTATTTTATAGCTCTCCATGCTTTTTTCAGCCTGGCGTCCTGTTTTTTTCTGAAACAAGGGACACTGATACCGGGCAGAGTATTCCGCTTCTGAACAGAAGCCGGGCCGATCGACGAAGCTCAACCAGAATGACCATGCCGGACACGCCAGCGCACTAAATAAGCATGTTACCAAACATATTATGCAACTATTCTGTATGTAAAGGGCACGCTTCGTTTCGCAAATACCTCGAAAATGCGAAGCCGTCGAAGTGTGCGCTAGCAAGCATATACGCGCGTCGCGTCGCTTTTGCGCGTACAACAGTCGCTGCAGCTCGTACGATCTTGCGGTGCGTCTTCATATCTGCGACTGAAGATCTGCCGCCTACAATACGAAAGTAGAAGCACGAACGTATCGTTTCGCTAGCGATGACGAAAAACTGTTCGAGAAAAAATAAACATCGCTGACCATCGAAAGATGCGCAGATAGCCGCACACCGGGTGACGCGTTCTCGAATGTTTATATATTGAAACCGCTCAGTCGGAAGTGTATTCATTGACATCGATGCTCCGCTGGTAGCACGTGCATCTAAAACGCCCAGGATTACCAGTATTTGTGCACCGGATATCTCTGTATGTAGGAAAACTTACAAGCGTTCGTAGACGATGAAAAACATATCAGCACTAGTAAATTATGATATCATGAGGTTTGCCTTCAATAAAGCGACGCATTATAAAAATACGGCACATTTGTGAACCCTCGTGATAGCCTGCAAAGGTATTCAGCGTGTTTAAAGGGCGATCTGTGAATTACGGCCACAAATTCTACTGCGAAGGAAAATATACAAAGTACGAAAGAGCAAAAGTAGCTACATATACTGAATAATAACCGCTGTAACCATAACCCGCTGTAGAGTAGTGGTTAAGGTGCCCGTCTGAAGACCATGAGGACCGAGGTTCGATTCCACACTTGCCACCCATGCACCCCAGAAATAACTTTTATCTGAAGAATCGGCGCATTCGATAACAGTTAAGCGAGCTATTTCGACATCATGGTGTACAAGCAGCAATTGTTAAGTCATGCTCTCACACCATACAAACGAATTTCTAACTGCAAATGGCTGGACTTCAAAGCGTAGGCCTACTCAGTCCTGACTGCTGTAGTTGAGCCGCTCCTTCAAAGCATGAAAAAAAATATCAACCATGTAATTCCTAACGCGAAGTCGTTAGGAAGTCGTTAGGCCAATGGCGCATTCCATTCTGCCATCTTCAGTAGAACTGGAGAAAGAAGATGTGCACCTTATGAAAGAGCCCTGAACAAAGGTAGAGGAGGGGGGGAGGAGCCTTAGTGCTCAAGTCGAGTCAACGTTTAGACAAGTGGAATAGCTCGACTTGCGAATTGAGGCTTCCCCCCCCCCCCCTCTACTCTTGTTCAGTGCTACTGCAATCGAATAGCTCATAACCTGAAACAAAAGAAATAGCCATCAAGTACAAAGTAACTCGTGCTATGGTCTTTCCAGTTGTGATGTATGGATGCGAGAGTTGGACTGTGAAAAAGGCTGACCGCCGAAGAATTGACGCGTTTGAATTGTGGTGCTGGCGGAGACTCTTGAGAGTTCCTTGGACTGCCAGAAGATCAAATCAGTCGATATTGTCGGCCATAAACCCTGACTGCTCATTGGAGGGTCAAATTCTAAAGTTAAAACTCAGCTACTTTGGTCATCTGATGAGAAGAGAGGAGTCGCTGGAGAAAGATTTGATGTTGGGAAAGGTTGACGGTCGCCGGAGAAGGGGTAGGCAGCGAACGCGATGATTAGATGGCATCCTCGAGGCACTGCAGATGAAGTTATGTGATGTTAGGAAGATAGTGAGAGACCGGAAAGCGTGGCGTGAAATGGTCCATAGGGTCACGAAGAGTCGGACACGACTGAACGACTGAACTGAACAAAGTGCGAGCTTTCTATGCTTTCTGGTAATTGCCTATCCTGTATACAAGTATAAACACGGGAAAACAAAAACCCTGCGGGGCAAACTATGCTCAAATACTGAGAGTGTAATGAAGGGGTTGTTTATCAGGTTGCCCTCACGTTAAAGGAGCACGAACGCTCCATGGGAATTGGAACGGGGTCAAATTTGCTGCTGCGTCTGCCGCTCGTGCAAACCCATTCTCGAAGAAACTGTAGGGACACGTGTCCCTATATACGGTCGGCTGTATCTTGCTGTATAAAGACAGGCATGGATAAGAATTTGTTTCTAGCTGCCGCCAAGACACTGACTGCTGCCTGTTTAACAACTTGTGGGGCGGAGGATACCGTCTTCCGGTTCCCCGGTAGTGCACTAAAATGTCTGCGTAGGTACGAGTCACTGCTCCGGTCTCTTCGGCCTCTGACCTCCCTCGGTTTCCATCACCTCGAGCTATGAGATCTGCCTGGATGTTCCCGGCAATGTCGCCGTGCCCCGGAGCCCAAAGTACGAATTGTTTTGCGTCGCTTATCCCGCCGGCCTTCAATATGGCGGCCGCCTTTTTGCCAATCCTGCCGTTGGTGAATCCTCGGCAGGCGGCTTGCGAATCAGTCATTACTACCAGCGAACGCCCGGGCCTATTGCCCTCAGCGACCGCTAGAACAAAAGCGGCCTCCTCGGCGTCAGACACGATGAAGTTCCGTAGCGAGGCGCTAATTTTCTCCTTTAGTTGGAAATCTACAACCGGCACCACCGCATCTCTTTCGTTAGAATCGCCGCGTCTACATATATGGTGTTCTTGTTCTGATAGGTCGTGGCTAAGGCTTCTGTCCTGGCCCTACGCCTACCCTGATGAATGACAGGATGCATGTTCTTGGGAATTGGCGCTACTACAAACGTAGACCAGATCGCGTCTGATATGTGTATCGTCCGTTCAATCTCCAGCATGTGATCATGATAGCCTAGTCTTCGGCTCTTCCCGCCGTAGTGCATTGTAGCCTCATCTTCTGAGAGACAAGCTGCGCGCTTCCCTGTGCTCTTCGTATGTGTTTGTTAAGCCAAGGGCCATTAAATTCGCGTTTGCCGTTCTTATTGCCGTTCTTATTGCTTATCGCGTTTGCCGACAGCCCCAGCGCTGTCTTGTATACGCCTTCCTGAGGATCGATTCCTCTTGCTCTTTCTCCGACTGGCTCAGGTGTTTATAGGGAAGACAGGTGTGGACAGAAACCGACAATTTATCATTACACGTAAGCCTGGCAGAAAATAGATACAGTGCCGATAATTCACAATGCCACGCGGAGCAGTGGGAGGCTGCGCTGTCCAGTTCGGAGTCTAAAGACCAGCTTTGTCTGATTGAACGGGCCAGCAGGGCAGCAAAGGCCGCGGGAGTCATGGACTGAGGACCCAACCACGGGAGCTCTACATTATGTTTCTTTTTTACATTATATAAGTTTTCTCTCTCTCTCTCTCTCTCGAAGAAACTGTAGTTGTAGGCAGAAGCCGCGAAAGTGTAGCATGTGAGTATGATTAGAAACTGCCAAAATTGTGTTAATAACACTTATATTTTCTTATATGGTAGGTATTCAGCGAGGCCGCGCTACCAGACGGCGCGAGCATCGTCACGCATTGTCCGCCATGTCGGTAGGCGTCGATAGCATCGGTGCGCGTTAATTCGCGCGGTGTCAGGTTCGCTGTTTTGTGCTTGCCGTATTTTGAAAGTGATCCGTACAGTTCGTCACGTCGTTGAATACTTTCACATGCACTTTTTCTTGAGGAACCCTTTATGTGGATGAAGTCCGCAGCTGTATTTCCCTATTCCGGGAGATAACAACGCTGTATGTTCGGGTATGAAGTTAAGGCATGTACAGCTGCCGCCGCTAGATAGCAAAATTGGCTGCTGCGTAATCAACGCAGCACGACGTGCAGCTCTTCAAATCCGTTAACTGTCTGCTGATACTGACGCAGTACACGTGCTGAAGAGGGAGCGCATTAATATTTGCCCCAATTCCAAAACTTGCGCCATCGAAGCCCACATTTCCAGTGGTGGTAGTCGGCAAACTGGTTTGGATTGTTGTTTGTGAAGTTTAACGTCCCAAAGCGACTCAGGCTATGAGAGACGCCGTAGTGAACTCTGGAAATTTAGACCACCTTGGTTTCTTCAACGTGCCCTGACATCGCACAGCACACGGGCGCCTTGCTTTTCGCCTCCAATGAAAAGCGGCCGCCGAGGCCGGGATATGATCCCGCATACTTGGGAGCAGTAGTCGAGCGCCGTAAGCGCTCCGCCACCCCGGCGGGGCGGTAGTCGGCAAACTGCCGAAGCTTTCACAGGGGCTGTTCCAGGAGTAAAGCTGCTTAGCTACTTAATTATTCTTAGCTACTTAGCTACTCTTAGCTACTTAATTTGTATGAAAGAACGGTCGAGCAAATATTTTCACGAACTCTCAGCATAAGCGGCACACTCATCAAGAATGTTTTGCAAATTTAGTTGCAGCAGCGTAGCGCTGCTGGCAGTGCACATTACCTAGGTTTGAAACAACGCGATGTACACTTACAAGTCGACAGAGCTGACAATTCGTGCTAGGTAAGCGGATGGAACCTTCTCAATCTACTCACCTCTAAGAGCGGCATGACGGCCATCGACACGCTCACGCACGTGCCACTCTTGGTCTCGCGCGCTTGCCAAGGCATTAACAGACTTTCATAGATTTATGATTTCTTCGGCTATCCCAAAACGTAACCACTTAAGACGCACTCACAGTGCAGGCCCCGATGTCGATAATTTCAGTGCGAGGCAGGGGTCTTGTCAAACCACTACGAAGTTTCAGCAGTCGGACGAGCCGATGTTCTCACAAAGTCGAACATTTTAACGGGTCCGTTGTTATTGTTGTTCGTGCACACAGTCCATGGGTTTGTCCATTCAGTCGTACGGTTTTCTCTGGTTGACGTAGAAATTTCGACAAGACGCGAAAGACGCACCTCACGATCATAACGAGTTGAATACAGCGGCAGGTGCAGAGCGCGCACGTGACCAAGCACATAGCGAATGCCGCGCTTGCCCATAGCGGATGATGCCATGTGAATACCTGAAGAAGGCTTTCTAGAGAAATTTGCCTCAGCAAAGGACAGGGTTCCAATTGTTCTGCTATACATAATGTAATCATAGGACGAAGCCGTTTTGCAAAGGCTTATGTTGTTTTGTGTGGTTTGAGCTTTCGACCTTTTTTGCATTTTAGTCTGTTACTTTTCCTTCGTTATCAATTCAGTCTTATCACTGTTAAGTTAAACCATGGTCTCTTTTTGTCTGTTCAGCTGTGGTAACTAGTAATCACGAGAAAAATGTTAAAGACAGCAAATGTGGTCCGCTGTGTTTCGTGGGTTTTGGCATTTTTAATAGAATTGCATGCTGCTTCATCCCTTTATTTCCCATTCAACATGTCACTTTGGCCCTTTACACCACGTTTCATCTTATTTTAAAGTTTAAAGGATCACTATAGTCTATCAATTTTTCTTGCTCATGTTAAACATACATCTCTTTCATCATGACATGTTTATTTATTCAAAATACCTTACGGACCCCAATTAGAAGTGTGGAAATGAACCACAGACACACTCGTTGTCGTGTCTCCACAAATGTATTTGACAGAACTCGCTGAGTCAGGCGGGAATAGGCCAGCGAACCGCCGGCATTCAGTCTTGCTGCCACGAAGAACGAACAGCGCGTGCTTGGCAGACGTGCTGAGGCTGTTGTCGTCTTTTGCAGCGGGACCACGATGGCATGCCACAGGAGCATTGAGTAAGGGGGTGACAAATGTATACTTATTGATAGAGAATAGAAGGAAACATGAATATTAGATACCAACTAAACACACACGCAATGAAACAAAATGACAGCTCAAAAACAGTCCAAAAATACCGTGTATAATACAAAAAATTAACATGCGATAAAACAGCACATAGCCATCAAATGCAACCTAAAAATATGTTATAAAGACAACGGTGATGTGTAAATGAAAATGGTAAACTGCACAAGCATCACAAATAAAAAAAGCGCTAGAAATGAACGGAATCAGCAATAACCATGTGTAATTTTGATAATAGTGCCATGATGAGTAATGACTGAACAACGAGTCACGAAATGTGCCGTGGTGTGCTGTGGAAACGACAAAGCCAAGAAGAGCATTCCAAAGTGATATGGCCCGAGAGCGCGCAGATGAATTGAATGTCCGGGTAGTACCACTCACTTGTGTGAAACTAAGTTGGTCATGTAACCGTCAAGATGCCCGTGAAGGAGTAGTAGGTGGAAGGGGACGCGGGAGAGTACTGTACACATATCTATGAAGTAATCAAAGAAGCGAATACATAATGATTCGAGGTTAAAGTCACGTTTTATTTGTGTTATGCTTCCGCTGTGGTCATAATAGTTTCTGGATATAAATCTTGCGGCACTATTCTAAAAGTTTCGGTCATGTTAAGTACTGTTGATGAGGGCTCCGACCAGATGACGCAAACTCGAGTTGGGGACGTACAAGGCTTAGGTAGGCCAATATGTGGGTGTTAGAAGGTGATTTTTGTAGATGTCGACGTAGATATTCTTGCGTATTGGAAGACTTATTGCGGATGGCTGTGATGTGAGAAGCCCAGTTGAGGTTTGCTTCAAGATGAACGCCAAGGTATATTAAGGCACGTGTAATTGTAGTGTTGTTAAGTTGGTAATGAAACGAACTATTATGCTGCTTATGGCTATATGAAATTATTTGACACTTTGATATATTTAGACTCATCTTCCACTTGTTACGCCATTGGCTGATGATGTGAAGGTTCCTTTGAAGGTGGTCATCTGGGGTAAAGACGGGGCGGTACAAAATACAGTCATCTCAAAAAAGTCGGATGCTCAATGATATGTTATTATGCAAATCACTGATATAGATTAAAAAAAGGAAGGGGCCTAGAACTCTGCCTTGCACTACGCCTGATGTGACCTAAGAAGGCGATGATGAAGCGTTGTTTACAACCGTTAACTGTTGACGAAGGGACAAGAAGTTGCGGAGCCATGATAACGTGCATGAATCTAATCGTAAATCAGAAAGTTAGGTATCAAACAACGAGAACGATCAACTTTCGAAAAATCAAGAAAGTTGCAATCAGTTTGAAGGTTAACGTCCATATTAAAATGTAGATCAGTGTTTCACATGAAAAACCTTTTCTAAAGCCGTGCTGATTGACGAAGCACAGGTTATGAGACTACAAGTGGCAGTATATGTTAGAAGCAATTATGTGTTCATATAGCTCACAGCATATACAAGTTAGTAAAACTGGACGATAATTATCAGGCAAGTGTCTAGATCCGGCTTTATGAATTGGAATAACCTTGGCAGTCTTCCGGGCAGCTACTGTTGGAAGATTTGACAAAGGATTCGGCTGGAATTGGAAAAAAGTATTTTTCAAATTTTTTGTATTTATGTTATCTATGCCTGAAGACTTTAAAGTTGTAATATTTCCAATGAGCTGAACAATGCCTAGAATACAAGGATAACCTTCTGACATTTGCGGGAGTGGTGGGCAGTGTGACGGTGAACTTATATACTTTGTGTGTCCTTCAATAAAGTAACCCGTTGCCAGTATCGCATCTTTCTGTCTTCCTCCCTCGTGTCTGTCTTGTTCTGCGCTAACCTGTTGTTGATCGAAAATGCACCAGCTAGCTTAGCAACAAGTTCTACTTATTTACTTTGTTCATTCCATGAGGCCAATGCTCGCGAGTTTCGTACTTTGAGTCCATGCTGGGTGGCTACTATCCGTCGCCTTCTTGAGATACAGGCTCATTCGGGTCCATCCTAATGTACTTCATAAAAGTGTTGGCCTTTTATGCATTGTGTGGATATCTCACATCGGATAGGTCGTGCGTTATTGCATTTCACTTCATTTAATGATTGTCTTCAATATTACTGACGCCTCTTGATTATGGATTTATTTGAGGATGCCTCAAGAGCCAAATGGCCTAAACGAGCGCACACTATGTCAGACACGTCATAAAGCAAATTAAAACACCTGAAGCTAAGCACGAAAACATCAATTAGACAAATATGTCTATGTCAATAAATGTGACATTATACAGGATTTGTACACGAGTAATCGGACAGATGCCATGCAAATCAGGAAAAAAAGTGTTGAAACATTTTGAGGCTTTTGCATGTGGCACACGAAGTTTCTACGACATCAGGAAGGTCCCACAGTCAATGGAGCCGCTCACGACTTTTTGCAGAAATTGTATGACACGTATGAGTCACTGTCACTCAGAGTAGACATATTGAGGTCCGCCAAAAGAGAATCTTAGTCGTAGAAACGCCGGCGACAAACATATCTGTCGTAAAGGATGCGCATGAACCTGCGCTGGACATTTTCAATTTTCGTGCAATAGGTGCAGATACGCTCTTCCAAGCTACTAATGCGAACTCAAGACATTGTGGCACGAGAGCAGTGTTCAGAGTGCGTAGGCATCCATACGGCCGACATTTTTTTGGTAATCTAGAGATGAAATTAGTATGTCTCAATGCGCGTAGCGCAGTTGAACATCTGAAATCTGAATCTGAAATCAAGCCTTGAATCGATTCAAATAATACCACTAAGGTCATATACTTGTGCAACACGAAAAATCTGACCAGCTAAAAGCGTATAATGAAACAAAATTTTGTAGCCTTTTCTAGTTAGGGACAAGACGGAATTGTCTTCTTAATATTCAGATTTTAGCGATTAGTCAAACACCAGCTCTCGATGTTGCTGATGTCGGCATGAAATTGGCGGCAGTCCTCAATATTGTTGACGGTGTCCGCCACCATGTACAATTTGCCGTGATGTCACCGTGCGCTCACCCAATTATTTTAGGCTGGGATTTTCTGTCTGCCGCATCAGCCAGCATTTCGTGTCGCGACAGGATCATTTACATGAACGAGAGCGATCCGTCTTCTGAACATCCCGAGCCCCGTTATCGCCTGCTTGCCGCTACTAACTCAGTGTTGCCCCCTGGATGCGAACAACTTGTCGCGCTTACTTCTGCTGACATTGATAACGGAGATGTGCTAATCGTGCCTTCTGATCGCCATCTGACCCGCGGAATCGCGCTACCACCAAGTCTTGTTCGGTTTGAGCATGGCACAGCGCTTGTCGCTGCTTCGAACACTTCCCCAGAGCCCATTGTGCTGACTAAAGGGACATGTTTTCCTTGTGTCCTGGACATTCACCCGGTGTCCCTCACCACCCTTACCGCCCCCTCTTCCTCACCAGCAGCTTCTTCCGATGCTTCTCTCTGTGTTCTCTTCGGCACCATCAATCCTGACCTTCCTGCGACTCACCGCCAAGCTTTGCAGGAATTACTTCGAAAACACCAAGCCTCCTTTGATGTCACTTCTCCGACCTTGGGCCGAACGTCTTCTGCACAGCACCGCATTATTACAGAAGGTACTTCTATTGTTAGCCGCCGCCCTTACCGTGTTTCCTTATCAGAACGTAAAATCATAGAAGATAATGTGAATGATATGCTCCGGCGAGACATTATTCGGCCATCAGCTAGCCCCTGGTCATCTCCGGTCGTCTTGGTCAAAAAAAAGGATGGGTCCGTGCGTTTTTGCGTTGATTACCGCGCACTTAACAAAGTCACTCGAAAAGATGTTTACCCTATGCCACGAATTGACGACTCCCTCGACTGTCTTCAGGGCGCCGAATATTTCTCCACTTTGGATTTGCGTTCCGGTTACTGGCAGATACCGATGCACGAAGCCGACAAAGAAAAAACAGCATTCGCTACTCCCGATGGGCTTTACGAATTCAATGTCATGCCTTTTGGACTTTGTAATGCCCCCGCTACGTTTGAGCGCATCATTGACACTGTTCTTAGAGGACTTAAGTGGAAAACATGCTTGTGCTACCTGGACGACATAGTTATTTTCTCTGCGACTTTTTCTGATCATTTATGCCGCCTTGATCAAGTATTAACGTGCCTGGCATCCGCCGGTCTCCAGCTGAACACAAAAAAGTGTAATTTCGCCAAGAAAGAAATCAAGATCCTGGGCCACCTCGTCAGCCGCGATGGCATTCGACCCGACCCTGACAAGCTTGCTGCAGTTTTGAACTTTGAACGCCCTCAGCGGACTAAGGAACTACGCAGTTTCCTTGGCCTGTCTTCGTACTTTCGCCGTTTCATTCGAAATTTCGCTACCATTGCTGCACCGCTGCACCGCCTCCTTACAGACCGTACTACTTTCAATTGGTCCGAAGAATGCGAAAAAGCTTTCCAAACCCTAAAGAATGCCCTCACTTCGGACCCTGTTCTCGCTCACTTCGACGACACTGCTGCCACCATTCTTCACACCGATGCCAGCAGCCTCGGTATCGGCGCCATACTTCTGCAACGTGATACCGCTTCTCGGGAAAAGGTAATTGCGTTTGCCAGTCGAACTCTAACACTAGCGGAACGCAACTACACCATCACTGAGCAAGAGTGCCTAGCCGTCGTTTGGGCAGTTCAGAAATTCCGCCCCTACCTCTACGGCCGCCATTTCACGATCGTTACCGATCACCACGCTCTGTGCTGGTTATCAACCCTCAAAAATTTGACTGGACGCCTGGGCCGTTGGATTCTGCGTTTGCAGGAGTACCACTTTGATGTCATATTCAAATCGGGACGCAAACATCGAGATGCCGATGCTCTTTCCCGCTGCCCGCTATCAGAATCGCCACCTAGTGCTTCCTCGAGCCTTCCTGCGTGCACCCTCGACGTCCCAATGTCGTCCAGAGCCCCAACCTTAACCTGTGCTACTCTTGCCGCTGCTCCAGATCGCTACGCCATTATTTCAAACCAGCGAGCAGATCCCTACTGTATTTCCCTAATCAACCTTCTCACCGGTGCTTCTCACCCTCCTACCGCTAGGATGCGCAGGCAACTCCAAAAGTTCAAACTTGACAACGGCGTGCTCTCCCGTTATATTTATTGCTCCGAAGGCACCCGTTGGGTCCCCGTTATTCCGAGAGCGCTTCGCACCCGTATCCTGGCGGCTTTCCACGATGATGCTACAGCCGGTCAGTTAGGCTTTCATAAAACTTACCACCGCGTGAAAGCCCGTTTCTTCTGGCCAGGCCTCGCCTCAAGTGTGGCAAAATACGTCGCCTCTTGTCTGCCATGTCAGCGCCGCAAACGGCCCACTTCTCCTCCTGCTGGCCTACTACAGCCGCTACCTTGCCCTGCTACTCCTTTTGCCGTTGTTGGCATAGACTTATACGGGCCACTTCCATTGTCCGCACGAGGTAATCGCTGGATCGTCACCGCCGTCGACCACCTAACACGCTACGCTGAGACCGCTTCCCTGCCTAATGGCTCAGCACATGAGGTCGCGACCTTCTTTTTGGAATCGCTCGTACTGCGCCATGGGGCCCCTCAAGTGCTTCTCAGCGATCGTGGTCGGACATTTCTGTCGAAGATTGTAGCCGAAGTTATTGAAGCCTCAACCACACATCACAAATTGACCTCCAGCTATCACCCGCAGACCAATGGGTTGACTGAGCGGTTCCACCGCACGCTTTCTGACATGTTGTCTATGTATGTCGACCAGGACCACCGAAACTGGGACGTAATACTTCCTTTTGTTACGTTCGCCTACAATACGGCTGTACAGCGGACCACAGGTTACACCCCGTTTTTCCTCGTTTACGGCCGTTCTCCCGCAACCTTTCTTGACGCCTCTTTTCTTTCTACACATGCCAGTTCCTCATCCTCTCTTCCCGACCAGTTCCTTTCCCGAGTGGCCAAATCACGCCGGCTTGCTCGCGTCAACACGGAAGCTAGCCAGGAAGACCGCAAGTACCGCTATGATGCAACCCATCGCCAAGTTTCGTTCCGTCCCGGCGACGAGGTGTTACTTTGGACCCCATTACGCACTCCTGGCCTTTGTGACAAGTTACAGCACCGTTACATTGGTCCTTACACAGTTCTTGCAAAAACCTCCCCGGTCAACTATCGCGTCTCCCCTGTTTACCCTCCTCCGGACTGTCGTTACCGTGGCACTGAAGTTGTCCACGTTTCACGTATGAAACCTTTTGTTCGGCGCATTCCTGCGGACTAATTGCGGCCAGGCTGGCCGCTTGAACTGCGCGGGCGAAATAGTGTGAGCACTGTGTGGCGCTTCATCTTCCACACTGCTGAACGTGCTGCTTCATCTTCATCCTGCTCCCTCTTGTAGATACCCATCGTCATCGCGGAGTGTGTTTGGCTGCAGTGTGCGACCAAGGCTTCAGGTCTGTAATAAAGCCTGATTCCCCAAGTCCGACCTTCGCGTTACCTTACAATATTTACAATCTTACGGAATAAATTAAAGTCATCTGCAAGGAGCGAAATTTTCGAATTCATGACGTGTAATGGCAAATCACTAACAAACACTAAAAACAACTGCGATCCTAACTTGGTGCCTAGAGGTACTACTGAAGATGATACAAATCCGTTGGACACACAGCCGAAAAATCAGACAATGTTGCGGCGGTGTCCAAGGTAGCTTTTGAGCCATCGGCAGCACATTGGGCAAAGTCCGTATTTTTCCATCTTCATCAGAGAAGTACCTCGTGGGAAACCGTGTCGAAAGCTTTTGTCCCCCCCCCCCCCACCAATGTCAAATTAATTTGCATCTACTTGACGACGATTAAACACGTATTGCCCAGTATGCTAAAACAATTGCATAAATGTCTTTCCACTTATCTTCCTTTTAAAAAGCCGTGCTGCAGATTTGAGATCTTTTGTTTGAAGTATGAGCTCATGCGTTCGCACAGTACCATTTCAAAAACTTTCGCAAAAGAACAAATCAGTCCTCATCATCGCTCACTTCTGGACTTCATAAAATTAGCCAACCTTTTTCCATTCATTTAAACATTTATTCATCGTTTATCTCATACCCTACTGATGCCCTGAGGCAATAAATATCGATTAAAAAAAAAACAAATCAGTCATACTGGTCGAAAATTATTGACATCACAGGCACCGTCAGACTTAAAAACCGGACAAATATACTGACAACTTCCAACGACAAGGAACAACACCACTGCTAGCGATTGGTTGAACAAATGCGCCAAAACAGGACCAAAGATACCCGCGCATCCATTTATTATGATGCCGGGAATTTTGTCAACTCCTGCTGAAAGTTTTGGCTTAATAAAGTTTCTAAATTGCAGAATGAACCTCATGCTCGGCGATATTCTCATGAGACAAACCGTCAGCGCCGTTTTCAAGAGTGATAATAGCAGTTGTGTTATCATGGCGCACAAAACAAGAGCTGAAGTGATCAGCAAAAATATTAGCTGTGGTTTACCTCGCGGTTAAATCTGAAGATACCCGAGAGCTATCTGCACGGCTACGCTTAGGTTCGAATTGAAAGTAAAGACATGGCTTTTGGACATTTTATTTCACTGTATGGATACAGCTTTATTTATGCCATAGGGGGCACGTTTGATCACTTATGTGCGATGAGTCGAAAGCCCCTATCGCGTGGTGGTCTGAAGCCCTCCATTATGGGACATCGTTCTGTTTTCACTAACACCTTCGCGATGACGCGATAGCGTAAGATAGCAGGCAATATATAGAGCCTCGTTTTAACCGCGGCCCTATGAATGTGCCTGGGTGGCCTAGGGATAACGTGAATGCAAGGGTTTTGACCGGCTGATTGCGATATCACCCCCCAAATGAGAGGAGACCCGAGTTGGCAGCTCCTGCCAAACGTAATGTCAGGAAGCCCATACGCCCAGTTAGTGCTCGGCCATGTCAGCTGCCAGCTACCGCCTCCCATGACGTCTTCTTTCTTCGCTCTTCGGACAGGCTTGGACAGGCATGGCGAAATAGCGAGACTGTGCCCAATGTAGCTCCTGTTATAAAACTTGGCGTACATCTTGATGTTTAAAACAGATAGAATCACGCGTCTTTATCACAGCAGCACTAAATTTATCATTTCTTTGCTTGCGCACGTAATTAAAGAAACAGTTGGGTTCCTTCCTGAAGTTCTCTTCGAGAAGTATGTGATACTCGGCCTCATTACGTGCAATCAGTTTTTCATATCTTTTCTGCACAATGAATATCTTTGATACCAATATTCACTTTCTGATTTCACGTAGAGTTTGCGATACTGCTTTCTCTTCTCTAAGTAACAAAGGTGGGCATTTGACCTCAAAAACTTCGACCTCACCTCAAACTCAAAAAATATTTGGCGACCTCACTCAACCTCAACCTCATAAATTGAGGTTGAGGTCCCCCAGACAACCTCACCTCACTTTTCAGGTGACCATTGGCGACCTCACTCAACCTCACCTAAAACTCAAAATGTGAGGTTGAGGTCGGGCACTCGACCTCAAAAAAAAAAAAAGAATCATGAAATTAAATCGTAACTTAACGCAAATATACATTTCTCGGTAATCCTAGCATATATAGGCAAGCCAGAATTTTCTCGTATGAAGGCTGTATTTTACTCTTAATTTTATACAACAATTAATATCCCGGATAAAAGAAAAACTCCGGAGACTCCATGTCCAATCCTGCAATAAAGTAGCAATCCTCTCCCCCTCTTCGATTACCATTTTTTGTTCCGTTTTATTCTAAGGCCTACATGGGTACCACATTACTACGCATAGGCCCATAATGCAATACAAAGAGTTTATCCCATCCAACCAACATGAATAAAATCCGTCTTAGAAATAAAACAAGCCAGTTCTTACTATATACTGAAAAGACAAATGCTGTTGACCATAGTGACGATGGCAACAATAACGATATGCTCTTTTTCTTAATTCGAAAAAAAGAACAAATTGATGATTGCCAAGCATTGTTTTTTAATACACTGTACATTGTCTTGCGACCGTACACATCAAATTGGGGAAAAAATAGGAATACAGTCGTGCCTCGTTAGTATGGACCCTTTGGTTTCCGACCAAAACTGTCCATAACGCGAGTCATCCATAATAACGAGTCATGATAAAAATGAAAAGTATTTTTTGAGAAAAACTCTATAATTAATGACAGCTTTTTAAATTAAATTTCTAATTAAAAACAGCCGAGCTGTCGATGTTACCCCCTTCTCCATGAATCCGTCGACCCAAAATGTCATGTCTTTCTTAAATCTTGTCAGCCATCCTCATGAGTAGCTGAAGTTAATAATGCCTATACATAGCGTAGAATAATTTTTCTCATTAAACATCCCTGTTTTACTGAACAAAAATTCCGTAAGTCATCACAGGTAAAACCCTTCAAGACGGAGGAGGAGGAAGGGTGCGCACCCATAATGTTACCGAGGCAGCGAGCCTGCTGTTGAAGCATTTCGTCGCTCACGACAGCACCATTCGCGCACACATTTCCGAACCACATTAACAAGGCTGACTCCATTTCTTCGAACTGTGCTGGGCGCTGTCGGACTGTAGCTGACGCTGCGATGAGCGATGCCGACGTTGAGCCATTTATCAGAGCCCTGTAGTATCGATGCTACCGTCGACCTGGCGAGGCTGAGGCCTAGTTGAACTTGGGTCCAGTCCCTCACGGCTTGGATTAACTGAGATGGCTTTTGCCGCTTGTATTCACAGATGTCCCGCTTCGCGCCTACGTTCAGTTCAGTTCAGTTCCGCTTTGTTTTTTTTTTTGTTTTTTTTGCGTTTAACTCCTGCCATGCCAAAAGAGACTAAAGTTGAGGGTTACAGGCTCCTGATTCTTTGCACTCTTTTTGCCTAGTTAACCTCCCCGCCTTTCCGTTCTTTTGATTCTCTTTTTTCTGCCCTGTACTGTTTACGTGAGGAAGCGAGGGAGTCAAGTTGGCAGGCTGCTGAGGGCTATCGAACAGCCCTTTCCTGTGCCGTTTGTATGTGTTCCTATGAAACAAACACTGCAAGCTGAAGTACAGTTTAGAACGACGGGGAGCCGACTACGAAGAGCTCAGACCTTGTCAAGGCCGCATCGTTGACTCAAGGCGAAGCCGACATGCGGACCGCCCGGAGCGCGAAATGGGGCAGTTCGGCACCCCAACAGTGACGAAAACCAGGAGCATGAGAAGGAAGGGCGTCCAGGACGGGACGCCCGGTCCTGGTTGCGTGCTCACCGCCTTTCTTTTGTCGCTCTACTTCGTGAATGTGTTTTAACTCTGACCGAAAAGCGTTAACGGCTTTATGGAACACACTTTTGGCGATATCCACTGGTCGATCGGAGCTCGACCAGTGGAGATCGGAGCCGCGCCTCAGCCTTGGCTGAGGTACCACTGCGGTCCCTTCCGCTGCCTCAAGGATTTCCCAAGAGACAGTGTCCCGTGTGCCTCTCGCGCACGGGCCTAGGAGTGCCATCTCCCGAGATGCCCCTACCCGCCGCGCCGCTGCCAAGGCAGCGGTTTCCCAGCGGTCCTCCCAACTGCCACCCGGACTTTCCGACGTGGCAGCGCACTGCAGACCATCTGCAGTCACCCCGGCGTCCTGATCTGTCACAGGAAAAGGACGCTTGCCGAGCAGCATGCTGCTCGCACCAAAGCCGAACCTGCACTGTGTGGTGACTTACCTGTTGTGGCTGTGCTTCTTCTGTGTGCTACCCGTTGGGCGCCCAGGATAGCCCTCTGTTTTCTGCGGACCTCGTCGCAGTGCTGCCGTTCTTCGGCCCCCGACTCTGCGGACTTGCTCGCGTGTCCTCCCCCTCCCTTCCCAACCCTCCCCTATCCCATTCCCCTGGGCACCAAGAGTGCCGCCGCTAGCTCAGGCTGGCATACGTCGTGCCCAGTACCCCATCCCCCATCATCATAGTCACCACCACCACCACCCCTCGACGCCTGTGTTTACATGCTCGATCTCAAACAATTGTGACCAGACGTAGGCCTAGAGATCATTGTAGAGCCTAAGGTAATTGACATACACGTATCTAAATTTTTCGGGCACAATCCCACGCAGTGGACGAAAAGACAAAAAGAACGACAGAATAAATGGGGACGGGTATTTGTCTACCAGAGCAAGAGGATGGCGCACCGCTTGCAGGCGAAAAAGAGGCACATTAGGTAGAATTAAATCAAAATGTTTCCTGCGCAGTTCTTCATTGTATTACATTGATGCAAAGCATGAAAATAACTAAAATCTATTAAACGTTGGGCTTTTTCTTGAATAGCTGTGCAGCCACTAGTGACCAATCCGGTGGCTCAATCAACCTTTGGAAGATCGAAGTCCCCGTAAATTTGAACTTTGTACTTCGAGAAATCATTTTTTGCACTAATATCCGTAAAATGATCGCGAAAACGTTAGGATCTGAATTTAGCGGGAAGTAGCAACAGCCAATTAGATAGGCGATTTGTCACACGTTGAAATTTTCAGCTACGCACATTCCTCGTACGTCAGATCTGGTCTTTTAAATGCACTTAGCACAGAACGGCAGGCTATCAGAACTCCGCCACTATATTTAATCATGTCCGAATGCACTTTATCGGCTCTGACATAATCATGTGAGAATAAAGACCCACTTGAACAAGATGAGTGTAGCCGCGTTTCGAAAAATTATTAAATTTATAAACGAGATGCATTAAGTGCATTAGGTATGCATCTTCCTACTAGCTTGCTCCTGTGGTGAATGTTCATCTTCACCGTCACAGTTGTGCCGAAATTTGAGTCGTTGTGAACTCTTCGGCCACGCAGCGCTTACCCAATTTTCGTTCGCGTAAAATGATTCGTGCAGACCGCAGTAACCTGTTTTTTTTTTAGTACCCAAATGGTCCTCTTTGTGAAAGCCTTGAAAGAACTTAGACCTGGTTTACCACCTAAAACAGACGGCAGAATTTTAGTGTTTTCTGCAAACTATTTCAGAAATGCCCGTGAATATCAGTTCCACGACGTTATGTCACCAAGTACTGCTCTGAACGCGTTGAGACACACGATGACATGTCGTCGTTCGTGAGCTCATGGAAAACTCGAATGATCACGCTTTATTTTGAGTGTGTTGCTTTATCAAGCTTACATTTCAGTAGAACGCTTGCTTGCAAGCCGGATATACACTTAAGATCAAAACAGCTGGACAGGCATTTTTCGCGCTTAGTATGCCGTTAGGATGACTTCGAGTCCCATAATGACTTCTTTGTACATTTATATTATATATACAACAAAAAAACAAATTAATAAATCACATGTGAGAAAAACATAATTGATAGCTCCCATGTATTATATTCTGGAACATTCTACTGGATGGGCTTTGATTGTCACATTAGACGCATGCCTCTTCTATTAGCCTTTTGTTTTCGAAGTTCTTTGAGAATCTTTTCGACGTATTGAAAATATTGAAGTACAGGAAATACGACAAACCGGCTTACTTTGGACGAATATAAATTCGCGCGTTTGAACACTCGGTTCTTAAGATATTCTTGATACTTTCCTAGTCACTCTTAAGGAGAATGAAATAAAACAGCGCAAGGAAAGGGACGAAACACGGAGGGAAAGAAACACGGACAGCCGTTCTTTACGCTATTTTATTTCATTATGCAGTACCAACTAGCCCGGCATCTTGCCTTTCTGAACTTGTAAGGAGAGCCTAGATTGATGGTGCTTTGCGTGTCCGACTGCGATTGAATTCATTTGCAGGGGGGCACACAAAAGCATAGGGCATGAAGGCTTTATTTTAATTGGTACTTCTTTATTTCTTGTTCACAGAGCAAAATATAGTGAGGTGAAAATACAAATTGAAGTAAATAAGGCGGAAGCGTGAGCGGAAAGTAAGGCTTCACTGTGCTTCCAAATCTCTTTAGGTCGAAGAAAACTAGTATTCATTTACGTTTCTCACCCTGGGCACTGTATCATGTTTTCAGGCAAGTCCAACATTCAAGTAAATTTCCCTGCGCTGCGTGAGCATTGACCTCAGCTTGTCTCACAGCCATTCTCGTCTTCCACGCACTGTGGAGGCAAAATAAGAAGAATAAATCGTATAACACACACTCCTCAATATGACAGGCAGGGAATAGGCAGATTTTTTTACGGAATTATCTACAAGCTACCCAAGAGAAACACTGTTGGCCAGCAAAAAAGGAAAATGTAGTCCGTGGGTTCGGGTTTATGGCGAATTAAGAAGTCTATGTAGATTGGCCCAATGGGTTGCTGTTCTAAGCGTGTTAGAGGGGCACCTTATGTACGATGTGCATGTATTGATAACAAGAAAGCATAAATGAAAGGCGATGTTGAAGACGCTTTACGTCCTCTCTTATGTCGAAGGTTAGGTGCCCTCTTAATTTATTTTTATTCTCATTTCGAGCAAGCCATTATCTTTACTTGTTTTTGTCATCCTATCGAAAAAGTCTGCTAGAACATCGGGACCATAACTGCCATGTGATGGCTTTGATGTTCAAGTAGCTATGTTTGCCCAAACGTCTGGTGTAGTCAAGCTTTCACTTGAGTACTATGGGAACTGGTCTTTTCTTTTCAAGAGAGTGTATTTCAACTAGGTAAAAAAAATGGTTGTATGAATGCCGCAAGGACGATGATTTCATTAATTCCAAGAAGTTACATATTATAATGAAGTGTCGGAAATAATGATGTTGCCGACCCTCCATCGAGCCATCGCATAAGATGTAGAGGTTTCGGTCGAAATACATTTTGCAACACTGTATGATAATGCAATTGAGTTCAAAGCTGGGAACACCCGCACCAGATAGTGATCCTCGAATTCAACTTCCAGGTACGGAAACACTGGGCACTCGCATCGCAACATTCACTGAAACATTAAGAGGATTGAAATGCAGTGGTTCACACATGTTCGTTATTATATGAAAGCGCTGAAAGACGAGAACGAAACGTGGGAGGCGAAAGGCGAAGTGCTCTTTTTTTGTTCTTTCGTTGCCATCTGCATGCTCTGGTGCCTCATAAAGCAACACACTTACTTCCCCGTCTGGGATCTCCTCCAATCTTCTGCTGAGTAATTTTCCGCTGCTAGGCGTAAGTCGCGAAGATTGGAGCCACCGCAGAGCTAGACGGTACAGCGGGTGATGGCGACATTCTCGTTCCTCAGCCGCACACGAATGCTCACTGTGTTTGTAAACGGCCGGCACGCGCCGACCGTTCATTCACCCTTGGCATGAAACCCGCGTCGGTGTTTTCTCAAGGCTCTCTTTTGTCGCAGTGCCTGGGGGCGTCGGGTGGGTAAATGACCTTAGAGACATTTGTAGGCAGAAGCGTTAACCGGAGCTTGCACGAACATCGTCTAAAGGGTTTTCTAGTCACGTAAACAGAGGGAGGAGGATTGTGACTACTCAGTCGATGCGCATAGACGAAGAATGCCACAGTGCGTAAGGTCGTTTTGCAAAATACACTTAAACACACAGATAAGCAATTGTGGCAAAATATTCCGGGCAGAGCGAGAAGCTCCTTCCAGATGAACGGGGACTGAAATCTCGCTTAGCATGAGACACTGCGAGCGATGCCGCTTTCAGGGTGCAGACTATATATCGAACCGAAAGCAGTCATTTTGAATTCTGCTCTTGCATTCGCTAGCCAGAATAGCTAGGGGCTGTTTATAACTTGGTAAAAGGAAATAAAGAAGCCTTCTAAACTCCTTGTCATCCCTCACAATACTGTAGAGACAGAAACCAACACGTCCTGATCACCACGTGTAGAGACGGCATGCTCTTGAAAGCTCCTCATGTCACGCGTCCCATCTGATTATGTGTTTGCAGCGACATGCAGGAGAAGATAATTTATGCCTATAGGAGGTATTTGAGCAGTATTGATTAAATAATATGAAATTCTTTGGGGCCCACAGAAGTCGTGACATTTGTTCATAGACAGATGCATATTTGTTTATATACCTGAATGGAAATCACGCGTCTCTAAGTTCTTTGCGTATTCACTCTGTACATATCGCGCTTTGGCTGCTTGCCACGAGAACGCTGTGTTCCTTTCACTTTGTAATTTTTGATATACGTCAAAAGAGATGCGAGTAACCGTAAGTGGAGAAATCTGCTACTTTTTACATAGGCGTAGAGCATCAGGCAGGTACCACCGGCGCTGAGAGATTTGAAAACCCGGCTGATGACCACAAGATCAGTGGTTCGACCTCGCATGTTGCAGTCACATATCAGTGGAAGTGAAATACGGATTCCCATGTGCTACGCGAGGTTAATAAATTACTGGCGGCCTAAGCAATCCGCAGCCCCCAACACGATGTGCATCATTGCCTCGGGAACTTTCCCACAGTTTACAGTTTGCTAACGAGCACAAATTGGAAACAGGGTCGTACCATGCCAAACGTGCCAATTTTCGCACTCTACTCCATCCGATTTTGTAGTGAATTTTACAGCTATTTTGAACGACAAGAAAACGATTACCCTTAATATCTAGCACGGAAAGTTGAGCTAGTTGGTACATATCTTGATTCAAAAGACTGAGGTATCTGTTTGGCGATTAGTGTCGCACATGCGTTATTGGTTGTGAAAAGAGTATATTTTGCGTGTTTCTTTCTAATAAACTGCAGTTGATAGTCAGTGCAGGTGTTGTGTTCTTCCTTGTCCTTCCTCTCCGCGCTGTTATTCCTTAAAAATTAATATCTAGCGGTAAACAATTTGCCATCCTGTGACAGTGGTATGAATTTTCTAGATTTGTGCAAAGCAGGCTCCGCAAAAAAGTTCGCAATAAAAAGTTTATTCCTTTTTTTGTGTGTTCTAAACTTGCTGTCGACAATTTATACAATCTGTACTTTCTTCATATTTCAAGATGTTCTCTGCACAAGGTTTGTATTATTTAACGGAACATCCTTAAACACCTAGTTGCCATTATGGCGTCATCGCTGTGAGCAAAATACCACGGACGTGACTCTGGCGGCTGGTATTTCGCGGCTGAATCGGTCAACCACTGATTTCTTCGATGGCTTTTCCGACTTAACGAGGCCACATGACATCCGAAAGTTGGGAGGAGCTGCCAACCCTAATTTATCATTTGAGGAGGGATGGTGGAATAAGCATCAACTTTCCAGTGCTCTCGGATAATGAGTAAGGCACGCTACACACACAGACCACGCAGGCACGTTCATACGACTTGGTCACAGCTGGGCTGTATATGTCGGCCTAATCGACGACGCCGTCGCGTCATGCCCTTACAGGCGGATCTTAAGTGTCCACCGTAATTTTTTTTAAGCTCGAAACGCTCAAATTTGAAAATTCCTTAAAAGTCCGCCTAACATTCGTGAGGAATTTAAAACATTTAATTGGCTTTTCACAACATTTGCGGCGTAGAAAAAGTATTTTCAAAAACCTGGCACAAAGTGCCACAGTGCTGCGTATTGCGACGAAAATATTATACTGAAACGCTCACTGGGAAAATTCTCTAATAGCACATTTCAAAGCGAAACCTTTATGAGCCTCATAGACCGAAGTATCCGTTGGCGGCCTGCAACTTTGATGGTCTGTTGGCAGTAGTCTGAAGAGAACGGGCGCATGTGGAGAGGGAGAGTTGCGGCCCTTCGAACCATGAGTGCGAAAGCACATGGAGTCTCTGGTGTCTGAAAAGCGAGCGGCACATGGTTGAGAGGAGCCAAATGTTGGTAGTAACGCAAGGCTATCGGCAAATTGATTGTCGGTTGTAATTACAGCTGCTATGAAAGCATTGATAGCGCAAAAAGCTATCGATAGTACTATAAATGGTGAAATCGATAGTAGAATCAATTTTATCGCTATTGATAGTATGACTATCGATAATTATGCAGTTGTTGGTCAGTGATACCGCCAGAGTATTTCCGATGTCTGTTTGATTTTATGGTTTTATGATGCCAATATACGGCCTCAAGGCAACTCAGGCTATGATAGACGCCGTAGTGGAGGTCACTATATATAATTTTGACCACCTGTGGTTCTTTAACGTGAGCTGACATAGCACAGTACGCATCACAAATCATTTTCTCGGCCCGCAAATGCACCCACAATGGCACAGAACCGGACTAACTGCTTGTTTCGGGTCAGCAGCCGAGTACCATAAATCTTGTGCTACCATGGCGGCATTTGCAATAACTGACTACCAAAGATACAAAGTTTCTGTATGTACCGTAACCTCCATAGCACATATTTCAGAAGCCATGCCATGCTTATGATGTAGTGAGTGCGCACGGCTTTATTCATTGGTTGGTTGGTCGGGTTTTAGGGTTTTAACGTCCCAAAGCAGCTCAGGCTATGATAGAGACTGTAATGGAGAACTCCGGAAATTTCTACCACCTGGGGTTTTTTAACGTGCACTGACATCGCACAGCATAAGGACGCCGCTCTGTTTCGGCTCCATTGAAACGCAGCCGCCGGCGGTCGAGATCGAAGCCGGGTACTCTGGCACAATCGTCTTAACCACTGCACCACCACGGCGGGGCAACGGTTTATTTTATAGAATTGATAGTGCTATCGAGATTTTCATCGATAGTACTACCGAATAGGCTAACTATTGAAAATACTGTCGATTGTTTTCTCGGTAGTATATCGAGAGTGCCACTAATAGCTCGACAGGGACCCAACTAGCCCCCAATGCTGCTTTGCTTACACAACTATCGATTGTATTGTTAGTACTATCGATAGTTTTACATCACTAACGTTCAAAGGCCATGGCGCTTCTACAGGCAACGGCGCGTCCCCTGCAGCCTCATCGCCACGTGGGATGTTTGGAAGAAAGGTATGCTTTCTTGGAGATGCCAGCATATGAGCGCTTGCATACGCACAAGAGTGGCGGCCGTGACATTGCTGCACAGTGCAAAGTGCAAAACTACCTGTGGTTTTGTGGTCACGTCCATGCTTTCGCATTATCACATGTAAGCAGTCTTGAAAGTGTTTAGTGGATATTTTGTTCGGCAATTTTTATCGAGGTCATTTTTATTTTAACCGAGAAAAACGTTTACGAAATTAGCGGCGCAGCAACATTCGGGGTTGTCTGTGAACCCTCTGTAGAACACAATCTGAGCCCTGCTCTCTTTCCGTACGCTCATTTGCCCAAACGTTGCACATTTGCTTTGAGCTTTCGAAGCGCTGTGTTTATGTGCTAGAAACGTATGAAGGTAAGTCACTCGAGAGGGCGTCCTAAAAGCGAATATGGTTGCTTCGGACAGTATCGCCACTGCTACCCCCTGAATTATCTTGTTTCTATCAGCCCTTGTGCCTGAGCCGACGTTATTCGCAGTGCCCTGTGTTCTGTAGCGATTTTCGTCGGCACATACAAGAGTTCCGTAAAGAGCAGTCATCGCGTGTTAAGGTATCATTCGAGTTTCCTGTCTTAAACTGGCGGCAGCGGCTTGCCTATATGTACTCCTCAGAAGCAGCCCTCAGATAGTAAAAGCAAAGTGCCACTGAAATTTTGCGTGCACACCAAGTTAAAAATCCGCTCTTTTGATACTTCGGCAATGGTGATTGCGACAACACGTCCAAATAGCTATGTTACCTTTCTTATCATTCAGGTGAGTATAAAAGCCTCATTTATACCACCGCGAACTGCGTAATAATGACCATGCTTTGCATACTTTTCAAGTAACCGCACTAACCACCCTTTTCGATATCTAAACGATGGTCTTCGACTTGAATTCAAATAAACTTACTCGGGGCAATATACAAGGTAGCACTAAATCGGGAATAGATACTGGGCGCGCAGACGAACTTCCTTAAATCACTAGGAACATTTCTTTGTGCGGTGCTGCCATAACGGGAATACTAAATTCTATAAATCGCAGATCAAGAAAAACAAAAATGCCAACTTGATAGGCAGGGTTGAGATGGCTGTTACGGTGAAAGGCACACTAGCCTTGCGCAGTTTTAAACCATCTTTCAGTAATGTTCTCGCTGGAGTGGCATTCTTGTAAGAGAGGCGATTCAAATATCAATGCAGGTATGCGTAAATCAGGTTTCATCTCATCACGCTGGAATTCGGCGCCGTCCACTTTGAGTCAAGCGAAAGCACAAGCGCAGCTTCTATTTTGAAGTCGGTAAAGCGTCCAAGGTACGAATCAAGAACGACAGGTGACACGGCGGTAGTTATTTTAATAGACTGTGCTAGCAACTCCCACCCAAATGCTCGCAGTATGTCTTCGAAAAGGTCATCAACACATATTGCTCTTCGCTTTAAATAGTCACATGATGGTGACAATGTCATGATCCCAAAAGAACACACAGGCAGAACTGAAATTAACTCTTTATGGGCTGCCTTGCGCCCTAAAAATAACAACTTGGTAGCGGCGATAGCCAGAAACGTACTCGCTGCTCATCGAATTACTAATGCCTATTGCACCTGCCAACACTCAATTTAAAGGCGACGAAAAAACATCTGTATAAAGCCGCAAATAGTTACTAGCCTAAGAAACACAAGCGAGTGGCTGGAATTCTTCGAGATGCATCTCGGCGCATCTTACGCGACGAAGAAAATGATAAAGCTGCGTTTCACGACAACATAATCATGATCACCATCATCATCACCAAACTGACTGACTGACTATATCCACCGCATTGCGAAGGCCTCTCAAATATTTCTCCAATTAACCCGGTTCTGTGTTAGCTGCATCTACTTGACATCTGCGAACTCCTTAACCTCATCGCCCACCTAACTTTCTGCCGCCCCCTGCGGCGCTTTCCCTCCCTTAGAATCCAGCTTGTCATCCTAAGCGACATCGGTTATCCCTTCTTCGCACTGCATGTCCTGCACATTCCCATTTTCGGTAATGCTCATTGTCGCAAGCATTAACAAAGAGTAGAGAATCGATCTCTTCGCTACAATCACAGTGATAAAGCCGCATGCCGCCGGCTGTAGAAAAAGAACAAATTAAAATTTGAATGGTTCGCGGCAATATTCGCATTTCCTGAGACCTCGTCAGAGTCAATCCTGTGGAAGAAGCTGATTAACAGATATATATTTTTTGTTTAACATCTTGACTAGAACAACTTACTTAAATGCGTTGGGTGCATCCGTGTTTTATAAACCGCATCGTATATTGTAATGAAGACTGTTGACATTAGAGAATTCGGAAGTCCGGCGAAATGCGTTCAGTCCGGTACATGGGCGATGAGACGGTTAGTATGCAACGTACGGGCGCCCGTGTGCGTGTCTCCTTCCTAGTGTGTTCTGTTAAGTGCGCTACTCGTATCCGGTGCATGAACGTCGGCTGGTGTTGAAAAAGGTAACTTGCCTCCTGCGTCCCCCCTTTTTTCTCCTCATACCAAGCCACCTGCTAAACTCGCGCTTCCTTACTTTCTCGCTGACATCGGTGAAAAGGCACTTCATTTAATGTTTACTTCGGCCACCGCAGTAAAAAATGTGTTGCAGGGTACAATGTTCCTCAATACCTCCCCCACACTCTGAGACGCAACGTGTTTTCGTCCTCCCCCCCCCCCCCCCTTTTTTTTTTTACAAAATCCTGCCGACATCCATTGTCAGACTTTAGCGGGTGACAGAAAAAGCAGAGCCACGTGGCTGTGAGCCTACGGTCTCCACAGGAGATTATATTCGCGTTTGTGGATGCCACCTCGAAGCACTTCCAGGCTATTATGAACACAGTGCGCTAGAATCACATTGTCGGCTTCATTTATGACGAATGTGCGACGCTTGAGCACTTTTGTACACGTTGTCTGAACAACGCGGAGGCGGTTTCGGCAGTAAAGGGACAATAGGGGGCAAGGTTGGCCGGTTCTGAGGCGCTAAACATTACAAAAAAGTTTTGTCAAATGAGATAAAAGACTTCAATAAAATATACTGAACAAAATTAAAATAATCCGTGCTATTAGAGGAATAGTAGTTTGCAATTATCCGGTAAGCACCTGAAGGGGGCGGGAATGAATCCGATCTGGCGACGTGCACGTAATCCCCCCGCCGATTGAGTGGTCCAAGAGGATTACTGCTGCCCGGCTTGGCTCAGTTGCGATAGTCCGCGGTCGGTTATGGGTGCAGCGGGAACCCGTGTTGAGGGGTGGCAAATCCCTGGGGAGTTTTCAGCATGCTCCCTCTGCATTGTGAGCGTGCCCACGTTAGCTTGTTGGCGGGAGCGGCGGCAGGTCCAGAGTGTGTCTGGACGGGTTGCATGGAATCGGATTAGAGAGAGAGTTCAATTCAAGTTTCCGCTCGTGCCAAAGAAGCATTACCCAGCTGCAAACATGTTGGTTTCTGTTTCCGAATAAAACGGGCCCTCGCGGAAGCTTTGTGGCTGGGGCGAGCAAAGCCTAGGGTCTGAGGAATTCGCCCTTAGGCTCTAAAGAGAGAAAAAGTTGGTGGGCAGAGTAGCCAAAAGGGACAGTTAGTAAACCCAAAACTTGGGAAAGGACAGTTGCATACAGGTGTGGAAGCGCCTAGTAGGAAAATATTTTTGCAATGAGTAGCACGCTGGAAGGGACCAGCAATTAGTAGGAGGCTGAAAAGTGCTAAATCACTTAGTGCAGAATTGGAAGAGTGCTAGAGAACCAAGTACAACTCTGAATGCAGCTGGGTGTGAGGAACGGCGTAAACGCCTGGTACGAAAAGGTACTAAGCACTGAGTGTCCACTCTGAAAGGGGGCCGGAGGGTATGCAGGAGCAAGGAAGGCGTTAAAGCACATAGCAATGCTCCGAACGCGACCGGCACAAGTTTGTCGGCACAAGCAGGTCGACAAATATGCGCCACGTTACTATTTATCTTTGGTATATTCTTTGTAGGTACCACTTTGGTAGCCAAGAGCGAAAACCATTGCATAGCAAGGATGGGGCTTCACGTCTGGCCAGCCTGGACGGTATGCCATACTATTTACTACGTCGACGCGAAACCCGGAGAAGAGTATGTACCAGTGTGCTTCGGAGTTCGCACTCGTGAGAACTTGCCTATAGACGGTTTTAGTATCGATCCCTCGGTGCAGCCATCTTAATTTGATGGTGGCACCCCGTATGAGCCAAACTGGAATAGTCCGCTCCGGCTCCTCATACCGTCATCTTGGGCTGCGCGTCCGCGGTTGATGCTGCCGTAGCGGCGGCAGTGTAAAAGGGCTGTTTTGCATTGCTTGTGAAAACTATCCGGCACCTTGGCGCTGCTTTGTGTTTTGTTTGAGCGTGCCAGCAAATCGTATGCCATCCGTTTGGCATGGCTGCAGCTGTTCAAAACAGCAGGAGCGGCCGGGGCGACTGCGAAAGACTGCGCTCCGGTTCCGCAGTCCGAACTCGTCAGAGTTAACTCTGAGGATATATCTATTGTATCTTTAATGATGCATGCATTTCAGTGATGTATTTTAACTACAAAAGTAACTGTGCATACGAACGCACAGCGAATGAACCGTACTGGCAGCTACCGAACGCGGCATACAGATACTACGACAGATGCTTTCCAGTTACCACCGCTGCATTCGTTTACCGTGAATGTGACTTATTTCATGTGTATTTTCTCTCAACAGTGCGTGTCTATATTCGATGTTCCACTACTTTCATATCGCCTTAAAGGCAAGGGGAGTGTTCACCGCGGTAACACGAATAACCGCTGCTATCGCGTACCGAGCCTAGGCGAATGCATGACTGTCTGGGGTGCGCCGGTGCCCGAGTGCGAAAAGCGTACGATCGAGCTGCCCCGTTTCAAAAAAGCACTTTCAAGTCAAACCACGCTCAAGAACAGGACATGAAAGAAGTCAGTGTCTAGAGTACCATCCGACGATATTTTTATGCAGCCTTGGTGTACGTACGACGGCGCAGCAACATCGTATCCCCGTCCCGTCGTAGCAGCACCGTTTTCACGGCATGTTGTTGAGCAGATCGTCATAAAACGTGCGCCCTCAGCTGCACCATGAACGCAGACGACAAATTCGCATCCCGAGCAGCGCTTACGAAAGCGGCGCCATCCACTCGCGCAGCGGACGACGGCTCTCGCCATTCATTCATAAACCTTTAATCATGAGGATGACCTGGGCCTAGAGGGGAAGGGGATGGGTTAGGTGAGGTTGATTCGCCGCGAGATCGACCTAGAGGTGGCGCCACCGTCACTCCGGTAGTGACGATTGCACGTGGCTACTGGAAACGGACGGACTGGCAACAGCGGGAGCTTCCGAAGAGTCAAATAGATGAGTTCTTGCTTTTATTAACTTTATTTCGTTTTCAGCTAGTTAGGTTAGGTGCAGCCAAAAGAATAGATTTTAGCTCTTGGTGCTAGCGGCCTGGATTTTCGTGCCGGCAGCTAGGTTTTGTTGGCGTTCATTCTTTAACTATCTTGTTTAGATAAATACTTTTTTTTCTAGGCTATTGGCATTCGCAGAATTGGTTTTTAACGCGTGTTTGCTAGTCGTTTCTTGTGTCTTCTTTTGGCAATTTGTATATTCTGAGAATTCGTAATAGATATAGTTGAGTCGATGAACGCTTAAGATGTGCAATCAAAAGAAGGTAAAGTGTACTCAGTGTGAGGCGCAGGTTAATCTCAAGTAAACGCGTTTTGACTCCGTAGGTGAAACGGAAGGCCACGACTTTTTGTGTCGGTGTTGCGTACTGAGTCCGCGTCTAGATAGATTTGATCAAGAAAGGGGCAGTTTAGTGTTTCGTGTGGATGATTTAGAAAATGAAGTACGTTTGTTAAGGGCGGGAAATGAGAAACTGCTTGGACAGCTTCCTCAAATTGAAAAAAAGGCTCCGACTTTATCCTTGGAATCAACGAGGACGAACATTCCAATGCGGGCCACTTGGCGGGGGCCAGCACTGGCATGGAAGGCATAAGCAAAGTAGGTCAGGCGGATCCGAACCGTCAGAGTTATTTAGAAGCAGCTAAGAAGCCGGAAAAAAAGGAAGAAGTAAAGAAGAATGAAAATCCCAGAGATAAGGACACAAATAACCGAAAGCAGGAGCCAACAGTTGGGAGAGGGAGAGAGAAGGCCCAGGTGCTTATCGCCGGAGATTCTAACATGAACAGGTGCAAGCGAGATATCTTGGAATGTGTAAAGGGTGATAAGAGAGTGTTGGTTGGAGCCTTTCCAGGGAGAACAGTGAGGGCAGTGCTGAAAGAGAGTAAAAATAGGCTGTTGAAGAATTCCGCAGAGCGCAGTATAGTAATAGTAGCCGCGGGGCTAAACGATGTCCTAAATGGTGACGCTGCAGGAGTGGTGGAAAGTTTAGCTAAGGGAGTTGACGAGATCAGGGAGATAGCACAGCAAACGCAGATAGTTGTATGCACAGTATCAGAGGTGCTAGGATTGAACGGAAAGCTGAAAAAGGACGTGGTGACAGTTAATCAGAACATAAGAAAGTTAAGCCTGGAGAAGCGTTTCCAAGTGGTTGAGGTAAACAGGGAGGTACATAAAGCAGGTTTTGGTAGGGCTTTTCAGCGAGATGGCATTCATTTTAACATAAGGGTGGGAGCAGAGATCGGCTGGCGCCTGGCAGGCAGGGCTGTAGCTTTTTTAGGGGGTCCGCGAGGACTCCGTGCACAGAGGTAGTTAGAAGTGAAGTAGAAGAAAGTGTAATAATGGAAGCTGAGCCCCCAAAAATGGCAAAGAGTAAGCCGAGAAAGAAAAGTACAAAGAAGAAATTTAACGCTAGGATCAGCTACATAAACATGCAAGGAGGTAGAAAAAGAGCGAAATGGCTAGAGATAGAACAGCAGTTGAAGGATGACAAAATAGGTGTGTACGCTCTTTGCGAGACTCATCTCAGGGATCTAGAAGATCGGCCGTTTATAGAAGGCTACGTCTGGGAAGGGTGCAAAAGAACGAGAACGGAAAAAAAAGGGTGGAGGGGTAGGTATGTTGATACACCAGGGAACAAATTGGCAAAGAATTAAATCATCTTGTAAATAACATATCTGGGTTTCAGGAACCATTGCCGGCATAAGGACATGGCTAGGGGTAGTTTATTTAGAAACAGGACATCAATGCAGGCAAGAAAACAAGGATCTTGTAAATGTCTCAGTGACGATATAAGCCAGTTTGGAAACGGGGCTAATATTATTCTACTGGGGGACATGAACGGCCACATCGACGATCTGGATGGATATACGGATTGGAACGGGAAGCTAATGATAGATTTGTGTGAGCGACACGATCTAGTTATAGTAAATAGTGAAACAAAATGTGAAGACCAAATCACGTGGGAATTCCGCAACAGGCAGACGACCATTGACTATTGTCTAATGTCGCAGGAAATTTATAGCAAGGTCAAAAAATGGAAATAGACGAAGAAGGGGAGTGTAGTCTTGGAAGTGGTCATAAACGTATTAGTCTGCAGATGGGGCCCTTGATGAAAAGAGAAATGGAACTTAGACAAAACGTAAACGCAAAATTAAACGACGATCAAATAGCGCAGATAGCAGCAGACATAGAGGAAGCAATAGAGAAAGCCCCATGGAAGACTGGTATTATGAACAGGTAGAACTACTCATAAGGAGGAAAATTCAGGAGGTTAAAGTAGCAAACCGCTGGAATGGAAAGAGGAAGCCACGGAGCTGGTGGAATAAGGAAATCAGGGAAGCTATTGAACAACGACGGGCTCAAGGGAACACCGATTGGTAAAGAAAGCACAGGTATCTCAGGAGGAAATCGACCAAAAATGGGAATCATATCGACAAAAGAAACTTTAGGTGCAGGCCCTCGTCCAAAGTAAAATAAAGCAGTCCACCGATCGCTGGATGGCTGACATATACGATGCCTTTAGAGGCGGAGCAAAAAAATTCTGGAACCATATAAGATGGCTAGGGAAGAAGAATCAAAGAAAGCAGGATCGGATTCAAGATAACGAGGGAAATTGTTTAAAGGGAGACAACGCAGTGAACTACATTACGTCAGTTATAGCCGAGTCATTTAAGAGCGACGATAGGGCAATCTCCGCATATCAGGAAGCAACACAAAGTAGCAGAATACAAAGCAGCTTAGAACTGACCAATTTAAACTGGAAAAAGGCAGAAAAAAATATTCCTAAAAACACATCTGCGGGAATAGATGGAATTCCGATCAAGCTGATTAATGAACTCGGTCCAAAAAGTAAGGAAACGTTGTTAAAAGCTCTGGAAACAGTCTTAACGAATAAGCAAATTCCGGACAGCTGGCGGCAGAGTAAAATGAATTTGATTTATAAAGGGAAAGGAGACATGATGCACATAAAATCCTACAGGCCGATTACCATAACATCTGTTATGTACAGGTTAGCCATGCAGGCGGTGAAACTGAAGGTGCAAGCATGGGTAGAAATTAACAAGATACTCGGAGAACTTCAGAACGGCTTTAGAAATGGTAGGCGCTTAGATGATAACCTGTTCGTGCTTACCCAATGCATCGAAATATCTATAGTGGAAAATAAAGCTTTGTATTTGGCCTTCCTGGACATAAGGGGGGGGGCGTACGACAACGTAAGCAGGGAACTCCTGTGGAACATTTTAAAACAAGAAGGTATCGGTTATGAGATATTAGAGTTCCTACAGGAAATATACCAGGATAACAAAGTAGAAATTACGTGGGAAGGGATAAGAAGTACGGCGGATGTCAAAGTATGCAAAGGATTAAGACAAGGCTGTCCTCTATCACCGGTGCTGTTCATGCTTTATATGATAAACCTGGAACAGAGGATACAAGACAGTAACCTAGGTTTTAACCTGTCATATAGATTAGGTGGAAACCCGGTAGAGCAGCGCCTCCCCGGTTTGATGTATGCAGACGATATTGTGCTGCTAGCTGAGAGTTTGGAAGAATTGCAAACTCTAGTTAAGTATTGCGGAGACGAAGGGGACGCTCTAGGCTTCAGTTTCAGCGCAGTTAAGTCGGGTCTGATAATTTTCAATGGCTCAACTGATCAGGGTCTTAAAATACAAGGCCATGAAATACCTAGAGTAGCAGAATATTGCCACCTAGCGTTGCCAGGTGGCGCATGACTGAGCGAAGGACGACGAAGTGTCGCTTGTGGGTTTTGCGTCTGTGCTGCTCACCGCTGTTGTACCGGAGCTATTCTTGATATTCTTGATATCCTCAATCACCTTGTACGTGACATTCTGGTGGAGCTGCTGGGTAAGATCACCTATGCAAGAGCCTCCATCTGAAAGACGTCGCGCCAGCCCTGTGCCATTGGACACCCCCGTGCATCGCTGCAGTCGACGGCTCCAGGGACTGCCTCCGGAGTTTCAGCCATCACCCGCCGCCATGACATCTAGTGCTCCTGCTCAGCAGGTAACGGGCGTCGCACCGGCCTGTAACTACACCTTGCAGGCCCCTCGGGTACCGAAGTCTTTTCACGGTGACCTCTTTGAGGATGTGGAGGACTGGTTCCTTCAGTTTGAGCGTGTCGCTGCATTCAACCAGTGGGACGATGCTGCCAAACTAAGGAACGTCTACTTCAGCCTTGAGGATGGCGCCCGGATCTGGTTCGAGAACCGAGAGCAAATGTTAACGTCGTGGCGGGAATTCCGTCGTCAACTGCTCGAGGCCTACACTAGCGCGGATCGTCGCGAGCATGCAGAACGTGCCATTCACTCCCGCATCCAGATGCCCAATGAGAGTGTCCAAGCGTACGTCGAGGACATGATGCGCCTTTTCAGGCGAGCGGATCCCGCCATGTCCGAGGACAAAAAGGTCAGGCACTTGATGCAGGGTTTGAAAGAGCAACTGTTCGCAGGCCTTGTGCGCAACCCACCGTCGACTGTAAATGGATTCCTTGCGGAGGCCACCACAATGGAAAGGGTGCTCCAACAACGTGCCGCGGCTTATAACCGACCCCTCCATACTGGCACAACTGCGGAGTCATTTGCATCTTCCGAGCGGCATCCTGATGCTTTGCGTGAACTGATTCGCAGTGTCGTGCGCGAAGAACTGAGAAAGTTCTGGAACCCCATGCAGCAATCGCCAGCTTCCATTTCTGCTATAGTGCAAGAGGAGGTACGACAGGCGCTCAAGAGCCCTCTTTCGCCTATAGTTACGAGCCCACCATTGCTGTCGGGGACCGAAAACCGTCCCACATATGCTGAAGTTCTGCAGAGTCAGGCTTCCCCTTCACCACCACCCATTCCCGCGCCGCCTACAGTTTCGCTGCCCTCAGTGCAACCAGTGCAGTACTTCGACGAACGTCCCCTGCCCCGACGCAAAGCCGACATTTGGCGCACGCCTGACCGCCGTCCACTCTGCTTCCACTGCGGTGAACCAGGCCATCTTTACCGGGATTGTCCTTATCGACGCCTCGGTCTTCACGGCTTCCGCATCGACGCGCCTCCTCCCCGGTTTGGTCAACGACCCCGAGTTATTGAAGAGTATCTGGCGGAACAGCGTTCATCTCGTTCGCAGCGTCAGTCCCGCTCCCCTTCACCAAGGCGCTCATTGACGTCCACCCAAGGTTCCTCGCGAGAGGGACAAGGCCGCTCGTCTAGCCCTGGTCGGGAAAACTGAAAACAGCGACCTTCGGGGGCGAGGCCGCTGGTAGTCGCTGCGTTGAAGACCTCCCGTCGTCGCCGCTTCGATCCGACCGCGAGCTGCTGGTACCGTCCCCTAGGGAAGCCAAAAGCGTTTCTCTGGACATTCCTGTTATTTTAGACGGTCTTACTCCAGTGAATGCATTAGTGGACACCGGTGCGGATTATTCGATTTTGAGTGGTCGCATGGCGACTGTTTTGAGGAAGGTGCTCACTGCTTGGCCAGGTGTGTACCTTCGAACCGCCGGCGGTCATATAGTTACCCCAAAGGGGATGTGCACGGCTCGTATTCAGATTGACAGATATACGTTCGTCGTTAGTTGCGTCGTTTTGAGTGACTGTTCCCGTGACCTTATCCTCGGCATTGACTTTCTGCGAGAATACGGAGCAGTTATCGACCTGCGAAATAGACGCGTCACATTTTCGATGGGACAATCTGCCGAACGAGATAGTAGCAGTCCTTGCAATGCCGCACTTCGCGTTTCCGCCGAGAGCGTCTCGCTGCCGCCGCGAAGCAGTGTTCTTGTGGAAGTTACCTGTGACGATTTCCGTGCCGGCGATGCTGTAGCGGAAGCGAACCATTCACTCCTGCTTGCTCAAGGCATCTGCGCTGCTCGAAGTTTATTGTCGCTTCACAATGGCCGGGCTGCACTCCTTGTCACAAATTTTTCTAATGAGCACCGGCACTTGTTTCCGGGAACTGCTATCGCTTTCGCTGACCCTGTTACGCACGATCCGGTCTGTTTTACATCCACGGCAGTCGAAACTAATGAGCCATCTTTTGACAACATCGACATTAACTGCCACTTGTCGAAGGAGAAACGGCGGGCCTTAGAGCTACTGTTGCTGGACTTCAAGCACTGTTTTGCTTCTTCCTCGAAGGTTCGTCAAACGCCCATCACACAACATCGCATCATTACTTATGAAGACGCTCGCCCTATACGACAGCAGCCTTATCGTGTGTCTGCCAAAGAACGAGAAGTGATCCAGACGCAGGTTCAGGAGATGCTGGATGATGGTGTTGTACAGCCTTCACAAAGTCCGTGGTCTTCACCAGTAGTCCTGGTCAAGAAGAAAGACGGCACTCTTCGATTTTGCGTCGACTATCGGAAATTGAATAATGTGACAAAGAAAGATGTATACCCGTTGCCGCGCATCGATGACTCACTGGACAGATTGCGACGTGCGAAGTATTTTTCATCTATTGATTTGAAAGGCGGCTATTGGCAAATCGAAGTACACGAAAGAGACCGAGAAAAAACCGCATTTGTCACTCCAGATGGCCTATACGAATTCAAAGTACTCCCATTTGGATTGTGCTCTGCCCCAGCTACATTCCAAAGGATGATGGACACCGTCCTCACTGGACTCAAGTGGCAGATCTGTCTTGTGTACTTGGACGACGTAGTTGTTTTTTCCGAAACATTTGACCAACACCTCGAACGCCTTCGAGCTGTACTGGAAGCGCTCCGTTCTGCTGATCTCACGCTGAAGCCCGAGAAATGCCACTTCGGGTATACAGAACTCAAGTTCCTTGGGCATGTTGTGAGCGCCGATGGGGTGCGCCCGGATCCCGAAAAGACTGCTGCCGTCGCACGGTTTCCCGTTCCAGCTAACAAGAGGGCTGTTCAGCGCTTTCTCGGCCTGTGCGCATATTATCGGCGGTTCATTGCGGACTTCTCTCAATGCGGAACCTCTAACGCGCCTCACAAGGAAGGACACCGCCTTTGTGTGCAGACGGCCTTCTCTTTGCTTCGCGAGCGCCTTAAAACATCCCCTGTTCTGGCGCACTTCGATGAAGCGGCTGACACAGAGGTGCACACTGACGCCAGTAGTATCGGTCTTGGTGCAGTCCTTGTTCAGCATCAAGACGGGATTGAGCGAGTAATAGCCTATGCTAGCCGCACACTCTCTCGCGCCGAAACGAACTACTCTACCTCGGAAAAGGAATGCCTGGCGGTCGTGTGGGCCACTATGAAGTTTCGCCCCTATCTTTACGGCCGACCATTTAAAGTCGTCACTGACCATCATTGTTTGTGCTGGCTGGCAAATCTGCGAGACCCATCGGGATGACTTGCACGCTGGAGTTTACGACTTCAGGAATTTGACATAACTATTGTTTATAAGTCAGGCCGCAAACACGAAGACGCTGACGCGCTGTCACGAGCCCCCGTTGACACTGACGATGCTGCAGCCGATGGCGACAGCGGCTTTCTAGGAGCTCTCAGCGCATCTGAGCTCAGGGATCGACAAAGAGCTGATCCAGACATCCTTCCATTCATCGATTATCTGGAAGGGCGTGATACGCCGCTCCCTCGACGCCTATCTCGGCACATTGGTTCATTCTGTATGCAGCAAGGCGTCTTGTATAAAAGAAACTCCCAAGGCCAAGAAAGAGCTTACCTTCTGGTAGTACCATGCGAGCTCCGTGCGGATATTCTACTTGCTTGTCACGACGAACCGACGTCTGGTCATTTGGGTTACTCACGGACGCTTGCTCGCGTCCGCAACGTGTATTACTGGCCAGGACTCTCCGCAACTGTGAAACGCTATGTAAGAAGCTGTCGCGAATGCCAGCGCCGTAAAACACCGCCTCTGAAGCCTGCCGGATTTCTCAAGCCCGTTAGAGCACCACGTATTCCGTTCGACCAAATCGGCATGGACCTCCTTGGCCCTTTCCCTTTGTCGCAGGCGGGAAACAAATGGATAGTAGTCGCTACTGACTACCTGACCCGATACGCTGAGACAAAGGCAATCCCTCATGCCACAGCTTCTGAAGTAGCCGAGTTTTTCATGCATAACATAGTCTTGCGGCATGGCGCCCCTTCGTATCTCATTACCGACAGAGGCACAGCTTTCACTTCGCAGCTCATCGACCACATATTTGAGTTGAGTTACACGACGCATCGCAAGACCACAGCGTACCATCCGCAGAGCAATGGTCTCACCGAAAGGTTAAATAAGACGATTGCGGACATGTTGTCAATGTACGTCGATGTGCAGCACAAGACCTGGGACGAGGTGCTGCCGTACGTCACATTTGCGTATAATACAGCCCAACAGGAAACAACGCGCTTCACACCATTTCGACTTGTGTACGGGCGTGAAGTTCAGAGCATGCTCGATTCCATGCTTCCGTGCCCAGATGATGACCAGCTTCCGCCAGGTGCCCAGCAGTATGCCATCCGCGCTGAGGAAGCCCGCCAGCTTGCCCGTGTGCACATCGGGCGGCAGCAGACCTCTGACGCGCACCGCTACAACCTCCGGCACCGCCAGGTTCACTACAAACCTGGGGACCAAGTCTGGGTGTGGACACCAGTTCGCCGTCCAGGCTTGTCAGAGAAACTCCTTTCCCGCTACTTCGGGCCGTACAAAGTGTTGCGTCGTGTGAGTGATTTCAGTTATGAAGTTATTCCAGACGGCGCCGCACTTTCAAAACGCCGAAAGCCCAGCTCGGACATTGTGCACATTGTGCGGCTGAAGCCGTACTACCAACGATAACGCACGGCCACCTCTTGTGACGACTCTCTTACTTTCACACCTTTCTCACCGCCCGTATTCACTTTTTTTTTTTCATTTTTTTTTTCGGAAGGGGGAGTAATGCCACCTAGCGTTGCCAGGTGGCGCATGACTGAGCGAAGGACGACGAAGTGTCGCTTGTGGATTTTGCGTCTGTGCTGCTCACCGCTGTTGTATCGGAGCTATTCTTGATATTCTTGATATCCTCAATCACCTTGTACGTGACAATATAAATATCGGGGGGTATGGGTAAACGAAGGATTGGAATACATTCGAAAGCAATAGCACTCACTTAAGGCCAAAGGGCGAAGGAATGCAGGGATAATGAAGCATAAGGCATTGTGGGGATACAATAGGTATGAGGTTTTGAGGGGTATTTGGAAAGGAATTATGGTGCCTGGACTTACTTTCGGAAATGCGGTTTTGTGCCTAAAATCAGAGGTACAGTCGAAATTAGAAATAAATCAGAGATCCGTTGGACGATTAGCACTAGGTGCCCACGGCAAAACTACAAATGAGGCGGTACAGGGAGATATGGGCTGGGCATCTTTCGAAGTACCGGAAGCTCAGAGTAAAATATTATATGAGGAACGCCTGAGGAAATTGGACAGTAACAGATGGGCAGCTAAGCTAAGGTATTTAAATACCTGTACCTAAAAAGCGTTGACTCACAATGGAGGAAAAGAACTAGGAAACTAACTAGTAAGTATGCTAATCACAAGGACGGAGAAATAAAGAGCGTTAAGCAACAGGTGAAAAACACGGAAGGTGAAAATCGGATAAATTTGATGGAAAAGAAACAGAGTGTGGAATTACACCATGAGTGGAAAATTCAGATCAGGAAGGAAGATTTCTTTGATAACTCAAGAGGCAGTGCCCTACCTTTTTGAAGCTAGATCAGGGTGCCTTAGAACACGCAGCTACAAGAAGAAATTTAACAATAGAGATGACGCATGTGCTGTATGTGGAAACTCCAGTGAAACAATTGACCATATTATACTCGAATGTAATGGTACCATCCGGAAGTTGATGCAGGTGCAATCACTGTTCCTGAAGCTCTAGGGTTTAGAGATAACAGTGGCCGGGTGAATTAACCGGCGGTGGAAACTAGCAAAAAACGACTGGAAGATTGGTAGCTTAAAAGCAGAGAAGTGACATAATGTTAGTAATGTAGGAACAAAAATTTAATAAATAGAATGATGGTTTGGTTAACCATTCTAAATCAATAATTAAGATATAGGGAGAAAAATGAGCATGATAGCTACTGCTACCACCCCGTTTCAAAGGGGAGGCTCCTATATTCCATCCATCCATCCATCAAGGCCAATAGTCGTCGCTATAGGCCTAAATTGTTTCGCATCGAAGGCACATATCCGACGGCGCTTTGTAATTTCTCAGCGCTAGAATAATGGTCTCCCGTGGAATTGCCTTACTGCCAATCCTATTGTATGAATAAAAGAAAGATAATTTCGGTGACGCCTTAGCGGAGGAGTCAGCGTGCAGAGATTAGCCGCGCGCCGCACCGGTGGCAGCTGGCTGTATTGAGAAACTTCTTTGTATTGTAATTATCAAAAGCATGAAACGGGTCAGCGATCTGCAAGAAATATATATATATATATATATATATATATATATATATATATATATATATATATATATATATATATATATATATATATATATATATATATTTGCAGTAGGCTTATTGCTTAAGTAAACAGATTTTAGCACGCTCTTCTGGCGCTGGCGGAAGAGATCCACCTTATCGTTGGCGCGCAGGGCTTGAGGGATGTGCGGCCGGCGCGGTGTGCGTGTTTACTACGGGCGGAGATAGTGAAATGGGCATCATAGTCGCGAGTCCGTCATTGGTACCAAGTATGTCTGGTTGATCCAAAACGTTCATAGGTGAATAAAATCATGATGGGCTAGAAAGCGCTGAAGCAGAAACATATCACAGCCGCACTCGATCGGACTGTCATTACATGCTTCCCGTGTTCACTCTCGGCAATCACCTTGCGATTTTTTTATTGTTTGTGCAGTCCACGATCACGCATTGCTGTCCCAATTATATTACGTCTAAAATGGGCCCTAGTAAACGTTTTTAGGTCTCTACAACGACAATACACCTAGGTGCATGAAGCGTGCGAATGCACAGCCCACTTGAGACTAGCAACAGTGTGCGGGCGCTATGAGCCTGGTCGGAGAGTATTTTCCTCCTCTCCTGCTTAATTTCGGTAAAACGGTCTATCGTGCCTTGTAGTATATAGGGATGAAAACTACCCACGACGGCGAAATCCATCTTCCTGGTATCTTGAGTGGAGTCGGGGTGGGGAACCTGGCTTGGAGGACGAGGAACCCCAAAAGCGGCCTCGCGTTAGAGGTCCTTTCTCAGAGCTCGGAGGTCTGGCAAACGCCTTCAGGTCTGGCAAACGCCGAGGGCTGCACATTCGACTAACGTGAGTGCTCACCCTCTAAAGAAGGTGGACTCTAAGGTGGACTTAGTTGAAAGGATCATTTCATCAAAAGGTTGCAGCCTCCATTCCCTGCCAAATTTCATAACAGCCTCCCATCAACCCATTCCATTTTCCTCAGTACCACCCCCTTCCGCTATTTCCAAGTTGTAATGAAGGGAGTCTCCCCGGGCCGCTCCCCGGCTCTGGGTCACCGTGGGAGCTTTTCCAATCTTTAAATATGGAAAAATATTAAGATCATATATATACCCCACCACAAATTTGGTGTGCAAAAGGGGAATAAACGTTTTATTATAAATTTGTTACGACGACCTAGTTTTTCACTAGGGCTGTCGAACGACGTTATATATTTTTATCGCTAGATATTAAGGATAATTGTGACGGTGAAATTAGAAACCAAAACATTTTTTAATGATATCGGAAATGGACGAACCTAATCGTTGGTGCGTTTGGCTTGGAATGGCCGCACACGATACAAGAAAAAGCACATCTTCTTCGCAATATATACGAAGCGGGCATACGTTACGTGAGTAATGACGGCAGCTAGCGAAAACCTAAAAATATAAGAAATTGAGATTTCGACATGAAATAATCACGGCCATGCATAAGGAAGTTTTAAAATAGTATGAAGGCATTCAAATTTCATTGTAGTCTATGAACATTAACCGTTAACATCTAAAGCTGGCACTTTGAAGAAAGCAGGTTGTCCATTGCTGCGTTAACGATGGGGGTTTATTAAAAGATAGAACAAATGGCAATGGCTAGAGCTCTCGGTGAAGGAATGTTTTTTTTTCACCACACATGGTAACTATAAATGCGGTAACTTTTTAAAGATTTTAGTGTGTGCATCGTGCACTGAAAATATTGTCTTAGGCGCATTGCCACAAAATGTGATCCAGACCCACCGCACACTCATTAAATAATTGAGTGCCGCGTCAGACGCAAACTATATTGTTTCACTTGTACCAACAAACCCGGAGTTAGCGTCGTAAGGATGATAACCCTGAAACAGCTTGGTGTTTACTTAGCCACAGCGTAAACCGTGTTGCTTCGTGAAACCAGGCTATATACGGGTATTCTTGGGAATAGAGTAACGAATTTCTTTGTAGTGCCATTGGAAAAAAGTAGGTAAATGATTCTTAAAATTCTGATGCAATCATTCATTTAGCTCGGTATCGAAGATATTCTAGCTAACGTTGTAGCAAAGTGTTTCATCATTGTTGAACTATCCCTAGTTGGCTGGAAAACAGTCTTCACGGCATGCTTTTTATAAAACAATGCTACGCTTGTCCTTGTTAATAGCACGAATTTTGAAAGCGAGTACGCTCAGAAACGTAATTACCTTAAATCGCCATTTCCTTGGGGCCGGAGCTTTATGCAGCTGCATACAGGAAAATAGAATTTTGCGTTCTAGAGCGGCTTGCGTGGGTACAAGGCGGTTTGTTTATTAATTAATCATTTTGAAAATCAGCAAACTCATATTACTTATGTTGCGCAATGCCAGGCAGTATATTTATTTATTTATTATTTATTTATTTATTTATTTCCAAATACTGCAGGCAGCAGCGCTTCCCAAGCAGGAGAGGGGTTACATGTTTTGCAATAACAGTTCAGCAAACATATTTCCTTTGGTGCATTCAACAATAAATTGAGGCAAACGGTTCCACTGATGTGTTGTGAGGGGAAAGTATGAATTCTGGTAAAGTCTGGTCCTGGCGAAATATGGGCTTACTACTTTGGAGTGGTTCAGTCTACTAGATCTCTGGGGTGCAGGAAAAATATAGGTATCACGCGACAAACCAGACTTGTTGTTATACAGCATGTGAAAGAATTTCAGCTTAGAGACCTGACGGCGTACTTTAAGGGGTTCTAGCTTAAGCTGACTCAGCATGTTACAGACCAAAGATGCTGAACGGTAATCAGAAAAAATATATCTGGCTGAAAGACGCTGGATGCGCTCTAGTTTGATAATATCTTTATTATAGCACGGGTCCCAAGCTACCGAGGCATACTCGAGAACTGGTCTGACTAGAGAGCGGTATGCTTCAAGTTTGACGTCACGAGTAGCGCCTTTTAACCCTCTCATGCATGAATTAAACTCAGTGTATAAAAAAATTATTTATCGCCTAAAAATGCCACTATCTGCCACAAAGATCACAAAAATAATTTATTTCAAGTAATCAACAACATCCTTATTATATTTTTGATGTGTCCCCATATGAGGACAACATGCCGTAAGGTGGTCTAGGTAATTGGCTTAAGTACGCAACAAAGTAGCGACAGTCTCAAAAATATAGAGCTTTCATACCAGAACACTGAAAGAGGCAACAAATCACATTGAAAGGATGACGATGGGTCTTCCATAATCTGCTTATGCGGTGTGGAAAGACTCAAAGCACTCTGGACATAGAGGGACGTTGCAGCGACCGCAGAGGTACCTTGTCTTGCTACGGCAGGCAAGACTTCGACAGCGGCTGGCGTACTTCAGGATGCTCTTCTTTGGGAAATGCTGCCCGCCGTCCAACCTTTTTTCCTGTGACACATGGTGAAGCACCCTCTTCTTTAGTGATGGTGGAGGAGGATTGTTGGATGGTCGGCCTCGTCGTTTCGAGCTCTGTGCTACTTCACCGCGGAATACGAGCGCCTTGGCAACGTGACTTCGGAACTCAAATTGGTCCATATATTGGTCCGTACCTTTGACCCACCTCCATACATTCCAGGCGTTCACAACTGCCGCATTTAGTAGGTGGAAGAACATTCTCAAGTAGCCCCTTTTGTTCCGCGCGTCATTTCTGTACCTTGCAATCAAGGAATCCATGAGGCCGACACCTCCCATGTGTTTGTTGTATACTTCCACGGAGTATGGCCTGGTGACATCGATTACTTTTCTCTCTTTCCTGTTGAATCTTTTCATAGTGCCTTCATGGTCCCATCCTGCATAGCTTGAAACAACGTGAACAAGCGAGTTATCCAGCCACCTTTTCACCGTGATGTCCGCTTATGTACAAATGAATGTGCTTTCCCTTCCGAGCGCTTCGAGCTCCTTCAAGACTTTAACTTTTTATCTGCTCCTTGGAGACGCTTTGCTCGCATGTCCCGACAAACATTATGCCATCCTCTCTCAGTTTCCTGACGAGGGCCATGGATGCGAAGAAGTTATCGGCATAAAGTTTATGATTTTTTCCTTGAAGTCCTTCGGACAGTCTGATGACATCACCCGCCTGCAGAATGCCCAGGCCTGGCATTCTGCAGGTAAGGTTTTTGGGTGGCGCTCTAGGTGAGGCTACACCTTCAATGCATGATGTCCCCACTTGAGGACACATGTTCTCTTCTCCATATACAAGTCAAAATCGAGAAACAAATGCCAACAAATCTCGCTGACAATTTTCAAGAGTTATACTTGGCGCAGATAATTTTTATAGTCGAAAAGAGCTATCGCCTGTCAATGAATTAATTGTTGTTTCTTAGGAAGATTCAGAAACCTCAAACAAGCCGACTCTCCCTCAGAGCCTGGCGTTTGAGGAAACATGGACAGCTAGTGCCATCTGTGAAACATGTTAGGAAACTTCACATGTCCTCGGCTGAGGACTCCATGCGGCAGTGACACGCTCCGAGTGACTGAAGGAATTTTATAGCCGGATAAACAAGTGTCCTCATATGAGGCCCGTATGCATGAGAGGGTTAATTTTCGGCGAAGAAAACAAAGCTTATTGAATGCCTTCGTGGTAATATTGTCAATGTGGGTGTCCCATTTGAGGCTGTCTGTAATCGTTAACCCTAGATATTTAACAGCTGAAACAGAATTAATAAACTGATCCTCTATGTGATAGTTGTAACCAAGGGGCTTCTTCTTTCTTGTTATTGACATAGATACAGTTTTTGTAAAATTAATCTTCATACCGCTCTCCTCACACCAGTCCGCAAGTTTACAAAGGCTTTCATTCAACACAGTTTGTTGTGAAGCACTGTCTATGACACTGTACAAGGCACAATCGTCGGCAAACAATTTCATGCTTACACTTTCATCGACGTTTTCGGCAATGCTATTGATATAAATAAAAAATAACAAAGGACCTAGCACAGATCCCTGAGGCACTCCGGTCAATACATCAGTATAAGCAGATCTATATCATGGACATTCCACAAATTGGGTCCTATTGCTTAAATATGCCTGTAACCATCTAGTGAAAGTGTCTGGAACCCCCGCTTGTTTTGCTCTATCAATAAGCAAAGGGTGCAACACGCGGTCGAAAGCCTTTGATAGGTCAAGAAACATGGCATCAACCTGCTTGCCACCGTCAACTGCCGAAGCAAAGTCATGAATGACCGATAAAAGTTGCGTGACGGTTGACACCCTTTTTCGAAAGCCATGTTCATAGGCGACGAAAAAGCTTTTAGATTCGAGGTGGTAAGACATGTGATGGGCTATTACGTGTTCTAGTATCTTAGAGCAAGAACATAGTAAAGAGATTGGTCTATAATTAGGAGCATTAAATTTATTGCCCGATTTGAATACCGGAATTACTCTAGCTGTTAGCCAGTCGGTTGGTAAAGAACATTGCTCAAGAGATGCATTAAATATAACAAAAAGATAATGAGACATTATTTCAGAATATCTTTTAAGAAATGCGTTAGGTATGCCGTCGGTGCCGTGTGACGACTTTACTTTCATATTTAGCAAGAGTGAAAATATCCCCTCACGACTAAGCTCTATGTCGGGCATTACAGCAGTAGACGGGAATTGGACAACATTCGGGGCTCGTACATGAGAGGAGCCTGGTCCAGCAAGGGCGAGCTGGAAGCTACTGCTGAATTCATTAGCAATATAAGTGAGGTTGTCAGTTAAGCTACCATTTATTTTCAGCTGTTCCACACCTCTTTAGGTTTCAGAGAGGAAGCGCCAAAACTTTTGGGGCGACTCTTTTAAGAAATTTGTTAACGTTTGGCAATAAAACTTGCTGCGTGCGTTCCTTAATTTATTAAGCAGTTCGTCCTTAAAGGCAACCAGTTCAGTGGAAGCGTTTCCCTTCGTTTTCCGTCTTCGTGCAATACTGCGTTTTAAATGAATTATATCGCGGTTAATCCACGGATTGCGACGTTTTGCCGTCTTATGACGTAGTGGAACAAAACTTCTAATGCAGGATAGAATTAAAGCTTTAAACTTATTCCAAAGATGCGAGACATCGGCTCTCTGGTCGACTTCAGAAAAGGAGAAGTGTGAATTATCAAGAATGGACTCATCGTCGGCAGCTAAAAAATTACGAAAAGTTTCGTAATATGGAACTATTGCAGGCCCTTCTTATGTTGACGTTGTTTTTTACTCCTTAAGGATGACATCAGTGAAAATAAACCGTCCTGAATAAAGTTTGCAGTGCAGGCGAGAGCAGCGAAACACATTGCTGGTGCACTTAAGCTCGGCGTTTCAGGTTATGACCGTTTGGAGGGTTCTCTTGTGGGTCCTCGTTACGTCCATCATGTCGTCTACTGATTTAATAAAGTCTTTCATTTCTGCCTCTATTATCCCACACATACCAATCAGCATACTGTCGTAAGATGCCCCATGATGTAGGTACTATAAAAAGCTCTGTAAGTCACCTGGAGGTACACTGAGGGGTGGCTCAAGATACTGGGTACATACTGTGATGGTGTAATTAATATGGATGCTAATATCACAAATGATATTTAGTTTCAGCTGTCGAGCTTCGCCGCCGGTTTCCACAATGAGTGCTACGCCATCCACGATGCTGCTCACCTTCTCTCGGTCTGGACGAAATAATGTATTATTTTGAAAGAAATTTGTGTGTTGAGAACACTAATTTGTTTGTTTAAGACATATTGCAGCTGGAGAGAGCGTGACCAGAACAGAATGTCTTTTATTTCGCAATACATGTCTAGGAGTCCATCACAGGTTCATTGTACAGTGAATGCCATCTCAGTTTGCGTATAAAGAGAAAAACTGGGTTAGGCTCTTTGTCGACCCTGGGGCCGGTATTTTATTTATTTATTTTTTTGCGGTCCAAGGGGTGTCGCCGTCCGCTCGACGCCGATGGCATTGTGCTACACCGTGGATAATGCTCATTGTCTTTTTAGAGGCACATCAAGACTGTGTCGCTGCAATTTACTTTTATTTTTAGACCTCACCTAGAGGTCGCAGGAAAGGACCTTTAATCCGCCCACCTTGCGGGCCATGCATCTGGTTTTGAGAATGGTGGAGCGGCGTGATAAACGTCCATCAAGGGCGTGCATGGGCCTAGTCAAGCTCAATCTGGTGGGCTAGGGCCGAATGCAGCTGCATTGCCGCGCCCTGTCGCTAGACTTTGTCGCTACACACGCTACACACAAAATTATTTTCCTGGTAATTGAAATGCGCTGCTGGCTAAATATAATCTTCGCCGCGTCTCTTTAAATATGGGGTTTTGTTTTGCTTTGAGTACTGTTATTTCTTTCACAGTCTTCTAGATAGGACAAGATCTGGTAAAAGGAGGGTGCTCCCTTTTTATCTTAGTGCAGCGCAATCATCACAGTTTTCAGAGTATGCTGTTCGGAGGTGCATTTCTCACATTTCTGGCAGCTGCGATAACTCGCAAGGCCCGTAGCTTAACTGGTGGCATTTGTAAGAACATTGGGCGTTGAATGCATGAGGTCTAACGCATATTCTCAGGCCACATAAGTAATTGATACAGGGAGCGTGTTGTAGGCAAATGCGAGAACAATACGCTTGCTAAGGATATTTTATTTTGTGGACCTTTACAACCTTCCCTTCGGCAGGTACTTCAAACACTTCTTTGGTCATGTGTATGGAGTCATTATTCCGCATTACTCCAGCAATTGTTTAGCGCTGAGGGTTTCGCCGGCCTTTTTTGTAACCACGTAACCTGAACCGTAGGTAGCTGCCAAAGAATTTCTACTATGAATGATGACATCCTCGTAGGTTTTAGGTTTTAATCTCTCGTAGCACATGCTGCTTCGGGAAACTTTTTCTCCTGTAAAAAGTCTGAGGTAACACCACCCTGTACTCTTTCCTCTTCTTTTTTGGGGGTGCAGAACCTGGAGCGATCCTTTAGTCAGAAGAAAGCAGATATTGTGAGCGTTGTATGCCCGGCATGGCGCTTCATCTTTCACAAGGGTGCACGTGCTGCTTCATCTTCATATTTATCTCTTGCAGACATCCATCGTCATCGCTGAGTGTGGTTCACTTTGGTGTGCGACCCGGACTTCAGGTCTCCAATAATCCGATTCGCCAAGGCCGTCCTCACACATGGAGGAGGTGCGTCTTGCGTTCCCATCTGCCTCGTCCCCTACATATACCTGGAGCTCTGTTTCGGTAGCCGCTTGACTCCCACCACCATCGTCATAACCCAAGAGGAGACCGTTGCTGTTTTAAACTCTTCCCACTCCACCCCCGCTCCCATTGCCACTTGGACTGTGAGCAGCCATTAGCGCGACCCCCAGATGTTTGCCGGTTGCCGCGGCGACGATTCTGATGACTGGCTCGACAGCTACGACCGGGTCAGTGCTTTTAACTGGTTCCACCACTCCCTGAAACTTATAAACCGGTCGTTTTACTTGATGAATGTCGCCAAAACCTGGTTTCTGAACCACTAATTGGCGATTCCGGACTGGGCCACCTTCAAAAAACGTTGCGAAAGATTTTTTGCGCACCTACAGTTAGAACGGAATTCGCCAAGAAGCTGGATGCTCGAATTCAGCAATCCAGTGACACTTCTTATATTGAAGACGTTCTCGCATATCTCGGCACTATGCCAGAGGTCGAGCGGGCCCGGCACATTCTTAAGGCAATTAGATCACTCGCCTTCATGCCTTGGCCTTGCAGAACCCTACCACCATCGACGTCATCATCTCCACTTGTCAACGACTGGATGAACTTCAGTCAATCTGCCTTCAGCCTGATACGACTTCCTTCAGTTCCATTGCCAACTAAGACCTCCGTGCGCTTATCCGCCGACTTATTCGTGAAGATTTTCTAGCTCAAGGTGATTCGTGCAGCTCTATACCTGAGCCACATCCTCCAAGCGCCGGCCTGCGAAGCATTATCAAAGAAGACTTGGCCTCTATGACGTCTTCCCCCACCATCGGCTGCCCCTACCACCTGTCCTGTGCCAACGTACCCTCAGATCACATCCTTGCCGTCTGCATTTGGAGAGCCTACACCATTAGTGTCCATGTCTCAGCAATGGCCCCCGCCTGCCGCGGCGCCGTCGTACTACTCCTGCTGGCGCCCAGCCCGCCCTTTTCCTATCGAAAAAGCAACCGCTTGAGAGATAGGAGGTAAAGAATCCCCCGGAACGTTTCTCTCATATGATCTTTTTTTGGATTGAAGATTTAAGGGTTGAGGCTTTGATCGACACGGGCGTCGCTGTTTCTGTTATACAGTCTCACTTTTGTCCCCGCTTCCGCAAAATGAAAACGCCTGATGATGAACCTCAACTCCGTGGAGCTAATGGTGTAATAATTCGGCCTTCTGCTAAGTGTACGGTGCAAATAATTGTTGACTGTGTCCGCAACCGCGAAAACATTGGCCGTGATGTCGCCTTGCGCTCACCCAATTATTTTTGGCTGGGATTCCCTACGTGCCGCATCAGTCAGCATTTCATGTCATGACAGGGATATCCACATGAACGAGAGTGAACCGTCTTCTGATCCGCTCGAGCCCCAACATCGCCTGCTTGCCACTATTGACTCACTTTTGCCCCCTGGTTGCGAACAACTTGTCGAGCCTACTTCTATTGACATTGATAACGGGGATGTGCTATTCGTGCCTTCTGATCGCCATCTAACCCATGGAATCGCCTTACTACCAAGTATGGTTCGGCTTGAGTATGGTACAGCTCTTGGCGCGGCTCTGAACACTACCCTTAGCCTATTGTGCTGTCCAAAGGGGGCCGTTTTCCTTGTGCCCTACATATTCAGCCGGTGTCCCTCACCGCCCTTACCGCCCCCTCTTCCTCACCAGCACCTTCTTCCGATGCCTTTCTCTATATTCTCTTCACCACCGTCAATCTGGATCTCCCTGCCTCTCACCACCAAGCATTGCAGGAATTACGTCGCCAACACCAAACCTCCTTTCACTTCTGCGACCTTGGGCCAATCATCTGCTGCACAGCACCGCATCGTTACGCAAGGTACTTATATTGTTAGCCGCAGCCATTACCGTGCTTTTTATATAAGAACGTAAAATCATCTGCATGATATGCTCCGACGAGACATTATTTGGCCCTCAGATAGCCCTTGGTTATCCCTGGTCGTCTTGCTCAAAGAGGACGGGTCAGTGCTTTTTGTGATGATTACTGTGCACTTAACAAAGTCACTCGCAAAGGCATTTATCCTATGCCACGAATTTACGACTCCCTTGACTTTTTTTAGGGCACCTAATATTTCTCCATCGTGGATCTGCATTTCGGTTACTGCCAGATTTCGATGCACGAAGCCGACAAAGAAAACACCGCATTCGCTACTCCCGACGGCCTTTACAAATTCAATGTCATGCCTTTTGAGATTTGTAATGCCCTCGCTACGTTTGAGCGCATGATTGACACTGTTCTTCGAGGGCTTAAGTGGAAAACATGCTCGTGCTGTGTGGGCGACATAGTTATCTTCTCTGCGACGTTTTCTGATCATTTATGCCACTTTGATCAAGTATTAATGTGCCTGGAATTCGCCGGTATCCAACTGAACACAAAAAGTGTAATTTCGCAAAGAAAGCAAGATCCTTGGACACCTCCTCAGCCGCGATGGCAACGACTCAACCCTTACAAGCTTGCCGCAGTTTTCAACTTTGCACGCCCTCAGCAAACTAAGGTTCTGAGCAGTTTACTTGGCCTATGCTTATACTTTCGCCGTTTCATCTGCAATTTCGCTACCATTGCTGCACCACTACACCAGCTTCTTACCGACCAGACTGCTTTCTTTTGGTCCGAAGAATGTGAGGAAGCTTTTCAAACCCTGAAGAAAGCTTTCACTTTAGACCCTAGCCTTGCTCACTTCGACGACACTGCTGCCTTCATTTTTCACGCCGATGCCATCAGCCTTCATATCGGCACAGTACTTCTGCAGCGTGAGAGCGATTCTCGGGAGAAGGTATTTGAGTTTGCCCGTCGCACTTTGACACCACCAACATCATCACTGAGCAGCAGAGCCTTGCCATCGTTTAGGCAATTCAGAAATTCCGCCCCTACCTCTACGACCGCCATTTCACGGTGGTTACCAATCATCACGCTCTCTGTTGTCATCTTACCCAAAAAAGTTTACTGGACGCCTGGGCCGTTAGATTCTGCGTCTGCAGGAATGCACCTTCGATGCTACCTACAAATCTGGCAGTAAACATCAAACTGCCGATGCTCTTTCCCGCTGCCCGCTTCCTGAATCACCGAATAATGTTTCTTCACGCTCTCCGGTGTGCTCTCGACTCCCCGATGTTGTCAAGGGCTCCAGACATCAGCAGTGCACCTTCTGCAGCGAGCAGATCCATACTGCCGTTCGCTAATCGAACGTTTTGCCGGTGCTTCTCACACTCCTATCGCTAGGATGTGCAGTCAACTTCAGCAGTTCAGACTTGACAACGGAGTGCTTTCCCGTTAAATTTATTGCTTTGAAGGCACTTGTTGGTTCTCCGTGGTCCTGAGAGTGCTTCGCACCCATATTTTGGCGGCCCTTCACGATGATGCTACAGCCGGTCACTTAGGCTTTTATAAAACTTACCACCTCGTGAAAAGTCATTTCTTTATGCCTGGCCTTTCCTCAAGCGGGGAAAAATACGCAGCCTCTTGTCTGCCATTCCAGCGCCGCAAACGGCCGGCTTCATCTCTTGCTGGCCTTCTACTGCCTCTACATTCCCCTGCCACACCTTTCACCGTTGTCGGCATCTAATTATACGGGCCCGCTTCTATTGTCCGCTCGAGGTAATCGCTGGATCGTCACTGCCGTCGACCATCGCACACGCTGAGCTGAGACTGCTGCCCTGCCTAATGGCTCAGCGCCTAAGGTCGCCAATTGCTTTTTGCAAGCCCTCGTACTGCGCAATGGGGCCACTCAAGAGCTTCTCAGTGACCGCGGCCGAACGTTTCTGTTGAAGATTGTAGCTGAAGTTCTTGACGCCTTTACCACACTTCACAACATGACCTTCAGCTATCACCCGCAAACCAATGGGTTGATTGAGCGATTCCACCGCCTTTTAGACATGCTGTACAGGTACGTCGACTAGTACCACCGAAATTGGGACGCAATTCTTCCTTTTGTTACGTTCGTATACCACACTGCTTTAAAGCGGGCCACAGGTTACACTCCGTTTTTTCTCGATTACGGCCATTCTCCCGCTAACCTTATTTATGTCTCTTTTCTTTTTACACTTGCCAGCTCCTCATCGTGTCTTCCTGACCAGTTCATTTATCGTGTGGCCAGATGTCGCTGGCTTGCTCGCCTAAATACTGAAGACAACCAGGAAGACCAGAAGTACCGCTACGATGCGTATGACCGCCAGTTCCGTCCCGGCGACGAGGTGTTACTTTGGACACCATTACATACTCCTGGCCTTTGTGACAAGTTCCAGCGCCGCTTCTTCGGTCGGTATTCAGTTCTTGGACAAATCGCCTCTATCAACTATGGCGTCTCCGCTGTTTATCATCCTCAGGGTAGCTATTACTATGGAGCTGAATTTGTATACGTTTCACGCTTGTAGCCATTTATTCGGCGCCATGCTGCGGATCGACTAATTTCGGCCAGGCTGGCTGCTTCAACTACCTCGGGGGAAATGGCCTGAGCACTATGGCCTACATGGCGCTTCATCTTTCACAGCGGTGCACGTGCTGCTTCATGTTCATTTTTCTCTCTTGTAAATAATCATCGTTATCGCTGAGTGTTGTTCACTTCGGTGTGCGACCCGGGCTTCAGGTCTCCAATAAACATGGTCCGCCAAGCTTGTCCTTACAATAAACATAATATCTACTGTTTGTGAATTTCGATCATGGTGCTAGCCACCCCCGACGGAACCACAAGGGGACTGTGCAAGAGCATGCAAGCATGTCTTCCTAATAAACTCTGTTCATCTACACTCATATACTTATCCATCATCATCATCATCATCATCATCATCATCATCATTCTGACTATACCCACTGCAGGGCAAAGGCCTCTCCCATATTTCTCCACTTAGCCCGGTTCTGTGCTACTTGCATCCACTTGACCCCTGCGAACGTCTTAATCACATCCGCCCACGTAACTTTCTGCCGCCCCCTGCTACGCTTTCCTTCCCTTGAAATCCAGTTTGTTACCCTCAGCGTCCATCGGTTATCCTCTCTTCGCACTACATGTCCTGCCCATGCCCATTTCCTCTTCTTAATTTCCACTAGAATGACGGTACCTTGAGTTATTTCTCTGACCCATTCTGCACGCTTCCTATCTCTTAATGTTACCCCTACCATTTTTCGTTCCAAAGCCCTCTGGGTTGTCCTCAACTTAAGTAGAACTCTCTTGGTTAGCCTCCACGTTTCAGCCCCATAGGTGAGTACAGGTAAGATGCAACTGTTGTATACTTTCCTCTTGAGCGATACCGGTAAGCTGCTAGTCATAATCAGCGAGTGCTTGACAAATTCGCTCCATCCCAATCTTATTCTTCTTGTTATTTCCTTTTCATGGTCCGGATCTGCGGTTACTACCTGTCCTAAGTATCCATATTCGCCCACTACTTCCAGTACTTCGCTACTTATTGTAAACTGCTGTTCCTTCCCGAGGCTGTTGAACATTACCTTAGTCTTCTGCATATTGATTTTCAAGCCTACAGTTAAATATCAGGTTCTTTTCTTCCTCTTCTTTTCTTCAAATTTCTCTCATCTCCCGATTACATGGACCGGAATTCGCTCTAATTGCAGAATACATAATTTATTTACACTGTATACAAATTGCAGCACAACTTCACTTCAGTCAGGATGCGGCCTCTCGTCACGGCACCCGAAACGAGTCTCTCTTTTTCCCGCGTCGATCGGACTCCTTGGAGCTTCTCCCCCTCTCCGGGTTCTCCTCTTCCCCCTCGTCCGGCGTCAGCGTAGCAGCAGTTTCAAGCTCTCCTCCGAATTCCTAGAAAACCAACTCGCTGGCACGGCTGGGGGTGGTTGAGGGAGGATCGGGTGTCCTCTCGGGAGTGGCGCTTTTCTTCGGCCGACATCGCCGGCCGGCCGTTCGGCGCCAGCCCGCAGACTCCCTCCCAAGTTCGGGTCTTTCACAGGGAGGCGTCATCCACGGCCGCTTCTCTTGCACACACGCACGCACATACACACAAACGCCAACACACATGCGTCGCAGTCTTTCTATTCGTTCGTTCTTTCTGCCCACGATCAGGGCGCGTGTACTTGACACCTATCTTTCTACTTTTCCTGTCTAGGTCATCGATCATTATTTGCAGTTCATCCCCCACGTTGCTTAGCAAGGCAATGTCATCAGCAAATCACAGATTACTGAGGTTTTCTCCATCTACCCTTATCCCTAACTGCTCCCATTCCAAGTCTCTGAATACTTCCTCTAATCAAGCTGTGAATAGCACCGGGGAGATTGTGTCTCACTGCCTAACACCTTTCTTTATGGGATATTTGTTACTTTCTTTATGCAGAGCTACGGTTGCTGTGCAGCCATTATTTATTCACACCGCTTTAATCCTTGCCTTCTGAAAGGACAAAAATTAAGAGGGAAGTAGAAAACCGGGGAATTATGAAAAAGAACAAATAAAAATGAAAAAAAAAATGAAGTTGATGATGAGAAAAGTTAATTGCCGATTTTCTCTCGTCTTTTCGTAGCACAACTTTTACTACCGGACTAAAAATAACCGCGAAAGGGTGTTAGCATCCAGGGAGGAAATCCTGCGCATGATTTATATGTGAAAACACAACAAGCATTATCGTCTGAAAGAGTAAAATTCCATCCACATGCCCAACGAATTTGTCAATTCTTACTTCTTTAATGGCACGGCATTTCCTGCCTCTGTTTTTGGCAATTGGAGCCCATAACGTATTGCCGCGAACGAGTGTGATCTTTATCTGTGGGTGCCAGCAACCGCTGCCATCCGGCCTTATCACTTTGCTTGTAGTATGCGGCGCAATGATCGCAGGCTTTTTTTTTTTTTACTTTCAGTGCAGCAGAAAGACATGCCGTTATCACTTTCTTTGTGGCGCAAGATGCATGAGATTATTCTAGAATGATTGCAGCTATGCCCAACTTCTTTCTCTTGCTCCAGGCTATTCGTTTTCATTGACCGGTTTACCTAAATGTTTCTTCACCGAGTGTAAATAGAGCGCTGTGGACATTCATTGTTCGACGACCTCCGAGCATGCTTGCTGCGTTGGTCACCACTGAGTTGCTTGGATATTTTGCGAGCCAACAAAGAGTTCACTTCAGTGCTGCGCCTCTCTCGCCGACGGGCTCTCATGTTTTCCAGCCAAAAAACACTCAGCCACTTCTGCTGTTTTATTGCCGATTTCAACATTCAAATCAATCTGGGAGCATCAAGTGGCGTGTTTTACCCTACTTAAACGTGTTGTAACAAGCGACCGCACCCGCCGCAGTGGCTACATCACTTTTGCGCCGTTGCATCGGAGCTGAACCATTTCACGCGAAGGCTCCCAGATGGTGCGCGGCGGAAACTGCAGTGGCCCAGGTTTTCGCACCGTAATTGGTTCAACAAAGATTATCCCTGCCAGGTGTTTTACGCATCCCCATTGAAATTCCGGATACGTGGCCGTGACTGAATCCGGGTCCTGCGCGGCTCGGTAAAGGAGTGCACTAACACCTCTACAGAGGATAATGCGCTTTTCATTTCCATGAGTAGTGCTCCTGTTATTTTAATAAACAGGGCTTTGAACGTTTGTTGAAGTAAATTCAGCGGGAAACCTTAACTTGGTAAATACGGCAACAATTAAGTTGGTAGGCGCAAGTATTCAATTAGCTGAAACTAATGATGCAACATTATTATTACATTTAGGGTCAACCGCTCTTTGTTAGCTGGTAGAACGTGTTAAACAGTTTATCTGATTTTCTCTTCTAACGTATAACTTACGTGAGCCCTTTTGCAATATTTTAAATTAGGCTTAAGCTTCGCTTTAATACTGTACGCGATAGCGTTCGTATTAATTTCATCCTACTCTGATGGTACCTTGTTCACATCCGCTTTTGTGCCTATTTTTAAACTACGTCCACGTTTCAGCTCATAATATTTGGATTTAAGGAGCGTTTACGACCGCTGGTACTTTGCTGAAATTCCAGCTCTGCTTTTTCTCTAGACTTACGGCGCATCGGTTCCATTTCTGATTCGTCATCCCGCCTTCGATTCGACCGTCTAGCCTCCTCATACCGAGAGTTCTCCGTCGTCTTGCCATCCAATTTGCGACTCTTCCTTGGTCGTCGTGTAGCGACATCATGGCAATACATATCCTCAAACAAAGTGCGCGCACTATTGTACCCATCTAGTACAATGTACTAATCATCAGACAACTAAGCGCGCTATGAATCACCCCAAATCGATCGAAACTAATCATGAATACATAATTCACACTTTTCAAAATGCATCAACCAGTTCCCCAGCACTTGCTTGAACTAGACATTGACGCACAGCTAGGTGGTGCATTAGAACACAGGGGTGCCATCTTTCTAGTTGAAAACACATCGGGGCTTTAGTTCCGGTGGATGCCGCATCACATGACGGCACCATTCAGTAGTTTGCGTTTATTTTTTTTCGTGTTCCATCGCTCCTCCGATTGCACGTGGCTACCGAAAACGGATGGACTTCAAGTGGGAGCAGAGATGGGCTGGCGCCTGGCAGGCAAGCCTGTAGCTTCTTTAGGGGGTCCGCGAGGGCTCCGTGTACAAAGGGAGTGAAGCAGCAGAAAGCGTAATAACAGAGACTGAGCACCAAAAAATGGCAAGGTGGAGGTCAAGAAAGAAAAGTACAAAAAAGACATTTAACACTAGGATCAGCTACATAAACATGCAAGGAGGTAGAAAAAGAGCGACATGGCTAGAGATAGAACAGCAGTTGAAGGATGACAAAATAGGTGTGTACGCCCTATGTGAGACGCATTTCAGGGATCTAGAAGATCCGCCGTTTATAGAAGGCTACGTCTGGAAAGGGTGCAACAGAACGAGAAAGGAAAAAGAGGGGGGAGGGTTAGGTATGTTGATACGCCAAGGAACATATTGGCAAAGAGGAAAATCATCTTGCAAGGAACATATCTGGGTATCAGGAACAATTGCCGGCATAAGCACATGGCTAGGGGTAGTTTATTTAGGAGCGGCACACCAATTCTGGCAAGAAAACAAATATCTTCTTGAATGTCTCAGTGACGATATAAGCCAGTTTGGAGACGGGGCCAATATTATTCTACTGGGGTACATGAACGGCCACATCGACGATCTGGATGGATACACGGATTGTAACGGGAAGCCAATGCTAGATCTCTGTGAGCGACACGATCTAGTTATAGTAAATAGAGAAACAAAATGCGAAAGCCAAATCACGTGGGAATTCCGCAACAGGCAGACGACCATTGACTATTGTCTAATGTCGCAGGAAATTTATAGCAAGGTCACCAAAATGGAAATAGACGAACAAGGGGAGTGTAGTCTGGGAAGTGATCATAAACGTATTAGTCTGAAGATGGGGCCCTTGATGAATAGAAAAATGGAACTTAGACAAAACGTAAACGCAAAATTAAACGACGATCAAATAGCGCAGATAGCAGCAGACATCGAGGAAGCAATAGAGAAAAGCCCCATGGAAGACTGGCATTATGCACAGGTAGAACTACTCATAAGGAGGAAAATTAAGAAGGTTAAAGTAGCAAACCGCTGGAATAGAAAAAGGAAGCCACGGAGCTGCTGGAATAAGGAAATCAGTGAAGCCATTGAACAACGACGGGCAGCTTCAAGGGAACACCGAGAGGAAAAGAAAGCACAGGTATCTAATTATATCGACAAAAGAAACTTGATGTAAAGGCACTCGTCCAAAGTAAAATAAAGCAGTCCACTGATCGCTGGATGGCTGACATACACGATGCCACTAGAGGCGGACCAAGAAAATTTTGTAACCATATAAGCTGGCTAGGTAAAAAGAATCAAAGAAAGCAGGACCAGATTCAAGATAACGAGAGAAATTGTTTAAAGGGGGACAACGAAGTGAACTACTTTACATCAGTTGTAGAGTCTTTTAAGAGCGACGATAGGGTAATCTCCGCAAATCAGGAAGCAATACAAAATAGCAGAATACAATGCAGCTTAGAACTGTACAATCTCAACTGGAAAAAGGCAGAAAAAATATTCCTAAAAACACATCTACAGAAATAGATGGAATTCCGATCAAGCTGATTATTGAACATGGTCCAAGAAGTAAGGAAACGTTGTTAAAAGCTTTTGAAACAGTCATAACGAATAAGCAAATTACGGACAGCTGGCGGCAGAGTAAAATGAATTTCATTTATAAAAGGAAACGAGAAAGGATGAACATAAAATCCTACAGGCCGATTACCATAACATCTGTTATGTACAGGTTAGCCATGCAGGCGGTGAAATTAAAGGTTCAAGCCTTTTAGTATGCATCAAGATACTCTGAGAACTTCAGAACGGCTTTAAAAATGGTAGGTGCTTAGATGATAGCCTGTTCGTGCTTACCTATACATCTTCCATGCTTCCTCGACATAAAGGGGGAGTACGACAACGTAAACAGGCAACTCCTTTGAAACATATTAAAAGAAGATGTCGATCATGAGACAACAGAGTTCCTAAAGGAAATATACCGGGATAACAAAGTAGAAATTACATGGGAAGGGATAAGAAGTACGGAAGCTGTCAAGGTATCCAAAGGATTAAGACAAGGTTGTCCTGTATCATCGCGGCTGTTCATGCTTTACATGTTAAATATTGGACAGAGGATACAAGAAAGTAACCTAGGTTTTAACCTGTCATGCAGATTAGGCGGAATGGCGGTAGAGCAGCGCCTCTCCGGTTTAATGTATGCTGACGATATTTTGCTGCTAGCAGAAAGTAAGGAAGAATTGAAAACTCTGGCTAGGGATTGCGGAGACGAAGGGGACGCTCTGGGCTTCAGTTTTAGCTCAGTTAAGTCAGGTCTGATGGTTTTCAACGGCTCAACTGATCAGGGTCTTAAAATACAAGGCTATGAAATACCCAGAGTTCCAGAATATAAATATCTCGGTGTATGGGTAAACGAAGGAGTGGCATACATTGAAAAGCATGAGCAATCACTTAAGGCCAAAGGGCGAAGAAATGCCAGGATAATGAAGCATAGGGCGTTATGGGGATACAACAGGTATGAGGTTTTGAGGGGTATTTGGAAAGGAATTATGGTGCCCGGGCTTACTTTTGGAAATGCGGTTTTGTGCCTGAATTGAAAGGTACAGTCGACATAAGAAATAAATCAGAGAGCAGTCGGACGATTAGCACTAGGTGCCCACGGCAAAACCACAAATGAGGCGGTACAGGGAGATATGGGCTAGGCATCTTTCGAAGAACGAGCAGCTCAGAGTAAAATATATTAGGAACGCCTCAGGAAATTGGACAGTTACAGAAGGGCAGCTAAAGTATTAAATACCTATACCTAAAAAGCGTTGACTCATTATGGAGGAAAAGAACTAGGAAACTAACCAGTAAGTATGCCGTTCACAAGGACGAAGAAATAAAGAGCGTTCAGCAACAGGTGAAAAACACTGAAGGTAAGAATTGGTTAAATTCAATGCAAAAGAAACAGTTTCGAAATATACCGAAAGTGCAAAAGGCAGATCAGGAAGGAAGCTTTCTTTGACAACTCAAGAGGCAGTGCCCTACTTTTTCAAGCTAGATCAGGGTGCCTTAGAACACGCAGCTACAAAAAGAACTTTAACAATGAAGATGACACATGTGCAATATGTGGTAAATCCACAGAAACAATGAACCATAATATACTCGAATGTAATGATATCCGTCCGAAAGTCGATGCAGGCGCAGTCACTGTTCCTGAATCTCTGGGGTTTCGAGATACCAGTGGCCGGGTCAATGAACCTGCAGTGGAAGCTAGCAAAAAACCATTGGAAGATTGGTGGCTTAAAAGCAGAAAAGTGACATAATGTTAGGAATGTAGAAAGAAAAATTCAATGAATAGAATTATGGTATAGTTAACCAATTTAAAATAATAATTAAGATATATGAGAGAAATGATAGCAACTGCTATCACCCCGTTTCAAAGGGGATCGACGCTCCTATATTCCATCGATCGCTAGAGTGCCGCGATGTCAGCGCCACCTTTCAGGGTGGAGACAACCTCGCCGACGCCTGCTCCATATTGAAGCACTCGTAATCCTGCGCTAGCAGTCGTAACGGCGTCGTTCTAGATTTCGGCGCTTCAGAGTGCTTTGCACTTGAATTGTCTTTTTCATTAGTATCGCATTACGAGTTATTTAACTCTTAATAGCCATTTTAATATCCAATTGTCAAATACGTAATTGTACAACATAATTTTACGGCCTCAAGCTTGTGCAGCTGTGGGATTGGAAAACGTGTTAGTATTTAACAGATCCTTTCGCCGGCATGTTCTGCTGCTCTGTGCGGGTGGACGAAATTCTCTTATTGTGTTTCACATGGCCTTTTGTTTTGTTTATTCTGTCGCATAGTTGACGGCCGCGCATTAGCCGCTCGCGCCGTGCGGTTGGATTCGCTTTCGTCGCGCGGGCTGTTTTTCGTTTTTATTTGGGCTCGGAGAGCCTGATGTCGGTTGTGGGGATTCACAATCCCCTTCCTCCATTGTAACGCCCGCGCGTAATTAACACGCGTGATTACGCGCGCTGGCAGAGAGGTTGGCGGAGGAGAGGGCATGCTGGCCACCCCCCGCCGCCTCCCGGGACTGCGGCGACGCTGCCGCGGGCTTCCCTCTTTCCTGCCGGCGTAACCGGGAGACCTCCTCTCCCGTTCCGTGTCGAGGAGCGCGACTGCAGCAACTCGCTCGTCTTCTTCGGCGAATGGGCGCGCACGCGCGCGGTTCATGATTTCCGCCGAGGAGACCACCGCCGTCACCGAGAATCGCACACTGACCGTAGGCACCGCAACGGGATGTGAGCGAGAAGCTGTGTCAGGTGAGCAGACACTTCCTCTCACCTACTTGACGCGCTTCCCTATTAGGTGGTTGTTATTTCACCCCCGTACGCGGCTTTCGCTCGCTACACGGTGGTTGTTCTTAACTGCTATTCTCTTGCCGTGTACTCGAGCAGTGCAATAAACTCTTGTTCGAGTACGCAACTCGGTGTTTGTCCCCTCTGGCCCGAACCCGCCGCAGTGGCGATTTCTCGCACCGCGGGTTGGGGGTCACAGCTCTGTCTGCTAGGGCTGGCACGTCGGGGCTAGAAGGCGACTGTAGCATCTAGTCCCCTCGTGGCACATTCTTGCGGGAGTAACACCCCCATATTTTGGCGCCCGAACGTGGGGCCAGAGGTGTGACAAATCGAGTGTCTGTGTGTGTACGACGCCACACATAGACTAGCCATGGCAGTGAGCAGGACTGACTTTTCAGTATCTTCTAATACTGCAGTGGTGATTGCACAACGGCAAGCAAGCAAAACCACCTTAACTGTTATTATTGCGAGAGATCAGGAGCTGACGCTAGCCACTGTGATCTTGTAATTTTCTGCGAGGGCAGGATGTCATCTCACACGACTCCACCGCTCTGTAGCAGGGTGACGCGCGGACGCTGGTGTGACGGGCATTCTCTCGTAGTGTTTTGACTTACCATGCTCTACGGGAGAACTGGAAACGTTGTAGCGTATGTACTTTTGCACGCGCACGTTGAAGGCATGAGAAGTGTTATTACTATCCTTTCTGCCGCGCCCGTTAGCCAGTTCGTCGCGATGGCTCGCAGCCTCAGAGAAGGGCCGGCCTACCCGGCTTCTCTGAGTTTAAGTGCTGACCGTTTTAATTCCATCAGAGCAGTGGGGAGCCTAGTCAGCCTTAAGGGAGCTTTAGGAAAGCGGTAGGATCCTGTTTTTTTTTTCTTTTATTTTGTCGACCAGTGTTCGACGGGCTCCGGGAGCCGAGCGGCGCGGCCGCGGCGCACATAAGGGCACGCTGGTATTGCTGCCTGTGCGGGCGCTACACAACTTGTATTGCTGTGAGCGCGTTGGATCCCTGCCGTCAGTACTACAGCACCTTGCGCAATCCTTTCCCCACGCGAAGGATACACTGAGTCCTTCGAGGTTGGTCACGCCACGCTGATACGAGCTATATCGCACGATGTGTGCATCGCTGAGCATGCGAACGGCCCTAAGACTTTTCTTCAAGTTGTGTCATTTCGCTGCCTAGTGATGTGCATGGTGACGTTGTCGAATGGGTAGAACTTCCTCTATAGGTTCGCAACAACGCCACGGTTGCCGCGTTGGGCACACGCCGACGCGCAACAGAGCTGCAAGCAAAGATGGCGGCGCTAGACTTTGCACAAAGCGCACCGCAATCCGAGCCGCGCTGCGTGGCCCGAGGAGGACGCACTCCCCCACCAGTAGGCAGCTGCAGCGAGAGGCAAGGCTTGGGATTTCGAGCATCGCGCCTCGTTACGACTTGCGCCCACAGCAGACGTACTCTGACCAATGCGCAGGGAGTAATTTCTTGTGCTGAATATAGATGGGACGCTCTGTTAATATTCAGCGCATTTTGCTTCCAGAGCAAGCACGCGCTTTCTCTTGGAAAAGATCGAGCGGGGGTAGATTTGAAAAAGAAAAAAAAATGTAACTAGGGTAAAGACAGCATTGCAGCCAGCAAGGAGGGGAGCCGGCGGAGGCCACGACGACCGTTGCAGCATCGAGGAGCAGGCCGTCAAAGGAGTGGCGTTCCCGCACCCAGAGCCTGCTGTCACCGTCAACCGGGCCAAGACGGACGGTTTCCGGTCGGCTACGGAGCGAGCCAGTCGGAGTTCGTGGAACGGGCCCCTGCGTCTAGCACGACGAAAGCTGCAGCAAAGAGCCCGCCTTGGCGCCGTTCGGTGCTCGCGGCCGTGACTTCACCAGCGGGAGCAGCTTGGCGCCCCGCTGCCCTCGCCACCGGCGGCGTCAACGACGGAGGGAAAAGAGGCCGGCCGGGAGCGAGCGGACGACCCGCTGAGGGGGGCCTGCAGCATGCTACGCAACGCGAAGACGCAGTTCCTAACCGTTCCCCGGCAGGCTGCCCTGGCTGACCGACGATGAATGCAGTAGCAGGCCTGCAGCCATCGACACTTCCAAGCCTGGCCGAGTGACGGTGAAGAAGCGGGACCTGCGGCCGCCGCACGTGTGCCCCCAGCTCCAAGGTCGTCTCCTGTGGTCGTCGGCCTTGCCTCCCCCTCCGACACCCGTGGCTGTGAGCTGTCTGCAACTTTTTGTATATTGGCACTTTTCTTTGGGTTTAAATGGTTTTCTTTTGGTTTAAAAGTTAAACGGCGTTTAGCCGGCCCCCTCGATATATCCCTCGGTGAACGTGACTACTTTTAGCCGTACGGCGGTTTTAAGGAGGGGGGGATGTGGGGATTCACAATCCCCTTCCTCCATTGTAACGCCCGCGCGTAATTAACACGCGTGATTACGCGCGCTGGCAGAGAGGTTGGCGGAGGAGAGGGCATGCTGGCCACCCCCCGCCGCCTCCCGGGACTGCGGCGACGCTGCCGCGGGCTTCCCTCTTTCCTGCCGGCGTAACCGGGAGACCTCCTCTCCCGTTCCGTGTCGAGGAGCGCGACTGCAGCAACTCGCTCGTCTTCTTCGGCGAATGGGCGCGCACGCGCGCGGTTCATGATTTCCGCCGAGGAGACCACCGCCGTCACCGAGAATCGCACACTGACCGTAGGCACCGCAACGGGATGTGAGCGAGAAGCTGTGTCAGGTGAGCAGACACTTCCTCTCACCTACTTGACGCGCTTCCCTATTAGGTGGTTGTTATTTCACCCCCGTACGCGGCTTTCGCTCGCTACACGGTGGTTGTTCTTAATTGCTATTCTCTTGCCGTGTACTCGAGCAGTGCAATAAACTCTTGTTCGAGTACGCAACTCGGTGTTTGTCCCCTCTGGCCCGAACCCGCCGCAGTGGCGATTTCTCGCACCGCGGGTTGGGGGTCACAGCTCTGTCTGCTAGGGCTGGCACGTCGGGGCTAGAAGGCGACTCTAGCGTCTAGTCCCCTCGTGGCGCATTCTTGCGGGAGTAACACCCCCATACGGTCTGCTTTATAATCTTTCGAAGTGAAAATGCTAGTTGGTCGGTCGTATACTTCTTATAAAAAGCAATCACATGCTTACAGGCAGATGCTGATATATACTAATTATACGTAAACTTCAGTATACGAATGCAGCCACAGCACTTTTTTTGTTCTCGGCGCCCGCGGAAACTGATTTCTCTAGTCGTTGATAGCATAAATGATTACGCAGGTGTTTTACTCGTTTTGTGTTTCTCATGGGCTCTCATTCGCCCGGAGTCTGTGCATTCGCTCGCGTGAGACTTTCGCTTGCACCATGGACATGCGCACCGATTGCTCGATTGCGATCCCTCTGTTGCATTGTATTCCCCCCATGGTAATCTGTACTGATTACTGAACTATGCATATCAACGTACACAAAAGGTAAATTTGAGGTCATCATAAACTATAGTTGTTGTTTTTTGAAAATTTTAAATCCGAAGTAAAAATAATCGACTTGAAAAAATTCCTTTATTACAAAAAAGCAACCGTAAAACGTTTAGTAGAAAAAAACATATTATTACGGTTATGTCTGAATTTCATTTTCTGCGGGCTGGATTGGGTGCTGAACAGTCAGGCTGTTGGAAAAATAAATGCTAGACACCTAAAGGTTGAGCTTTATTGCTACTAGAGGCAAGTATGTAACGAAGCTTATGAACTTCACGCTAGCAGACAGGAAAGACAGCAAAATCAAAGACGATGCGAAATGAAAAAAGTATAGCTTGTTGATCCAGTTGATGCGTGGTACGTGAAAAAAAGAAAAAAATCAGGTGAAACGACGCATTCATGATGAAAAGAAGTACACTGGACGACGCTGGAAACACCACAGACAATTTTCTTCTTTTTTTAATTTATTTTGTGCTTCAAGCGCCGCCCCTGTACTTCTCTTATGAACGCATCGTTTCTGCTGGATCTTTCTTACCGCACAATGTAAATTATATTTCTAATGTTCAGTGCAGTTGAACATGAAAAAAAAATGCTAACTTGAATATGATATACCGAGCCAGAAGGACACATATATAGTTTATGTACAATCGGTTGTAACCCTTATAGATATGAAAGCAACGCGTGAAAATAGATGCAAACCACGAATTATGTGGCAAACTTAAAAGAAAAATTTTCATGTACACAGTGTGAAGGAACATTCGCAACAAAAAAGAAATAAAAAGATATCATAGCGAGCAAAAAGACTGTTTAAGCTGATGTGTAGAGTGTGGTATAACAGTTAAAACAAAGCACTCTAATGCAAGGTGACTTCAGCAACAGTCTAGCCATATTTGTCGTCATAATCATAAGCCGAGCCAGCCTCTGCAGCAACAGCTGAGGAGGAGCTGCTGTCTTCCTCTCCGGCAGGTGTACATTTGGCAGGCCGTCTCGCAGGGAGTTTACTCGGCTTTTGTTGAGCAGAATGAATAATAATCAAAAAAAGAAAGACGAGTGTTATTGTTTCGAATCACTGAAAATTGGGGAAATAATACACTCCAGTGCAAGTAACGCATCTTAAGTCAAAGAGCATGATCAAAGGTCTGAACTTCAACAGGCCGCGTCCATCCTGTCGATTTCTCTCGAGCTGGTCCTCATCAGAGTGGTGCTAAGGAAAGATAAAACGCCAAAAGTGATTACTGAAGCTAATAATAGTGATACAAAAAATACTTTGAACAAAAGTATCCTAAGAGCTTAAAAGAATGTTTTCATAATAATGTTGCTGCACATTACCGAGCCTCGCATGTTTGTAAACAATGCGAAGACTACGAAAATACCGATCCAGAAAACCCAGGAGAAATTTGAGTCACATAATGCATGTTGACGGCGTGTTTACATGTGGCACATCATGCTTATACATTTAGCTCCGCAACATAATAGGAAGCATGGTCGGAATTGAATCTCCCATTTATGGGGTTGCTAACATGTACACGCAAACATAACCTTGGCGACATCTCTTGCAATTACGATGCTGCAAATATACTAACCTAAAGAAAAAAGCTAAGAGCCTTTACTTGAGATACGCGAGACATCGCTAACAAAAAGCATCTCTACTCGACTCTTCATCAGCTAGGTCACTATGCGCGCAGAAAAACAATGTTCAGAACAAAATATAGGTCAAAACTGTCCTGCAACGTACCTCGTCGGTATATAAGTTCTCAGTTGCGTTCCGTCGATCCCACATCTATCATTCATTTGAGCCCCAGGGGAAACGAAAACAACCGAGTCCTTTACGGGTTCACCCAGCGCACATCAGTACACAGAAACGCTCGTAATGCTCGCTCGGTGGGCCTGAGAAGCTCGTAAGACCCGCGGTCTAACACTCTCAAACAAGTACAACCACCAGCGAATCATCGCAGCCTGAAACAACGCACGCTTAGTTGCTTGCACCACGCAGCTGCGACAGCTCCGAGCCCCCGTCGTGATTCAACATGGCGTCGCAGCGCGAAAGAGGGGGTGTGAAGCTGGTCAAAGGATGGCATCACCCTGAACGGCGGCGCTGACATCGAGGCACCCTAGTTTGCGCCAGGACCCTAGTTTGCGCTAACTTTAGTTCGCGCCGGAAGGAATTTGACCCTTTTATTTCGAAACCAATACTACTCTAGGTTTCGAGCCGTCAACGTAGCGCGGCGGTAGCCATGTCTTAAACACGTGACGATGTGACGTCCCACCCCACGTGACACTAGGGTGAGAGCTGGGCTAACTATTCAAGCGGTCGGAGCCGCGGCTCAGTTGGCAGGAGCTGCCAAATTGGGTCTCTAGTTTCACATGGAACGTTTATGTCAGAATTAGCCTGCTAGGACCCTGGCATTTACGTTGCCCCTAAAGGCCACTAAAGCACGTTCATACGGGTCGGTTAAAGCGAGGATTACATGTGGGCTGAGGAAGAAGAAAAAGAGAAGAAGGCTTGGTAACTCGCAGCTAATGCTTGCGCTCAATATTTGGTTCAGCAGCGTCGAAACCTTGCATTTTTTTTAAAGCTCCGTCTCAAAAAGATTAGGCCGATGGCTTTTCGCTGCAATAAGAACAGTACGCTAGGCATGAAGAAGTGGTTGAGCTATTGCGCTACACTATTGTAGCGCACCAGCAGCGGCCGACACCGCGTTCAGCTTATGTTGAAAGTGCGATGGTTTGTGCATTCTACTGGAAAATAAAATTGCATGGCATGATGAACGATAAATAATGGGTGCATATATCTAAGGCCAAGCAATTCAGGCAGAGCTTTTACCGGTGATATCCACGAGATAACTACATACCGCGTTTCCGCTTCCCGAGGCTTGCGCGAGTGAAGCCATAGGAAGTTTTACCGCTTGTCCCATATTTCGGGTGCCGGCTATCGCGACTTTGGGGCTTTGGTTTACAGTGTTTAGCGTTTTCTTCGTGGAATATCTGCTGTTATAAAAAGAGTAAGCAAGCTGAGAGAGGTAAGTGTAAGCGTCGTTTATAGAACTGCGCACTTACCGATAAATTCAACAAGACACGCAGGCAGAATTCGCCCAGCGAAGGTAAAGTAGGATATTACTGCACGTCTGGGCCAGTTTCTAGTCCCGAGAGTTTAAAAGAGTACAAATGAAATAATGGTTTGGTAAAATACATATAAAAACGAGAATTTCACGTAACAGAAAAAATGGTGAGCTTGGTGGCAATACCTGTCCCTCTAAACATGGTGGTGTGAGTTGCAGACAGCCAATATGCTTGTCGACGGTCGAGTATGATGCCCCTTGCTTCATGACATGGTTTACTGTCTGTCGCGTGGTTTTAATTTTATTCCACCTGCACAGTTACGTTTGTGGAGATGCATCTGCAGAAGCGCACAAAATTCTTGGGCTGGAGATCAGCATCAGCAGAGAGAGAGATTGAAAAAAGAACATAGGGAAAAGGCGTTTATAGGTCCCCTGCATCATGCATGACAAATAAATGCCGATTCAGATATAGTGCTCTTTCGGAACTGTACCTGAGAGCCCCTGTTAAAACGAGAAATAGAAACACATTTTCAGGTGCTCTAATGAACCAATATCAGCACGACTTTCTAAGAGTATATCCACGTCCTCGCTTCGCCTGAATCTAAACCCAACTCGGTACAGCAGTCACTTGCCTGAAGGTTTCTACCTATGCGCACTACTTATAGAACTTTGGCTCCTAGCGCGGTGACGTGCATCACAATCAAGGCCATCAATGGCAAAGCTAGCATAACGGGGCGACTCAGAGTATACTGCATACGAGGCACCGTGGTTGTCGTCCGCCCTTATGCCTTGTCGTCTGATCTCGTCGCCTACTGAAATGCATACGACGTTTTTCCTGAAGGCACTTCTCTAGAGACGTTGCCAGTATTCTCATGCAACTGACGGCGAAACTGGTAGGAATTGTGGTTGAAAAGAGGGAAGGATAAATTGACAAACCGCGAAGAGGAAAATGGAAGCTGCAACGGAAAAGCTGATGACCCACTTCTCGCCGACTCAAAGGCTGCGTAGAGGCCGCTTAATATCGATGGTTTCACTTTCGGGTGCGTGATGAGGCAGCAAGCTCCTAAACTGAGGGGGAGGAGGGAAAACGTTTATAATGCTTATCCCTTTCTTCCTGAGTGCAGCCCCCTATCAAGGGCCCCATGTGACGCAGCTATCATGTAGGCAGACTAGAACAGCTGTCGCTGTTCTTACGGATTGTTGCTGGTGAGAGCGCTCTGATGCTAAGATTATAAGGGTTGTCAATCGAGAGTCCCGTTTTTCACCACTATCTTCTCGGCCCGCTCGATCAGTCGGCGCTAGTTGGTTGGCTCGGCGCTGGCCAAGGCTTCTTCTCAGAAGGACGCAGTGGAGATATTTATAGGCATAACGCCGCCGTGGAATGCTGTAAAGGCCCAAACTGAATGTTATAGTGTAGCTGTGTATTGGTGGCAGCTGGGGCATTTCTCTGAGTATAGCGGGGCGGGGGGGGGGGGGGGGGGGGTAACAAGAGTTTGTGATATAGGTTAGAATATACGTATGAGATTGTAGCTGACGCCATGCCACAGCTTCGGCCTTGGTGAGTATTTGGTAAGGTGATGGAAGAGTGATTCTTTGTGTATGGTAATATTGCGTGATTGAGATGAGTGGCTTTTACCGAACCATCCCAAAGATGAAAAAAAAGGAAGGAAAATAGTGGAGTCTCCCAGTTTAGGTAGCATTCGTTTTCTTTATCTTGCACAGTCGGCCAACTCGGCGGCAACCGCGGATTTAGGAACGCTCGGAGCACCCGTTCCGTTCGTTGAAAATATGGCTGAGAGCGCTGTAGTGTCCTGGCACATGAATTTGAAAGATCGTGAATTCCCCCCCCCCCCCCCCCTAAAAACAACAACCATTAAAAACAGACAGATGAAGAAAACACGCAGGAGGTGCGCTGCCACAAGAAACAAGATCCGTTGCTTCTCAACCATATCTACAGCTTAATTGAATATTAGTTGACTTTGAAATGAATATTACAGTTTTTGGATATAATTCTTATAAAATTAGCGAATTAAGCGGAAAATATAAACGTCACGGCTCTCGGCCTAACTGCTAAATATGTGCCGTTAGCTTCACCGCGATGTTGTGTCCCGTTTTTGTATTTATACTTGGTTTTGGTTATGTGAATCACCCGGGGTGGCAATTGATGCTTACCTATAGTTCATATTAGAATTGATCCCTTCATTTTGTTTGCTTACCAGTTTGAGCGCAGTGCCAATGTAACGATCACCATTTTCTGTGCGAGTCACCTCTGCAAAGGCTTGCTAGAAGCACGTGTTTACGGTGAAAAAAAAAATCAATTCGTGCTAGTTTTTCTTCCTGATTTAATATCGTCAGAGTACGACATTCGCATGCAATAATCCGGACGTAGCTGTTGTAGAATAGCTCATGTAGAAATACCTAGATATACCGAGCTTATGTAGAAATACCTCGATTCAAAAGAAGGAGACATGAAATATAAGAAAGAAGCTGTTAATTAGAGTCATATTAGAAAGCGAAGCTCGTCTCTCTCGCCTTTGCCGAGCTGTGAAAACCGTGACTATTTGTAACCTCGGCCCTTTTTCTAAGCGAAAATCGGGGCACCTTAAATGCAAACGAAGATCAATGGGACTGCGAAAGTTACGGAATCGCGTAAATTAAAAAATTAAGACCACGGTACTGGAAACAATGAAAAACGCGATTATGAGTGCCCGGAAAATCTGGTAATGAAAAATGCTAAATCAGACGCCAGGCTCGTTTCTCAAGAGAACTGCCTAAACCGAGAGCCTTTGTAAGTGATTCACAAAATAATAGCCGCTCCTAGACGGCGAGAAAAAAGAGTGCAGCTGAAATTACTTCGCCGCCCGTGTGGAGCCAGAGGGGAAACAGAAGAGCCTTCGTAATCCTTAATTTCACGTTCCTCTAAAACGTTGCCTGCCGCGGTGAAAGCGGCTGTCCAGGGATGGCAAATGAAGATTCGTTTTTTTCACACTCAGTTTTCTTCCTTCCACTTCGCAAGGAATGGTTCTCCTGGCTGCTTTGTTTTCTCGTCTGGCATGAGTCCACACCGTCCCTTCTTTGTTCGGAGCTTCAAAAACAAGGAGCTATCTGAGCAAAATTTGAAGGCTTCATTACTGAGCATACGGTTAGCACGAGAAAAAGTTGAAATTAAAGCGACAGAAACCAGTACCCCGTGGTTGAGAACAATGAGGCACGTAAAGGACGAAGTAAATGATGATGGCGTTCCGCCACTGTTTATCTCAAGATTTCTTTCATTTGGACCAAACATGAGAGCCACAGGCAGCGTTTTCTGAAGTCCATGCACTTTCAAAAGGTTGTGTTTGTTCAGGTATTGCAAAGGCCTAACATGACCGCCATGGCAAATATTCGATCACAAGCTGGATTTGGCTGTATGAGGCTGTACAGACGAGGCCCTTAGATTTCGGAAATGAATCGGCTTGTTATCCAGTGCTCTGCTCGTTTCAAACTGAAACTTTTGCCATGTTTGGTCATCAAACATGAAGCTTCGAAACCGGGCTTTATTTGGTTTCCATATGCGCGACGTTGAGATAAAATAGGTTTGCCGTCCACAAAGCTGAAAATTGCAAGAACATTACCTGACATATGTTGCCTATCACAAAGAAGAGTTCAAACCTTATTTATTGTCATTCGAGACGCGGCTTATTTCAGGATAATCTGCAATGTAGGTGTATACCAGATTTTGCATTACACGATTATACGAAACTGCAACCCACGCTTACAGTATCATGATTTGAGACTCTTCTGGGCCTATAATGGCCAAAGCATTTCAGCGGGAAGTTGGACTAAGCACTATAAAATATGGAGTGTCATCTAAAACGCAAATGTAGGGCGAAGATATAGACTATAGCAAAGCCGTGAGAAACAACTAAAAATAAACATACACATGAAGCCAGGTTGCGGAACACATGTACTGCAACGAATCAACCAGAAAAAAACGCTTATTATAAGAGAAATACCATCGTTAGTCTTAACCTACAAGAAACAGGTTCATATGGAGCGACGCAACTCAAGGCGTGTTAAGGCACTAATAGAGGTCTCCATTATGTGTCTGGTGTTTTTCTCACGATTCCTTGCAATCACTTAGGTGTTACTATGCCGCGACACTCCTTTTCTTCTCTTTTTTCCCCATTCACTATCTGAATCTACGTGAATCGTGAACAGAGTGAATGTTGAAGCGTCCAGATATATGACGCCTCATATCGGCGTAGTCAGAAATAGAAATCGCTAAAAAGATAATAAAAAAAGAGAAATATAGTTATATCATAATCCATTTTCTGCTTAAGCAAAGTGGACCTTGTTTCGCTCATTGCAAAATCTACACAGTGAAAAATTTACATAAGTCCGACAGCCTTAACAAAAACATTGCTCTCGATCAAACATATAGACAAGCTGCCTGATTTGAAGGTTCCGTTAACTTTGTTGGAGACGATTTTGTCAGCTTTGTTCAGGTCGCCGGTGCGGCACTTGTAGCGGGTGCGGAATTATTATTATTATTTTTTTGTTTTGAAGAAATTGCCCAGCGTAAACTTGGATCGCTTCAATCAGCTCACTTCTAAAGCCCAAAGTAACAGCCCCCAAGGCACACGTACTGTAAAAGACAAAATCAATAAAGAGGAGCTTTTAGAGATGCGGCTGTGAGTCTTCTGCGCACCTCAATGCTAAGCGTGGCGACAAATCCTCATGTAGATAGCTCGGCGATGATCCGGAGATGTTGCTAGCTGACTACATCCCAACATGTACTTTGGAGAATCCTCGGAGTCCCAAACAGAGCTACTGATCGTTTATTTGATCTTATCTGCCCCAAATCCTAGTCATTTCAAATGGCTCTTAAAAAAAGAGAAGGGTTCAATGCTGCTGAAGCGAATGTGGAGCGAAAGCATCAGCTGCGGGTGACCAAGTGTTCTTCTTCCTCTTCTTCTTCTTCTCCTTCTTCTTTCTTCTTCTTCCTCTTCTTCGTCTTCTTCTTCATCGGCGTCGTCATCGTCGTCTTCTTCTTCTTCGTCTTCTTCCCGTAGCTACGTCTCTGTACGACGTAGCTATGCCTCTTCACGACGTAGCTACGTGTCTTCACGATGTAGCTACGCCTCTTCACGACGTAGCTGCGATCACCCGAGGTCTTGAAAAACCTACCACAGTGTAGCTTTCACTACAAAAGAACATCCAGCTGCACCAATAAGGCGCGAAGTTGAGGCCTTGAGGCGGGACTAACTGTTTCCGGCATAGTTCCCGCTCGCATCTGTAGAACTGCAAGAATTGACTTCGCAAGAACACATTCACAGTGTTAGAATCTACGTGCACTCGCTAAGAGCGCTTGAATCCCGTGGGAAGAGGCTTCGTCCTATCCACCTCTCCTCTTTCGTCCTAAAACACACATACACCACCCATGCAGAGGGCTCGAATTTCGTCAGAACGGGATTCGTCTGATCCGCCTCTACTGTTACAACATCCTAACAAACACACCCACCACTTAGAGGACTCGATTTTTATTGCATCGGACTGCATCTTGGAATGAGATCCTGACACACACACACACCGCCCTGAGGGCTTGATCCCAGTGGAAGTGGACTTCATCGTGCCAGCTGCTTCTCCTCTTACATGAGATCCGAACACCCGCGCGCACGCACGCACGCACACACACACACACAAACACACACACACGCACACACACACACACACACACACACACACACACACACACACACACACACACACACACACACACACACACACACACACACACACACACACACACACACACACACACACACACACACACACACACACACACACACACACAACACACACAACACACACACACACACACACACACACACACACACACACACACACACACACACACACACACACACACACACACACACACACACACACACACACACACACACACACACACACAGAGGGCTCGAATCCCGTGGGAACGGGCTTCATCCTAACCGCTGCTCCTATATATGAGATCGTAACGCGTGCGCGCACGCACGCAAGCAAGCGGGGAGCTGGGCGTTCGGGGATGTTCTGACACACAAACACCTTTTTGTAGCGAGAGCTACATTAGCCACACTCTCGCGATTTCGCCCTGCCTGTCCGAAAAGCGAAGAAAGAAGTCTTGGCAGGCGATAGCTGGCAGCTCACATGGCAGAGCAGTAACTAAACATAGGGCTTCCTGATATTACGTTTTGGTACGAAACCGGCAGCATGAGGCCTTATCACTCTGATTCTGGCACGCAGATCAATTCTGTATTCTTTATTCATACTCGTTGTTGAGCTTTATCAGTTTCTTTGTCGCTTAAGATGCACCGAGATGTGTCTCAGATTCGGGCCACTCACGTGTTTTTCTGCAATGTTCCAGATTGTGCTGCCGTTTACGTAGCGTTGTGTTTCGGTGTCATCATTTGCGGCTTTATCTAGATTTTTCTTCGCCACCCTGAAATTTAACGTTGGCGGGTGTGACGGGGATTCTTATTTTGACGACCAACAAGTACGTTTGCTGTTATCGCCGCCGCTGAATCGCTAAATTCATTTGCGGGCGCAAATCAGTCTATTAAAGAGTCATTCAAGTGCAGCACCAGTGTCTTCGTTTGGGGATACCGGACTTGTTGCCACTACGTGACAGTGGCGGTGAGATCCGGCCTACACGTTCAAGTGAAGTCCTCAACACCGTTCCTGTCGCCCCGGGGAGCAAATCTACAGGTCACCGAGCCAATAGCAGACTTCAATGGCTCCAACTCGAACACGGTCTGCTGCTGGACCCCGTTCTACAACGGAAGAAGGCCCCGACATCGACAATGGCCCAGGCTACTCTGCTGGTCGTGATCCATTAGCCCAGAAAACCTCCCATTTTAGCTTCACCGTGGGACAAGATCCTGAGAACTGGCTAAACCATAACAAACGAGTTGCCCATTAAACAATTGGGACGGCGACCTGAACATATTTTTGCTCTTGATGAAACAGCGCTGATGCGGTATGAAAACCACGAATCGTCACTATCGATGTGACTGAGCTTCACAAAGGAACTGTTCAAACAGTTCGCGAGTGTGGTAAAGAAAGAGAGAGCAGAACTACTTCAGTCCAAAGCCCAGCTTCCCAAAGAGTGTGTAGTGTGTAATTGTTTACGTCGAGGAAATGAAGCTCCTCTTCCCGCGCGCTAACCCAAGCATGACGGAGGAGAACGTGAATGAGAGGTGGGAAGGAATCGCTTTTTTCAAGCCTTGCCAGGAAGCAGCCGACAACAATGGCCGAATTCGAAAAAGAAGCGTCGTCTACCAAGGGGATTATTGAGGCCCGCATGTGCCAATACAGTCGACTACTTAAAGCGGTGCATGCAAGCCTCTATAATGGATCACCTACAAGCGGAGACAGCCTACGAGACCTTATTCGCGAGGTAGTTCTGGAAGAGCTGCGCCTGCAGCTTCCATCATTCCAATAACCACAGGCAGCGACACTTGCGGACGCCGTCCGTGAAAAGGTTCAGCAGGCACTGGGCTTTCCACGCGCGACGACTCCGGCGCAACAGCCCACTGAGATAAACTCCGCTGCTGCATCCAGCTATCCTGCGCTGCGAACAGACCCTCCAAGTCCCCCTCGATGGGTGGAACCTCTACCCGAACGCCGCCACTTGGCACGCGCCAGACAAGTCTACGAACGACCCTCAAGCACCAAGAAATGCAACGTTTGGAGGACTTCTAATAAACTACACTGCTTCCATTGGAGTGAGGCTGGGTACATCTCCAGTCACTGTCCGTACAGGTGTATCGGGCTGCGTGGTTTTGCCATCGACGCCCCACGAAACCGTCTTCGGGAGTGACCACAGGAAATCGACGAATACCCGAGGAGGGGAGAGCACGCGTCTCCAAGTTGTCGGTCATGCTCCCCATCGCCGTTCCGGTCCCGCTTTACGTCCACGGGCCAGTCCTACCGGCGAGGGAGGCCCCGTACTAGCCCATGCAGAGGAAACTAAAGAGAGCAACGTTTGGAGGTGAGGTTGCTATACGGCGAACTGGCGAAGGTCCTTCGCCGCCGACGACGAGTGACAACGATGACGCCGTTACGTGGACGCTCCTTATGAAGATGCCCTCGAAGATCACGCGGCCAGACTTCAAGACGACACCACCGCTACGCACGACGACAAATCGACGACAACACGACCAGAGTTAAAGTTGATACTTTCGCTCAGCGAAGGGATACCTGTGCGCCCCAGCTGTTACCTGAACACACGACGAAGTAGAGATCGAACATGGAAGCCAACATGTAATGCAAGAACAAGAACAAATGACCTTGAAGTGGCTATCGATGGTCGCATGGCTACTGCTTTGACGGACACCGGAGCTGACTATTCTGTCATTAGCGGAAGTTTCACAGCCAGCTCAAGAATGGGACGACCAGGTCCGCTTATCTGCACCGCAGGGGGCAACCTTAACACACCGTTAAACAATGTATCGCAAGAGTAACAGTGAATGGACGCTCTTATCCTACCAGCTTTGGGCCCTGCAGCAGTGAACTCGCAACATGATTTTGGGCATGGATTTTTTGAACAAACATCGGGGCTATCATCGACCTGCTCTCAAAGTTTATCAAGCTCTCGATATTAACGCTATAACCGCTACAACGACATCGACGCATCACATTGCTCTAAACATCATGGATGGAGACTAAGCCGTGCGCCTCGATCAAGCGTCGTCGACTACGTGGCCAAGGCAGACATCGAAACCGACAATGACGTTGTCGAAGAAAACAAACAGTTGCTCTTAGAACGAGGGTTCGGCATCGCAAGAGCTAAATTTTGCCTATATCCGAGGATGACATGCTGAGGTGCTGGTGACAAACTTCACCCAAGAATACCGGCGTCTTAAGAAGGGCACGAAGATCACTTTCCTCGACGAGCTATCTGAAATCCGAGACGTCTTTTGACCTTTCCTCAAAGTCCACAGATAATTCACCGACCCGAGGAGATCAGCACAAGTTCGTCATTAACCGAGTACTGCCCCGGAGTAGACAAGACTAGATTCGGTGTTCTTGAAAACTACAGCGAGTGCTTTTCGTCAGCGTCGAAAGTGCGACAGACTCGGCTGACGAATACCCCCAGCCTATTAGTCAAAGCCCCTATCGTGTATCGCCGCGAGAATACCAAGCCATTCGCGAGCAAGTAGATGAAATGCTTCGTGACGACGACATCCAGCCATCGAATATCGCCGGCTCCCGTCGTACTGGGAAAGAAGACGGAACACTTCGTTTCTGCTTTGATTATGGCCGCTTAAATAGCTGAACGAAAAAGGATGTCTACCCGCTTCCCCTCATAGACGACACACTGGAAAGGCTCTGCAACGCTAAGTAATTCTCGTCGATGGACGTGAAGTACGGGTACTGGCAAAGCGAGGTAGAATAAAGAGACCGCGAGAAGACCACGTTCATCACAGCAGCGGCCTCTTCAATTTCAAGGTAATGCCATTCGGAAGTGACAAATTTGTCTGGTATACGTAGACATCATTGTTTTCTCCTCAGGCTTTGAAGATCACGTGAAAAGGCTGGAAGCAATCAGATCATCAGGGCTAACACTGAACTGAGAGAAATGCGACTTTGCCATAAAGAGCTGCTGTTCCCGGGCCATATTTTTAGCAAGGAAGGAGTTCGCCCATACCCGCAGAAAACAACAGCGATCGCAGTTTCCACAACCTGCCGAAATAAAGGCTTTGCGCAGTCCTTGGGCTATACGCTTACTACCGGCGATTTGTCAGCAAATTTTCGCGCATCGCCGAACCGTTGGCTCCGCTTACAAAATTTAAGGTACCCTTTTATTGGGACACGCGGCAAGCACAAATATTCAACGAACTTAAGCTCCGCTTACAGTCCCCTCCTATTCTGGGCCACTTTGATGAGAACCGCGCAACTGAAAACCATAGCGACTAAAGCAGCAATAATAGAGTCGAACAATGAGCTAGTTGGTCACACATCTCTTGAAAGAAGGCAGCAGAGCAGGTGTGTGTGTGTGTTCCTCTTGTGCTTTGTGTTGGTGTTACCTGCTCTGCTGCCTTCTTCCAAGAGACTAAAGGAGCGCTGGCACATGCGCTGAACTTGTTGAGAACAGTGCCGGCATAAAAAACGTTAGAGCTTACGCCAGCTGGTCCCACCAAAAAGCCGAAGTCGATTTCTCGACGAATGAGAGGAAGTGCCTCGCGATCATCTGGGCCACTTCAAAGTTCCGCTTGTACCTATACGGCAGATCATTCTAGGCGGTAAGCGATCATCCAAGACGGGACATAGAAGAACGGACGGCAGCACAGAGCGCTCTGTGTTGTCGTTCGTTCTTCTATGTCCCGTCTATGGATCGCCGTGCATACCAACTAGCCCAACAACTGATATTGTCGAAGCGGTCGTCGCGCGCTCTGCTGGATGGACAATTTGAAAGATCCCTCCGGCCGCCTTGCACAATGGAGCGTACGTCTTCAGGAATATAATATTTTTGTAGTCTACAAGCCTGGCTGCAAGAATTCTGACGCTGACGGCTTATCCCGAGCACGCCCGTCGATGCTTGCCCGAAAGGAGACGATGATGACGCCTTCTTGGGACCGGTAAACGGTAGCAGTTTCGCACAACAGCAGCGATAAAACTTTAAGCTGAATGGCCTAGCCGATTACCTTGAAGGTAAAGACCGCTTCCCCTCCTGCTGTGCTCAGGTGTCATTTGTCGTCGCTCACATTAAGAAATGGCATCCTCGTGAAGAACGTCGCCCCAACAGAAGCTCGCAGCTGCTTATCGTGCCTAAAAGAATCCGGCAAGAAAGCCTCCGGCAAAATTTACCGACAGCAGGGCATCTCGGGTTTGCGCTCACATTACAGCGAATCCAAGAGAAGTACTACTGGCCGCGGTTGCCTGCCGACGTTGCTCACTGCGCGAAAACACGCCGTGAGTGTCAGCGAGTGAAGACGGTCACGTCAGTCCTGCTGGGCTGTGTATTGCCAAACCATACCCCGTAGGAGCACTCAAGCAGACTCGAGCAGAGCGCGTGATTCCTCTCATCAGCGTCACCTGGCGACAAATAGCAGAAATATTCTCAAAACAAATAAGAGGGCATTTAAAGGCCACCGGTCATATCGCAATGGATTAACACTACTCATCTCAGCACTGAGGCCACTGAAACATCTGTTCGAATCCTGTATTGCAGTTTTTTTCTGAATTCATTCTTTTTAATTCACAAAGTTTAAATAAGTTATCAATAACTTCGCCCCTTTAGGTTGCATTATGTGATGCTTTTGATTCCTAATAGCACAAACCAGCCGTTAAAAGCACCACGAGGTGACGGTATGACAACGGTTAAACTAAGCAATTACCTTCACCGTAATCTGCGTTCCGTGAGTGTATGTTACCTTTAGGTTGCATTCAGAGACACCTTTCAGCAATAATCTGCATGACAAGGGTTACACTAAGCAATTACCTTCCCCATAATCATTTCCTGGGGCCCTATTTTCGACACACATGGCCGCCGTTTGGCGCCATGTTGTTTCTCTGATTCGTTGTCAGAAAAGTCGTGTTTTAAATTTGTGGCGCGAAATCACGGTCTGTCGAAATGGCTTTTTGCGGTGACGTTAAAATGACGTGAACGGGAAAACGGGTTTTTAGCAGCGCTATTCATGATGTCTGGATAGTATTTATAAGTAATTGTGAAGGGAAAACAGAAGTATATATGATAGTAAGGGTAGCGCTTACGATTGTATTACGAATGGGCTGAAATGAACTGCCCACAGTCAACAGCAGCCTCCTGAAATCTGATCGGCGGACGTTGTGTGGCGGGAAAAACTTCATGCATAAACGTTTAATGAAGACGTAAAGGATGTTGTCACCCATTTAAAATTAGAACGATTATTAACGATGCGTCGAGGAAAGGTAACCTCTGTAGACTCGGTGATACCCTTCAAACGCTGAACCTCAGCCAGCTTCTTCAGAAGAATGTCTCTAAGGATTTCGTTTTCTTTCTCTAGCCTACGCTTGTTTCATTCTCTCTCTATTTCTTCTCGTTGCCTCCCTGCCTCAACTCGCTTCCTCTGCCTATCTCTCTCTCTTCCTTCTCTTTGCCTCCCTCTTTCTTTCTCAGCCTCTTCTTTTTCCTTCTTAGCCTATTCTAGAACCTCCTTTTCTTTTCGGTCAACCCATTCTCGCAGTTCAGCTCATTTAAGACCCTTCTCAAGACCCAACGCATTAATCTCCTTGAGATTCCTTTTCAATCTGAACTGTCTAATGGTAACACATAGCACTCTCAATGGACCTTACACAACCGCTTCAGCGCTGTACCTCTCGCTATCGCTCTACTGCTACAAAGTTTACGACCTGTTCGGAAATGCTTCCAACTCTTTCTCCGTCCTCTGAGCTTGAGTGCGTCAAACGTCCTGTCGCGGACGCCAGAACAATTGTAACCCGTTAATAATTAGAAGGATTATTAACGATGCGCCCTTAACGATGCGCACACTCCCAGACACCCTTAAAGTGAGGGGGGTAGCTGTTCCGGTCGCAAAGGAGATGCCCTCGACCTGCGTGGCAAGCTCAGCCAGAATTCAACTACCTTGTAGTGACAGAAGGGGGTGGCCGTTTGGTGCCCAGCTTTCGCCGGTTCAAGCCAGAGTTAGGGTCGGAGTCAGAAGTAACAAGCAAAACAGACTTTATACACAGCAAGAGACGATACAGAGGAACACACAAAAACACAAAAATGTACAGACGAGAGGTTCACAGAAAACTAACACTAAGCATGCAACTACAGAGGTATTCCATAACACAGATGGTTTACAACACAGAACAAATACGAGAGAGTCGCATAAACAAACATCAAATTGTTCACCGGGCACTGTTGCAGTCCGACGCCTCGAGAGTCATGATGTGGCCGCCATGCAAGACCAGCGCCGCTCCCTCGCAGGTCCGTGGGCTTGCCAGCAGCGGGTGATCCCCGGAAGGCCAGTCGAAGCACTTGCGAACACGCCGCAATCACTGACTGACTGACTCAAGCGGCGCGGCCTCAATAAATAGGGCGCACCGCGTCTGTCTGTTAACACGCGCCAAGTCTAGCGCGCACACACACTTAGCTTCGCTGGTTAAAGCGTTCCCTTTTCCTCACGTCGAGTGCGCGTCGTCATTGGCTACTTCCCGTAGAATTTTCTGGAGACGTCTGGCATTTTCAAGTCTGATGAATCACCGTCATCGCCGGGTGATGAAAAAGAGGGCGACGGCAACGCGTACAAAGCTACGCGCTCTCTCGCGCGGGAAAGAGGCTTTTCTCGAACGTTGTGGAACTTTCGATGCGGCGCCGCGCGGGCCCCGCGCCGTGCCGGCTTGATAAAAATGTGCGCGATTTCGTGACACTGCTCCTCCCTTAAAGAATATTGTCTTACAATATTGTCAATAGACACGAACATCGGGCGCACATGCATGCGCTGAAAAACTACGTAGGGCAAATGTCCACCTCACGCACACACAATGAACAAATTTCACAAATTCCAATAACAAATTACAATTCATACATATGCCTCACAAGTTTGTCGGACTCTGATGACAATTTTTTTTCCACTTCACATACATTGATGTTCACAAACATAACTCACTGTTGTCAGCACACATGCCAAAATCAGCAACACAGAAATACGCAGTTATTCAAAGGCGAAGCGCAGAAACCTAAGCCATGCTTTCGCCTATATTTCCAAAAACGGCCGGCACCTCCGCTCTGCGACAGATTAGTTACTCTCTAAATATCAGACACGCCATTTTTCTTTCTTACAAAGCACTGGCTTTTCTTTCTTTCGCGCTTCTTGCTTCCTTTTCTACTCCCTTCTGAGTTTCTCTTACGGGCGCGGTTCCCAGTTCTCCTGCTGCTCAGACCTAGGTGTGATTTCTGACTCAGGTTTGACATTGATCTCTCATAACGCCTTGGGGTTGTTGATCTCGGTCAGCGCAGGTCGTTTTGAGCTTACGTTTCCAATCTTTCAGGAAATTCTTCCTTATTTTTCTTTGGGACCCTTCCCGCTCGACTTTGCCTACATCAGTAGTGTTGAGTTTTCTTTTCTTTCTTACTTTCGACCGCACAGCTGGCAGAGGCGCGTTTGTTCCTGTTTTACTGTTGTCTGGAAGGACGTCTTTCTGAGAAATTTGTTCTCCCTCAATCCTTTAATCTTCTGTCTTTTCTTTACGACCTTCAGTCGTACCTTCTTAAAGCAGAGTTCATCTTCAACTGGAGACGCATTCTCCTCAATTTGAATTCCTTCTTGTTCATTAACATTTTCCTTGAACTCTTACATTGCATTGCAGCCCTCGATTTCTTTTCGGAATCCTCCACTCTAGGATCGGCACTGTCGCTCTCCTCTGAGAGAAAGGGTTCCTCATATTCCTCGGCGGGCAGAACCTCCTCAGGAGTCGAGCCGTCGCTCGATACCGGTTTTTGAATTCCTGGAAGATGGCTATCTTCAGTTTCAGCTCCATCTGAGCTTTCAGCCTCGCCGTTACTTGAGAGCTCTTCCTCTAAGTCATTCATACACTCAGACATGGTGCAATCTAATGTGGAGCTAGAATCCTGACCATTTTCATCTTCTGAGGGTGAACACACGAATGAGGTTTCTGGCTCAACTGCCTTCGCAGCTTCGGCGCAACCTGTCATCTCGGAAGGCCTGGCCTCACTTTTCTGATAAATCTTAGCTCCAGTAAAGTTCTCTTTTTCTGAAATTTCTGTTGCAGGAACAAGCTGTTCCACAACCTTACTCTGACTTCCGGAGCTGGTTTTCACAGCACCTGTGGCTGTCAACGAATCGGTTGTTTCGCTGTACCTCCTAATGTAAGGAAAGGTAACCACAGAGGCTCGGCGATACCCTTCAAACGCTGAACCTCAGCCAGCTTCTTCAGGAGAATGTCTCTCTCTCTCTTTTAGGAATTCTTTTTCTTCTCAAACAGGGCATCAAACAACTCAAACTAACCCACATGTACTCGCTGCCAGCAGCGGGCGGGAAACTGCCATGGCTCGAATGGAGCATGGGCAACAGTATTTTGCATGGCTTGGCAAATGCTGCAGTTTTTTGCAGTTTTTTTTCGATGTCCGAGTCTAATCCCAGCCACCATAGCAGGCTGCGTACGAGCATTTTCATTCGTGGCGCCCCAGAGCGTTCCTCTTGCAGCAGTCCCAATACAGAGTCCTGCAACTTTGTGGGTACAATAACTCTGTTGCCCCAGGTGACGCAACTTATTTCGACAGATAACTCCGAGCGTTTGCTATAGACCCTGTTCACTATCAGGTTTAGCAGGCGGCAGTTGTGGCAACCCTGTATTGTGGAGACGCCATAACGTTGGGCGGTTCGAAACTAAAAGCAGAGAAAATATATTTCCGACACGTTTCGGCGCCGGTCTACCAGCGTCCTCCTGCAGCTGCGCGCCGCTGATTTGTCGGACACTAGAGACGCCATTTGCAATGCCGTCCAACCAGAGCTCAGATTTCACATATGCCGTAGGCCCTCCTCTCTCTTTCTTTCCCTCTCTCCGATGTAGTGTTGTGCGTACTATGGTTGCCAGTATAGCTGCAATGAAGTCACGTGAATAAGCTTTTTAGGGACCAGGCGCCCTTTGTATGGCGCCACGGTCGCCTCGGCGGAACAGCGCCGCCCGCGGCGGAGTGCCGAAGCAGCGGATTGCCGAGGCAGCTGAGCGGCGCAGTCGTTTCCGTTCTGCGAGTCGTTTCTGAGCATGTCCCTACCCGTCGTTTTGCGGTGTGGCTTTGAGAGCTTTGAGCTGCTTTGAGTAACCGCAAGGAGTATGTTTCGACCGGGAAATCTTGAAAAAGGAAAAGGCCGTCCTTGGCAGGGCGTGCGTGTTTTCTTTTTTTTTTTTTTTTTGAAACCGCCCGGCGCATGGCATTTCTGTTATATACTCGAAAATGCCGCGTGCGTGATTTCACCATGCGTTAGGAACACCTTCGTTAGGCACTTGTAAAGACGACTTCGAAGACGGGAATTGCGCCTGCACTACGCGTTCATCTTATATTAGGTCTAGTCGAAACCCGCCTGAAGATCAAATACCGCCGAGCCGTGTATAGCCGTGGCGCCAAAGTAGTGGTAGTTGTAATGATCAGCGTTCATGTAAAATGAAAAAGATTCTGCACCTGTCTTTTTTGGTAATAGATAGGCTCAAATAATTCAGAGCAGAATAAGAGCAAATGACATTCCAGGTTCAACCTTGCAATGAGAGCTGGAAAATGAGAAAAATAAACAAGCAAGGCAAAAGTAGGATCCTATTTATGGTTGGAAAAGCAAACACACATATACTTCCAGGACTTCCTGCGCAATTACGCTACAATAGCTCACTTAACCCGGCCTTGAGACTATCAAACTTAATCCTAATATAAAACAAATGAGTAATACCACTTTAGCATCATTTTTACATTAACGGCAATGCTCTTGTTGAGCACGTTGGAGCTGCTACATATAATTCACTTTGAAAATATTATACTATAAATACCTTTCTCTTGACATGCTGCGGAGGTTGTGAAAAGAAATAAATTTCCTGCTATCAGCGGCCCTATTTTTTCTGACGCCTGCTATGATAGAGAGATTTTGGTAGTATTTGGCTTCTGCTAATTTAGGCGGTCTCTCAGCGCAGGAAGCTCAATGCGATTGACCGCAGCGGCCTTGAACATTTGAAGGCAATAGTCCAATACTGTCAAACTGTTAAATACAATCGAAAAAAAGTCACACACACAGTGTGATGTATTGTAAGATGAGCCACCGGCAACTAAGAGAGCATTCTATTGCTAAATGAATCCCTCTGATGGCTCGTTCGCTAAGGTGTTCTACGTTCTCAGCGTACCACGAACTTGCGGGGCCAATACCTGACCTCGATACCTGATGAGTGTGAGGGGACACGACCATGTAGGTAGTTTTATATTTGCACGTAAAGGAATCCGGATAACTGAAAGCCATTCCTTTTACAACTTTGTCACTGCAGCTTGCCGGACTGCCGCTAAATCTGTTTACATTGGCCATAGAAGCAATTTCTGAGAGAGGTAAAACGCTCTTGTCTTACTACCCTATAATCAGGAAATCTCACATTCACTAAAGCGGCAATGAGGAACACATATATTTAGGTGGGCCAGAAAATTGGCGCTGCTGAGAAAATACGTAAACCCGTGTCAGGTGCAACGTGAATGCGAAGAACAAAAACAAAAATTGCTACACGGCCTACGAAAATAAAGAAAAAAAGATGCTACGTTTATGCTCGTTTCCACAAAATAAATTGCATTTTTTTCTTGTTTGACTTCTATATTGATACGGGGCAGAAGGCTAGCACAGGAAACCACAGCAGGTGATGAGCAAGTGTTCACAGCACTGCAGAGCAGAACACATCAAGTGTTCAGGCAAGCCCCAACGATTTCTTCAGCTGGGAGACAGGTCCCATCAGCTTGGAGACACGCGGATATCATCACCATACCAAAGGCTGGAAAGCCACCGGCTGTGGAGAGTCTCCGTCCTATCTCCCTCACTTCTTGCCTGGGAAACACTATGAAAAAGTTGTCCACCTAAGGCTCCAAAACTACATCGACGAAAACAACATCTTTCCTTCCTGCATGCTGGGCTTCCGCAAGGGACTCTGCACGCAAGATGCTTTCCTCCGGATTAGGGAAGAAGTCATCAACGCCATACCCCGAAAAGGCGAAAATTTCATTCTGGCACTAGATTTCAAAGGAGCATTCGACAACATTGGCCACCAAACCATATTGCAAGAATTAAACAATATCAACTGCAGGGAGAAAATTTTCAAATACGTGAAGGCTTTCCTCTCAGATCGCACAGCCACCATAGGAATTGGAGAGATCCGATCACCAAAAGTACCCATGCCGAACAAAGGTACACCGCAGGGTTCTATAATCTCTCCAATGCTATTTAACATAGCAATGATAAATTTAGCAAAAAAACTGTTGACCCGCACTGATATTGGCTTCACTTTATACGCGGACGACATCTGGGCTACTCAGGGATCCTTGGCGCAAAAAGAAGAAGCTCTGCAAGCCGCTATAGACCTAGTCGAGGAATTTGCCGGGGAGAGTGGTCTTCAATGCTCCCCAGAAAAATCCGAACTTATCAGGCTACACAGAAGAAATTACAAGTCCCCAGGAGAAATTCAGCTCTCTCTAGGAGACCAGATAATTCAAGAGAAGGACAAGATCAGAGTTTTGGGGCTGTGGTTGCAAAGCAATTTGAGAGTGGATTATACAATCAAAACACTCAAAACCACAGTCAACCAAATTTCCAGAATGATTAGAAGGGTGACCTGGCACCGGAAAGGGATGAGGGAGGAGGACACCCTACGCCTTTTACAGGCCCTAGTCGTTAGCAGGATTACCTACGGGCTCCCATATCACGAAATTACATTCACTGATAAAAGGGCCATTGACACTATCATAAGAGGAGCCTATAAAACGGCCCTAAACCTTGGTGCGGTGCAAGCCCCACACTCTTTCACATCTCTTGGGAATGCCAGGACAAACCTTACCCAACGTTAATAGTGCCGTGCCCGACACACGAGCAGTGGGAGGCGGCCCTGACCAGCGACAAACTGGACCAGCAAGCCTGGATTATCCAGCTAGTCCGCAAGTCAGCTGCTGCCAGCGGAGCCCTGGACTAGGGGCACCGACCACCCAGCTCCTGCGAATATTTACTGATTATATGCTCATTAAAAGTTTTCTCTCTCTCTCTCTCTCAGCTTCGTCGTCTCTCACTCTGTTTTCTATCGTCGTCCTCTTCGGTGGCATACACGTAGCACTACCCCGCCACGAAAAGCCCCGTACCGGTGAGTACTACGTCGAGGAACTAAAGCTGTAGTGGTAGGGCTTCATGCGAGCGACATGAACGCTTCGGAACGTGGCATATTGAACTGTTGGCGTGGGTGCACAGGGCTGACTTCGTATGTCACTGAAGTGACTGGCCGTAAAACACGGTAGGGGCCTGTGTACCCCGGCAAGAGCTTCCATCAGAGCCCAATTCTACGAACGGGAGTCCAGAGCAAGACGAGAGAGTCCGGAGAGTAGTGGACATCACGATGTCGAGAATCATGACGCTGTTTTTGGGAGTTCTGGGAAGAAGCCAGTAGGCGGCGAGCAACAACACGGGCGGCGTCAGCTCGGGATATGGCGTCACGAACATAGAAGCTTGCATCAGCGGTGTGAGGCAGTGCGCTGTCAAATGGGAGAGAGGGGTCACGGCTGAACAGAAGATAGAAGGGCGAATAGCCCATCGTATCGTGACGGGAGGAATTATATGTAAACGTAACAAACGGTAAAGTAATATCCAAGTCACAGTGATCAGCCGATACATACAGTTACAGCATGTCCGTGAGTGTGCGATTGAGGCGTTCGGTGAGGCCGTTCGTTTGTGGATGGTAAACGGTGGGGAAGTAGTGATTAATGGAGCAGTATCGGAGAATTTCTTCGACTACTCGAGCAAGAAAGCAATGGCCATGGTCAGTGAGCAGCTGGCGTGGAGCACCGTGGAGCAAGATAACGTCGTGGAGGAGAAACGCAGCCACGTCAGTTGCACAGTTGGTGGGTATCACTCGTGTAACCGCATAGCGCGTAGTATAGTCCGTAGCCATCGCAATCCATTTATTCCCCGAAGCAGAGGAAAAGGCCCGAGAAGACCAAGGCCAACTCGGTGAAATGGGTCTGTAGGGATGTCGATCAGCTGTAGGGATCCAGCAGGCACAACCGAGGGCTTCTTCCGCCACTGGCACCTTTCACAAGAAGCCACTTAACGACGAACAGAGCGGTAGAGGTCTGGGCAAAAGAAGCGCCGGCGGACGCTGTCGTAAGTACGAGATACGCCAAGATGACCCGCAGTGGGCGCGTCACGCAGCTGTTGAAGAATGGTGGCACGCAGGTGTTCGGGTACTTCGAGCAGAAGCTCAGCGCCATCTAGTCGCATATTCCGCCGATATAAAGTGCCGTTGTGGAGCACAAACAAAGCAAGAGTGGCGTCAGGGTGATCAGTGCTTAGGCGGTTGATAATGCCGCAAAGCTTGGTTTCTAAGCGCAGCTCATGCCGAATGTTTAAAAGGTCAGAGATTGACAGCACACAGGTGTCATCGTCACCCTCGCTTTCAGGCGGCGGATCTACCGGGTTGCGGGACAGGCAGTCGGCATCAATGTGTAGCCGGCCGGACTTGTGAACGACAGAAAAAGTGTATTCCTGAAGACGCAGCGCCCAACGCCCTAGACGAACATTAGGGTCCTTCAGTGTAGAAAGGCAACATAAGGCATGGTGGTCGGTGATGACGGAGAACGGGCGGCCAAACAAGAACGAAATTTTGTAATGGTCCGCACGAGGGCTAAACACTCACGTTCTGTGATCGAATAATTCCGCTCAGCCGCTGAAAGGAGGCGACTGGCATAAGCAATTACGCGGGTGCGGCCCGTCTGCTGTTGGGCGAGAACGGCGCTAATACCGTGGCCACTGGCGTCGGTGCGTACCTCCGTTCGTGTTGAGGGGTTGAAGTGTGCCACGACGGGCGGGTTGGTGAAGGCTGCGATGAGCGCAGAAAAGGGTTGAGATTGTTCTTGGCTCCAGCAGAATGGAACGTCGTTCTTCAGAAGAAGTGTGAGTGGACGAGCCGTGTCCGCAAAGTTGGGGACAAACCGCCGAAAATACGAGCAAAGGCCAAACAAACTACGAACGTCACTGATACAGTCGGCTGTAGGAAATGCACTTACAGCACGAAGTTTGTCGGGGTCGGGTTGAACGCCGCGGGCATCGAACGCCGCGGGCATCGACCAGGAGTCCGAGCATTTTGAGTTCACGTCGGCCGAAGCTACACCTCTTTGATCTCAGCTGAAGGCCAGCTCTTCGGAAGACTCCAAGAATGGCATCAAGGCGGTGAAGATGGCTTTCAAAGGTCGAAGAAAAGACAATGACGTCACCGAGATAACATAAGCACGTCGTCCATTTGAAACCATGTATGAGAGAGTCCTCGAATCTAGCAGGCGCATTACACAGGCCAAAAGGCATCACCTTGAATTGGTACAGGCCATCGGGTGTGACGAAGGCGATCTTCTCTCGGTCCCGTTCGTCGACCGCGATCTGCCAATAACCAAGAGAGTTCTACGTAAGTTGAGGACAACCTAGAGGGGTATGGAAAGAAAAATGGTAGGGGTAACATAAAGAGATAGGAAGCGTGGAGAGTGGGTCAGAGAAATAACTCAAGTTACCGACATTCTAGTGGAAATTAAGAAGAAGAAATGGACATGGGCAGGACATGTAGTGCGAAGAGAGGATAACCGATGGTCGCTGAGGGTAACAAACTGGATTCCAAGAGAAGGAAAGCGTAGCATGGGGCGGCAGAAAGTTAGGTGGGCGGATGAGGTTAAGAAGAGAAATAACTCATGTTACCGACATTCTAGTGGAAATTAAGAAGAAATGGGCATGGGCAGGACATGTAGTGCGAAGAGAGGATCACCGATGGTCGCTTAGGGTAACAAACTGGATTCCAAGAGAAGGAAAGCGTAGCAGGGGGCGGCAGAAAGTTAGGTGGGCGGATGAGGTTAAGAAGAGAAATAACTCATGTTACCGACATTCTAGTGGAAATTAAGAAGAAGTGGGCATGGGCAGGACATGTAGTGCGAAGAGAGGATCACCGATGGTCGCTTAGGGTAACAAATTGGATTCCAAGAGAAGGAAATCGTAGCAGGGGGCGGCAGAAAGTTAGGTGGGCGGATGAGGTTAAGAAGTTCGCGGGGGTCAAGTGGATGCAGCTAGCACAGAACCGGGTTAAGGGGAGAAATATGGGAGAGGCATTCGCCCTGCAGTGGGTATAGTCAGGCTGATGATGATGATGATGATTGGAATTTTGAGAAGTTAGTTGAACTCCCTTATGACCACTTTGATTTTCGGTAAAACATGGAATGGCATTATCCTGTAAGGGTCTTCGTGCCAGGCCGTCGGGTTTCCTTCGCGCTGCGATTGGTGATGAACTTCAGTAATGGTGCAAGAAGGCCTCATTGGTTCATCATACTTGACCTCCGCTTTGTGTTACTCTGGCTAGGAAACAACAAATGAAGACAAAGGTTTAGCGTATCATGAAGCTCCGAGGAAAAGGAGCTTGACGTTACTCTGAAAACTCATGCATGGCTCTAGTTACGCCAAGGCCTTCCTATAAACTGCGTGTAATGCCATCTTGTGAATATTGCCGGCTCTCTCCTTTCCTGCGCATTTGTGAGGAGCCAGCACCACACAAGGAGAACGCAGGAAGACGACGAAGAGAAGGAGTCCGAAAAACGAAGGCGTGGCGCATGGGGAACGTTTCACGTGAAGATAGTGCTTGCAGAGCGAGACAGAAGAAGGACAAGAGGGGAGCGATCGAGCGACGCGTATTGCCACTCTGAAAACTGCAGCAACGGTAGTGCCGGGAGGCGTCACTTAAAATAAAACACAACAAAAAGGAAGTCAATAAAGCTATATGTTATTTTGAGTATACAATGAAGTGCTTAAACTAAAATGCATAAGCAATAAAACAGTAGGTTGGAATAAAATTGCTTGCAGTAATTCTTTGATCATGCCAGTTGCGTCCGTCACGCCATATTTAGTGTGTTGAATCAAAACGAAAAAGAGCGCATTTTAAGGCCGCACTACCCGTCGCTTCTGTGGTGTAATAAGAGAAACGAAACTGGACAAGGCTGGATGACGAAACAATGAAACGTTTAGAGCTGCCAATCTCCGAAGGAGAAGTAAATGAAGCCATAGAAGACCTCAACCCTGGAAAATCTGCAGGACCAGAAGAGGCTTGCAGCAGCCATTTAAAATGAATTCAAAGACGATTTCGCCCCAGTTTTGACATTATTTAATGAGGTCTATGACAAGGATATGCTTCCCCGCGTCTTTTCTAACAGCTCATACAATTTCAATACCAAAAAAAAACGTTGACGAAGCCAAGCTTCAACAAGTTACCGCTTACACACCAGTATCCCTGACAAACACAGATTATAAGATCTTCCTGTTAATTCTGGGTAAAAGGCTTCAAACGGTAATAGAAAAATTAGTACGACCGCATCAGACCTGCGGCATTAAAGGCCGAACCATATATACTAATATCCACAAGGCACGATCTGTGCTGGAGTGTTGCGACGCCTTGCATGAGAGTGTTGCCATGCTCCACCTTGACCTAGAGAAAGCTTTCGACAAGGTGCCGCATGATGTCTTGTTATCAATTTTAGAGGATGCAAATGTGGCCTCAGTTATTTGTAAAGGAGTCGCAATGGCGCACAGAGGGTGCACGACGCGCCTGATAGTAAATAAGAAGGTGGGTGAGCGCATTCATGTGCAACGCTTTGTACGTCAAGGCTGACCCCTGTCGCCATGGCTTTTCTGCTTGTATACTGAACCATTTTGTCTAAGCATTATCGAGAGCAGCAGTATCGGAGATTTTTGTTTGCATGCAGCAGAGGTCCGCATACTCGTGTATGCCGATGACATAGCCGTCTTCTGTACTGACCACGAAAGCATTCGAAGTGTTGTCAAATTTGTGAAAGACTTGTTCTGTGAGTGGTAGTGCTGTGAACTTGAATAAGTGTCTGGGTTTCTGGCATGGAGAGTGGCACACAACCCCTGCGAATTTCGTGAACATGCCTTGGGTAACAACCCCAGTGATGTATTTAGGAGTGCCACTAGAAAACTACCGAGACAGTGAGTCATATTGGAACCAGGAGGTTTTAGAAGTACGTGAGAGGGCCGACAGACTAAAAGGATTCGGTTGGTGTATGTTTGCACGGGCTACGACTTGTAATTTGTTTCTTGTTACCAAGATATGGTACGTGTTACAAGTACTGCATTGTTCTCGTGTGAATGTGCAGAGATTTCACCGTGTGTTCGCCAGGTTTGTGTGGGGAAGTACTTGGGAGCGCACCCGCCGAACGAGCTTGTTTCATCGCGTCCGCTCTGGAGGAGCTGGTTTGGCGCATTTGTATTTGCGCCAAGTGGTTACCCGTTTTATGTTCTTGCGTGATACAAAAGACCCTTTTTACGAACTCTGTGTCAGGTTAGATTCGACAAAGTGCTACCAAATTTTGTTGTAATTTCGGCGAGTATGCAAGATAGGATTTCCGGAATCCCTAAAGAAGTGTACATGTCATGCCGGGTATTGCAAGCCCGTTTTTCGTTTGAATATTTGTCAACTGTGACGCGAAAGAAACTTCACAAGGACTTGTGCGATGTCTTTCTCTCGATCGCATTGTACAGATCGTTGAACTGTGCAGGTCCATGGAGGTTAGTCCTTAAGCGAGTTAAAAATATGGCTGTACCAAGGGGAGCAAAAACTTTCTTTTTCAAGCTCTATAGCAATACACTAGAAGTTAAGACTTATTTGGAAATTAAAGGTTTTTTGTACCTTGGGGAAATCACTGTTTCATATGCCGCAAACTGGAAACTATCGAACACGTTTTCTTAGACTGTTGGTAAGCCTTTTTCTTCTGGGGCATTCTACAATGAACAATTAAAAAAGACGTACCCGTGGATGCATTCGGAATTCGATTTTTACTAATTGAAGATGATGATGGGCATGATCATGTTATTTGGCCTGCACAATATCTGGCGATCCAGATTGGCTTTCAGGCATGCAGACGTTGATGCGAGGAAAATACGGCAGTATTTTCTCAAAGCCGTTGCGAGAGTTATTGAAGTTCTCAAGACACAAGACGAAGTGCCTGAGTGGCTTCCGAGATGAAAGTGTTGCTGCAAATGGACTGATTTGTAATTGATCACGCAGACTAATCGCGTGGTTTTAACCCATATTGTGTATTTGCCGCGTAATATTGTGTGTGTGTGTGTGTGTGTGTGTGTGTGTGTGTGTGTGTGTGTGTGTGTGTGTGTGTGTGTGTGTGTGTGTGTGTGTGTGTGTGTGTGTGTGTGTGTGTGTGTGTGTGTGTGTGTGTGTGTGTGTGTGTGTGTGTGTGTGTGTGTGTGTGTGTGTGTGTGTGTGTGTGTGTGTGTGTGTGTGTGTGTGTGTGTGTGTGTGTGTGTGTGTGTGTGTGTGTGTGTGTGTGTGTGTGGAGTAATGTTCTTTATGTGTAAAATCTGATAATAAATTAGGCAATACAGAAAAAAAAGCTTCTGTGGCGCAATGAATGAACACCACGTACCTGATTGTAAGAGATGTGTTCGATTCCTGTAGGTACAATTTTTTTTAAATTCACATAAATTACGACCAGATTCCCTGGGGTATGTTCCCCTTTAGGTTGCATAATACCATCTTTTTTGTTTGTTCTTAACAGCAGCAAACGCAGCCACAAACGCAGCCAGCATGTGACGGTATGACAACGATTACACTATTCAATTACCCTCATCGTAATCAATTTCTGTCTTCAGTCAGTGTATGTTACCTATAGATTGCATTCGGAGACAGCTCTCAGCAGCAATCGAGTTTTAACATGCTCTAAAGAAATTTTTTGCGGATTTACGCCGCGGCGGTTTTTCAAGTTAACTTATTTACCGTCGCAAAGATGGCGTGATGGACGTCACCTATGTATCACGGCCTTTGCAGGAAGTAAGTAAAAGTATTTTAATTATATTGCATTTCAATTTCCGAATTGCGCTTCATGCTCGAAAACGTAAGGTTGTGTTTTATTTTTCAGTGACGCACCCGGCACTTCCGTTGCTGCAGTTTTCGGGGAACAGCAATACGCATCGGCGACAGAATAGTCTACTGGGGGTGTCTGCTGGGGACCTGAGGAACCAGGGTTGGGCCTCTGTCGCAGACGTCAGGGCCTCCAGACCCGAATCGACCATCATCTTAAGCCTCCAGACGCATCGGCCTGAGCTGACAGACACAGGCGGGGCTGTTCTCGAACCTTCCGGGGATCGCAGCTGTGGTGATGTGGTCACCACTAGGGTGACCGAACTTGGGCTGGCCGCGTTTCCGCCACACGTTGCTCTGGCCATCTGAGGTGCTCGAACGAGTCGCGTAACTGACAGGTCCAGGCTGTAGCGCAGAGGCCATCTGAGACACTGCCGTGGCCCTAGCAGCTCGATTCGGGACGCAGCCAGAACCATCAACTCCGCCAACGTCTAGTCACACCTCTCTGCCGGACTAACCACCATCCAGAAGGACACGAACATATGAGTGAACTTTTGTTTAGTAGGCTATCTTGCTTGTTCGTTGCGCGTGGTATTATTTTATTGCGATAGCAATACAACGCCAGGTTTCGAGCCGTCGCGTATTTCCGGCGGACGTCAAGCTTGACCTTGAACAGCAACCGCTTCAGCCGAGCTCCGCCAGATGGTGGCACCGTCGGGGCGCCATTGCCGCGCCGAACAGACGGTTCGCAGTTGCTTCGGCCTCGCCGTGATTGCTTTGCTGTGCAGGCTGCTAAAGAGAGGTGTCGGCGACAAGCTGCGGTAAGGAAGCGACAGCGTACACAAGAGACAGTGTAAGAACGAGAAGAACGTCGTGCTAAGCGTCGTGCACAGGCTGAAGCTCGGCGACTAGGTTCTAGCTCTCCGAGTGCTTCCACCTCGTCGGCTGCTGATGAACACATGCTTGTTCAGGAACGCTGCAATGCCACCAAGCGATGACAGCGCGCTGTAGAATCGCCGGAAGAACAGTCGTAATCCTTGTGTGTCATGTGTTACGACGAGGTAGCCAAACTATCGAATCACACAAGCTACGCCACAAGTGAACACACAAGCGTAGCCATGCGGCCATTGCTAACGCAATTTACCAGGTTTAACCAGAGCTAATCCACTGCCATTTTTTTCTTTCTTTCGCTTCTGCGTGCTATTTTGTTCCAGTAATAACATATTTTTTGTTTTCGTTTAGGTACCGCTGCCTCATGAGTTAATTTTGTACCTGCCGTCCCTAGCACGTCAAAAATTTGGCCTCCACAGCAGGACGAGGCTGGTTGTTACTGTATAGCTATAGATACCGGTTTTCGTACACAAGATCAGCGCGTGCGAACCGGTGTTGTCGGAGAGCGAATGAAGCTCCAAGGTGCGGAGTTGCGTAATTTGGTGGATGAAGAACTTTAGAGAGTGCGGGATGAGAAGAACGCTCAGCGGGAAGAAAAGGACGCTGAGCGGGAGGCAATGGCTGTGGAGCGGGAATAATCCGTACAAAGTTAGGAGAAGGAGAGAGAATTTACTGTTATGATTGAGGCTTATGGAGGGCGGCGAACGCAATCCAGATGCTGACCCAGATATTCCCAGGGTCGAAACGTCTCGGTCCTTCAACCCTCATGGACGTAATTACGTTTTCGATGAATGTCGCAATGATCTGGACGCGCCTCAAGACATTTGAGCAAGTCGCTACTGATCAGGTGGGACCAACAGACATATGGGCCATGGCGTTGAGCCTGTGCTTGGGAGCAGAGGCCGTCCGGGTTTTCGGAAGATTATCTCCCCAAGACTCGTTGGAATACGAAAAGGCTAAACTAGCGTTCCTGCAGCGGTTCTGTTTTACCGCGGTGGGGTAGCGGGAAAACATTCACCAAAGTAAACCCCACGACGGCGAGACGCTTCAGTTTAATCACTGGGTGGAAATGAGGGGGCATAGATAAACGTTCGAAGAGGTTTACGACATGATTATCGCGGAACAGTTTTTGAAGAACTGTCACGTGCGACTAGCGATATTTATTGGCGAGCGTGACTAAGACAGTCGACGAGATCTCGGTTGTCGCAGATAATTTTCTTGGAGTCCAGTGACAAACTAACCTGCTAAGCCTTAAGGGGAAAGTGCTGAATGTCCCAAACGAAAGGACAGTATTCCCGGGTGGAAACTTCAGGTTAGATGTTTTGTTTGTGACAAGGGTGGACATAGGGCGTCAGACTGTCGTACCCAGCCAAAGCAAACTTATTGCACGTTATGCCGCAAGGAGGGGCATGACGCGCAGTGTCTGCTGGGCCTTGGCATGGTGAATACATTCCGAGAGATCCGAGAGGCTCACTTAACCAACCAATACACATGTCTTTCTAAGACACTGTCGGGTCGCCGCTTCATTGCCAGGCTACACATCCAACATTCCTTATGGAAGAGTATGCACGTCTCCCTTTCGGGTGGAGTTGCGCCCTCCACGCACGCCCTCTTCTGAAAAACATGAGACGTGAAGACCACAATGGCCGGCTCTTGGCTCGGGCGGAAGCCCTGGGTCGCCATTATGGGTCGAAATCCGGTATTTATTACGTGGATGCCTCCGGCCCTCAGCATGGGGGATGGTACACGGCCGCAATGGTCCAGCAGTACAAAACTGTTAACGGGCTTGCATTTCGCGCCCTCGACGTAACTCACGCGGAGCAGGTCGCCGTTTCGCTAACAGCTACCCACAGTGATTCCAAAATAATTACCTGCAACTCGCGAGGGGCCTGTCGGAACGTCGAGCAAGGCTGGGCGCCATACTTAGCCTACCGACTACTTCAAAATTGCACCTATAACGGGGACTCCGCTCACCGGAAAAAAGTATGGGCTCCTGCTCATATGGGTCTCGAGGGAAATGAGGCAGCCAAAGCTGCCGCCCACGTGCTTCCTTTCCGGGCTTCCCACCTCGACCACCTAGATCAGGACCTCGAATTCGAACCCCTGTATTCTTTTAAAGACATTGTTGTTTATTATCAATCTTGTCATAGATTTTATCCTCGCCCGAGTAAAGGTCTATCTGAGACGGAGGAGTGGCTTCTACTCCGTCTCTATACCAACACTCTGCGTGCCCGGCAGCACTCAAACATTTTAATCTTTCCTTCACCGGCAGTTTTCCGCACTGTGCGCAGAAGTCTAGGACATCTACCACGTGGTGTGGGCTTACCCATCCAACCCAGCTATTCCTCCTCACAACAACCCCACTCGGGTGGACTGGGAGGCGACCCAGCTCAGCTGCTATGACATGCAGGCCCAAAAGGCATTGATCGAGCGCACCCGGGCAGGGGCCGATGCACTGGGGTCCCGTCCTAGATTTGTGAGGGCCGGATCTTCAAAGATCCGGCTCATGCATACCTCCACCCCTTTTGAGCCATTAAACGTTTTTCACCACCACCACCAGTCTTGCAGGCACAAAACCCTGAAGACCATAACCCTTCAGCATGCTGCATAGTCCCTGCCAGTCCCCTTGTTGAAGGGTAGGGTAGCTTGATGTATGCAGGGTTGACAAAGGTTACGAGGCTACCAACACCAGCATCCCTGTGAAACAACGAGAAACCATTTGGATGGCCGGTTTCTGTTTTGAGGGATACTGATAGAGCAACACTGCCGTTGTTCAGAAAGACCTGCTATCCGAAGTCGCTTTTACAGGAGAGAGATCTACTCTGACACTTGCGGATGGCAGTAAATGTTTCTCCTCCCAACATCCCTCCAACCACCCTCACCCTATCCCCTCCTACTACCCCGCAGGCAAAAAAAGAAACGCATATAGTCAAACAGTAATACCAACCCCCTAGCTGAATTGGAAGCCCGAATAGAGGCGAAATTTTATGCAAAAGTTGAACTATTCCAGTACAGAATGGAAGAACGATTCCAAACGCTAATAACGGCCCAGCTAGAGGGGCGGCTAAACACATTCTGTGACCATCTAACTATTAAAGAGGAAACGATCATAGAGGCGGCAATTACCCGCATAATTTACTTGGTTGACGCCAATTAGGCTACACGCCCCCTCCAACCATCCCCCCTTCTCTTTTCCCAAGCCATCCACCTGTCCAACCCCCAATACCCCCCTCTGTAGCACCCCAAGTGCAGCCTGATGGCAGCTCATCCTCCCATTCATAACGGCAAGAACCCACTAATGATTTGACTTTAGGAACTGCCGGAGCATTAAGCGAAAGCGGGATCCTCTAGTACAATTCATAACTAGAAACTCGTCACCCCTAGACTTTGTACTACTAGAAGAAACTCGCACAGCACTCAACACACCAGGATATACAGCATACCATGCACCGAGTGTGGACAAGCCCGTGGGTACAACCTACATCAGGCGCACACTCCGACACACAATACACGACTACACACACGAGGTAGCACACGTTAGCGTAGAAATCATACCGAATGATGTTGCTAAATAATCATCAATAGTCTCTAATATATATAACCCCTCTAGTAGCCCCACATCTCGTTGCGCGGATCTAATTAAGACAATAGCACAGCAGGCCAAGAAAACACCTTTATAATTAGCGGGAGACCTAAACTGCGCACACGCTGATTGGGGATACAGCCGTACAAACAGCAGAGGAAAGGTTCTGTCCAATTTGATAAAGTAATCCCAGCTATCCGTGCATAATGAGTTTGAAATGCCCACCAGACAGGGTACGGTTGGAATGATGGATACCAGCCCAGATCTCACGCTCGGCAGACACATATCGCACCTGAAATGGGAGCGAACCGGACACACATTAGGCAGCGATCATAGTATCAGCGCCATAACCCCTGAGGGACCAAACTGCACGCAAAAGTCATGCCTGGGAAAAATTCCGACAACATAGTGAAAACACCCCTGCTGATTACCACATAGAATTAGGGCTATGGGTGAAACAACTTCTTCAGAACCAAGAGAATAATACGCAGATCTTTGATACAAACGAAGCGGTTTCAATGTTAGATGTCAGAATGGCACATTTACTTGAAGCCCACCGCAGTTTAACTAAGCGATATGCCACTCGGAAACACAACCGCAAACTTAAGCAGAAGATTAATGATCTGGCCACCAAAATTGAAGACCATGAAGCGCAACTGTTCCAGCAGAATGGGACACAAATATGTGAAGGGCTAAAAGAAAATATTACCACAAAGTGTGTATGGCACCTACTTCGGCACCTTCTGGACCCAACCCAGAGCAAGACATACACAGGAAACATAATAGCTAGACTAACCCATAACACACAGACATGCCACACGTCCTTCTAGCTACTCTAAAGCACATGCACACTACCCCGGGAAAACCGCAATCCCTTCCCCCTATGGAGGACCAAATGATGTATTAGATGCTGCAATAACGACATCAGAAATACGGGCAGCACTCTAGAAATACGGAAGCCGAAATACGGGCAGACCACAACGCCAGGCAAATACCAGGTTTCAAATACGGCGCTAAGAAATCTAGATAATAAATCATTGGAGTAACTAACGGACCTCTATAACAAGCACTGGAAAGAAGGGACACTCCTAGCAGAATGTACACACGGGAAAGTAATTCTAATACTAAAACCTAACAAGCCAATTTTACCGGCGAATATATGCGCCCAATATCGCTCACTTCCAACTTAGGAAAACTCTTTGAACAGGTTAAACTAGCAAGGCTAACTGCGTACATGGATTACACGCACGCAGGGTCGGTTTCAGGCCCCGTTTATCTACGCAGGACGCTATGCTGCAGCTAACGTCAGCAGTGCCTTACCCAAATATACCAACGCATACTAAGGTAATCCTAGCTATAGATCTAAAAAAGCTTTTGATAATGCACCACACATCAATCCTATAGGCATTCACGAACATTCAAACTGGTCCTAGGGTCTACAGCTACATAAGAGCCTTCCTCCAGCATAGGACAGCCACGCTTCCCATCGACAATCTCCACACCTTGTCGTACACACTTGCCAACGCGGGCACGCCGCAAGGCTATGTTCTTTACCCCTTTCTGTTCAACATCACCCTTATTCCTTAAAACACAGAACTACAGAAACTCCCTTCACCTCGGTCACACTGTATGCGCTGATGACATCACACTCTGGACAACATACAGATCAGACGGTCAAATCGAAGACACGTTACAAACGGCAGCAGATACGATAACTAACATCACGTAGGCGCACTGAACTTTAACTCAAGATGATTCACTAAAACAAGGCAAGACTGGTACGTGAGCACGTACCAGTCTTGTCTTGTTTCACTGAATCGTCTTGAGTTAAAGTTTAGCGCGCCTACGTGGTGATGGATAACCAACTAGTCGCCATTACAGCATTGCTTACGATAACTGAGCTCACCGCAGCAATCGTACTAGAGTGCTCGCAGAAAAATCGGAATTACTAGTCATAACCTCCTAAAAGACGGACCTACCAAAGCGCCATAGAAATCCGAATACAGAGAAGACAGGTGCCACAGGTCCATACCATCCGCATTCTAGGACTACACCTGGAGCAGGATGAAAATACGTAGACACAATTAAGCAACTCAAATAGGCCGTTGCAAACATCACGCAACTCATAAAAAGGGTGACAGGACGCGCACATGGGCTCCGAGAGGCGGACACGCTTTGCGTAGTGCGCGCCTACACTCTCAGCCGGATTCTGTTTAATTCTGCTTCATTCGGTAAGCACAAAAGGCAGCACCTAAATTACCGAAAAGCACTAGCAACGAGAGACTACTCGAACTCGGAGTCCATAACACAATACATGAACTTCGAGAGGCCCACTTACAAGCACAATACCCCAGATTGGCCGGTACAACTACCGGCCGGCCGATACATACTCAGTAAGCTAGGCATCACTAATCCCGCAAACAATGCATTCCCAAGAACACTCCCTAGCCACGTTTACACAACAATCTATGCTACACCATTACCATGGAACATGCACCCCCACCATGACCAAGGTCGAAGGAAGGCGCGCGCGGCAGCGCTCCAAAAATGGCACGGGAATGAGCCCGATGCAGTATGGGCAGATGCCGCCTGCGATGAGAACGGAGCCACTGCGGTTGTACACAACCCTTACATTTCCTCCGTAACTTTCGAACTTCCTTCAGGCACCACCGCTGGGGAAGCCGAGGAGACCGCTAAAGCTATTTCTCTGGCATACACAGATGCCAGTTATGTACTTAGTGATTAAAAAACTGCCATTTTAAATTATGCAAGGGGCCGGGTTCATCCTCCGGCGCACCACCTGCTGCACATGCCTCAACCCCCCCCCCCCCTTCCCCGATGGGTTGAGTTCATCTGGTGCCTGCGCACTCGGGAAATTCCGGCAACGAGGCCACCGGCTTCTTAGCCCGGGGTCTAGAAACCGGACACAGGCGGAAATCGTGGAGGATTTCCCGAAGGAGCGCATGCGGTCATTTGCTGAGTTCACTGCAAACTCCCGCCCTGAGCGCCTCATCTATTCGTTACCCCACCCATCCCTTACTACCAGAGAAGAGTCAATCTGGCGTCGCCTGCAGACCCGAACACTGCCGACACCAGCTCTACTTTCCAAATTTATTCCTGTATTCCTCATATGCACTTTGTGCTCCCACCCCAAGGCCACCCTTATCCACATTCTTTTATCCTGCCCGGCGTCTCCTCGCTCCACCGGGCCGGTGCCTCTCCGTAGCTAGGAGGACTGGGAGACCTCACGGCGGTCAGCGGACCCGGCCAAGCAGAAGGTCGTTGTCAGCCGGGCCGCATACGTTATAGATCAACATCACATGGAGGTTTAGATCGCGAGTGGAGTCGTGCGGAGACCCAGGAGGCCTGTGTGCCTCGAATTCACCACAAAGTTTTTCCTCCTCCTTCTCCTGTGAAAGTTCAAGAAGCGGACGTGGTAATTTCGTCGCCATTTTTCACGGGCGAATCTGTCGCTCGTTGTTTGACGACATCACTACATGACGTTTTTGTCGCAAACGTACCAGGCGCCTTAGAGCCATTCTCCACGAACCGCACAATGCAACTGAAGCAATGTGTTGTACTTTTACGTGTGAAAAGATTGATAGCATTGCTATGTTGGGGACAATGAAATTTTCAACGACGTGCGGTAACGAGACTATCAAAGCTTTACAAGTGACGAGATCCAAGTTCCAAACGAGACATGAAGAGGACGCAACATTGGATGGGTGCCGAAATAAATTCGGCGAGACTTATTACGGCAAGCTCGTCATCGCCTGTTCATCTTACACAGAACACGGAATCCTATTCCGAGCTTTCGAGGCGATTCCGGGAGAAACGGTGCAACAGTTTTTGTTATCAAAAAGTGTGCGGAATCAAGTTCCTACGCTTGTGCAAGATAGTGCCCTCACCAGCCATCCGGGCATCCGAAAGACCATTCAAAGGTACTCAATGAATTTTATCGGGCCAGACTACAGGCCGATGTCAAAAGAGTCTTGTGATGGTGCGGTGTGTACCAACGTACCGCTCAGGGGAGAAACACGGACCGCATTAACGAGACAGGTATATTGTATCGTGAATCTCCAGCCACGGACTACAGAAAAGCAGAAAGGAACGCTACTTCGTGCGAATGTCCCAAACAGAATCTGTATCAACGCTTGAACGCCGCATAAAAGAGATTGGTCCAAAGCCAATGCGTGCAGCTAATTCAACCGCCTTAACTGCACAAAATATAACAAACTAGCTCATAAAAAGACCAGCGTAAAAAACGGGGAGAAAGGAACAGAAAACGACAGGACGGGCGCTATTTTGATCAAAATAACACACGTGCGCAAAGCAGGAAAGATTGCTGGCGCCGTGATAGTCTACGTCTCATACCAGCTGGAAACTACTGGCTGAAAACAAGGCTTCGTAGCCGCAGGCAGCTTATAGGACATGATTTACGCATATGTGGCTAGAGGAATGTCTGCTCTTTATGTAATGGTGAAATTTTTGTGCAACTATTGTTGAGAGATATGGGGTGTTTAGGCGTTATGTTATTTCTGTATTTTACGATATGTTCAAAGTGTGCCAGATGTTAATTGCGAGCTTCAAGAGAGGTCAATAAAAACTTATGTGCCCTTAATTTAGATAGATCGTGAACATTCGTCGCCACCTGCTTTTATATTTTTCGTCAGTTTAGTTTTTGTCATTCAGTTTGTATCACCGCTTTGTTTCCAGATCATGCTAGGTACAGAATAGGTGAAAGTGTATATACTCTATGCGCCCAGTTATTGGAATTTCTGTACACTTTTTGGCACCGAGTGTCTTGATGTGTGCTTGACTGTCGTAATAAGTGCGTTACTGCTGAAAACGTTGAGCCTTTGCGAACCGACGGTTTTGTATACCGTGCGTGGACCTTGACGTAGTGCGGGATGTGTGTCGGGATGTGATGCGCGCAAAACGGAGTCTGTGGAGGCCAACTATTCATCGCGTCTTACCGCATCTAAATAGCGTTCCGCTACTCAAGATGAAGTATTTTCCGGTGGAAAGACGCTTCGGTGAGGGGAGTTTGTGAGGAGCCAGTACCACAAAGAAGGACGCAGGTAGGCAATGAAAAGGAGGATGGGAAAAACGAACTCGTGGCGCGTTTGAAACGTGTCACGTTGAGAAGATAGCGATTACATAGGGGAGCAGAACGAGGACAGGATGGGAGCTGTCGGAGACTGAAGAGACTGCTGGGGGTGTCTGCTGGTGACCCCAGTGACAAGGCTTGGGCCGTCGCCGCAAATGTCCCGGGCTCCAGACCCGTATTCGCCATCATCCTAAGTCGCCAGACGCATCGGCCTCAGCTGCCAGATTCAGGCGCAGCTGTTCTCGAACCTTCCGTGGATCGCAGTTGTGATTACGAGGCCGCCACTCGGGTGACCGAGCGCCGGCCGCCCGCGTTTCCACCACACGCTGTTCCGGCCATTGCGAGTTTGTTGTTGTTGTGGTTGTAGGAAGAAAGAAACGAAAATGCACAGGCCTGCTACTGGCTCATAAGCTGAGCCACCTCCGCTGCCTCTTGCGGACAGAAGAGAAAATAGACAAGAAAAAACGAAGCGGGAGATAAAGACGCCGACTCAAGGTCACGTGATATAGCGAGGTGGTGGTGGTGGTGGTGGTAGTGGTTATCTATTGTATATACAAAAGGAAAGAAAAGATGTTTGCCAGTCCCGGTATCTGCTATCTAATATCTGAAACACCTGAACTGGGGCGGCGGAAATAAAGGGATAGCGAGGAAAAGGTAGAGGAAATCAGAGGTGAGCGATAGGGAGAAAGAAAAGGGAAGGTAAAAATAAAATAAATATATACACTATGGTACAGTATACAGTAGTTTGCTTGAGGCCCACTTGCGTGCGGTAATTGACGACTACCTCCGGACGCAGCACCCAGACCCACGCATCGCAAGAGGTGAGCGCAGCCACAGTGTCAGCGGCCGCTCGCTGACTCGGCTGCACCGCGCAATGATCCTCCATGCACGCGTTGGATGTGTGTGGCCTGGGGAACGACGGATGCGCCACGGACTTGCCACCAGTGACGCGTGTGACGGCTGTGGCGCGGTAGAAACCCTCGAACATCTTCTACTGCACTGCGCCGCGCTAGCCGAACCACGACGTGAGATGCTGGCGGCTTACAGAGCGCAGGGGATAATTCCGGACAGCGTAGCTATGCTCCTGTGGCCGCCGGGAAGTGCGCGCGTCCGCGAGCGAACACACGTGAGCCTGTGTGAGTATATCGAACAGGCGGGCTTGACGACCCGCTTATTTCACCTCGCCAGATAGTCAACGCTGCGACTGAACGCTCCGCGTGTGCTGTTTCGCACAATAACGGCCGATCGCCCACAACAGCCGTCAGTGTTTTGTACAGTGTGCCAGTGCGTGCGTTGTGAACAGTTGCCTGGACGCAGAGCTATTGCGGAGGCCCGCCCGATGTGCCGAGTGCTCAGTGACCTAAGACACTTGCGGCTTGCTCTGATATAGCGACATTCGGAGTTTGCGTCGTTATCGAAGTGTCGCTATCTCACGTGACCTCGACTCAACTGATTGGTCGAAACGCCGGAAGCGGGTGTTGCCACTAAAGAACCGGAAGAGGCGGTTACATAGTGTCCCGGCGTTTCCATGAATCAGATGTCTCGAGGCCACAGTGAGATGGCGACATTTCAGTAACGACGCAAACACGGAATACGGGCCCAGGTCCAGCCTGCAGCGCAAATGCAGGTACGCGGCACCTAGATTCGGGGCGCAGCCAGGCTTGGGGAAGGTGGTGAAGGGTGGCTGTTCCTGGCCCTACGGGGCTGTTGGTATTATTGTGGCTATAGGAAGAAGGAACAGAAAATGCACGGGCCTGTTACTGGCCCTGTAGCTGAGCCACTTCCGCTGCCTCGTGCGGAAGAAGAGAAAATAAAGAAAGGGAAAAGAGGAGGGAGAATTAAAAAATTGCCCACGATTACGTTATTTCCTATATGCGAAATTTGAGCCCAGCTCAGCACAATAAGAATTGGTTCGCAGGAAGGGAAAGGCGCGTATCCGTCACACTTGTTATGTGGAGATTATGAACAACTCGTTGCAGAAATACAACAAATTCATCACTGTGCAATTAATGGAGGACATGACATCATCTTGCAGTGGCTTGCAGGGCACAGCGGCATAGCGGGCAATCTTCGGGCGGACGAAGTCACACGAACAGCCCACCAAGACGGCGATTGTGTGTTGATTCCCTTTTCCAGGGCAGACGCAGCGGGCAGGCTTCGCGCACTTGCGCGGGAACACACACTCTCCTTGTGGAATTCTGGCCAGTTTTCGAACTGCCGCTTAAAATCCCTGGACCCTGACCTGAAGCTCCGCCTTCCACCTGGCCTACCCCGACGCGAAGAAACTTTGCTGTGCCGCCTGTGGGTTGGTGTAGCATTCACAAACTCGTATTCTTTTATGATAGGCGTGGCAAACAGCCCTACGTGTACAAACTGTGGATGCGACGAGCATATAGGTCACATTCTTTGTGAGTGCCCGATATATAGTGAGGAAAGGCAGTGTCTGTGCCGTTCGCTGGAGCATCTAGATGGACGCCCATTGAGTGAAACTATTTTAGGTCCCTGGCCACGGCGATCGTCTGCGGCAAAGGCCTCCCAGGCACTGCTCCGCTTTATGAGAAGCACAGGCGTAATCGAAAGACTATGAGTTTGCTATGACATGACTGTAACGTGATGTGATGTGACGTGTATGTTATGTGACTGTATTAACTTCAACTATCCCTTTCTCATAACTTTTATATCCACCCATCCCCTCCCCCAGTGCAGGGTAGCAAACCGGTTGCTTTTACTGGTTAACCTCCCTGCCTCTCCTCCTCATCTTCCTCCTCTTCCTCCTCCTGAACCGCGCCGTAAGAGAAGGGATCTCCGCCGGGGTGGTGCAGTGGTAAGACGCCCGACTACTGTGCCGGAGTCCCCGGGTTCGAACCCGACCTCGGCGGCTGCGGCTGCGTTTCGATGGAGGCGAAACGAAGAGGCGTCCGTGTGCTGTGCGATGTCAGCGCACGTTAAAGATCCCCAGGTGGTCGAATTACTCCGCAGCCCTCCCCTACGGCTCCTCTTTCTCTCGTTCCACTTTCACTCCCACCTTCCTCCCTTCCCTTACGGCGCGGTTGCGGTGTCCACAGAAAACAAGTGAGACAGTTACCGCGCCTTCAGTGCACTGCCTTCAGACCGTCAGTGCAAGCGCCACTGCTTCGGTGGTGGACAACGGCTGTAGCGGCGCGCATCTTTCTCTCCCTCGTCTTTTTCCTTTCTTCTCTAGTTTCTCTTCTGTCCGCACGAGGCAGCGGAGGTGGCTCAGCTACAGATCCAGTAGCAGGCCCGTGCAGTCCCAGCCTCGTAGGGCCAGGAACTGCCACCCTTTACACCTTCTCCCCTACAGGGCTGGGACGGTAGGTCAACACCGCTTGCAGCGGGGGCTTGCCAGCCACCGTATTTTTATCTGTTGTAGGCCGTCGTTGCGCCCGTCACCAATTAGGTGGCGGAAAACTGCTGTTGCGGCGTGCGTCTTCTCTCCTTCATCGTTTTCTTTGTTCTCTACTTTCTCTGTTCTGTCGCTGTTGTTGTTGCGGCTGTAGGAAAAAGTAAAAGAAAATCCAGGGGCCTGCTACTGGCTCTTTAGATGAGCCACCTCCACTGCCTCTTGCTGACAGAAGAGAAAATAAAGAAAGAAAAAAAGAGGGAGAGAAAGACGCGCGCCGCAACAACAGCCGTCGTCCACCACCGAAGCAGTGGCGGTTGCAATGACAGCCTACAACAGATGAAATTCGGTGGCAGGCTAGCCCCCACCGCAAGCGGTGGTGTTGTTGTTGTCGTGGCTGTAGGAAAAAGGAAAATAAAATGCACGGGCCTGCTGCTGGCTCTGCAGCTGAGCCACATCCGCTGCTTTGTGCAGACAGAAGAGAAAATAGAGAAGGAAGAAAAGTAAGAGGGAGAGAAAGACGCGCGCCGCAACAACATCCGTCGTCCTCCACCGAAGCGGTGGCGGGTGCAATGACGGCCTATAACAGATAAACATTTGGTGGCAGGCAAGCCCCCGCCGCAGGCGGCGGTGCGCTACCAGTCCCAGCCCCATCACGGGGTGCCTATCCACCCGCAAGCGGCGGTCACCAGGGCCAGGATCAGCCACCCTTCACCACCTCCTCACTCTGTTCTGTCCGTACGAGGCAGCGGAGGGGCTGGAACAACACGCCCCGCCGGGGTGGTGCAGTGGTAAGACGCCCGACTACTGTGCCGGAGTACCCGGGTTCGAACCCGACCTCGGCGGCTGCGTTTCGATGGAGGCGAAACGAAGAGGCGTCGTGTGCTGTGCGATGTCAGCGCACGTTAAAGATCCCCAGGTGGTCGAAATTACTCCGTAGCCCTCCACTACGGCTCCTCTTTCTCTCTTTCCACTTTCACTCCCATCTTCCTCCCTTCCCTTACGGCGCGGTTGCGGTGTCCACAGAAATCAAGTGAGACAGTTACCGCGCCTTTCCCTTCCTATAAATAAATCAGTTTTAAATCAGGGGCTGGAACAAGTGAGACAGTTACCGCGCCTTTCCCTTCCTATAAATCAATCAGGGGCTGGGGCAACGCCTCCGAGGCGTTGGCTGGGGCAGGTAGGTCACCGCCGCTTGCGGCGGGGGCTAGCCTGCCACCGAATTTTTATCTGTTGTAGGTCGTCATTGCACCCGCCACCGCTTCAGTGTTGGACGACGGCTGTTGCTGCGGCGCGCGTCTTTCTTTCCCTCTTCCTTTTCTTTCTCCTCTATTTTCTCTTCTGTCTGCACGAGGCAGCGGAGATGGCTCAGCTACAGAGCCAGTAGCAGGCCCGTGCATTTTCTTTTCCTTCTTCCTACAGCCACAACAAGGTTGTTGGCCCCGCCGGGGTGGTGCAGTGGTAAGACGCCCGACAACTGTGCCGGAGTACCCGGGTTCGAACCCCACCTCGGCGGCTTCGTTTCGATGGAGGCGAAACAAAGATGCGTCCGTGTGCTGTGCGATGTCAACGTACGTTAAAGATCCCCAATAATAATAATAATAATAATAATTGGTTCACTGGAAGGGAAAGGCGCTGTAACTGTCTCACTCGTTTTCTGTGGACACCTGAACCGCGCCGTGAGAGAAGGGAGGAAGGTGGGAGTTAAAGTGGACAAAGAGAAAGAGGAGCCGTGTGGAGGGCTACGGAGTAATTTCGACCACCTGGGGATCTTTAACGTGCGCTGACATCGCACAGCACACGGGCACCACTTCGTTTCGCCTCCATCGAAACGCAGCCGCCGAGGTCGGGTTCGAACCCGGGAATTCCGGACAGATAGTCGGGCGTACCTTACCCCTGTGCCACCCCGGCGGGGCACTTAAAGATCCCCAGGTGGTCGAAATTACTCCATAGCCCTCCACTACGGCTCCTCTTTCTCTCGTTCCACTTTCACTCCCACTTTCCTCTCTTCCCTTACGGCGCGGTTGAGGTGTCCACAGCAAACAAGCGAGACAGTTACTGCGCCTTTCCCTGCCTATAAATCAACCAGTTTGTTGTTGTGGCTGTAGGAAGAAAGAAAGAAAAGGAAATGCACGGGCCTGTTACTGGCTCTAGCTGAGCCACCTCCGCAGCCTCACGCGCACAGAAGAGGAAATAGACAAGAAAGAAAAAAAGAAGAGGGAGAGAAAGACGCGCGCAGCAACAACCGCCGTCGTCCGTCACCACCGAAGCGGTGGCGGGTGCAATGACGGCCTACAACAGATAAAAATCAGTGGCCGGCTTGCCCCCGGCGTTGCTCCGCCAGGTTGGTGCAGTGGTAAAACGCCCAACTACTGCGCCAGAGTACCCGGTTTCGATGGGATATGGCGGTTGAAGCAGGCGGTGTACAGCCTGCCCTACCAGTGCCTCAACAAGAGTGAAATACAACAAGCGGATGCCCTGCTACGCAAAGCGTATAAGACGGCGCTCCGATTACCGCGCAACACGTCTACAGAAAAGCTCATGGTGCTTGGATTGCAAAACACATTCGAAGAACTACGCGAGGCGCAGCTTGAGTCGCAAAAACTCAGGCTGCTGCAGACAACGACTGGAAGAGCGCTCTTACAGAGACTCGGGTACTGTGAGCAGATGCGAGAAATAGCGAGGACGGTAACGATCCCCGACGAAATTCGCAAGTCTCTCAAGGTAGCTCCAATCCCAAGAAACATGGACCCTAACCTCCACCAAGGTAGAAGAGAAGGAAGGGCCGATTTTATTCAAAAAACATACGCTCCTCAAGACACGACTGTGTATGCAGACGCGTCCTCGAGAGGAGGACACAACGAAATTGCAGTGGCCACGGTGGTCAATTCGTCTCTACGCGAAGTGACCAGCGCCTCTATCCGACACTGCACAGTAGCAGAGGCCGAGGAAGTAGCCATTTCTCTAGCGGTGGCGGAGGGCTATAGAGCTGGGCGGTCGCTAACGATACTCACGGACTCTCAAACAGCCTGTCGAAATTTCATGAATGGTAGGATTGGTTGTCACGCGCTCCGTATACTCCTCAAAGCGAGCGACAGAATTAACAACCACAAAGAAAACAAGACCAGACACAAAATTATATGGGTACCGGGGCACATGGGGGTGGCAGGGAACCTAGAGGCTGACAGGATAGCTCGAGCATACACTACTTTCCGAGCATCCGACGAGTCCGCGAAACTTTTGCCAGCCCCCAAGTCATACTCGGCCATACTAGAAAACTATAGAGGAAGAAGAATGCGATATCCCCCACCGCACAGTTCTCTTACCAGAGAGGAAACTGTCATATGGAGACAATTACAGACGGGTTCATACCCAAACCTGCACATAAAAACAACATGCACCGTACCATATACGCTGACAGATGTCCGTGGTGCGATGAAAAACCAACACTATATCACATCACATGGGCATGTCAAAACATAGATGTGGTCCCCAAAATTCGAAACCCGAGTGCGGAGCAATGGGAGACTCTGCTGTCCAGTGACCGCTGCGAAGACCAGAAAGGTCTGGCACAGCGAGCCCAACGGGCGGCAGCAGCCAGCGGAGCCCTGGACTGAGGGCAACCGACCATTGTGAAAAGTGGACGAAGTCGACGGAGGAGACTCTTGTGGATACAACAAGCAGGCATCTCTGAAGGCGTCTAAAACCGCCAAATAATATAGGGCTAAATAAAGTTTTTCCTCCTCCTCCTCCGGTTTCGATCCCGACATCGGCGGCTGCGTTTCGATGGAGGCGAAACGAAGAGGCGTCCGTGTGCTGTGCGATGTCAGCACACGTTCAAGATCCCCAGGTGGTGGAACTTACTCTGAAGCCCTCCACTACGGCTCCTCTTTCTCTCTTTCCACTTTCACTCCCACCTTCCCCCTTTCATTACGGCGGTGTTGAGGTGTCCACAGAAAACAAGTGAGAAAGTTACCGCGCTTTTACCCTTCCTATAAATCAATCAGCGGAGGTGGCTCAGCTACAGAGCCAGTAGCAGCCCGTGCATTTCCTTTTCCTTCTTCCTACAGCCGCAACAAGAACAACAGCGCAGCCAGAACCACCAACTCTGCCGATGCCCAGACCCACCACCATCCAGAAGGACAAAGATATATGGTTCGACTTTTCTTTTGTAGACTAGCTTGCTGATTCGTTGTGAGCGTTTCTTCTTTCCTCTCGCTTCAGCGTTATTTATTTGAAGTGTTAAAATAGTTTTTTTTTTTTTTTACGCGAAAGCGTTACTTCGCTATGTTCACAGATTTCTGCCTGCTGACCATGTCCGCAAAATCGTGTCCGCAGCAGTTGCGGCTAATTGAGAAGTAGTAGAGGTTAATGAGTGGTGTCAATCAATAGAGGCTGACGTAATGTTGATGCAGAAAAAATAATTAGGCCAATAAGTTAATTAGGTAAATAATCAGAATACATGGTTCACAGGAATGGAAAGACGCTTTACCTGCAGCCGCACTTGTTCTGTGGACACCTGAACCGCGCCGTAAGGGAAGGGAGGAAGCGGAACAAGAGAATCGGGTGTCATAGTGAAGGTGGCGTCAAGGATGTGACGTCACGTAGCCAGAAGTAGAGCCGAAAAAAAGGGCATAGGAAGGGATTGGCGGGCAATTTAAAATTACCAAAGACTAGAAGATGGTTTGTGGTTTGTGGGGTTTAACGTCCCAAAGCAGGTAAACAAGAAGTGAATTAATGTGAGGTAGAGGATGTCACGTCCGTAACCGGAAGAAGAGACGAAAAAGGGGATAGGAAAGGATTGGTGCGCAAAATGAATGTACAAAATGTTAAAATAGGCAAACAAAAAGTGAATTAAACTACTAGAAGCAACGAACAGCAGCATCCGTGCTTTCTCATTACTTCAATGTAGAATCTGCAGTGCACTTTAATTTTTTCAACTGCCATCGCATCGTGTATTGATACCATACCTTCAGTCCTTGATACCTCACAGCCTTTCCCTGGCATTAGACCCTCCCATTGGCCATTTTCAGTAGCGTGCTTTCCGGCTCTTTGTTTCTTGCTTGTTGGATTGCTTCCTCCTGTCCCGCGGTGCCAAACAGGGTGCGCGGCACCCATTAACGCCCGGATTTTCCACGTTCTGTGCATCTTTTATGTTGTTTATAGCATCGACCTTGTTTACGGTTCGTGATTCCGTTCTCTAAACGGTATAGTCTCGCAAATTCTTTCTCCTTACTGGTTGTCTCTCGGCGAGTCCAACGGTGGATGTTGCTTGTAGGTACATGTCTCTGAACGCTACCCAAAGGTATCATACACTCACTGGAGGCAGGAAATACTCAGGGTGAAGGTAATTGCATAATGTAACCGTTGCCATACCGTCACCTCCTGGATCTGTTCACGTCTAGATTTCCGGGTATTAAAGGAAAGCTGAAACGGGTTTCAAATTGCATAAAATTTAGTGGCTGGAAAAAAGGGGCTGTATTATTCATGTTTGTAAATTTTTCAGAATTCTGTAGATAAGTAATGACAATCGCTCGGCAAAGATACGCTGCGGGAATGCCCTCTTCACTGCCGGGAGCGGCGGGAGCGGGGCACCGAAACTGGAGAACAGGCGAATGGGACGTCAATCGTGAAATGCAGGGCTGCTGGGCTGGCCACGCGTATTGCACGCTTGATTTGCTCCATCCCGCGCTTTAGTGATCTACGGATAAGCGCAAGCTGCTGCTGGTGCCGTTTGTTGTTTTCAGTTCGGTTCTCTGTTATAAAGTTTCGGCGTGTTAAAATAATGCACCAGGTCAACCAGCAGATACCCAGCTGTTACGGAGTGGCCCGCCGTGCCCTTATAAGCTCACCATCTGTGAGCCTCTTTTGCTCAGTTGTAAAAGAAACATTCTTAGATGACGGTGAATAACTTTCAAGGAATCTTCGTCCCCTTTCAGCAAGCTGGAATCCCTTCGGATTCAGCGGTGCCCACGGTTAGATGGATGATTTTCTTTTGGACGTCTTTGTTCTGGCTGATCAAAGCTTCCTAGGACTTCACATTTCTGTCTGGTTCGTTGTATATAGGGCATGTCTACACCATGTGTATTATGCCAGCAATTTCATTATGGTGTTTTCACCGCGGGTCCTGTATCACCGAATGCCATCTGCTTAGTACGTGTGGTTTGGGAACTCCTCCAACTTTCTCCATATAACAGCTCTTCTTTTCTGCTTAGAAATTTGACAGCTCGAGGCAGTGTTTTTTTTTTAATATTTAACGATTTAGAATATCATGATGTTTTGAGCTCCTCGCTCGTTCGAAAAATAATTTAATCGTGTCATTAACAACAAGCATTCTTGTGAGTGTGTGAAGCGACCAGTGGCTCTCAGCACGGCTTTCCGGTGTGCGAACATTAGTGGTACAGGTGACATGGCTCTTTATATTTTCCCGGAGGATAAGAAACTTTCAGCACAGTGGGTCTCTATCATGAAAAGGAAAAATGTCTTGCCTTTGGAATGAGCTGTGTTTTGGCCTGACAATTTTCGTTCCGATGACGATCATCGAATCTTAACAGCAATTGCGGTCACTTCGGTTCCAAATTAAAACTTCGCAAAGGAAGCCCGGTGCCGTTATTCCATTGTTCCCGCACATAATGAGGTTAATACCTTTGTTGCACGGCTGGCTTCACCGTTGTTACGCTAAAACAAGGATACCAAACTTAAAACGCGATTCGCGGCTCACTTGTTACGCAGTTCGCCGCCGTTCTCGACTACGTCAACAATTACCCATTAGGTACTGAAATGTGCAGTGGTGGCGTAGGGGTAGAACATCCGCCTCGCATGCAAGAGGACCGGGGTTCAAATCCCGGTGCCGCGCAATTCTCCACAGTATAAAAAAAAATCCGCGTGTCGATGGAATTGCATAAACAGGTTTGGGGTGCGACCTGATGCCGGTGAACCCCTTCGGCAACGCACTCCCTCACCAGAACAGGAGTTGGCCACCCTGGTGCTGTAATTGGCCACAATCTCTCATGATAAGCTCCATAAAACCCAGGCCCTCAGTCACCAGCGGCTGCGGAACAACTGACCACGGCGGCGGTCAGAACTGCGACGCAGCAGGGGGTGCTAAGAACTTCTGGCTCCGCTGGACAGGCCGCCATTGGAAACTGACCCTGGTAACGTTTAACGCTAGAACCCTAGCCAGTGAAGCTAGTTTAGCAGCGCTTTTAGAGGAACTAGAGGGTATGAAATGGGATGCCCTAGGGCTTAGTAAGGCTAGGAGGCCGAATGAGGCATATACCATAAGGAAGGATGGGCATGCACTGTGTTATCGAGGTTTACCGGAGAGGAGAGAACCAGGAGTAGGCTTCCTTGTCAATAAGTATATAGTGGGTAATATAGATTAATTCTATAGTATTATAGAGGGGGTGGCAGGCATCGTAGTTCGGCTTAATAAGAGGTGTAAACTGAAGGCTGTACCTATGCACCTGCATTTAAGAGGACCAGGCAAGTTGAAAGCTTCTACGAAGATGTAGAATTGCAATGCGAAAAGTAAAGACGCAGTATACGGTACTAACGGGCGACTTCAATGCCAAGGTAGGGAAAAAGCAGGCAGGAGACCAGGCCGTATGTGACTATGGCATTGGTTCTCGGAATAGCAGGGGGGAGTTACTAGTTGAGTTTGCATAGCACAAAAACTCAAGAATCATGAATACCTTGTTCAGCAAACGGAAGAACCGGAAATTGACATGGAAAAGTGTTAACGGGGAGGCTAAAAATGAAATTGACTTCGTACTGTGTTCAACCCCCACCATTATGCAAGATGTAGAGGCAATCGGGAAAGTACGATGCAGTGACCACAGGATGGTGAGGTCCCGAATTAGTCTCAATGTGAAGAAGGAACGCAACATATTAGTAAGAAAGAAACACATCAACGAATCAGCGGTGAGGGGGAGGGCAGAAGAGTTCAGGATCTCGCTACAGAATAGATATTGAGCTCTAAATGAGGATGACGACATTACCCTAGAAGAAATCAACAATAATTTCAGAGATATCATTACTGAGTGCGCTGTAGAAGTAAGCGGTCGGATAGTAAGAAAGGATACCGGGAAGCTGTCTAAGGAGACAAAACATTTGATTAGGAAACGCCAGAGTATGTCAGCTTCCAATCCAACAGACCAGATAGAATTTGCAGAGATATCAAAGATAATCAATAAGCGCGAAGTGGCCGATATAAGGAAGTACAACATGGAGAAAATTGAGCATGCTGTAAAGAACGGGGGAAGCCTTAAAGCGGGGAAGACGAAAGTGGGCATAGGCAAAAATTGGATGTATGCGCTAAGGGACAAGGTGGGCAACGTCATCACGAATATGGACAACATAGTCAAAGTAGCTGAGGAGTTCTATACTGATCTCTACAGTAGCAAAAGTAGTCAGGACCGTAATGAGATTGGCGGTAGGGAAAAACAGTCAGACGTTCCACCAATGACGAAGGACGAGGTCAGAAAGCAGTAAAAACTATGAAAAGGGGGAAATCAGCTGGAGAGGATCAGATATCAATAATTTTGTTGAAGGACGGGGGGTATATCGTCCTAGAATATTGGCCACCCTGTATACGTAGTGCCTGGTGTCATCAGCGGTACTGGAACCATGGAAGAACGCAAACATTATCCTCATTTATAAGAAAGGGGACGCTAAGGACCTTAAAATGTACAGACCAGTCAGCTTTCTGTCTGTTACGTATAAGGTATTTACTAAGGTAATCGCTAATAGAACCAGGACAACCTTAAACTGCAATCAAGCAAAGAATCGAGCAGGTTTTCGGAAACGGTCCTCTACTATCGATCATATTGCCGCGAAACCTTCAAAACAGTATTCGTTGTTTTCTTAACAGCCGCCGGCATACAGGCTTATCACTCTGATTCTGGACCGCGTATCAGTTCCGTAATCTTTGTTTGTTAATGCTCGATGCCGTGAGTCACACCTTTATCAGTTTTGTTGTAGCACAAGATGCACCGAGATCTGTCTCGAAGATTCCGGCCACTCGGGTGTCTTTCCAAAATGTTCCAGCCCGTGCTGGTAGCTGCTTGCGACGTTATCTAGATTGTTCTGTGCAGCCTTTAAGTTGAGCGTTGCCGAGTGTGACGGACATTCTTTGTTCGACGATCGACGAGCACGTTTGTTTCTATCGCCGCCGCCGAGTTGCTTAGTTTCTTTTGCGGGCGCAAGTCAGCCCAAATAAAGAGTTTCTTTAGTGCAATCATCGACCCCTTCATTTGTGTCGTCGACCTCGTCATCACTACGCGACAATATTCATACCATCAACTAGGTGATAGAAAATTCCGCGGAATATAACCAGCCCTTATACATAGCATTCATTGATTGCGAAAAAGCATTTGACTCAGCAGAAACCTCGGTGGTGATGCAGGCATTGCAAAATCAGGGGGTAGACGAGCCGTACGTGAAAGTCCTGGAAGATACATATACTGGCTGCACAGCAACCATAGCATAAAGAAAGTAACAAGATTCCCATAAAGAAAGGTGTTAGGCCAGGAAGCAGGATCTCCCCAGCACTATTCACAGCTTGCTTAGACGAAATATTCAGAGACTTGGAGGGAGCAGTTAGGGATAAGTGCAGATGGAGCATACCTCAGTAATCTGCGATTTGCTGATGACATTGCCTTGCTAAGCAACTCGGGGGATGAACTGCAAATAATGATTGGTGACCTAGACAGGAAAAGTAAAAAGGTAGGCTTGAAAATCAATATGCAAAAGACTAAGGTAATGTTCAACTGCCTTGGGAATGAACAGCAGTTTACATTAGGTAGCGAAATACTGGAAGTAGTAGGCGAATATGTCTACTTAGGACAGGTAGTAACTGCAGATCCGGACCATGAAAAGGAAATAACAAGAAGAATAAGATTGGGATGGAGCGCATTTGGCAAGCACTCGCCGATTATGACTAGCAGCTTACCGGTATCGCTCAAGAGGAAAGTATATATAGTTGCATCTTGCCTCTACTCACCTATGGGGCTGAAACGTGGAGGCTAACCAAGAGAGTTCTACTTAAGGTGAGGGCAACCCAGAGGGCTATGGAACGAAAAATGGTAGGGGTAACATTAAGAGATACTAAGCGTGCAGAGTGGGTCAGAGAAATAACTCAAGTTACTGACATTCTAGTGGAAATCAAGTAGAAGAAATGGGCATGGGCAGGACATGTAGTGCGAAGAGAGGATAACCGATGGTCGCTTAGTGTAACAAACTGGATTCCAATGAAAGGAAAGCGTAGCAAGGGGTGGCAGAAAGTTAGGTGGGCGGATGAGGTTAAGAAGTTCGCAGGGGTCAAGTTAATTGGAGAAATATGGGAGAGGCCTTCGCCCTGTAGTGGGTATAGTCAAGCTGCTGCTGCTGCTGCTGCTGCTGCTGCTGCTGCTGCCGCTGCTGCTGCTGCCGCTGCTGCTGCTGCCGCTGCTGCTGCCGCTGCTGCTGCTGCTGCTGCTGCTGCTGCTGCTGCTGCTGCTGCTGCTGCTGCTGCTGCTGCTGCTGCTGCTGATGATGATGATGATGATGATGATGATGATGATGATGATGACGACGACGACGACGACGACAGGAAACGAAATGCATGATCGGTAGAATGAAGGTGCATTTGTAATAGTCATTCATAACGCAGTGTCTGCAATGCCGTGCTTTTCGCGCGCACCAGCGCGCTCAAGTATCGTCGGAAGTTAGCACTGCCTCCATATGCCGCGCCGTCCTCGCATTCCGCAAGCTGTCCATGGTTCCCTCGCACTAGTGTCAAGAACGCGTGCTGAAATTTATTATTATTACAAATAACGAGCCCACGGATAACGGAATGTCAAAAATTAACCAATATTGAGGATTGGTGATGATGATGATGAAAACATTTTTTCTTTATGTACAGGTAGGGTACGGGGCCCTTAAGGGGCCGCCTCTTATAATTACTGGGTGGTCTCCCTCTTACGTGAACCCATTGGAGCCGGCCGTGGCCCGAACCCGCTCGACCAAGGATCGTTGCGCCGTCAGGTTAGAGCAGCCGAGCAGAGCCGTCTCCCAGTCCTCCTGGGAAGTGTTGGGTAGGCGGGGTAGATTGGGGTTTTTGTTTGACATGCCCACACCCCGAGGACTTCTCCATTGCGGGCATTTCCCCTTGCAAGCGGGGTCAAAGTATTTTAATACTGCCGGGCACTGTGAAGTTTCAGTGTAAAGGCGAAGAAGCGTAATTAATGATATCTTCATTTCATTGTTAAACAACTGATATACATTAGGGAGTTCTATGAGTATCCCGTTTACTTTAGCTCTGCTCAATCCCGAAGCGTCGTGTGCTGTTGCGCCGATGCGAAATAATATAGGCCTAGCGACGACCAGGGAGTGCGCTCAGTCAGAGTGGCCATCCGCCGCGCTCGCTGCCAGCACCGTTCCGGTAAGCTCGCTTCATCTGGCGCTGCAGGTGCTGCGAACCTGTGTGATTTCACCATGCGGCTGAAGCCGGACGATTTTCGGCGTTGCGTTAAACCGCGCACCACGCCTGCTAAGTTCCAAAGTCGGGACTGGCTGCAGCTGCAGCATTACGCCTTTGGGTGATACTCGAAGGTTGTATAAACGCGCTGTGAACTAGGATTGCGTCACATACAATGCCTATTCCTTTCGTTGTTACTGAAGCGAGCTTTAGTGTGTAATTCGCTGCTTTTTGCCCTTTACCTGGAGCCACTTTGTTTGAGTGTTTTCCGTAACAGTAGTATCCATGGCTCCCCTCCCCTTGGAAATGAGGCTAAAGTGCTTACATATGCTGATGATCTTGCGGTTTTCTGCACTGACAAACCAAGCATAGAAAAAGTTATATCCACAATTGAACAATTTGGCATCGTTTCTGATGCTCCGATGAAGCACTCCAGCAGTTCTGGCCTTGTGGTTATGGGGCTCAACACCACCCCTATAATGCAGGAATGGAATTGTCATGCGTGCCCCCTAAATATCTGGGCGTTCCACTGCATGCAATTAAGTGCACATTACTGAAAAGAGCGAGTTCCAGTCGTCCAGCGTTATGCTAATACCTTTGAAAGATTCGCTCGGGCTCAGGCCTGCAATATGTTTCTGGCAACAAACATATATTACGCGCTTCAGGTTCTCCACTGTGCTGAATATTATATCCATCGTTTCTACCGAATATTTGTGACGTTTATTTGGTAATCAAATTTAGAACCGATTAAACATGATAACCTGTGCAGGGAAGGCTCGGCTTAGTGCGCCTGTATGTGAAGCAGTTAGGTGCCCGTTTCTTCTTCTTTCGTATTTGTTCACATTCAATTATTAGAGCATTCCTGGAAGTTAATTTCATGAATTTGCTTCCAAACACCAAATTTTACTGACCGCCCACAGTTACTAGTATTTATGCCGGACTTTAATGGTTTGGTGCGGTTTTTGACAGTGTGGTTCTCAAATGAGTACTTATATTTTGTTTCGCGCAAGAGTCTATACAAGGAATTGATAGCAATGCTTTTTCCGCCACCCCTATATCGTTGTTTGCACTTTGGTCTTAAGGGTTATGGTGTGCTAAAGAGGGTGCACAAAATGCCTATTTCTCCTTGTACGAAAACATTTTGCTTTGAAATTACGCACCGAAGCTCTACCTGTTAATACACGGCTCCATAGAAAAAATGTTTTTCTATCTTGTGTAAACTGCCGTCTGCGTGATGTGCCTGAAACAAGTGAGTACTGTTTCAATAGATGCAAAGACGCCATTATTTTTTATGACATGCTGCAAAAAACTCTAAAAAAAGACTTTGTTCTAAATTCGTACAGTGTGCAGTATCATGCTGTTATACAATCTTATTACGAACCATAAGACATGTTTGGCCTTATTCGACTTCATAGCTTGTGGAAGACACGCTTGTTGGATCGCAACACTGAACCTGTTGTTCCACCTAGAATCCATTTTAGCAAAATGATGCTGCAACTGAAGCATTTGTGAAGAAAATGACTTTCAATCTGACTGGTTTTGCTGGTGACACGGTGTTTACCTTTGCCTGCCTTTTAGTTGTGTTTTCTGTTGTGCAGCTCATCAATGGCAGAGTGCTTTGTAAATAATCTGTGTACGTAGCCCCTTCTGCACATACGTGTAATAAATACCATGTCTGACAAAAAAATGACCTTTAGTGTGTAAAGGGCAGTAGTTAAAGCGGACCAACGCTTGAGCTTTTTAACAAAGTATACTATGGGGCCAGTTGTTCAGACATAGTTCAGCGAAAAACGTAGCGTTAAGACAGGACTAGAGAGACGAGGACAGGACAGAGCTACAACTTGCAACTGAATGGAATCGTACGACGAAAAAAAAAGTCCCATCATTAAGCAACAATATGCCTGCGCATACCTAGAAAAACTGATAACACTCTTCATTCGCAATGTCATTGGCATCAGTTATCACTCATGATATAAAGTGCCACCTTAAGTACGTATTAATACCTTTTTTTTTCTTTTTCCATAAGATAAACAGACGGTGTACTAATGCACGTGTCACTACTGCATTTCGCAATCTCATGCGCGTCGAAGATTTCTCTTGCCAATTGGTTTTTACCGCTTCCCAAGATCTTGGTACGGTTCAGGAGGCGAAAGCAGTTTTTGCAGCTCTTGCAGTGCTTAGGCAAATGCTCATCAGTTTGTTGACGAAGTGAAAAGGCATCTTCACTCAGTCTCAGGTTTAGGCATCTGCCCGTCTGCCCAATGTACACATTTCCACAGCAGAGAGGGATCTGATAAACAACCCCAGTGGCGCATGAGACGTGCGGATTCTTGTGATTAACGCCACGTAAGGAATTTGTATCTCTTTCATGGTCTACTAAAGCACATAGCCTTGTAAGCTTGAGTGGAGCTGAGAAGACGATATCCCCTCCAAATTTCGCTGCCACTCTTTTCAGGTTATGCGAAAGCTTGTGGACGTAGAGCACAACCTCAAACTTCCTTTTATGTTCGCCTGGTACATTTCCCTGTGACGGCTGGACGCGTTCTTTTACTTTATGTAGCCTTTTACTGAGAGTCTCTGCAACTGCAACAAGAGCATCGTCAGGGAAGCCTGCTTCCTTAAGTCTTTGCACCTGCGTCTCGAAACTAATACCCACTTTGTGCGGACACGACTTGAGGAGAGAAGACCTAAGGCATGTGGCTGCTATGCCTCGCTTAATAAGCTTCGAATGCGTGGAGTCGAAAGGCGCTTTCTTAGACCGAGGCTCGTAAGCTCAGTCAATGGGCCGACAGGATTAAAATACAGGTGTATATCTAAAAACTGAATGGAATCATCAGCCTGTAGTTCAATAGAAAAGTTCAATGAATTCATGATATCTTTCAATCTAGTTATTATCGAGTCTGCAACAAAACCCAGGTCATCTACAGGAAAAATCTTAACTAAAACTAGGAAATCATCGACATATCTAAGAATACGCACAACACGCTCATCGCTTCAACCTCACGGAGTGAGGTGAGGTTGAGGTGAGGTCGGTGACAGATCGAAATTTTTTGAGTGAGTTCACGAAATTAGACCTCAACCTCACGCGTGAGTTTAAGGTAGAGTGAGGTCGTCATTGTGTGAGGTCGAAATTGTGTGGTCCAGGCTTTTTGCTGTTGCCGCGGCTTTGTTCGAAGAGCGCCCCTTTTGACGCGGAGTTCGAACGTACTGCCGCAGCCCCTGCCCATCTTTCGGCATTCCACCGTAATGTCCGCAGCCCGAGGACGCTTCCCTCTGGTCTACTTGGAAGGAGATATCTTTTTTTTTTTTACTTCACGAAGTCCTCATGCCCCCCGCCAGCCACCCCCGTTTCCTCTGACTTATTTGTGTCGATGCTTGCAGCAGGCTCAAACACCCAGGAGCGCGCAAAGCACATAACTCATTCTGACCCGCGGTGCTTTTGTCGGATGCCGCAAAGAAACAAGCAAACTAAAAAGCGAAGCAAATTGTCTTTGCGCAGACGGCGCGGAGCAGAACTGTTTGTCGTGTGCATGCCCGTTTCCAGGCGCTGACGTCACGGCTACTGCCTTAGATGCGATAAAGGACCCCGCGGTACATTACACAAAAACTTAACAAAAAATGTTGCAGCGAAATTGTTAGAGGACGTGATACCGACAGATAGAAAATAAGGAAAACATGAACAAACCAGGAAAACCGGCACAATACCATCTGAGCATTTTATCGGAGTCCTCCCTTTCGAATTGTACGTCATCGTTCTATATTCCGGTCCTGTAAATTTATATTCTTGTATTATCCAGAATACCCTCTCTTTGGTCTTGTGCTGCTTGTTCCTTCTAACAGATTCACAGGTGGCCCCGAACAACTGCAATGGAATGAAGGTGCTAGCGTTCCTTACATACCCAATATAGCGGTAAAACATGCAACAGGATGAAACGGACGGCACAGCTTATAAGACGCAGCTGGTATACAGGAAAGAAACCTGCGCATGTTAACTATTTGCCGAGATAGAATAGACAAAAAAAATTTATGGGGCTTGCATACAGTAAATCCCAATAAAAAAAAAAGGATTTCGCTCCGCTAAGGCTCTTTGTTTCTCTCTCAAATTATAGTGAAATCAAGCAATGCAGGAGAAAGTATGAGAGTAAGGGGTTCTTAACTTCATAATATCAGGTTTCTCTTAAAATCTCTTATTCAGGAGCAGAAAAAAAAAAGAAAGAGAAAAGTGTTCTCCTACATGTTTTTATGAGCTAGAGAGTACTGAGATGATTTCCGGCTCGACAGTTTGGTGTCTAGACGGACGAATTGGTGTGGCGAACTGAGCGTGTCACTTTTGTGCTCCCGTCTGCTCGAGACGGACAAGTCAACCGGATGAAAAGTTTTGTGGCCAGATGTCGGAATAATTTTTTCAGAAATTTGTTTTTTTTTCTTTAAAAATCAATTTAGATATACGTGAATGAAGCCAATTACATGCTAGCACTGAGGAATGCAGTACTAAGTCGATGTCTCAAACCTTCTATACGCTGTCGGAAGCGCAGTTCTCTTCTGTGTTTAGTGTGCGACATTTGTTAATACTTTCTTCAACATGGTATTTCTTTATATATATTTTCTTGTATGTCATTTAAGTTCGTACACTGCCGAAAAGAGAACACGCTTCTTCCCTCACATTAGGCTCTTTCTTTGGCATCTTTTCAGAGGCCCATAGCACAACCCTCCTTTCCACTTACCGGCGCGGTAATTTAGTTTTTTTCTTTTTCTTTTGCAAGTATTGGAAAGCGCAATCTAGTCTCTTAAAGCGGAGCTGGCACACATACGCCACTGCCTTTTGGTGTGTATTGGTGACAGTTCGGCATTCACTGCATGAGCAAAACCAGATGCCATGGAGACGGACGGCGAACGGAGGAGCGCGTGCACAGCAGGGAGCGCGGTCCCCCCAGGCTGCTTGCTCGCCTCCTTTCTGTTGTTCTTGTCTTCATTTTACGTTTATGCGCTGTAACTATACCACACTAACGGGGAAACGGTTTCTTTAGATTCACGTACAGTGCATGCGGCGAAGCAGCTTCGGAGACACCACCGTGCAATTTATTAGTTCAGTCTTCAAAGGAAAACAAGTGAATACCACAAAGAAGCTCGTCTCAGAATTGTTGGCGAAATGGCATCCAGTATTCAGTTCGCACGTACAAGTATTTATATCGTGTGTTGTTGTTTTTTTTTTAAGGCGGGTGGGAGTTGGACGTTTTGCTCGGGCGAAATTTGACGGCCGAGCCGATGTTCGCGACAGCAAAGTGGTTCGCGTTTAACCCTCTTTGCTAGCAGTTCCGACCCTTGTAATTTTTTAATGTAAGCGTGGTGTTCGAGGAAGCAATTCCGCCATTTCTTGCAATACGCCACGGAATCACAGAATTAAAAACAAACGCCCAGGAGTGGCCGGTTGGGACCTGACAAGATAAACAGCATTCCTCTTCGAAATTTTCTGAAGGTTTATTCGGCGTTGGCCGAGTTTTATGATTAATTGGTGTTTTGCTATCTTTTCCTCTTTTGTTTGTTTTGTTGGGGATTTGGTCTTCACAAGTCGTTTCATGAGTGGCTATTATGGAAAATTTGTGCCCCGTTAATATGACATCCGTAAATATGGAGGACCCGAATTATGGGCAGTTTTCTGGGGGCGAAGATTTTTCAATGTATTTATGCCTCGTTAATATAGAAACCCGCTCTCTGAACAATGGACAGGGGATGAATGCACACACCCTATTCGGCCTATGTATTGTCTCGTTAATATGGACCTCGTTTGAAAAAAGCAGGGGAATCTGAACGCAAGTTAAAGAAGGGTGCGCAGGCCGGGAACCTATGCGACAGCAGATACGGTCGGATGCCTGAACGATTCCTGTGGAGTTGGAAAGAACCAAAGCGGGCGTGTCGTCGTTTTAGAAGGGAGGGGGGGGGGGGGCGGCGCAAGAGCGGAAAGGAAGGGAGGAGGAGGAGAAAAGGAGGGTGGATGGCAGGGATCGTACACAGCAAACAGAGGGTCAGCTAACCAAGAAAGACCCCAAAAGGAGGGAACCGGGAGGTTTCTGGGTGCAGCGGCAGCGCCGCAACTAGACGCCCCATTCGGGAAAATAGCAACATGTGGTCGCAATAAATTCTGCATAACGTGAACAGAAGAGAGGCCGGTAAAAGCGTAAGAAGGAAATAATAAGAACAAAGACAAGCGCCGAAATTGGGGGTGGGAACTGAAGATTTTCTATCCCAGAACACGAAGTGTGTTCCACGCAGCCGTTAACGCTTTTCGGCTCGGACGCCCAGCTCCGATCGACCAGTGGATATCGCCAAAAGTGTGTTCCATAAAGCCGTTAACGCTTTTCGGTCAGAGTTAAAACACACTCACGAAGTAGAGCGACAAAAGAAAGGCGACGAGCACGCAACCAGGACCGGGCGTCCCGTCCTGGACGCCCTTCCTTCTCATGCTCCTGGTTTTCGTCACTGTTGCGCTGCCGAACTGCCACATTTAGCGCCCTAGGCGGTCCGCATGTCGGCTTCGCCTTGAGCCAACGATGCGGCCTTGACAAGGTCTGAGCTCTTCGTAGTCGGCTAGCCGTCGTTCTAAACTGTACTTCAGCTTGCAGTGTTTGTTTCTTAGGAACACATACAAACAGCACAGGAAAGGGCTGTTTGATGGCCCTCTGTATACAGTAGCCTGCCAACTGGACTCCCTCGCTTCTTTACAGAAACAGTACAAGGCAAGAAAGAGAATCAGAAGAACGGAAAGTCAGGGAGGGTAACTAGGGAAAAAGGGTGCAAAGCTGCAGGAGCCTGTAACGCTCAACTTTAGTCTGACTTTTGGCATGGCGGGAGTTCAACGCAAAAGAATGGAGCTGAACTTAGGCGCGAAGCGGGAAATCTGTGATTGCAAGCGACAAAAGCCATCTCAGTCAATCCAAGCCGTGAAAGACTGGACCTAAGTTCAACTAGGCCTCAGCCTCGCCAGGTCGACGGTATACCATCTATATATACTACAGGACTCTGATAAATGGCTCAACGTCGGCATCGCAGCGAAAGCCACAGTCCGACAGCGCCCAGCACAGTTTGAAGAAATGGAGTCAACCTTGTTAGTGCGGTTCGGGAATGTGTACGCGAATGGTGATGTCGTGAGCGACGAAATGCTTCAAGAGAAGGCTCGCTGCCTTCGCAACGTTATGGGTGCTTCTTCTCCTTTGTCTTGATAGGTTTCACCTGTGATGACTTACGGAATTTTTGTTCAGTAAAACAGGGGGATGTTTACTGAGAAATATTATTCTACGCTCTGTCTAGGCGTTACTGACTTCAGCTACTCAAGAGGATGGCTGACAATGTTTAAGAACAGACATGACGTTTCGGGTCGACGGATTTATGGAGAAGAGGGTAGCGTCGACATCTCGGCTGTGTTTATATACCCAAATTATGAAAACAGCAGCCAATAATTATACATATTTTCTCAATTATATACTTTTCGTTTTTATTAATGACTCGTTATTATGGATGACTCGCTTTATGAACAGTTTTGGTCGGAAACCAAAGCGTCCATACTAACGAGGCAGGACTGTATTCCTATTTTTTCCTAGTTTAATGTATTCTGTCGCAAAACAATGTACAATGTATTAAAAAAAAGCTCGGCAATCATCAATTTTTTTTTTCGAATTAAGAAAAAGAGCAAGGATAGAAGCTTGGGCTAGTTGGTGTCGGTTTTCTTGCCTCATAGCGCTTAACAGACAGGGACACAGCCCGACATACGGGACGGGCGATAAAAAAAAAAAACGCCCGTCCCGTGTGTCTCGCTGTGTCCCTGTCTGTTTAGCGCTATGTGGCAAGAAAAGAAAAAGAGGATATCGTCATTGTTGTCGTCGTCACTACGGTCAACAGCATTTGTCTTTTCAGTTTATAGTAAGAACTCGCTCGTTTTATTTCTAATACGAATCTTATTCACGTGGGTCAGATGGGATAAACTCTTTGTATTGCATTATGGGCCTGTGCGTAGTAAAGTGGTACCCATGTAGGCCTTAGATTGAAACCGACCACAAAAGGGTAGGCGAGGAGGGGGAGAGGATGGCCACTTTAGTGCAGAGTTGGACAGGTAGTGTCCGCAATTTTTCTGCTTTTATCCGGGATATTAACTTTTGTATAAAATTAGGAGTAAAATACAGAACTCAAGTTACCGACATTCTAGTGGAAATTAAGAAGAAATGGACATGGGCGGGACATGTAGTGCGAAGAGAGGATAACCGATGGTCGCTGAGGGTAACAAACTGGATTCCAAGGGAAGGAAAGCGTAGCAGGGGGCGGCAGAAAGTTAGGTGGGCGGATGAGATTAAGAAGTTCGCAGGAGTCAAGTGGATGCAGCAAGCACAGAACCGGGTTAAGTGGAGAAATATGGGAGAGGCCTTCGCCCTGCAGTGGGTATAATCAGGCTGATGGTGATGATGATGATGAAAATACAGCCTTCACACGACAAAATTCTGGCTAGCCTATATACCCTAGGATTTCCGAGAAATGTATATTTGCTTTAAGTTACGGTTTAATTTAATTATTCTTTTTTATTTTTGAGGTCGAGCGCCCGACCTCAACCTCACATTTTGGGTTTGAGGTGAGGTTGAGTGAGGTCGCCAATGAAAAGGGAGGAAAGGTCGCCTGGGGGACGTCAACCTCAATTGATGAGGTTGAGGTTGAGTGAGGTCACCAAATATTTTTTGAGTTTGAGGTGAGGTCGAGGTTTTGAGGTCAAATGCCCACCTCTGGTACTAATACAACGTAATCAGAGAACATTTCCGAGGTTTATAAAAAAAAATACAGTTTTGTTCAGGTTGTTACCAAATAGTGTTCAAACGTTCTCGCCGTATATATTTCAACACACCACAATCATTGTTTGAGTGTGGAATTGTGCAGGATGTAGAAATACGGTGAAGGTGCGATGCAGTGACCACAGGGTGGTAAGGTCTCGAATTAATCTGGATTTGAAGAGAGAGCGGAACAGATTAGTGAGGAATAAGTTTATCAACGAATTAGCCGTAGGGGAAAAGGAGATGAATTCAGCCTCTAGCCTCAGAATAGATACTGAGCTCTAACCGAGGACGATGACATTAGCCTAGAAGCAATGAACGATAATTGCGGAGATATCACTATTAGTAAGCTGTAGGCGTAGGCAGCAGGAGAGTTAGAGAGGATACCGTCAAGATGTCTAAGGAGGTGAAAGACTTTGTTAAGAAACGCCGAAGTATGAAAGCTTCCAATCCATTAGACCAAATAGTATTGACAGATATGTCAAAGCTAACCAATAAGAGTAAGGTGGCCGACATAAGGAAGTATAACATGAGGGAAACTGAGTATGCTCTAAAGAACTGTTGTAGTCTCAAAGCGGCAGAGTGGAAATTAAGCTCTGGCAAAAACCAGATCTATGCTCTTAGGGACGAGGCGGGCAATGTCATTACCAACATAGACAAGATATTCAGGGTAACTAAAGAGGTTTATAAGTACAGTTATAGTGTTCTAGAATTGGGAAGTGTGCCGTCTTCGGCACGCGGCAATGGGAGCGACGTGGTCGCCGGAGCGATGAAAAGCGTAGGTGGCGCTGTCAGCCGTAGGAGCGCATCACAAGCGCGCGCGCCGCAGAGGAAACGCTTGGGGCGTCTGCTTCTGCGGCTCGTTTCCTGCGTGAATTTTGTTGCATCGCGTTGCTTCTCTGGCTGTTGTACTATGGTGCGTTGTTGAGCGAAGAATGCTCTTTTCCTTTCGTTCTTTCTTCTTGCTCATTGCGCGCTCTTTCTGCTGCCTTCCCTATTCGAACCCTTCCCTTCTCGAAATACACTGTCTCCGCTCGTCAGGAGAATCACACTCGCCCGCTGCTGTTCGCAGGCACTGCTCTCTGTCTTTTTCCCGCGCTTTTTAGACTGCGGAGCTTGCTGAGCTTGTGCGGTGATGTACTTCGAATAGTAATACGAAGAGGATGACGGAAAGAAGACGGAGCAAGCGAGATGGTATGTGCTTCGTACCAAATTGCGATAGTGGATACCACTCCTGTAAAGAACCGCCGCGATCTTTATTTCACGTTCCCGTGAAGTCTGATCGTTGTGAAGCGTGGTCACGGAACACAAAAAGAGGGGACCGAGTCCTTGATGAAACTTGCGTCGTGTGTGAGCGTCACTGAGCCACGATTTATTGAGAGCACATTTAAGACAACCATCAGTGGAGAGGTCATTGAAATCCCTCGTGATCGACCACAACTGACAAAGGATGCCGTACCTACCATCTTTCCTGGAGCACCGAAATATTTTTCCAAATCGCTTCCGAAAAAGAGAAAAGAGCGAAATATCTGTGATCAGCCGCTACCTGTGCCGAAACGACGACGAGAAGAGGGAAATAATAAAAACGGCTCGTCGGAAATGCACGTGGATGAAGAAGGCACGAGTACTGAGGCTCTTGAAGTGCGCTTCTTAACGCTGTCATTTTAGAGTCTTAAAATTCCCAAGAACTGGTCAGAAATTTCGTTGCCGAATTGTGAAGATATAATCCTGTACGCTGATTGCGAAGAAGGCGCAACAGATCGTGACAGCAGGCTAGCGATAAAAAGGTGTTGAGAATTCAAGTGCAAGGGGACGGAAAGTCAGCTGCCGCTGAGGTGAGATTGCAAGGCAGAAAGTGGAAGCAGGAGGAAGTTGGATCACAAGAAGATCCGAAAAATTTAATCAGCGACGTAAGCAAGCTGACTTTGTGTACAGGCGCAGGCCTAGAACCTTTACGTTCCGATTGCCCGTCGTACAACGGAACATTTTTTTTCCAAGAAGTGCTCACTCATAGTGAAAGAAAGCGATGCCGCATGCATTCACTGTAAATACCAGCGGAAACTCATCCTTAATCAGCTCTCCAGAAGAAGGTCTCGAAAAGTGGTTACGGCAAAAACCACTAACGTACGGCGCACTCTGCGAAGAATGAAGAAGACGTTAAGTAAAACAAAGATGAGCCTGAGCCGCACGAAGACCATGAATGAACAAATCTCCGAGGAAATTTTTTCAAAAAAAAATTAGCGGCCTTCCAGAAAAGCAGCAAACTGCCGTACGCGCCTGTTTCGAAGCAGCGCGCCGAAAATCGAAAAAAGGGAGGAGGTACGAAGATGAATGGATCCTCGAATGCATATTGATGTGTATGCGTAGTCCGAAACTGTACGAACATTTGAGGCAGCATGACATTTTGGCTTTGCCAGGACGCACTTGCTTAAAGAAGGCAATGCAGCATGGAAGAGTCTAGCCCGCATAAACCGGTGCATCCAATATTAAACATTTACATGATCATAGAAATACGTTAGACATTCGTCATTGAACCTCCCGCTAGTGTTCGAGAAATAAAGCACCCGATACGTTCAGGAAATATATCTTGCCGTTGCTTGTCAGTTCGTCGGCAATCTGTATCTTACATTGTCTGACGACGGCCACTTATTTTATAGGGAACTAGTTGTTTTGTTCATGAACCGTTTTAATCCATTTAGACAAGCGTGTGGGAGCTAAAGCGACACAATTTATTGCGCCTTCGGAGTCCGATTGAACTAGCGGTGACGGTTCACCCAGCTGTCTGCTCCGCGCTCACTGCGCTCCTCCTGCACACAGCGCCCTCTCTCCTGTCATCGCTGAAACGACCAGCTCGCCGGCGGCAGACGGCACACTTCTCAATTCTAGAACACTATAGTACAGTCGTGAGCAGCCTTGTCTAGAGCGCTCCGACGCTGCTCTGCGGAGCAAGTCAGCGCCATCTAACGTTACGCCCTGGGTTCGGTTACTCGTCTTTTGCCCATGCTCGGCAAAAACGGAGGGATGCCTGGCCATCGCTTCTTTGAACATCCTTTGCCTTGTGAATTCAATCCGTGTCACTAGGGCTGCGCTGCCTGCATTTGTGATGTTGTGACGCTGGCCATGGGCGTCGCCATGCCTCCCGTGTTAAGCAAGCGTAACGTGACGGCCAGGCAAGGAAGCGCGAGTGATAGCGGATGATCGCGCGCTTCTGCATACGCGCCGCTCGCCGAGGTATCGGCGTGCATCTGCGCAGCGTATTTAGCTGTGAGGGACGGCGCCTTTCGCGTCAGCTCAGACCAGCCAAATTAGGTGCTTCTGCCCAGGGACATGGGAGAATTTTATGCAGCTGCAAGTGCAAGGGATTAAATGACTCCTCACCAATATTTTGATTGGCATCTGTAAGACTAAACTTAAGTGCTTTCTCTTTAATTACGAAAAGAATGCACGAGGTGACATGAACAGAGTGAAACACATATTTAAATGTTTGATATCACTAAAAGGTACTAACCAATAAAAATAAACACGCACAAATGGTGAAACAATTAATGAAGAGAATGAAAAACAATGCGGCGAGACAGCGATATAATGGGAGAACAGGATAATTATGAACGCATGAAAACAATGTAGTATACGTGACAGGGTTCAATGATGACACTGATAGACCATCAGTGACTGGTCCAGATGGTGACACTGTTGCAACTTATGGAGTCGATGAAAAGGCAAAGTAATCTCTCAATCAGGTCATATCACTCAGTATGGTATGGTACCCCCCTTGGCCTCTTTAACACTGGCAATTCTGCATGGTAATGAATCGTAGAAGGGGTCGATAAAGTTGGGCACATTTCGAACGCAATTCCACTCGGCCTCAACAGCTTGCCACAACTGTTCACTGCTGGCGATACCGAGTCCACATCTTTTGCATAGATTTTTTTAAGGATTCCCCAGACGTTTTCTATATTATCCAGGTTCTGACTGCGCGCTGGCCAATCCAGGGGCATAATGCTGAGCTCATTCATGAGGTCTCGAACAGCTTTTGCTGTATAAATGGGGGCTCCATCTTGCTGGAAATGGAACAGCCCGTCGGGAAATGGCCCGTCGAGAACGTATGGAAGAAGCACAGTTTCAAGTATACACGAGTAGCTCGACGACGTCATTCTTCCTTCGATTATGTGTATCGGCCCCAGGCCTTGATAAGAAACAGCGCCCCAGACGTTGACTGTTGTTCGGCCGCTTGAGCGAATGCTCCACACATAGCGTGGATCCCACCTGCAGTGCGAGAAAAATGCCGAGATATATTACTATGCTCTCGGTGAATTTAATTGAGACAAATGAATTACAAATCTAACACTTATATGATTTCTCATTTCAGTGCTGGTCTTTCCCTCCGGATAGTATTCCTCTGTGTATTCCGAATTTGCAAGAAAACATTAAAATGAATTTGAATGCTCCCAGTCACAATCAGTGGTAAGATGTTTTATTCCATAGAAAATGACGACCTCAACGACAGCAAGAAACAAAGAAATAGCAACGCGATTAGCTATAAAGCCATTTTTCGTACGAATCTGTTGAAAACGTTACGATTCGCATTATTTCAATCTGCGCAAGGGACATTATATTAAAAAAAAATGGCATCTATACAGGCGGATATTTCTCAAAAACATACTAGAGCAAGTAGTTCAGATCGCACAAATCATGTTTGTTAGGCCTGCAACATTGACCGGTTGCAACAATGATAGGTCATTGACGTGTTCGAAGGTGTAGAGAGACAGAAAAATATACGCAAGCTTCTCGAGCTCTTACCGGCAATTCTCTGGTCGCCACACTCGCTTTTGTTGGTTCAAGCGGGTGCAAAATGATGCTTGTTCGCTGAACACTACGGCGCGCCAGTTTGAAGGTGACCAGGACTCGACCACAGAGGCAAACTCCGTCCGCTGTTCCATGTGGCGCTGCTCCAAATGTGTCTTTTGGGCGGCGATGCAGGAATTAATCCCTGCTTCAAGCAGGCGCCGTCTTATAGTGGAGGCACTCACATTGTCCAAATCCAGCTCATCCCGAATTTCACGTGCACTCAGGAACGGATCCAAGGCAGCTGCCGCCACAATCTGCTGGTCCTCTTCAACTGTGGTCTTCTTGTAGCTTGCGGCACGGGGAGCATCAGCTGTTCTACCCTCACGATAGAAGGCTTGCAACACGCGGTTTACAGTTGCCATTGGGCGCCCTGTTAAAGCACATATTTCTCGTTGCGACATGGTGCTTCCCATCGCCACTATATCTCGCCGTTTTTCTGGTCTCAAACGGGGTGTCATTTGGAGTAAAATATGCTCCGCCGAAGCAGACTTTGTACTTGCTAACAGATCCGATACCTGGCATTCTTCTCATTTGCCAGTTTGGCTTTTGTTCGTCAGTTACGTGCAGTTGCGAGGGTAAGCTTTATCACGGCTAAGTTCCGTCAATGCGAAAAACAAGCAAGATATTGTTACGTGGCAAGGTTAGTGCACGAAGGTTAGTCCAGGATGACGCAGTACACAAAGCACAGAATCACAGCAGCGTTAACCTTCTTCTAGCACTGAACGTTGCTGCCACTTTGTCGTCTTCTGTGTCACTCCTCCTGATCGTTGTCTTCTTTTACGTCCAGCGATGCAGGGCATATATGTCACATTACCCCCCCCACGAAAAGCACAGTCCCGGTGCGCACTAGGACGAACTACTGGATGGGTAGTAGGGCTTCATTCTGGCGACATGAACAATCTCGGTGCGTGGCATAGAGGACTGTCGCGGCGCATGTACAGGGGCGACTTCGTATGTCACAGGAGTGACTGGCCGTAAAACACGGTAGGGTCCTGCGTAGCATGGCAAAAGCTTCTCGCACAGCCCAACTTTACGAGCGGGAGTCCATAGCAAGACGAGAGATTCCGGAGAGTAGTGGACATCCCGGTGGCGAGAATCATGGCGCCGTTTTTGAAAATTTTGGGAGGAGGCTAGTCGTCGGCGAGCAATAACACGGGCTGCGTCAGCTCGGGAGATGGCGTCACGAACGTAGCAACTGGCGTTAGCGGTGGGATGCAATACGGTGTCAAAAGGAAGGGGAGGGTCGCGGCCGTACAGAATATAAACCGGTGAGTAGCCCATTGTGTCGTGACGAGAGGAATTGTACGCGAACGTTACAAACGGCAAATTAATATCCCAGTCACGGTGATCATCCGAGACATACATAGAGAGCATGTCCGTGAGCGTGCGGTTGAGGCGTTCGGTGAGGCCGTTCGTTTGTGGATGGTAAGCGGTGGTAAAATAGTGCTTAATGGAGCAGTACCGAAGAATTTCATCCACTACTCGAGCAAGAAAGCAACGGCCACAGTCAGTGAGCAGCTGGCGTGGAGCACCATGGAGCAGGATGACGTCAAGGAGAAGAAACGCAGCCACATCAGTTGCACAGCTGGTGGGTATCGCTCGGGTGACAACGTAGCGCGTAGTATAATACGTGGCCACTGCAATCCATTTATTTCCCGACGCAGAAAGTGGGAAAGGCCCGAGGAGGTCAAGGCCAACTCGGGAAAACGGTTCTACTGGGATGTCGATCGGCTGCAGGGATCCAGCAGGCATAGCCGAGGGCTTCTTCCGTCGCTGACACCGGTCACAAGAAGCAACGTAACGTCGAACAGAGCGATAGAGGCCTGGCCAAAAGAAGCGGCGGCGGACGCTATCGTACGTACGAGATACGCCAAGATGACCCGCTGTGGGTGCGTCGTGCAGCTGTTGAAGAACGGTGGTACGCAGGTGTTCGGGGACTACGAGCAGAAGCTCGGCGCCATCTGGTCGCATATTCCGTCGGTATAAGGTGCCTTTGTTGAGCACGAACAGAGCAAGGGTAGCATCAAGGTGTGCTGAGGCGATTAATTATGCTGCAAAGCTTCGGATCTAAGCGCTGCTCATGGGGAATGTTTGAAAGGTCAGAGATGGCCAATACATATGTGTCATCGTCGCACTCGCTCACAGGTGGGGGATCTACCGGGTTGCGGGACAGGCAATCGGCGTCAGCGTGCAGCCGGCCAGACTTGTGGACGACAGAAAAAGTGTATTCCAGAAGGCGCAGGGCCCAACGACCTAGGCGACCAGTAGGGTCCTTCAGCGTAGAAAGCCAGCATAAGGCATGGTGGTCGGTGATGACGGAGAACGGGCGGCCAAACAAGTAAGGACGAAACTTTGTAATGGCCCACACGAGGGCTAAGCAATTTCGTTCAGCGGCAGAAAGGAGGCGGCTGGCATAAGCAATGACACGAGTGCAACCCATCTGCTGCTGGGCGAGTATGGCACCAATACCGTGACCACTGGCGTCGGTGCGTACCTCCGTTGGTGCCGAAGGATTGAAATGTGCCAGGACGGGCGGGTTGGTGAGGGCTGCAATGAGCGCAGAAAAGGCTTGGGATTGTTCTTGGTCCAAGCAAAATGGAGCGTCGTTCTTCAAAAGATTGGTGAGTGGACGAGCCGTCTCCGCAAAGTTAGGTACAAACCACCGAAAATAGGAGCAAAGCCCAATAAAACTACGCACGTCACTGGTACAACGGGGTGTAGGAAATGCACTTACAGCACGTACTTTGTCTGGATCGGGTTGAACGCCACGAGCGTCGACTACGTGACCGAGCACCTTGAGTTCACGTCGGCCGAAGCTACATTTCTTCGAGTTCAGGTGAAGGCCAGCTCTTCGGAAGACGCCAAGAATGGCATCAAGGCGATGGAGATGGCTCTCGAATGTAGAAGAAAATACAATGACGTCATCGAGATAACACAAGCACGTCGTCCATTTCAAACCGCGCAGTAGAGAGTCCATCATGCGCTCGAATGTTGCGGGTGCATTACACAGGCCGAAAGGCATCACCTTGAATTGATACAGGCCATCGGGAGTGACGAAGGCGGTCTTCTCTCGGTCCCGTTCGTCGACTGCGATCTGCCAATAACCGGACCGAAGATCAATGGAAGAGAAATAGCTGCCACCGTGTAAGCAGTAGAGGGCATCATCTATCCTGGGGAGCGGGTAAACGTCTTTCTTTGTAATTTTGTTGAGGTGTCGGCAATCAACGCAGAATCTCCGGGTATTATCCTTCTTTTTAACAAGCACGACAGGCGACGCCCAGCGACTGCTCGAAGGCTCTATAATGTTTTTTGCTAACATATTGTCCACTTCATCTTGTATAACGCATCGTTCAGAAATGGCGACTCGATAAGGTCTTCTGTGAATTGGGCGGGCGTCTCCGGTGTCGATACGATGTGTAACGAGGGACGTTTGTCCTAAGGAGCGGTCACCAAAATCGAAAATATCGCTGCACGAATTCAGAAGACTTGTAAGTGCTGTAGCACGGTCAGGGCGCAAATTAGATGCAACCATTCCTGATATGCGGGCCTCCAGAGATGGGGACAGTGCAGGTCGTGTCGACACTTTAGCAGTAGGGTCAGGCAAATGAGCGGCAACTGTGGTGTCAGACAGTGGGGTCAGTTCTTCGATAGTAATGCCCTCAGGAAGAACGTGCACAAAAAGACCGAAGTTCAAGACTGGAATATAAGCGTTGTTATTTTCTACGTGCACGATGTTATGAGGGAGAGCGATTCTACGCTGCAGTGTCACGTCGGTTATGGGGCAAACAACGTAGTCGCCATCAGGAACGGAGGGGAAAGGCGACATGAGCACATACACTGCAGCTTCTGGTGGCAGACGAGTAAATGTAGAGGAGCGGAGACGGAGCGTTGAGGTATCAGAGGCCTGTTTGTCAGGACAGAGTGGCAGGTCCAGATTAAGCAGTCCAGAAGAACAGTCAATGAGCGCGGAATGTGCAGTTAAAAAGTCGAGTCCTAATATAACGTCGTGAGGGCAACTGGTGAGGACTGTAAATAGGACAGGGATATGGCGGTCGGCAATGGTAATTCTCGCCGTACACATACCGATCACAGTAGCTGTATTGCCATCAGCAACACGAACGGTAGACGATGAAGCGGGTGTGAGGACTTTGTTGAGGCGTTGACGGAGCGAGGAACTGAGGACGGAAATGTGGGCGCCAGTGTCAATAAGGGCAGAAACTGAGACTCCGTCCACAAAAATGTCAATGATGTTACGTCTGGGTGCGAGGGTCAGTTCCGAGTTGACAGTCCGGGTCGGTAATGCAGCGTCACTCCCGGGCGCTGCACTCGCTAGTTTCCCGAGGGGGCGCCGGCGTATGAGGGGGAGGAGTTGCGACGAGGTAGCGGTGAACGAGATTGACGAGGCCGTGGAGATGGAGATTGGCTGGAGTGACGGACACTTGAGACGGCTTCGGTGCGAGGTTCATCTGGGTAAGCAGGGAATTGTCCAGGTCCATCATATGCGCGGCGGAGCTGTTCAGGTTGGGTAGGGAAGCGTCGAGGTCCGTAGTAGTACCGATGGTCAGCGTTGTAATAGGAACGCGGTGTGGGGAAGGTGCGACTGCGGCAATAACGGGAAGTGTGACCGGCTCGACAGCAAATAAAATAAATTGGCCTGTCATCTGATGTGCGCCACTCTGCAGGATTGCGATTAACGTAGCGACGTAGGGGAGCTTGGCTAGTGGTTGCAGCAGCCACTACAGGAACAGGATGCGAAGGTGACGAGGGCGTACGGGGTTGGAGGAAAGACCGACGTTGGCAAGTTCCTGTCGGACAACAGCCTGTATCATGGCCACGGTGTCAGGCACTGGAGAGGGGAATGGTGCAGGAGCTAATGCCTCGAGTTCTCGCCTGACGATCCGAGTCATTGTTGCGGACTGAGAAGGCTGTTGCAGAGGAGCCAGATCATCGCAGGATGATGTGGCTGCCATGTTCGGAAGGCGCTCAAAGCGATGTACCAGGCGTCGTTGTTTAGCCTGCTCGAATCTTCGGCAGACTTGAAGCACCGACTCGACGGTAGAGCAATCCATGCAGAAGAGGATGTTGAACGCGTCATCTGCGATGCCCTTGAGGATGTGCCCTACCTTTTCACTTTCCAGCATGGAGCTGTTCGCCTTGCGACACAACGCGAGCGCGTCTTGAATGTAGGCCAGGTAGGACTCCGTGGTGGATTGGGCGCGAGAAGAAAGTTCGGTTTTGGCTGCGAGAGCCCGTCCAATGGGCTTTCCGAACAAGTCGTGAAGCTTTTGCTTGCAAATTTCCCAGGTCACCAGCTCGTGCTCGTGATTTTGAAACCATGTGCGAGCGGTTCCCGCCAAATAGAATATCAAATTGGCCAGCATGATGGTCGCGTCCCAATGATTGTTCCGGTTGCATCGCTCGTATTCATCCAGCCAGTCGTCAACATCTGTCTTGTCTTCGCCATTGAAGATGGGAGGGTGGCGGATTTTTGTGAGGACGAGTGGTTGCGCCGATGTTGTTGCGGTGGTAGGAGCTGCCTCAGAGGTCATAGTGGCCGTTGTTGACGTTGTGATTCCAGGTAGGTGGCGGCCGCTGCGCAAATCCAGCTTTCGGCTGCTTAAATGGATTTATGTGTGCACACGGGGATCTTTGATCACCTCCACCAAGATGTTACGTGGCAAGGTTAGTGCACGAAGGTTAGTCCAGGATGACGCAGTACACAAAGCACAGAATCACAGCAGCGTTAACCTTCTTCTAGCACTGAACGTTGCTGCCACTTTGTCGTCTTCTGTGTCACTCCTTCTGATCGTTGTCTTCTTTTACGTCCAGCGATGCAGGGCATATATGTCACAATATGATAAAACGCAAGTCGGCGTATAGCAACCATGCTTGTAAAATTAAAAACAAGGGCGAAAAAGTATTAAATGGGATCCTTTGTCACGTTTTATTTTTTCACGACAAATTTATGGTTTAGGTTTGGTTTACGTTGTGTAACATCCCATAGCGAGTCAGGCCATGAGAAACGCAGAAGAAATTATGGTTTCATTTTAGCGTAGCCGCATATGACAGCTTTTATCTTCCCTCGCAGCATTGCTTCCTACATATGCGTGGAGTGCTTTTCAGAAATTATGCGGTACTCGAAGCCTGCTTTTCATTTAGGCCACGTGGGGGTTCTTTGCATGCGCTCATATCTCACAGACGTAAAGCGGTTTTGTATCAGCTCCATTTAATACAACCTCCGCTCTTGGGATCAAACATGCAGCCCTGTAATCTGCAGGCGAACGCTGCTGTAAGAACGCGAACATGTGAGCCGCAGTGAGAGTTTCACAGCAGAATTTTGGCAAGTGGAGACGACTGGAATATTCTGTGCGACGTTACAAACTCTCCACTCGATATACAACTTAGCATTGTGTAGAATGGCTAGTGTAAAGCAATCGACAATGCCCTATCCGTTATTAGGTCGAGCGATTGGTAATTTAGGCGTTTAGAACTACAGCGTTGTACACTGGAACAACTCCAGTTCCCGTGCTTCATGATGTTTGTTCCATCTCCGGGATTTTTCATTTTTTCAGTCTTTCTTTTTTTTTCTGTTTTCTTTCGCCGGTATATCAAGTATATTTGCAACATGTAAATAAATGTGATGTGTTTCCATTGGAACACTTCTAAGTTTTTATACCATCAGAGAAATCACTTGAATTTACAGCCTTACACGTTCAGTGACATCACTGAAACTATCTTGACGGAGTCCTTTATTTTACTATACTCGTAGTGACGTAAGCTGCTACACCCCTGTGTAATCCGCCTAGATGAAGCCATGTTCCTAGGTTTGTACGAATTATAAATGCGATGGGCCTTTTAGCTGATAACACAGCGCAGACAAGCCATCAAACAATAGGCCTGCAAGCCTGATGCGTGGTTGTAATGTGCAAAGTTCTTCAGATAAGACGAAAACAGACACCAAATAACCAAGCTGATTCTTGCGCACTCAGCCTGGTGCGTGATTGAAACCCGCTTTCACAGGCTATCACTTGCACTTGTTTTTGAGATGCGCAATCACCCGATATCACTTGAACTTGCTTGCCTATAGCTGCTTCACGATTCGCAAGAAGCCTGTTGGTTTTCCGGCTGCTGTTCTACTTAATTCAGCGCAGCTCTGGCGGCATGAAGCGCAAGCAGTGCGCGGAAATGAGGCCAAGAACCGACGAGCAGGCTCCACTTTATGTTGGTCGCGCTTGCGCACAGGACGCATAACTCAAACCCAGAGCCCAACGTTAGATGGCGCTGACTTGCTCCGCAGGTCGCCGTCGGAGCGCTCTAGACAAGGCTGCTCACGACTGTACTTCTACAGTAACAAGGGGCGACAGAAACGTAGGTGGGCGGATGAGGTTAAGAAGTTCGCAGGGGTCACGTGGACGCAGCTAGCACAGGACCGGGTAATTGGAGGAATATGAGAGAGGCCTTCGCCATGCTGTGGGTATAGTAAGGCTGATGATGATGATAATGATGATGATAGTAGACAGAACTAGTGGGGACAAAAACTAGATTGGGTTTAGTAAACAGTAATCAGACGTTTCACTAGTAACGAAAGACGAGGTTAAGAAAACCTTAGAACCTATGAAAAGGGGAAAGAAGCTGGGGGAGCATACCGCAATTACAAATTTGTTGAAGGATGGAGGGGATATCACGCCAGAAACATGGCCACCGTATGCACAATGACTGATGACATTGAAGGTAGAGAAGTAATAAAACAACGCTAAAACTATCTCAATTCATAGAACAGCTAGAGGACGCTAAGGACTTAAAAAATTACTGACCGATCAGCTTATTATTCTTTATGTACAAGATATTTAATAAAGTAATCGCTAATATAATAAGAAGAAAAATCTTAGACTTTATTCAACACAAGGATGAAGTAGTTTTTCGAAGAGGGTAGTCTACCATCGATCACATTCATCCAGGTGACAGAAAAGTGCTCGGAATATAACCAGTCCTATACGTAGCATTCAGTGACTACGAGGAAGCATTTGACTCGATCGAAACCTCAGCAGTCATGCGCTCATTGCGAGATCAGGGTGTAGGTGCACCATATGTGAAAGTACTGAAAGATATCTATAGTGACTACACAGCAACCATAGCTCAGCATAAAGAAAGTGATACGCTTCCAATTAAGAAAGATGTTAGGTAAAGAGACACGATCTACCAAGTGCTATTTACAGCTTGCTTAGGGGGTGTATTCGAAAAGATAAAATGGGAGCAGTTAGGGATCAGGGTCAATGGAGCATATCTCAGTAACCCGCGGTTCCCTGATGACGTAGCCTTGTTAAGTTAATCAGGCGGTCAATTGCAACTAATGAACTGCAACTAGACAGGAGAATTAAGGTAGGCCTAGAGAGTAACATGCATAAGTCTAAGATAACGTTGAACAGCCTGATAAAGGAACAGCAGTTTAAAATAGTTACGTATGTGCCCTGCTTCCCTAAACATCCACTGAAGAAGACGATGTTTAACAAGAGATGACAGGTGACGAAGCTGTAGCAACGGTTGGTGCTAAGAAGAAGGTAGAAAAAGAAGAAAGTTGGCGCTTGCTGGAACATTCAACCCATAGTTATCATAGATATCTACAAATCAGAGGAGTTCCTCAAGGGGCAGTTCTCCCGCCCGTGCTCTTAATCATTTTATTGAGCTCTATTCCAATTCATCAAGAAGTTCGCACGTATGTCTATGCGGATGACATCGCGTTCCTTACGGCTGCACCTGACAAACCCTCAATGCTCCAGCAATCGTAGTTGAGCTCGTTTCAGAATTGGTTATGTGACGTATATTTACATCAAATGTAAAAACGTGCGCTGCCCTTGCTTTCCAAATTAAGGATCCGGTAAATCTTTCTCTAACGTTTCAGCTAAAAATGATTCCTCAAGTTAAGTCTTTGAAGTATCTAGGAGTCATTTACGACCACCATCTGACATAAAGGGATCACACTGAACATGTTGCAGCAAAAGGGGCTCGTGCTGTGGGTATGCTGCGCAGGTTAAGCAATCCAAGGTCTGGAATGCGGCGAGATGCTCTTTTAATGATTTATGTTATGCATATCCGGCAAAATTATAGAATTTGATCTGTGTTGTTTTCTGGTTCACCTGCTAACAGAGTTTGTCAGCTTGTTCTTTTAGAGCGGGAAGCGCTTAGATTATGCCTTGGGCTCTCCAAATTTGTGGCTAAGAATGTACTATAACTTGAAGCCCGAATACCACCGTTGTTAGCTAAATTACAATCCTTGACTGTCAAGACGTATCTAAAAATATATTAATCTCAATTCCATCGCTCCCTGTCAATTTTCTGTTGCGAGACAGCCTCCTTGTTTAGAGTCAACTGACCTCGGTGTCATACCCCACAGGTAATACTAGTGCAAAATGTGTTACAACCTTCGAACGTAGTAATTTTAAACATCCTTCCAACTAGAATACGTGGGTCTTCGGTTCAAATTGTTTATGATGACATTCTCCCAAATAACGGAAAAACATTTATTACCTCGAATTTGAAATGGAATATTAGAAGATCATTTAAAAAGTCTTCCTATTAGCATATTGATAACAACTGATCTTTTTCAATTTCTTGAAAAAGCAGGCGTTGGAATATACTGTCCGCTTCTAGACTGGGCTTTTTCTCTTCGTCTTCCGGATTTTGCCCCAATTTCCAAGCGCAGTTGCTAGCGGTGGTGCAATTGCTCTGCGCCAACTAAACTCACCATACGCAACAGTGCCTGTAATTATAGACTCTTATTCCTCGTGCTTGTCGCTCGCTTCGAATATGGATTCGCCAATATTAAACCCCTTTCTTTCATTGCTCCCCTTAGTTTTGATCCTGATACATATAGTGTGGGTACCAGGCCACAGTAATGCGACAGTCAATGAGGTTGCTGATAGACTAGCTAAAGTCTCTCTCAATGGCCCAGTGTTGCCTATCCTCCCGGCAACAGTGTACATAACAGCGGCGCGATTTCGTAGGCGCTCCTTATTAAGCACACAGTCTGGATCTATTTTAGCATCAGATGACTACCTGCATCTCAAGTATTCCTGGAGCAGAAAACCATGTCAATCAAAGCAGACTGAAGTCCCTCTAACCAGGCTGCGCTGCAGTGTTGCGCCACTAAATCTCTATACGCACAGGTCTAACTTGGCGCTTACTCGCGTCTGTGCATTCTGCGGAGAAATGAAAACAATAGAACATTTCTTGCTATGTGACCGCCGTTTGACCATGATGAGGAAACGGCATTTGGAGAAGCCGCTGCAACAGCTGGGTCTTAATTTGAGAAGCCAGATTTTACTATCTTTCGGTGCCATCATGCTTGGGTACAGCTACAGGTCTGTTTTTAACGCCATTCAAAACTTTTTAATAGAACCAAAACGGTCTGTCTTGATAATATGCTTTGAATGTTTTAATCTGTAAATACAAATCTCAATGTTCTCTTACTGCGCGCGTTATTATTTTTTTTTTGTTTTTGATATTTTACTTTCCTTCTCTATTCCCTAGCAATCCTTTCTATTTTTTTTTTAGATGTAACTATCTATCTCAAAGTCTAATACCCCTGCATCCCAATTATTGGCAGATCCCCCTGTGTCTGTATGTGTCATCAAATTAGAGAACAACAACAATATCCACGCAAGTCATCAGCTGTTGTGTTTCTTGGACTAATATTGCCACGTATCAATATGTAGCAAAGAACTGATAGTGGTAAGTGAATAAGTCCTTTTAGGACAGGGAGTCATCGCAAATCTAGACATTGAAAGGGAAGTAACTAGGTAAATAAGATTGGGACGAGCGCATTTGGATGGTGTGAGACCGCGGTGGTTCATTTTCTATTGTTTCTTCGTACATGCCCAAGAAAAGATTGAAAGATAGAACGATTGAGCAGCGTATCGACAGAGGCGAGGCCGTGCGAGGCTGCTGCCCCTTATCCCTGTCGACATGGGCGAAAATGCACGCTGGCCCAAGCATACATCCCACCACGCGGACCTGGTTCTCCTCGCATTGTGTCCTTGAGGAGGCCACGCGTGCAGCCCATGAGTTCTAGAAACTTTCGGAATTCTCTAGCGAGTCGGAACAGAAGAGCATAGCTTTGGCAGCGTTATGCTGTTCGTGCACCTCCTCCGCGTCTCGAAGATTCGACGACGGTATTTGAGCGCGCGCGACGCGGCGGTCGCGGGTTCTGGTCCTCGACGAAGCTACGATAGCGGTAGCAGGCACGACCTGGCTTACAAGAAGTCGTGAAGGGAGCTATGAGCTCATATTGGAGCTAGCGTGTCAGCTCGTGAAGCTGCACTTGGGTTTTGTTCAGTCTCATTTGTGAAGTGTACTCGCCTCTCATTTGCAAATAAGCTTTATGTACTTCGCGTTTTTGTTGCATAAATTTAAGTTTAATTGTTATTGCAAATTCGTCGTCGTCCTTCGTCTCTCATTGTGTACATGAACTACACGCCGCCTGCCAAACCGACAAGCACCTTGGAGAGGTGCGGTGTGCGGAAGAGAAAAGAATACAACGAATCTGATCTTTACTGAAAGTGCTCAAACATTATGACTAGCAGCTTACCGATATCGGTTCGGTTCAGTTCAGTTCAGTCGTTCAGTCGTGTCCGACTCTTCGTGACCCTATGGACCATATCACGCCACGCTTTCCGGTCTCTCACTATCTTCCTGACATCACATAACTTCATCTGCAGAGCCTCGAGGATGCCATCTAACCATCGCGTTCGCTGCCTACCCCTTCTCCGGTGACCCTCAACCTTTCCCAACATGAAATCTTTCTCCAGCGACTCCTCTCTTCTCATCAGATCACCAAAGTAGCTGAGCTTTAACTTTAGAATTTGACCCTCCGATGAGTAGTCAGGGTTTATGGCCGACAATATCGACTTATTTGCTCTTCTGGCCGTCCAAGGAACTCTCAAGATTCTCCGCCAGCACCACAATTCAAACGCGTCAACTCTTCGGCGGTCAGCCTTCTTCACAGTCCAACTCTCGCATCCATACATCACAACTGGAAATACCATAACACGAGTTATACGGATCTTGGTTGGCAGACTAATGGTTTCAGGAGCGGATGTATAAGCTCATCGCTACGAATTAACCCGGGCTGACAGCCTATAATATATATGGTTTTGAAGGTGCTGTCTTACTGGCCTACTGCAGATTGCAGAACTGTGTATGCTTGTGTACTGCGCCGTATTGTGTTTCTATACAAAGGCCGCGACAGTTGTCAGCTTAAAACAATTATGCGTCTGTTTTGTTGCGATTTTTTTTAGGAGGGCGATGAAGTACTCTTAAAATTTTCACGTATGAGCAGCGTTACGCACCACGCTGAAGACGTATAGAAGCAATGGCAGGGTCTGTAACTGCTGCGCGTTCCACCTGTGTACTAAACTTCTTCACAGTTGAGAACAGCACAGTAGTCGGGCAATTCCATGCGTTTTGTAGACAGCATAAGCCACACGTCCGATTCGATGGCAACATTGCACAAAGCATGCCCTGCTTGCATGCGTAGTGCCACCCAATAATTCATTTCGAGGTTTTCTAAATGTTCTGGATCAAGAATATCTGCCGTTATCTCATGGCATGGGTTTGTCAAGAAAATGAAGCCTTACGCCGGCAAGGGTTCAGCCACCGGAGGAATGCGGGAGGACCTTATACCAGTCGGGCCCTTACAGATTAAGCCATTTTTTCTCGAATAAATGTTCTCTACTGCTATATCGTTGACGATGTTTAAAATATACTTCGAAGCCATCGCAAAAGACACGACAGTATTCTTCGGAACGTTAAAATATATCAGGATATACAGGTTGAGAAATGATCGTTAATTTCTGCAAGCTAATTCCGGCCAATACGTCATGATATGTCCAATGTTTTTCCAGTTATCAAAACTCAGTGGACAATATTGACCACTATAACCCCGTCATATTCATTGTTGTAAAGTCCACATAACTGGCGGGGCCCAATCGACCACTATATGCCAAAATGCATTCAATGTAGATAAGCCAGCTATACTAAGAGGATCATATCAATCAATGCATAGAATGATGCATACAATATTGGCAAGCCATCGATAACTGCCAATAAAATATCGGCCACTAGAACAATATGGACACAATACTGGGAAACCATCTCAACTAGTAGTAAAATATTGACCATCGTATGTCAGTAAATATTTCGAGATGACAGGCCATCAGTGATGGCAACAGAATAATAATTAACCTATGTGAAGATGTATGTTTTTTGACAAGCCATTATACCTCTTCAGGCAACATCGAGCACTGTAATTGCAGATTACAATGTTGGGAAGCCATGACGACTGGCGGGAGGATATTGACCAATGTATGCCAAGATACAATCGATGCTGACAACCAATCAATATTGGCATTGCAATATTCTCCAATGTATGCCACGATAGGTGCAACGCTGGCCAGTCGCCACAGCTCATTGGGCAATATTGCCCACTGGAACCAACAAGTATACATTGTTGGGAAGCCACTATGACAGGTGGGATAAGAATATCCAATATATGCCAAGATATAATAAGTGTCGACAAGCCAGCTATACTGGCACTGGATGCCATCATCTACCATTTTATCTGCAGAAATACACAATGCTGGGAAGCCGTCACGATTCATCAATGTATGCCAAGATATATTCGATGTTAGGAAGCTGTCAATACTGGCTGGATAATATTTACCACTGAAAGCTAAACATTTCGACAGATTTGCCTGTCTGGTTGGGTTGATAACTAAATAAAACTTGAAATTTCTCCAACCAACACTTTTATTTTATAAAACCCGACGTTTCGGAGCCGGCTCGGCTCCTTCTTCAGGGGTGCATGACGCGGGGCTGCGTGCAGCTATAAGTAAAGGAATGGTCGAGGGGGAGAAGAAGGTGGGGGGGGGGAATGGGGATGGGAGATGTGTGTGAAAGGAATGAGAAGGAAGGAGGGGGGTTTAGACGAGTGAGGGTGCCGCAGGTGCAGGTGTGCTCGCTGGCGACTTTTTTTCTTTTCTTCTGTGAAGTGGCCAGGAGGGAGCGAAGACCTTGCAAGTATACAGCAGGGAGGTTGCCTATTGTCCGGTTGATGTTATTTGCGGTAGACTGTATGTGCCATGACTCGAGGAGGCGTCTTTTGCGGTAATTGGTCTCGGTCTCCAAGATGAACGTTTCTTCGAAATTTATTCTGTGGTCGGAATCTTCTGAATGTTCAGCTACGGGGTTGCGTTCTCTTGAAAAATTTCGTACATCGTTCTTGTGTTGCCGAATTCTTTCTTTTAGGTTTTTTGTTTCGCCAATGTAGCTAGCATCACAGTCGGCGCAGGGAATTTTGTAGACAATGCCTTGGGCTCTTTCTCTTGGTGGTCGATTTTTTGGGGAAGGGTAGCAGGCTCCCCAAAGTGTTTGAAGGCTTGTGCGCCACTCGAATTCCCTCTTTTCTTAGAATACGGGCGATGGTTTCGCTGGCGCCTCGGACATAGGGGACAGTGACGTACTTTTGTGATGTAGTTGTTTGCTGCTGGTTATTTTCTTCCCGGGGCCTGTCGTTGCGTTTTTGGCGGCGAATGATTTTCCGGATAAATTCTTTTGGGTAGCCGTTCATGGTTAGTTCCTTGAATATTAAGCGTTTTTCGTTTGCTTTGTCGGGCTCTGTGGTGCAATGTGTTTCCACTCTTTGTAATAAGGTCTTCACAACTGACGCTTTATGGCTTGTCGGGTGGTTCGAAGTGAAATGCAGATATCGCCCTGTGTGGGTGGGTTTTCGGTATACGGAGAATCGCAGGCGGTTGTTTTTTCGGGTCACCAGAACGTCCAAAAAACGGCAGGGCGCCTCGCTTCTCCATTTCTAGGGTGAACTGAATCTCCGGTTGTATGGAATTTAGATGAGAGAGGAAATTTTGGACTTCAGATTTCTTAATAATTGAGAAACAGTCATCGACATATCTCAGAAAAATTTTTGGCGGTGGGCGGAAAGAGTTGAGAGCTCGTTCTTCGATGTGCTGCATAGTTATATTCGCCATAGCGACAGAGATGGAGGCACCCATTGGTGTTCCCTTAACTTGTTTGTAGAATTCTCCTCGGCATGAGAAGTATGTGTTTGATAAGCATAGTTCCAGAAGGCGGCATATCTCGTCTACACTGAGTGGGGTTCGTGCGCTGAGTGTATCGTCGCGTTGTAGGGCTTCTCGAGTGGCGGCCAACGCGAGATTTACAGGGACATTTGTGAAAAGGGACACCACGTCAAAGGAAACAAGGCACTCGTCGGTCTCAAGGCTCACCTGGGATACGAGTTCGATGAAATGCCCGGCGTGTCGGACGTGGGTCGCGGTTTTTCCCGTGATTGATGTTATGAGCTTGTGCAGGTATTCCGACAACGCACGGAGGGGGGAGAAACGGAAGTCGACAATTGGGCGTAGAGGAGTCCCAGGTTTATGGACTTTGGGCAGACCGTAGAAGGCTGGGGCTGATCCGTTGGTGCACGATAACTGCAGGTAGAGGTTTCGGTGGTTTGGGAGGTTTTTGAAAACTTCTTTTAATACCTTGTTCAATTTTGCCTGGGTACTTGTTGTGGGGTCCTTCTTCAATTTTTCGTATTCTTGATTGTTGAGTAGAGAAGAAATTTTCTCGTCATAGTCCTGTCTGTCCAGAACGACTGTTGTGTTGCCTTTGTCCGCTGGGAGGATTACGATGGTCGTGTCTCTCTGGAGGTCGTTGAGCGCCTGCCGTTCATCCCGTGGTAGATTCTCTTCGTTTCGGCGTGAATGCAGACCTTTCAGTACTCCGACTGTTTTGAGCCTGACTTCTTCTCGAGGACCTGTTTTCAGCTGTTGGAGGCCGTCTTCAAGAGCAGATACAATTTTCGGGAGAGGAGGTCCGTGAGCCTGAATATTGAATTTGTGTCCCTTGGCCAGAATTGAAGTTTCGGCGGGTGTTAGATTTCTGGAAGACAGGTTCGTGACCACGTTTGAATGGTCAGTAGGGGCGTTGTCAGGTCGAGGTTGTAATTCTGCCAGCTTCTTCATTTGCTTGGTGCGGTGTTTGTTGGCTTCGGAAGCTGCTGTATCCTGGGCGGAGGCCTTAATGGGTGTTAGAAGCTTGGGCATCCTGTGCTCGAGCTGTCGACGAGCAAAAAAGGCGTCGGTTTCTTTTTTCTTGATCACTGTGCGGCACTCCCGTATCCGAGCAGTTACTAGGTGCTGTTCTGCCTTGTCGATGATGTTTCGTCCTTCCGGTGTGGAGACCGGGCGTCGGAGACGTAGGCAGCGCGGTACGACCTTGGTATCATTGCACTTCTGGTTGAACTCCAGGTGTGTTTGGTACACCGAGATACTCTTCATAGTCTTGACGTACTTCTTTGCAAGCTGCATAGCTTGCAGCCCGAAGTCTGCGCGGATAGATTGAAAGCTAAACATTTCGTCAGATTTGCCTGTCTGGTTGGGTTGATAACTAAATAAAACTTGAAATTTCTCCAACCAACACTTTTATTTTATAAAACCCGACGTTTCGGAGCCAGCTCGGCTCCTTCTTCAGGGGTGCATGACGCGGGGCTGCGTGCAGCTATAACTAAAGGAATGGTCGAGGGGGAGAAGAAGGTGGGGGGGGGAATGGGGATGGGAGATGTGTGTGAAAGGAATGAGAAGGAAGGAGGGGGGTTTAGACGAGTGACGATGCCGCAGGTGCAGGTGTGCTCGCTGGCGACTTTTTTGTTTTCTTCTGTGAAGTGGCCAGGAGGGAGCGAAGACCTTGCAAGTATACAGCAGGGAGGTTGCCTATTGTCCGGTTGATGTTATTTGCGGTAGACTGTATGTGCCATGACTCGAGGAGGCGTCTTTTGCGGTAATTGGTCTCGGTCTCCAAGATGAACGTTTCTTCGAAATTTATTCTGTGGTCGGAATCTTCTGAATGTTCAGCTACGGGGTTGCGTTCTCTTGAAAAATTTCGTACATCGTTCTTGTGTTGCCGAATTCTTTCTTTTAGGTTTTTTGTTTCGCCAATGTAGCTAGCATCACAGTCGGCGCAGGGAATTTTGTAGACAATGCCTTGGGCTCTTTCTCTTGGTGGTCGATCTTTGGGGAAGGGTAGCAGGCTCCCCGAAGTGTTTGAAGGCTTGTGCGCCACTCGAATTCCCTCTTTTCTTAGAATACGGGCGATGGTTTCGCTGGCGCCTCGGACATAGGGGACAGTGACGTACTTTTGTGACGTAGTTGTTTGCTGCTGGTTATTTTCTTCCCGGGGCCTGTCGTTGCGTTTTTGGCGGCGAATGATTTTCCGGATAAATTTTTTTGGGTAGCCGTTCATGGTTAGTTCCTTGAATATTAAGCGTTTTTCGTTTGCTTTGTCGGGCTCTGTGGTGCAATGTGTTTCCACTCTTTGTAATAAGGTCTTCACAACTGACGCTTTATGGCTTGTCGGGTGGTTCGAAGTGAAATTCAGATATCGCCCTGTGTGGGTGGGCTTTCGGTATACGGAGAATCGCAGGCGGTTGTTTTTTCGGGTCACCAGAACGTCCAAAAACGGCAGGGCACCTCGCTTCTCCATTTCTAGGGTGAACTGAATCTCCGGTTGTATGGAATTTAGATGAGAGAGGAAATTTTGGACTTCAGATTTCTTAATAATTGAGAAACAGTCATCGACATATCTCAGAAAAATTTTTGGCGGTGGGCGGAAAGAGTTGAGAGCTCGTTCTTCGATGTGCTGCATAGTTATATTCGCCATAGCGACAGAGATGGAGGCACCCATTGGTGTTCCCTTAACTTGTTTGTAGAATTCTCCTCGGCATGAGAAGTATGTGTTTGATAAGCATAGTTCCAGAAGGCGGCATATCTCGTCTACACTGAGTGCGGTTCGTGCGCTGAGTGTATCGTCGACAGCTCGAGCACAGGATGGCCAAGCTTCTAACACCCATTGAGGCCTTCGCCCAGGAGACAGCAGCTTCCGAAGCCAACAAACACCGCACCAAGCAAATGAAGAAGCTGGCAGAATTACTACCTCGACCTGACAACGCCCCTACTGACCATTCAAACGTGGTCACGAACCTGTCTTCCAGAAATCTAACACCCGCCGAAACTTCAATTCTGGCCAAGGGACACAAATTCAATATTCAGGCTCACGGACCTCCTCTCCCGAAAATTGTATCTGCTCTTGAAGACGGCCTCCAACAGCTGAAAACAGGTCCTCGAGAAGAAGTCAGGCTCAAAACAGTCGGAGTACTGAAAGGTCTGCATTCACGCTGAAACGAAGAGAATCTACCACGGGATGAACGGCAGGCGCTCAACGACCTCCAAAGAGACACGACCATCGTAATCCTCCCAGCGGACAAAGGCAACACAACAGTCGTTCTGGACAGACAGGACTATGACGAGAAAATTTCTTCTCTACTCAACAATCAAGAATACGAAAAATTGAAGAAGGACCCCACAACAAGTACCCAGGCAAAATTGAACAAGGTATTAAAAGAAGTTTTCAAAAACCTCCCAAACCACCGAAACCTCTACCTGCAGTTATCGTGCACCAACGGATCAGCCCCAGCCTTCTACGGTCTGCCCAAAGTGCGTAAACCTGGGACTCCTCTACGCCCAATTGTCGACTTCCGTTTCTCCCCCCTCCGTGCGTTGTCGGAATACCTGCACAAGCTCATAACACCAATCACGGGAAAAACCGCGACCCACGTCCGACACGCCGGGCATTTCATCGAACTCGTTTCCCAGGTGAGCCTTGAGACCGACGAGTGCCTTGTTTCCTTTGACGTGGTGTCCCTTTTCACAAATGTCCCTGTAAATCTCGCGTTGGCCGCCACTCGAGAAGCCCTACAACGCGACGATACACTCAGCGCACGAACCCCACTCAGTGTAGACGAGATATGCCGCCTTCTGGAACTATGCTTATCAAACACATACTTCTCATGCCGAGGAGAATTCTACAAACAAGTTAAGGGAACACCAATGGGTGCCTCCATCTCTGTCGCTATGGCGAATATAACTATGCAGCACATCGTAGAACGAGCTCTCAACTCTTTCCGCCCACCGCCAAAAATTTTTCTGAGATATGTCGATGACTGTTTCTCAATTATTAAGAAATCTGAAGTCCAAAATTTCCTCTCTCATCTAAATTCCATACAACCGGAGATTCAGTTCACCCTAGAAATGGAGAAGCGAGGCGCCCTGCCGTTTTTGGACGTTCTGGTGACCCGAAAAAACAACCGCCTGCGATTCTCCGTATACCGAAAACCCACCCACACAGGGCGATATCTGCATTTCACTTCGAACCACCCGACAAGCCATAAAGCGTCAGTTGTGAAGACCTTATTACAAAGAGTGGAAACACATTGCACCACAGAGCCCGACAAAGCAAACGAAAAACGCTTAATATTCAAGGAACTAACCATGAACGGCTACCCAAAAAAATTTATCCGGAAAATCATTCGCCGCCAAAAACGCAACGACAGGCCCCGGGAAGAAAATAACCAGCAGCAAACAACTACATCACAAAAGTACGTCACTGTCCCCTATGTCCGAGGCGCCAGCGAAACCATCGCCCGTATTCTAAGAAAAGAGGGAATTCGAGTGGCGCACAAGCCTTCAAACACTTTGGGGAGCCTGCTACCCTTCCCCAAAGATCGACCACCAAGAGAAAGAGCCCAAGGCATTGTCTACAAAATTCCCTGCGCCGACTGTGATGCTAGCTACATTGGCGAAACAAAAAACCTAAAAGAAAGAATTCGGCAACACAAGAACGATGTACGAAATTTTTCAAGAGAACGCAACCCCGTAGCTGAACATTCAGAAGATTCCGACCACAGAATAAATTTCGAAGAAACGTTCATCTTGGAGACCGAGACCAATTACCGCAAAAGACGCCTCCTCGAGTCATGGCACATACAGTCTACCGCAAATAACATCAACCGGACAATAGGCAACCTCCCTGCTGTATACTTGCAAGGTCTTCGCTCCCTCCTGGCCACTTCACAGAAGAAAAGAAAAAAGTCGCCAGCGAGCACACCTGCACCTGCGGCACCCTCACTCGTCTAAACCCCCCTCCTTCCTTCTCATTCCTTTCACACACATCTCCCATCCCCATTCCCCCCCCCCACCTTCTTCTCCCCCTCGACCATTCCTTTACTTATAGCTGCACGCAGCCCCGCGTCATGCACCCCTGAAGAAGGAGCCGAGCCGGCTCCGAAACGTCGGGTTTTATAAAATAAAAGTGTTGGTTGGAGAAATTTCAAGTTTTATTTAATATTGTTACCTGGAAACGCGGTACCAAAGTGATGTGCTCACTGACGAAGACGACGACGACGACAAAGCGTTGAGAAAGAGGACGACGCTCACAGAGACACTGCACGGCTGCTGAAGTCTCAGCGCCGAGTTCAGCCCATCGCAGTGCTGTTACATTAAGTGCATCCCCGTAACATCTTGGTGGAGGTCGCGGGTTCGACACAATCTGACGCTGGATCTCCGCAGTGGCCGTCACCTCGGAACCGTCACGATGACAACCGACGCGGCTCCATCTACCTCCGCAACCCCAACTGTCGTCGTAGCCCACCCCCGTGACCCTGGCTCATTCTGCGGTACAGATGAGGTCGACGTCGAGGACTGGCTTTCGCTTTATGAGCGTGTTAGCCAGCACAACAGGTGGGACGCCACGCTGATGCTGGCCAATGTCATCTTCTACCTTACTGGCACGGCACGCGTTTGGTTCGAAACGCATGAAGCAGAAATACCCTCCTGGGATATTTGCAAACAAACACTCCGTGACCTGTTCGGAAAACCGGTTGGCCGTCAACTCGCCGCTAAGAGGGACCTCGCCAAACGTGCCCAGACATCTACCGAGCCTTATATTACGTATATACAAGACGTTCTGGCCCTCTTCCGAAAAGTTGATAAAGACATGCCAGAACCTGATAAGGTGGGGCACATCCTGAAAGGCATAGCCGACGATGCCTTCAATCTTCTACTCCGTCGGGACTGTACTACGGTTGACTCCGTTTTGCAGGTTTGTCGACATTTCGAGCAGGCCAAACACAGACGCATTGCACATCGCTTCGATCGGCTCCCCAACACTGCCCCTACCTCCACGTGCGAGGATCTGCTGACCCTAAGGCAACCTTCCAACACTGAAAATGTGACACGCATTGTGCGTCGTGAACTAGAAGCGCTCGCCCCTGCTGCATCCAACCCGCCCTCCTCGGACAGCAACCTAGCGACGATATTCCTCATTCAAGCCATAGTTCGTCAAGAGGTTGCCAACTTGGGCGTCCCCTGTAGCCACACCGTAGAACAACACAGTTCGAGCTCCGTCCCTCCCATGGTCGCCACCGCTACACCCCGCAACACCTACGCGCCACGCTACCGATACCGCAATCCTGATGAGTGGCGCACCCCTGACGACAGGCCTATCTGTTTCACGTGCTCGCGTATTGGCCACATCGCTCGCCACTGCCGCAGCCGCTGGACATCACCGCCTCGACGTTTTCCTTACGTTGACCGCTACTCCAATTACGGTCACCCCCGTTTCACGCCTCGTTATGAGCCGCCCCGCACCGATACTACTCCGCCTCCTCCTGTGTCCAGTCGGTCTCCTTCCCCACCAGCCCGCCGTTCCCGTTCACCTCTTCCTGGCCGCAGTTCCTCGCCGTCCTCTGCCGGCCGCTTCACGGGAAACTAGCCAATGCAGCTCCCGGAGGTGACGCTGCATTGGTACCCCGACCTGGAATCCTCTACTGCCCATTTCTTCGCCCTGTAACCTCCTGTCCCTGTTCGTGGATGGTGTTCCCGTCTCTGCCCTCATTGACACTGGTGCCCAAGTCTCGATCATGAGCTCATCGTTTTGCCGCCGCCTCAAGAAAGTACAGACCCCCGCCGCTTCGCCCACCGTTCGTGTTGCCGATGGCAGTACTGCTGCCGTCACTGGGCAGTGCACTGCCCGAGTCACCCTTGCCGGTCATCACATCCCTGTTTTGTTCACAGTCCTCAACCAGTGCCCTCACAATGTGATCCTCGGCCTTGACTTTTTAACGGCCCACTCTGCCCTTATCGACTGCTCCAGCGGCCTTCTTCGTTTGGACCTACCTGTCTGCTCAGAACAACCTCCATCTGCACCCCGCCTTCGCTCCACTGAGTTCGCTCGCCTGCCCCCTGACTCTGCTGTTTACCTACCTCTGTCACCTTTCCCGCCTGTGCCTGATGGTGACTATCTTGCTTGCCCTATCACCGAGGTCTTTCTTGACCGCAACGTCGTTCTTCCTCATCTCATCGTACGCGTTACACAGAACAGCACCTACCTTCCTATCCTGAACTTCAGTCTGTCACCCCAAGTTCTTCCCGAAGGAATATCCCTTGCTACCTTGTCCCCTCTCACAGACTGCACCATTTGTGCACTCACTCCTGGCCCACATTCAAGCGTCCTTCCAACACCCGTACTCTCCACCACAATTACCGACCCTATTTCCGCAATGATTGCCTCTGACCTGAGCCCCGAACACGCTCAGGACCTGCGCAACCTTTTGTTATCCTTCTCCGACATTTTTGACTTTGCTGCCGGTTCTCTGGGCCAAACATCAGTTGTGACTCACCGCATTGACACCGGCGATGCAAAGCCTGTACATCGGAGGCCTTATCGTGTGTCCCTTTCTGAGCGCCAAGTCATCCAGCAGGAGGTCGACAAGATGTTGGGCAACGATATCATCGAACCTTCGAACAGCCCTTGGGCTTCTCCTGTCGTGCTCGTTAGAAAGAAAGACGACAGTTGGCGCTTTTGTGTCGACTATCGACATCTGAACAAGATTACAAGGAAAGATGTTTACCCGCTGCCGCGAATAGACGATGCCTTGGACTGTTTACATGGAGCCCGCTACTTTTCCTCCATCGACCTTCGTAGCGGCTACTGGCAGATCTCTGTTGACGAACAAGACCGCGAGAAGACAGCTTTTGTCACACCCGATGGACTTTACCAATTTAAGGTTATGCCTTTTGGACTTTGCAACGCCCCTGCTACGTTTGAACGCATGATGGACTCCTTACTCCGCGGCTTCAAATGGACGACTTGTCTATGTTACTTGGATGACGTGATTGTCTTCTCGCCCTCGTTCGAAAGCCATCTTAGTCGCCTTTCTTCCATCTTGGCACTTTTCCGCCGTGCCGGACTTCAACTGAACTCAAAGAAGTGCAGTTTTGGTCGCCGCGAACTTAAAGTGCTTGGCCATTTGGTGAATGCCACCGGCGTGCAACCCGATCCCGACAAAGTTCGCGCTGTCAGTGCGTTTCCATGTCCCCGTTCACCCCGTGATGTCCGCAGCTTTATAGGACTGTGTTCTTATTTTCGCCGGTTCGTCCCAAACTTTGCCGCTGTTGCTCGTCCTCTCACCAATCTGCTGAAGAAAGGCGTTCCTTTCTCATGGGGACCAGAACAGGCTAACGCATTCTCCACCCTCATCGCTATTCTCACCAATCCTCCTGTGTTGGCCCATTTCAACCCGTCTGCCCCGACGGAACTTCGCACCGACGCCAGTGGCCACGGGATTGGTGCCATTCTTGCACAGCGACAACGCGGCCAACATTGCGTTATTGCCTACGCCAGCCGTCTCCTGTCATCAGCAGAACAGAACTATTCTATTACAGAACGGGAGTGCCTGGCTCTCGTTTGGGCCGTTGGAAAATTCAGACCCTATTTGTTTGGCCGACCCTTCACTGTAATTACCGATCACCACGCCTTATGTTGGCTCTCTTCCCTGAAGGATCCTGCTGGCCGCCTCAGCCGCTGGGCACTGCGCTTGCAGGAGTATACCTTTTCCGTTGTATACAAATCCGGTCGGCTTCACCAGGATGCAGACTGTCTGTCCCGTTATCCCGTCGATCCCCCTTCCTCTACTGACCATGAGTCGGACCCCTGGGTCTTCTCTATATCGGACTTTTCCCACATAGCCGACGAACAGCGGTTGGACCCAACCCTCAGTTCTCTTATCGACCGCCTCCGCACACACAGCCGTGACTCTTCCCTCGCCCTGTTCTTCCTTCATGGGAATACGCTATACCGCCGCAACATGCGACCTGATGGTGCTGAGCACTTGCTGGTCGTTCCCCAACACCTACGCTCCGCCGTTCTCGAACAAATGCACGACGCTCCTACAGCTGGTTATCTTGGCCTCTCACGCACATACGACCGCGTGCGCCGGCGTTTCTTCTGGCCTGGACTCTACCGCTCTGTCCAACGTTATGTAGCCGCTTGCGACCTCTGTCAACGCCGGAAGAAACCCCCTGTGCTACCACCTGGACACCTGCAGCCGATTGCTATCCCGACTGAGCCATTTTCTCGTGTTGGCCTTGACCTCCTAGGGCCCTTCCCCGAGTCCTTGTCGGGAAACAAATGGATCGCTGTGGCCACCGATTATGCCACGCGGTACGTGATCACTCGCGCCATTCCAACCAGCTGCGCCACAGACGTTGCTGACTTCCTTTTGTACGACGTCATACTACACCATGGTGCTCCCCGTCAACTCCTTACCGACCGTGGCCGCTGTTTCCTTTCCCGAGTTGTTGAGGAAATACTTCGTTCTTGCTCCGTTCGGCACAAGTTCACCACTGCGTATCACCCTCAGACGAACGGCCTTACGGAGCGTCTTAACCGCACACTCACCGACATGCTCGCAATGTACGTATCCGACAGTCATCGCGACTGGGATATTAGTCTGCCATTTGTCACCTTTGCATATAACTCTTCGCGTCATGACACTGCTGGGTACTCTCCATTCTATCTTCTCTTTGGAAGAGACCCCTTACTGCCCTTCGACACTTTGCTCTCCGCCGCTAGCCCCGTCACAACCTATGCCTGCGATACCATCGCCCGAGCCGACGCTGCTCGCCAGATTGCTCGTCAGAATCTCACCATCTCTCAAGAAACTCAAAAACGCCGCTACGACGCTCACCACCGCGATGTGCACTACCCTCCCGGATCTCTGGTGTTGCTCTGGCTTCCGTGCCGTCGTGTGGGGTTGTGTCAAAAACTTCTGCCCCACTACACAGGTCCTTACCGTGTACTACGCCCAGTGACCGACGTTACCTATGAGATTTCACCGCTCCACCCAAAGTCACCGACTGCTACACCCACTTCCGAAATCGTACATGTCGCCCGCCTAAAGCCATATTACTCTCACTCCACATCGCACGCCTAATACGCACCGGGACGTTGCCTTTTGCCGAGGGGGGTAGTGTTACCTGGAAACGCGGTACCAAAGTGATGTGCTCACTGACGAAGACGACGACGACGACAAAGCGTCGAGAAAGAGGACGGCGCTCACAGAGACACTGCACGGCTACTGAAGTCTCAGCGCCGAGTTCAGCCCATCGCAGTGCTGTTACATTAAGTGCATCCCCGTAACAATATTTACCACTGCATGCCATGATATGTCCAATAAAGGCAAGTGGTCACCCCACGGGCAATATCGGCAACTGAATTGAAGATGCATACAATGTTGGCAAGCCACTAAGACTGGCGAGATGATATTGACCAATGATTGCCAAGCTATATTCAATGTCGACAAGCCATATATACTGCCAGGAAAATGTACCAATCTATGCCATGATTCGCGAATTATAGGCAAGATGTTGCCTATGGCCGGGTAATATTGGCCATCGTATACAATGTTGTGTATACAATGTTGGCAAGTAATTATATACACAAGATCAGTGTTGCCCATTGATAGCCCAGAATGCGAATCATGGGGGAACATATAAATCACTGGTCCAAGAGTGGTCAATGTTATCGCATGGCTGTACTATTTTTGGTAGGGCATTGGTAACACCTGGCCACTGGCGGACCAGACGTCGCCAATCAATTTCCAATATTGGGCCAGTCACATGTGCTACCTGTTAAAAAAAAACGTCTTGAAAAGTATCCAGAAGATCGAATATCGTGAGAAGAGGCCCATTGCTCAATGCATGCTAGCATTTCGGAAGCACTTTTCTCAGAAATATTTGAAAATCAGCCATTTTGTGGGTGTCTCGCCATCGTTCCTTTGTGCGGTGCTGCTTATAGCTGTTCTGTCAGCGTACTTTAAGCTGCATGCCACATTGACAGATGGTTTCGCAAATCTCGTTTCGTGTTGGATGCCATATTTTCCCGTGGCTGCTGTTTCCCACAATGTTTGCCTCAGCTTAACGATAACGAAAGCCAAATGCCATCATCATCATCAGCCTGACTATACCCACTGCAGGGCGAAGGCCTCTCCCATTTTTCTCTAATTAACCCGGTTCTGTGCTAGCTGCATCCACTTGACCCCTGCGAACATAACCTCATCGGCCCACCTAATAATTTTCTGCCGCCCCCTGCTACGGTTTCCTTCCCTTGGAACCCAGTTTGTTACCCTAAGCGGCCATCGGCTATCCTCTCCTCGCACTACATGTCCTGCCCATGCCCATTTCTTCTTCTTAATTTCCACTAGAATGTCAGTAACTTGAGTTATTTCTCTGACCCATTCTGCACGCTTCCTACCTCTTAATGTTACCGCTACCATTTTTCGTTCCATAGCTCTCTGCATTGCCCTCAAGCAAAGTAGATCCCTTTTCATTAGCCTCCACGTTTCAGCCCCATAGGTGAATACAGGTAAGATGCAACTGTTGTATACTTTCCTCTTGAGCGATATCGGTAAGCTGCTAGTCATAATCTGTGAGTGCTTGCCAAATGGGCTCCATCCCAGTCTTATTCTTCTTGTTATTTCCTTTTCATGGTTCGGATCTGCGGTTAATACTTGTTTTAAGTAGACATATTCGCCTACTACTTCCAGTGGTTCACCACCTAACGTAAACTGCTGCTCCTTCCCGAGGCTGTTGATCATTACCTTAGTTTTCTGCATATTAATTTCCAAGCCTACCTTTCTACTCTTCTTGTCTGTCCAGCCAAATGTAATCCCTAATTAATACACAGCCTGTAGAGCTGGCGCGGATTCACTTTCGTTGGGTGATTTAGAAGCCAGCTTTTTTCCTATACGCGTTGTAGGGTAAAAAATACAACTCCGTCTTTTGGTTAATCCACCCAGTTAAACTTCCCGCCGCAACGTTATTGTTTCTATACTCCGACACTTCCTCGGGGCTCAGTCACGTGTTCGGCACCAAAAGGGAGCCACATCGGGCAAGGCTTGATGCTGCCAGCACAGCGCTGTCAGCTGGGAGTGCCTCCGGGGACTCTTTACGGCGACCCGACAGCGACGCTCCCTCGTGGAGTTGGCGCAGTTGGGAAATAAGACACGCGAGGCCACCACAGCGCGGGCGCCGAAATGAAAACAGAGCGTTCATATTTCACGCGATCATTAGCGTAGAGTGGTAGCGCGCGCTCTCGCAGTATGCGCAGTGGGTATACTACCGAGCTGCGCCTTTGCATTTCCTCCTCTCCTGCTCCTACGAAGAGCAGCGGCGCTGCGACGGAATCCACTGAGGGAAACTGCTTCCGCTGCTGACTGCTCTTTTAGCGGCGTTTTTATTTCTGCATCACTGCACACGGCCACTATTGCATGCTAATTTGCAAGCTAGAGAAAGAGAAGAACAAAGGACGTAAAAGAGACCACAGCTTTTATTTGTAATGTTTTGTGTGGGTTGTCTTGTATGTAAAAAATGCGCGGTTTTCAGAACGTCGAGGACGAATCTTGTTGGCATGTGATGAGTTGGCGTCATTAAACCTATGCGTGTAAATAATGAGCCAAAAACACGAACATGGGCTTGGGCTCTCGTCAAAACTCACTGACATACATTCTGAACCCTCCGGTAACTCTGTAGCGCAAAGCTACATCAAGGTGAAGGTAATGGCACTCCATGGGCATTTTTTTCTACTCCCTTTTAGGGCTAAGCATGTACTCGATCGTAACAGCGTTCAGAGAGTCGCATTAACAGGGGAAATTGGACTCGCCTTACATAGACGGTGGTAACTGACGACTGCGGCAATAACCAGATATAGCATATCGTTTCACACATACAAAACGGGCACAAGTTTCACGTGAACTGTACACCAATTTGTGTTGTGTCGTCATTGGCCGTCGTGGCTCAGCGGGGCATACCCTGTGCTCCTGGTCACGTCCGGGAAGGAACCGCTTGGCTGCTTCCACGAGAGATAAGGAGTGAGGCGATGGCGCGGTAGCGGGTCCCTGTTGCCAGGCGTCACTCTGGGGACAGCCAAGGTAGAAAGCTTTTAGAAGCAGTATATAGTGAGGACAGCCAGGTAGTTTATCTAACAACGTCGTCTTAAGCTGTGAACACGAATAATCATATAATTGAGCAAGAAAAAAATTAGTTATGGTTAACCGTCGCCGTAACCCTCTTGTTTTTCCTTACGTAATCTCTGAAGTTCCCGTACAGCTAGTTCCATCATATAAGTATTTAGGCATAACAATTTGTAGCGATCTTTCTTGGAGTATGCATGTTATTAACATAATATCGTCATCTAACAGGACGTTAGGTTTCTTAAAGCGCCATCTTCATCATGCTCCCGAACACGTAAAGTTATTAGCCTACAAATCATTCGTCAGCTTCAAACTAGAATTTGCATCGCCCATTTGGAATCCTCATCAAGCTTACCTCATTAGTGCCCTCGAATCTGTTCAAAATCGCGCCGCTCGTTTTATTCATTCATCGTATTCTTATGAAATCAGCGTTTCCTCCTTAAAAACAGCATCCGGATTATCCCCCTTATCGCTCCGTCGTCGCATTGCCAGCCTATCTTTATTTCACAAACTTTTCCACAGTCCTATGCGCATCGCACCTTATATTCTTCCCCCCACACGCATATCTCATCGCACCAGCCATCAGCTACAAGTTGCCCGTCCACGTTCACGTACCGTCACGTTTTCAAATTCCTTTTTTCCTCGAACAGCTGCAGACTGGAACGGCCTTCCGGACAACATTGCTCTCATCACTTGCACACCACAGTTCATCGATAGTGTCAAAACTTTCCTGTTATTGTGATTATGTATTTTTGCTCTTGCCACCCCTTACGTAACACCCCTTTTTAGGGGCCTTTAAGGTAATAAAATGAAATGAAATGAAACTCTGGTTGCAATAGAAACGGCGGAAGCTCCGTTTGCCTGCTACATTATTCGCCTATCAAGCCCTATTAGTGTAAGGTGCTACATTATTGGGGACGCTTTGGCTCATCCTTTAAGTGTATGATGCGAGAGCTTAAGTTACCGGTCTTCTTCTGCTGCTCCTCCTCCAAGCGTGGCCTCTGCCGGGACCACGCAACGGCTCGAAACCTGGCGCAGTATTGCTGTCGCAATAATAAGTAATATGTTTCCAAACCACTCCTTATTAGGAGCTTGGTACGCTGCACAAGCGATGGATGATTTTCACTTTCTAAAGGTGCAGAATATGTACAGTCAGCAACGTAAGGAAACTTCACTTTAAAACAAACTATGTTCTAGCGATTTTCAATAATTTTAATTGATCTTGTAATATCCTGCAGCTGTTAAACGCAAGAATTTCAGAGGAACGGTTAAAGGACTACTCTAATTGTTAATTTAATGAAATTATAACGACTTGAGGTGGTAATACGCCACTGTGAAAATGACGAAAATCTACCCCAGGGTTTGGGAAAATACCCTGCTCCGGTAGGGAGTGCGGTAGAAAATACTGTAGTCCTATTTTACTCGCTTATAGCAAAATTCGTGTCTACGGCGCATAACCACGGTTTCCAAACCAGTGATCACAAGGAAAAAATTATTGAAATTGTAGTACGAGTGGTTAACGGTGCACTCAATTTATTGCTGAGATTCCGGTGACTATCAATCAATCAATTATTTCAATAAATATACAAATTGCAAACAATGTTGGGCCAATAGCCGAAGCTAGTTTAGGCTCGTACATACATACATATACACAGCAGTGGAAGCAATACAGTTCCCTATCTGAAGAAAATGAATACAACCAAGACATACACATTTGGTAGGGCCGGAAATGTAAGCATTTCTTATCTATTTTATTTAGTGTTATAATAACATAATTCCGCCAGAATAAAATGTTTTGATGGAAAATAAAGTTATTTGCCATTTTAATTTCAAGTGGAATATTATTCTATATTTTTACACCGACATACTGTATTAGGTGCTGGCCGTAAAAGTGTCTTGTGATAGGAATGCTAAAGTTTATGTTGCTTGCATTTTTGGTGTTCCTGTGGGGTGTAACAAATAATGTAATTGGTAAAGGGTGGGCATTTAGGAGAATGGCATTTACTACACGGCAAACTTTCATTTCCGACGCAAGAGTAAAAGGGAGTATATGAAGCTGTGAGAACAATAAAGGTGTACATGAGTGCCAGTGCGAGAAGGTCATTATGCGTACGGCTGTGTTTTGAAGACGAATGATGGGATCTAAGTATGTTTAAAATATGAATGCCCAAGACTCGCTGCAATAGATAAGGTGAGAATGAAATATGGCAGTGCAAACCATTTTTAATAAAGGGGTACAGAAATATATTCGTGTTCGAAAAATAATGTAACAAGCTGAAGCAAGTTTCGAACACACATTTGCAATGTGTTCTCGAAAGTTATTTATATTATGTTAGGGACTTCTCTAAACAGTTCATAATTTGTCGACAAGCAGTTATACTGAGAAGGCAAAAAAAAAAAACTGTGATCGACACGTAATAGCGCCCGGTTACGTCACTAGTTGAAAAGAGGCATTTATTGCCGCGGTAGAGAGATAAAAAGCGTCGCGCTTTCGTTTCTAACCACTGTGGGCGCGGGATATATGGAATGAGATTTAAAACCATAAAAAGCATTCACGGCTACCTCTAGAATTTGGAGAGAAGTATCGAGCGCCGATCAATGTATAAAATAATTGTTACTTGAGTCCGGCTATGAAGCCCTTTTCACAATGAAGGAATGGAAGTGATGGCTAATTACACATATTTTCCGATGTAGCGTAAGCAGCCGCATCGGGCATTATGCATGCCTTTGTTATGATTGATGACGTGCTTTTGTCGGCTGAATATTGACAAAACCATGCGGTCTGTTTCTTTTCCAATTATCGTCGCATTACCTCAGTGCTATGATGGGGACTGCACATTTCGTCCACGCGTTTGTGGCCACCTCTTGCTGTCGACGTCATTGTTGTGCAGCTTGATTCTTTAACCAGGGTTACTTGCCGCTCCAATGCACGCGTGATCACAATCCGCGCAAGGAATTCTGGGCCCGGTATTCGTGAACTTCCCTTTCGCTTAGTTAAACCTCCGCTGAAGAACATTGCGACGTAGGCTTAGTACTGCCAGTTTATACAGGATAAGCTTTTACTTGCGTCGGAAACATAAATATATGACTCATTTTTCTTTATCTTCCGTTGCTGTTTTTTGCTGCTGGATGAGCCAGGTAAAGATGTAAAGTTCAAGATGTAAAGTTACTTGCCTGCAAAGCATTAATCCGGTCGAAACTTGAGCACGCCTCCGCAATTTGGAATCCCCCGCAAGCATACCTCAATGAATCTTTGGAAGCCATACAAAACAGAGCTGCCCGTTTTATTCACCGCTCCTATTCATACAATATCAGCGTCTCATCTCTCGAACAGCAATCACAATCACCAAGCCTCTCCGTCTGTCGTCACATTTCTAGCCTGTGCTTAATCACAAATTTTACTTTTCCGATCTGGAACAAGAGCCGTACATCTGCGCGCCTCCATCACGCACGTCTCATCGCATCGGTCATCCGTTTAAAGTTTCACGCCAACGTGCTCGTACAACTACTTTTCAAAGTCATTCTTCCTCCTAACAGCAAGTCAATGGAACGACTTTCCCCACAAAATTGCAGCCATCACCTGCCCATCCAGCTTCCTAGGCAAAGTCACATCGCACTTGTCATCATGAAAATGGTTTAAGCGCTTATGTTAACCCCACCCCCTTATGTAATACCACCCAAAAGGGGGTTTTTAAGGAAATAAAAATGAAATAAAATGAAATGAATTTTCGACGCAACGAATAAACAAAATTGGGCAGCCAAACGACACCAGGCCACAGCGTGCAGTTGCCAGATGAGCCGTTCGGAACTGCGGGCTTGAGCACGATTTCTCCGCACGGCGTACAAGCAGCGAAGCCACCGAATTCTCGAGCCAGGCTGAGTGCAACGAACTTGGGTACATAATGGGATGCGTATCCTAATGGCCGTCAACATTTTCAGCAGTGAACTGCATATGGCCGGTTTTAGATCGGCACCATTCATGCGCGAGAAGGATGGTGTCAAAGCTGTTCTCTTAATAATGCAGAAGCAATAATCCACGCTTCTAACAAAGAACTGCATAATGACAATCGTTTCGGGGGAACTGCGATAACCGAATTCAAAGCAGACTGAAGATGGGACCAAGGAACCGAAGGTGATCGAAATTCCTCTGCTCTAGGTCTCTCGTAGGCAGTTTTCTTGTCCATTTTATTGCTGAATCTGCTAAATGGCATCTAGTGGCATTTTAATTAGTGGCCTGGTTGAAAATGCTTGCTAATCATGCTATTTAATGTCTTGTGATCCTTTATTCAACAACCGTATGTAGTTTGTGCTGTTTGTCAGACGTTGACATCAACGAACTCGATCCGTTGAATACTTAAGGACTGCTCAGTCGAGGTTATAGCCCTTACTGTTTCTGCTGCGTATTCCCTATTTCACGCTAACGGTTGTTCAAGTGAACTTATTTTGGTTAGAAGGGGTTTACTGCCACAATAATTAGTTGGGCCTACCTTATTGTTATTTAATAACAACGATATTGTAAACATTGTCATTAAAGCAATGTTATGCATATCTTGATTGCATAGATCTGTTCTTTTCAGTCGCCGACGCGAAGGAAGTATTGTGACGGGCAATGAGTACTGAAGCAGTGGTTTTATTCAAAGAAACTGAAGTTAATCGTTAGTTAATTTCTCTTTCCATCACAAGACAAGCGATGCATTCATTCGAAAAGTTAGGCCACTCAGAAGTTAAGGAGACCTAATCTTAAATTGAATAAAGTATTGCCTGTCTATGAACGGATATATACAAACAGCTCCTATGCTTGGTACTACATAACGGATATAACGTTGAAGCGTAACACAATGTGAAACCTGGGCGGTAAGGTGTTCGGTACAATATAATACGAAGGCCACGTTCGTGCGCAGCATCAGCCCATGAACCCAAGAGGTCATTATTCAAGAAATATCCGAAAAAAGAAACTTGGAATACTGCCCATGACAATCTTACTGCAACAGTATAGACTGGCGATCATGGGCTCTTCCTAAACAAAAGAAAAAAATCGATATCTGGAGGATTTAGGTGGTGAATGTTAGCGGTCTAGGGATTTATCCTCCATATAAAAATTAGAAGCATGTTAGCCTTGGATGATCACGGTTGAAAATAATCTGTAGCGTGCTTTATCTCCTGTTCCTTAAAGTGGCAGCCTTCATGCTGAATTTGTGTCATAATTTAGCACGTTGCATGAATGGGTTAATTTTACTCTGTGTAACTGATGTTGGGCTATGCGATTTTATCAACAGCAGCGAAGGCCTGTTAATGCATTTACGGCCGTTATAAGAGTGCCCCTAGGGCATTCCTATAAGAAGATGCCGGGAATAAAACGAAAGTAACAAGAAGAAGAAAAGGTTTCAATCGCGGAATGTTTCTTTTTCAGAAAATTTTAGGGGATGAAATTGTTAAGGAGAGGGTTTTATAGTGCGACATGTACCTTTTGAGCACTGAAACTGTGACACCTTTCGAATTTGTGAAGTGTTTCACATGGGTTCTTGCGAGGAGACCCTTTATGAAGGTTCGGTGTTCCCGATGCGACAAAATTTGGTGTTACACTACTCTAGATGCGCTGTTGGCAGATGACACAGTGACTGCCAGTTGATAGGAATGGTTCATTGGCTAATTTTAAGGCATTTTTGGGATCATCGGACACGCAAAGGAGCTAAGCTATCGTGCTCTGATTGCGTTTCACGTCCAGTTGCACACCGCTGCGATTAGAAACCGTTGTCCACGGGGGATGAGAGTCTGATCCCCATGGAGGAATATAACAATCCTGCCTTGTGAACCAGGGCCGTCAGTGCCAATGACAAGATCGATTCGAAGCCCGGGAGCACACCGCCGGTGCCGGCTGCGGGCGACAACGGGCGACAATGCAGCGCCTATAAGCATACCACCAGCAGCTATCGAGAAGGAACCCGCACCTCGAGTACCGATGGAACACGATGAAGTAGCTTTCAGATCTCAAAGTGATTGTAACTTCCGTATAGCCACCCCACAGAGACGTTCTTGCACTCCGTGTTCAAAGGAGCCGAGCAAAGATTTGAGGAAGCCAATTACCTCGATCAGTTGAGGATCAATCCCACCAATAACTCTGTCACCTTAATTTCGCTTCTCACCAAAAGAACTGAAGCATACATAGCACTGAATTATGTACAAATAGAAGGCCAGACGCTACTCGTTGATGTGTAAACCTCGACACCAGGCAGCTGCTTTATGAAAGGCGTCAGATGTACCAGATGGACAGATCTACCAGTAGAATTTCGAGAATATACTGAAATTTAACAATATCGCCGACGCCCTACATAAGAAAATGAAGGTCTGTCGAGGTGGCTTCACAGCCATCACACAGCTACCTGCAAAAATGCGGTTTGCTTCGGCGCTTTATCTGTGTGAACCCTTCAGGAACAAGGTGGAAGCGTGCTTCAACAGCTGCCTGGAACACGCGCCGATGTCACAATCAAGAAAGGAAAATCTGTGCAGAAGATGCGGAGCGCAACATTTAACGAACGATAAACTGGACTTTACGGCAAGATGTATCGTGCCTCACGGATTCGAGGAAGAGTAAAATCTACTGCGATTTACAGCCGGGCAGCGGCATGACTATGCCAAGGAGCCGAGAAGCCAGACACCGCGACATCTACTTGACAGACCAACCTTAAGCCCGCAGCGTGGAGCGAGGAAGGAATGGATCAAGCATTCCCCTCTTTTCCGAGCTAGGGCACCTATGCACAAATGGGCCGCCAGCAATTATGGCACCTTCCACTCTACTAAAAAAGCAAGTGTCAGCAGAAAACAAATTTTTAAGAGAGCAGTTAGCTTACATGATGAGAAGAATAGAAAACATCGAAAGAGGGGCAAGAGTACCAGCTCCTGCACCAAAACAAACGGCGAGTCCTAAACGCGCATACCCACTATAGTGTTCCTAACGCATGTGCCGTAAACACGACTACGTCACCGGATATGGAGGTTGAAACATCTAACAGTCAAAACCGCCCGGCTCACGCGGACAGTAATTCGGATGCCATAACTAAAAAAAAGCCTGCGGAGACCTTCTATGAGGAAACCACTCAAAAACCAACCAGGGACGAGGAAAGGATTCCTCTTTTCTGATGGAAAAAGGAATCAAATATCAACGCCAACGGACCCGAGTATATTGACGGAATAAATGCCTTGCCTCAATGCGGACTCACTGGTAAGGATGCAATTAGCAACGTCCTTATGAACACGCAGGACAATATCTTAGGCGACCTATAAAGTACTGTGGCAGCCATGGAAAGCAAACTAGCAGCCTTTGAAACAGCAACAGCCAATAAATCCACGAGGCTAGATATAACTGTCGACAAGTTGTCGGCAATACCAGCAACCTTGCCAAATCCCCAGCACAAAGATGGCCCCTCGGCAAGAAAGTGAGGTATGGCAGTGGAACTGCAGGATGTTCCTTGGCAAGCGGGGCAACCTGCTGCTCTACATTAAAAACACTCAGCTAGATAACCGATGTCATAGCACTCCAAAAGAATAGGGGACCAATCAATTTAGCAGGCTACACTAATTTTATTTTTATTGGTTCGGATTTGAGTTTAACGTCCCAAAGCAACTTAGGCTATGCGAGACGCCGTAGTGGAGGACTTCGGAAATTTCGACCACCTGGGGTTCTTTAACGTGCAATTACATCGCACAGCACACGGTCGTTTAGCTTTTCGTCTCGGCCGAAAAGCGGCCGCCAACGCATAGATTTGATCCTGCATCCTTGAATGCAGTAGTAGAGCGCCCTGACCACTGCGTCACACCGGCAGGGGAAGGTTTTGTACAAACAGGCGTGTCAAACAAGCGGGACCAGCTCAATGCGACGTTCATTCAGAAAAACATCACTGCCATACAACACACACTCGATGACACCGATGTCAGATACACCTAGCTAGAAATTGCCCGCAGGAAAAAAGGAGATACAAAATTCTTCGTCTTAGATTTGTACTGCTCATCCAAAAACGCAGACATAGGTCTACCGCGTCGGCTAGAGAAAGTCCCAAAGCTTACCGCCAGGGTTAGTTACTAAAGGTAGGCTATTTTAACGCGCGACCAGAGGCATGGCGATTCAACAAAATCATGCCGAAAGGTACCAGAATTTGAGAAGCAGCACAGGACTTTGGCTTCTCTATAAGGAACAATCCGCAGGAAGTCACCAGGCCAGGCAACAGCATAAATGCGGACAACTCGCCAGACCTTACGCTAAGCCAAAGTTGTCGGAAGCTTAACCGTCGCCTTTAAGAGTTCAATGCGATCGTTATTGAGCACCGTTCGCATCGCACTCCTCACGCTCTTCAGCCTCACAAAGATATTTCTCACACAGCACTCAATTTTTTGTACTTAGTGCAGGGTGAAATTTCACTCTTGCCAAGATTTTAGCCACCAATCAGAGAACCTCCGTTCAGTCATTATTCCAGCTTAGTCTCTAGTCTGCTTTTTTCTTCTCAGTCCTTAAACCACAATGCTTTGAAAATGATGGATGAATGTATACGGGTTCGAATCAGGTAGCGGGTCGCGCCATTTATTGTGGCAGCGCCATACAATAGTTGGAATTTTTCGCTGAGCGTCGCATTGCAGGTTAGCAAAGCGGAAATGTTCTTTGCTACTCGCTTGGCTATTACTTCCATAACTAGTTTCTTTCTAATGACGCAAACTCCAAAGGTAATGCATACGTTAGGTCCACTTTTATTCGGAGAGAAGCAAAGCGGTTCTTTGGCGGAGTGATGGCGTGCTCACCTCGCACTGCGAAGGAGCCGTGTTAGACTCCGCAGGTTTCCGAAAACCTTCTTGAATTTCTTGTGATTTTCGCGTTACAACTACAATGCCAAAACAGCTTTTCTGCGATACAGGATCCTTGACGCAGTCGTGTCAAAATATTCTGGACGCCCGCTGCAACAGCACGGAACAGTCGCTAGGCAGTCAGCACTATATCCTCTCGAAGTTCAGCGCTACGCCACAAAAACCCCTGATCACAAGGAGGTTGTATACAACCTCCCGCATGTGCAATAGCCTTGCGTTTGTTCCACCGTTGGAAAAAGCAGCGTCTCAAGAGAACGCCGTTACGGTGCATTGTACAACCGGAGAAGCAGATCGAGGCGCATGCCACCGTTATGAAAAGACAACCTGGCTTTTGCTGCCACACCCACTCGACACAGCGTAGACGAAATCCGACGCGCAGAATCCCCTCGCTCGAATTGCAGACAACTATGAAGATACGGACGCGGAGCTTTTAAATGAACTAAGCAAGATTTACGTCAACAGGACACCTAGCACTAACGACACCAAACACGACACCTAGCACTGGAGTCCCTATGTATGGAGGGCCCCCAATGGTCAGTTGGACAAGAACTAGATGGAAGCAGGCACGTGGTACGCGATAAGACAGCTCCGGGCCACTTTTGCGGTGGGACCGGACGGCGTCTCGAACAAAATCCTCATGAACCTAGACATCGGCTCAGTACCTACCCTAACAGATCTCATGGGCGCCTACTGGAGGAAAGAACAGGCACCACTGGAATGGAAACTCGACAAAGGGACAACCATACGAAAACCAACGAAGGAGCTCTACGTAAGAACCTAAGACCCATTTTGTTAACGTCGTGCCTCGGTAAACTAATGGAGCACGTTCTACTCAACAGGCTGTAGGGTATGCCGAGGATAACGACTTCGTCCTCCCGACCATGGTAGGATTGACACCTTCCCTTCGGTCTCGGAATGTCAGGATTTAATTGTCGAGGGACGTTCTGGATTGTAGCTACTGTCTTGAAATGAGGGAGCACTGAGACTTGACTTCTTTGAAGTCTTCAATATTGTCTCAGACGAGGCAACATTAGAAAATATCCCGTTGTTGATCATGGAAAGAGTTCGTGTGCATTGTACTCCTACCCCTGGCCCCCAGACTCACCACCACCGAAGAGATACGCATGTCTTTAACGCGGGCGACATTGCACCTGCTGTTCAACAGTGGAACAGGGCTTGTGTCGTTAACTTCTTTGTCCATCGTCTCTATCCGGGCTGCATATTTCCTCAAGATGAACATGACCCAACTAGCCCAAATTGTCATAATACTGCATCAATGGAAGTTATGCCCAAATAGAAAGTGTGGTTCAGAAAGCAGTCGACAGCACCGAGACATGCTGTATGAGCGGGTTTTGAATGCCCCCACACAGTCCGAACTTCTGGTAGTCCGTGAAAACGCGAAAGGCAAGAACAAACCTTCGCCTACTCCAATAAGGGTATAACTCAAATGTCTACCAATCAAAGATGCAGACACCATCAAATTCCTAATTATGTTCATTGAGAGTGACTGCAGAAATATAGCAACTTTGGAGAAACTGACCTCAACATTCACCCAAGCAGCCAAACAGATCAAACGAATAGGCAACACGAGAAGGGGCATGAAAGAGAGCGACACCTGTCGACTCATTCAGGCTTGAGTGAGTGTATTAGCGTATTATTGAGTATATCCTTAAGGTTGAGTGTACTATCCGGCAAGCTTATAAAACAATACTAGAACTATCGAATAACACGAGCTATCGAGGCGCCTAGCGCTTGGAATGCAAAACACACTTGATGAAGTCGAGGAAGCGAACTTAATTCACAGTACTCCTGACTCATCATCATCATCAGCAGCCTGACTATACCCACTGCAGGGCGAAGGCCTCTCCCATATTTCTCCACTTAAACCGGTTCTGTGCTAGCTCCATCCACTTGACCCCTGCGAACTTCTTAACCTCATCCGCCTACCTTACTTTCTGCCGCCCTCTGCTATGCTTTCCTTCCCTTGGAATCCAGTTTGTTACCTTAAGCGACCATCGGTTATCCTTTCTTCGCACTACATGTCCTGCCCATGCCCATTTCTTCTTCTTAATTTTCACTAGAATGTCGGTAACCTGAGTTATTTCTCTGACCCACTCTGCACGCTTTCTATCTCTTAATGTTACCCCTACCATTTTTCGTTCCATAGCCCTCTGGGTTGTCCTCAACTTAAGTAGAACTCTCTTGGTTAGCCTCCACGTTTCAGCCCCATAGGTGAGTACAGGTAAGATGCAACTGTTATATACTTTCCTCTTTAGCGACACCGGTAAGCTGCTAGTCATAATATGTGAGTGCTTTCCAAATGCGCTCCATCGCAATCTTATTCTTCTTGTTATTTCCTTTTCATGGTCCGGATCTGCGGTTACTACCTGTCCTAGGTAGACATATTCGCCTACTACTTCCAGTACTTCGCTACCTAATGTAAACTGCTGTTCCTTTCCTAGGCTGTTGAACATTACCTCAGTATTCTGCAGATTGATTTTCAAGCCTACATTTCTACTTTTCCTGTCTAGGTCACCAATCATTATTTGCAGTTTATCCCCCGAGTTGCTTAGCAAGGCAATGTCATCAGCAAATCGCAGATTACTGAGATATTCTCCATCTACCCTTATCCCTAACTGCTCCCATTCCAAGTCTCTGAATACTTCTTCTAAGCAAGCTGTGAATAGTACTGGGGAGATTGTGTTTCCTTGCCTAACATCTTTCTTTATGGCAATTTTGTTACTTTTGTAGTGAACTCTGCGAAGATATTATGAAGACGAGGATGAACTAGGCGAGGATATCACAAAGACGAGGAGAAGAACGACGAAGTGCCGCTGCGCTGCTCGAGCTCGCTTGTGGAGGCATAGACTGGCTGTGCTCTTGTGTGGTTCTCTGTGCAACTTGGAGAGTGCTATTATCCCTGTTAAAAGACAGTAAACACCCCCTTTCACTTGGTGGAGGTCAGGATTTCCTGCCGTCCTCGAGCTTCGAAGCCGCACACTCCCGACACCAGTCATGACCGACGCCAGCTTCCTAGTCCAACCGGGCCCTCGTCTGCCGTCTTCTGAGCTGGAGCTTTGCGCCAGCGGGATCCTCCTATATTTAGCGGAACCGGTGACCATGACGTGGAAGACTGGCTGGCTTCATGTGAGCGGGTTAGTACTCACAATCAATGGGACGACGCCCGAAAATTCAATAATGTAATATTCTACCTAACGGATGTGGCCAACCTATGGTTCCGGAACCACGAGGCCGACATCACTTCGTGGTCTGCTTTCAAGACCAGTTTTGCCGATATCTTCGGCCGACCTGCCGTGCGCAAGCTCCGTGCTGAGCAACGCCTGCGCGGCCGCGCACAGCTTCCTGGCGAAAATTTTACCAGTTATATTGAAGATGTTGTAGACCTTTGCAAGCGCGTGGACGCTTCAATGCCAGACCATGCCAAGATTGGTCACATTATGCAAGGGATTGATGATGACGCGTTCCAGATGCTTCTGGCGAAAAAATCCAGCAACCGTCGTCGATGTTATCAATGCATGCCAAAACTTTGATAAATTACGCAAGTGCCGCAACATCACTCGATCTTCGCTCTCACACCAGGAACCTCTTGCAGCTTTAACGCCTGACACAGACCAGTCGTCCTTGCTGCCACAAATAAAACAGTTTGTTCGAGAAGAAGTTGCCCGTGAACTATCACTCGTTCACCAACGTCCTGACGCTCCATCTCCTTTGGTGCCGAAGTTGCAACAAGACATCAGCGAACAGGTCGCAGAAGCACTTCCCATGCTTCCTGAAGCTCCTGTTGCTCCTTTGACATACGTCGGAGCACCAGTCCAGTATAGTCAACCTGCTGTTCCAGCCCCTTTGACCTACGCGGCTGTGGCTGCGCGGCCACCACCTGAGCCGTCACTACCCATGCAGCCTGTCATGCGCCCTGCACCGCTTCCTCAAACGGCTCCGCTTCATCCTTCCACCCCGCACTATTACAACCCTTGGCGTACTTCGGACAATCGCCCAATTTGCTACTACTGTGGTTTCGCTGGACATGTGGCTCGTCGGTATCGGCGTCGCATGGCCGCGCCTCCCGAGCCTGCGTCTTCTGATTACTCCCCGCCGCTGCTTCATTCTGCCCACTCTCCGCCTGCGTACGCCACAGAACAGCGTTCGTATACAACCCGCCGTTCGCCTTCTCCGCGGCGCCGGTCACTGTCACCAATGCGCCGGCGACCACCACCTGCTGACGAGGAAAACTAAGCTCCGCGGTTCCTGAGGCAAGAACTGCGTGCTCTGCGAAAAGCTCAAGGCCTCAAATTTTGCCCACGAACGTTATAGTGATCTCTATCAATGGTCTGTCCGTATATGCGCTGGTCGATACGGGTGCTGCAGTGTCAGTGATTCATGAGCGACTCTGCCGACGATTACACAAAGTTACGACGTCATTTGATGGTTTGTTACTCCGCACTGCCAGTGAAGAGAGGATTGCCCCTTTAGCAGCATGTACAGCACGTGTCGTCATTGAAGGTGTTTTGTACAGTATTGAGTTCGTAGTTTTGTCGTCTTGCTCCCACGACGTGATCCTCGGATGGGACTTCTTGTCTAAAAATAACGCCGTGATCGATTGCGCCAGAGCTGTAGTGGAATTTTCTGCACTGTGCGACGCACTGCCCGACGACAACAGTTCAGTGTGTCCTCAAAAGCTTACCATCGGTGAAGATGTAGACGTAGCACCAGGAGCTTGTGCCCTTGTGCCTTTATCGTGCCCTGCCGTGTCAGCCGTTAGTGTTTTATTTACGCCGTCTGCATCCTTCATCCATCGCAAGCACCTGCCGCTGCCGTCTGCTGTTCTCGATGTTTACGGTGGCTTCACGATGCTACTCATCTACAATCCGTCTCCGCGCCCGGTTACTCTGCTACGTGGAAAATCCCCAGGTTCTGTTCAACCAGCCAACCTTCTCTCTAACCTAGACGCCTCCGAGACCTACCGTAGTAACTACATCGATGCTCTGCAGTCCGATTCGACGCCTGATTCGTTTCCAGATGACTTCTTCCGAAACGCCATAGAGGACGCTCTTCCTTCCACCTGCCGGACGCAGCTTGTGGCCCTTTTACAAACGTTTTGCTCCGCTTTCGACGCCGCCCACACACCTCTCGGCCGCACTTCCACAGTCGCGCATCACATTCAGACCGGCTCTAACTCACCTTTGCGACCTTATCGTGTGTCAGCGACAGAGCGTCGCGTCATCAGTGAGCAAGTTGAGGACATGCTACAACGTGGTGTAATCCGCCCGTCTCAAAGCCCCTGGTCTTCACCAGTGGTGCTAGTAAAGAAGAAAGATGGCTCGGTTCGCTTTTGTGTTGATTACCGGCGCCTGAACAAAATTACCTAACAAGGACAATTACCCCCTGCCGCGTATAGACGACGCTCTTGATTGCCTCCAAGGTGCCGAGTACTTTTCGTCTCTTGATTTACGTTCCCGTTACTAGCAAGTACCAATGGCCGCCTGTGACAGAGAGAAGACCGCATTTGTGACCCCGGATGGCCTCTATGAATTTAATGTAATACCCTTCGGTTTGTGCAACGCGCCCGCCACATTCGTGAAGATGATGGATAACATCTTGCGGAAGTTCAAGTGGCACATCTGCCTCTGCTACCTGGACGACATTGTTGTCTTTTCCACCGACTTCGCCACGCACCTAGAGCGCTTGGGGCAAGTTTTGGTTTGTCTTACTGACGCCGGCCTACAACTAAATCTCAAGAAGTGTCACTTTGGTGCCCGGGAGTTGACCATTTTGGGGCACATCGTCTCTAAGGAAGGTGTTCGCCTTGATCCGGCCAAGCTGCGCGCAGTGGCGGAGTTTCCTAAGCCGGTCTCGCTCAAGCAACTTCCAAGCTTCATTGGTCTATGCTCCTATTTTCGGCGCTTCGTGCGGGATTTCGCTTGTATAATTGCACCCCTTACGAAGCTACTCGGGGGAAACAGTGACTTAACTGCGTGGTCGGTCGAGTGCGACGAAGCGTTCACCGCATCGCGCCGTCTTCTGACTTCGCCACCAATTCTTCGCAACTACGACCCCACAGCACCTACCGAGGTCCATACTGATGCGAGTGGCGTTGGCCTTGGGGCGGTTTTGGCTCAACGGAAAAATGGCTTTCAAGAATATGTCGTCGCGTACGCGAGTCGCGTCCTCTCTAAAGCTGAATGCAACTACTCAGGTACGGAAAAGGAGTGTTTGGCCATTGTGTGGGCACTAACGAAATTCCGACCCTACCTGTACGGTCGCCGATTTGACGTCGTCACGGACCACCACGCGTTATGTTGGCTCTCCTCTCTTAAAGACTCGTCCGGCCGCCTCGCACGATGGGCTCTCCGCCTTCAGGAATTTGACATCCGCGTTATATATCGCTCTGGCCGTAAACACATGGACGCCGACGCTCTGTCTCGTTCTCCCCTATCCATCGAACCTGTTTGCTCCTCGGCGGCTGATCCCGTCCTCTCGTCTCTAAAAATCGCTGATATGCCTGCGGAGCAGCGAAAAGACCCGTGGCTCGCATCGTGTCCACTTCTCCAAACGCTTCGCCTTCTCGGACTTGACGCCGTCAAGCACCACACTTTGCCCTACGAGACGGTCTTCTCTACCGCCGCAATTATATGCCTGATGGTCGACGGTGGCTTCTCGTCATTCCCCGCCATTTATGACAAGAAATTTGCGCCTCTTTCCATGCCGACCCTCAGTGTGCCCATCCTGGTGTAGTCAAGACGTTTCAGAGAATTTCTCAACGCTACTATTGGCGCGGCATGTACGGCTATATTCGCAAATACGTCCGCTCCTGCATCGCCTGTCAGCGCCGCAAGTCACCCACACCTCGTGCTTCTGGCCCCTTACAACCACTTCCATGCCCGGCCCACCCTTTTGACCGCGTTGGCGTTGACCTTTACGGCCCACTTCCCTGCACGGTCTCTGGGAACCGGTGGATTATCGTCGGCATCGACCACCTCACCCGGTATGCCAGACCCTCGCTTTACCCGCCGCTACTGCCCGTGAAGTTGCCCTGTTCTTGCTACATCATTTTGTTCTTCGCCACGGCGCGCCGCGAGAGCTGCTGAGTGACCGAGGACGCGTCTTCCTTTCCAACGTCGTTGAAGCTCTACTGGCCGAATGTCGCATCATACATCGGACCACAACAGCCTAAAACCCTCAAACTAACGGGCTGACTGAGCGCTTCAATCGTACTCTCGGAGATATGCTCACAATGTACGTTGCCGCTGATCAGACCAACTGGGACGCTGTTCTTCCTTTCGTGACGTACGCATACAATACCGCCACGCAGTCAACCACTGAATTTAGCCCTTTCTTCCTGCTTTATGGGCATGAGGCATCGTCCACGATGGGCACTATTTTACCATATCGTCCTGACTCCTCCGAGTGGACTCTCCTTTCAGACGTTGCCAAACATGCGGAAGAATGCCGCCAGTTAGCCCGCAGTTTAACATCGGAATCGCAAGGCCGCCAAAAGTATCGTCACGACAAAGATCAGACGCCACACGTTTTCCCTACAGGATCCCTTGTTTGGCTCTGGGTTCCTGACACCCCACCGGGATTGTCATCAAAATTTCGAACCGAGTACCACGGCCCCTACCGCATTGTCCGCCAAACCTCCCCTGTGAATTACATCGTGCAGCCACTCACTCCCTCTTCGGACATGCGTCATCGCGGGCGCGAAACTGTGCACGTGAGCCGCCTAAAAACGTACTACGATCCGCTCCTCTTGCCCTCACCATAAGTCGCCAGGATGGCTCCTCTTCGCTCCGGGGGAAATTGTAGTGAACTCTGCGAAGATATGAAGACGAGGATGAACTAGGGGAGGATATCACAAAGACAAGGAGAAGAACGAAGAACTGCCGCTGCGCTGCTGGAGCTCGCTTCTGGAGGCCTAGACTGGCTGTGCTCTTGTGTGGTTCTCTGTGCAACTTGGAGAGTGCTATTATCCCTGTTAAAAGACAGTAAACACCCCCTTTCACTTTCTTTATGCAGAAATATGGTTGCTGTGCTGCCACTATATACATCTTCCAGCACTTTCACGTACTGCTTGTCTACCCCCTGATTTCGCAATGCCTGCATCACCGCCGAGGTTTCAACTGAGTGAAATGCTGTTTCGTAATCAATGAATGCTATGTATAAGGGCCGGTTATATTCCGAGCATTTTTCTATCACCTGATTGATGGTATCGATATGATCAATAGTAGAGTACCGTTTCCGAAAACCTGCTTGATCCTTTGCTTGATTGAAGTCTAAGGTTGTCCTGGTAACAGACAGTAAGCTGATCGGTCTGTAATTTTTAATGTCCTTAGAGTCCCCTTATGAATGAGGATAATGTTTGCATTCTTGCATGGTTCCGGTACCGTCGATGACATCAGGCACTGCGTATACAGGGTGGCTAGCTTTTCTTAACACGATATCCCCCCGTCCTTCAGCACATCTGTAGTTATCTGATCCTCTCCAGCTGATTTCCCCCTTTTCATAGTTTCTAATGCTTTCTTGACCTCATTCTTCGTAACTAGTGGAACGTCTGACTGTTTTTCCCTACCGCCAATCTCCTTACGGCCCTTACTACTTTGGCTACTATAGAGATCTGTATAGAACTCCTCGGCTACTTTGACTATCTTGTCCATATTCGAGATGACGTTGCCCTCCTTGTCCTTTATCGCATACTTCTGGTTTTTGCCTATGCCCAATTTCTTCTTTACCGCTTTAAGGCTTCCCCCGCTCTTTACAGCATGCTCAATTTTCTCCATGTTCTACTTCCTTATATCGGCCACCTTGCGCTTATGTATTAGCTTTGATATTTCGTCCAATTCAATCTGGTCTGTTGGATTGGAAGCTTTCATACTATGGCGTTTCTTAATCAAATCTTTCGTCTCCTTAGACAGCTTACCGGTATCCTCTCTATGCTACCGCCTACTTCTACCGCACATTCAGAAATGATATCTGTGAAATTATTGTTTATTGCTTCTAGGGTAATGTCGCCATCCTCGTTTAGAGCTGAATATCTATTCTGTAGCGAGATCCTGAACTCTTCTACCCTCCCCCTCACCGCTAATTCGTTGATGGGTTTCTTTCTTACTAATTTGATGCGCTCCTTCTTCAGATTTAGGCTAATTCGGGACCTCACCACCCTGTGGTCACTGCATCGCACTTTCCCGATTATGTCCATCTTGCATAATTGCGGGGTTGAACACATTATGGAATCAATTTCATGTTTAGTCTCCCCGTTAGGACTTTTCCATGTCCATTTCCGGTTCTTCGGTTCGCTGAAGAACGTATTCATGATTCTTAAGTTATTGCGCTCTGCAAACTCAACTAGTAACTCCCCCCTGCTATTCCTAGAACCAATGCCATAGTCACCTACTGCCTGGTCTCCTGCCTACTTTTTCCCTACCTTGGCATTGAAGTCGCCCATTAGTACCGTTTACTGGGTCTACTTTTCGCATTGACGATTCTACATCTTCGTAGAAGCTTTCAACTGCGTGGTCATCATGACTACATGTAGGTGCATAGGCCTGTACAACCTTCAGTTTATATCGCTTATTAAGCCTAATAACGATGCCTGCCACCCTCTCATTCATACTATAGAATTCATCTATATTACCCGCTATCTACTTATTGACAAGGAACCCTACTCCTAGTTGTCGCCTCTCTGGTAAACCTCGATAGCACAGTACGTGCCCATCTTTCAGTACAGTATATGCCTCATTCGGCCTCCTAACCTCACTAAGCCCTATGATATCCCATTTCATACCCTCTAGTTCCTCTAACAGCACTGCTAAACTAGCTTGACTAGCTAGGGTTCTAGCGTTAAACTTTGCCAGGGTCAGTTTCCAATGGCGGCCTGTCCAGCGGAGCCAGGTATTCTTAGCACCCCCTGCTACTTAAGAGGTCTGACCGCCGCCGTGGGCAGTTGTTCCGCAGCCGCTGGTGACTGAGGGCCGGGGTTTTATGGAGCTTATCATAGGAGGGTGCGGCCAATTACTGCACCAGGGTGGCCAACTCCTGTTCTGGTGAGGGAGTGCGCTGCCGGAGGTGTTCACCGGCATCAGGTTACGCCCTAAACCTGTTTATGCATTTCCATCGACACGCGGATATTTTCTTTTTTAATCCGGTGGAGAATTGCGTGGCACCGGGATTTGAACCCCGGTCCTCTTGCATGCGAGGTGTTTGTTCTACCGCTACGCCACCGCTGCACCTGACTGGCGCACGCCAAAGCCGGGGGGTTTGTCTCCCTAAGACTAGGCTTAAATACCTTAAACACCGAACCACCGCGGATGATCCCAGGCAAATACAGCACTCTAGGTGGAGCTCATAAATTCCCTCCCAAATCATATGCACGCCACCCACCACGAAGGCTGGAGACTAGTACGCGGGCGTGCACTACACACCAAATACGAAGGAAGCCTGTCGGTCGCTTACACATAGATACGGCCGAATACAAAGAGACGGGCCGAAGTTTCGCGATCAGTGCAGGTGAGTGAGGCCCATGAGTCAGCGCCTTCCAAACTCTTCGCTGCAGCTACTGTACTCACCAGAAGCTGCGAGGCTACAGAGGAGGCAGCCTTCGCTCTGGCCGTCACTTGTGCCAAATTACGTGTAATAGTCCCTGACTCCAAAACAGCCGTACGGAATTTTGAGTAGGGGCTGCTTATCAGCTGCCACAATGAATATCCTTAAAATCTACCGTTACCTCCATGGTAGGGTGAGCGGGCATAAAAATAACGCTACAATGCGGCTGACAGACTTGTTCCGCTGCTGACTGTTCTAGACTGCGACCATCTCAAGCACAAGGAACAACGCGGCGCCTTATCGGTTTCGCAATGGTGGCCGACCACACGTGCGGCAGCAAGACGAGCTACTGGGAAGTGACGTATGCTCCGCCTACCTGCTGGATTCCACGCCGACGTCAGTTACTGCGACAATTCCTGGACTGTTGACCACATCTGCACCGGTATAATCAAGCCCGCTCTGCGTAAACGACCGGTGACGCCTGCAGCTGTTTAGTGAGCATGGGAACAACGCTGCAATGCTGCGTTCAAATTTGATCCGCTTCTGCCTGTTCCAGGTTAGTTACGTCTTCTAAATGCTCCCGTATTGCGTTCCTTGTGCTTCCATGCCCCCAGCTGCTTTTGAATCATGTGCATCAATGTTTCGGCGTGATGAAGCTGATGCTTTCTGGGGATGTCGAGCTGAATCTTGGGCAAAAAAAAAGCGTTGCAAAGAATTCCCAGTCAGTTCAGTACTCTCCAGACAGTAGCAAGGAATAGTGGGTGGAACAGCGCGGAAGCGGGAAGTAGCAAGGAAGCGGTTTTGGCACTGCTTCATAATCTTAGGACCCGCCTTGCTAAATTTGAAAAAGGGCAGGAGCATATATTTTGTTTCACTGCAAGACCTCAAAGCCAATCAGAAGGAATTGAGAAGACAATTTGCAGATATTTCTACTGGCCTTAATTCTGTTGAAGATAAGATGGGGCTGCTGGATGCAGTTTATGACAACTTGGCGACGATGAATGAAAATGCTGAAAGAGCACTGAGCGAAAATGAGAAGCCTAAAATCTGTTTAAACTATCTCGCAGGGCGAGTGGGTAGTTTCTTGATGTTCCAAACGTATCTACGAAATCATAAGATGAATCAGAGAAAAAGGTACTGCACATTGTTGAAGAAGAAATGTCTGTAACTTTAACCGAAATGGACATAGATCGCGGTCATAGAATTGGTACGGCGCAGCCTCAGAAAGCACCGCCAATAATTGTCAAATTTTCAAATGATAAAATCAGCAAACGAGTTTTCGTTGCAAATACCAAACTAAGAGATTCAGACGTAACGATGAGTGATTTTTCTCAGGCCACCAGGCATGCGCGGAAAACACTTGTTGAATTCGTAAAGCGAACTGGAGCCAGAAAACTCATTCAGCCTCTGCTATATCAAGCTATGCTAAAAAAATGGTTTTATATGTACTGCCTTATAACTGATAGTGTCCAGGAAAAAGATTCATCACGTGTTGTAGCCAACTCCGGTTCTCCTTCTCCAAAATAGCTAGAACAAAATGCGCAGCGATCTGCGCAAACACTTCGCAACATTTCTGTCCTTTTCAGTAATTTACTCAGTGTTCTTTGTCATCGCGACAGCTTATCCTGCACCGCCGATACCATGGGGGCCGACATTGTCATAATAACAGAGTCGCGACTAAATGGATCTGTGGACAGTTGCAAAATATTTTCTTCGCAAAAGTGTTATCCTGTATATCGTTATGACCGCCCTTCCGGCCGCGGAGGCGACACTTTGATCGCTGTATCAGAGAATATAGAATGCTTTGAAGTTAACTTTGATAGTGATCTGGAAGCCATTAGTGTGCAGATAAAAATTAACAACAAAGCTAACCTTCTTTGTGCCTGTTACCGTCCACCATATAATGACTTTGGCCTTTGTAATGACCTCCATGACATTTCTACCATAATTCAGACAAGGTTTCCTGACCGGCCTATTTTTCTTGTCGGTTACTTCAATTTTCCTAAAATAACACGTCATACAGTCATTTAGGCAGTGATAGATGATCAGAATCAACATGTGTTCCGGCACTTTGCTCCACCCTTTCATAAACGCCAGTAGGCACGCAGCCGACTAGAGTAACAGATACAAGTTCAAACATATTAGACCTTTTGCTAACTAGTACTCCAGACCTTGTTTCCGACGTAAGCTACTTGCAAGGTTTAAGGGATAATCGCCCAATCCTCATCGCATTAAGCTTGCCTTCTAAATATATATAGAAATAAAAGCAAATTTCATGGCAATGAACGCTGGCCTTAAGGGATTTTTAGATGAATTCCTCATAAAGTTTGAGCAAAGATCTATTACAGAAAACTGGCGCTTATTTAAGAACAAATTGCAAGAGCTAACTGAATTGCATGTTCCTCGAAGAATCATCACAACTAATTGCAGGTCACCTTGATTCACTCGGTCATTAAACCTGCCTTGCGAGCAAAAAAGACGATTACGTACCAGGGAACAGTCGTCCGGAAAACCTCAGAAATTAACAGCACTGAAAGTTGCGGTTGAAACCCAGAAAAATACGTTAAAAGAAGCTAAGAAAAGGTATTTTAGCGTTACATTGCCATCACTTTTATTAACGGATCCAAAAAAGTTATGCAGTGCTGTCAACGGATCAGATCAACCATAAGTATCTCTTCTCCATGCGCAATGAAATCCTTGTCCCTGTTAGCGACATTGCTCTTGTACTTAAGGACGTTTTTGCCAAGGCATTTTCTCACCCTTCTATCACATTACTGCCAGATTACGAGGATCATTACCCATTTGGAATGGATCCCATTCTTTAAGATTTTGAATGCATCATACGTATCAGTCATCACATAAAACTATCCCTTTCTTGCTGTCCAGACAACATTACTAGTAAAATTCTAAAAAAGACAACACAAAAGTATATTATATCATAATATTATCATTTATTTCAGAAATCTAAGGCGGTGACCTCACAGCAGACTAGAAATTGAGTAAGGTGGTTCCACTCGACAAATCAGGCTTCAAGCACAATTCACTCAACTATCGACCAATATTAACCAGTATACCTTCCAAGATAATGGAGCACGTCATCATGTCTCACCTTGCGAACTTGCATGAGTATTTTTCTTTTTCTACTGCGCAAAACATAACTTTAGAAAACACTTCTCTTCCGAAACACAATAAACCCGACACGCAATGCTATATCTTCGTACTTGATTGTGGCAATGAGGCTGACTGTATTTATTTAGACTTCCGCAAAGCATTTGACACAGTATCGCAAAACTTACTTCTTTACAATTTAAGTGAACTTAATATTGACCATAATCTACTGAAACGGATCGAGCGCTAACCGATTACAATGTGTACATGCTAATGGCTTTAACTGGTCATCGATTTCTGTGACCTCCGGCGTACCGCACGGTTCTGTCATCGGTCCTTTCTTATTCATTTAATATATTAAAGACCTGCCTAACAACGTACCATCTTCAGTAGGAGTCCTTGCGGACGATTTTGTTGTTTATCGAGACAAATTATATAAATGATGTTGCATTACTCCAGGCAGACCTAACCACTATCTCTAAATGGTGCTCACAATGGCAAATGATGCTTAACACGACTAAATGCAAGGTAGTAAATACGCTTTTCCCGTCTCGAAAGTTCAATTCGCTTTGCTTGCACTATTTCTACTTCCTCGCAATGCGTGCAATCTTCTAAATATCTCGGCGTCATTCTAACACTAGATTTAAATTTGGAAACCACCCGTCAGCTCTATCATATAGCTTCCGCCAACCGCATGCTTGGTTACATTAAACGCAACTTTTACTTACCACCAGCCCCTGTTCAGCTTCTTCTGTACAAGTCACATGTCCGCTCAAAACTAGAATACTCTAACTCTGTATGGGATCCTTTCACAAACACGCTTATTGAAGCCTTAAAAGGTGTGCAAAATCGAGCAGCGAGGTTTATTGCATATAACTATGATCGTTTTTCCAGCGTCACATAAATAAAAAATAACATGTCATTAACCCCTCTTGCTCTGCGCAGAAAAGTGTGACGTCTTTGTCTATGTTTAGAAATTTACATGAATTTCACTTTTAAAGGCGCATTTATCATTGCGCCTACATATGTATTATCCTGCATCAATCACACACGGAAAGTTGGCGTTCCTCGGTGTCGTACAATATTCTACATAAATTGTTTAATACCAAAAATATAGTCGAAGGGTAACCACTTACCACAGGATATTGTAGCAGCAAATGACGTGGATAAGTTTAGGATGAATTTTTCATTATATTATGGTCTACCATAGCCGCATTTGTTTCACTTCTACTCGATAATTGTGTATTTAGCTCTGTACCTTTTTCTGCGCATCTATTTCATTTACCGTATCCGGTTACTTGCTCAATGTTCCTACGGATGATTCAATATGTTTGTATTTCAGTTCAGTCGTTCAGTCGTGTCCGACTCTTCGTAACCCTATGGAACATGTCACGCCACGCTTTCCGGTCTCTCACTATCTTCCTAACAGCGCATAACTTCATCTGCAGTGCCTCGAGGATGCCATCTAACCATCGCGTTCGCTGCCTACCCCTTCTCCGGCGACCCTCAACCTTTCCCAGCATCAAATCTTTCTCCAGCGACTCCTCTCTTCTCATCAGATGACCAAAGTAGCTGAGCTTTAACTTTAGAATTTGACCCTCCAATGAGCAGTCAGGGTTTATGGTCTACAATATCGACTGATTTGATCTTCTGGCAGTCCAAGGAACTCTCAAGAGTCTTCGCTAGCACCACTATTCAAACGCGTCAATTCTTTGGCGGTCAGCCTTTTTCACAGTCCAGCTCTCGCATCCATACATCACAACTGGAAAGACCATAGCACGAGTTATACGGATCTTGGTTGGCAGACTAATGTCTCTGCTCTTTACTAGGCGGTCAAGGCTAACCATTGCTCTCTTTCCCAGAAGCAAGCGTCTCCTAATTTCATGGCTGCAGTCTCCTTCCGAGGTAATCTTGGAGCCCAAGAAGAGAATATCTGTCACAGCTTCCACTTCTTGTCCATTGATGCTCCAGGACCTGATAGGGCAAGACGCCATGATCTTTGTCTTTTTAATGTTCAGTTTAAGCCCGAACTTCTCGCTCTCTTCTTGTACGCGCATCAGAAGTCTCTTGAGTTCCACTTCACTTTCTGCCAGTAAAGTGGTATCATCCGCATATCTAAGGTTGTTGATACGTTTTCCAGCAATCTTCACTCCAGCTGAAGACTCGTCCAGACTGGCCTTCCTCATGATGCACTAAGCATATAGGTTAAACAGACAGGGCGACAGTATGCAGCCTTGCCTCACTCCTTTCTCAATCGGAAACCAATCAGTAAGACAATGCCCAGTTCTGACTGTGGCCTCTAGCCCTTCATACAGGTTCCTGAGGAGACAGATTAGGTGAATTGGAACTCCCATTTCTTGGAGAGCTTGCCACAATCTGCTTTGATATACACAGTCGAACGCTTTCGTATAATCAATACAGCAGAAGTAGATGGGTTTCTGGAACTCTCTTGCTTTTTCCATGACCCAGCGAAGATTGGCAATTTGGTCTCTAGTTCCTCTGCCCTTGCGAAACCCAGCTTGCACGTCCGGAAGCTCCCGATTCACATACTGCTGCAGCCTACCTTGGAGGATTTTCAACATCACCTTGCTAGCATGCGAAATAAGCGCGATCGTGCGGTTGTTGGAACAATCTTTGGCACTGCCTTTCTTTGGAATGGGGATGTAAACTGACCTCCTCCAATCCTGTGGCCACTGCAGGGTTGTCGAAATCTTCTGACATATTGTATGCAGAATGTTAACAGAGTCATGGTTGAGGTTTTGAAGCAACTCAGCTGGAATGCCATCAATTCCGCTAGCTTTGTTCTTAGCAAGGCTGGCTAAGGCCCATTCAACTTCACTCTTCAGGATGCCCTGCGCGAGATCACTAATCACAACCGTCTTATGTTGGGTTTGCACATTCGGCTCCTTCTTGTACAGTTCTTCTGTGTATTCCTGCCACCTCTTCTTTATCTCTAAGGCTTAAGTGAGGTCCTTGCCTCGTTTGTCCTTTATCACGCCCAGCTTAGCACAGAAGCTTCCTTTGATATCTTTGATTGTCTTATACAGAGCTCTTGTGTTCCTTTGTTGGCTGTTGTCCTCAACTGCTTGGCACTGTATGTTCAGGAAGGCATTCTTATCTCGCCTTGCTATTTTCTGAAAATCCGCATTGAGAACCTTGTATCTTTCTCTTTCTCCCATAACTTTTGCCATCCTCCTTTCCCCAGCTATTTGCAAAGCCTCTTCAGATAACCAGTTTGCTTTCTTGCATTTCTTTTTTTGCTTTGGAACTACCTTAGTAGCAACTTTTTGTATTATATCACGAACATCAGTCCACATCTCTTCGGGCTCTCTGTCTTCTAGATCTAATTCTTGAAATCGATTCCTCACTTCCACAGCATATTCTAATGGAATTTGAACCAGATCATACCTGAAAGGCCTTCGTTTTCTGCGTTCTCCTCAATCGAAGCTTAATTTTGGCGACAAGAAGCTGATGATCGGTGCCACAATCGGCCCCAGGCCTTGTTTTTACTGCTTGCATAGCGCTTCTCCATCTCTGCCGGCAAAGAATATAATCGATCTGATTCCTGTACAGACCGTTCGGTGAAGTCCATCGTACAGGCGCCTCTTGTGCGTAAGGTAGTCTACGCACACTATGACCCAGCGGTTTCCGTTGGAGGAACGGGGAAACGGTCCTAGAAGATCAATTCCCGCCTGTTCGAATGGGGTTCGTGGTGGCGTTATAGGCTGAAGATGACCCGGCGGTGAGCAGGTTGGGTGCTTGAAACGCTGGCACTGGAGGCTGCTGGCCACATAACGTTGAGTAGTTTGACGCATCTTCGGCCAATAAAAACGTTCCTTAGCCCTATGCAATGTCCTTGCGAAACCCAAGTGTCCAGCTATGGCATCGTCGTGCATTACCCGAAGAACCTGACACCTAAGACTTGTAGGAAATACCAAAAGAAGCCGCGCACCTACTGACGAGTAGTTCTTCCTGTATAGTATACCGTCACGAATGCAGAATGAGGTCGTAGGGTTCCGGGATTTTGCTGCCTCAAAAAGCGCCGCCAACTCGTTGTCGTGCCGCTGCGCAATCTTGAATTCACCAACATCAGGGAAACTTGTAGAGATAGCAGCTATATATTCATCCAAGACCTCATTGTCGCAATCAGTAGTTTCAAGTGGCAACCGTGACATAAGGAATGATGGTCCGTCACAATTTTAAATGCACATCCATAAAGATATGACCTAAACCGTTGCACACCGAATACAACAGCTAAGCATTCCTGTTCAGTTACTGTGTAATTACGCTCAGCCTTGCTCAAAGAACGGCTTGCATACGCAACGACATGTTCATCGCCATTGTGGCGCTGTATGAGCACAGCACCAATTCCAACTGCGCTGGCGTCAGTGTGAAGTTCTGTTGGAGCTGATGGGCAGAAGTGGCGTAGTACTGGTCCTGATGTCAAAATAAACTTTAACTGACGAAAGGCGGAGTCACAATCGGCAGTCCACTTGAAAGGCACATCTTTTTGCAGAAGACAAGGGGATATGCTAGATCAGCAAACTTCGGAACAAAACGCCGAAAATAGGAGCAAAGCCCCAAAATACTCCTGAGCTGTTTTAACGATTTCGGCGGTTTAAAACAAGTGACAGCTTCGATCTTTTTCGGATCAGGCCTGATTCCATCCTTGTCTATGAGATGTCCAAGTACCACAGTCTGGCGTTCTCCAAAACGACATTTATTGGAATTGAGTACCAGACCAGCTTTCTCAATACACTCCAAGACAACCTCTAATCGACCGTTGTGTTCATGAAAAGTTTTCCCGAATATCACTACATCGTCCAAATAACACATACAAATGTGCCACTTCAGCCAGCGCAAAACTGTATCCATGAATCTTTCGAACGTGGCTGGAGCGTTACATAATCCAAACGGCATCACATTAAATTCATACAGCCCGTCTGGGGTGATGAATGCCGTCTTTTCTTTATCTTCCGGGTGCATGGGGATCTGCCAATAGCCTGATCGCAGGTCAACTGAGGAAAAATAGGAGGCGGAATGTAAGCAATCAATGGCGTCATCAATACGTGGCAGGGGATACACGTCCTTCTTGGTAACAGTATTCAGACGTCGATAATCAACACAAAATCGCCATGTGCCATCTTTCTTTTTGACTAGAATCACAGGGGCAGCCCACGGACTAGACGATTCCTGAATGATGCCGTTATGCAGCATGTCACGAACTTGTTCTTCGATCGTTTGGCGCTCTGATGGGGATACACGATAAGGCTTCTGGCGGATTGGATCAGCAGTTCCTGTATTGATTCGGTGCTGAGTACGGGAAATGGGAATCCGTGGTGGCGAGTCCCGAGAGAAATCGAAAGCTGCAGTATGTTTCGCCAGAACTTCCACTAAACTGTGACGGTCACTTGTTGGCAGGGATTTGTTAATCATGGCAAGAAATTTTGTCTCATCTTCTTCTGAGCATGCGGTAGGCCGGGAATTGTCTGTGCTGAGCACGGCCTTTGATTTAAAAGTGCCTTCGTCAAAGTTGGCAAGTTTTAGACCACGTGGTAATACAACAGGTTCGTTAGAGCAGTTAGTCGTCCACAAAGAAGAATGGCCATTCATGACTGAGATGATGCAGCGGGGAATCAGAATACTTTTCTTCGCGCAGTTGAGGGTGAGTGGTTCAACCACAGCGTCGAACGCATCACTGGCACAGCTGGAACTAACAACTCGTATAAACTCTGCTGACATTGCAGGAATGACTATGTCTTCCCAAACCGAAAGCGTGCTAGGATGGGTCCGCGAATTTTTACGCAAAGCAGATTCAATTCGAGTGCTCACAGAAATGTCTCCATTGCGAAAGTCGAGAGTGGCCCCACATTACTCCAGAAAATCGAGTCCAAGAATTACGTCATGCGTTGATCGAGTAAGTACTGCGAATCCAGTTCGGAATGTGTGGCCGGCAATAAGAAGATTCAAGGAACAGACTCCAAGTGGGTTAAGCGGTTCGCCACCAACACCACATAATGTTGTCGCACTATCCCAAGCAAACATAATTTTACGACCAAGGCAGGTTTTAAAAGCGAGACTTATAATAGAAATAGTTGCACCTGTGTCCAACAACGCCATAGCACGTACACCGTCCACAAACACTTCAATTCGTTTTTTTAACATCGAAGTGGGCAGAGGCATGGGTAAGCTAGAATCTTTTGCGACCTCACCTCCATCGGCCGCACTCACTAGTTTCCCGGAGGTGGCGACCGTCGTCGGGGAGAAGGGGATTGTCGTAGGCGCCGAGATGGTGGTGTCAGGCTACGGTCAGAGGCCGGTGATTCGTTTCGGTTCAGCACCATTCTGCGTTCTTGGCGGCTAGCTGTTGATCTGTACTCATTCCGGCCAGGCGTTCTTCTATATGAATCATCATTGTCATCAGAAAGCCTTGTACGGGAGTTCACCCACTGTCGGCGATACTGCTGGTACGGACGACTGTTGCGGTAAAAGTGGGAAATGTGGCCGATCATTCCACAGGCATAACACACTGGCGGCTCACGTTCATTCGATGAATAAGGCTCATCGTCGCTTGTATTAAACGTTTCATGCTCTGGATGTGGTCGACGAGGATGACGAGAGTGCTCGCTGTTGTAGGTGTTGATGTTGAGAGGCTGGATGTTCGGGCGATGAGCAGCAGAGCATCGGGTGTCCGAAGGAGACGTAACAGAGGGAGCATAACAGGTAGAAGATGGGCTGTCTGACGAAGAGGTGCTCCTGTAGACGGGTCTGACGTGGCCCCACTATCTTGATGCCTCCGAAGCTCTTCGCGGACGATCTGGCGAATTGTATCTGCCAGGCTTGTTGTTTCAGACACATCCACACTAGCGACAGTTATCACATTAGGCAGCCGACCAAACTTCGGAATGATACGGCGTCGCTTCAAAGATTCAAACGTGCGGCAGTGTCGTGTTACATCAGCGGTGGTATTCAAATCCTCCTTGCAGATGAGAAAGTTGTACACATCTTGCGCTATTCCTTTAAGGAGGTGGCCCACTTTGTCTTCTTCTGTCACTTTGTCTTGTTCTGTTTTGTCAACAACTATTCTGCATAGCTTGAAGACTTCTTCTATATGTTTTGCAGGTCTCCCCCGGTACTTGCGCTCGCTGACCCAGAGTCTGTTCTGCGCTCTTTTTTCGAGCATCGGCATCTCCGAATCCCGCTCTCATTTCTTCCATGAAGCGATCCCAGGTGGTAAGGGATGCTTCATGATTGTCAAACCATGTTAGTGCAGTTTCTTCAAGAAAGAATACCGCATTCGCCAGCTTGGTATTCGCATCCCAGCGGTTGTATTTGCTCACCCGATTGTTGTGGGTGAGCCAGTCATCCACGTCTTCCCCAGGCTTGCCATAAAAGTGTCGGGGTTCCCGATAAGGCTGTGGGATGGTCGGTTGTGCTGCTTGCATAGGCGGCGTTGAAACATCTGCTTGCGCCATCTCCGTTCGTAGGGGGGTAGCCCAGCAATTATTCTGCTCTGGCGAAGTAGGAGAGGTTCCGTGGTGATCTTTAGCCCGCAAACTCCACCACACTTGTTACGACGTTTATTTAGACAGATCTTAGGCTGCGCTAGAGAATCGCACGCAAGAGCGGGGCAGAACCAGCTTCCTCCTCTTCTGCTTATCCCGCCAAACCTCATCTTCCTTCAATAAGGACCGCGGGAAGTGCGTGACAATATATATATATATATATATATATATATATATATATATATATATATATATATATATATATATATATATATATATATATATATATATATATATATATATATATATCAGGAGTTTTATCTCCTTATCTCTGCCTATTACTGGCTTCTAGTAAGTAAGCAATAGTAGTAATATAGATCAAGCTCCAACGCTCCGCAAGTCCTTGCACAATAACTGCATTTCTTGCCCTCCACCAGTGTTGCCCTGATGATAGCGAGTGGCCGCACTTTGCATACCTCATTGGAGATGTCTATACGGTAATATGGTCACTGTTACCAAGAACTTTGTTAGGAATCCTGGCAAACGTTCACATTACTAATGCAAAGAAACTATTGACTAGTTCTGTGTCACAATGAAGCCTGGTTAGTGATTAACAGGACATCACTATAACCACATTTAATGGAGCACCTTTCACCCCCTGCTTTGGCACCCACCCGTGTAGAAACTGCAGGTCTAATATTAAGGGAATCATCCAGCTGTGATTACCAACTTGAAATAATAAGCACATAGCCTTAGGTCGCTTCATGCCAAAGATTTAATCCGGCGCGGTGGTGTTGTCGTTAGGGGCTCGACTACGGTGCCCGAGGATCCGGGATCGAATCCTCAGCGGCTGCTTTTTTTGGTCGAGGTGAAAAAAAGGCGCCCGTGTGATGTGCGATGTCAGTGGATTTTGCAAAATCCCCGGGGGTAGACTTTTCTGGAGCTCTTCATTACGGCGTCTCTCATAGGCTCAGTAGCTTGCGATGTTAAACTGTACAAACTGAATCAAACTAAGCCTAAGATTTAGTATAAAGTCTGTAGAGACCAATGCTCGCCTTGTCTTCGTGGTTGCCCGTAGCAACAGAACTAAGGCGCACCAGAGTGCACAGTGCTATTTAGGTGTTTGAAATCACTTATTGCGAGGCACCGGATCTCCCTGCACTGCATCAACTAGAATCGAACCGCGCGGAAGAAGCGTGCAGCTTCATCACCTTCACATTTTGGCGGCCAACTCTGCTGACGTATGCATGGCTTTCTTCGCGCAAAAGCAGAGAAAGAGTTGTAGCAATAAAGAACTCATTAAGTCATGAGAATAACAGACAGTAGGTCCCGTTTAGCTGCGCTCGGATTTCGGGCAGAAAGCGGTGAAAGTTCCGATAAAGCTACAAGTTATCGAAACCGTCGCATACAGTATTCGGACCGTAATGCGCCGTGGTAGAGCCTACATCGCATTTATAATTATTGGACTTTTAGCACTTCCAGCATATTCATCAAAGGAAACATGTGTCGTGTTGATCGTGTAGGACTGGCTGAGTAGGGTATAACAGTTCAAGTGATACCTCAGCGACAGAAGCCGTGGTTTCCAAAGCAGCATTTTTGCCGTGGATGACTTTGTCCGGTTACTAAACACTGTTACCAGAGCCAGTCGAAAGTTGAGCTGGAGGTGTGCTAATAAAATGTAGTGGTAAATTGAATAAGAAAACCAGGGCATCTTAGTATTGCCGGTGCACAAATGCTACTTCGGATGTAATTAAAAAGATTAAAATGCTCTCGGAGAGGCTCATGAGGCATAGATGCATGAACATTAGTTTTTTACTGCATGGTGGATGTATATGTTTTTACTATGTAAAGACACGAAAGTGATATTAATGCTCGTTCTGAAATATTTGCTGTGCTGTGGAACAATCGCTGCATCCGTGCAGCAGCAGAGCCTCAGCGGTCTGCCTCTCCGAGCACATTTTCCAGACATTGACTTGAACCCCCTTGTGAAATGCCAACTCCTGACCTTTTTCTGCCATTTGAGATTTTCTGAAAAGACGTTGCTCACTGTTTTCTGGTCCTCTTCTCAATTTTGTAGTGAAGCAGCATATCTCTTTTGCGATTTCTTACTTCTTCGCCTTTTATTGGTATCCTGAAAACGTTTTTTAATGTGTGTACCAGAGACGGAAGAATAAGAAATGGTATTTGTCCATAAAGTGAAGTAGAGGAATCAAAAAACCCGTAATTGGCCTTCAACTAAGGCATAAGAGCGTGCCTACGTGGCCTTGAGCAGCGTGTCCGCCTCAGGATCTCTTTGGGTTAGATTTCCGTCATGATTCCATATGCTATGAACGGGCCGACACACACAACCAGCATGATGAAAAGAAGATTACACGCGATGGTTTTAAACCTAAAAGGCTCGCTTTCTAGGATCTGTGAGATCATCCGACGACTACTTTCGCCGAGAAACTTTCGCTCTCTTTAAACCACGGAAATTCGGAACAAGGATTCGCAAAAGCGCCACTAGCCCGCGTCATTTTCTTCTCGAATGAGAGCGGTGAGCGTGGCTGAAAACCTAAGTACAGACAGCCAAACTAAAGTTTGTACAAAAGGTTTCTCCTTAGAAAAGCGGTTTATTGCTCGATGCCTCGAAGCACACATATATCTGCAAAGAATAAAGCTGTGATGCACCGGACCTCATAGGTAGAAGGAGTAGCTACCTTGGCTAAGATTATTGGGTCACGGCTTGCACAAAGAACTACTTGCAGCGTTTCGCAGGGAGACAGCTCGAAGACTCGTGTGGTGGCCCCTCTCCAGGCTCATGCCAAATTGAAAAAGCCCCCCGCCCCCCCCTCCCATTTACTGGAGAATGACAAGTATATATACAGACAATAAGGTCGTCATTCATGCGCCGAGCATCACAAGAGTACACGTGCATTTGTACCGATAAAAACTATCAACTTAGGAGCGATAATGCCAATGCCACATCCTCCCTTTCTGGTTGAGAAAACAGCATATAAAAACAGCAAAACAAAATACAACTCATGTGTAAAATGAATACATTCAATATGTGAAGCAAAATACAATAGAATGCAGAAACGCTCAAAGGGCGCGGCTCTATGACTGGCATGCAAAAATACCGTTCCGTACTGGCTTTCTACCGAAGCAGGTGAAATATTCACGCTGAACCGGAGGCGGTGGCGGCTGCACCGGATCATTTGGAACAGTTTGTGCATTACAAGCGGAGTTGTCATTCTCCACATTAAGAATGGAGCTTCCGTTTACCTCGGGATTGTCTAGTTTAGACGGAAATTCGTACGCTCCATCTCTAGAATCCGAACCATTGTGTGGAACTTACTTGATTAGCGATCGCCGGTTCGTTCAATCTGGATCCCGTTCTTCAAACCTAAAAGGTACGAACGTGGCCGCTTTGCATGTTGAAGAACCACACTGTTTCAGCTCTGGTTCTTGACCTAAACAAAATTACCAGGCACCAATGGGGACAGGTGAAGAGCAGCATGCCGGCAATCGTAATGTTTTCGCCTGCTCTCCCTGAAGGCGACATCGTTGTCCTCTGCCTCGTTGAGACTTAGGGTATTGGGTACCGGGTTCTTCGTGTGGAGAGGAAAGGTGGTGCGAAGCTGCCGCGCCATGAGTAGCTCTGGTGATGTTTTGTCTAGGGGTCCCGGTGTGTCCCTTTACGCTAACAATTTCAAATGCATGTCACCCGATTTTAGCACAGCTCTTTCAAATTTTTACCAGTTTTTCTAACTCCGTTTGCCTGAAGGTACCTAGTGCTGCACATTATACTTTTGAATCCAAAATTATTCGCGAACTGATTGAATTCTTGGCTGAATATTGAGCACCCATATCGGTTACCACCGTTTATGCCGTGCGTAGGATAGACTTACTTGACATAATAAAGTGCTTCAATAATGCTAAGGGAGGTCAGTGGACACAGCTCTGGAAATCGAGCAATCCACTATGGCCAAATGATTGCACGTGACAAATATCTGCTGAACTCGTTGCCATAGTAGGAAAGGAGTCTCGGTTGGGATCATCGGCTCGCATGGCTGGATGCGAAATTAGGAGCATCTGCGGCAGTTGGCAATGAATACCGCAAGCTGAGTGCTTAAGCCTGGCCACCATACGGACTCTCTTGCCCTTGCTTTAGATCTTGCAACACCCTGGTGCTCCCCATGAAGCAGCTTTAGCATTCTGCTTCCAAAGCATTGTGGCCTAAGGCGAGTGCCATGCATTACATATGCTCAAAACGGCGTGATCTTGCCAATAGGGCCTCAAAACTGCCGACAACTAGGTGCACTAGGCCCGCCCTCGTGGACGTAGCGACAGAGCGTACGACGATTCTCGTCCTTCGCGTGTTCTTCGGCTATTAGCCCGAAATCCTCTGTCTAGCTCAATTGAGATAGAATACCGGCAACGTAACACGACTTCATCGACTTCATCGGATACTTCAATGATCATAATGAAATTTGGGGACGCTCACATGGGCCCGAGGTGTCAAGATTGCAGAAAGTCTCGCAAAAGATTCAATTGTACCGCTGAATAACGGCATATTAACCTATCGACTGCCAGCAGCATTGACGTGTCGTTTGTAACAAGTCCAGCTACCTACAACTTTAGCTGTTGCACCGATCTGGAAACACGTGGAAGTGACCATCACCCAGTCTTCATATCAGCTGTCTGTGCGCAGAGAGCACCAAAGAAATTTCTCATACGGGATGCATACAAAGACGCGTAAGCAGAGGAATTACTGCTGTAACCCAAAATGAGGAACTAATATTGACAATGGCTTATTGTCTGAGAGAAAGCACACGAATCACAGTTAAAAGCGATAGCTTACTCTCAAATTACGAGATATTTCAAAGGCTTTGCGCTATTCGCAGGCGAGCTGAAAGGAAAGCTTTGCGCATAAAAAACTTTGAAGCCTTCGAGCCTGCCGACGGGCACAAAGTCACGTTCAACGATACCTGGATAAGCTAAGTTGACAGAGATGGCGTGACGTTTGTTCTACGCTAGACGTGCGCCAACCAGTAGCCAAAATTTGGCGGACAGTTCGCGGTATGCGCTCGCCCCTCCAACAGCTTCATCCTTTCAGAGCACTATCTCTGCATGAAGGAAAATTCATTAAAGAAGTCTCAGAAGAACATTGCAAAGTACTATCAACGGGGTCAGGGCCTCCCGCACACTCCACAGATGGTCTGTCACACATCTCCGAGGTGGCAGTGCGAGCGATGGACCTACAGTTGACAGTTGGCAGCCGTGTGTTGCGGACGCGTGTTCCATCGTTCCTCCGATTGCACGTGGCTACTGGAAACGGACGGACTGGCGACAGCGTGTGCTTCCAAAAGCGTCAAATACTTCTTTAATTACCTTATTTAGTTTTCAGCTAGTTAGGTTAGGTATACAGCTTAAAGAATAGAGTTTAGATTTTTGTCCTAGACCTGGTGTTCGTGCCGGCAGCTATGTTTTTTTTTTCGACGTTCATTCTTTAACCATTTTGTTAGATAGTTATTCTTTTTTCTAGGCTATTAGCATTGGCAGAATTTATTTCAATATGTGTTTGCTAGTCGTTTTTGTGTCTTTCCTTTGCAGTCTGTATATGCTGAGAATTCGTAGGAGAAATAGTTTAATTGATATATGCTTAAGATGTGCAGTCAAAAGAAGGTAAAGTGTGCTCAGTGTGAGGCGCAGATTAATCTCAAGGAAACGCGATTCGACGCGGTAGAGGAAGCGGAAGGCACTGACTTTTTGTGCCGGTGTTGCGTGCTGAGTGCGCGCCTAGATAGATTTGAAGAAAAAAAGAGGGGTGTAGTGTCTCGTGTGAAATTCTTAGGAATTGAATTAGGTTTATTAAGGACAGAAAATCAGTAACTGCTTGGACAGCTCCCTCAAATGGAAAAGAAAGGCCGACATTGTCCTTGAAAAAAAACGAGGATGGACATTCCAGTGCGGGCCACGTGGCTGGGGCCAGGACTGGCATGGAAGGCATAAGCAAAGTAGATCAAGCGGAGTCGAACCGACAGAGTTATTTAGAAATAGCTACTAAAAAGTCGGGAAAAAAAGGAAGAAGTAATGAAGAATAAAAATCCTAGAGAGAAGGACACAGATAACCGAAAGCAGGAGGCAACGGATGGAAGGGAGAGAGAGAATGCCCAGGTGCTTATCGATGGGGATTCCAACATGAGCAGTTGCAGGCGAGAGATCATGGAACGTGTAAAGGGTGATAAGCGAGGGTTAGTTGGAACCTTCCCAGCGCTGTGCTGAAAGAGAGTAAAAATAGGCTGTTGAAAAATTCCGCAGAGCGAAATATGGTGATAGTAGCCGCGGGGATGAACGGTGTCCTAAATGGTGACGCTGCAGGAGTGGTAGAAAGTTTAGGTAAGGGAGTTGACGATATCAGGGAGATAGCACAGCAAGCGCAGATAGTTGTATGCACAGTACCGGAGGTGCTAGGATTGAACGGAAAGATGGAAAACAACGTGGTGACAGTTAATCAGGACATAAGAGTGTCAAGCCTGGAGAAGCGTTCGAAAAGGTTGAGGTAAACAGGGATGTGCATAAAGCAGGTTTTGGCAGGGCTTTTCAGGGAGATGGCATCCATTTTAACAGAAGGGTGGGAGCAGAGATCGGCTGTCGCCTGGCAGGCAGGGCTGTAGCTCTTTTAGGGGGTCCGCGAGGGCTCCGTGTGCAGGGACAGTTGGAAGTGAAGCAGAAGAAAGCGTAATAATGGAGGCTGAGTCCCCAAACAATGGCGAGGAGGAGGCCGAGAAAGAAAAGTAAAAAAAAGAGATTTAAGGCTCGGATGCGCTAATGCAAAAAGGCATAAAAAAGCGAAATGGCTAGAGATAGAGCAGCAGTTGAAGGATGATAAAATGGGTGTGTACGCTCTATGTGAGACTCATCTCAGGGATCTAGAAGATCCGCCGTTTATAGAAGGCTACGTCTGGGAAGGGTGCAGCCGAACGCGAAACGGGCAAAAAGGGGGAGGGGTAGGTATGTTGATACACCAGGGAACAAGTTGGCAAAGAATTAAATCATCTTGTAAAGAACATATCTGGGTTTCAGGACCATTTGCCGGCATAAGGACATGGCTAGGGGTAGTTTATTTAGGAACAGGACATCAATGCAGGTGAGAAAACAAGGATCTTGTTGAATGTCTCAGTGACGATATCAGCCAGTTTGGAGACGGGGCTGATATTATTCTGCTGGGGGACATGCACGGCGACATACACGACTTGGTTATTGTAAATAAAGAAACAAAATGCGAGGGACAAATCACGTGGGAATTCCGCAACAGGCAGACGACCATTGACTACTGTCCATTGTCGCAGGCAATTTATAGCAAGGTCACAAAAATGAAAATAGACGAAGGAGGAGAGTGAAGTCTGGGAAACTGTTATAAACATATTAGACTGCGAGTGGGGCCTTTTATGAAAACAGAAATGAAACTTATACAAAAGGTAAACGCAACATTAAATGACGATCAAATGGCGCAGATAGCAGCAGATATAGAGGAAGCAATAGAGAAAAGCCCCATGGAAGATTGGGATTATGGACAGGTAGAACTACTCATAAGGAGAAAACTTAAGGACGTTAAAGTAGCAAACCGCTGGAATAGAAAGAAGAAGCTACGGAGCTGATGGAATAAAGAAATCAAGGACGCCATTGAACAACAACGGGAAGCTTCGAGAGAACACCGGGAGGCAAAGAAAGCCTAGGTATATCAGGAAAAAATTGACCAGAAATGGGAATCATATCAACAAAAGAAACTTGATGTACAGGCCTTCATCGAAAGTAAAATAAAACAATCCACCGATCGCTGGATGACTGACATACACGATGCCTCTAGAGGCGGAGCAAGAAAATTCTGGAACCATATAAGCTGGCTAGGTAAATGAATCAAAGAAAGCAGGACCGGATTCAAGATAACGAAAGAAATTCTTTAAAGGGAGACAACGCAGTAAACTACTTTACATCAGTTAGAGCCGAGCCATTTAATAGCGACGATAGGGTAACCTCCGCAAATGAGGAAGCAACACAAGATAGCACAATACAAAGCTGCTTAGAACTGTACAATCTCAACTGGAAAAAGGCAGAAAAAGTATTCCTAGAAGCGCATCTACAGAAATAGATGGAATTCCGATAAAGCTGATTAATGAGCCTGGTCCAAGAAGTAAGAAAACATTGTTAAAAGCTTTGTAGGCAGTCATAACGAATAAGCAAATTCTGGACAGCTGGCGACATAGTAAAATGAATTTGATTTATAAAGGTAAAGGAGAAAGGAAGCACATCAAATCCTACAGGCCGATTACCATAACATCTGTTATATACAGGTTCGTCATGAAGGAGGAGAAATTAAAAATGCAAGCATGAGTAAAAAGTAACAAAATACTCGCAGAACTTCAGAATGGCTTTAGAAATGGTAGGCGCTTAGATGATAGCCTGTTCGTCCTTACCCAATGCATCAAAATATCTAGAGTGGAAAATAGACCTTTGTAGTTGGCCTTCCTGGCCGTAAACGGAGCGTACAAAAACGTAAACAAGAAACTCCCGTGAAACATAATAAAAGAAGAAGGTATGGGTTATGAGATAACAGAGTTCCTACAGGAAATATACCGGGATAACAAAGTAGAAATTACATGGGAAGGGATAAGAAGTACGGAAGCTGTCAAGGTATGCAAAGAATTAAGACAAGGCTGTCCTCTATCACCGCTGCTGTTCATGCCTTATATCATAAACCTGGAACGGAGGATACAAGAAAGTAACCTAAGTTTTAACCTGTTATATAGATTAGGTGGAAAGGCGGTAGAGCAGCGCCTCCCCGGTTTGATGTATGCAGATGATATTGTGCTGCTAGCAGAGAGTCAGAAAGAATTGCAAACTCTAGTTAAGTATTGCGGAGACGAAGGTGACGCTCTAGGCTTCAGTGTTAGCACAGTTAAGTCGGGTCTGATGATTTTCAACGGCTCAGCTGATCAGGGTCCCAAAATACAAGGCTATGAAATACGCAGAGTAGCAGAATATAAATATCTCGGGGTATGGGTAAACGAAGGATTGGCATACATTGAAAAGCATGAGCAATCACTTAAGGCAAAAGGGCGAAGAAATGCTGGGATAATTATGCATAGAGCATTGTGGGGATAGAACAGGTATAAGGTTTAGAGCGGTACTTGAAAAGGAAATTATGGTCCCCGGGCTTACTTTCGGAAACGCGGTTCTAAAATCAGAGGTACAGTCGACATTAGAAATAAACCAGACAGCCGTTGGATGATTAGCACTGGGTGCCCGCTTCAAAACCACAAATGACGCGGTACAGGAAAATATGGGCTGGAAATGTTTTGAAGTACGGGAAGCTCAGAGTAAGATATTTTATAAGGAACGCTTGAGGAAATTGGACCGTAACAGATAAGCAGCTGAAGTATTTAAATCAGTTCAGTTCAGTCGTTCAGTCGAGTCCGACTCTTCGTGACCCTATAGACCATGTCACGCCACGCTTTCCGGTCTCTCAATATCTTCCTATTATCACATAACTTCATCTGTAGCTCCTCGAGGATGCCATCTAACCATCGTGTTCGCTGCCTACCCTTTCTTCGGCGACCCTCAACCTTTCCCAACATCAAATCTTTATCCAGCGACTCCTCTTTTCTCATCAGATGACCAAAGTATCTGAGTTTTAACTTTAGAATTTGACCCTCCAATGGGCAGTCAGGGTTTATGGTCGTCAATATCGACTGATTTGATCTTCTGGCAGTCCAAGGAACTCTCAAGAGTCTCCGCCAGCACCACAATTCAAACGCGTCAATTCTTCGGCGGTTAGCCTTCTTCACAGTCTAACTCTCGCATCCATACATCACAACTGGAAAGACCATAGCGCGAGTTATACGGATCTTGGTCGACAGACTAATGTCTCTGCGAAAGACGAAGAAATAAAGAGTGTTAAGCAACATTATAAAACACAAAAGGTAAAAATTGAATACATTCGATGGAAAAGAAACAGAGTGTGGAACTATACCGAAAGTGGAAAAGGCAGATCAGGAAGGAAGCTTTCTTTGATAACTCAAATGGCAGTGCTATACTGCTTGAAGTCAGATCTGGGTGCCATAAAAGACGCAGGGACAAAAAAAGAACTTAATAAAGATGACGCATGAGCAATATGTGGTAACTCAACTGAAACGATTGACTATATTATACTCGAATGTAATGGTATCCATCCGGAACTCGATGCAGGCGCAGCCACTCTTCCTGAAGCTCTGGGGTTTAGAAATACCAGTGGCTGGGTGAATGAACCTGCGGTGGAAGCTAGCAAAAAACGATTGGAAGATTGGTGGCTTAAAAACAGGAAAGGTACATAATGTTAGTCATGTAGAAAGAAAAATTCAAGAAATAGAATGATGGTATAGTTAGCCAATCTAAAAAATAACTAAGAGATAGGGGGGAAAATAAGCATGATAGCAACTGCTACCACCCCGTTTCGAAGGGGACTCTCCTATATTCCATCCATCTATCCTACCTTTCACAATTAAAGAGCTATCCTCAGCTATCGCGGAATTTAACCAACGGACGTCACTGGTCATGAAAAAGTGACCTATGAAGCGATCGCAGAGCTACCTCGCAATTCCCGCCTTCGACTTCTGGAATATAATAATTTTCCTGGATGTCTGGTGAGGTCCCCATGCAATGGAAGTTGGCGATAATTGTGCCTGTTTTGAAACCTTCTAAGCAACCAAAAGTTACGCTTCCTTCCGACCCATCGCCCTACTGAGCTGCGTAGGTAAGCTCATGGAGCGAATGGTCTACAAACGCGTCACCTGGTTCCTCGAGATCCGAAATGAGTATCCTCAAGCAATTAACGGGTTTCACCAAAAGAGGTCGGCGACTGATATTGACATCTCACTTGTCTAATCACTTTAAAAATACCTTCCCGCTGGGTACATCCCGACAGCCGTTTTTCTTGACATCAAGGCTGCTCTTGACTCTGTATTTTATCATCCTAATCTCGCAGCCTTAGCCAGCCTGGCCTTGGTGGAAAGCTTTACAATTGGATTGGACACTATCTACAAGAGCGGCACATTTTTATGACCACTCCACATGGTCCAACTCTCTTTCACGCAGTGAAGGGGAGCGTACCTCAGGGAGCTGTGCTCAGCCCTCTCCTGTTTAATATTGCCCGTATGGATATAACATGAAATCCTTCCACGAGGAACACAGACAACAATTTAAAGAGCGCTACTGCACAACTCCCCCTTCATGGATCACTGCCTTGCCGTGGCGAAGGGGCTTGCAAAACTCGATGAAGTCGTGAGCTCTGCTGTGTAGGGCCACCCAAGATAGACAGGTCATGGCAGAGAGTTCTGACAAAATGTGATTCACTAGAGAAGGTAATGGCAACCCACTCCAGTATTTCCTGCCAAGAAAACCCTATGGCCAGTCACAATAGCATTAAGGGTATGGAGCCGGAAGATGAGCCCCCCAGGTTGGAAGGCGCTCCACATGTTACTTGGGTGAACAAATGGCGATTCCTAGTAGCTCCAGGACGAATGAAGCGGCTGGGCTAAAACCAAAAGGACGCTCAGTTGTAGATGTGACGGGAAGCGACCGGAAAGTCCGATGTTGCAAGGAGATATATCACATAGCCACATGGAATGTAAGATCTATGACGCAAGGTAAACTGGATGTCGTCAAGCGAGAAATGGACAGAATAAACATTGATATCTTGGGCATCAGCGAGCTCAAATGGACCGGAATGGGAGAATTTAATTCCAGCAATCATTATGTCTTTTATTGTTGGCACGAATCCAGGGAAAGGAATGGGGTCGGTCTCATAGTAAACAGAAGAATGGGCAAGGCAGTGCTAGGGTACAACCTTAAAAACGACCGAATGATTTCACTTCGGATCCAAGGTCACCCTTTCAACAGTTATCCACGTCTACGCACCAACCACTACTGCTGAAGTAGCTGACGCTGAGAGATTTTATGCTGACCTGCAATGCCTTTTAGACCGCACTCCATCATCATTCGTCATTTTTCTGATAGGAGACTGCAATGCCAAGGTGCGCAGTGAAGAAATATCCGGAATTACAGGCAACTTCGGTCTTGGTGAGCGAAATGAAGCTGGAAAGAGGCTAGGAGAGTTTTGTCAAGAAAACAACCTGACCATAGCGAATACTCATTTTCAACAGCACAAGTGGCGCCTGTACCCCTGGACTTCACCGGACGGTCTGTGCAGGAATAAGATCGATTATATTCTTCGCCGGCAGAGATGGAGAAGCGCTATACAAGCAGTAAAAACAAGGGTTGGGGCAGATTGTGATACCGGTCATCAGCTTCTTGTTGCCAAATTTATGCTTCGATTGAGGAAAACGCAGAAAACTAGAAGGCCTTTCAGGTCTGATCTGGATCAAATTCCATCAGACTATGCTGTGGAAGTGAGGAATTGATTTCAAGAATTAGATCTAGAAGACAGAGAGCCTGGAGAGATGTGGACTGATGTTCGTGATATAATACAAGAAGTTGCTAATAAGGTAGTTCCAAAGCAAAAGAAATGCAAGAAACCAAACTGGTTATCTGAAGAGGCTTTGCAAATAGCTGACGAAAGGAGGATAGCAAAAGTTATGGGGGAAAGAGAAAGACGCAAGGTTCTCAATGCGGAGTTTCGGAAAATAGCAAGGAGAGATAAGAATGCCTTCCTGAACATACAGTGCCAAGCAGTTGAGGACAACAGCCAATTAAGGAACACCAGAGCTCTGTATAAGACAATCAAAGATGTCAAAGGAAGCTTCTGTGCTAAGCTGGGCGTGATAAAGGACACACGAGGCAAGGGCCTCACTGAAGCCTCAGTGATAAAGAGGTGGCAGGAATATACAGAAGAACTGTACAAGAAGGACCCGGATGTCTGATCTAAAGCCGGGCATCCTCAAGAGTAAAGTTGAATGGGCCTTAGCCAGCCTTGCTAACAACAAAGCTAGCGGAATTGATGGCATTCCAGCTGAGTAGCTTCGAAACCTCAACCATGATGCTGTTAACATTCTGTATACATTATGTCAGAAGATTTGGACAACCTTGCAGTGGCCACAGGATTGCAGGAGGTCAGTTTACATCCCCATTCCAAAGAAAGGCAGTGCCAAAGATTGTCCCAACTACCGCACGATCGCGCTTATTTCGCATGCTAGCAAGGTGATGTTGAAACTCCTCCAAGGTAGGCTGCAGCAGTATGCGGATCGGGAGCTTCCGGACGTGCAAGCTGCGTTTCGGAAGGGCAGAGGAACTAGAGACTAGATTGGAAACCTTCATTGGATCATGGAAAAAGCAAGAGAGTTCCAGAAACCCATCGACTTCTGCTGTATTGATTATACGAAAGCGTTTGACTGTATAGATCAAAGCAGATTGTGGCAAGCTCTCCAAGAAATGGGAGTTCCAATTCACCTAATCTGTCTCCTCAGGAACCTGTATGAAGGGCTAGAGGCCACAGTCAGAACCGGGCATTGTCTTAATGATTGGTTTGCGATTGAGAAAGTAGTCAGACATGGCTGCATACTGTCGCCCTGCCTATTTAATCTATATGCAGAGTGCATCATGAGGAAGGCCGGTCTGAACGAGACTTCAGCTGGAGTAAAAATTGCTGGTAAACGTATCAACAACCTTATATATGCGGATGATACCACTTTAATGGCAGAAAGTGAAGTGGAACTCAAGAGACTTCTGATGCGCGTACAAGAAGAGAGTGAGAAGTTCGGGCTTAAACTGAACATTAAAAAGACAAAGATCATGGCGTCTTGCCCTATCAGGTCCTGGAGCATCAATGGACAAGACGTGGAAGCTGTGATAGATTTTCTCTTCTTCGGCTCCAAGATTACCCCGGAAGGAGACTGTAGCCATGAAATTAGGAGGCGCATGCTTCTGGGAAAGAGAGTCATGGCTAGCCTTGACCGTCTAGTAAAGAGCAGAGACATTTCACTGGCAACCAGCATCCGTATAACTCGTGCTATGGTCTTTCCAGTTGTGATGTATGGATGCGAGAGATGGACTGTGAAGAAGGCTGACCGCTGAAGAATTGACGCGTTTGAATTGTGGTGATGTCGGAGACTCTTGAGAGTTCCTTGGACTTCCAGAAGATCAAAGCAGTCGATATTGTCGACCATAAACCCTGACTGCTTATTGGAGGGTCCAATTCTAAAGTTAAAGCTCAGCTACTTTGGTCATCTGATGAGAAGAGAGGACTCGCTGGAGAAAGATTTGATGTTAGGAAAGATTGAGGATCGCCGGAGAAGGGGTAGGCAGCGAATGCGATGGCTAGATGGCATCCTCGAGGAGCTGCAGATGAAGTTATGTGATGTTAGGAAGATAGTGAGAGACCGGAAAGCGTGGCGTGATATGGTCCATAGGGTCACGAAGAGTCGGACGCGACTGAAAGACTGAACTAAGCTGAACTGCACATCTCAATGTATCGGACCCCTCGTGGTCTTCGTCTCTCATCAGAAAGAGTGTGGCTACGGCTTTCAAAAGAAAAAGAATGACTTGATACCCGCCCCTTCTGGGTGGACGGTCACTATCGTATGTACGATCACACCGATTCCTAGGTGTTATGACTGTGAGTATTCTCTCTTGGGCACCTCAGAATAAAAAACGCCGCAAGAGAATTACTGCAGCAACGCCACAATGCATCTTACAACACATGTAATGCCGGTATTTTATCTCCCACTTCATTTCTTTTAATCTTCTCATAATTCTTCTTCAACCTGTTCCTCCCCAATTCCTCTTCCTACACAGAGTAGCATGTCAGCGAAATTTAAACGCTGACTAAAATCTCTGGTATTCATTAAAGGGTCTCTCTATATATCTCTTTCATCGACCGAAAGACAGTTATTCGTCTTTTGGCCGTACCTTTGTGCTCTGGAGAGTGCATCAGCTGTTTCGAGATTTTTGTCTGGGGCATAATGCACCTCCAAACTGAACCTAATTAGCCTCATTCTAAACCTCTGACTGCGGAGCAGAACCTGATAAAGTGGCGTATTTCCTGATAAAAAACCAAGGCAAAAAAGCGTGTGATGTTTCTGCAGTAATGTGCAGTCCACGTGCATAGCTTTTGAGATGTTCTTAAGACCATGTTATAGCTAAAGTCTCCTTTTCATTTGCGGACAGCGCATCTCAGTAGGTGTCACTACCATGAGACAAAAACAACTGGCTGATTTTCTTCATCAGGTTTTATTTGCAATAAAACTGCTCCCAAGCCATACGGCGATATGTCTGCAGAATCATTCGTTGGACGCTGTGCATCACACTTAAATATGCACATACCGGGGAAGATAGCACTCTTCACGCTATCAGAAGCCATCTGCTGAAGCGCTGCCTAGACCCACTCAGTGTTCTTTTGTAGCAGTTGGCTAAAAGCTAATTCTGGAATAAGTCGTAAACAATGATTATCAAGACCTTAAAATGTGCGCATTTCTGGAAAGGTGGATAGTTGCTTTAAATCGGCAATTGCGCTACCCTTCGCTGGATTCAGGCGTACGCCATCATGGCCCACGCGGCACTACAGGCGTTCCAAGGGGCGGAATAACCTTTCGTCGTGTTTCTTCTAAGAAGAGTCATAGATACAGATATCGTCTACTAAGTTCACTACAGCCGGACTTTCACCAAAACTTTCACACATTTGCTTTTCAAAATACTTCGGAGCCGATTTTATGTCAAATGGAAGACGTTCAAAGCAACCACGGCCAAACCGAGTAATGAAAGTTGTGAGCAGTTGACATTCCTTTGCTAACTTCCCTTGGTGGAGACAAATATTTGCGTCTAGTTTATAAATCATGACTGTATCACTGAACAACGCGAGTGTCTCATCCACAGTGGGAAGCACAAAAAATTCACGTTGCCCAGATTTGTTCAATTGAGTAAGGTGAACACATATTCGCGCTTGTACTGACGGATTTATGACGAGCACTCTGCAAGCACACCACTTTATAGGCCCTTGAATTTTGCGAATGACCCCATT